>NC_042616.1:98658489-99858489 GCF_901001135.1 Rhinatrema bivittatum | reverse complement strand
CAACTCACAAGGGGTTGCGCTGTTACCGGGGCATCCCCCACTCCCTTGTGGTACACTGAGATGACACTCAGGTGTACCCTCACCGAGGAAGTCTGGCGACCAGATTCTGAAAGGTGCCAGAGATAGTCTAAAAGAGATGGAGTGAGGCAGGAAAAAGGGTCGATACCTTTTTGTGTGCACCATATGGTAAATCTATTCCACTTAGAATGATAGGATTTTTGTGTGGAAGGCTTTCATGATGCTACAAGCACTTGAGAGACATCAGTTGAAAGTTTGAGCAGTTGCAGGATCAAGCTTTCAACATCCAGGCTGTGAGGGATAGGGTCTGAAGGTTCGGATGGCGAACATGCCTTGGTTCTGAGTTATGAGAATGGGCACTGTGCCCAGGCAAATGGGTACTCTGATTGAGAGGTCGGGAAGCATGGGAAACCACACTTGTCGAGGCCTGTACAAGGCTATGAGTATCACTGATCCTTTCTCCTGCTGTAGCTTCATGAGAGTTTTGGCTATCAGCGGTATCAGGGGATATGCGTATAGGAGGCCTGTGTTCCAGGAGCGAGCGAAGAGGTCCATGGCTAACTTGTTTTGTTGCCTGTGCAGGGAGCAGAATCTGTCCTCTTTGTGCTTCAGTTTGGATGCAAAGAGGTCTAGTGTTGGTTGACCCCAGCGTTGGAAGATTCTGGTCGGTACCACAGGATCCAGAGACCACTTGTGGGGATGGAAATGTCGACTGAGGCGATCTGCTACTACATTTTGTATGCCTGCAAGATAAGTGGCCCAGAGATACATGGAGTGTGCAAGGCCCAGGCCCAGATCTGCGCGGCTTCTTGGCAGAGGAAATAAGAGCCTGTGCCACCCTACTTGTTCAAGTACCACATTGCAACTATGTTGTGTGTTTGTATGAAGTCTTGTGTTGAAAGGCAGTCCTTGAACGCACAGAGAGCATAACGTATAGCTCAAAGCTCGAGGAAGTTGATCTGAAACATTGCTTCGAGCTGTGTCCAAGTACCTTGGGTTTGAAGATTGTTCACCTGAGCTCCCCAACCCAAGCTGGATGCGTCTGTGGTTAAAGTCATTTGTGGAACTGGTTGCTGGAAGGGTAGACCTATTAGCAAGCTGGCTTCATTTGTCCACCAGAGAAGCGATAATCGCAGCTGGTTGGTTACTTGAATCTGGGATGAAAGTGGTTGAGTGGCTTGGAGCCACTGAGATTTCAAAGTCTATTGAGTGATTCTCATGGCCAGCCTGGCCATAGGAGTGACGTGGACCATGGAAGCCATGTGGCCCAGCAACATTAGGAATTGATGGGCTGAGGCTGTTTTCTTTGTACGCAGAGACGTAGCCAGCTTGGAGAGTGTCTCTGCCCGGTTGATGGTCAGGAAAGCCTTTGCGACTGTTGTGTCTAGATCTGCTCCGATGAAAGTAAGGAGGTGAGATGGAATGAGGTGAGATTTTTGGTAGTTTATGAGAAATCCCAATGAGTGTAGCAGATTGATAATGAGATTGAGAGCTCCTGGCTTGGAACGGCTTTTGATCAGCCAGTCATCCAGGTAAGGAAATAAGTGTATGTTTTTCTTGTGTAGATGGGCCGCAGCCACTGCTAGGCACTGTAAATACATGGGGTGCCGAGGCAAGTCCGAAACTACTGATAATGTTTATGTCCCACTAAGAAACGCAGGTATTTGTGGTGATGTGAGAATATTGGAATGTGAGCACAAGCGTCCTGAAGATCCAGAGAACATAGCCAATCTTTTTTTTATAGAAGGGGAAGCATGGTGCCCAGGGACACCATCCTGAATTTTTCTTTTTGTAGAAATCTGTTGAGATTGCAGAGGTCTAGGTTGGGGCAGAGGCCACCTGATTTCTTTGGACTGAAAAAATAGCGGGAGTAGAATCCTCTGCCCTGCTGTGCCCGGGGAACGGCTTCCACAGCCCTGGCACCCAGAAGGGTGGAGAGTTCTGACTCTAGAAGGGTCATGTGATCTTTTTGCATCCACATTGGATTGGGTGGTGAATCCGGGTGTACCATGAGGAAGTTTAGATGGTATCCCTGGGTTATGATAGATAGAACCCATTGGTCTGTGGTAATGTTGAGCCAGTTGGTTATGAAGTGGTGAATTCGACCTCCTATTGGCAAATCTGGGTCTGGATTTGTGGAGCGGCTGCTGTTCTCTGGAAAGGTTTCAAAATCCAGAGGCTTGGCCTGTCTGAGGTGGTGGCTGAGGCCTGGATGTCTTGGGCTGTCAAGGATGTGCTCTCTGAGACGGCCTGGTTGGCCTCACGCAAGATGTAGGTGGGTAGTATCTGCGTGGGCAATAAAGTGGTTTTCTAGGGTTCCTTCTCATGGATCGTCTTACAGAGGAAGGGGCCTCGGTAGTAACTGTGGATAATTGCCGCAGGGTCTCATTATGGTCTTTTAGTTGAGCCACTGCGTTTTGTATCTTGTCTCCAAATGGGTTTTCACCGATACATGGCAAATTAACAAGTTTGTCTTAGACTTCAGGTCTCAAGTCAGATGCTTTCAGCCAGGTGCACCCTCCTGGCGCTGATGCCTGTCGCCGACAAGTGAGAAGCTGTTTCAAAGGAGTCGTAAGCAGCACGCACCTCATTTTTCCCAGCCTCAAGGCCTTTCTGTAGTATGGCGTTGAGACTATCTTGCTGTTGTTGGGTAAGAGAGTCGGCTATTCCCTGAACCTGCTTCCGGAGATTCCTTTGGTACTATGTCATGTAAAGTTGATATGCAGCTATGCATGACACTAGCATAGAGTCCTGGAACATCTTGCGAACCAAAATATCAAGGAATTTTTGGTCTTTGCCAGGAGGTGTTGAAGAGTGAGGGTGTAGTCTTCTGGCCTTCTTCTGTGCAGACTCAACTACCACCAACTGATGGGGGAGTTGTGGCTTTTGGAATCCAGGAATATGTTGGACCAGATAAGTTGCACCTGTCCTCTTATTCACTGGCTGGACAGTACAAAGCACTCCTTACTATTCCATCAATCAAAACAGCAAGACTAACACAAGTAAGAGAAAGGGCGCTATCCTTGGCAAGACCCATACTATGGAACACCATGCCCTTGGAGTTAAGATTACAAAGAGACAGCAAAACCTTTAGAAAAAGCTTAAAAACCTGGCTCTTTAAACAAGCTTATCAAATAGAGAAGGGGGAATAAAACCCGGCGACGTGCAAGGTACGAACAACTGAACACCCACACACACCACCGTAATCAATGTGTGTGTAGTTGTATTTTTATTTTTTTCATTCATCACTATAGGATAAAGGGGAATATATGATAAGGGGAATGGAACAGCTCCCCTATGTGGAAAGACTAAAGAGGTTAGGACATTTCAGCTTGGAGAAGAGACGACTGAGGGGGGATATGATAGAGATGTTTAAAATTATGAGAGGTCTAGAACAGGTAGATGTGAATCAGTTATTTACTTTTTCGGATAATAGAAAGACTAGGGGGCACTCCATGAAGTTAGCATGGGGCACATTTAAAACTGATCGGAGAAAGTTCTTTTTTACTCAATGCATAATTAAACTCTGGAATTTGTTGCCAGAGGATGTGGTTAGTGCAGTTAGTATAGCTGTGTTTAAAAAAGGATTGGATAAGTTCTTGGAGGAGAAGTCCATTACCTGCTATTAAGTTCACTTAGAAAATAGCCACTGCCATTAGCAATGGTAACATGGAATAGACTTAGCTTTTGGGTACTTGCCAGGTTCTTATGGCCTGGATTGGCCACTGTTGGAAACAGGATGCTGGGCTTGATGGACCCTTGGTCTGACCTAGTATGGCATTTTCTTATGTTCTTAAAGTTACAATTATAAAGCTAGTATTGTATTCAAAACTTATACAAAGATTTGGACATTTATCACAAACCAATTATTATTGTTTAAAAACTATGTACCGAACCATTATGGCACCTGGTAAATTGATATATTTTAGCATCATTATTTTATGTGCCTTACTGTAAACCGTTGTGACGTATTCATCTTAACGACGGTATAGAAATGTTTTAAAATAATAAATAAATAAAATAAATCAATACAAGGATGCTCCCAGAGATGATGCTGGAGATACATTAGCACTTCGTGGACAGGAATAGCCATAACTTCTTTCAGAGCATCAACAAATTGGAGAACTTCCAATGTTTTATGGTGTGCGTCCTCCTCTGTAATCAGGTCAAAGGGGATTGTCTCTGACATCTCCCTCACAAAATTAGCCAAAACTCACTCATCTGCTATCAGCGCAGACCTCAGAGCCCTGCCCACAAGGTTACATCAATTGCGCTGCAGCAAGAGGGGCTCACACTCACTTGGCAATTCTGTTTATTCATGGCTTTCTGAAGGCCAAGCCTACACTGAAACATGCATCGCTAAAGGTCTAATTCCATATGAGTTCCAAGTATCTTTTTTGCTGAGTTTTCTAGTTGGCACCACATCAGTGCATGTAAATATAATATTTATGTTGTAAATGATATTTTTGCTTCAGAAGACTGTATTTTTAATGCTTTTCATGTAAAATCTGTTATAAATGCATGTGTGTACGTGTGTGTATAGAGGGTGCAGAGGGTGTAGGGGAGGGAGGCATGTGTGCAAGGCTATAAGATTTACCTAGGGTACATAATATCCTTCTACTAACCATGAGTTCCATGGGATGGGGGGGCTGTCCGTTTATAAAAATATAGATGGCTGGAGGGAACTGGGCTTTTTTTTTTTTTGATGGGCCCAGGACAAAGACTGAATCGGGGCAGGAGGTGGGGAGCCAACACAGAATTTGTTTGCACAGAGAAGCAAAAAAAAAAAAAAAAAAAACCTAGCCCCAGCCCTTACCTTAAGAATCAAGTCATGTTTGTGGTGGATAGGTACCATTAGTTGTCAAGTGCTGCATGTTCTGGGAAGCTTTCAGTGAAAAAGATGCTTATGTGAGACAACACATTCAGTAACTGTAATGTTTTAAAAAAGATCTCTTTAGAAATTATTGAACATAGATTTCCTGCATGAAGCAAGTCCCAAGTCCAGCTTCTGCTCCTTAGGCCTACCACGGCTGGGAACATGGCAGACAGCTCACTCAGGCACTGGAGGAAAGAATCACTGGAGCAGAGATTCTTGGGTTCCAGAAAAAGAGATTCTTGGGTTCCAGAAAAAGCAGAATTCTGTGGACCCTGGCCAAACAACTGCTGCAGAAATGGCTATTCTAGATGGGGGGGGAGTTATAAAAGGGGGGGAAAAATGCAGGTAGTTACAAATGAATCTCAAAGCCCACACTGAGCAGATGTTACAACTCAGCTGGAAATCCAAAGGAGCACAAGGAAGTTGCCAGGCTGAGAATGCCTATGTATTACATAAATAAATCTAAGCCCACAATGACATGTAAACATTTCTGATTAAATAATCTGACATGCTTTTATGATCTATTTATTAAACTTAAATTAGAAATGGTCCGAGGATAAGGACTACACCTATTACTCACCTTTCTGAATCATGTAGTGCAAAATTTGTTCAATTATTGATGTCACATCTCTGGCATCCTGTAACACAGGCAAATACGTATTCTCTGACGTAAATACTTCAATCATTCTCATAGGAAGTGCAAAACTCAAACTGTCATCGCTACAGCACTGCAATAACCTAGAAACAAATCAAAGCACATCAGATGATGTTTACTAATAGAATATATGAATAGAGAAATTACCACTTATCTGATCATTTCCTTTTCTTTAGTACAGACAGGTGAATCCAAAACCAATGGGTTATATACACCTCTACCAGCAGATGGAGACGGAGCAAAACTGACATCATGGTATACATACCCCTCCAGTAATACCAGTCCACCACTATTCTCTGCAAAAGCCAACTGTGGACAAACTAACAAAACTTGATTATTAACCAATAACCATTCCAGCACTCAGCCAACAGGAAAACACGGAGCTCAGACAAAAAATGTAATAACATTAATCTAGGGACTGAATTGACATGCAGCAGTACTCCCTGGAACACACAGCCACACAAGAGGACCATAGCACAACCATTCAGCAGCCAAGGGTGGGAAGGTGGATTCACCTGTCTGTACTAAAGAAAAGGAAATTATCAGATAAGTAGTAATTTCTCCTTTCTTAGGGTTCAGACAGGTGAATCCAAAACCAGTAGGATGTACCAAAGCTACTCCCAAACAGGGCAAGAGGCTGCCTGCGATCCAGTCAAAAGGCTGTGAAGGCATGCGAAGGCTGTGTCCTCCCAGGCCTGTTCATCCAGGCGATAATGCCTGGAAAAGGTGTGTAAAGAGGACCATGTCACAGCTCAGCAAATGTCGATGGGAGACAACAATCTAATCTCCGCCCATGACACTACCTGAGCACTAGTAGAATGAGCCCTATCCTGACTAGGCAATGGCTGCTCAGCATCCACATACACAGCCTTGACTACCTCCTTAATCCAGCAGGCTATTGTAGCCCATGACACCAGCTCCCCCTGTTTACTCCCAACATGGAGGATAAACAGCTTGTCCATCTTCCTAAGAAGTTCCGAAACTTCTAAATACTGCAAGATATGCCTCTTGATATCCAAGGGCCGTAACAGCGATATTTATCCGCATCTCTTGCCCTGTCCAGAGATGGCAGAGAAATAGACCGATTCAAGTGAAAAATCCGAGACCAATGTTGACAAAAAGGAAGGAACAGTGAGTAATTGGATCACCCCTGGAGTCATTCATAGAAACGGTTCCAGGCAAGACAAGGCCTGTAGTTCGGATACTTGACGCGCAGAACAAATTGCTACAAGAAACACCGTTTTTGAGGTCAGTAATCTCAAGAAAAGGTTACACACCAGTCAAAAAGTAGGGCCAGTTAAAAAAAAAATCCAAAACTGGATTAAGATTTGACAAGGGCACCGGTAGCCGCAAGAGAGGACGAAGATGCTTCACTCCTTTCAAGAAACGGGCCACATCCAGATGAGCCGACAAGGGCCTATCATTCACCTGACCTAGGAAACAGGCAAGAGCTGCCACCTGATCTTTTAATGAATTAAAGACCAACCTTTACTTAAACCATCCTGCAAAAATTCCAAAATGAGCGGGATCTTAACTGAACAAGGAAGAACCCCTTGATCTTCACACCAAGCCTCAAACACTCGCCAAACCCACACATAGGCTAAGGAAGTGGAGAACTTTTTCGCTCATAGCAAGGTGTCAATCACCACAGTAGAATATATCAACACTTTAGCAACCGAGCCCTCTCAAGGGCCATACTGTAAGACAAAATTGATTCGGATCTTCATGAAGAACGGGTCCCTGTCATAGCAGATCCCCATACATCAAAAATCTGAGAGGAGAATCCACCAGGAACCTTTGAAATCTGCAAACCACGGTCTTCTGGACCAATCTGGTACCAGCAGAAACACCATCCTCCTAGGACTCTCAACCTTTCAAATCATTCTACCCAACAAGAGACATGGGGTAAAGGCATATAGCAGCTTGTCCTCCGGCCACTCCAGCACAAGGGCATTGATGCCCAAAGACTTTGTATCTCTCCTGCGACTGAAGCGAGGGACTTTCACATTGTGAGCAGTTGCCAGTAGGTCCATATGGAAGGCCCCAGCAATCCACTATTAGCTGAAGCGCCTCGTCTGACAATTCCCATTCTTCTGGATCCAGACTGTCTGCTGAGAAAGTTGGCTCTTACATTATCTTTTCCTGCAATTTGCAAGGCTGAGATCTCCTGAAGATGCAGTTCCGTCCATTCCATAAGTTGGGCTATTTCCTGTGACACTTGCTGGTTCTTGTTTCCTCCTTGCCGATTCATGTAAGCCACTATAAATGCATTGTCAGACATTATCTAGACTGCTTGACCCTGCAATGTTTCCAAATTGCAAGCATGCCAACCAGACCGCACGGGCTTCTAGCCGATTGATGTTCCAGAGAGACTCTTCTGCACTTCAGCGCCCTTGCGTGGTCAGCTCCTGACAGTGAGCTCCCCAACCCTGGAGGCTCGCATCTGTCATGAGTACTAGCCAGTCCAGTGACCTCAGGGAAACCCCCTTTCTTAGATCTGCTTTTAACCACCAATGCAGTTGAATGCAGACCTCCATTGGCAGGAGGAGCCAAATCAAATAGTCTTGAGACTAAGGGCTCCAACGAGACAGCAGAATGCACTGAAGAGGGCACATATGCACCCTCGCCCATGGCTCCACCTCCAGGGTCACTGCTATCAGTCCAAGCACCTATAGATAGGACCACTCTGTCAAGCGATTGTGTTGGTCAATAGATGCACCTGCACAATCAGCTTCTGAATATGGCCCTCCAGCAGGTATACCCTGCCCTTTTTCGTGTCAAACTGAATACCAAGATACTCTAGCAATGTGATGGCTGACTATTGCTCTTGGCCAGGTTCATGACCCAACCTAGCTCCTGCAACAAGGAGATCACCTTGTGCGAGATCCTGAGGCTCTCTTCCAGACTCTTCGCCCAAATAAACCAGTCGTCCAAGAATGGGTGTTCCAGGATCCCATCTCAACTCTCCCAGAAAAAGTTCTGGGCTTGGTGGCCAAACCAAAAGGTAGCATTCGAAACTGATAATGATGCCCCAAAACCATGAAATGCAGTAATCATTGATGCTCTAGCCAGATAGAAATATGCTGGTATGCCTCAGACAGATCCAGAGACGTCAGGAACTCCCCCGACTGTACTGCCATTATTACAGAGCACAAGGTTTCCATGCAAAAATGAGTCACACACAAATGTCAGTTGACCCCTTTGAGATCCAGGAGGGGACGAAAAGAGCCCTCCTTCTTGGGCACAGTGAAATAAATGGAATATGGGCCCATATATTCTTAAGACCAAGGGCACTAGATCCACATCCTGCAGGCTGAGGAGTCCTAACATACACTCTACTGCTTATCTCTTCTGCGGAGAGCTGCAGGGAAACACCATGAACACGTCCAGAGGAACACTGCGAAACTCCAGCGCATGGCCATCTTTTATCACCTCCAGAACCCACTGGTCTGACCGTGACCCACTTCCAATAAAAAAAGAGAGAAGCAACCTCCTATCTCCTGGGTCAGCATACCTTCATTGGGAGGATGGGGTACTCCACTATCTGAGCCTGCACCCCATCTGGGCTGCTTGGGACAAAAGAACTCAGATCTACCCAAAGGTCGCGTCCTCTGAAAAACCACTTCTCAGCAGGGTTGAAAACGTACGACCCCCCCCCCCCCCCCCTTGTAAGACCTCTCATGCTTAAGGATCGCAGCGCCTGTTTCTTATCTGGTAATCGAGGAAGTGGGGACTCACCCCACTTATTGCCCATTTTCTCCAGCTCATTCCCATCAAGAGCGAGCCTTTAAAGGGAACTTCTTAAAGTTAGACTTCGAAGTTGTATTGGCCGACCAATTTCTCAGCCATAGCTGATGCCTAGCTGCTACTACCGAAGCCAACCCTCTGGCCGAGGTGTGAACCCAATTGCAGCCCACATCTGCTAATAAGCCAGCTGTTGGTTCCATCACTAACCTGGAATTCACACAAGATTCATCGATCTCCTGAGACAGCAGTAAAAAGAGCAAGCCACCAGGAACAACAGGAGGCTATCTGAAAATTCATTGCTATTGCTTCAAAAGCCTGCTTAAGGATAACCTCAATTCTCCTATCCTGTGCAATCTTCAAGGCCGCCGCCCCCCCCCCCTTCTATGGGGATAGTCATCTGCTTGGTAACTGCACACACAAGTACATCCACCTTCAGAAAACGCAATTGCTCTCTTGCAACTGGATCCAGGGGGTACAATCCTTCCAAGACTAGTTCCATTTTAAAATTAGCTTCTGGGGCAAGGAAATCAAAATGGGATCTTTCTTTGGCTCAGACATGGATTCAGCCCCAGGTACTCCCAGCATCTTCAATGTCTGGAAAATCAGAGTCGATAATTCATCTCTATGAAAGAACCGTAGCATAGTTCTATATGCCTCCAATTCCGGAGGAATTTCCCCATCCTCCAGGGAGTAAGGATTGGTTTCATCATCCATGTCATCTGGGTAGGAAGGGTATCAGAAGACCGGCTCCAGGCATATCCCAACGCTTACCCATGGCAACAGGTGTGCAGAATTTCACCACCTGCAACCTTGACCTGTTAAGATTGGCCGGGGGCGAGGACTGCACCTGAAGAAAAAAAAAAAAAAAAAAAGACTGCAGTCTTTGAAAAACATTTTTACCAAAGGCAGAGGGATCCATGTCAAAACCAGGGGGCACCTGTCCTGTGCCCACTGAATTACCTTCCCCCACTGATGAACCAGTTAGAGGAACCCCCAAAGTCAGGCAACCCTTCTGGCAGCACTTTTCCCATTCCCATACCAGGCTGGGAAGAACTGAGCTTTGTAAAATCAGACGGAAGCAATTCTCCCTGAGCCTCCAAACAGCGCTGACACAAGTTAGAGGAAACGCCAAGCTGAGATCCCCGAATATGACAAGCAACACATAGGGCAAGGTGCTTAGGCTTCTTTGCTATGGGCACCATCAATCTGTCAATCCACCCTAACATGCATCTGTCAATAGTGCGCCCAAAATGTAGGCACTGTGCCTTGATAAGTGCACAAACTGAGCTCCCTCAAGAAGCTCAGATAGTGCACACAAAAAAGCGCGTACATACGTGCGCACAACTGAGCCGCCTGGTATGCGCTCCTATGTGCCTAACTAGATGCCCAACTAGCGCCCAACTAAGCGCACAATGGGCCGCACAGACAGGCACATAAGCAAGAACCGACGAAAACCGAAGAGGGCAGTCTTTGGTGTACAAAAACGCGTGAAAACGCTACCACAGCCTGCCACACAGTGAACAAGATGCCTGAGAGTGGGGCTTAGCCAAAAAGGCTGCTCAACCTGCAAGGCTGCCCATGTCCCCTGAGCTCACCGGAGGCAGGAACAACAGTCAGATCGCACGCCAAGCACAGAGGCCTGGAGGGAGGAGGAATCCCTACTTAACTCCTCTCCTCTATTATTATTTTTTTTTTTTTTTAATTACCCTTTACCTGAGCTCAACCTGTCCTGGCTGAGTACAAGGTTGGTCTCCGGCTGCGGGGGGAGGGGGCATATACCTTCACTGCTGCACTCTGCTTCCTGCCCCCATTTGCCTTTCAGCTAAGACCACACGAGTTGAAAAACCAGCTACCAGACCAAAGTCCACACGAGTTGAAAAACCAGCTACCAGACCAAGAGATTCATCTGAGGCACCACGGAAATCACCTCAGGAATTCTCAAATGAGAAGGAGAGTGGGGCGAATAATCCTTTAAGCAATCCCAAGTAGGGAGATGCATGTCCACCATCTGCTGGAGATGGAGAATACTGGCCGGCTGATATCACTCTAGGAGTATATATATACCATGATGTCAGCTTTGCTCAGTCTCCATCTGCTGGTAGAGGTGCATAACCACTGGTTTTGGATTCACCTGTCTGAATGCTAAGAAAGCACACTTTAAACTTTTTCACTCAGTTGTTGGATACATTAAAAAGCATAATGAGAGAGCATTTTTTTTTTAATTTATTTTAAACATGCGTATAGGATCTATATTATACACAAGAACCCATCTTATCATCTATGCATTTATTTAAGCAATATGAATGTTTTACTATATATCTACAGTCACCATTAATAAGGGAGATGAACTATAATATGACTCACATCCCTACAGCGCCCCCTTTTCCTACAAAAGAAAAAAGAAAAGGAGACCAAGAACAGTTCTGAAACTACAATACTATCACAATCCCTCAAAACATAAACCTTGTGTTTACTGGGTCTACTTGCTTCCAAAGTCTTACTCTCTTCCACTCTTCTTTTTTTGCCCCTAATATTTTATTTATAGTTTATGGTTTCTGGCAGTAAACGTTGTGTTCATTTCATATGACCACATCCCCTATTTGTTTGCATATTTTGTTCAAGTTACTCATATTCTAGTAATGCCTTGCAGACTGCCTGTGGAAAATTCTGATACAAGTGAGCAAAGTATTACCCTAATCATTACCTAAATAGTGGAAGTGACTAAGTATGAGAAGCATTCAAAAATTTAAGATATACCATGATCAAAAAAATACAATAAACAGGTCTTAAGTCTTAAGAATATATGGGCCGATATTCCATTTATTTCATTGTGCCCAAGAAGGAGGGCTCTTTACGTCCCCTCCTAGATCTCAAAGGGGTCAGCTGTCATTTGTGTGTGACTCATTTTTGCATGGAAATCTTGCAGTCTGTGATAATGGCAGTACAGTCAGGGGAGTTCCTGACGTCTTTGGATCTGTCCGAGGCATACCAGCATATGTCTTTTATTTTCAGAATTTTACCCTTCAGAATTTTGTTTTCAGGTGTTAGGTACTTGGCTGCTCTCTAATCCTTTTGCTGAGCCCTACTGGTGAGGTACTGTATGAGTATGAGCCTTTGAAACAGTGAGGACTGCAGCACCAAAGTGAGAACAAACACTCTACAGAAAATCTCTTTTAAGGTAAAAAAAATTGTCTTTTGTTAAGAAAACGTTATCCCTTAACTGGGATGCGGCCATCAGGCCAGATAGGACAGAAAAGAGAAGTAGCTCTTTATTTATTTTTTTATTGATTTTTTTTTTTTTAACATTGTGTAAACTGTTGTGATGGATTACAACTTAATGACGGTATATAAAACCTGGAAAATAAATAAATAAATGTCGAAAACAATATCCAACCAACTGAATTGCAAGAGACATGAGATAGAAAAGAAGCATTAAGGACAGTCCTAAAAAAAAATAGAAGATGGTGCTTCTATTTTTAGAAGTGTGGTCTAGAGGCCTCCAACTCAAACAGAAGAACTAAACAGAGATCTGGTTGAAGACATCCAAAAGGTGGGAAAAAAGAGAAGTATTGCGTGTTGAAGATTTTAATCTGCCAGATGTAGACTGGAGAATCCCTTCTGCAGAATCTACAAGAAACAGAGAGATAGTGGATGCCCTGCTAGGGGCTCTGCTCAAACAAATGGCAATGGAAGCCACAAAGGAGGGCGCTATACTCGACCTAGTGCTCACTAACAGAGATCATCTCTAATGCCCAAGTGGGTGTTTACATGAGCATCAGTGATCATCAAAAAGTATGGTTTGATATCTCAAATAGGATATAGAGAGGTCACACAAAGACGCAAGCTTTGAATTTCAAATGCACAGACTTTGTCAAATTGGGGACGTACCTGGTCAAAAAACTAGAAGACTGGGAGAAAATGGGAGAAGTGAAACAGTGGACCAAATTAAAAGGAGCAATTACAAAGCAATAAATCTATGTTAGAAAAGTAAACAAAAGTAAAAGAAATAAGAAACCAATATGATTCTCAAAGGAGGTGGCTGAAAAAATAAAGGCAAAAAGTACAGCGTTCAAGAGGTATAAAGGATCCCAAAACGAGGAACACAAAGAAAAATATCTGGTGAAACTGAGACAAAAAGAAATCAAGGAAGCAAAAGGTCAGGCGAAAGAAAGAACTGCCAAAGAGATAAAGCGAGGTGACAAAATGTTTTTCAGATATATCAGAGAAAGGATAAAGGTCCAAAATGGTATAGTGAAATTGAAAGGTGACAAAGGTCAATGTGTGACGAGAGATGAAGAAATGGCAGAAATATTAAACAAATATTTCAGTTTAATACTCACTAAAAAAGACCCTGGAGAAGGACCGTTGCTCGTTGACAAGACCACAGAAGATGGGGTAGATGAAACTCCGTTTAAAGAAGAGAATGTATGGAAAGAGCTAGGAAAACTGAAAGTGGACAAGGCCATGGGACTAGATGAGGTACATCCCAGTATACTGAGGCAGCTCAGAGATGTGCTGGTGGATCCGCTGAAGAACCGTTCAATAGGTCCCTGGAAACAGGAGTGGTGCTACGAGATTGGAGAAAAGCGGTGGTGGTCCCGCTTCACAAGAATAGGAGCAGAGAGGAGGCTGGAAATTTTAGATTGGTTAGCCTCACCTCGGTGTTGGCAAAATTAACAGAAACTCTACTAAAGGAAAGGATAGTGAACTATTTACAATCCGGAGAGTTGCTCGAACCAAGGCAGTATTAATTCACCAGGGGAGGTTCCTGTCAGACAAATCTGATTGATTTTTTTTAGATTGGGAGACTAGAGAATAGGACCAGGGAAGAGCGCTCAATATGATTTACTTGGATTTTAATAAAGCTTTTGATACGCTCCCACATAGACTCATGAACAAAATGAGAAGCTTGAGAGTGGTGCCAAAGTAGTGGAGTGGACTGCAAATTGGTTGACTGATAGGCGATAGCGTGTAATGGTAAATGGAACCTACTCTGAAGAGAGAACTGTGTTAAGCGGAGTACCAGTTCTGTTCAATATCTTTGTGAGAGACATTGCGGAAGGGATAGAAGGTATGTTTGTCTATTTGCAGATGATACTAAGATCTGCAACAGAGTAGACATGCCTGAAAGCATAGAAAAAATGAGAAGTGATTTAAGAAAGCTTGAAAACTGATCTGGCATTAAATACCAAGAAATGCAGAGTCATGCATCTGTGGTGCGGTAATCCATGTGATGGGTGGTGAAAGACTAATCGGCACAGAATGGGAGAGGGCCCTTGGGTTGACAAGTGTCTGGTGAAATGAAGGCAGCGAAGCAATGTGACAAGGCGATAGCTAAAGCTATAAGAATGCTGAGCTGCATAGCGAGAGGAATAACTAGTAAGAAAAAGGAGGCAGTGTTGCCCTTTTACAGGTCTTTTGTGAGGCCTCACCTGGAGTACTGCATTTAGGACTGGAGCCCATATCTCAAAAAGGATAGAGACAGGATGGAGGTGGTGCAAAGAAGAGCAACCAAAATGATATGGGGTCTGTATTGGAAGACTTATAAGGAGAGGCTGAAGGATCTGCATATGTATATCCGGGAAGAGAGGAGGTGCATGGGAGATATGATACAGACCTTCATATGCCTGAAAGGTTTTAATGATGCACTTACTTCGAACCTTTTCCTTTGGAAAGGAAACAGTACAACTAGGGGTCACAAAATTAAACTCCAGGGAGGACGACTCAGAACCAAAGTTAGGAAATATTTCTTCACAGAAAGAGTGGTGGATGCAGGAACGCCCTTCCGGAAGAAGTGGTGAACATAAAAACAGTCAAGGAATTCAAAGAGGTACAGGATAAACACTGTGGCTCCCTAAAGGCTGAAGGATGAAAATGAAGAAAGGGTGCATGGGAGTAACCTACTCAGTGGTGGTTACTACCCTTAACCAATAAGCCTTGATGCTTTTGACGCAACTGCTCTCTGCTTTGATATCGTTCTCTGCTTTAACGATGTGGGGGGGGAATGGGAATTTGATTCAGAGGACAACCAACACAGGCCTAAACTTTTATGGTCTGGAGTACTGATACACAAACATAAGGGGAAAAGCACAGTTCAAAAGCAAAGAAGGTCAAGCAGCAATGTCTGAATTTTCAAGAAGGCTCTTCACCCAGTAAAAATGTTGCTTTGATAATATATAAGGCCTGAGGGTAACCTGCATGGATCAGCAGTTGCTACCATAGGAAACTTGTAGGCAGACTAGATGGACCATTTGGTCTTTTTCTGCCATCAATGCTATGTTATCCCAATGACAAATAATTTTAGTCCTTTATACCCAGTGAGAATATTTCAGAATTACCTGAGTCAGCTAGATACTCTTACATATAGCCTCCTAGATTATGATGTGCAGCCAAGTCAGAATCCCACTGAATTGCCAGGGAAATTCTAAATAGCACTGACAGAACACAGCACCCATATACCAGCATGATACTGTAAATAATGATATCCTCTTAGCAATTGCATTAAAAAGAAAGAAAATAATCTATCCAGTAAAATATGTTTATAAATCTAACTCAGAAGTAAAAACAAAACAATCCCTGAGGCCCCTTTTTTTCTATAAAAATAACCAATTCCTGTAACACAACATTCACATTATATACATATTCTGATGTTATGGTAGTAAAAAAAAAAAGCAGCTTACCTGCAGCACAGACCCAACAGCCTCTTTATTTGAAATAGACAAATAAGTCTGTCAGGACCTGTCAGCTGTTTAACAAACTGAGAATTTTGTCTAATCAGATTCTGACATATCCATATCTGCAAAACCAAAATTTCACAAGTTTTATGTTTGATCAACATATGTAATGACAGCAACGTGCTTCTGTATATTTTTAAAATGGCACTTTACATTAGCCACATTTTTTTTTCCAGTAACTTATCTTAAAATATAACACTACTCTAAGAAAAACAAAAACACCAAGGGGTACATATTCCATTACTGTCCAGATAGCAAAGTCAGCCGGATAAACTTATCCAGCTAACTTTGGAGGTATATTCATTAGTGCAACTGCACTACCTAATATAGCAGACTATCTTAAAGTTAGGACATCTCTTTGGCACAACCAGAATTAGCCAGCTAAGCTATCCAGCTAACTCTGAAAAACGGAGTTAGTCGGATAACATAGCTGGCGAATTCAACTCCTTCCAATTATGCCCTCAGAACATTCCTAACTTATCCAGCTAAATTCTAGTAGGCTAGAATTTAGCTGAATAAGGGCCCAAAATAGCTTTTTCCCTGCTTTGTCAACTGCCTACTGGGAGATAGTGTAGTAATCCTAATGATCACAGCCAGTAGACAAGAGGGAAAGAGTAAAATATAAATTAAAAAATCAATGACCATCATTTGTAACCTTTTGCATGTGTAACAGTATAATATAGTTCTACATACTTTGAGAACAACCTATAGTTGCTGAAGAAACATTTAAAAGGTAATATGATATGTTAATTACAATTAATTAGTAACTGAAGATTAGGTTTCATCCATAAATAAAAAGCTCCACTGTCAAGTATAATTTATCAGACAAGTGAAACTATGTTGTCCATAAATTAATTGCTAATAGGGTCATCAAGGGCAGCTTTGCTACTTTTTCCATCAGTCTTTATCCAGTACAACCATAAACAAAAGTTGGCAGGTAGCATTCACTAGGGACCTGCAGCAGAAGACATAGCCTTAGATTCTTGGTTGGCTCTATTAGTTTGTCTTTGGTCTCATTCTTACATCTTTCGCAGTTTTGGGGGATAAGATATGCACTTTTTATTCAAGCCATGCCTCCATTATTTATTTATTTATTTATTTTATTCTCCAGACTCGTATGCACGTTTCAGTAGTTAATGCTATATTCATATGTCACTATCATAGTTACAAAAATCAATACAGCAGCAATCAGATTTGTTTAGATTAATAACAGTGGTAACAATTAGCCTGAAGGAGCTCTCAGATTTTAACACACCTTAGGATTAAAAACAAAAATCTGAATGAAAAAAAGGTCATTAACAAACATGCTAACTTTACCTGACAACTAAACTCTCTCAAACCATATATTTACATAAATAATTTTTTTTACCCCTATAAATGCTACTTTAAGAATATTTTTCATTCATTTTATATTGCAGTCAAATGGCATATTGCTTGTATTAAGCAGATTTATTTAAAGGACACTCATTTTTCTCAGTCACTCTCTCTCAGGAATCAAAGTTAACATCATTTAAGGAGCTTCTGCAGTTAATGTTCAAAGGTATAAACCATAAAGCTTCAATCTATAAAACCAGGTCTTGTAAAACAAGTGACACTGATTGAGGATAATATTTCTAGAAACAGGATAGCAGAAAGAGACCATACGGCCTGTCTAGTCTGCTCATCCACACTAACTGCTCAGCTCTACAACTCCTACCACTCCTTCAGAGTGGTAGGAGTTTTTTTTAATTATTTTTTATATACCGACATTTGATCTCAATCGAGATATCACACCGGTTTACATTCAGGTACTGTAGGTATTTCCCTATCCCCAGAGAGCTTACAATCTAAGTTTTTGTACCTGAGGCAATGGAAGGTAAAGTGACTTGCCCAAGGTCACAAGGAGCGACAGCAGGACTTGAACCCTGGTCTCCTGGTTCATAGTCCACTGCTCTAACCACTAGGCTATTCCTCCTCCCCTTCTTGAATTCAGATGCCTACTGTCCTTGCCTCCATCACCCTCCATTGAGAGGCTGTTCCATGCATCTACTACGCTCTCTGTAAAGAAATATTTCCTGAGTTTACCCCCTTTTGCCCTCATCCCATGACCCTTCTTTCCAGGGTCCTTTCCACTTCAAAGGGCCCTGCAAAGGTGCATTGATACCTTGGGGGCATTTAAATGTCTCTATTATATCGTAGGATTCGTAGGTTAGTGGGCCCTTGGCCCGAGGTCAGAGATAGTACCGCCCATGGGGAGGAGCCCCACTGAGCCTCACCATCGGGGGGCGAGGTCTGAGCTACAGGTGACACAACCCAGCGAGTAGCAGAAGAGCCTTTCCTCTGGGGTATCCATACTTAGATCTTTAAGTCTATTACCATACGCCTTACAACAAAGACCACCAACCATTTTTGTAGCTACCCTCTGAACCAATTTCATCCTGTTTACAGCCTTTTAAAGGTACAGTCACAGTATTCTAAATGAGGATTGTTATGACCGTCTGTCGCAGATGGCTGCAACCACTATTACTCACTTCATGCCTCACTGCCCTCTCTCCTCTGGGAAGACTCGCGGCTGTGGCTAGCCGCCTCCGAACATCATGGCTCTGTTCCAGGTCTCCCCAGGGCGGCGAGGACGCCTTCGACCGCCATGTTTCTCCCAGGCCTTCCTAGGCACGCGCGCACTCCATGGCCCTCCTTTAAGGACGCCAGGGCGAGAACCTCAGGGGCATCTCCCCTTGATGACATCACTAGCCCTGGACTCTTAAGAACCATCGGGGCCTGGCTCTAATCGACTTGGCAATGAGTTCCCCTCCTTGCTGAATCCTGCTGTTCTCGCTATGGATGTTGGTTCCTGGTTCTGCTCCTCCCGGCGTGAGACACTCTCGGGTACCTGCTCCTCGGGGGCCCTGCTCCTGTCTCTGGCTATCCACTCCTCGGAGGGCCCTGCGCCTCGGACACTGACTGCCTTCTTCCCGCTACTCGGGGTTGCTCCAGGAACTACTTCTACTGTAAGACTCTACTTCGGTGTACCCCGCTCTGCGGACCATTGCCGACTACTCTTCCCGTGAGACTCTACTTCGGTGTACCCCGCACTGCAGACCACTGCCGGACTACTCTTCTTGTGGAGACCTGGCTCTGGTGTACCACACTCCGTGGGCCACTGCCATCGCTTGTGACTAACTGTGCTCCCCCGCTCCTCGGAGTGGTGTTCTCCTGCACTGCCAGAGACCCCTGGGCTTCCCCGTGTCCCGGGTAAGCCCACGTCATTCCCTCTGTGCTGACTCTCTCTGTGGCTCCGCCCCCTGGGGTCACCCTCACAAGTACTTCTCCATACCTTGCTGAATTCCCCGCTACTCGGGGCCTGTCCAGCACTCCACCACTAGGGGGACCTATCCTGGCTAGCACATCCAGACCCGTTCTCTTGCTCTTCCGCTACTCACTGGGTTGTGTCACCTGTAGCTCAGACCTCGCCACCCGATGGTGAGGCTCAGTGGGGCTCCTCCCCATGGGCGGTACCATCTCTCACCTCGGGCCAAGGGCCCACTAACCTACAAATCCTAACAGAGGATATCACCAGTGACACTTGCTCGATTACAACGCATGATTATTTAAATTGGAATAGACTCTTAATCTTAGACTCTTTAACCTTAGACTCATCCCAAATTCATCACTGCATACAAAATTATAAAATGGAACACTAAAAAGTAATATAAAAACCATCTTCACATCTAACTGCTCATGTTTGCTGTATATGGAAAAAGGCACATTTTCCTTCATTCTCATCCTCCACACTACAATAGAATACTGGTTTTTACTTGATAGGTATCATCTAAATCACACAAAAATAATATCCTGCTGTGCAAGCCTAAGAAATGACATCTTGCCATTGTAGTGTTTTGTCAATTTGTTTACATTTACTGTACTTATTTAATGTGGTTAGGTTACTACAGAGTAACAAAGTTTTAGAACTTCTATCACTGATGCAGCATGCCACATGCAGAACAGCAGGGAGGACAAGAGCTAAGCAAGTATGACTATTGGGAACCAACACCCCTGCATCAAAAAGCTATGTCTAGCCTGAAAATAAAAAGGTAAATAAACATCAGTCTGCCAATAAAATCTATTATTTCAGTCTATTATGGAATGCCAAGGAAAATTACTCAAATAAATACAAGACAGATCCTGTGCTATATTTGGTTCTAACAAAGTTACAGCTCAAAAAATATTTCCTGCAAAAATGAACTCACTACAAGTGATTCTTTTAAGCTTCTTACAGAAGTAAAAGAAAGAGCTAACAATGTTAAAACACTTGATTACTTACCAGACGCCTAGAATCCTCATTCTGTCTGTAAAAAAATAGAAGTTGTCGAACTAAAAGGGTTAAGTTAACTCCACCATTAAGAGAGACATTTCCTCCAGATTGTGTCAAGTTAACACAGCGATCAAATTCACTTCTTTGGATGGAGTACTTAAAGAAAAAGAAAGAAAAAAATCACATTCTAATCCACATAATATACTATATATTTTTAATCATACCATTTACTTAAAAACAAAACAAATCCTGAAGACAAAACACTTGAAAGAAGCTATTTTATTTTATGAGACAGAATCATATGATGTGGAAATAGAAACAAACTTTTATAATACATGATTACATTATTAATTACTGAAAAAAATGTACATGTCAAACCTACGAGAATTAGGGAATGTTTTTTCCATATTCCTAGAACAAGTCTATCAATGACATTTTCTGTCTTTTATGCATGCTATTCATGTTTTTGCCTTCATGTAAGATTCTGTAACAATTTAAGTTGGACCTATTATTGCAGGATCCTGAACTTCCACAAAAACACAAAATATAATCTTATTGATTAGCTAATTTTCCACAATTGTGTCTGCGTTATCTGCTATTCTGTCACAGATATTTGAAGTTCATCTTGCAATTTATGCATGACCTTAAGTTAAAATGCTGCTGTCAGATAAAAAGTCTCAAATTTTTATAATAAATGAACTACTGAATATTCTGTAAAAAGTTAATTGTGCTGCTCTAATAAATACTTGATCAGGTTACATAAAAAAATAACAGGACTAAAAACTGACTGACAGGATCCACAAAGCAGAGTTGCTTACCTGTAACAGGTGTTCTCCTAGGACAGCAGGATGTTAGTCCTCACAGATGGGCTCCATCTGATGATGCAGCCTGACACGGAAAACTTTTGTCAAAGTTTCTAGAACTTTGACTGGCACACTGAGCAGACCCCACGTGGCACACTGAGCACACTGGCACACTGAGCAGACCCCACGTGGACGCGCGGATACTTACAGTATCCGCGCGTCCACGTGGGGTCTCTCTTCAATCTCGTAACACAGAATTCATGAGCGAAAAACTAAAATAACAAAACGCATGAGAACCAAACTCTGTGGGATGGCGGGCAGGTTTCCTGAGGACTAACATCCTGTTGTCCTAGGAGAACACCTGTTACAGGTGAGCAACTCTGCTTTCTCTTAGGACAAGCAGGATGGTAGTCCTCATAGATGGGTGAATACCAAGCTACAGGCTGCTCTCAGTAAGGCTTATGAGCAATAGGCAACGAACCAGGTGCCTTAACCCTTAACCCCAGCATTAACCCAAACAATGGGTCATAAGCAGGGAGAGTTGGGATTTTAAGCCTGGAAGAGGTTAAGAAGGACAGATTGGCCGAAGTTACTAGCAACAGTAACATGGGATAGACTTAGTTTTTGGGAACTTGCCAGGTTTTTATGGCCTTGATTGGCCACTGTTGGAGACGGGATGCTGGGCTTGATGGACCCTTAAGTCTGACCTAGTATGGCATCTTCTTATGTTCTTACTGTCATGTCGATCATTCTTGTCCAAGCAGTAGTGAGCAGCAAACGTATGTAGGGAACTCCACGCTGCGGCTCTGCAGATTTCAGCCATGTGAACTGCTCGTAAGTGGGCCGATGCTGCCATGGCTCTCATCAAATGAGCCTCAATGCGGCCTCCAAGCTGAAGGTCCACTTGCGCATAGCAGAAGGAGATGCAATCCGCCAGCATGTTGGACAGAGTTTGTTTGCCCACCATTCTGCTCTTGTCAAAGGATATGAAGAGTTGCATGGACTGCCTATGGCCTGCAGTGTGTTCAAGATAGAAGGCCAAAGCCCTCTTAAAGTCCAAACTATGAAGAGCCCATTCGTCTTGGTGAGAATGAGGTCTCGAGAAAAAGGTGGGTAGAATAATAGAAGATTAAAATCAAAATCAGTCACCACCTTAGCCAGAAACTTAGGGCGAGTACACAGGATCACCCTATCATGAAAGAACTTCGTGTAGGGTGGATACGCCACCAACATCTGAAGCTCACTAACTCTGCGAGCCGAAGTGACCACCACGAGGAAGAGAACCTTCCAAGTTAGGTACCTCAGATCGCAGGAGCACATAGCCTCGAACAGGTCACGCATGAACCGCACTAGCACAATGTTGAGGTCCCAGGACAACAGGACTAACCATGGGGGTCTTCATCTGAAGTAACCCCCTCATAAATCACCCTACTATGGGCTGCACAGAGATGGGCGTACCACTGAGTACTGATGGCACTCAGTGGACCCTGACCAAGTTGGTCTTCATGTCAGCCTTAAGAGGTGCCACAGGTAGTCTAGCAGCAGCGGCATGGAGCAGGCAAATGGATCCAAGTCATGACCTCCACACCAGACAGAGAACCTCCTCCACTTGAGCATGTAAGACTTCCTAGTGGAAGGCTTTCTTGAAGCTACCAGTACCTGAGACACGTCAGAGGTTGAAGGACTGAAGGACTAGCCTCTCAACATTCAGGCCATCAGAGATACTGACCTGAGATTTGGATGGTGCAGCTTGCCTCAATCCTGTGTGATCAGATCAGGGGAGGTCCCCCAGAGGGATGGGCTTTCTGACAGACAGGTTCTGCAGGACAGGAAACGAGACCTGCCTCGCCCAATACAGGGCCACCAGGACCATGGTCCCCTTGTCCTGCTGGAGCGTCATGAGAGTCTTTGTTATCAGCGGAAGCAGAGGATATGCATACAGAAGACACTTGCACCAGTATCGGGCAAAGGCATCCAAGGCTGGCTTCCCAGCGCTCCTGTACACAGAGTAGAAGTGGTGGACTTTGCTGTTCCAAGGGGAAACAAAGATCCACATCCGGGGTTCCCCACAGGCAGAAGATCCAGTCCGCTACAGAGGGGTCCAGTGAATACTCGTGTGGTCGGAAAGCCCGGCTCAGGCAGTCCGCCACCACATTTTTTGTCCCAGCTAGGTAAATCGCTCGCAAGAGCATGCCTTGGGATAGGGCCCAGAACCATATCTGCACCTCCTCCTGACAAAGGAGCAAGGAGCCCTTGCCTCACTGTTTGTTGATGTACCACATCAGAACCTGATTGCCCATTTGGATCAGAACAGCTTTGTGGGAGAAATGATCCCGAAATTCCCAGAAAGGGTAGCAGATCGCTCAGAGCTCCAGGAAGTTGATCTGGCAGCGAGCTTCCTGTGCCATCCAGGGTGGATGCATCAGTGGTGAGCACAATCTGGTGTGGAGGAGCTTGGATCAGAAGATCCCACTCCAGATTGGAGAGATTTTCCCACCAAGACAGGGAGGCCTGAAGAGGCTGTGTGATGCAGGACACATGTGTTGAGGTCCAGGGTTGCATGCAGCCACTGAGAGCACAGGGTCCATTAAGCACTGCGCATACACAAGCGAGAGAATAGGGTAACATGGACAGACGCAGCCATGTGACCCAGAAGACGGAGCAACAGGCGAGTGGAAACCTGACTGCAGAGGACCAAACTCGCCAGTGATGCCAGGGAAAACACTCATTCATGGGGCAGAAACACTTTGGCCTGAACCGTGTCCAGTCTGGCTCAAAGCCCAGATGTGGAGATGGACTGAGATGGGGTAGTTGATGACAAACCCCAGAGACTGCAGCACACAGGCAGTTAGCGTCAGGGAGCGGAGCACATCCTGCTGGGTGCTGTTTCTGATTAACCAATCGTCCAGATAGGGGAACACTTGCGCTCCCTTGTTGGCGCTTGATGAAGACCTGTGGAGCAGAAGCGAGGCCGAAGGGCAACACATGGTATTGGAAATACTCATTGCTCACTAGAAAGCGGAGATACTTTCTATGTCTGGGGAAGATCTCGATGTGAGCGTAGGCATCCTTTAGGTCGAGAGAGCAGAGCCAGTCTCTTTTTTGCAGGAGAGGGATCGGGGTGCCCAAAGAGACCAACTTGAACTTTTCTCTTTGAAGAAACTTGTTCAAGGCCCTCAGATCGAGAATAAGGGGCAGGCCCCCTGTTTTCTTTCGTCGCCCCCTCCCCTCCCAGGGCGACTGTTTAGACCGCCCCGGCCATTAGTAGGGTGGAGAGCTCTTTCATAAGTACTTCCTGATGAGAGGACACACCCCACGATGGACATGAGGGAGAGATCATGGGGACATCCCTGAAGTTCAGTCGGTACCCTCAGTGAACGATGGCAAGAACCCACTGGTCCGACATAATGCTGGACCAGAAGTCCGCAAATAGACATAGCCAGCCCCCAACCGGGGGGGCAGGAGGCCGAGGGTACGACAATCTGGCTCATTCCCTTGCCCGTAGTTAAAACCCCGTAGTGGGGCTTTGCTGGGGGTTGGGTTGAGGCATGGGGATCCACTGTTGACATGAGCGACCCTGAAAGCTGGCACATGACGTGCGTGCCCAAGAAGCAGGAGGGTAGTACTTTCTCAGGCGGTAAAAGGACTTCCTGGAGCCCTGTTACGAGGATGTCCTGAGGTACCCACTGAGAGGTGTTGCAGGGTCCCGTGATGGTCTTTTAACTGGGCCACCATGTTCCAAACTTTATCTCTGAAGAGATTCTCCCCTGTGATTGAAGGTCCAAGGCAAGAAGCCAGGCAATTCTGTGGGCACCAATGCCCGCTGCAGCCACCCTCACTACTGTTTCAAAAACGTCATAGGTGGACCGCACCTCATACTTGCCTACCTCCAAAACTTGCTACACTACCACCATGAAAGTGTCCTACCACTGCTGGGACAGGCGCTCTGACAATTCCTAGACCTGTTTCCACAGGTTCCGGTGGTATTGGGGCATATACAGTTGGTAGGAGGCAATACAGGCAATGAGCTTAGCGCCCTGAAAGACCTTCCTACCTGGAAACCTAAGGCCCTGTGTTCCGGACCTGACGGGGCAGAGCCGTGCGAGACCTCTTGGCCTTCTAGAGGGCAGACTCCACCACCACAGACTGGTGTGGGAGGTGGCGCCTCTCAAAGCTTGTGGCACCAGGTAAATGGCATCCGCCTTCCGACTGACTGGAGGAATGGACACAGGGTGCTCCCAGGTCCTAAGAAGAAGTTCCTTGAAGATCTCATGGACTGGGACAGCCACTATCACCTTTGGAGCATCAAACTGGAGGACGCCCAGCATTTTGTGACAAGCGTCCTCTTCCTTGAGGAGCTGGAACAGGATGGCCTCGGCCATAGCCCAGACGAAGCCCACAAAGGAAATATCCTCCGGGGAGACCTACGCCTCTCATCCAGCGGAGATGGCTTGGAAATAAGGTTGTCCGAGTGCTCAAGGAAGACTCGAATATGTCATCTTCCAGGAATCATATGAGGGACTCCTCCTCACTAAGGTCCCTCAGGGACCAGCATCGAGAGTCCCTACCCAAGCCTCTCAGTTTTGGCATTGAGGGCATCAATGGCACCAAGATCCCCAATGGTCCGGGAACAGGATCGGGGAACCCCAGCCGCTGCACTAAGGGCCCCGAGGACACTGTCAGCCACACGGATTCTTCCTCCTCGGAGGACCAGATAATGAGAATCACTCCAGAGGGGGGCATCAGTGGCCACTGGGGAAGCGATGGTCCCCCAGCGGCCATAAGGACTTCTAGACGCTCTAGCAGGGGCACTAAGAGAGACGGTGCAGGCTCCAACACCAGCATGGGGACAGTTGCCGTCATCAGCTTGATACCCCTCAGGGCTTGGAGCACCACCTGCTGAACCCTGCAGTCCAACTCCTCCTGAAAGTCTACTGTAGTTAAGATAGATGTAGATGGAGGAGGCGGCATCCCCAGAGCCTCCTCAGAGCCCCGAGGAGGCTCAGAGCCCAGCACTGCAACCAGTGGAGAACGCCTTGGTTTCCCAGGTCTAATAGAGGATGATGCCTCTTCCCCACGGGGGTCGCGTTGGTGGCAGCACGACAGCTGCTGATGCCGCACCAGTCCCAGAGCCATGCACCAACCGGTGATGATGCTTGTGGGACTTCCCTTGGTGCTCGGACCAGTCTTTCCCCAGTGCCAAGGAATGTGAAGATCCTGACGTCTAAATGCGATGACACCGGAGACAGCCTATCACCAGCTCCTCTCTCCCACAAGAGGGACCCGCTGGAGGGGTAGAGGGGGATGGAGTATCTAACGGCTCCCCCTTGGCCTCTAGGTGTCGACGCCCCCAATGCTGGAGTAGATGGATCAGAATTTCTGGCAAGAAGCTTTTCCATCTTATCCAGCCGGCACGACGGCTTTTGGGGGTCATATGGTCACACAGATTGCACCCTAGGATGTCGTGTGACGCCCCCAGGCAGAGGATACAGACCTCATGCGGATCAGTAATCAGCATGGTCCACGGGCACTGGGGGCATCCGCAAAAACTAGATGATGCTATGAAAAATAGCCGGCGAGCAATCAATGGAGAGGAGACTCACTAGGAATAGACTGCACGAAGGAAAAATTTAAAACACTTACCGCATGCCAGACAGCACCGACCAAAGAAGAGGGACCCAGCGCTGAAATCAACCACGAAAATACTTTGAAAAGGATAAGCTAAGAGCAGAGCTCCACTACTGCGAGCAGCACATTCAAGACTAATCGGAGAAAATTATTTTTCACTCAACGCACAATAAAGCTCTGGAATTTGTTGTCAGAGGATGTGGTTAGTGCAGTTAGTGTAGCTGGGTCCAAAAAAAGTTTGGATAAGTTCTTGGAGGAGAAGTCCATTAACAGCTATTAATCAAATTTAGTTAGGGAATAGCCACTGCTATTAATTGCATCAGTAGTATGGGATCTTCTTAGTGTTTGGGTAATTGCCAGGTTCTTGTAGCCTGGTTTGGCCTCTATTGGAAACAGGATGCTGGGCTTGATGGACCTTTGTTCTGACCCAGCATGGCAATTTCTTATGTTCTTAACTACTCTGCGGAAAAAGAGACTGAAGAGGGACCCAGCATGAATGCGCGGACAATGGTATGCTGGGCATGCTCAGTGTGCCAGTCAAAGTTCTAGAAACTTTTTTTTTTTTTAATTATTATTTTATTCATTACATCACCACAGCATTAACTTTCCAAATACAATCTCTTTACACAGTTGTTAATATAGAAATTATTCTTTCCATTTTTTTATCATTTGCTTAATGAACGTAGATTTTTTAAATACTAAGAATTAGGGGCTTGTAAAAAGCGGTCAAAGAAAAGAAACAATTCCAATATCATCACAAATAGCTCGCAGATGATATCTGCGACCTTTAACTACATGCATCAAACCCTAATCAGCTTCTACATTAGGGTTACCATCCAAAAACTTGCATAAATCTAACGGTTCTAAGAATACATATTTATTTTCTTTATAGCTCAAAATGCATTTACAAAGGTACAACTTCTAGAAACTTTGACAAATGTTTTCTGTGCCGGGCTGCATCTGATGATGTCACCCATCCTGCTTGTCCTAGGAGAAAAATAGTGACATCTGTTGATACCAAGAAAGCTTAGTTTCCAATTAATTCCTGTCCTACAGGGTTCAGTATTGGAGAAATTATTCACCTGATAATTTCATTTTCCTTAGTGTAGACAGATGGACTCAGGACCAATGGGTATAGTGTGCTCCTGATAGCAGTTTTAGACGGAGTCAGATTTCAATCTGACGTCAGCACTACATATACCCGTGCAGGAAGCTCTGCTCTTCAGTATTCTCTTCGAAAAGCAATTGTGCATAATGTGTGTTTGAATAACTTGGTTAACTTGATTAACTTGAATTGTTGACATGAATTATAGCTGGAAACCACCAGTGCACTCAACCGAGAAATGCCGACACCCAGTAACTATGGGTGCTTAATTAGGGGTAAGACGTGGCTTACCCGTGCTTGTCTTGCTCACGGGGATTGTCACCCGAGATTTCCATATTCTGAGGCAGCCGTGGGCGGGATACTGAGTCCATCTGTCTACACCAAGGAAAACAAAATTATCAGGAAAGTAATTTCTCCATTTCCTAGCGTGTAGCAGATGGACTCAGGACCAATGGGATGTACAAAAGCTACTCCCGAACCAGGTGGGAGGCTGCCTGTGGCCCAATTAATACTGCCCTTGCGAATGCTGTCCCCTCCCGGGCCTGAACATCCAGGCGGTAGCACCTAGAGGAGGTATGAATGGAGGACCATGTCGCCGCCAGACAGATCTCAGCAGGTGACAGCATCTTGGTTTCTGCCCAGGACACTGCCTGGGCTCTGGTGGAATGGGCCTTGACTTGTAGAGGTGGAGGCTTCCCTGCCTCTAAGTAGGCCGCCATCGATTACTTCTTTGATCCAGCGGACTATGGTTGCCCGTGAGACCGCTTCCCCTTGTTTCTTTCCACTGTGAAGGACGAACAGGTGGTCCATCTTTTGTATGGATTCTGACCTTTCCAGGTAACAGACTAGGAGTCTGCCGACGTTAAGGTGGCGAAGAATGCGAGAGTCTTCAGAGTCCTTATGTTCATCTAGGGATGGCAGCGAGATGGTTTGGTTTAGATGGAAATAAGAAACCACCTTTGGAAGGAAGGAAGGAAGGAAGGGACAGTGTATAGCTGTATGGATCCCAGTGTGAATCTGAGGAATGGTTCCCGACAGGATAGTGCGTGAAGTTCAGAGATGCGACGGGCTGAACATATTGCCACTAGAAACGCAGTCTTCAAGGTTAGAAGTCTTAGAGACAGCCCACAGGTAGGTCTGAGGATGCTCCCGCTAGGAAGTCTAGTACTAGATTGAGGTTCCATAGGGGTACCGGCCACTTTAGTGGTGGTCGAATTTGCTTGACACCTCTCAGGAAGCGGGAGATGTCTGGGTGTGAAGAAAGACTGATGCCGTCCCCTTTGGCTCTGAAGCAAGCCAATGTGGCAACCTGAACCTTGATGGAGTTGAGAGACAACCCCTTCTGTAAGCCGTCCTGCAGGAATTCCAGGATCGTGGGGATTTTGACTGTCTGCGGAATATGTCGCAGTCTTCACACCAGGCTTCAGATATTCTCCATATTCGTATGTAGGTCAGAGACGTGGAGAACTTGCGTGTTTGAAGCAAGGTATCAATCACTGCCCCCAAGTATCCGCTCTTCTTCAGGCGCGTCCTCTCAATGGCCAGACCGTAAGAGAGAATAGAGTTGGATCTTCGTGGAGGATTGGTCCTTGCTGGAGCAGGTCCCTGTGTGGAGGCAAGAGGCAGGGGGCTCTCCTCCAGAAGTCTTCGCATGTCTGCGTACCACGGCCTTCTTGGCCAGTCCAGAGCCACTAGAAGTACTAGCCCCCTGTGGTGTACTATCTTGCAGATGATCCCGCCCAGTAGTGGCCATGGAGGAAAGGCATACAGCAGGTCTTCCTGTGGCCAGGTCTGGACGAGGGCGTTGATCCCCTGGGATTGTGGTTCTCGTCTGTGGCTGAAGAAGCTGGGAACTTGGGCATTGGACCGGGTTGTCAGAAGATCCAAGGCTGGAGTTCCCCAGCGGTTTATTATCAACTGGAATGCTGTGGTCGATAGCATCCATTCCCCTGGGTCTAGACTTTCTCTGCTGAGGTAATCCACAGTGACGTTGTCTTTTCCCACGATGTGGGCGGCTGAGATCCTTGCAGGTTTGCTTCCGCCCACGCGATTAGGGGGTCTATTTCCAGGGACACCTGTTGGCTTCTCTTTCCTCCCTGGCGGTTGATGTAGGCCACTGTTGTGGCGTTGTCTGACATGACTGACTGATTCTCCCTGGAGTCTGTGACTTAATCGTAGGCAGGCTAGTCTGACTGCTCGGGCTTCCAGTCAGTTGATACTCCTTCTCAACTCTTCCTTGTCCCATTGCCCCTGGGCCGTCAGTTCCTGGCAGTGGGCTACCCACCCTCATAGGCTCGCATCCGTGGTGAGCAAGACCCAGTTCGGTGAGGATAGCCTTATTCCCTTGCTCAGATGGTCTTCTTGTAGCCACCTTAGGAGCTGGATCCGTACATCCGCCGGTAACTGGAGGCGAACGGTGTAATCCTGGGATATCGGATTCCATCGTGACAGTAGAGAACATTTTAGTGGTCGCATGTGGGCCCTTGCCCATGGGACGACTTCTAGGCTCGATGTCATAAGGCCGAGGACTTGGAGGTAGTCCCATACTGTGGGGCGAGTACTGTTCAAAGTTTTCTCAACTGGTCCATCAATTTCCTTCTCCTTGTAAGGGGAAGGACGACCTTGTCTTGTTGGGTGTCGAACCGGACTCCCAGGTATTCTAGTGATTGGGGGGGCTGCAGGCAGCTCTTGGTTGTGCTGACAACCCACCTGAGATTCTGTAGTAGATTCTTGACTCTGGTGGTCGCCTGATGGCTTTCCTCTGGAGATTTTGCACTGATCAGCCAATCGCCCAGGTATGGGTGTACGAGGATTCCTTCTTTCCTCAGTATCGCTGCCACTACAACCATGATTTTGGGGGCCTCAGAGGTGGTAGTGGCAGTTGACGCAGGGTCTCTTGGTGATCCTTGAGTTGGGCCACTGTGTCCAAGAATTTGTCCCCAAACAAGTTCTCTCCTGTACAGGGGAGGTCAGCTAATTTTTCTTGCACCTCTGGACGAAGGTCTGAGGCCTTTAGTCAGGCCCAGCATTTGGCACTAATGCCCGCTGCTGAGACCCTTGACGCTGTTTCAAAAGTGTCATAGGCTACCCTCACTTCGTGCTTTCCGGCCTCTAATCCCTTTTAGAGGATGGAGTCCAGGCCCTCCTGAAATTGCTGTGGCAGGGTTTCCGAGAACTCCTGGACTTGTTTCCAGAGGTTCCTGTTATACTGGGTCATGCAGAGCTGGTACGCCGCTATGCGAGCAATCAGCATAGAACCCTGGAAAACCCATCGACCTAAGGTGTCTAAGGCTCTCTGGTCCTTTTCTGGAGGGGCGGAGGAATGAGGGCAGGTCCTCTTGGCCTTTTTCTGGGCTGACTCTACCACCACCAACTGGTGGGGCAACTGGCTTTTCTGAAAACCCAGGGCCTGTTGCACTAGGTAAGTGGCATCGGTCTTTTTTTTGACCGGAGGATGTTCCTAGAGACAGTGCAGGAGGTTGAGAAAAACCTCGTGTACTGGGATAGCCATGACTTCTTTTGGAGCATCCACAAACTGTAGGACGTCCAACATTTTGTGGCGAGCATCCTCCTCTGTTGAAAGGGTATGGTTTCCGCCATCTCCCTGACAAAACTGGCAAAGGAGAGATCCTCCGGAGATGAGCACCATCTCTTTTCCGGCGGGGAAGGCTCTGAAAGGAGTTCCTCAGAGGCTTCCGAGGAATGGGTCAGAGGAGGCATCCTCCCATGGTCATAGGGAGGCTCTTCTTCGCCAGGACGGTGTCTGATTCGAGGAGAGAGACTAAAACCCCAGAGTACAGGGTGGGGGCACCAATGGACGGTGAGGTGGCACAGACAATAGTGGTGCCGGTACCAAGGGCACCGGGACCTGGGAGGGACGCCGGGGCAGCGGAAGACCAGACGGTCCAGGGACGGGATCCGGCATCGGTTGTCCCTTCCATGGAGATGGGCCAGGAGCCGCATCTTCCTCCTCCGAGGAGCCCGGAATTGAGATCGAGATCAGGAGGTACCGATGGTTGGCTGGGCACGGAAGGCCCCGCTGGTAGGGGCTGCACCGGCAGAGCACCGAGCAGGATGTCCAGTCTTTCCAAAAGGGATGCCAACATGGAAGGCACTGGTTCCGATGCCGGTATGGGAGCCAGCGTCGGTAGCGACTGAAAACCATGAAGGGCATTGGACCATGTGGTCCAACTCCTCTCGAAACGACAGTGCAGACAAAACCGACCCTGGAGTAGGAGGCAAGCTAGGCGTCACCGGAGCATCTACGGGGGTCCATGGGGTGCTCGGTGCCAGTCACAGATATTGGTGGGGAACGCCTTGGGCTCCCGGGTCCAGAGGAGGATGGGGGCTCCTCTCCCCAGGGCCTCTTTGGAGGAGGCTCAGTTGGGGTAGATGCTTCCTACGGTGCTCGGCCCGGTCCTTCTCCAGCACCAAGGATGACAATGCGGAAGCCTTGGAATGGGTCGATGCTGGCGAAGTTCGGTCTCCCGCTCCTCGGTCCTCTTGGCGGGGCTTCAATGGGGAGGGTTCTAAGTCAGATGGCCTCCCTTGACTTGAAGCACCTGGCACCAGAGGGAGGGGGGGGGGGGGGGGGGTCGATGGAGCAGATTGCTTGGATCCAAACAAATGCTCCATCTTCTCCAGGCGGGTGCACCGGCCTTTGGGGGTCATGTGGGCACAACTCGGACTTCAAAGTGAATTACATTTAAGTACTATAGGTATTTTCCCTATACTCAGAGGGCTCATAATCTGAGTTTGTACCTGAGGCAATGGGAAGTGAAATGACTTGCCCAAGTTCACAAGGAGCAGCAAATGAGATTCAAACCCTGGTTTTCCAGTTTTCTTTGTGCTCCACCATAAACTGTGGTTGCATATGAAATATACATTTTTAAAATAAACAGTCACATATATTAGCTCTAGCTACTAGGATGTATCCAAGTTTATACTTGCATAGACAAATTCTATCTCTGGTACAGGTTCTCTGTCTTCAAAAGTTATACATGTAGGACTTGAGCTCTTGAATAAACCTCTGTTATCATACCTTCTGCCTCTCCTCATGACAACACACAGCACATATACAATATGAATGTATTCTAATTTTCTTTTCCGTTTAAGGATTGCGATACCAGCATAAAAATTATCCAGATAACTTTGTACATGAATTTTAAAGACTCCATAAGTCCCTTCATATCTGAAAATAGGAAAATACATACCTGCCGTTTTCTGTCCTTGTAACCTCGTACAAAAGACTGAATAATTATTGCATTTTTCAACCGTTTCCTTTCTTCCTATAAAAGAGAAAAGAGATCTTACAATGTAAGACGCTAAATTATTGTTAGGCAGTGTTTTTTTCTACAATTTACATGTATGCTTTATAAAATGAAAAAGAGAAACAATAAATTTCTATAAAATTAAGGAAAACAATATAAAAAGCATCTGAAAATGTTTTTAACACTCTACAGATTCAGATACAGTGGCTATAGAAAACCTGCATCCTCTTCCAAACTGTTCACCTTTTGTTGCCTTAGAAGTAAAATGCATTAAACCAGTTTGTTCCATGTATCCATGCATCCTACCCCACAACTACCAAGTAAAAAATATATTGCAGAATTTCTTAAAAAATTAAACAGAAATAAAAATATGGACTAGCTTGGTTGCATAAGTGACCACCTACCTTGTACTTCTTGTAACAATCCTAAATACTTAAAACACTAATAATCAATCACCTTCAAAAGCACTCATCAAGTGAATTGGCCCCATCTTTGTTTAACTGTACTGATTTGCATGATGACAGGATAAATTCAGCAGTTTCAGTGGTTACCAGCTGGGTACCGCATTTCAAAGCAAAGGTCCAACCATGAGCACCAACTGCATTTCAGTTGAGCAGAGAAGCATCCTGAATGGATCTGAGCTCACTGGGAAGAATGGAGCCAAACCTTTCTAGATTTCCATTTATAGTGACACGAATAGGTCAATTGCTGGAAATCCAGAGACTGAATAGTATGTTGGCTGTAGATTGCTGAAGGAACCATTCGGATGGACAAAATATTCTGCTGAGACGATCTGCCAACATGTAGGAGATTCCAGGAAAGTAGGTCAATTGCAGTATAGCTTGATCTCTGCTTGCCCTTTTTTTTTTTTTTTTTTTTAAATCGCTTCTTGGTATAGAGTTCAAGTTCCCATGCCTCCTTGTTTGTTCACGCAGAACATAGCAACTTGGATGAAAATATTCTTTCCGTGAAGAAGGCAAGTGAAAGTTGCTATAGCATACCTTATTCTCAACTCAAGGAGACTGATTTGAAATTATTTCCCAAGGAATGATCATGTCCCTTGAGTTCAAAAGGGACCTGTGTGGGCATCCCAACCCTATGTGGAAGCATCTGTTAAGGTTATTTGGTGAAGAGCTTGTCACAGCAGTGATCCTTTCTGCAAAATGAAGGGGTCCTGCCACCAATTCAATTCCTGCTTCATTTCAGTTGAAAACCCTACTTTAAATATTAGGGGCTAAGTAAGCTGTTCCCATTGAAATCAAAGACCTCACTGCAGGTACTGTATGTACAGGGAGGTCAGTGAGACTACATTGATTGCTGCCACCATGGGACCAAGAACAACCAGCACTTTTCTGACAAAGGATTGATCTGTGTTCAATAGTCTATAAACCAATGCCCGGAGAGATTGAGCTTGATCTGAAGAAAGAAGAGCTCTCTCCTGCAGAGAATTTATCCACACCCCAATGAATTTGATTTTTGGGGGGATTGAATCAGTCTTGAATTATCGAAATTCTTAAGGAAGACCAGTGACTGTAAGAAACATATTTATTTATTTAACACTTTTTTTTTTTTTTTATACCGACCTTCATAGTAATAACCATATCGGATCGCTTTACATAAAACAAGGGTATAACTGAAGCAATAAATAAAATATTGATTTTTCCAGGGAGGTTAGAACTCCTCTTTAGGAATTCACTGTTAGAAGTCAGTCATTCAGGTAAGGGGAGACCTGGATGCCCTGATGGAGTAGATATGCTGCTACTCCATCTAGGCATTTAGGGAAACCTCTTGTTGCAACTGAGAAGCTGAAGGGGAGTGCTTTGTATTGATAATGAAAACAATCCATCATAAAAAACATAGGTATTGCCAAATGGAAGGGTGAATGGGGCTATGGGCATAAGCATCTTTTAGATTCAGAGTGCACCACACTCCCCTTTCAGGATAAAAGGGAGGATTGTAGGGAGAGAATTCATTTTGAATTTCTCCTGGATTATTTGCTTGTTCACGCTTAAATCCAGGATTGGTCTCAGTCCCCCAGATTTCTTGGGGATGAGAAAGTAATGGGAGTAGAACCCCTGGACCTGAAGATGGGAAGGAACCAGTTCTATTGTCCACTGTTAGAGGAGCAACTCCATTTCCAGGCGGAGTTGTGTCGAGCAAGATAGATCCAGATTGAAGAGTGAGCAGTGAGAAAAGCAAGCGGTATCCACACTCCACAATCTTGCAGACCCAGCCGTCTTTGGTGACCTTGTACCATTTTTCAAGGTAGTGGTGGATTCTCCTCCCTACTGGAGAAGATTGTTGCTGGGTCTAAAGAATGGTCAAAAACTTGGCCCAGATTTGGGCTGGGCCTATTGTACTGCTTTAGGTTGACAACATTCACACTGTTAAGCACAAGGCAAACGTTGCTGCTGCTGTTGCGAAAGTAGGGACAGCATCAAATAACAGTGGAATTGCTGGAAATGGGGTCTCTGGAAATAAAGATCTTTTAAAAGCATAGAATGGATGCCTTGCAGAAAACTTCTGTTCTGGTCCTGTGGAGAGGAACTGCACCACCACGTTATGTTCTTTAATCTGATCCACTATCTCTAATCTAGTCTCCAAAGAGGTTATCACTAAGGCAGGGAGTGTCCACCAATTTTTCTTGGGACATCCTCACGCAAGGTACTAGCTCTTAACCAGGCCATGCGACGAGCTACAATGGAGAATAACGAGGTAAAGAGATCAAAGATGATGGTGTATACATGTTTTGGCATCCAATAAGGGCTGAGAGTATGTGATTCTGCCTTCAATGGCCAGAAGAACCAGCTTCAGTTTTTATATATAGTCGTGCAAGTATTGAACCATATAAAATTGAGGTGCAGTGATCAAAGCGTGGAGCTTTGAAAACTTCTATTTTTCCAAAATTGTCCAGTCGCCTGGGATCTTTCCCTGGTGGCATATTTGAATATATTCTTGTTTTGTTTGCCCTTTTAAGAGCTATTTCTACCACTACTGATTGATGGGGTAATTGTACTATTTGGAAGCCCGAGGATTTTTTAACTCTGTACTTGAGATCATTTTCCTTGCTACAGGGGCACAGAAAGTGGGATTTTCCACATTCTCATTTGAAAATCTTGCAGGATATGATGAACCAAATCACTGCTGGATCTGCTGGAGCTTCTAGAACTTGGAGGAGAACTAAGATGTCTGCACAATGGTCTTTGTCTTTGAATGGTATATTCACTTTAAGAGCTTTTCCTAATTTGTCCAGAAATCTGGAGTAGGAAGTCTTTTGGGGGAGATAAGTGTTCTGGGGAGGGGGAGTGAGGGAATCTCTGTTAATCCCTCTTCAGAGCCTACAGGTGAAGGAACATACAGACAGACACAAGCAGCACGGATTTACCTAAGGTAACTCTTGCCTCAAAAATCTGCTACTTTTTTGAAAAGGTTAACAAACATATGGATAAAAGTGAGTCGGTAGATGTGGTATATTTGGATTTTCAGAAGGTACTTGATAAAGTCCCTCCTGAGAGGCTTCTAAGAAAATTAAAAGTCATGAGATAGGAGAAAATGTACTTTTGTGGATTGCAAATTTGGTTAAAAGACAGGAAACAAAGTCTGCCTTCCAATCTTCTCCTGAAGAAATACACAGACTCTTTACTGTTTCAAGATATCGCAAATGTGTCCACCTCAGATTTGCTATATCCTGACCAGGTAACAAGTGAGTGTATGCCTGGATATTGTCTTCTCCTGCCAGGTATGGGTCTCTTCAGGTCATCCTGAGAGAGATAGCCTAGTGTCACACCTTAACATTCTCCCAACACAGAAAGATGAAGCTTGACCCTCCCTGCTTGTTCAAATAAAGGGTAATTTTCAAAAAGGATTTACACATTTAAAACTGGATTTTATGCACTTAAATGGGTTTTTGAAAATTGCTATGGATATATCCTATTAAATTGTCAATAGTTTTACACACACAAGTGCACTTTAAGCACATATGTGGGCTTTTGAAAATTACTATTATGTATGCTACTTTTACGTGCATAAAGCCTTAAGAAATTCACCCCCATAGAGCACAAATATCTGATTGTTTGGACTAGAACAATTTTGTTGACCTCCTGAGTCCGGAAAGCCTTTACAGATTTCAGAACTGCCTGTAGCTCCAATAGGTTAATGTTTAACCTCTTCTCTTGGAAAGACCAGTGGCCCTTCATGCAAACCCTTTATAGGTGACCTCTCCAGCTCAGGGTAAAAGTAACTGTGTAAAGAACAATTTGGTGAAGAGAAAATTTGAAAAAGTAAACCCAAATTCAAACTGGACCAGGAAAGCCACCAAGACAGGAAGTCTCTGGGCTCCTCTGTGACACAGATGCACTCTTGTAGTACCTCTATATGGTTTAGATTCACTAGAATTTGAGGGTCTACTGAGCTTGATTCATGTAGAGATGTGTCATAGAAGTTATATGAATTGTGGAACCCATAAGACCCAACATATTCAGTATAGAGTAAATTGCTATCTTACTAATTCTGAATCACTTCTTTAATGAGTCTTACAACATTGGCCCTATTGGTGGAGAGATAAACTATGCCTTGAGTCATGGCTAGTAAAGCCCCTATAAAATGCCAATTGTGGTGTTAGGAGCAGTTTGGATTTTGGGGTAGTTGATGATAAACATAGAAACATAGAAATGACAGCAGAAGAAGACCAAACGGCCCATCCAGTCTGCCCAGCAAGCTTCACACAATTTTTTTCTCATACTTATCTGTTTCTCTTAGCTCTTTGGTTCTATTTCCCTTCCACCCCCACCATTAATGTAGAGAGCAGTGATGGAGCTGCAACCAAGTGAAATATCAAGCTTGATTAGTTACGGGTAGTATGGGAAATAACCGCCGCAATAAGCAAGCTACACCCATGCTTATTTGTTTTACCCAGACTGTGTTATTCAGCCCTTATTGGTTGTTTTTCTTCTCCCCTGCTGTTGAAGCAGGGAGCTATGCTGGATATGCGTGTAGTATCAGTTTTTCTTCTCCCCTGCCGTTGAAGCAGAGAGCTATGCTGGATATGCGTGAAGTATCAGTTTTTTCTTCTCCCCTGCCGTTGAAGCAGAGAGCTATGCTGGATATGCATTGAAAGTGAAGTATCAGGCTTATTTGGTTTGGGGTAGTAACCGCCGTAACAAGCCAGCTACTCCCCGCTTTGTGAGTGTGAATCCTTTTTTCTTCTCCCCTGCCGTTGAAGCAGAGAGCTATGCTGGATATGCGTGAAGTATCAGTTTTTCTTCTCCCCTGCCGTTGAAGCAGAGAGCTATGCTGGATATGCATGAAGTATCAGTTTTTCTTCTCCCCTGCCGTTGAAGCAGAGAGCTATGCTGGATATGCATTGAAAGTGAAGTATCAGGCTTATTTGGTTTGGGGTAGTAACCGCCGTAACAAGCCAGCTACTCCCCACTTTGTGAGTGTGAATCCTTTTTTCCACATTTCCTCTTGCTGTTGTAGCTTAGAGCAATGTTGGAGTCACAGTAACCATGTGTATGTTTATTGAATAAGGGTATTATCTCCAGGCAGTAGCCGTCATTCTGGCGAGCCACCCACTCTTTATTGACGGCCTCTTGATTTTATGGATCCACAGTGTTTATCCCACGCCCCTTTGAAGTCCTCCACAGTTCTGGTCTTCACCACTTCCTTCGGAAGGGCATTCCAGGCATCCACCATCCTCTCCGTGAAGAAATACTTCCTGACATTGGTTCTGAATCTTCCTCCCTGGAGCTTCAAATCGTGACCCCTGGTTCTGCTGATTTTTTTCCTATGGAAAAGGTTTGTCGTTGTCTTTGGATCATTAAAACCTTTCAAGTATCTGAAAGTCTGTATCATATCACCTCTGCTCCTCCTTTCCTCCAGGGTGTACATATTTAGATTCTTCAATCTCTCCTCATAAGTCATTTGATGAAGACCTTCCACCTTTTTGGTCACCCTTCTCTGGACCGCCTCCATCTTGTCTCTGTCTCTTCGGAGATACGGTCTCCAGAACTGAACACAATACTCCAGGTGAGGTCTCACCAAGGACCTGTACAAGGGGATAATCACTTCCCTTTTCTTACTCGATATTCCTCTCTCTATGCAGCCCAGCATTCTTCTGGCTTTAGCTATCGCCTTGTCACATTGTTTCGCCGACTTCAGATCATTAGACACCATCACCCCAAGGTCTCTCTCCTGCTCCGTGCACATCAGCCTTTCTCCCCCCATCGAATACAGTTCATTCGGATTTCCACTCCCCATATGCATGACTTTGCACTTCTTGGCATTGAATGTCAGCTGCCATATCTTCGACCACTCTTCCATCTTCCTTAAATCCTTCCGGCGTGTCCACTCTGTTGCAGATCTTAGTGTCATCCTCAAAAAGACATACCTTTCCTTCTATTCCTTCCGCAATGTCGCTCACAAAGATATTGAAAAGGACCGGTCCCAACACCAATCCCTGCGGTACACCGCTTAAAACCGCTCTCTCTTCAGAGAGAGTTCCATTTACCATCACACATTGTCTTCTGTCCATCAACCAGTTTGCAATCCAGGCCACCACCTCAGCACTCACTCCTAAGCTTCTTATTTTATTCACCAGTCTCCTGTGCGGGACAGTGTCAAAAGCTTTGCTGAAATCCAAGTAGATGACATCGAGTGCTCTTCCTCGATCCAATTCCTTGGTTACCCAGTCAAAAAAGTCAATCAGATTTGTCTGACAGGATCTTCCAATGGTGAATCCATGCTGCCTCTGGTCCAGCAATTCTCCCGACTGTAGATAGTTCACTATTCTCTCTTTCAACAGTGACTCCATTACTTTTCCCACCACCGAAGTGAGGCTAACCGGTCTGTAGTTACCAGCCTCTTCTCTGTTCCCACTCTTGTGAAGCGGGACCACCACCGCTCTCCTCCAATCATTCAGCACCGCTCCCGTTTCTAGGGATCTATTGAACAGGTCACACAGCGGACCCGCCAGCACATCTCTGAGCTCCCTCAGTATTCTGGGATGAACTTCATCAGGCCCCATGGCTTTATCCACTTTCAGTTTCACCAGCTCTTCCCATACATTTTCTACTGTAAATGGAGTTACATCTACTCCATTCCCCTCCAGTTTCTTGTTAACTAGTGACGGTCCTTCTCCAGGGTCCTCTTTAGTGAACACAGAACTGAAGTATTCATTTAATATTTCTGCCATTTCTTCGTCTCTCTCCACACATTGATCCTTTCCACCTTTCAATTTCACTATACCACTTTGAACTTTTCTCTTTTCACTGATGTATCTGAAAAATGTTTTGTTACCACTCTTTACCTCTTTGGCAATCCTCTCTTCCGCTTGACTTTTTGCCATCTTGATTAATTTCTTCGTCTCCCTCAGTTCTACCAGATATTCTTCTTTGTGTTCCTCCTTTTGGACTGAAGTAGCCAGATGGTGCTCTGCATGAATTCATAAACTCCAGTCCAAGATGTGCTCTTGACTAGCCACTTGGCCAAGAAAAAAAAAATATATGAATCTCCAGCCTGTGTAGGAATTATGTGATAACTTTAAGATATTTTGAGAATACCCATAGTGCAGAAGTTAGGCCAAAGAGCAAGTACATGGTACTTGAGATGATATTTCCCTACTATAAATCTTAAGGCACTTCCTGAAATCTCAATGTGAGTAAAAGTCTCTAATTTCAGATAACACCCAGTCTAATTTGTTAGATGGTCAATTAGAGTCTAGGATAATAATTTTGAAGCTTTCTCTCTTCAGAAATTTGTGCGAGACTTAGGCCTAAGAATTTTCCTGTCTCTGTAAATGAGGAAATAGCTACAATAAAATCCCTGTCCTCTCCCTCCTGTGGTGGGACAGGTTTGATCACTCTGGTATGTTAGAGAGAGGAGGTTTTCAACTAGAGCAGGTACTGATGTTGAATGAGCTTAAATGCTCTTTTGACTTGATAATTTGGAGCAATTTCCAATAGATGTAATCTGTAAGCTTCCTTTCACATCGATAGAGCAAATAGTTTAAGAGATACCTTAATCACCTTTTCTACCTACAGTGAAGTCTTCCATAATAGCCAGAAACCCTGTCTGGATCTAGTCAAAAATCAAGCCCTAGTTTTGGCAGAGTGGCAGGGAGGAGCCAAACTCAGCAGGATCAAAGAAAAAATAAAAAAAACTTAGAAAAATGACAAAACCTTAACCACAGAAAAAGCTATTGGGAGTTTTGATTAAAAAAAAGAAATAAAAACAGCTGGAAAGAAAGCTCTCTTTGGTCACAAAATAGGGAGACAATCAATTCCTGCGAAAAAAAGAAACTGGAAAAAGCTGTAGGGCTGCAGAAGTACTGGAACTATCGCATATGAGCAGAGATAGGCTTCTGCCTTTTCCAGAGGATTCTGAAAGATCCTGTATGTTCAGAACTGAGGGCAATCACATGACCCACTTCAGTGACTACAATGAACTGCTCGTCTTCAGAGAATAAAAAAATCCCAATAGTTGCTTGCATTTTCCAATGGATTTCCTTGACATAGGTCTCAATGGGTCACAACACATCAATATTCCAAATCTGACGCAAACTGCACAATCACAGAAAAAATTAGAATGCCTTTTATGATAGCCACAAAACTTTACATTTCCAGATAATGTCACTTTTTGCTCATTTCAATCCTGACCTGAAGAAACGAGTATTAGTTCTTGAAAGCTAGTCAAGAAATAAAGTTAGCCCAAACAAAAAAAAAAAAGATATCACCTTATATATTTTTTTTTTTATTAACTTATTTCTGCACAAAAAAGGATTATTTGTAACCAATTATGTGTAAAAAGTGATTTTGTTTACCATAAATGGAGAAATTACTTACCTGATAATTTTGTTTTCCTTAGTGTAGACAGATGGACTCAGGACCAATGGATATAGTGTACTCCTGATAGCAGTTGGAAACTGATCAGATTTCAATCTTACGTCAGCCCTAGTACATATACCCCTGCAGGAAGTGCAGCAGGGGTATATGTACTCCTCGTAGGCTGGCGTCCGTGGTGAGCAGGATCCAGGTCGGTGAGGATAGTCTTATTCCCTGGCTCAGGTGGCCGTCCTATAGCCACCACCGTAGCTGGGTTCGAACTTTGCCTGGGAGCAGTAGTCGTAAGGTGTAGTTCTGAGATAGTGGGCTCCATCGCGATAGGAGTGAGCGCTGTAAGGGCCTCATATGAGCTCGTGCCCATGGTACTACTTCCAGCGTGGATGCCATGAGACAGAGGACTTGTAGGTAATCCCATGCTGTGGGGCGATGTTCGCTCAGCAGGGTGCATAACTGGTTCATCAGTTTTAATCTCCTCGCCGGTGTCAGGATGACCTTGTCTTCCCTGGTGTCGAATCGGACTCCTAAGTATTTGAGGGTCTGTGAGGGTTGCAGACAGCTCTTGTTTGTGTTGATCACCCATCCGAGACTCTCCAGTAGGGTCTGGACTCTGCTGGTTGCCTGGCGACTTTCCTCTGGGGATTTCGCCCTGATCAACCAATCGTCTAGGTAAGGGTGTACGAGGATTCCTTCCTTCCTCAGTGATGCCGCCACCACCACTATTATCTTGGTGAACATCTGGGGTGCTGTGGCTAACCCGAAGGGTAATGCCCGGAACTGGTAGTGACAGTCCAGGATTTTGAAGTGAAGGAAGCGCTGATGTTCTTGATGGATCGGAATGTGTAGGTAGGCTTCTGACAGATCCAGGGATGTGAGGAATTCTCCCGCTTGTATTGCCCTTATTACGGAGCGTAGGGTTTCCATGCAGAAGCAGGGGATCCTCAGGTGGCAGTTGACTGACTTGAGGTCCAGGATGGGCCTGAACGTTCCCTCTTTCTTGGGGATAATAAAATAGATGGAATAGTGTCCAGTATTTATTTGTTGCGGAGGCACTGAGGTTATGGCCTCTAGGGTCAGTAATCTGGTCAGTCTCGCCTCCACTGCCACCCTCTTGGAGGGTGGATTCCATGAACTTGTCCGGAGGAAGTCCAGGTAGTACCCCTCTCGAATGATGGTTAGGACCCACTTGACCGAAGTTATCTCGACCCATCTTTGGTAGAATAGGGCAAGTCTGCCCCCTATGGCTTCTTCCTTTGGACGGGTCGGCTGATTCTCATTGTGGGGTGCAGCTGGGGCCGGGGCCCGAGCCGGTTCCCCTTTTGTAGTGCTTGTTCCAAAAGGACTGGTTCCTGCCTGCCAGATGAGGCGTGTGATAAGAGTTTTTGTATGGATTGAAGCGCTGCGAACCTCTGCCCCTGGAAGGGTCGTTGGTGTTTCTTATTCCTGTCCTCCGTTAGTTGCGGCAATGGGGACTCGCCCCATTTGTTAGCCAGTTTCTCTAGTTCGCTGCCGAACAGGAGAGGTCCTTTGAAGGGCATCCTTGTGAGTCGCGTTTTGGAAGATGCATCGGCTGACCAGCTTCAGAGCCAGAGTTGCCTCCTGGCTGCCACAGCTAATGACACTCCTCTAGCCGCTGTGTGCACCAGATCAGAAAGCAGCATCCGCAAGGAATGATACTGCTGGTTCCATGGCTTCCCCAGGGGTGTTGCTCCTGGTCCTGTGATAGGCAGGCATGTGTCACCACTGTGCAGCAGGCCGCTATTTGTAAGGGCATAGCGGTGACATCAAAGGATTGTTTAAGGATGGATTCCAGACGTCGGTCATGAGCATCTTTGAGCGCTGCACCTCCCTCCACTGGGATGGTGGTGCGTTTCGAGACCGCGCAGACCATGGCATCCACTTTTGGGCATGTCAGAAAGTCTTTGGCCGCTGGGTCCAGAGGGTACATGGCTGCCATAGCCCATCCCCCTTTGAATGAGGATTCATTCAAAGGGGGGATGGGCTATGGCAGCCAGCTATGGGCTTCAGGTCAATTAGTTGCTGGATGGCTTGTAACAGAGGGAAATGGCGGGAGGTCTGGCGGAGTCCCTCTAGCCGGGGATTCATCTTAGGTTCCCCTGAAGCACTGTGCCCGGAATAGCAAGCTCCTTCAGGCTGTGGGTGACCAGGTCTGGGAGCTCGTCCTTGGTGAAGAAGTGTCTCATGGTCCAGTGAGGCTCTGTCCCTGGGGGGGGGGGGGGGGGGAGTTCCCCCTCTTCCAGGGGCTCTGATTCCTCTTCAGAGTTATCCGTGTCCCCGTAGGTGGGACTTCTGGGCGGTGGAAATATTTGTCTAGGTCTAGAGGGGCCTGGGACATGAAGGTCTTCTGATGGAGGCTGTGGCTGTTTTGCCGGAGGCTCCATCTGCATGTGAACGAAGGTGTGTAGGCCTTTGAAGAATTCCACCCATGAGATGGATGCTGGGTCCAAGCTGGGGGGCACGGAGTCCCTGGGGTCCCCGTTTGAGGGGGAGTCCCGCTGGAATTTGCTAGGTCCGGGGTACTCACTGAGGAGCTAGTACTCGGCCCTGGGTGGGACTGGCCCAGGGCTGGGTCTCCCAGGGCCTCCTCACACTGGATGCACCCAGGGCGTAGGCCTCTTCGTTTTGTGCAGCCCTGATATGGCAAGCTGGGCAGAGGCCTTGAGCCTTGATCTCCGTTTCCGGTGGTACCATGGGTATAGGCACGTAAATCTTTATGCGCTTAAGTGCGAAGATCTGCGTGGGCGTTGTGTGCGCGCAGGTGTGCGCCTAAGCCGCAGTTATGCGCCCGGCCCAGTAAGCGCGTGCTGCGCGCATTTCTTATGCACACGGCACTTGTGCATGTAACTTTATGCGCACGGTTCTTGTGCATGTATCTTATGCGCACATGTAATTTTGTGCGCCTAGCAAGCCTTGTGCGCCCGGGTCGAAGCAGCAGACAGAGCGGCAAATAGGGCCAAAATGGCGATGGCGACCACGCAGGCAATATGGCGACAAGGGTCCCCCCCACGTGGAGACGGAGGGTCTCCACGTGGGGGGGACCCTTGAATCTAACCGGGGTCTAGCCCTGCTAGGGCGGATCAACCTAGCGGCACTGGTCCCAGCCGGCGACCTGTGCCACTCCTCGAACCTCGGAGACCGGAGTCTTAGCAGAAGATTTCTACCTTTCCTTGTCTTCGGCGCTTCTCGATTTCGTTCTGGGCGGTCTCCGGCTGCGGGGAGAGGGCAAATACCTTCACCGCTGCGCTCGAGGATGCACCCGGCCTCTCAGCCGTGCCTGACATCGGGGGCTAGGTCCCTGCTGAGGATCAGCCGCTGGACAGAGGCTTACCTCCGAGGTACCACGGAAATCACCTCGGGAATTCTCAACTGGGGGAGGGATCAGAGGGTATCACCACAGGAGAGCGGGGCTTGTTTGTAGAGGTAAGTTTTCTTCTGATTTTAGGATTTTTCTCTGTTGAATTTTCTCTAACGCTGTGAGAGCATGCAGGTAGTCCCTAACTGCTATGGAGACAGAAACACGACCTTATAACCTCCATGGCGCTCGATGGCTTCAAGAGTGGGCTTTGCACCTCAAAGGTATCAACGGCAGTTCCCATGGTGTCAAGGGTGACCATGGCTTTCGACGGCAGTCCTGGTCCCCGACATGGTCTGGACCATGACCGTTCGAGATTGGTGTTGCTACTCTGCCGCATCGAGGACCCACGACGCTTGATGGAATCTATGGCACCCGCTGAAGCCTACTTAACGGAAGGGCTTCTGGCCCCAGCCAAGGCAATTGACGGCATGCACAGTATACAATGGCAGCCACAATCGATGGCCCTTACTGCGTCAAGAGCAGCCACGCACCTTGACAGCGTCAAGGGTGACCATGGCAGTCTGTTCCCCGACGCTGTCCTGACATCAACATGTCAGACTATCAGTGCACTGGCAGTGTTTCAGAGCTGAGGGTCTGGCTAGAGCTGGAGGACCCCCACGAAGCAGCCCAGGACTTCAGAGCGGGGCAAAGAAGATCTTCCACTTGTACCTTCACCACCCCCGCAGGTTGAGCCCTTGGGTTCTGGCGGCCAGCAGGACTAAGGCTGTGGCTGGAGTCGAGGTGCAGGCTGAAATTTGGAGATACAAGCTGGAGACAAAGAGTGGATATGAAGGCAAGATAGGGCTGTAGACTGAGGCAATGTATGCTGGAGTCTGAGGCAGTACAGGACTGGAGTCTGAGGTGAGCAAGACAAGGACTGGACTAGATAAGATGGACAAGGACAGGTCAAGATAGAACAGAGAACAAGGAATACAAAAGCCTGGAGGTAGCATTTCAGAAGGCCCAGAGACCAGATAGGGAGATACTAGGAGGCCCGGAGGGCGCAGGCTAGGCAGAAGGCCTGAGAAGGCCACAAGGCTAAGGCTAGGCAGAGCTGGAAGGTCCAGTGGTCAAATGCAATACAAGGTAGAATGGGGCCCAGCAAGGAGCCAAGTAGACTCGATGACAAGGCATCGGGTATTACAAGAGGCAGGATTAAAAAGGCTAAGCCCTGCTGAGTCATGAGCCAATGGAGACTATGGCTGGAGCAAGAGCAGGTACAGTTCCATGGAGACCTCTAGTGTCAGGATCCTGCCTGTTATGCAGCTTCCCTAACAGTGGAGTGCACAGGCAACAGATACCAAGCATGGCATTGAAGGTTCAGCAACAGTGCTACTTGCCCTGGCTCCTGCTCACCCTCTCTCACAAGGAGACTGCACTGCCATCACTGGCAAACAGGAGGGGAAGCTACGTCGAATGTGGAGTCTCGTTCCTTAGAATGTGGAGTGGATGAGCTCTCCCTCCCACCCCAGGAATGGTGCAGTCCTTGATCTCTTCACTGTCTGAGCCTCCATCGATGCGGTGAAATGACATGGAACTTCTTCCTGGGTAGAACGCAAGTCCCCAGGGTCAGTGGCTTACACAGATCACCTGCAAACTGCATTCTGTCAGTCCTGTCAGCACCAGAAAAAGGCACAAAAATACACAAAGCAAGGAGAGAGTACAGAAACTAAACTGCAGATGCAGTATTTATTTATTAAGAAATAGAATTAGATTCTGCCAGGCTGCACAGCGACTAAGGCTCCCGTGTGGCTGGCAGAAAGTTGAAAGGAAGAGAAAAATTAAAATCTACTATAAAGAAAGTAAAAGAAACAGCTGCAGCTCTAGAAAAAAATTCAGAACAAATACTGTGAGAAGAGAGCAAAGCTGAATAGTGTCTCCACACAGCTCACACAACCACAATGTTCTACGGGGGGGGGGGGAAGAGACTGAGGGACTCTCCCTAGTGGGCAGGGCGATAACTACAATTGCACAAGCTCAGTAGGGCATGTCTGAAAGCTCTAGAATCTATGTGATCATAGTTCCAGGTCGGGCTCCATCTGATGATGTCACTCATGTTTGAGAACTGCCATGCTGCTTGTGCTCAGAGAATAGTATCTTCGCTTCACCTACTTTTTGGAAAGGTACTTTGATGGTTTATTATGGCTACCCTTAATTATCTTAGCATTTCTGTGGAACTGTGTACGAGTTTACATTTGCTCACACTCAGAGACTCTGGCGTTGCGCTCGAGCCTAGGCTGCGGCCCCTGCTTTGGGCCTAGGCCTATGCCCTAGGTGAGGCCCCCATTTTGGGCTTAGGCCAAGGTGCCGGCATTATGCTTGTGCATAAGCTGTGGCCGCTGCTTTGGGTTAGGTCTATGCCAGAGGTGAAGTCCCAGCTTTGGGCCTAGAGTTAGGCCCGAATCATTAGTTTAAAATGAAACAAACGAATAAGATTAGTTTCATTCGCGGAAGCCCCGATTTGTTTTGTAGGCCCCCCCCAAATGAAACGATTATCCTCATTTGTCACGTTTTGCAGTTTCGTTTTAAACGAATGCACATCCCTAGAGGTTGATAGAGGCCTGAAATGCCCTTCAGAGGAGGTGGTGAAGAAGAAAACAGTCAAAGAATTCAAAGGGGCATGAGATAAACACTGTGGATATTTAAAGGATGGAAGTGAGATAAGTGTGCAGGGAGGTAACTTGCTGGTATGGCAGTTACTACCCTTAGCAGAAAGCATGGAGATTACTATCCTTAACCAATATGCTTTGAAGCTTTTAATGCAACTGCAATATTGTTCCCTGCTTAGATGGCAGGGGGATAAGAGAAACTGGATTCAGATGCCAGAGGGCCCCAACTTCCATAGTCTGGGATACTGTTACGCGGACATAAGGGAAAAAGCACATGACTGCTTCTATGGCGATGTCCTAAAGGAAACAAAGAAAGCATGCATTCGGGTAACTTGCTGGTGCAGCAGTTACTACCCTTAACCAATAATGCTTGATGCTTTTGATGCAACTTCAACATTGCTCTCTATTTCAACAGCAGGAAAAAAAGGGAATTGGATTTAGACAACAACCAACAAGGGCTTCGATTTTTACGGTCTGAGGAACTAATGAGCATGGGGATAACCAGCACAGAGCAGTAGTTACTACCCCTTAACCAATAAGCCTTGATGCTTTTGATGCAACTGCAACATCATTTCTGCTTCGAGGGTGCGGGATGAAGATAAAAGGAAAAAGAAATTTGGATTCAGAGACACCAACACGAACCATGACGTTTTTTTTGTTTTGTTACAGTAAGGAGTACTGATGCTCAGACAGGACTGCTTCTATGGCCAAGTCCATAAGCAAAGCACGTCAAGCAAAAATTACCAATACATGGGGATAACCTGCATGGCGCAGATGATACTACCATGGGCTGCTTGCTGAGCAGACTGGATAGACCACTGGTCCTTTTCTGCCATCATTTCTATGGTTTCTGTGACTGCATGAGTCTGGAAGGAGCTCTGCTACATGGCCCCGAGGCAAAGACTGTCACTGCAATGACTTGACAAACTGAGTTGGGAGGGATATAAAATGTAAAATAATGCTCAGGCAGCAGCAAATGAAGGCCGATTAAATCAGATCACAGCCCTGACTCCATCTCAACTGGAAGATCAAAGGGAAAGAGGAAATGGTCAGGGCAAAAAAAAAAAAAAAAAAAACCATTTTACAATGAATAGAGTTGCAAATTTATGTTTTCTTGTTTATAAAATGGCAAATAAAATCCACTGATATACAGTGCTGAACAATTCACATCCAATTCTGGGTCAGATATACTTCATGGATCTTTTAAGGAAGCGATTCCCAACCTTTTTTGTGTCGTGGTACACCCATCACAGGGTTCACTTCATCTTGGAACACCATCAACATCTTCTCTCCCCTCTCCCCCCACTTCTGGCATCATCATATTCCCTCGCTCTCTCCCCCCCTATCACTCTCCCTTTCCTTTCACCCCACCATCACCTTCTCTTCCTGTCCCTCGTCCTTACATCCCCCCTTGGCATCATCACCACCTTATCTTCCCTTCCCTCCACCCCTCTAGCATCATCACACCTTCTTCCTTTCCCTCTCCCTCCACACCCCCTGGTATCATGACCTTCTTTTCCTTTCCCCCGACATCCTCCGCTTCCCTCCACCTTTCTTTCCCTCCACCCTTCTGACATCACCACCACCACCACTTTCTTCTCCCTCCAACCATATGACATCATCACATCCTTCTTTTCTCTCTCTCTCCCCAATCTTCTGACATCATTGCCATCTTCCCTCTATCCTGAAAATATCACTTTCCTTCCCGCTGCCCTAACTCTCTCCTTTCACACACTGGCATCATCACCACCTTCTCCCTCCAGCTCCTGGCATTACCACTACTTTCTCTTCCTTCTCCCTCCACCCTTCTGCAACATCACCTTAATCTTCCCTCTCCCCTGGTATCATCACCCCTTCCCTTCCCTGTCTCTCCACCATCTGGTATCATCACTTTCTCTTCCCTTCCCTCTTTCTAGCATTCTGGCACCACTTTCCCTCCCCCTCCCTCCATTCGCTGGCATCATCACAACCTTCATCCTCCACTCCAGGGCACCATTACTTTCTCTTCCATTTCTTCTCTTTCTACCCTTCTGGCATCAACAGCAGCTTCTCTTCCTCTCCCCTGGCATCACTTTCTTCCCTTCCCTTTTCTCTCCCTCCATCCCCTGGTATCACCACCTTCTCCCTCCACTCCTGGAATCATCATCACTTTCTCTTCAGACCCCTCTCCCTCCACCCCTCTGGCACTAGCAACACCTTTATCTTCCCTCTCCCTTACCCTCATTACTTTCTTCCCTTCCCCTCATTACTTTCTTCCCTTCCCCTCTTCCTCCCTGGTATAATCACCTTCCTTGTCCCTTTACTCAGCCTTATGATTGCCAACTGGCTCTGGATTTTCAGGTCAGGTTGATCCAGTCCTGGTTTTATCCCATTGCATGAAGGGAATTGTAGTTTTTGTTTACCTATACATGTCAGAAAAGCAAGACTACAAGTTACTTCATGCAATGGAATAAAAGCAGAACTGGATCAAACTGTCCTGAAAATCTGGAGTTAGTTGGCAACGCTACGCAGTCCCTCTAGCCCTTGTCATCATCACCTTCCCTCTTTCCTACCCTCTGGCATCATCACCTTCCCTTCCCTCTCCCCCTGACACTCTATGGCACATTCATATTTCCCAACCCCCAGCATATTCAGCTGTTTCTTCTTCCTGTCCCTTCCCTTCCCAGAGCTGGCAGATGTCTGAGCAGCACTTACCTGTTGCTGCTGCTTCCTCCTCTGCTGACTTGCCTCTGCAGTGATAATAGCACGAGGCTAGCATGTCCAGCAAGAGAGAACTAACAAAGGCCTGGATTTATCAAAATGCGGTAAGTACCGCATGCGATTGCAAAAGGGGCGTGGTTTATGCAAAAATTCAGTTTATCGCAATTTGCGCTAATTACCTATGCGAAGAGCTACGTTAGTGCACATTGCGATAACATTATCTGAATTTGCAATGAGAGAGAGAGAGCGCGCCTGGCCATAATGTCATCCCCATAGGTTGGTATTTGTATCCCAATGGTAGGCCCACCTAGTAACTGGAGGTGGTGTTTAGGTATGAGTGGTGGGGTTTAGGTATGAGTGTAGGTGAAAACGCCTTATCGCATTTTGATAAATGACCCCCAAAGAAAGGAGCATTAGCACTGCTCTCTATACCCCTCTACTGGCAGGAGGACATTTTGCATGCAAGAAGGAAAGAAACTATGAAGACTGCCAGCACGCTAGTGTAAAGCCACACACCAACTGGAAAATATTCTTTTAAGGGCTTCTCTCAAAGACCTCAGCCTCTGATATAAAATTAACAACGCCAAAAAAACCTTACTCTGTTAAATTATTTATGGTTTGAAACTGGTTAAGAAATGCCTTCCTTCAACTAGAAGATTTAAATTCATCCTTATTAACCTCTACCAATTTGGTAAATTCCTAATATATTTTTATATGGTAAGGCAGAGTCAAAGTTGATTTAAGAGATTGAGAATTAAAATTAAATTCTCTCATTTCAACCCTGTTACAAAAGTAAGACATTATTTGCCAGTGTCCACCAACAGATCTGAATACAACAAAATTGTGCTTTGTCCTCTCATTCTTAGATGACATTTTTTTGTATTTCTTTATCAAGCAGTTTATACATTTTTAATTCTTAGAACATTTTTCTATCTCTGATTATTTCTACTAATGGTTACCATGCTTTTTTCCACATTTTTACCTGGTACATCGATAGTACCTCCAGACTTCGCCTCACCCCTGCTGTTTAACCAATAGGACCTGATAAAAGAGTTCCAAGTTCACACTAGAAAAGTTAGAAAAGTGCACTGGAACATGTTTGCATTGGCACACCAAAATGTATTTATTTGGTGTTTTTCCATTACTTCTGTAACACATGGGTGTGAAAGGGTCAATTTCTCAGCACAAGTATTGACAAAATAGAAATATGTAGCTTTTAGACACAGCTATTAAGGCAACAAGCAAAGTTTTAACCATACAGAAAATACCCAATAAGAAGAGATTTAAGTAACAAAAAATGAAATTTTGGAATAAACCCTTCCGCTACTGATAGACTTAGATTAATATTAACGCTGGAGTTTAAAAAAAATAAAACAACACCTCTCGTTTTCGTCTCTCTTCCTGTGTACGATGTAGAAGCGAAGCCTTTTCTTCCTGTAAAAACAAAAATAAAAGATGTACCATAAATTCAGAACCCAAAAATTCTATAGATATGGCTCAATTTTTGAAGGCCAACATGTTAATTTCCCTTATCTTTCTTTACATGTCCATTTCTATAACTTGTGAAATTACTGCAAACTTTAGTTTCAAATGTTCATGGACAACTATTCAGATACTCAACAGAAAACATTATACTTATAAACTTTGGTTAAATACAGAACACAGAGAATCCTTAGTTGCAAAAAAAATGTGCTAAGATAGCAAAAGCATAACAGCAACACCGCAGGACAATGACATGGGCGTAGTCAGGTTATTACCAGTAGGCTACAACTCAAGAGAATAAGGGCAATAGTTAGATTTGTCTACTGCGCTAAAACTTCAGAGGTTTGATGGGTTTGTCTGGCAGACTGTATAGAACTAGTAATAATCAGTTAGTCGTAGACTGTGTAAATGAACTTCTTTAGAGTAAGGAGTAGTTCCAGTGAACTGGAGACAGGTGGATGTGATTCCTCTTAACAAAATACAAGTTTGCTTACTTGTAAATAGGGTTTTCCATAGACAGGAGGATGAACTTGCCTTTACACGTGGGTAATGTCATCCAATGGCGCAGACACAGACTCCGTTCTCAGAGCTCAGTAAAGACTTTACTGAGCATGTACATGAGTTCTTGCACACGCACACTGCCTTGTGAGTCCCTCAGTCTCTTCCAGAGTTTAACTTTAATGAGGTAATCAACTCTCCAAGGAGGTGGGCAGCCATTAAGGAAGGCTAATTCATTCTGCTTTTTACAAAGAACCCTGTTTCAGGATAAGCAAATTTGCTTTCTCCATTGACAAACAGCAATGAATTAGCCATTACACATGCGAGACCCAAGCTGAAGCCTGCACTGCATTGCAATATATAAAGACAACCCAGATTCCACCAAGTGGAGAGTGGTCTACCAGGTAAACAGGCTGCACAGAACTTTTTGTCCCCAAGTTACTGTCTCCACAAGACATGCTGTCTAGGCAGTAGTGAGACATGAAGTTGTGAACAGACAACAAAGCAGTAGCTTTGCAAATGTCCTCAATACAAGTAGTCCTGAGATGAGCCACTGAAGTTGATATGGCTCTCACTTGAGGAGCCTGACAGTCTAATCAGTAAGGTAGCTATCACATAACATCAAACTATACATCCCACTAGCCAATTAGAGTTCATTTGGCAGCTGCCCTTCCCAATCTGTTGGAATCAAAGGATATGAAGAGTTGAGAAGCTTAACGGTGAGGTTGAGTCTTCTAAAAGTAAAACATGAGGGCCTTTTTATAGTCCAAAGAGTGCAGAGCATGTTCTCCTGTGTGTGCATGTGCCCTTGGAAAAAATGTAGCTAGCATAATGGCTTAATTAATGTGGAACACAGATACCACTTTTGGAAGGAACTTGGGGTGAGTTTGTAGAACCAATCTGATGGTATATATATACACGTGCATATTTGTAGGTGACACACTGTTACAGAAAGACGATAAAGACAGCATCTCTGACTTCATAACTATAGCCAGTAGCCTGGGATGCTTCCCAGGTGGAGTATTCAAGTATATTCATGTTTTATTTGGTCTTTTAAGAGCTGATTATAATACAATTGATGTGGTAGCTGTAATATTCCAAACCCCAAGGACTTCTGTACACTATATTTAGAGATCTAGTTTGCTTGTAAATGGGGCACAGGAAATATGGTTTTCCCACATTTTTGTTTGTAATTCTTTGTGGGAGGCCAAAGACCTTTGCATGAGGAGCTTTGTCCTTATACATTAACTTAAAGTGTTTTCCACAATTTGTCCAGAAATCAAGTAAGAGAAGTCTTCCACTAAAGATGAGTGCTCTTGAGGCTCTGAAAGGGGGAGGGGGGGGGCGGAGGGTAATCCCGTTGAATTCTCCTCAGAGCCTAGTGATGAAGGAATACTAATCCAGGACCCCAATGTTAAAGAAGGAAAGCAAGGAAGGATCCTTAGTTGCCTTGGATGAGTATATTCCTAGTTTATATCCTCTAACTGGCTGGACTCCACTGCAAGTGAGAGTTGTGGGCTAGAACCATCTCACAGGAGTTCTGATGGAATATCTACCTTATAAATGGGCCATGACCGACGGCCCGCAAATGCGCAGTAGAGCACAGCTCTACTGCGCATGTGCGGGCAAGGACGTCGGTCTCAGCCAGCGTCAGAAAAAAAAAAAACATGGCGGCGGCGGCGGGTGGCAGCGGCGTCGAGCGGCGGGCGGCGTCTGCAGCAAACGACGACGACGAGCAGCAGCAGCGGCAGCCAGTAGCAAGGGAGGGAGGAGAGAGAGGGAGGGAGGGAGGGACTGAGAGAGAGGGAGGGACGGACTGAGTGAGAGGGAGGGACTGAGTGGGAGGGAGGGAGGGACTGAGTGAGGAGGAAGGAGGGACTGAGTGGGAGGGGGAGGGACTGAGAGGGAGGGAGGTAGGGGGGTGGGGAAGAGTGAGGGGAGAGGGAGAATGAGGGAGAGGTGAGAGACAGGGATGTGAGTAAGTGGAAGGGTAAGAAGTTGTGGAGCAGAGAAACAGGGAGTGGAGGAGGGCTGAGGGAGAGGGGATGGGATTGAGAGAGGGTGGGGAGTGACTGAGGAAAGGGGAGAGAGGTGGGAGTGACTGAGGGAAGGGGAGGGAGGTGAGAGTGAGGGGAAGGAGGCAGTGGGAGACAGAGAGTGAGTAAGACTGAGGGGTGGGAAGGGGGTGAGTGACTGAGGGGAAGGGGGAATGAGGGAGAAAAAGTGTAGGAGGGTGCTGTGTTCGAAAATGGACCGAAAACAAAAATGTAATGTAGCCCGTTGTGACGGGCTTAACGGCTTGTCCCTATATATTGGAGATACTGGGACTCCTTCTCAAGGTAGTAAATCAGATATTCTGCATAGAAGAGGTTGGAAGATATCCTTACCCAATTGCTAAGTAAAGAAATCCTTCAGCATCTTCACCACTTGGTTGATGGACTGCCGTGCCTCTGACTTGACGTAAGTGGTGGAACACGCTATCTGCTAATAGAATGGAATTTTGCACATCTTCTAGGCTCTGCTGAATCTGTAGTGGATGCTAATTAGATGCGAGAGGTACCAGAAAGCAAACTGGTCTGCATCTGAAGGCACCAAACCTAACTCTTGGCAGGTCAGCACACAGCTGTGTTTGAAGTACTGCAGCTCAATGCATCGATGGAGCAGCCTGTTCCCCTAGTCTAATAACCAATGATATGAGGCTTGATGCAGTTCATGCTCCAGGGCTTGATATGTCAAGGACAGTGCTGATGCACCGTGCGTCGAGAGTCAACGTGCCGGAGAATGAACTATCGGGTGCACCAACAGTACCAAGACTGTTTTTCCAACATTGGCAGCTCCTCTGAATGGCCTTTCTTTGTCTTTGATGCAATCCCCAACTTTTTATGCTTGCTCCACATGAGAGAGAGGGGGGGGGGGGGGGGGGGGGGGGGGGAAGAGAGAGAGAGAGAGAGCACACATCCATGTTGGTGTTTGGATGAAAAAAAGACTGAGGAGACCCACAAGGTAATGCCCACATTGGAATTTCCACACATGTTCAGTAGAGAAAAAAAGTCTGAGCTTAGAGAGAAGGATCCATTTGGTACCACCAGATGACATCACTTCCCATATCATTGATAATTCAGCCCTGCTTATCAATGGGGAAAACAAAATTGTACAGACACGCCCAAACACATTAGGAAAAATATGAAAAAAATAAAATCCATACCTTACAAAATCACAAAAAAGGCAGCAGACACATTAATTTGAATCTGAGTAAATATGACGCAGCTCAAATAAAAGTATATAAAAAGTTCTATTATAATACTATAAAGAAAGAAGCCTAACATCAATAGAAATTAGGGAAAGAACTAGGGTTGTAAAGATTCTAAAGAGTAGATAATCATCAAGTAACATAATGTGCTTCAGAAGTGCATTTCAAAGACTGGGTCCTACTGCTGTTTCTGGTCTTATGAAGCACCAGGGGCTGTCTTCTTGACATGGCTTTTGACAGGTGTATAGAAGACTCAAACTGTTCCCTGTTATTGCTGCTTCAATGACCATCAGTATATCTGTTTACCATTTTGCATGCAAAACCAAACCAGGAAGTAAAAAAGTTCTCCTCCAGCAGTTTCTCTCTGTTTTAGTGACCAACTTAACACTCCTGTACTGGCCAGAAGAAACAGTAATGGGACTTCCACTCTGTTCCTCCAGTAAACCCTGATAGAACTGGGTCTTCATTGGTGACTCTTGGACAATTCTGCAGACAATCTTTCTCTCTCATATCCCACAGTGCCAGCAACACAAAGAGCTCATTTTGTCTGCTAATCACCATCATATTCCATATTCACAGCAATATAACTCATAAGACTTCTGCAGTTTGTACAGCTGCTATTACTCACTGACAATATACAGCTGTCTACAGCAGATCAGGAACGGTAATCTCAAACACAGAACACAACTACAAAATTTTAGTCAAACTAGAAAATATGCGAGGCATAAGCAAACCAGAAAGATTTTATATCTATTAAATACATAAAAGATGTTTATGAGTGAAGTTAAATCTGGATATGGCTGGTCCAGCTTGAAAACCAGAGAGATGTCTAAAACTCAAATATGAAAGCTATCTAGTGTCTACCCCATATGTAAAGGCCAATATGAGAGTGAAAATAAATTGTTTCAAAAGAACAATATTTCTTACCTTCCTACTTGCTCCTCCAAGTGACACCTTGGGCCTGGTTTTGAAATCTCCTTCAAAGCTAAACATGTTTTCAATTTATCCCATCTAGAAACAGCACCACTTCTGAACCGTCACTGCAAGAAGAATCAGCATGGTTATATAATGAAGGAAGGAAAAACAACAAAACAGCCTTCTCCGTCAAAAATAATTAAACCAATAATCTAAACCCATATGTATGCAAAGTTATGTCACAAAATAAAACATTCTTCTCCAAAATATGAATGTCAAAGTGCTTTACAAAGAAAACTGTATAATTTACCAATGACACTTTTACAAGGAATTTCAGAACTAATTTAGAGTGCCAGGAAATGTAGAGGACAATATTCAAGAGTTTTTATATAGGTAAATATATTTACACCCATAAAAACAAGTTTGGATTACTGCCCTCTCCTGCCCGGTAACGGTAAAACTATGAGCGTTGTTTCAAAATGCACATACTTTTGGTCATGTGATAAAAAGGACAGAGCTAGGTCAGGGGATGGGAGGGGAGACAGTAAGAGATAGAGAAAACTGCCAGATAAAAAGAAGACACTAATAGGCACTTGAGCTCTGCCAAAAAAGCTTCCACGTAAAATAAAATAAGATTATTTTCAAACCCAAGGTGCATCAATGACAATTGTTTTTCCAAACATTGTAAGTGTATAAGGCACAATATTGCCACTATTATAAATAAAAAGACCATTCCTCAAGTTCCAATCGAATGCCACGATTGAACACAGGTGTTCTGTGCCCTGCATAGTCTCAGTTGGCGGGAACAGGCTGCAGTAGTTGGGTCATAAATATTTCACAGAAGCACTGCATGGGAATTAGGAAGAATGCTCATGAGGAAGCCTCTTTCCACGCAGGGATGGATGCCCCTCTCCAACACGGATCGTCACCAAAGAGCACAGTGCTATTGTCAAAGGTGATTGTTGGTATTTCCCACCTCTTTCCCTGAATGGCTGCATGGCTCCTACCCCCTTATTGAGACAGGTTGGGCCACTACTGAAGACTGGAGGATAGCAAATGTAATCCCAATATTTAAAAAGGGCTCCAGAGGCGATGCAGGAAACTACAGACCTGTTAGCCTGACTTCAGTGCCAGGAAAAATAGTGGAAAGTGTTCTAAACATCAAAATCACAGAACATATAGAAAGACATGGTTTAATGGAACAAAGTCAGAATGGCTTTACCCAAGGCAAGTCTTGCCTCACAAATCTGCTTCACTTTTTTGAAGGAATTAATAAACATGAGGATAAAGGTGAATCAGTAGATGATGCATATTTGGATTTTCAGAAGGCGTTTGACAAACTTCCTCATGAGAGGCTTCTAGGAAAAGTAAAAAGTCATGGGATAGGGGGCGATGTCCTTTCATGGATTACAAACTGGCTAAAAGACAGGAAACAGAGAGTAGGATTAAATGGACAATTTTCTCAGTGGAAGGGAGTGGGCAGTGGAGTGCCTCAGGGATCTGAATTGGGACCCTTACTTTTCAATATATTTATAAATGATCTGGAAAGAAATACGACAAGTGAGATAATCAAATTTGCAGATGACACAAAATTGTTCAGAGTAGTTAAATCACAAGCAGATTGGGATAAATTGCAGGAAGACCTTGTGAGACTGGAAAATTGGGCATCAAAATGGCAGATGAAATTTAATGTGGATAAGTGCAAGGTGATCCATATAGGGAAAAATAACCCATGCTATAATTACACAATGTTGGGTTCCACATTAGGTGGAACCCTTCTCCCCTCTTCTCCCCCCTCTGCTCTCCACTCCCCCCTCCCCCCCTAATATTCCCAAATCCCTTTTCTCTCAGTTCTCTCAACATTGTACATATGTATATATTTGCAATTCTTGTTTAATATTTAATGCAATTTATCCCACGTTCTCTTACCCCTTTATTCCCTTGTTAACATGTTTTATCTGTTCCATGTAAAGCGCCATGCATGGCGTATATTTGCGTTACACTGTGAACCGATGTGATATCCTGGATGAATGTCGGTATATAAAAATTTTAAATAAATAAATAATAATAAAATAAATAATAATAAAAATAAATAAATAAATACCCAAGAAAGAGATCTAGGCGTCATAGTGGATAACACATTGAAATCGTCGGTTCAGTGTGCTGCGGCAGTCAAAAAAGCAAACAATGTTGGGAATTATTAGAAAGGGAATGGTGAATAAAATGGAAAATGTCATAATGCCTCTGTATCGCTCCATGGTGAGACCGCACCTTGAATACTGTGTACAATTCTGGTCGCCGTATCTCAAAAAAGATATAACTGCGATGGAGAAGGTACAGAGAAGGGCTACCAAAATGATAAGGGGAATGGAACAGCTCCCCTATGAGGAAAGACTAAAGAGGTTAGGACTTTTCAGCTTGGAGAAGAGACGGCTGAGGGGGGATATGATAGAGGTGTTTAAAATCATGAGAGGTCTAGAACGGGTAGATGTGAATCGGTTATTTACTCTTTCGGATAATAGAAAGACTAGGGGGCACTCCATGACGTTAGCATGTGGCACATTTAAAACTAATCGGAGAAAGTTCTTTTTTACTCAACGCACAATTAAACTCTGGAATTTGTTGCCAGAGTGTTAAGTAGGGGTGTTTCGTGTGCCCTTGGGCCTCAGCCCGACCCCAGACAGATCCAGGACTAAACCGAGGGTTGGCGACTTGTCCCAGGATGGCAGAGATACGGTCTTACCCTCTGCTCCCAGCGCCAACAAGATGATGTTGGTAGGAGAACGGTCCTCTGACCGTTCCGAGCCCTTTCGGACCTGCCGCTTGGATCGGCATGGAGCAGCAGGCCGGCCTGAGGATAAGAGCAGACGGAGGCCTTGACATGAAGACATGACACCAAGGTTGATGCGACGGCATCACATACGAGGGTTGAAGTGGAGACATGACACCAGGGCTGTTGAAGACATGACACCAGGGCTGATGCAACGGCATCAGAGACGATACGAGGAACTTGACAACGTAAAGACGAGACGAGATGTTGGGCAGGTAGACAATGGCACTGTCTCTCAGGGTGCCCTACTCAGCCCACCTTCAAGGGTGGACCCAATGGGCTGGTAGCAGACCACCCTGGCCCACTGCGCGCCCTAAACAGCCCAAGGAGGCTGGTCATGGACCACGAGGAGAGCGGGACGAGAGCAGGTAAGAATTCAGCTGAAGCAGAACTTCAACAACAGAGCCAGATGTCATCCGAAGCACCACAAAGGCTGGCAGGACAAGACAGCTCAGGAGCACAGGACACCAGTCCACTGCCAGCATCTCCCATGACGAAGCTGCATCACCCGGAGATCCACGGCCGGCAGAACAGAAGGCTCCGGAGCAAAAACGAACACCAAGGAGGGCTGGAACACCAGGAAGCGATACACCAGTAGATAAGACACCAGGACGGGGACCTCAGGCAATGAAGACATGACACGAAGACATGGTACGAAGCAGACGAGACGAGGATCTCCACGAAGAAGACAGAAGACCTGATGGAGCTCTGGCAGGCAGGCGCCTCCAGACTGAAGTCACTCCGATGCAAGGCAAAGAACAATGGCAAGACCAGCCCTTTTATAGGGCTGCAACAGGAAATAGTCACAAAGGTGAAGCCCAGGGCATATCCAGCCGTGGGCCCTTTAAATATAGAAGAGAGGCGCGGCCGCGCGCCTAGAGGGAAGCAGGAAGCTGTGCAGGACCGTGGACAGCAGTTCCACACCGACGTCGACGACGCAGGGCTGGCCTGGGAAGCAGGCCCTGATGGCGGCAGCGGCTCCAGCCGCTGCAGGAGGCCCCGGGGGCAGCTCCAGCCGCTAATCCAGCTCGGGGCTGCGGCCTCCAGCCCCCCCCCCCCCCGCCGAAGATGATCGGATGTCGGCGGGGGCTCCGTGCCGCATAGAGAAGGTCAGAAGTCTGCGGTTCCGGCCGCGGTGAAGAGCGACCCGATGGGCGGTCTCCGGGCCGCAGGAGGAAATAGAGTCCACAGCTCCGGCCACGCAGGAAGGCCCGACTTCGGCGGCGTCCGTGCCGTGTCAGGTGAAGAAGGCAGCAAGGTGAGTGGAGCCTGCTCGTGGGGATTAGCTCCGCGGGCAGGGTTCATAACACAGAGGATGTGGTTAGTGCAGTTAGTATAGCTGGGTTTAAAAAAGGATTGGATAAGTTCTTGGAGGAGAAATCCATTATTTATTTATTTAAAATCTTTTCTATACCGTCGCTATGTTATATACCATCGCAACGGTTTACATGTAGGCACATATTTAATGTAGGTAAAAGTGTACTATAGTACATTCTAACAGGTGCCGTCAAAGGTTCGGTTACAATATATCATTAGACAAAATAATTTTTAGAGGTCATGACCGAGTGTACTGAAAGTACTTTTACGGGTAAATTTATCATACATAGTGTTATCAATATGCTAGTTGTGATGTGGGGTTCATAGACTACTCTACTGTATTGCCCTAAGTACTGTGTGTCGGTGCTTATCTGCTTATTCCTGAATAATTTCTATTCTCCCGTCTCCTTGTACCTGCTATTAAGTTGACTTAGAAAATAGCCACTGCTATTACTAGGAACGGAAACATGGAATAGACTTAGTTTTTGGATACTTGCCAGGTTCTTATGGCCTGGATTGGTCACTGTTGGAAACAGGATGCTGGGCTTGATGGACCCTTGGTCTGACCCAGTATGGCATTTTTTTTTTTTTTAAATTTGTAAAAATTTTTATTAGCAACAAGTAACAGCATACATGACATAGGCATCCAGTCAAATATCCAATATCAAAGTACAATCTGCATAAGCCCCAACAAGACCAACATATAATTGTGCCAATATTAAATTGTTAAACCATTTTGTTCCATGCCTCTCCCCCTCCCCCCTCCCGTACCCACACAGTGTGAAGCAGTGAATTAACAAGTTATTAACAAGGTATTTTAACTTGATATCCCTGACTTGGCTTTTAAATATGTTGACTGCAACATGAAAATCTTACATTGCCCAGGGATGGTAGATCAAAGATAATAAATAAAAAGTAAAAATAAAATAAAAAGTAATGTGATATTCTCATTGTTATTCCAGTTTACAGAGCAACTAGTAAACATCGCAGTCGAGATAGAATTACAACAGATAATTGAGAATAAGAACCACATGAAGAATAATAAGAATAATAAAAACAGGCTGTATTATATTTTAGAGGTCAATTTCCATTGTTCAAAATTTTGCCATACTTTGTGAAACTTAGAAATTGTCTTATGTTTATAAGTCGTGATTTCCCTTAATGTATGCATGGTAACCATCCGTTGTTGTACGTCCTGTATGGTAGGGGGTCAGAGGGTCCTTCCACATGCGAGCAAGAGCCTCTCTCGATGCAATCACAGCATATTTAATAAAAGCATTTTGAAAGCTTGATAAGTTTGGATTGTCTTTATTTAGCAGTGCTTGGGATGGTGTAAGTGAGATTTCACTACCTAATACTCAGGTCTATCCTGTAAAGTGCGGCCGCGTTTACCCTGCTCCTAAGCCGCTTTTTACTCACTTTCTGGCCGCGTTATCCCTTCCTGCGATCCCGAATCCACTTTAACCTACTCCTACCGCGTCCTAAAATCCCCGGCCAACCCCTTCCGCACGCGGCATGGATATTGCATGCAAACGAGCGAAATAGCTATTCCCTAGCATCCCGTAACCCGCGCCCCGACTATCGCTATCTTTCCCTGCCGTTTTGTCGCGCGTTTAACCTGCTAACTTACCGCCTACCCTGACCCCTGCGGTAGAGGCAGGGGTAAGGGTAGGTGGCAAGCTTTCCCCCAGCCCCCGCTCACCTGCCCCGGCCGCGATCATGGGTGCCGGTCTCCGGGGCAGCCCCAGTCCTCTCCCTCCTCCCGAAGCAAAAAAAAAGCGAAAAAAACCAAAAGCAAAAAGTAAGTCGCTTCGCCGCTGTCACTTCTCCCCTCCTCCCGGAGCAGGGCGCGAAAAGCAGCCTTGCTCCGGGAGGAGAGGAGAACTGACAGCGGCGAAGCACAAAAAAAAAGCGAAAAAAACCAAAAGCAAAAGGTAAGTCGCTTCGCCGCTTCACGGTATAGAAAAAAATCTAAATAAATAAATAAATAAAATACTTCTAGAGTTGCCTGTACTGACTCAGGTAGACAAACAATTGGGTTCCAGGTGGAATGTTTTTGCCAAAGAAGAACCAATATTGTGAAATCACCCATAATCGCTTGCTCTAATTGTACCCACGGTTTCTGCATGTGGGTGTTATTCCACTCTACAGCTGCTTTAAGATGCGGTGCACCTTGGTATCCTAAGAGGTTCAGCATTCCCAACCTGCCCTGGGATTTAGACGGTATAAAGTCTTTTTCTTAACCCTTGGTTTCCTAGCTTTCCACAAAAATTTAAAGAATCTACTCTGCCATTTGTCAATTAGTTTTGTGGAAACCACAATGGGTAGGTATAAAATCCTAGGCATGACATTCATCTTTAGAATGGCTAGTCGCCCTAGCCACGAAATGTGGTAGCGATCCCATTCCTCTAAATCTTTATAAATTTTCGCTATTAATGGAGGGTAGTTAAGTTGACAAAGATCAGTCTTATGGCCAATGTAAATCCCCAAATATTTTATTTTCTCTTTAGCCTGTTTAAAGGAATGAGACTTCTTGAGTTGATCAACCATTAGCAGAGGTACTGATACATTTAATAATTCAGACTTCTCCCAATTTATTTTAAAGCCAGAAACCCTGCTAAAGGCCAATATTTCTTCGGTGAGTACCACTAAAGATTGGGAAGGATTGGTTATGGCGAATAGGATATCATCTGCGAATAAGAATAAGGATGAGAAAGGTCCCACCCCAACCCCTTGAATGTTAGAGTTGTCCCAAATGTGGTGCGTGAAAGGTTCCAGGAAGATAGCAAAAAATAATGGAGAGAGAGGACATCCCTGGTGTGTGCCCCTGCCCACAGAAAACGGTTGAGAATATCCTCCGTTAATCTTTAGGCATGCCTTCGGAGCCTCGTTAAGTTTCTGAATCCACTGACTAAAACGTTCTCCAAATTGAGGTTCTGAAACTGGGGGCTATGAGCATAATTTTCAAAGAACTCCACGTGGCCCCATATACGGGTGTGTATGGCCACACAGAGATCTATTACAATATTTAATAACTTGTGCATTTCAGATACATGCAGATTATAAAATACACGTCTACACCCTAACATACGCACGTATGTTTCCTTACATGTGAATATCTGCAATACATTGAAAGCATGTACTTTTATTACCTATTTTAAAAACATATTTTTGTATATTTTACACGCGGAGTTCAGTATATTTTAAAACGTGTACATAATTGAAATCGCCAGTTTGCCAAAACTTCCATCAGTTCACCCAGTCCTTTTACAGGTTATTGAGACTCTAATATTTAATCTTGAACTCCTCCCAGTTCACACAGACCTCCCACCCAACAACAGTAAACAGACAAGTCGATATCAATTGTGCAAGATAATTAACAGGTATAAAATTATGCAAATTGCCAAATATGCACATGTAAGTCTCTCATAAAATATCAACTTGTCTGCATACCTTTTGGCCCTCCCTTGGAATCCCCCCCAGACTACTTTTTTGCATATAAAATGCACATGCAAGACCGAAAACATGTTCATGCTTTTGGACGTCCATATTCAAAAGCCATTTAGCCAGATAAGACAGGGGCATTCTGGGCAGGAAGCATTCTAGGGGGGAGCAGAGTTAGCCACATAAGTTAACCGGCTAACTCAGATATTCAGAGTTATCCAGTTACCTTCTGTGGCTAAGTCTGGTTGGGTCATAGGGCTGTCCTAAAGTTAGCTAGTTATATATAACCAGGTATCTTTAAGATAGTCAGGTATATTTAACAGTGCAACTGCACCACTGAATATACCCTACTAGTTAGTCTGTTTTGTATAACTGGCTAATTAGCACAGCGGCTGAATATGGACCTCTTGATGTGTATAAAATAGCATGTGCAAGTCAAAGCAACTTAGATGCATATATGCTAATTTTACACAAGTAAATGAATTGAAAATTCATCCCTTAGAATGCCACAAACCTTTTCTGAATTTTGATAACAAAAGAAGGAGAGCTCAGTTTTCCCTCTATCTGAAGGTGTGAAATCACAATGGTACTAAGGTACAGTTTCAATGATAAGGTACTGAAGCCCAATGAAGGACAGGAGAACAAGTACCAAAGCAGATCCTTGGGATTATCAGCATAAATGGTCCAAAGAACTTGCCAACACCAAGAACAAATTCACTTCCATTCAAATCCATACACTCTTCCAGTGAACGGCTACCTGGCCTACATGACAAAGTTCTCAACGTCTTAGAAGGCCCCACCACCACAGGGAATGACAGCAAAAGGAAATTTAGATAACCAATGGAAAACCTTACCTAGGGAATCTGAGGGTTGAGACCACAGGATCCCATGATGGACAACCCGATCTGAGAAAAAATGTGTGAAAACTGTACCAAAAAACTCAGGGAAGCAAATATTGAATACTATTTAGCTGGATAAGTATCAACTTATTCCACTAAATGGTGGCTGCTCGGGGGGGGGGGGGGGGGGGGGGGGCTATAACGCAGCCATCCCGTATGGACGCCTGAATATTGAGCTCCTCGCCCCAGGTTCCTGAAATACTGCCCTGCCTGTGAAAGCAGCCACCTCTAGATTTACATTTTTCCAGTCAAAGCCACTTCACATCACCAGCATGACGTTCAAACATAAAACGGCCGATCTGAAACACTATGGATTAAGCAAACAACCGCTAGAATTCGCTCACCCAAAAGATTTACACGCTGAAGAAAATCAAGGTGAGGCTTTGCCCTCTGCGAATACGCAAGCCACAGTCACAGAAACCAGCTTGCCAGATCTCCCAAACAGATGAACTCAGAGGGTGGTTCCTGGAAATCAGAGCAGACCTCAAGTAACGCAAAAACAGACCTGCTGGCGTCTGTTTTCAAAATCAGAGAAAATCTAGCAAATATGGGAACTAGAGTAGACGATCCTGACCCGCGGGTCAAGAGCCACGCGGTCTCCATATCAACTTTACTGACTCAGCAGCTAGTGCTTCAACAGGAAAACGCGACCCTACAAGAGAAACTTGAAGACCCCAAAAACCGTTCTTGACGCTGCAACTGAGTAGCCTTATCCAACCTCTGACAGGGCGATTCCATTCTCGTATTTCAAATGTGAATGGAGTCAGGAAGTTGGCTGCTCTAAAGAGGTTTCCCTTTAGATTACTACTGAATTCATTTGTCTGCACATAATGAGCATGTTTTTTAAGATCTATTGTGCCATCATTTTTCAAAAATGAAGAGCATCCTGCTATAGTTGGGCATATGACTAAGTGATTTCTACAATCCACCATAAGGAATCCACCTATTTGACTACACTATAAATATAGCCCCTGAAGGGGGGAAAATCACCAGGATCAGATGGGCTATCCAGTAAATATTATATCCAATTTTCTCACATTTTAGTAGCCCCACTTGCTGCATGGTTTAACTCTCTTAAGGAAGGGAGAACCTTAGGACCCCACTCCAACACGGCAGGCATAACAGTTCTAGTAAGCCTGGAAAGGACACTACTTCCTGTGGGTCTTACCACCCAATCTCTTTGATTAACCTGGATTTAAAAATTTGTGCCAAAATGTTGGCAGAAAGGCTAAACAAACTATTACCCACTCTTATACACCACGATTAAGCGGGCTTCATTCTACATCGGTCAGCAACCGACAACGTTCGTAGAATCATGGATCTACTTTGGTGTGTACACAAAGAGCACTTACCTAACATTCTCCTTGCGGTCGACGCCAAGGTGGTGTTCAACATGGTCCATTGGCCCTTCCTCTTCTGCACGCTCCAAAAGATGCACTTTGGGACCAATTTTTGCAGTGGATCCAGAAGCTATATGACTCTCCCAGCGTTCGAATAAAGGTGAATGGCGGTTATGGCAATAGTTTTCCAATAGCACAAGGCACTCAACAGGGTTGTCCTTTGTTCCCTTTGCTATTCGCCCTTTTTCTAGAGCCCTTCACCACTCGTATTCGCAATGCTGATAGTCAAAGCAATCGCACTGGGCTCACGCCATTTCAAATTGTCCCTTTTCACAGACGATATATTATTCACTCTGACAGACCCCAGACATCGTTGGAAGCAGTAATAGATGAACTTACACAATTTAGTAATGTGTCGGGGTTTAAAGTAAATCTTGAAAAATCAGAAATTTTGAATATAAACTTAAGTGACCCTTTAACCCACACATTACATGCCCTACTCCCATTTTGTTGGGCTAAAGGTGCATTAAAATACTTAGGAGTTCAGTTGGGGGCGGATGTTAATGATCTTTTTTCTTTAAAATTATGGCCCTCTACTGAAATTCATTGACGGAGATCTGAGGAAGTGGGATAGAGAAAATTTCTCCTGGTTAGGCCGCATAGCAATCATTAAAATGAATATTCTCCCTAGATTTCTTTATCTATTTTTGACCCTACTAATTTAGATCTCCCCAGCTATACTTTGAACCCTTCAGAAAAAGATTTTTTATTTCATATGGAGAAAACAGCCTCCCAGGATCTCCCGATCAATGCTATACCAACCAAAGGAAAGAGGTGGACTGAGTGTCCCTAATCTTACCTGGTATTTCATAGCTTCACAATTATGACCTCTTCTTGAATTTCATAACCCCACTCAATTGAAACCATGGGCTCTTTTTGAACAAATTCTGATTGGAAAGATGCCTCTTTCTGCACTTCCTTGGCAGCCAAAACGCACCTGGCGGACCTTTTCAACTAACCCTAAGGCCTTAAAGACTACTTTAAAGATCTGAGCTCAGTGGAAAACCAAATTAATGGGGGAGAGCACTTATCTTACTCATCTCTTTCATAACATCTCTTTCCCAATAGGTTTGCCCACGAAGGCTTTTGTATCCTGGAAAAAGGTGGGAATTACACAAATAGGGCACTTTCTTTCTCATGGTAAACCTATGCCAACGTCCTCTCTTACAGTAAAACATGCCGAAGAACCCTGGGACTTTCTGGAATATGCTCAAATTCAGCACTTTATTCTCTGCCTCCAGAAATCTGCCTAACTGCGAGACGGAAATCTAGATTCGAAACATACTGTACACAAGGGGAGAAATTGAAGGGAGCTGTTTCAAAGGTATATGGTATTCTTAATGAGCAGCCCTCCAGCACACCTGCTTTTATAACTGCCTGGGAATCTGACCCAGGGTACCATTTGAGCAAAGTTGAGTGGGAAGACATCTTCCATGGTGCTCGTAAATGTTCAATATCTGCACACCTTCCAGAAAATTGTTTTAAACTGCTGTACAGATGGTACCTCACTCCAACTAGACTCCACCAAATATTTTTATTTATTTAGATTTTTATATTCCGCTTTTCGCACTTTTCAGCACTTCAAAGCTAATTACATTCAGGTACTGTAGTTTCCAGGCTATGACAGATCACTGTTAGAGGAACTGTAGGGAAACAGGCACCTACTTTCATATCTGGTAGAAGTCCTCGAATTAAACCTTTTTGGTGGGATATTGCCAACTGGACAACCCGGGTGGTAAAAGTGGGAGATATATATGACCCAGGTATCATTCTCATTGAGCGAAAAATTTTACATTCTACCCCTCAACAACAGCGCTTGTGCCAGCAAATATTTATAGTTGCATGCTGCAAGACAGCGTCCCATTGGAAGAGACCTGAGATCCTTCCTTTTCAAATGGTTCTCAATCACTTATATAAGCAACAATGATTAGAGCACCTTATGGTACTTCGCTATAACCGAATTAAATTTTTCCAAAAGATTTGGAATCCCTTATGTGATTGGCAACAATCTCAACCTTCCCACAGGAGTGAGGTATTATCATAATATAATATAGAGGTCTATGTCATAGAGGCCTTGTTTACTCATTTCTCACCTTTGTTCTGTATCAGTTAATATTACTAAGGTGAATAAATGAATCTGCTTGGACTGGGGGTCTCGACAGCTCTCCCAACAATTTCTTTTTTTTTCTTCTTACTTAAGTTTGTACAGGATGATGTAAGGGTGGGGAGGAGGGGAGGGTTTTTTGGCCTAACTGGCCGATGTTGTTAAAGGAAAAGTAATGGCTATAATGCTATGAGATGTATGTATATTGTTTTTATTTTACCATTATAATAAAAAAAAAATTTTTTAAATGGTGGCTGCTGAATATCCAGCTATGTTCAATGGCCACCACTTAGCCAGATAAGCCACTTATACGACTAAGTTGATAAGGTTATCTTTAGTGGGCAGGCAATGGGTACAAAGGAGTAGCGCTACTTCTCAGGTAGCGCCTGATAAGTACATATATGCGGACTTATCCAGTTAGGTTAGACTTGCTATATGGCAGTCTGACTTATCTGGATATAACTTATCCAGCTAAATAGCATCAAATATGGGGATTTTCAGCAACACAGCCTGCTGCTAAATATCCCATGTAAGTTAGCCAGATAAGTCTTATCCGACTAAGTTACATACTGGATAACTCTGAATAGAGGCCTCAGAAGAGGCAAGAACATGGAAAGAGAGAGACTGAAGGGATCCCACATGTATACGTGGTATAATGGCATGCCCAGTGAGGATCAGTCAAAGTTTTGGAAACTTTGACATAGTTTTTTATGCTGGGCACTATCGGATGATATCATCTATATGTGAGGATGGCCATCCTGCTTGCCCTTGGAGAAACTGAAATTCAGACCTTCCAATGTTGCATTCTCAGAAATGCTCACCGTTCCACTTGCAGGACCCAAAAAACAAGCTGAGCTCTAGACTCTCAATGCATGGAGGAGACAATTGTGCAAGGAAGAGGGTTTTAGATTTGATAGGATCTGGGGAACATTCTGGGAAAGGGGAAACCTTAACCAGAGTGGAACCAGATGGCTGGCACTAACATTTAAAAAGGAGATAGAGCAGCTTTTAAACTAGACCATGAGGGAAAGCTTGCTCAGAATCACATGGTTCAGAGGGATGTATCATCCAAAGAGCCCGGCCAGAAGACTGTTCGTCTTTGTCTCTGCTATGGCGCTTGTGCCTGGGATAGCCAGGTCCTTCAGGCTCAGGGACACGAGGTCTGGTAGCTCGTCTTTGGAGAAGAAACGCATCATGGTTCGATATGGTTCAATTCCTGGAGGGCTTTCCCCTTCCTCCAGGGAGTCTTGGTCTTCCTCCAAGGTGTCTGTGTCCCCTAAGGTTAGGCTTTTGTCTGGGGGAGGCCGAGAAGGGCCTGGGAGGTTTGGGTCCTCTGGTGGAGGCTGTGGCTGTGTCACCGGTGGCGCCGATTGCGCCTGGACAAAGGTTTGCAGACCTTTAAGGAATTCCACCCAGGAAAAGGTTCCTGGGTCTATATTGAACCCGGCGGCATTCTCAGAGGGCCCCGCCTGGAGGGCCGAGCTGGGGATAGAGAGGTCTGGGTATCATCGGTGGATCTGTATTCCTGTACTGGCTGGGGGGGGGGGGGGGGGGGGGGGACGGACCTTGCCCTGGATCTCCCAGAGCCGTCTCGCACTGTAGGCACAGGGCAGTAGCCTCTTCATGCTGTGCAGCTCTTATGTAGCAGGCTGGGCAGAGGGCTTGTGCTTTGGCTTTCTTGGCCGGTGGTGCCATTGTTTGTGCATGTAGGGGCATCCAAACCCGGTCTGTGTGTTTATATGTGCGCGCCGGGAGGCTTAGATACGCGCTCCGGGTGCGCCAAGGGTGTGCGTGCAGGCTGAAGGAATGCGTGCAGGCTGGTATGTGCGCTTACGGAAATGCATGCGCTGCTGTGCGCGCAGGCGAACTTGTGTGCCCGGCGCTGAGCGCGTCGCTATGCGCCCAGCACCAACACGCGCGCCTCGCTTGCGCCCAAGTATGTTATGTGCCTGGCTCGCCACTGTGCGCATGGCTCAGTTAGGCGGACAGTATGGCGATCGGGGGGGGGGGGGGGGGGAAATGGCGCCGGCAACCACATGAGCAAGATGGTGACACCCCCCCCGGATCGGGGTTTAGCCCGGACTGGGCTGATCAACCCGATGGGACAGTCGCCAGCTGGCGATCTGTACAGTTATCCGAGCCTCGGAGACCGGAGACTTAAGAAAGTTTTCTACCTTACCTTGGCTCAGCGTTTCCCGGTCTGGAGCAGGGCGGTCTCCAGCTGTGGGGGGGGGGGGGGGGGGGGGGGGGGGAGGAATTTTACCTTCACCACCGCATTCGGTCTTGCACCCGCTGCCTCTCAGCCACTCCCGTTCCTGGGGGCTAAGTCCACGCCGGGAACCGGCTACCGGACCGAGGCCTACCTCTGAGGGATCTCTGAAATCACCTCAGGAATTCCTGACTGGGGGAGGGGCCCTTAGGTATCACCGCAGGAGAGCGGGGCTCGTCTGTAGAGGTAAGTATTTCTTGTTTGGAATTTTTTTCTTTGGTTTGGATTTTCTAACGCTGTGCAAGCATGTGTATAGTCCTGAACTGCTAAGGAGACGGAGAAATACTGAAGAGCAGAGCTTCCTGCATGGGTATATGTAGTGCTGACTTCAGATTGAAATCTGACTCCGTCTCCAACTGCTATCAGGAGCACACTATACCCATTGGTCCTGAGTACATCTGCTACATGCTAGGAAAATATTTGTTAAAATTATAAACAAATAAAAAAAAAAAAAAAAGCACAGGACTGCTTCTATGGCCAAGTACATAAGCAATGTACCTAAAGCAGCATTGTCTGAATTTTCAAGAAAGCTCATCACCCGGTAAAAAAATGTTGCTAGCTAAAATTTTTATGGGTTATCAAAGCTTGGGATAACTGCACGGAATGGCTGTTACTACCTAGGGAAGCTTGCTGGACAGACTGGATGGACCATTTGGGTTTTTTCTGCCATCATTACTATGTTAGTACTATTATACATAGACATAGTGTCTTTAACAGTAACTGTTCTAAAACTCTTGAGACAACAAGTTCTGAGGCTCCAAAACTTTAATCTTCTCAAAGTAGTTATCCACAACAGAGTGCACAGCAGACACCTGACCGTTAAAGGAATTCAGTGACAAGGAAAAAAAATCAAGTCACTTACTCCCTGTTCTTTCAGAGTTACAATGGCCTGCTATAGATTTACAGACCAATGGCTGCAGGTCTCTTTAATTCTGACTTCCATGATATACCGAAGTGCTTTTCAACTTGAGACCCTTCACGAACATAGCTGCAGGATTCAATTCAACCCCAGCCACTACCAACAGACAAATTAACTATGGAGGCCAACATTTTAGGAGGCAAGCGGCTTTCGGAACTTAAAAGATATTTCAAGCTCTGACAGGTGCAAAGCCGTCGTCCCATTGGTACCACTACTTCACACGCTCTCAACTGCTCCATATTCCCCAACTGCAGCTGAGTGTGTGGGGGGGGGGGGGGGGGAGCGATACCACAGCAGAAGCACCACCTTTCCATTTCACCATAATAAGAAAAATAATAGAGCTATCAAGGGAAGGGAGCAACTCAAGCAGTCAGCAAAAACACCTCCTAAACTGTCAAAAAAACAAAACTGCTTCAAGAGGCATGCCCCTTTGGCATGTGGCTTCAGCTGCCGCACCAGCATGGCAATTTTTACATTATGTTCTTATAATAGAATACTGTCAAGCTCAGTATCATCAGTTTGACTAACTGATGTTTTATGATATTTTCAGTATTACAAACAGTAAAGACGTTTCCAGAATGATTTCAGTTTGTGCTGGGATTCCCACATTTAACTCAATTCTGAGGGGTTTCAGGATGTCATCAGAAAACATAGTGCTGTACTTTTTTTTTTTTTTTTTTACATCCCACAATATACACATGGCTCATCATGCATTATAGGAGGAGGGAGCAATCACTTCACAATTTGAGATCACTAGTTACCTGACAGAACTGCACCAACTAAAGGTATTATAGTAAGGTAATTTGTTAGAAATGTTGTGTGTATAAACTACTATAAGTGGGGCAAGTGTCCATTACTGAACATAATGATTAGTTAAAGGTCACTGAATACATGCTTGTGATTCCTTTCTGCATATTTATTGTACAACTGTTCCAGTTTTTATTCCCTCTTATATAGATGGGTAAGTTATTTACATAATTATTGAATTAAAGGTCTCTAGCATCACAATATTTCCTGTATATGGTTTAAGTGATTAATGGTGCATTCTATACCTTCAATATTATATATGCAGTATAGAACTACACTTACCACCATTATTTTCTAAGCCATATACAAATATTTTTCACTTTCCTGTATTCTTGAGAATATTGGCCCATAAATCGAATTAAAAATTGTCCTGAGCAATATATTTTGACCAGCTTGGCAGGCCCAGATTTAAGCATAAGGAATAAAGGCAACTGCCTCCAGCATCATATCCTGATTAGCGGCGGAGTTTTGCCACCCAGACCTTCCTCCTGTCCTCTTCTACCGGGCCCCCAGTATGAGTAGTAACAACTTCAATAAAACTTCACACAGGACCTTTGAGCCAGCATGCATGTCAGAGGACCTGAGGCAGCCAGCCCTCTTCTCCACATGGAAATCCCCTAGCTCTATACTTCCTTTCCATCAGAAAGGATTTTAAATTGTGCATCATTAGTTGTGCATCATTAGTTCCTTTCAGGTATTTTGAAAGTCTGCAAATCTCCCTTGACTCTCCTCTCCTCCAGAGTATATATATTTAGGTCTTTCAGGCTCCTCTCATAGGCATTTTGTGCTGACCCCACACCATTTTGGTTGCTATTTTCTGGACCACTTTCATCCTGTCCTTATCCTTTTGGAAATACAGAGTATTCCAGGTGAGGCCTCAACAACAACCTATACAGGGCCATTAACACCTTTTCCCTGCTGGTTATGCCTCACTCTGGGGCAGATGCAATACAGTGCGCTCAGCCGAACGCACTGTATAACCCACAGTCGGACGTGTGTTAAATAGGCGCTAATCCACCCACTAATGCAATAGGGGAATTAGCGCCTATTTAACGTGCGTCCGACAAGAAGTGAATGGGATAGCGCTCATCACATGCAAATGCATATGAATGAGGCTATTACTCATTTACTCCGCATGAAAAAAAAATAAGTGTGTGTCTCAGAGGTACATTTATCGCTCAGCTATTAACGCCTGCCTGGAGCAGGCGTTAAAAGCTGAGTGCATTGAAAAGAAGTAAAGAAAAGCAGAAAAAACTGCTTTTTTATACTTCTTTTAAAACTTTAAGTTTAAAAAAAATAAATAAATCAGCCAGATGCATTGAAGACCGACGCCAAAATGCTCGGCGTTGGTTTTCAAAACTGGCCGGCTGCATTATGAAGACCGATGCCGATAAAATCCGAGTGTTCATAACCGGCAGACCACCAGCAACTGCGGGGTCGCATTAGCAAGGAGGTGCTAAGGTTGCCTCCTTGCTAACACGACCCCCTAATTATAATATGGCATGGCGCCCCCCTTGCAGGCACCATGAACGCATTAAGAAAGCGGGCACTGACTTTTCAGCGCCTGCTTTCCACGCTTTTTTTTTGTGCATCGGCCCCTCTATGAGCCCAGTATCCCTCTAGCCTTAGCCACCACCTTGTCACATTGCTTCACTACCTTCAGATCGTCTGACACTATTACCCCAAAATCTCTCCCTGGCTCGTGCACATCAGTCTTTCACCCCTCATTGCACACAACTCCTTACGATTATTTTACCCCCAATGCATGGCCCTGCACTTCTTGGCACTGAATCCCACCTGCCAAACCTTCAACCACTCCTCGAGCTTTCTTAGATCGCTTTTCATTTTCTCTGCTCCTTCAGGTGTATCCAATTCTGTGGCAGCTCTTAGTGTCATCGGCAAAAAGACAAAAACTTTACCTTCTAATCCCTCTACAATAAATCGCTCACAAAGACATTTATGTTTTTGTTTTTTAAACAGAACCAGTTCTTGAGGAACTCCACTTATCACTCTTCAGAGTAGGTTCCATTTACCACTACTTGCTAACATCTGTCAGTCATGCAATTTGTAATCCATATCACCAGCTTGGGATCCATCCTAGGTTTCTCACTTTATTCATAGGCCCCTAGGCGGGAGCATATCAAAAGCCTCACTCCACTAAACATCCTATCCCTTTTGCTCCCCTGCCTTCCCCACTCTTATCTCACAGCCCCTCTGATCCCCCTCATTCACTCTCTCCCCCTCACATAACCTACAGACCCTCCAATCCCCTCACTCCATCTTATGTCCCCATTCCCTCATACACTTGTCAATCTTCCCTTTGATCTCCTCACTGACTCTTTCTCCTACATCCCCACAGTCTCACTCTCTTGTCCTTCAGGACACTAATTCTGCTTCCATCTGATCCCTTCATACACTCCACCACCACCACCACCACCACCATCTCCTCACTCTCTCTTGACCTTTCCCCTCCCCTAGTGTGGCCAGCAGTGGTAGGGCCTTGTAACCCAGCACAGTAAGCAGCAGCCTGACAAGGAAGATGACATACCCAGTGGCAGCAGAAGCAGTGAGGCTGATAGGCGTTCACTTTGTATCTCTGCATCCTTGGCAATAGTGATCATAATACGATCAAATTTGAATTAATGACTGGAAGGGGGACAGTAAGCAAATCTACGGCTCTCGTGCTAAACTTTCAAAAGGAAAACTTTGAGAAAATGAGAAAAAGTGAAAAGTGTGCAAGAGGCGTGGTCATTGTTAAAAAAATACCATCCTAGAAGCACAATCCAGATATATTCCACACATTAAGAAAGGTGGAAAGCAGGCAAAACGATTACCGGCATGGCTAAAAGGGGAGGTGAAAGAAGCTATTTTAGCCAAAAGATTTTCATTAAAAAATTGGAAGAATGATCCAACAGAAGAAAATAGGATAATGTATAAACGTTGGCAAGTTAAATGTAAGACATTGATAAGACAGGCTAAGAGAGAATTTGAAAAGAAGTTGGCCGTAGAAGCAAAAACTCACAGTAAAAACTTTTTTAAATATATCCGAAGCAGAAAGCCTGTGAGGGAGTCAGTTGGACCATTAGATGATCGAGGGGTTAAATGGGCACTTAGAGAAGATAAGGCCATCACAGAAAGTTTAAATTATTTCTTTGCTTCGGTGTTTACTGAAGAGGATGTTGGGGAGGTACCCGTACTGGAGAAGGTTTTCATGGGTAATGATTCAGATGGACTGAACCAAATCATGGTGAACCTAGAAGATGAGGTAGATCTGATTGATAAACTGAAGAGTAGTAAATCAACTGGACCGGATGGTATACACCCTAGAGTTCTGAAGGAGCTAAAAAATGAAATTTCAGACCTATTAGTAAAAATTTGTAACCTGTCATTAAAATCATCCATTGTACCTGAAGACTGGAGGATAGCTAATGTAACCCCAATATTTAAAAAGGGCTCCAGGGGAGATCCGGGAAACTACAGACCGGTTAGCCTGACTTCAGTGCCAGGAAAAATAGTGGAAAGTGTTCTAAACATCAAAATCACAGAACATATAGAAAGACATGGTTTAATGGAACAAAGTCAGCATGGCTTTACCCAGGGCAAGTCTTGCCTCACAAATCTGCTTCACTTTTTTGAAGGAGTTAATAAACATGTGGCTAAAGGTAAACCGGTAGATGTAGTATACTTGGATTTTCAGAAGGTGTTTGACAAAGTTCCTCATGAGAGGCTTCTAGGAAAAGTAAAAAGTCATGGGATAGGTGGCGATGTCCTTTCGTGGATTATAAACTGGCTAAAAGACAAGAAACAGAGAGTAGGATTAAATGGACAATTTTCTCAGTGGAAGGGAGTGGGCAGTGGAGTACCTCAGGGATCTGACCTGGGACCCTTACTTTTCAATATATTTATAAATGATCTGGAAAGAAATACGACAAGTGAGGTAATCAAATTTGCAGATGATACAAAATTGTTCAGAGTAGTTAAATCACAAGCAGATTGTGATAAATTGCAGGAAGACCTTGTGAGACTGGAAAACTGGACATCAAAATGGCAGATGAAATTTAATGTGGACAAGTGCAAGGTGGTGCATATAGGGAAAAATAACCCATGCTATAGTTACACAATGTTAGGTTCCATATTAGGTGCTACTACCCAAAAAAAAAAAAAAAAGAGATCTAGGTGTCATAGTGGATAACACATTGAAATAGTCTGTTCAGTGTGCTGTGGCAGACAAAAAAGCAAACAGAATGTTGGGAATTATTAGAAAGGGAATGGTGAATAAAACAGAAAATGTCATAATGCCTCTGTATCGCTCCATGGTGAGACCGCACCTTGAATATTGTGTACAATTCTGGTCGCCGCATCTCAAAAAAGATATAATTGCGATGGAGAAGGTACAGAGAAGGGCTACCAAAATGATAAAAGGAATGGAACAGCTCCCCTATGAGGAAAGACTAAAGAGGTTAGGACTTTTCAGCTTGGAGAAGAGATGGCTGAGGGGGGATATGATAGAGGTGTTTAAAATCATGAGAGGTCTAGCACGGGTAGATGTGAATCGGTTTTTTACTCTTTCGGATAATAGAAAAACTAGGGGGCACTCCATGAAGTTAGCATGTGGCACATTTAAAACTAATCGGAGAAAGTTCTTTTTCACTCAACGCACAATTAAACTCTGGAATTTGTTGCCAGAGGATGTGGTTAGTGCAGTTAGTATAGCTGTGTTTAAAAAAGGATTGGATAAGTTCTTGGACGAGAAGCCCATTACCTGCTATTAATTAAGTTGACTTAAAAAATAGCCACTGCCATTAGCAACAGTAACATGGAATAGACTTAGTTTTTGGGTACTTGCCAGGTTCTTATGGCCTGGATTGGCCACTGTTGGAAACAGGATGCTGGGCTTGATGGACCCTTGGTCTGACCCAGTATGGCATCTTCTTATGTTCTTGGTCATTATCCCTCATGGCTTCCTCAACTGTGCCAGGAAATTACATTAAAAAAAACCCAAAACTATGTGGCTGCCCTATCTCAGGGTAAGCAGAAACTCTGCTTTCCTTATTCTGGGTCTATAAATGATATATTTCACAACCAGCTCTGCTCTATTTCTGCAGAGGATTTACACTGCCAGCTCTACTCTGCTTTCTTAGATACCAAAGATGGTGGCAGAATGCCCAAAATTATTTTTCTGGGTTGTTCCACCAGAAACTAAAACCTGAATAACAGACACAAAATGTGGCTGAATTAGCACAAGTTTGAAACTTGAGAGCTGTAGTGCCAATCAAGGCCAGGGTTGAAGCTTTGATGACTGGCACTACTACTCATAAGTTTCAGAAAAGAGATTGAATTATCTCCTTTTTGTGGCCGATATAATAAAGTATGCCAAGCTTAGTGCACAGTTTAACAAATGGTTGGACGCGTATTTTGGACATACGTCCATAACCTCCGATGCAATAAGGGGATCTGCGCTTCTAAAACGCGCAACAAAACAAAGGCGTAGCTAACAGAGTTCATCGCATATATATGCCATGTAGATGAATCTGTTAGCTATTACCCCGCAATGCAAAAGAAAAAAAATTGCCGTGCGCCCAAGGGACACTTTTTAACCCGTCCAATTTTACACTTACCCCAGAGCAGGCATAAAGTCTTGCTGCACGTCAAGGGGTCTACTTAAAAACAAAAAATACTGCTTTTCCGTGGTTCCTCCTACCTAGGATCATCACAATACAAGTAGGAGGAAACACAAAAAGCAACACTGGGAAAAAAAAAAAAGACTTGGGGGGAAATAATATATATTGTGCCGGTAAATTCGCTGCCGCAGGATAAAACAGACGCTTGTAAATTGAGTGTCTGTTTTGGTAGCCCGCACACAGCTACAACTCCTGGGCGCCCAATGCCAAGGACACACTAGGTCACGCAATTTATCCCTAGATCGTCCGTTTTGGCACAGCAACTCATTTGCATATTGTTTCGGGCACCCAGGAGAGGGGGATGTGCACGCATTAAAAAAAAAATGGGTGCACAGTCTTGACACACATTTTTTTACGCACACTTTATTGCAGAGGCCTGCCGAGTGTCTGTTCTTTACTTTGCAATTTCCCTTTCTCCTTCTGATTCCTGCAGGCTGCCTGAAGCCTTTCCTTCAATGGAATTTCTATTTCCTTGCATACTACTGATGTTAAGACTAATATGTCTATAGATTCCCACTATTATGTAGCAGTATTAAATCTGTTTTCTCTAGTCCCTAGAGCAGGGTTTCCCAACTTTTAGCCATTGTGACCCCATTTTAGCACCTGAAAATTCACACAATCTCAGAGGGCAACCAAAACAAATTAGTAAGGATGTGTCCTCTTCAACAATATCTCCTTTTCACTCTCCTCACAGTCCAGCTACCCCATCTCTCAGCCTCGACTCCCCACCCAGAAGACCCTGTCTCACCACCTCTGCTCTTCTCACTTCCTCAGCCCATACATTCTCTCTTACCCCCAAGCCCTTCTTATAACTCCCAATCCTGTCATCCCTTCCCTCTCCTTTTCACCCCATCCCCATTCCATCCTCACTCATCATCCATCCCCTCTCTCACCTCCTAGTCTCACCTTCTCCCTCCAATCTTCCTTTTAAATTACAACTAGATGATCTTTCATCTCCTACCTCCTCTTCAAACTCCTAGTTGATCTTCTGTCATGCCCCTCTCTCTCACCCTCCACAGCCAATGCTTCCCCACCTTATCTAATTCTCACATCCTTTCTGCATATCATCCCTTCCTTCACAGAACCCCTCCTCTAAACATCCCCCAGGCAGGATCAGTCGCACCATTTTCTTTTTGGCCCCGAGCCAAAAAAAAAGAGGATGACAACTGGTGGGAAGAGTGTGCAGGCTGACAACTGGGACAACATCTCTCTTGGGTAAGTTCAGTGGTGGGTGAGAAGAAGTGGAAATCTCCACTGACCCATGCACACTCAGCCCTTCCCTCTCATTATGACTGGTCCCAAACCCAACTGTAATACATAAGTGGCAGCAGCATTACTAATGAAAGTCAGCATGGTACAAGCTCACAGGCCTGCGCAGCTCTGATCCTTTCCTTGTGCAAGGCTTCCTGTTACCAGAGAAACTCATACAATGTTAGTGCCACTGCACAATGGCTCACAGGCCTCATGCTGACTTCCACCACCAATGCTCTAGCACCTAAAGAGTGGTGCCATTTGAGGCCCAGTTTGGAAAACCTTACTCTACAGGCATTCAGGTCTGACCCTAAAATGATTAGCTAGGACACAACGCTAGAAGCATGGCTGACAGGCAAGAATACAGGCAGTGTTCTCATTTAGCATTCTGGGGAAAGGTTAACAGTGTGTCATGGGACAGATACAATCTAGAGATGCATATATGATTGTGTGGATACTATGGATAATAGGATTTTATTCCTTAGACTAAAGTATGAGATTCCAAAAAGTAGGCATGGCAAGTACAGATGGGATGGACCCAAAACACAAAGCGGAAGCTGATCAATATTGCTGGAGATGGGAGGCATTCATCAAGGAGTAAAAGGGTATCCTCACCCTTGGGCTCGCCAACTTAGTGAGGAGGACTTTAAAGTAGAGGGATGAGCTGTACACCTATTATGTGAACAAATAGATAATTTCAGTTTTCTCCCCTGACATCATCCATTTATCAATATAACATGCACAAAAGAGAAAGTTGTAGGGTTGAAACCTTAAAATCTTAGTGAAACCATGGCTGTTTAAACAGACATATTATTAAACACTGGGACTTTGAACGATGCACTTCCTTATTGATACTTCTGACGGCTATGGATTTATTTTGTGGTTTGGGGACTGTCTGTAATTAATTTGTTATGCTTGTTTTATATGTACATTGCCTAGTATATTGTTTTTGCAATTCATAAATCTGAATAAAGATACAGTTTGATATTGTTCCTACAAAATGTGCCTTAATCCTGTATTGGAGGGCCCATCTTAAATTGCATAAATCTGATGTATCAATACTCAGACAAAAATAATTTGTACTTACTAATTGTGCATTTTACACCATTTGTGATAACATAAGATCATTAATAGTTTTTAACATTTTTTTCAGATTATTATGGTTATACAATAATGCTATTCAGCTCATACGTACTTCTATATCAATGATTGTTCTTCAATGAATTACAAACCAAGTCTCAAACAGCTACATTTTCAAACTTTCTTTTTAAACTTTAAATATATTACCTGCACCCCTTTATCTATGTTACTCTACAAATTGCGGGGATGAAAAAAAGGCCACAAGAAGTGTATCCCTTATAATGTACTATAAATGTAAAAACATTTCTACAAAAGAGCAATACAGCAAATGATCTAGAGAGTTTCAAATTCTTTCCTGTCAAATATTACTGATATTACTATCCAGCAACTTTCCTCCCAATTTAGCCAGTCAGAAGCTGGGAAATACACAAAAAAACCCTCAACTTCTCAACTGGCCTCAACTATACCGAAAGTGCATCACCTTCTAACTATCCTTCACTGCCCCTTGCAGAACATTATAATCGGGTATTTTTTCCCCACAGTATTTATTATTTAAGAATGAAAAGTTTGTGAGAACTTCGATTCGTTGTATAATCGAGGAGGACCAACCTCACGAGCAAAGAAAGAAGTCTATCTGCGCTTCCATCACCAACGCTAGACAATGACCCCCCCATCCCCATCCCCATCTCCGCCAAACAGCAGCAAGAGAGTGCACGAAACCCCAGAGGATAAGCTCTCCTATCTGCACCAGGCAATGAAAGAGAGAGAGAGAGAGAACCAGGCCCAGCGCTAATCACGAGCACCGACGCCCTCACCTCGACCTCCAGGCCAAATCAATTATTCCCACCCTGGCCAAAAGCATCAGACACGAACGCCCCCCGCTGGCGGAGCACCCGTCAGCCGTGACTCAGCTACCGAGCCGGCAGTCACTGCCGGTATCAGTCCCCGCGGGGAGCGAAACCTGCGCGGCAGTATCCCCCCCACCGCCTCCCTCCCGCCATTACCTGCGAGCTCTGTCACTCTCCGAGCCGCAAGCCAGCCGCTCTCACGCAATGGCAGTGGCAGCAGCAGCCGCAACAGCAACAGCAACAACAACAACAAGAAGCTCCGCACCGGCCATTAACCCTAACAACGGAAGTCCCGCCTCCCAGAGGAGGCTGGCGCAGGCGCAGAGCGCTGTGGATGGCAAGGGCGGGGCCAACAGCGTTAGCAGGGACTCCTCCTCCTCCGCTGCTGCCGCTCTGCGGCGCTAGGGAGGGAAGTGGTGGTTGTAATTGCCGTTTCCGGGTGTCTTAGATGTGGAGGAGACTGGAACTAGTGGGCGGGAGGAAAGCGTTGTGCCCTGCCAGCGGCTCATAGTACAGCAGAGCAACTGTGGCAGCAGGTAAAAAGTCCCAAATTGGGCGTTCTGGTCTGCCGAGCCGGCTGTTGGGTCGTAACTGCTGGTTGTGTGCAGTTTACTCCGTGCAGAAAGTGTACTCCACTTTACTTCGATGTTTAATTTCTATCGGTTTGTTACAGGGGATAATCTGTGGATGTACCACGCCCTTTTGACCCCCCCCCCCCCCCAGAGCAGTAACGGTCCTCATAGGTTTTTTGGGTAAGATACATATTCGTAATTTAAACATATGGGGGTAGACACGGGAGTTGAATTAGCACAAGTTTGAAACCTGTGTTAAGGTTAGTAAACTTTGAAGTGCCCACAAGTTCTATCTTTTATTTTTATGGAGGTTTTATTATATGTTTACTGGTGAGATTTGTGCAGGGAAATTTATCGGACTAACACTCCATTTCTTAACTAGCCTTCGAGAACCGATACTCCCTTTCGTTACTTCAAAACAAAATGAGCATACCTAGGAACTCTCCAGTTCTGGCCCGGAGACTCCAGAATTTGAAAGGAAGTGCTGCAGAAGCGGGCCCTGGAAGAACAAATCAGCTGGCCTAAAGCCCGGGCAGCATCCGCCCGCGCTGTAGAAAGAGGAAGAAATCAGGCTGCTGCCCTGTGACTAGAAGGAGGCTATTAGTGGGTTTGGAGAGGGGAATAAGAGAATGAGTGAATATTTTGAGTGTGAGTGTGCAAGTGTGTGTGTAGAAGAGGGAGAGAAGTGAGTGATTGAGCATTTGCATGAATATGTGTATATGAGAGAATGAGAGGTTTAGGAGTATAAGTGAACATGTGTGAGAATGAATATGTGAGGGAGTGAGTGTGTGGGAGAATGAACATGTACTGGTATATGTGCGAGAGTGTGTGTATGAGAGAAAGTGTGTGCACATATGGACCCCATACACACACTAATCCACAATAATCTCTGGGTGAATGGAAATCAAAAGCAGGTCAGCGTAAAAGATGATTGTTGCCATTCAACTAACACAGCACCCACATTGTTTCAGGGAGTGAAAGGATATTGGCCTGGTGTCTTGAAATGAGTAATGCTAATAGCAGAAATGCCAAGGGTAGTTGGTCCATATGAGTGAGTTTTCCAGCCCCCAAAGAGTAAGTAAGGTACATAAATTTAATTTAACTAATTTGGCATGAGCAAATCCTACATATATAGAACTCAGAATCCAAGATTTCACATTTTGCTTTGTTATATTGATACGTCACCCTTATAGCTGTATTTATATCTTTTTGGCTGCTCACACTTGAAACATGGCTCAGGTTTTGCCAAATTCGCTTGGATAATAGAGGAAATTGTATTGTCTAGTCCAAGGTTTCAAATTTTCCCAACAGTCAACTGCGAACTAATTATAACAAGCCAAAGAATCTTTCTTAGCATGCACCTCTACGAGCAGATGGAGACAGAGCAAACCTGACATCACAGTATATATATATACTGACATCAGCTTACCAGTATTCTCCGTCTCCAGCAGATGGTGGTCGTGAATCTCCCTACTGGGGAATGAGTTTTGTGGTAAAGGAGAAAAGTTTATTGACCGACTCTTCTGTGGTGATATCTTATGATCCCTCCCTAAGTCGAGTTTCTTGAGGTGATATCTTGGTTTCCCTCCCTCAGATGAGTGCCTTGGTCTGGTAGCTTGTTTCTGCCAGCATGGACTTAGCTGAAAAAAAAACAAAAACCCACAGCTGAAAGGAAAATGGGTTCAGAAAGCCGTGTGCTGTAGTGAAGGTCTATCCGCCCCGCACCTGGAGACCAACTCTGTACGTGGCTGGGATTGATCAATGGGTTCTGGATATTCTAAGACGCTGTTACGCTTTGGATTTTGTTTGCGCTCCTCGGGACCGGTTCCTGTTTTCCCCTTGCGGGTCCTTAAACAGGGAGCCGTGCGGCAGACCCTCGATCGTCTCCTTCAATTGGGGGCCATAGTGCCGGTGCCAGCCGCTGAACTGGGCCGGGGGCATTATTCAATCTACTTTGTGGTTCCCAAGAAGGAAGGTACTTTCGTCCTATCCTGGACCTCAAGCAGGTCAACCGGTCCCTCAGAGTCCCTCGTTTCCGCATGGAGACACTCCGTTCAGTTTTAGCGGCAGTTCATCCTGGAGAATTCTTGGCTTCGTTGGATCTCATGGAGGCGTATCTCCACATACCAATTTGTCAAGCTCATCAGCATTACCTACGCTTCAAAATTTTGGGTCAACACTTCCAATTTCGCGCTCTTCCCTTTGGCCTGGCCACAGCTCCACGGGTTTTCACGAAGATCATGGTGGTAGTGGCGGCAACCTTGCGCAAGGAAGGCATCCTTGTGCATCCTTACCTAGACGATTGGCTCATCCGTGCAAAGTCACGAGCGCAGTGTATCCTCGCAGTCCACAGAGTGGTACAACTTCTCCAATCTCTGGGATGGATTGTCAACTTCACCAAGAGCAGCCTGGTCCCGTCCCAGTCGTTGGATTTTCTAGGAGCTCACTTCGACACCAAGAATGCCAGGGTTTTTCTGCATCCGGACAGAGCTCATTCTCTGCGTCAGCAGATTCAAGGATTTATGGCGCTCGAGACGCCCACTGCCTGGGACTACCTGCAGGTACTGGGGACCATGGCCTCGACCATTGATCTGGTTCCTTGGGCAGTTGTGCATCTGAGGCCTCTGCAGAGATCCCTACTCTCCCGGTGGCAGCCGGTGTCGAGAGATTTCCAGGTAATCCTTCCGATTCCGAGAGGAACCTTCATCAGTTTCCATTGGTGGCTGGAACCGCGGCACCTAGCTCGGGGGGTGTCGCTGGAGGACCCGGATTGGGTGATTATCACCACGGACGCCAGCCTCACAGGCTGGGGAGCGGTCTGTCGGGACAGCTCAATCCAGGGTCGATGGACGGAGGAACAGTCGAAGTGGCCCATCAACCGCTTGGAGACCAGGGCGGTCCGTCTGGCGTTACAGGGTTTCTTCCCCATAGTATGCCATCAAGCAGTCAGGGTGCTATCGGACAATGCGACTACAGTGGCGTACATCAATCGCCAGGGAGGCACGAGAAGTCTGTTGGTCTCTCTGGAAACCGACAAATTGATGGAGTGGGCAGAGCTTCACCTCCAACGACTAGCGGCCTCGCATATAGCGGGAGTGGACAACGTACAGGCAGACTTTCTCAGCCGACAAAACTTGGATCCCGGAGAGTGGGAGCTCTCGCAGCAGGCGATGCGGATAATAGTACGGCGATGGGGGACACCGCACGTAGACCTAATGGCAACTGCCGGAAATGCAAAGGCCGCCCGCTTCTTCAGCCGCAGGCGGGAGCGCGGCGCCGAGGGCGTGGACGCGCTGGTCCTGCCCTGGCCGCGCCACTGTCTCCTATATGTTTTCCCACCGTGGCCCCTCATGGGCAAGGTCATCCGCAGGATAGAGGCACACCAAGGGCCGGTGATCCTTGTGGCACCAGAGTGGCCCCGACGACCGTGGTTCGCGGATCTGCGCAATTTGACGGTGGAGGGTCCCCTTCGTCTCGCTCAGCTGCCACGTCTTCTACGCCAGGGACCAATATTTTTCAAGGAGGCAGATCGCTTCTGTCTTGCAGCCTGGTTTTTGAGAGGCCTCAGTTGAGGAGGCGCGGTTATCCGGAGCCGGTTATTTCAACGCTACTGAAAGCAGGTAAGAAGTCCACCTGTGTTTCGGCATTCCACCTCAACCAATCGGTGGAATTACCATCTTTTGCCTCTTCTGAGTCTGGAGACCTGCGTAGACTGGATGTACGGTGGTCTCTGATACGCTATCTGGAGGTGACTAATGATTTTCGGCTCTCCGATCAGCTGTTTATCCTCTGGTCTGGACCCCGGAAGGGTTGCATGGCCTCCAAACAATCTATAGCGCGGTGGTTGAAGGGAGCGATCATAGCGGCGTACCTTGGCGTAGGTAAGTTCCCTCCGCTGGTTGTCACGGCTCATACTCTTCGAGCCCAGGCGACATCTTGGGCGGAGAGCTCCTCCGTCTCCACTCAGGAGATTTGTAGGGCTGCCACCTGGAAGTCGATCCATACTTTTTGCGAGACATTATCACCTGGACGTCGGTGCTCCGTCGGGCGGTCAGCTTGGAGACAAGGTAATACGAGCAGGGCTGTCTGCGGCCCACCCGTGATGGGAAAGCTTTGGTACATCCCACCATCTGGAATGATCCTGGTATGTACAGGGAAAAGAAAATTATTCCTTACCTGCTAATTTTCGTTCCTGTAATACCATGGATCATTCCAGACACCCTCCCTTGGTTTGGGGGTTTGCTTGTGGGACATCCCTGCCTACCTGTCTTAACAATCTTTTACTCTGTATTTTGAATACTGTGCGTCTTTTTTTTGTTCACGCACTGCTGTTTGCAAGTTCACTGTTCAGAATTTAGTTGCTGTTTATTTGGACAGTGGTTATTTCAATTCCTTCTTTGATTACTTGATCCCTCTGTTCTTAGTCTCTCTCTTTTGGGCTTTGTTAGTCTAGTTACTGAGAGCTGTTACAGGGGAGGTGTGGTTATATGGTTCCTCCCCTGGGAATTTTGTGTTCTGACTCCATCTGCTGGACATGGAACATAACCCACCGTCTGGAATGATCCATGGTATTACAGGAATGAAAATTAGCAGATAAGGAATAATTTTCTTATTCAGTTCTTGAATGCCAAAATCATTTATTTGAATGAACAATTCAACACTTACTGCATGAGAAGGTACCCAAGGTAGTCGCACAGAATGAAGAGTCTGATATAGCTGTAATAAGTTTCATTGAAAGCTGATAGTAACTGTGGGTTAATAGGGGGTGGCGAAAAGATTATCCTTCTCAGACAATGAACATGACCTGTTAGCTTGCCAAGAGCCTCTTCCAATTGAAAGTCCCTCCAGGAAGTAAATTGTCACAGGCTGCTTTAGGTCAGGGGACCAATAGGAAGTGGAGAGGGATACAGAGAGAGAAAGAATTTAGAAACATTCAAACAATAATCTATCAAAATAGAAAACGCTTGTACCCTATAGAAAATCTAAGCCAAGGGTCCCAGGATGATATGGGGTGGTAGCATATTAAAGAAACATACAAATAAACTGTGGAGACACAACTTGGACATTCAAGGAGTGGAAATTAAGGATGTGCCTTTGTTTTAAAAAACCTGCAAAATGCGATGAATACGGCTAATTTGTTTCATTCAGGGGGCCCCGAAATGAATCGGGGACACCCCTAAATTAAATAAACCTTATTCGTTTGTTTTGTTTTAAACTAATGATTCGGGCCTACGTTTAGGCCCAAAGCCGGGGCCTCGCCTAGGGCAGAGGCCCAAAGGGGGGGAGGGGGGTAACAGCCTATACCTGAGCATGACTCTGATGCCTAGGCCCAAAGCTGGGATCTCGCCTAGGGCATAGGCTGAAGCCGAAAGAAGGGGCCATAGCATAGGCTCTACTTCAATGCCAGGGCTTTGGCCAAGAGCCCCGGAAATTAAAAATAATAAAACAAAAACCTGATCCATTGGGTATCTGATGAAGGCCAGGTTCTGACGCCATGGCCTAGGCCCAGACTCAGGTCTGATGCCACGACCAGACTCAAAGGCCAGTTCTTGACACCGGAGCCCAGGCCCAACTTGACCCAGTGGCCAGGGTCTCAACCCGGACCAGGCTCAATGCCCCAATCTGACCCGGAGGCCGGGGTCTAGGCCCAGACCGAGGTCCGACACCAGGGCCTAGGGTCAGGCCCAGGCCTTGAAGCTTCTCTTCAGGCGTCCTCAACTCTGGTGTGACCCAGCGAACACCATCATTTGGTTTGAGGGCCAAAGAAGGAAAATGCCTGAAGAGCTCCAAGGCCTAGGCCTGTCCCTGGCCTGAGTTCCAGGCATCAGGACCCAGCCTGCTGGCCAAGGTCCTGGCATCCGACCTGGGTCTGAACCTAGACCCCGGTTTTGGGACCTGGCCTCTGGGTCGGGTTGTGGTGTCGGGCTTGGGCAGAATAGACTGCTCCTCTTGCCCCTTCTCTGTCATGGACTGGCAGGCTGGATTCAGGGAATAACACCCCCACCCCTACAGAGGCGGTACAGGGCTATGGGACTAGAGCTGATCTGCCTAACCAACCCTCTCCCACAGAGTGAGCCCTTGTGTTCTGGGGCTGGTCTTCTTTAGAAAATCAGGGCACAAACTGAGAGCTAAGTACAGGCTGGAAGATGAGGTCCGGCGCAGGCTGAATGAGACAAGGCAGGCACAGGCAAAGGCTGGATACAAAGTACAGGCTAGGGCTTGGACACAGAGTACAGGCTGGGACTGGATCTGAGACAAAGGGCAAGGACAAGTCCCGGGAAATAGACAAGGCACTGAATTGGATTGGGCAGGGCAAGGCAGGATTAGACAGGTAACAGAAAACAAGAAAGCCCAACAGAGCATGAGATTGGGCAAGGTAATCTTAGTAGGTCCGGAGGTCATAAGGTAAGACAGAAAAGCCCAGGAGGGCACAGATCATGGCAGGGAGGCTTGAGGGGTCACAGAGCAAGGCCAGAAGGCCTGGAAGGGCCCAGCACAAGGCAGGAGGCCCGGATAGGCCACACGGTGAGGTAGAATAGTGAGAAGGAGGTGGTCAGTCAAGAAACTGAAGAAACTCAGTGATGAGGTACTTGTCAGGCTGGGTTAAGTAGGGCTGAAGCTTTGGCATAGTGTAATCAGCGAGGAGATAACTGGCAAAGTAGTGAGCAAAGCTCACTGAGGACTCCTATTGGAGGGAAGACTGTGCAGCATGCTGAACCTTGGCACAGGAAGACCACAGTAGGTGAAACCGTGACAACTCTCTTCTACAATAAAGCATCTTCTTTCTCCCTCATCCCTCCCTATTATTTGATCTTTAGCTTCTGCCACTCTAATTCTTCAGCTTATCTACAAAACATTCCAAACCATCAGAAAAAAATGTACAAGTCCATGTTGGCACAAGAGAAACATCTACAAACTACCACATGGGCACTTACAATATACTAAAACAAGCCAGTAAGCCCGTCAAAATGGGCTATATTAAAAAAACAATTTCGGTTCGTTTTTGGACATGGCACTCTTCTACACTTCTTCTCCCTCACTCCCCCTTCCCCTCGCCCATTCACCTCGGTCACTCATCCTCCTCCCCCTCGGTCACTCACCTCCCTACCCTCCCCTGCCCCCACTCAAACTCCCTTTCCTCAGTCTTACCCTCTTTCTCCCACTGCCTCCCTCCCCTCTCACTGAAACCCCCTTCCCTCATTCTCACTCCCTCCCCTTCCCTCCTCAGTCATTGCTAGGTGACTCGAGAATGTCACTCTTCTACACTTCTTCTCCCTCACTCCCCCTTCCCCTCGCTGATTCACCATGGTCACTCATCCTCCTCCCCCTCGGTCACTCATCCCCCTTCCTCCACTCACCAGGTTTTTCTGCAAGCCCGTTCAAATGGGCGAGATTCCCTTGGTCAGACCAGCATGTCGGTCAGAGCCGCTCTCTTCTCCACAACTTACCCTTCCCACTTATTCATTCATATTCTCTTCCCTTTTCCTTCCATCCCCTCTCATCTTCCCTTTCCTTCCCCTCTCACCTCATCCACAACCCCTTCCCTCTCCCTCAGCCCTCCTCCACTCCCTCTTTTTCTCTTCTCCACAACTTCTTACTCTTCCCACTTACTCACTCATATCCTCTTCCCTTTTCCTTCCTTCCCCTCTCATCTTCCCTGTCCTTCCCCTCTCACCTCATCCATGACCCCTTCCCTGTCCCTCAGCCCTCCTCCACTCCCTGGTATTCCTGCAAGCCCGTTCACACGTGAGAGCAGCTGAAGCTTCCAGCCAGAGGTGAAAGGCAGCCCAGAGGGTTGGCGGGGCTTCCTTCGATGCCCGTTGGCATTCAATTCTCTCTCTGCATTTGTCTCCCCCCTCCAGTGTTCGCGCACCTTCCCATTCCCCCCTCCACCCACCCCCCCCCCCCCCGATACTCTCCGCGTGCTGAACTCACACCGGTTGAGCTCTGACCAATGTGCTGCAAAAGCCGCACTGGTTCTCATCTCCATGGAGAGAGATGCACGGCCCGTCGCTCAGAGTTCTCTGTTTCCCGCATGCGCAGCAAAGCTGCTCTCTACTGCGCATTTGCGGCACATCAGTCAGGGCCCATTTATCTGTATTGATTCCCTAGATATGTGAGTTAAGTTTTACTCCTACTCAGACAAAGGGACAGTGTTGAGAAGGGAGGGGAGGGGTCTGGGCTGTTCTATTACAAATTTTTCTTTATACTTTATTTGCATTGGGTTCACCTCTAGAGGCAGCAGGGAGTGATGAGAGGAGTCATAAGATCCCCAGGGTTTTTTACACTTCGGGTTGGGGGTTTTTGGACCACTAGGGTCCCTTAAACCACTGCCCAAGGAGCATTGTGATATGTGTTAGCGTCCCGATGCTCCTGGGGAAGGTTAGCTTTAACTCCTGAGTTGTAACTAGCTTTCCTGAAAATAATGTGGCTTGCAATTTTTCAGGCAATCCACATTATTTTATTACCCTGAAATTGTCTAGTAATGAACTGCTTTGCATGTACTTGCAAAGCATTTGCATGCAAAACAGCTAATTTCCTTTTGACATTATTGGCATTATTTAAAATAACATACGTTATCACTGCATTAAGGCTTTTACCACATAGTAAACACCTAATGCAGCTTAGTAAACCATCCTTATTGAATAATAATTGATGCCATAATCCAAAGTCTTGGAGCAATCAGTGCCCAAAATCTGAGACACAGCGTGGAAGCAGTTGCAACCAGTGTATGTTTAAGATCTGGGATGAAATTATAAACTGCTTTTTATTGAAGCTGGATTGTGCAACCCAAATGGAAAGATCAATATTTGGAATAAATATCCAATTAATTGGTAATGTCTGAATTGTTCTGAGGACTCTTGCACTGAGGGAGGTTAAAGAGAGATATGTAACGATTGTAACGGAGTGACCCTGTTTTCCCCTTCTTCTATGTGCAGGACCAAGCTAGAGGCCTGCACATGCAAAAATCCCAAGTGAGGACGAGAGCTCTGTGGGTGGGACCCTACTGGAGCAGGGAGAGTCCTGAGGGCGGGACCATCTGGGTTCAGGAGGCCCCTACATCTCCAGGAGAGGCAGCTCTTGTTAATCTATGCTGACCCAGACCCCAGGGAATGGGGAATGTACTGCAAATGAGGCAGTCCTGATTACTGTGGAAGTGCTGTGAACTTGAATAAAGAACAAATTGCTTTGAAAAGGCTGAAGTCCGCTCTGTTTCCCACCTTTGGTGTCAAGTTGTGGAAATCTTTTCTCTATGCTGGGCACAGAGAAAAAAACCCCAAGTCTCCAAGGGAGGACTGTGAAGTCTATCGGGCCGATACAGTACAATGCGCTCCAACGGAGCACACTGTTAACCCACCATTGGACGCGCGTTTTCCCTTATTCAGTAAGGGGCCGAAAACGCGCGTCCAACCCCCCGAACCTAATAGCGCCCACAACATGCAAATGCATGTTGATGGCCCTATTAGGTATTCCCGTGCGATTCAGGAAACAAAATGTGCAGCCAAGCCGCACATTTTGCTTTCCCCAGTTAATTGTACTTCAATCCTCACGACAGAATTGTTCTTTTTATCCGATATCACATGATCCATTTTTATCAATAATAATCACTCCATATGTTCCATTCCACGTCCACAGGACATACTATGTCTCTATAGCAATCTTCAAAATTCCATGTTCAGCGTCTTGCTATTCCCAAAATGCCTTCATTCAACGTCTCAACGCGTATAATTAACTGGAAGTATGGTTCAGTATGGACGGAATCACAATAAGTTACGGGATTTCAGTTGAAGAGTGATAGTGTGAAAAGAGGATATAGGAGGGTTACAACGGCAGACATGAGGCACCTGGGTACTGGATACTGATTATTATGGGGAATATTTACAATATCAAGCGTGAGAAGATTGAAGATATGAACCCCTGAGGAAGCCACACATGGCAAAACAAGGTCCTTGTAGGGTGTGATTATATGAATAATGAAACATCCTAAATCGACTGGATTATGACTACATGAACAGTGAAAACATTCCTATTGATTGGGGTTGTGATTATATGAATATTGAAAAGGGTTGCGATCATATGAATTGTAGAAATATTAAAAGACTGGGGTTGTGATTATATGATCATTAAAAATATTGTAATTGGATGGTCAATATGCTGATATATGTAATAGGGTGTGGTGTGGGATTAATTTTAATAGTAGAAATAGTGAATGTGTTGGTATGAATGGGTGATGAGTGTGTTGGGGTTTTAGAGATATAATAGTGCAATAGGGAGGGTATGTGTAGATAAGAGGTGCCTTATGATATATGTATTAATATCTATGTACAATATATGTATGCTATTTGGTTATAAGTTATTGAAAATTGTATTGTAATTTTAATAAGTTATTTAATAAAATATTGTGATATATGATATTTAACATTATTATTCATATATACTACCCTTATATATTATTGTGTATAACTGATTGGTTTAAGGGTGGATAAGAGACTCACATATTGAGCACCATAGACATTTGAGAGAAATGTAATTTAAATTTTTTAAATGGGCTTATGTATCTCCTGCAAGAGCTTATAGGTCTGGACTAGCTGATACAGATATGTCTGAAGTGTAAGAAGACTAGTAGGACACTTGGTCATGTTTTCTGGACCTGCATTCCCATTAGTACATTTTGGGATGGGATTAAGGTTTTGTTTTGTTTTTAAATTCTTGAATAAAATATCTTTCCATCCTGAACGGGTTCTCCTCAATGATCCCACCTCTTTTCAAATACAGGGTAAGGGTAGCAGGCTTCTGATATGTAAAAATTGTTTACTAGGGAAAAAGAGCATTCTCATGATATGAAATGTGGATGAAACTCTCTCGTATTAGGCATGGAGGAATGCCTTTCATGTTTTAATGATGATGGAGAAGATGGCAACAGGATTTTCATTTAAATGTAGGAAAACCTTTTTGGAAATTTGGAAATCATATCTTCAAGTATTGCCTACCATAATCCATAGTTCTGTGATAGAAAATTTGCCCTTATGCATAGTCTGGGGATTTGTATTATATTGAGACTGGGTTTGGCTATGAACAGTACATGTTTGCCTGCTCTGGAAATGATTTCTATTGATGTGTTCCTATATTAAGAGTAATAGGTAACCCTCTCTTGATAGACTGAGCATCACGATTAGGGGTAGAGGGTTGGAGGGGGGAGGTAGGGAGAGGAAAGTATTGTTATTCCTAATATATTATTTTGAGGGGAGAAAAGATGAAAAATGTGTATATTATGTGTAGTGTGTGGCAAGCTTAAGAGTCACCACATGCTGTATACTGTTTTCTTTGTAATGTTGAAGCCTTTAATAATCAGTTTATACATTAAAACCTGCACCTCAACTTCTACAATACCTGTTACTCACAGAAACTCTCCCAACAAAGGGTGCAGAGCAAAACAGGGATGTGCAGCCTCAAAAAATGTTTCATTTTGTTAGTTCATTTTCGTGGGTTCCTCAATTTGTTTCATTAGTTTTCGAACAAAATAAAATTTCAGTTTTTAATTCCATTAGTTTTTTTGTTTTACATTGAATTCAAAAGGGGAAGGCCCCGAGAGGAGGTGGGGGGGAGGGGGCAGGCATGTCAAGATGGCATCCTGAGCAGATGCGGGTACTCGAGCTCCTGAGACTCTCCCTGCTTTTCTTTGAAAATTTGCTGTATACTCCTTCCTAGGTGGCCATGGGCAAGAGGAAGGAGGTTGTTCGACATTTTCCTTCAGCAGGGGTGGCCCAACAAACCACATGCTGGAGCACTCACCCATTTTGCTTTTGCTGACATCTGAGGTTGACTTGGCCAGCTCTGGGGCTGCCGGCCTGTCAACGGCTGAAGCTTTGCTAAGCCCTGTTGCTTGGTCGACATCGATGCCTCCTGGTGCTGTTGCCCATGCGATGGCTGGAACGCCGGAGCATGTCTGCAATTCCGGCACTGCCATCACATCATCGGTCAGTGCCCGCCTGATCTCTGCTGCGAGTGAAACCCAGCAAGATGTCACGGAGGATTGCCAACATCCCAGGGGGGCTGGAGCGGTGGGCTGAAGGAGTGATGGCTGAGATTTCTGCGTTGGGTGAAGTTTCTTCATCGCTGCAAGCCATGGGAGCTTCTTTGCAGGAGATTCAAGCAGTTATTTCATCTTTAGAGGTTAGAACTGCATTATCCAAACCTCCCTCTGTTTCACTGGCTAGTCTTGGGACTGCAATGGCAACTATTGAGCAGTCAGTTTCTTCGTTGATAACTATTACTCTTGATATTCATGCTAAGTTACAAACTCAAGATCATCTTTTATCTTTCTGTGAATCTAAAGTCACTAATGTGGAGGCTTCAATTTCTCAAATTAAAGAACTGCAAGTTAAACAAACAGTTTCACGAAGGGTGGAAAACATTGAAAATTTTTCAAAAAAATTTAATTTACGTATTATAAATTTTCCTCAAACTCCAATGATTTCTCCCATTGAGATGTTAAATTGTATATGAATGAAGAGTTGCAAATCTCTGAATCAGCGCTGCCTCCGATCCAAAAAATTTTTTATTTACCATCTGCTAAAAAAAATATGGACAGAGGAAAGCAAAACACTCCCTGTGATTTAACTGATTTTTTTGGGAACATCTGGGTCATCAGCCTTCTCTAGAGCTACTTTGTTGTTTTTGTTTGTGTTTCTACAGGATAGAAATCATGTTCTTCATTTATTTTCTCTACACTGAGAGGCCTTTTTAAAGGTGAGAGAATTTGGATATTTCCTGACTTAGCTAAGGCGATGCAGGAGTGAAGGAGAAGATTCTTGGCTATGAGATCAGAGGTAATTTCTTTGGGGGTCTCCTGTTCAGTTAGATTCGCTTGCAAATTTTTAATAGTTTTAAATGCTGCTAGATATGGGTTTTTTTTTTTGACCCAATGCAACTGAGTGACTTCATGGATGCTAGACGTGACACTACTTCTTAGTGTGTTAGGCTCTTATAGGAGGCAATGTATGTAATTGTTCCATGCATAAGAACATAAGAACATGCCATACTGGGTCAGACCAAGGGTCCATCGAGCCCAGCATCCTGTTTCCAACAGGGGCCAATCCAGGCCATAAGAACTTGGCAAGTACCCAAAAACTAAGTTTATTCCATGCTACTGTTGCCAGTAATAGCAGTGGTTTTTTCTAAGTCAACTTAATAGCAGGTAATGGACTTTTCCAAGAACTTATCCAATCCTTTTTTAAACACAGCTATAGTAACTGCACCACCCACATCCTCTGGCAACAAATTCCAGAGTTAAATTGTGCTTTGAGTGAAAAAGAACTTTCTCCGATTAGTTTTAAATGTGCCACATGCTAATTCATGAAGTGCCCCCTAGTCTTTCTATTATCTGAAAGACTAAATAACCGATTCACATCTACCCGTTCTAGAACTCTCATGATTTTAAACACCTCTATCATATCCCCCCTCAGCCTTCTCTTCTCCAGGCTGAAAAGTCCTAACCTCTTTAGTCTTTCCTTATAGGGGAGCTGTTCCATTCCCCTTATCATTTTGGTCGCCCTTCTCTGTACCTTCTCCATCGCAATTATATCTTTTTTGAGATGCGGCGACCAGAATTGTACACAGTATTCAAGGTGCAGTCTCAACATGGAGCGATACAGAGGCATTATGACATTTTCCATTTTATTCACCATTCCCTTCCTAATAATTCCCAATATTCTGTTTTCTTTTTTGATTGCCGCAGCACATGGAACCAATGATTTCAATGTGTTATCCACTATGACGCCTAGATCTTTCTTGGGTGGTAGCACTTAATATGGACCCTAACATTGTGTAACTATAGCATGGGTTATTTTTCCCTATATGCATCACCTTGCACTTATCCACATTAAATTTCATCTGCCATTTAGATGCCCAATTTTCCAGTCTCACAAGGTCTTCCTGCAATTTATCACAATCTGCTTGTGATTTAACTGCTCTGAACAATTTTGTATCATCTGCAATTTGATTACCTCACTCGTCATATTTCTTTCCAGATCATTTATAAATATATTGAAAAGTAAGGGTCCCAATACAGATCCCTGAGACACTCCACTGTCCACTCCCTTCCACTGAGAAAATTGTCCATTTAATCCTACTCTCTGTTTCCTGTCTTTTAGCCAATTTATAATCCACGAAAGGACATCGCCACCTATCCCATGACTTTTTACTTTTCCTAGAAGTCTCTCATGAGGAACTTTGTCAAACACCTTCTGAAAATCCAAGTACACTACATCTACCGGTTCACCTTTATCCACATGTTTATTAACTCCTTCAAAAAAGTGAAGCAGGTTTGTGAGGCAAGACTTGCCCTGGGTAAAGCCATGCTGACTTTCTTCCATTAAACCATGTCTTTCTATATGTTCTGTGATTTTGATGTTTAGAACACTTTCCACTATTTTTCCTGGCACTGAAGTCAGGCTAACCGGTCTGTAATTTCCCGGATCTCCCCTGGAGCCCTTTTTAAATATTGGGGTTACATTAGCTAACCTGGTGAATGTTAACTAGTCCTTAACAGCGCCCATGGCATTTAGGAGAGGAGTACATCAGGGCTGTTCCTTGTCCGGGCAACTGTATACGTTAGCAATTGAACCCTTCCTATGTCTTCTGCACAGGAAACTCACTGGCCTGATGCTGCAGGAGCCCGGACTTAATGTCAACTTATCCACATATGCCGATGATGTGCTCCTCAAGACCCAAGATCCACTTGATCTGGAGAGGGTGTGCCAGCAGGTTTATTCATCCGCATTCTCTGCCAAGATCAACTGGATCAAATGCTCAGGACTTGTGATAGGAGCGTAGCGGATGGACGCACTCCCGAGCGAGTTTAGTAATTTTTCCTCGAGCTGGGAGACCCTGAAATATCTGGGCGTCCACCTCTCAGTGACCACGGCCTCAGTCAACTGACGAGAGCTGGAAGAAAAGGTAGACGCTCGCTTGAGGTTGTGGGCGGGGTTGCTACGGCTGGTGTGTTAGCGCGGGAGAGTTTTGGTGGCGAATCACTGGTGTCCAGCATGCTGTGGCACTGGCTGACCACCCTGAGCTCCCCCCCCCCCCCCCCCCCGCGGAGTTTTTGCCCGGACCCAGAGGAAGCTGCTGGATGACTTCTGGGCTGGCAAGAGGCACTGGGTCTCTGCGGGCACTCTGGCCCTTCCTTTGGAAGAGGGCGGACAAGGCCTCCTGTGCCTGAAAAGCCAGGTACACACCACCTGCATACAGACCCTGCAGAGATTTTTGTATGCGGAACCCCCTCTCCCCTGTGGCGCACCCTGGCTATCTTCTTTTTCACTATATCTAACAGATACCAGGGATAGATAGCCTTACAAAAGTCATAAATATTAATCACCTTCACAGTAATTTTCTTTATTTTCCAAACAATCTTACAAATAAGAATTTTTTATACAAATAATTATACAAAATGTAACTTATTCTCATACATGTACTTCTTTAAAAACATATATATCCTCCTATAGTCACACTCCACATCCCACACATAATCCAACCACCCATCTCCCATATCCATACCTACAACCACCTAAAAATTGTATACTCAATTAAAATCCCAAACCACCCACTACAAAATATAAAAATACCCAACAAGGTCCTTTGTTTCACTCCAACAGGCTTCTTCAGGGTATAATTCTTCAAAAACTCTCACAGGACTGCATGTGTAATGAGGAGCTAAAGGACACTAATGATTTTTGACTGGTAGTGCTTCCTTTCTGCCCACGGGCAATGTATTTTCTTTGAACGGACAACATTTCATCTTCTTTTATCTATAAATATAGAGTAGGTCGAAAAGATCAAAAGCCAAAACCCGAATAAACTGGACAGCCATGCAATTTTTTGTATCTGAAAAACATCATGGGGTACCTCACTTCTAATAGTTGGACATGTTCTCCCCCTTTTCCCCTGCGTGGCACCAAGGGATGTGAAACCATGCGTCACTCGAATTTTACTCCTTTTGCTGAGGATGGGGTGCTTTTGGCATCCCGCCCCAGGGTCCAACGTTTAAAATAAGTCTAGACTAGGTGCTTCACTTGTGCAGCAGCAGAAGGGCACCTGAGACCCGACAATTCAAATTCCAGAGTCTCCGGGTCAGATCTGAAGAATTTCCAGGTATGTAAATATATCCTTTTTTTTGTACTGTTTTCTAGTAACAAATCCTTTCTCTGACAATTGGTATGTTTTTATGGTAACTCTTGGTAATAAACCTAAAAGCCCCTATAATAAAATTTCCTATCTGAGAAAAGTGTGAATCCCTGCACTACTCAGATCGTTTGTAAAAAGGTATAATAAGTGAATAAGTATCAGCAGCATTCTCTATCCAAGGCATAGGGAGAGGGTGTCATTAATGCAGAAAACTTATGCTTAATGCCTTCAGGGCATGTGGCAGAAAAAGAAAGATACCTTGATAGTCTTTGAATATTCCCTCCCGTTTGTGGGTAACAGAAAACAGAGAGGTAGGACTGATTATGGTCAGCCACCCCTGTTTTCATCAGTACTTATTCAGCTAAACAGCCTCACGAGTGTGACAGTATCGCCTTCGTCCAAAGGCAAAGAAGCGACTTGAATCCATTATCAATTTGCTGGTCGCACAAGGGATTTAAATTCAAATTCTCAGGGACTGTAACTTTCCCATTTGCCTAAACCGAATGGTAAGTGATGCCATACTTAAGATTTGTGCAAGTTTAGTAAGTGTGATTACTTGCTTTCCTATTTATTCCCAGTCCTGCCAAGGTTTTATCCATTATTTCACCACAACCATTCATTGACCTCTCTGAGGCCATTTTTACAGTGCCTTTAAACTTCCAATGTTATTATTTGTTCATTTTTACATATAAGGTTGGAAGGAGTATATAGAAGGCAGGCCAAGAACACCTTAAGGGACTGGTCTAGGCAGGCATAGTCCACCTTAAGACATAACCCAGCCGAGAATCCTGGTGCCAGGGCATTCCCCTTAGAAAGGGGATAACTAGCCAGTCCCAGGAGGAAACAGAGTGCCCCCCAAGAAAACCTGAGCGCCTGTATCCTATGTTAAGACAATGATTTTCGCAAGCACAGACTATTGTAACTCTCTGCTATTGGGGCTACCTCAAGTTACCATTAGGCCACTACAAATATTGCAAAATTCCGCTGCTAGAATTCTGACAGGCAAAAAGAAAAAAAGAGACCACATCACAGGAACCCTGGCTGAACTACACTGGCTCCCAATCGAACAAAGAATACAATGTAAGGCACTGTGTATAATTCACAAACTAATCCATGATGAAAAGGCAGACTGGCTTAACACAGCACTGCGCGTTCATGTTCCACACAGAAACCTGAGATCTGCTAATAAGGCCCTACTAACTGTCCCCTCTGTTAAATCAGCACATCTTACTCAAGTAAGGGGGAGAGCATTGTCGCTGGCTGGACCTGTGCTATGGAACTCCATGCCACTCAAAATAAGGCTGCAGAGAAATCTGAAACTATTTAAAACTAAGCTGAAAACCTGGCTTTTTAAACAAGCCTTTTACAAAACAAAGAGGAGGAGGAAAACAATCGATAGATAAGGACGCACCAAGCAATCAATTTTTTTCATTTATATCTCCAAATGCATATTAAACGTAGACTTGAACCACTTAACAGTTTCCTAACCGACATATGAGCTCTAATTAACACATAGTTTCTCTTATTAAAATTTGTTACCGTTCTTTGTTGGCACATGTTTAATTTGTAATCTATACCAATTATAATTTTTTTCTTATTGTGCCTTTATGTGGTAACCGTTGTGATGATGAATTAACTTAACGACGGTATAGAAGAGTTTATAAATAAATAAAATAAATAAAATAAATAACTACATCTGATTTTGCTGAGTTTTCTTTGACAGACTGCTGAGGTAAGCAGGCCTTGTTTTTTTTTGTTTCTTTGTGTGTATAATAAAAGCGTTGTGAAGAGAAAGCTGGAGTCCAGTCACTTTGTCCTCTAGCAATTTTTCAAGCCACAGGCCGCTCCCAAGGCACCACATATAGTGACAGTAGTGGAATTTCTGCCCTAAAACTTCTGCCCAGGTAGAGACCCATGGAAAAAGAAGGGATATTTTTTTTATCTTTTTTTTTCCCTGAGGCCTGGCTACTGCAGCAGCAGCCCTTGAGTTAAATTACAGCAGGCTAAGGGGGCCTAGTCCCACTTGGTCTGAATGGGATTTACAGTAAGTCAGAGCTGAAAGGCAAGGTTTTTCCTCCAATCCTGAGGTAAAAAAGGAAAAGGTTTGTTTTTGGCATGTGCTTCTGAAAAGAGCAAGGCATGAAGTGAGTACTGCAGATCCTAAATGCTGCAAGAACAATTCCATTAGCACCAGCTGTAGCTGACTCAAACAGCCCAAGCTATGCAAGACATTACCTCTTAGCTGCTGCCCATGTCTCCAGTAATATTCAAAATGACGGTAGGAGAAGATATGGATTGCTTCCTCATGAACTTTGAGATAACTGCCCAGCTGGCGGGATGGTCAGACTGCCTATATAGGCAATCTGCGCACAGGCTGCAGCCAGGCTGCCTTCCAAGCCACCAACCCAAGTGGAAGAGCCAGCTATGCAGACGTTAAGGGTGCTATCCTTGAAAAAGCTGGTTGTACCCCCTAAATATATTGGCAACAGTTCTAGTGGGGACTCCTCTAGTCTGGGGAGTGTCCACAGAGCCTGTTCTTTCACCTTAAGAATTTCAGCTGGAAATGGCTACAGCCGGAGTGGAAGACAGGCATGGAAGTAGCAAAACTAGTCCTACTGAAGCAGTTCCTAGATGACCTGGACCACCCTATGCCTACATGGGTGTGCTGACACCCGAAATTCAACCTTGAGACTACTTTGGAAGTAGTTGATGCCTTTTTCCAGGCCCAGTCGATGCCAGAGCGACCGAAACTGCTAGAGAGGCAAACCCACAGGGCCCAGGATGCTGCAGTGTGAAAGCAAGAACCCTGCCATGACCCTTGCAGCAGGACCGACCTGATTCCTTGCCCCAGTCATAAGATGCAGGCCCGCCACCTTGCTTCAGCTGTTGAAAGAAGGATCACTTTGACCGTAACTGTCACTGCGTGGGAGATAAACTCATGGATGTCAACTGGATTACCCCCACCCCCCACTTCTGCAATTTTGTGAATGCTCCCTACTCAGGGTTTTATATTTTCATGATTCCACTGTAATGGGATGGCTTCCTTACCCAGGCTATAATAGATTCAAGAAGCAAAAAAAACCTCATTCGGAAGGAAATGGTCAATAGGATACATAGTAACAGTAATGATGGCAGAAAAGGATCAAATGGTCCATCCCGTCTGTCCAGCAAGCTTTTTATCTGTCACGCCATGCAGGTTACCCTCATATTTCTCTTAACTGCACAGAGTAGCAGTTACTAGCCTTATCTCCAAGCCTTATGATAACCCATAAAAAATGTACTGCTACCAATATTTTTACTGGGTGATGAGCCTCCTTGAAAATTCAGACCGTGGTGCTTGACATGCTTTGCTTATGGTCTTGGCCATAGAAGCAGTCCTGTGATTTTCCCCTTAATGTTATCAAAGTGATATCAGTACCTCAAACCTTAAAATTTAGGGCCCTCACCTGTATCCATGGAGACCAGTGGCAATACCCAACCAGTCAGGTCATGTTGAAGACCCCATTGGATAAGTTAAGAGGGAAGTAGGAGTACTCCCTTAGCTCCCATATCCCGTGTTACTGGGATGGGATTATCCACACTTTGGGACTCTCTGGAGCCATCTTACAACTGATTCGGCTAGCTCCCACAAGGATGATACTGTTCCCGGAGGTCTTCCATTCAATACCCTAAGATCTCTAAAGCCCTATAGAGAGCACAGGCAAGAAAAACAGAATTATTCCTAGTACTTAGGGGCTGCCATAGGTGGAGGGGCTGAGTCAGAGGAAAGTTCCCAAGCAGTTCAGGAGCCCATTGTTGTCCCCCCACACTGGGTGGGAGAGGGAAATTCCAGTAACTTTAGGCAAGTTCAAAGAGAAGGTGAAACCCTTAGTTTGCTTGAGAACATATGCAAATCAGACAGAGTTAGTCTCTGGAGCTGACGGCAGTAACCCAATTCCCCCCTTCTTCTTACTGAAGGAGGATTTAGTATTCTGAGTAGCAAAGGAGATTCTAGAGGGTGAAACTGTTGAACAATTCTTGGTACCCCGGCCTTGCTGCCAGTAAGTGCTGCAGTTACCCACAGCCACCTGCTAGGGGGCCCCGTGAGAGTGGAGAAAACTAAAGGAAAAATCCTAGCTCAGTTTTACCAGCAGGTCCAGGACTATTTGTTGCGTCCGTTGGTCTTCGATGGCTTCGCCCCACTTCTTGCACCCCTATCTTGGCTCCTCCCACTTACCTGGGCAAGATGGCTACCGCAGCGTCATCAAGTCTACTTCTCTGGCATCCCCGGAATGGCTATGGTGCAGCCGTACGCCTGCTCCTCCCAGGTACCTGCTAGAGTGCGCACGTGTGCGCAACCCACGTCTTAGTACGCCCAGTGGCGTGAAGGTCGAGGGTGTTCCCTCATCTGACGTCACGCCACTCCGGGTATATCTACTTCTCAAGATTGCTAGCTCATTGACAGGCTGATACAGTAAGGGCGCGTAAGAAAAAGTGCGGCAGTGCCGGGCACCCGCTCGTTTGTCGCTCGCACAGTTCGGATCACATACCGCTCGATACAGTATTTAAATTAGATGCAAATGCAAGCCGCGTCCAAAGTGCGTCCATGAAGCGCAATCCATTTTACTGTATAGAGCGCTATACAGCGCCTATACAGTATCCTGGGTGTGCTGGTACCTGTCATTTCAAATGTCATTTCAAATGACATTTGAAATGACAGGTACCAGGAAGTGGATGGTTCTCCTATGCTCGGCATCGGGGATTGCCAGTCCTCTCTCCCCCCTCTCCCGAAGCAAGGCGCAGGGCGAAAATCGACTCGACATGTTATTAAAGCAAATAGAAATTGTAACAAAAGTAAACTTACTGCATTCTTCCAGCAGCCCCAACCCTCTCTCCCCTCCTCCCGAGGCGCCCACCGTGGCTCCCCTGCCTCCCGGGGGCAGCCGGCGGCGAAAGCGGCTTCCAGCAGCCCCGCCGGCGAAGGTGCATGAACGCACGTCCAATTTGGGCGCTCAAGCAGCGAAGGCGCATGAGCGCACGCCGTGACCTCGGACGTCCATCCGGGTGCTCAGGTCACGGCGTGTGCTCATGCGCCTTCGCTGCCTTGAGCGCCCAAATTGGACGGGCGTTCATGCACCTTCGCCGGCAGGGCTGCTGGAAGCCGCTTTCGCCGCTGGCTGCCCCCGGGAGGCAGGTGAGAAATATGCCTGATCAGACAACCAACATTGAGAAGGAAAATACCCAGATGCCTCTGCTGTTCTGTGGCTTGTCAGAGCTGAATGAACTGAGTGCCTTTCTGAGCATGACTTGCAGAATGTCTCTGAGCAGATAGACAAGCTGGCACCAAAGGAGGTGAGCCTATTCAATGGGTCACACAGAAGAAACCAACGGCGGGAGCTTCAGGCACTATTCTGTTGAAACCTCACTGGACAAGATCATTTACAGGACAAAAGGAGTATCTGGAAAGTGATGGCAAACGAGCTACACCTGGTAAAACCTGTCAGGGCAGTTCAGAGGATAGGTTGTCATGACCACAGCATGATGTGTCTCTGTAAATGAGTCTTTGGGCAGTCACGTAATTCTAGAAGTTTCGGCAATACTGTATGTTTAACTATAAAAGAAGGTTCACTTCCTGTATCCTATGAGATGCTGGTCATTTTGAAAGACAAAGGGCACCCAGTATCCAGCATCTCCCAAGAACACTGATAATGTCAAATAAAATTTACTTTATACCGTTTACTGAGTCTAAGTGTTCTTGTGTGCCTGGCCCTAAGTACAGAAAATTATGTACACAGGGGAGCCACGGTGGGCGCCTCGGGAGGAGGTGAGAGAGGACTGGGGCTGCTGGAAGCATGCAGTAAGTTTACTTTTGTTACAATTTCTATTTGCTTTAATAACATGTTAAGTTGATTTTCGCCCTGCGCCTTGCTTCGGGAGGGGGGGAGAGAGGACTGGCAATCCCCGATGCCCGAACGTAGGAGAACCAGGCCCGAGCGTAGGAGAACCAGGCCACACCATGTTACTCGCTTGCTCCAACCCACCCACTTATTTGACCGGAGCCTGCCTATTGCTGTCACATCCCTCTAACGCCAGGGTCAGGGTAGGCGGTAAATTAGCGGGTTAAAGACGCGGCAAAACAGTTGGTTAAAAAGGCGTTAATCGGGCTGCACGTTACTGTATGGGAGGGAATAGCTAATCTGATCGTTTACATATCATATACATGCCGCGGGCGGAAAGGGATACGCGTCGATTTAAAGAAGCGGTAAGGATTGGTGAAAACGGATAGTGAATCGCGGGTTAGACTTACGCAGCCAAATTGTGGGTATAAAGCGGGTTAGAAACAGGGTAGCCGCGGCCGCACTTTACTGTATAGGCCTGTGAGTTGGCAAAGGCTTGAATAGACTCAAACAGTTCCTGTCTGTGCTACTCTGCTGCTTCCCTGCTGTCTGCAGGAAGTTCTCCTTCTGCCCTTCGGGGTTTTACTACAAATTTGGGTACCCGCTCCTCGGGGGTCCTCTGTTCTATTTTCAGGTGCCATTCAGGGAACAGGTACTCGCTCCTCGAGGGCCTGCTCTCCCTGCCTCAGTGCCTGTACCTACGACAACTATCTGGTGGAATCGCATCCATAACAGCTAACACTGAGTGAGTACACTAATATCTCATCTGTCTCATCCACAGTAACCTCTGCTGCGGAACCTCCTGATGTCACCTAGAAGAGAATGCAGGAGCAACACATACCGCACGATACAGGAGACCCGTTGCTGAGGCATCTGAATGGAGTCTGGGGCAGCCTTAAACAGGGGAATGTTGAATTCATCAAGAGGCACTGTGGGAACTTTTCCACTGCAGCCCCTTCGTGCATGCACGTAGAGAGGCCCTGGATTCTGGTGGCATCTTGGTGGGGGTGCCACTCTCGGCGGTGTCTGTCGGCAACAGCGTCTCTGCCACAGGAGGAACTGTCAGTGCTGGCACAGCTAAGCTGCTGAATTTACGCATATATATCTGCGCTTAGCTGATTAAGTTAAAACGGTTATGTTAGACCTGCTCTATGGCAGATCAAACTTGCGGCTGACTGAATATCGCTAGTTAGCTGCATAACTCATACAGCTAATTCACTCTGTCCTGATCTGCCAGTACAGCCGTTGAATATGCAGCTAAGTGTTGTATGCTATACTTATGCAACTAAATAGCACTGAACGCATTTTGAATATTGACCTCATTGTGTTTTTGCATAAAATTTTACTTTCACAATTTTTTCCCTTCTAGAAATTGCAGGAAAATAAAGTTTCGGGCAAAATATGTGCAATTTGAAAACTGAATGAGCAAACCGACTTGCTATCCATTTGTATTGTTTTGCTCTGTATTTTTTTTTTTTTTTTTACTGAAATTTAAATCTAGCCCTTCATTTTCTGTTACTACTCTGATATACAGATATTTAAAACAAAAAAAAAAAATTTGTGTAGGAATGCAGTATAAATTGTGTGTCTGCCTCAATTAGAGTTGAAATTAATATCACATGTAATGGGCAATTTGCTGAACGAACCTTGCCTGAGAATAGAATAATGGCATATATCAATAGCCTTTCTCCTGACAATTCACAAAAGGTAGTTAATAATGGTGGCCAAAGCTGAATGGCTGAACAATGGCAGTAGGAAAAGCAAAAGAAGAGCATTAGCCTCTTAAATAGCTTTGTTAATGTCTAGAAACCAAAACAGCAATAAAGCAACTCTTCCAGTGATGCTGGAAGATGACCATAAAGAGTATACTAATGAAAAGAAGTGCTCAGAGGAGCAAACTTAACGTATTTGCACTTTTATTATTTTTTTATCTTTCATTAATTGCTGTCATCTCTCCTGTGGGAGTTCGTTCTGTGGATGGGGCTTTTAGTCAAATGGCCTAAATGAAATGACCGCTTAGAACCTGAGAACAAGGTCATATCAAGGTTCACTTCACTTCTTTAAATCATGGCTCTGTTATATAAAAATCATTTGGGTTGCCTAATATATGTGATAATAGTGTCATGTACAATCTGCACTGATTAATGGATGTGACAAATTTAGCAACACATTGTGGATTCCCCTATTTTTCAGTCGAAAGGATGGGAGATGTTGTCCTGAGCAATATGGCTGCCATGTTAGTCTGCTTAGATATGAACCAATAAAATTGACAAACAAGTTTCAGGTGTTACCTTTGTACTGGAACAATTTAATACATTTGTGAGAGGCTTTCAAGAGTTAACTCCATACCTCAGATCAGTGCAAAATAAGTTGACCTGATGTGTGGAGCATTACCTCATTTGGGTAAGATGAGGATTGTTACCTGCCTGAGATACTGCAGGATATAAATCTTTTAAATAAATAAGAAAGGAAATCAGATAAATAAGCAAGTTGTTGCTTTGGTGGTCTCCTTTTTTTTTTTTCTTTTAAGCTCCCCTGAAAGTTCATTCAAGTATGAGCTACTAGATAGGTGCGGAATAGAAAATTTTGAAATAAATAGAAATAAATAAATAAAATATCTAGGGAATAAGTTCGTTTTTTTGTCCTTCACCTTTGGAAACTTTTCTGCTGGATAAGAATGAGGTTAAGTTATTTGGGCATATACATTAACAGTTTGTCACATGTTATGCTGGTTACTCTGAATTTTTCGATTTATTCTCCTTGATTTTTCCTGACTCCTTACATATGCTGAAGTCTCAGTGATGGACGCGCTACTGTGTTCTGTCATTGGTTCTTGTTATGTTTTCCTTAAGCTATTAATTTATACTAATGTCCATGTATTTCCATGCAAAGTTAACTCTTTTTTATATAATGTAAAATCACTATAAATAAAATAAAAAAGATTGAGGTTAAGTAGTTTTATTCTTTTTATCTTCTCCTGGATCTGCAAAGGGTAGATTCATTTAATTTATGTAGTGGCTTGATTTGTTATTTAGTTATCTTTTCTTGATTTTTTTTTCTTTTTCTTTCTTCCCCCTTCCCCTAATAATATGGTTTTTATCATGTATGTAGCAGGTTAATCTGGGTATTTTTCTTCTATTTGTTTCCTATTTGATTGCTAGATCATTCATGATTTTTTAATGCATTTATTCATTTGTAAATGTATTTAATGCAAGTACAATTTAAATGAAAAAGAAAAAAGGGAGAAAGAATTGAAATCATAAAAGAACAAAGAAATAACCAGAGCAGCACAACAATGGTATGAACATTACAAATACATATGTTTAACAGTTGAAAATTTTAAAACAGAAATGGGATTTTAGTGCATGTTATGTAATATAGAACTATGCAAATTTATGAAAAATGTGCCACAGAATTGGCGCAGAATCTTGAAGATTGTGCTAACAGAATTTTCTGTCCCTTGCCTTTCTATCCCTGAACTGCCACAAGAATTCAGAGGCTTTGTATGTAACCTAGAAACATAGAAATGACGGCAGAAGAAGACCAATCGGCCCATCCAGTCTGCCCAGCAAGCCTCACACTTCTTTTTTTCTCATACTTATCTGTTTCTCTTGGCTCCTAGTAATCTTTGGTTCTATTTCCCTTTCACCCCCACCATTAATGCAGAGAGCAGTGATGGAGCTGCATCCAAGTGAAATATCAAGCTTGATTAGTTAGGGGTAGTAACCGCTGCAATAAGCAAGCTACACACATACTTATTTATTTACCCAGACTATGTAATTCAGCCCTTATTGGTTGTTTTTCTTCTCCCCTGCCGTTGAAGCAGAGAGCTATGCTGGATATGCGTGAAGTATCAGTTTTACTTCTCCCTTGCCGTTGAAGCAGAGAGCAATGCTGGATATGCGTGAAGTATTAGTTTTTCTTTTCCCCTGCTGTTGAAGCAGAGAGCTATGTTGGATATGTATTGAAAGTGAAGTATGCATTGAAAGCCACATTATCTATCAACAAATATTGAATAAGCCTAATAATTGGTAATACCTATAGCCTATGAACTCTCCGTTAATTTTACATACTCTTACCCACCCCTGTTTTTTTTTAAATATGGAGATGGCAGGCCTCCATCCTTCCGCTCCGTGAAGGTGGAACACCAACCACTGGCCACTAGCATCCCGCTCCGTGAATGCCTCTGTGGCTACTGCCGCTCCGGGCAGTGTTTTGCTGCCTCCTCTTTATACACTTCCTCTAGACCTGATGGATCCACAGTGTTTATCCCACGCCCCTTTGAAGTCCTTCACAGTTTTGGACTTCACCACTTCCTCCGGAAGGAAAATCTATCTTAATTTACTGTTCTTTCTATTCATATTCTATTTGCAACCCGCCACCCGCCACATTCCCCCCTCCCATAGAGCCACCCTGCAGTTTTTCCCTCAGGACCTGAGGATGAAGGTCCTGGTGGAGACCTCCGTTTGGAGGAGGAGGAAGGCTAGGATGCTGTACCACATCTTAGCACAGACACTCCAGAGCCACCTGCAGTTCCTGACACTGGCTCTGTAGGAAGAGCACATACATCTCTAGCAGAACTCAGCTCACCTTGAGCTGTGGATGCAGCTCTGGACTGGCTGTGCTAAAATATTGTTGGGATTCAGGCTGACTTCAGTGGGTTGGTTGCTGAGGTCAGCTGCCTGGGTACCATCCAAGCATGGTTATAGCCTTAAAGATGAATTTTAAAAGCTTGGTGCATGCATTAATTAGGGGGATGTGCAAATAAGTCTGCTCGCGCGCATAAGGCAGATTTTAATAGCTGCCCGGGTATACAAGTATCTCCTGCAGCACACACATCTCCAAAGTTTTCATACGGGGCGGAGCATAGTCTGGGCAAGGCATAGGGGTTTTCGGGTGTGAACCAGAGATGTGCGCATAAATACTTACACACCTGGGAGCACACCCAGATCCTTTGATGCATACGTTTATTTCTGCTATGGAGGAGGTGTAAAATAGAAAAGAAAGAAAAATAGGCAGGTTTGCAGTGAGCAGTCTAATGGTGATGATCAAACAAAAATAGATTTACTTTAATTTAAAGAACAGGATCCATGCCAAAATGGAGAACATTATTAACATAAAAAGCAGAATAACAGCTCCTAGGCTGCAGTTTCTTTTCCTGGTACTTCTCCTCTTAATTCATAGAAACATAGAACAGATGGCAAAAAAGGACCAAACGGTCCATCCAGTCTGTCCAGCAAGCTTATGGTAGTATCTGCCACACCATCCAGGTCATCCCCATACTTATTAATTTTCCAGACCGTAAAAGTCAGGGCCCTTGTTTATTGTTGTCTGAGTCTAATTCCCTGTTATTTCCTGCTGTTAAAGCAGAGAACAATGCTGGAGTTGTATCAAAAGTATCAGGCTTATTGGTTAAGGATAGTAACCGCCATGTTACCCCATGCACTTTTTTTCTTCATTTCCCTCCTCTAGCCTTTAGGGATCCACAGTGTTCATCCCATGCCCCTTTGAATTCTTTCACTGTTTTTGTCTTCACCGCCTCCTCTGGAAGGGCATTCCTGGCATCTACCACCCTCTCCCTGAAGAAATATTTCCTGACATTTGTTCTGAGTCATCCCTGGAGTTTCATTTCATGACCCCTAGTTCTACTGATTTCTTTCCAACAGAAAAGGTTTGTCACTTGTGCATCATTAAAACCTTCCATGTATCTGAGGTTCTGTATCATATAGAAACATAGAAATGACGGCAGAAGAAGACCAAATGGCCCATCCAGTCTGCCCAGCAAGCTTTCGCACTTGTTTTTTTCTCATACTTATCTGTTACTCTTGGCCCTTAGTAACCTTTTGGTTCTATTTCCATTCCACCCCCGCCATTAATATAGAGAGCAGTGTTGGAACTGCATCTAAGTGAAATATCTAGTTTAATTAGTTAGGGGTAGTAACCGCTGCAATAAGCAAGCTACTCCCATGCTTATTTGTTTACCCAGCCTGTGCAATTCAGTCCTTATTGGTTGTCTGAATATAAATCCACTTTTCTTCATTCCCCCTGCCGTTGAAGCAGTGAACTGCTCTGCATATGTATTTCAAGTGAAATATCAGGTTTAATTGATTCGGGGTAGTAACCGCCATAACAAGCAAGCTACACCCATGCTTATTTGTTTACCCAGTCTATGTAATTCAGTCCTTGTTGGTTGTTGTCTGTATATAGATCCACTTTTCTTCATTCCCCCCTGCCGTTGAAGCAGAGAGCTACGTTGGATATGCATTGAAAGTGAAGAATCAGGCTTATTTGGTTTGGGGTAGTAACTGCCATAACAAGCAAGCTACTCCCCGCTTTTTTGTGAATGCAAATCCTTTTTTCCACATTTCCTCTTGCTGTTGAAGCTTAGAGCAATGTTGGAGTCACATTAATCGTGTGTATATTTATTGAATAAAGGTATTATCTCCAGGTAGTAGCTGTCATTCCCGTGAACCACCCTCTCTTCATTCACATCCTCTAGACTTTATGGATCCACAGTGTTTATCCCACGCCCCTTTGAAGTCCTTCACAGTTCTGGTCTTCGTCTTCAACACTTCCTCCGGAAGGGCATTCCAGGCATCCACCACCCTCTTCGTGAAGAAATACTTCCTGACAATGGTTCTGAGTCTTCCTCCCTGGAGCTTCAAATTGTGACCCCCTGGTTCTGCTGATTTTTTTCCAACAGAAAAGGTTTGTCGTTACCTTTGGATCATTAAAACCTTTCAAGTATCTGAAAGTCTGTATCATATCACCTCTGCTCCTCCTTTCCTCCTGGGTGTACATATTTAGATTCTTCAATATCTCCTCATAAGTCATTCAATGAAGACCAACCACCTTTTTGGTCGCCCTTCTCTGGACTGCCTCCATCCTGTCTTTGTCCCTTCGGAGATACGGTCTCCAGAACTGAGCACAGTACTCCAGGTGAGGCCTCACCAAGGACCTGTACAAGGGGATAAAAACTTCCCTTTTCTTACTCGATATTCCTCTCTCTATGCAGCCCAGCATTCTTCTGGCTTTAGCTATCGCCTTGTCACATTGTTTCGCCGACTTCATATATCATATATCCCATGTACCTCCTCTCCTCCATGGTATACATATTTAGGTCTTTCAACCTTTCCTCATAAGTCATTTGATGGAGATCCACCCCCCCCCTGCTATTTTGGTCACCCTTCCCTGGACTGCCTCCATCCTATCTCTGTCCCTTTTGAGATACGGTCTCCAGAACTGAACATAGTATTCCAGGTGAGGCCTCACCAAGGACCTGTACAAGGGGATTATCACCACCTTTTTCTTACTGGTTATTCCTCTCTATGTAGCCCACCTTTCTTCTGGCTTTAGCTATTGCCTTGTTACATTGCTTCACCGTATTCAGATTGTTAGACACTGTCACCCCAAGGTCCCTCTCTTAGTCCATGCACAACAACTTTTCACCCCCTCATCACATATAGCTCTTTAGATTTCTGTACCCCAGATGCAGGAATCAGCACTTCTTGGCATCGAATCCCAGCTACCATATCTTCAAACACTGTTCAAGCTTCCTTAAATCACATCTCATTCTCTCTACTCCTTCCAGCATGTCCACTCTGTTGCAGATCTTAGTATCATCCACAAATAGACAAACTATACCTTCTATCCCTTCTGCAATGTCGCTCATAAAGTTAATGAAAAAAATTGGTCCCAACACTGATTCTTGTGGCACTCCACTTATCACTGTTCTCTCTTTAGAGTAAGTTCCATTACCCATCACATGCTGTCTTATATTTGTCAACCAGTTTATAATCCATGCCACCACCTTTGGCACTCATTCCATTCATAAGCCTCCTATATGGGACTATATCTAAAGATTTGCTGAAATCCAAGTAGATCACTTTGAGTGCTCTTCCTCAATCCAATTGTTTAGTCATCCAATCAAAAAAATCAGATTTGTCTGGCAGGACCTTACTCTGGCGATTCATGCTGCCTCATGTCCAGCAACCTTCCTGACCATAGATAGTTCACTATCCTTTCCTTCAGCAGACTCTCCATGAATTTTCCAACCATCGAGGTTCCAGCATCCTCTCTGCTTCCACTCTTGTGAAGCAGAACCACCACCATTCTTCTCCCATCACTCAGTACCACTCTCTCATTTCCAGGGATCTATTGAACAGGTCACACAGTGGACGTAGCAGCACATCTCTGAGCTCCCTCAGTATTGTGGGATGAACCTCATCTGGCCCCATGGCCTTGTTCACGTTCAGATTTCCTAGCTCTTCCCATAACTTCTCTTCTTTAAATGGAGTTTCATCTACCCCATCTCCATCTATGGTCTTCTCAGTGAGCAACGGTCCTTCTCCAGGGTCTTCTTTAATGAACACCGAACTGAAGTGTTTGTCTAATGTTTCTGCCATTTCGTCATCTCTCTCCACACAGTGCTCCTTATCACCTTTTAGTTTCACCATACCATTTCAGGCCTCCCTTCTTTCTCTGATATATCTGAAAAATGTTTTGTCTCCTCTCTTTACCTGTTTGGCAAACCTTTCTTCCACTTGACTTTTTGCTTTCCTGATTTCTTTCTTCATCTCCTTCAGTTTTAACAGATATTCTTCCTTGTGTTCCTTTTTTTTGGGATCCTTTACACTTCTTGAATGCTGTTCTTTTTGCCTTAATATTTTTAGCTGCCTCCTTAGAGAAGCAGATTGGTTTATTTTTGCTCTTACTCTTCTTTACTTTCCTAACATATAGATTTGTTGCCTTTGTAATAGCTCCTTTTAATTTGGCCCACTGTTGTTCCACCTCACCTGTTTTCTCCCAGTCTTCCAGTTCTTCCAGGTACATCCCCATTTTGACAAAGTCTATATTTGTGAAATTCAAAACTTGGATCTTTGTGTGAATTCTCTGTATCCTATTTGAGATATCAAACCATACCGGCTAATGATCCCTGGTGCTCTAGTATGTCCCTACCCAAACAGAGACATTATACCCATTAGTGAGCACTAGATCAAGTATCATACCCTCCCTTGTGGATTCCATTGCTATTTGTTTGATCACAGCCCCTTGAAGAGCATCCACTATCTCTCTGCTTTTTGTAGATTCTGCAGAAGGGATGCTGTAATCCACATCTGGATGTCCTCAATCAGATCTGTCCAGTTCTTCCGTTTTGAGTTGGAGGCCTGTAGATAACACCAGTAAAAATGGAAGCAACATCTTCTCTTTTTAGGACGGTCCATAATGCTTCTTCTTTATTCCATTTCCCTTGCAATTCAGTTGCTTGTATATTGTGTTTGACATAAAGAGCTACTCCTCCCCCATTTTTGTCCTCTCTTTCCTTCCTTAACAAGTTATAGCCTGGGATGGCCGCATCCCAATTATGAGACTCAGTGAACCATGTCTCTGTAACAGCAACAATGTCCAGTTCTGCCTCTACCATTAGGGCCTGCATTTCTGGGATTTTATTGCTCAAACTGCAAGCATTTGTGGTCATACCTGTCCAGCTGTTCTTCCTAATCGCCTTTTCTGGTTTTTTTTAACTGATTAATTTTGTTACTTTCTCTTCTCCTTTGATCTGATTCAATGTCCAAGATGCCCTCCCCTAGAAGGGTGGGATAATTCTTCTCTCTCAATCATAAGCAGGATGAAAGAATGGAATTAGAGGAATATAAATGTTTAAAATAAATAAATGACTCTCCTCATTTCAAAACTTGGTACCAAAACTTCTTCTAAGCCAGTAATCTCTGTCTCCACTATTAACTGGTTGGAAGGAAGAAGTAACTGGAAATCCATCCCTTCCAGCAAGGGTGTACTGGTCTTCCTGTTGGAAACGGAGCAAAGTCACAAAAATCAGGCTATCCATGAAAAACTCTTCAGTTGGTGAGCTATGAGACCTACCAGGAATAAACAACCCCCAAAAAGCCCTTTCCTCACTTCCATTTACTCCAGCCCCTCAAAAATAACCCTCCTTTGAGCAAGACCCATCCAAACAAGGGGATGGTCCAAAGATAGGGGAGGATCCAAAATTGAAAGAATCCCCAAAACAGCTGTAAAGAAAAAACGTTTAGTGAAGATTGCGAAGCCACTATCACACATTTCTAGACAGGGAATTTTATCCTTTTTGCATGACAAAGGAATGGCGGCCAACATGTAAACATGTATTTGTTGCACTCTCTATAGATGAGTGAGAGAGTGCAACAAATATGTTTATGTCCTGTTACAGTCAAAGAACACAAGTCTAGCACTATGGCTACTTTATGGACAGAAACAAACAACTTCTCCAGTAGAAACATGTAAAGCAGTGATTTTGTCATCATTACATACATTCTATAAATACTACTGTGCTTTAGATATGTCTTTCCTGAGTAAGAAAAAAGAGGCGCTATCTTTTGGAGCATCATTTATGTTAAAGATTTCCATGCTAGTGTGAAATCAGATATGTGAGTAAGAAATATATTTTTTCTGTAACTGACCAATTAGATTTGTTTCTTCAGGCAAGGAACAGGCCTAATAATGAGGGGATTGGAATATAAATGGCTAATTAATATTATTAATGGTAATATTTATATGGATTTGTTGCTAATGCAGTGGACGATATGGGCTTCTCCATTTGTGGTCTAATTTAGAGGTTTCAGAATTAATTTATTTCGTGTAATTTTTTTCTGAGATTTTCATGTAATCTTGTTGTTACTTTCAGAAATTGTTTCTGTACTTATAAATAAAATTTAAAAAATACTACTGTAACGATATACAGGACTTATTTGATGTATCTTTCAAATAAAAGGTGATGTCTGCTGTTCTTACACAGTAGTTTTTGTCCCTGCCTCTTGTAATCATGGTACTATTGTAAAAATAGTAGGTGACAGTCAAAGTAGATCATCTGCCCCAGCCAGAGTGCCCAGTTATTCCTGTCCACTCTGCATGGATATATCCAAGCTGCCAACCACAGAGCATGATTGCTTGTAAGTTATCTCTCCTTATCCAAGACAGTTTTCATCATCTCTCATTTGTACTCTATCATCTTGGGCAAACGAGAATTCAAATTCACCACTTAATTCACATCCAGTAGCTCTTTCTTCCCATGTCTTACCACAGAGCTTTATAATGATTAATCTGAAAAGCTATCAGTATTAGAGTGAGCATTTACCAAACATCAGGCTTCCTAGATCCCCTGTTTAGCGTGCCAGTCAGATCCAACTATGTGAGCACTACTAGGATTTCTAGTTTTTGCTGCCACAGACCCAGCAGCTACCTGAATTATATAATTTAAACCAGTATGGCTGGTACCCGTAATGGAGAAGGTTTTCATGGGTAATGATGGTATACACCCCAGAGTTCTGAAGGAACTAAAAAATGAAATTTCAGACCTATTAGTAAAAATTTGTAACCTATCATTAAAATCATCCATTGTACCTGAAGACTGGAGGATAGCAAATGTAACCCCAATATTTAAAAAGGGCTCCAGGGGCGATCCGGGAAACTACAGACCTGTTAGCCTGACTTCAGTGCCAGGAAAAATAGTGGAAAGTGTTCTAAACATCAAAATCACAGAACATATAGAAAGACATGGTTTAATGGAACAAAGTCAGCATGGCTTTACCCAGGGCAAGTCTTGCCTCACAAATCTGCTTCACTTTTTTGAAGAAGTTAATAAACATGTGGATAAAGGTAAACTGGTAGATGTAGTATACTTGGATTTTCAGAAGGCGTTTGACAAAGTTCCTCATGAGAGGCTTCTAGGAAAAGTAAAAAGTCATGGGATAGGTGGCAATGTCCTTTCGTGGATTGCAAACTGGCTAAAAGACAGGAAACAGAGAGTAGGATTAAATGGACAATTTTCTCAGTGGAAGGGAGTGGACAGTGGAGTGCCTCAGGGATCTGTATTGGGACCCTTTTCAATATATTTATAAATGATCTGGAAAGAAATACAACAAGTGAGATAATCAATTTGCAGTTGACACAAAATTGTTCAGAGTAGTTAAATCACAAGCAGATTGTGATAAATTGCAGGAAGACCTTGTGAGACTGGAAAACTGGGCATCCAAATGGCAGATGAAATTTAATGTGGATAAGTGCAAGGTGATGCATATAGGGAAAAATAACCCATGCTATAATTACACAATGTTGGGTTCCATATTAGGTGCTACAACCCAAGAAAGAGATCTAGGCGTCATAGTGGATAACACATTGAAATCGTTGGTTCAGTGTGCTGCGGCAGTCAAAAAAGCAAACAGAATGTTGGGAATTATTAGAAAGGGAATGGTGAATAAAACGGAAAATGTCATAATGCCTCTGTATCGCTCCATGGTGAGACTGCACCTTGAATACTGTGTACAATTCTGGTCGCCGCATCTCAAAAAAGATATAATTGCGATGGAGAAGGTACAGAGAAGGGCTACCAAAATGATAAGGGAAATGGAACAGCTCCCCTATGAGGAAAGACTAAAGAGGTTAGGACTTTTCAGCTTGGAGAAGAGACGGCTGAGCAGGGATATGATAGAGATGTTTAAAATTATGAGAGGTCTAGAACAGGTAGATGTGAATCGGTTATTCACTCTTTCGGATAGTAGAAAGACTAGGGGGCACTCCATGAAGTTAGCATGGGGCACATTTAAAACTAATCGGAGAAAGTTCTTTTTTACTCAACGCACAATTAAACTCTGGAATTTGTTGCCAGAGGATGTGGTTAGTGCAGTTAGTATAGCTGTGTTTAAAAAAGGATTGGATAAGTTCTTGGAGGAGAAGTCCATTACCTGCTATTAAGTTCACTTAGCCACTGCCATAAGCAATGGTAACATGGAATAGACTTAGTTTTTGGGTACTTGCCAGGTTTTTATGGCCTGGATTGGCCACTGTTGGAAACAGGATGCTGGGCTTGATGGACCCTTGGTCTGACCCAGTATGGCATTTTCTTATGTTCTTATGCCTGACCCTCCAGCTTCCTAGTACCCTATGTAGCCTGCCAGACAGACTTGGTATTGCTCTGGAAAATCATAGAAGTCCGTATTCAAAGGGATATTGTCTGGCTAAGTTAGTATTTAGCTGGAAAAACACTGGGAGTTTATTATAGTTGGTGGGGTTTAGGGATGCCCTCTCAGGAACAGGGCAGAACCATGAGGCAGGAGCTGGATCTGCCTTCTGCCTAGCCAGCCCCCTCCCGGCAAATTAAGCCCTTGTGTTCTGGGGACCAGTGGACTTGGATACACCTGTTAAACATGACAGTGAAGGCTGGTTTGGTCTTCTGCCTAGCCAGCTCCCTTCCCTGCAGGCTGGGTCCTTGGGTTCTGGGGGCTAGTAGGACTTAACTGGAACAGGCAAGGCTGGACTGGAGGCTGAGGCAAGGCTGGACAAGAGACAAGGGCTGGATGCCAAGGAAGTACAGGGCTGGAGGCAAGGGCTGGATATGAAGGCATACAAGGCTGCAGGCAAGGGCTGGATACAAGGACCAGGAAAGACAAAGACTGGACAAGACAGATTGCACAGAAGGCCTGAAGGACACAGAGCTAGGCAGGAGGCCTAAAGGCCATAGGGCTAGGCAAAGCAAGGAGTGGAAAGATACTTAGGCCACAAGACAAGGCAGAGAGTGAGAAGGCCCTTAGACCACATGGCAAGGTAAAGAGCAAGAAGGCCACAAGGCAAGAAGGCCTGTAGGCTACAGAGTGAGGAAAAGAGGCAAAGACAAAGAGCCAAGAGTAATTCAATGAACCAGCAAGGAGGTTCTGGCAAGGCAAGTCTAAATAGATGTTATTGTTTGTAAGGTTTTGGGTGGACCCTTGGACACTGTGGCAGCTGACCACGCCCACGGGGGGAAGTCCCGTGAGGCGCCACAGGTCAGGCTCAGTTTTGGGACACACAACACAGAGTTATATCTTTTATTAGACAGAGTTGAGAAGCCACCAGAGGTGGCAGTAGTGAGTAGAGATGAAGCCCGGCTGGGCTTAGGGTTCCTCAGGATACTGGAACACCGATTCCCTCTATGGCTGTGCTGTAGTGGAGAAAACTGAGATAGTGAGTGCAGTGGAGCATACACAGAGTTCTGGTATAGAGCCTCGTTGGTAAAGTTACTCACACAGCGGTTTCTCCCAGAAGGTGACACAGAAGCTGGAATAGAGGCAGGCCCTCGAGGAGCGAGCACCTGGTTCCAGGGAACAGCTCTGAGGAAATAAACTTGGTAACTCACTTATGATGTAGGCAGCGGTTTCTTCCAAGCAGAAGCGATAAGTTCAGGCAGTGAGTCAGGGAACATGGGCCCTCGAGGAGCAAGTACCGGTTCCTGATAGAGACCTGAAAGAAATGAGAGAGGCCCCCAAGGAGCGGGTACCCCGTTAGTGTTACGGCTATGGCTCCCTCAAGAGCTTGCTCTCCTGGCTGGTCCAATCTGCCCTAGTCAGCTGCTCTATGTCCCGGACCGTCTTTATAATCCTGCCTACCCAAGACTCCTGTGCTTCGGCATCGAGCTCGTTTGGGCTCCCTGCTCTAGCCTCTCTTGCTAACTGCCCTGCTGCCTTGCCTTCGGGCTTATGTCTTTTGTGTTCAGTGTTAGTGCTGTCCTGGTTTGTCTGTCTGTTCATTGTCAGTCTGTCTTCCTCAGGTTCCCTCAGTTTCAGTTCACATATACTCACAGTCTTTATCACTCTTACCTGCACACTAACCTGTATCCACTCTTACCTGCACTCTGCTCCTGTGTTCTGACCACCCTTACCCCGCACTCACTTCCATACATACCTCCATGCTGCTTATGTGTATCAAGCTCACCATTACCTCTACGCACCTTGTATCAGAGACTCCCTCAGCCTGCATAGAATTCCCTCTAACCAGCACCCAGCGACAATCCAGCTCCACAGGTTCCAGCCAGCATTCAGCTACAATCCAGCTCCACAGGTTCCAGCCAGCACCCAGCTACAATCCAGCTCCACAGGTTCCAGCCAGCACCCAGCTACAATCCAGCTCCACAGGTTCCAGCCAGCACCCAGCTACAATCCAGCTCCACATGTTCCAGCCAGCACCCAGCTACAATCCAGCTCCACAGGTTCCAGCCAGCACCCAGCTACAATCCAGCTCCACAGGTTCCAGCCAGCATTCAGCTACAATCCAGCTCCACAGGTTCCAGCCAGCACCCAGCTACAATCCAGCTCCACAGGTTCCAGCCAGCACCCAGCTACAATCCAGCTCCACAGGTTCCAGCCAGCATTCAGCTACAATCCAGCTCTACAGGTTCCAGCCAGCACCCAGCTACAATCCAGCTCCACAGGTTCCAGCCAGCACTCGGCTACAATCCAGCTCCACAGGTTCCAGCCAGCACTCGGCTACAATCCAGCTCTACAGGTTCCAGCCAGCACCCGGCTACAATCCAGCTCCACAGGTTCCAGCCAGCACTCGGCTACAATCCAGCTCCACAGGTTCCAGCCAGCACTCAGCTACAATCCAGCTCCACAGGTTCCAGCCAGCACCCAGCTACAATCCAGCTCCTCAGGTTCCAGCCAGCACCCAGCTACAATCCAGCTCCACAGGTTCCAGCCAGCACCCGGCTACAATCCAGCTCCTCAGGTTCCAGCCAGCACTCGGCTACAATCCAGCTCTACAGGTTCCAGCCAGCACTCGGCTACAATCCAGCTCTACAGGTTCCAGCCAGCACTCGGCTACAATCCAGCTCTACAGGTTCCAGCCAGCACTCAGCTACAATCCAGCTCCACAGGTTCCAGCCAGCACCCAGCTACAATCCAGCTCCACAGGTTCCAGCCAGCACCCAGCTACAATCCAGCTCCACAGGTTCCAGCCAGCACTCAGCTACAATCCAGCTCTACAGGTTCCAGCCAGCACTCAGCTACAATCCAGCTCCTCAGGTTCCAGCCAGCACCCGGCTACAATCCAGCTCTACAGGTTCCAGCCAGCACTCAGCTACAATCCAGCTCCACAGGTTCCAGCCAGCACTCGGCTACAATCCAGCTCCACAGGTTCCAGTCAGCACTCGGCTACAATCCAGCTCCACAGGTTCCAGCCAACACTCGGCTACAATCCAGCTCCACAGGTTCCAGCCAGTACCCGGCTACAATCCAGCTCTACAGGTTCCAGCCAGCACTCAGCTACAATCCAGCTCCACAGGTTCCAGCCCGCACCCAGCTACAATCCAGCTCCACAGGTTCCAGCCAGCACTCAGCTACAATCCAGCTCCACAGGTTCCAGCCAGCACTCAGCTACAATCCAGCTCCACAGGTTCCAGCCAGTACTCAGCTACAATCCAGCTCCACAGGTTCCAGCCAGCACCCAGCTACAATCCAGCACCACAGGTTCCAGCCAGCACCAGCTACAATCCAGCTCCACAGGTTCCAGCCAGCACTCAGCTTCAATCCAGCTCCACAGGGTCCAGTCAGCACCCAGCTACAATCCAGCTCCACAGGTTCCAGCCAGCACTCAGCTACAATCCAGCTCCACAGGTTCCAGCCAGCACTCAGCTACAATCCAGCTCTACAGGTTACAGCCAGCACCCGGCTACAATCCAGCTCCAGAGGTTCCAGCCAGCACTCGGCTACAATCCAGCTCCACAGGTTCCAGCCAGCATTCAGCTACAATCCAGCTCCACAGGTTCCAGCCAGCACTCAACTACAATCCAGCTCCACAGGTTCCAGCCAGCACTCAGCTACAATCCAGCTCCACAGGTTCCAGCCAGCACCCAGCTACAATCCAGCTCCTCAGGTTCCAGCCAGCACCCAGCTACAATCCAGCTCCACAGGTTCCAGCCAGCACTCAGCTACAATCCAGCTCCACAGGTTCCAGCCAGCACCCAGCTACAATCCAGCTCCACAGGTTCCAGCCAGCACTCAGCTACAATCCAGCTCCACAGGTTCCCAGCCAGCACTCAGCTACAATCCAGCTCCACAGGTTCCAGCCAGCACCCAGCTACAATCCAGCTCCACAGGTTCCAGCCAGCACTCAGCTACAATCCAGCTTCACAGGTTCCAGCCAGCACTCAGCTACAATCCAGCTCCACAGTTTCCAGCCAGCACTCAGCTACAATCCAGCTTCACAGGTTCCAGCCAGCACTCAGCTACAATCCAGCTCCACAGTTTCCAGCCAGCACTCAGCTACAATCCAGCTCCACAGGTTCCAGCCAGCACTCAGCTACAATCCAGCTTCACAGGTTCCAGCCAGCACTCAGCTACAATCCAGCTCCACAGTTTCCAGCCAGCACCCAGCTACAATCCAGCACCACAGGTTCCAGCCAGCCCCAGCCTCCTTGCCAGCCAGTACTCTGCTCCACAGGTTCCAGTCATCACCCAGTACTATTCACTCCTGCTTCTCTCCACCCGGGGGCACCCCCGCAGGTGGTGTTATCTACATCTGACAACTGCCTAAACGTAACAGTTAGGATAAAGTCCAAAAGTTGGAGAGGCAGAGTAGCTAGGTACCGAGAGCAAATCCCATCCATAAGAAGATCCCTTACTAACTCGATTAGCTAGCAAAAAGTGTAGGCTTTTGTATCCGGGATGCGTGACATCATCACAGGGGGACGCCCCTGAGGTTCGCGTCAAAGAGAGAATAAGAAGCAGGGCTGCGCAGCACGCGCACCCTATGGTACCTGGACAACATGGTGGGATGCAGCGCACAAGCCAGACCGGGGACGCTAGAGAGGACGGCAGGCAGACGCCGCAGCAGCCAGACATCCATCAACCGCGGGAGGAGTCGCAAAAAAGGTAAGGTGGGCGGAGTGGAGACGTCGGGCAGCGACAGTCGTTAACAATAGAGCTGGAGCTGAGTGTGGTACAGGCAGGAAGGAGGAGCCTGGCAAGTTTTGGAATCCAGACATGCTGAGGACTCCTATTGGAGAGAAGGCTATACCACAAGCTGAGTCATGCTGGTCATGGAGGAGCTGGCTCTGGTGGCTGAGAGCAGTTTGTTAGAGGCCTCTGCTGGTGAAGAGGTATCATAGCAGAAGGCAGCAGGATAGGATAAGGCTGCATAGCAGGCAAAATCCTAACGGGGCATAAATTTTCCACCACTCTGAATGCCTTCAAGTTATCCAGGTAAGTGATTAACTGGATAAAAAATATATATGGGGCATTCCAGGGCAGGCCAAACTTATATGGCTAATGCTGATATTCTTTGTTATTCAGCTAAGTTGATCCCTAGCCCCCAAAATAAGTAAAAATCATATTGAAGTATCTCAAAAAATCCAAGTCTGCTGGGAGTTTGATGCATTCATATCAATCTTGGTAGCATCCACTGTTGCTCTGACAGCTATGCCCTGATATAATTCTTTCTTATTTTGGGGGTGGAGGATTGGGCCTGCTGGCCTGGAAGGATTTCTGTTTAAGTTACCTAGTTATATTCTACATTTAGCTGGATAAGGTTAAAATTATCCAGGTGAGTTTAGCCGGACAACTTTGAGTATAGTCAGGCACAGCTAAAATTATCTGGATAACTTTAACCGAATATATTCAGTGGGAGATTTGTTCCACTGAATATTCGTTTAAAGTTATCCAGGTAAGGTTATCCAGATAACTGCCACTTGCCAGCCTACTGAATATGGACCTATTAATGATGTCCAAGGAGTGAAAATAATTGAGTTTCCCAAAGTTGCATCATAAAGCCCAAGAACCACAATTTTTCACAAATTCTGGGTTGCATATAACCGTAGTGGCAATTGTTATCTACAACTATCAATTCAGGTATAAGAAAATATATTTTAGCTTCCATATGTATCTGCCTCTTAGGACTAGATTCATCAGACTATTGCATGCAATAGGAAGAAGGGCGTGTTTTATGATAACAGCACACATTGCGATAAATAGGCTAACTTAGGCGATAACTTTTTTGCACTTTGCGGTAATACCACAATTATTGCAATTCCTACCTGCAACCACTGGGGGGGGGGGGGGGGAGAGACAGAGATGGACTCTACCTGGGTAACATCAAGCTAGGTTGAGAGAACATTGTATAAATCTCATCGTTGTGTGAGTTTCCTCACTCCAAAGGACATCAAATCTTCACAAGAGTGTACTGTTCTGTTCGTACGTCTCACTCTGCATGTCAAAATGGCCCTTAACCCCTAACTACTACCTAAAACTCACCTCAAGTTACTAGTGGGCCTACTATAGTAGAATAAATAGCTGCTTACTATGGTGCTACGCCCAGAGGCGCTCTCTCTCACACTTTCTCTCTCCCTCCCCCCTCCCCTTAGGGCCCTTCCCCAGCCTAAAAATGCTATTTGCGAAAAAAAAAAAATCGCAGTTTGCGTTATGGGTATATCGCACAGCTTAACGCCAATGAAAAAGGTGTAGCTATTTTCGGCGTTAAATTTGTACGATATGGCTTTCCAAAGTGCGAAGCCAGTCCACTTTTCCAAAAATCCTGTCCCCAACTCCTCCCCTTTTAAAAATTAGCATTGCACCATGCGTTATGGTGCTTTTCACAAGCAAAAACATCTTAACACATGCGAAAAGGCCATAATGCGAGTTAGAAAATAACCCCCTTAGTTTTTGGTTAACCAGTTCTTCAACATTATGATGCACTATACAGTAGCATTTAGCAGGATAACTCACACGTTATCCTGCAAAATGCCAAGGTTTCAATATCCCCAGTACTTACCTGACTAACTTTTATTCAAACAAGTCATTTTCTGGTTACAAATTAGACAAATACATAACGGGCATTACGCCCCTCACCTCTGATCCGAAGCAGCTCCGGCAGCTGGTGTTCCCAGGACCCCAGGATAGAACTTCCTGTAACTCTGGACTTCCTTTTATAGGACTGCTTGCCAGGACTTCCTGTAGCATTGGCTGATGACATTACATCCCCTTTCAGTAGATAAGGAAGTCCTATGCAACCAACCAGTGTCTCAGCAACTGGACTCCTGGTGCCCGTGTTCCAGTGTGTGGTGCTTGCCTTGTTCTTTGTTCTGTGTTCCTTGCCTTGATTCTTTGTGTTGTCCTACCTCCTTTGCTCTGATCTTGGGATGGGCTTCGTTTTTTGATGCTGGGTCAGGCATCGGGTCGGGTGACCCGTGGAAAACTTCGTTTTCCAACGGGTCGTTTTTTTTTTCCGGCAATTTTCACCGAAACCCCCACCCCAACCCTTCAAATTTAGGCCTAGATTTTCTAACGGCGCCCAGGTCTGTGAATCCCGTGGTAACGGGGGGCAGAGCAGGGAGCGGACCTGCGAAAGCCGGCAGCGATCGCACCACCGCAGTGTTATAGTTGCCGGCTTTCACACCCAATAGCGCCACTGTGAAAGCTGGTGCTATTGGGTACGCTACTGGCGGGGATAAAGGGTCTTACCTTATCGCCGCCAGCAAAGTTTTCACAGCATCTGCCTCGCCACCGCCCCGACTCCTCCTCTTCCGGTCCCAACGCCACCCTGACTCCGCCCTTATTTAGCTATCGCACACGAAAAGGGACTTCCATTGCTCCTTCCATGTGACAGGGGCCGACCAATGGCACCGGTAGCCCCTGTCACATGGTAAGGGCAAAGGGCCACCGGCGCCATTTTGTTTACTGGCAGCCGACGGCCCGAGAGCTGGAGATCGCTCCCGGGACCCCTGCTGGACCACCAGGGATTTCAGACAAGTTTTGGGGGGTCGGGAGGGTGGGGGAGGGGGTTGTAAATAACTAAATTTGAAGGGTTGGGGTGTGGTTTGTTTTTTTTTAATAAATTTGCCCCTCCCCCCGCACTAACCCGAACAACGAATTTTCCCCGAAGTTTGGGGAAAATCTGTCGCAGGATTCAGGTCCTCCGACCCATTCCGAATTGGATCAGAGTAGGGATGTGCAATCGTTTTTGCTGAACTGGAAAATTTCAAAGAAATAGCCCATGTCTGGTTCCTTGCCTATCTGCCCTTGTTCTTAGCCCTGCTTGTTTCATTTGTTGTTTGTCTTGTTGGCTTTGTCTGTCTTGACTGTCCTGTTTGTTTTGGACTGACTACCTGGATCCTGCTCCTGGCCTGTCCCCTGACCTTCTGCTGCTTGCTGACCTCTGGCCTGTTACCTATCCTGCTATCTGCTGCCTGCCCTGACCCTTGGCCTGGAACTGTGTCTATTCTAGCCTGCCACCTGGATTGGACCTGACCATTCTTGCTAGCTGCCTGCCCTGATCCCGGTGTGTCTTGGACTCTTGTCTTCTCTATTGTAGGGCCTCACCTAAGACCTGCCGGTTGTCAGAACCTGAGGCTCAACCCAAGGGGGAAGCGGCTGGTATAGGTGAAGCTCCGGTCTGGCCTGCTACTAAGTCCATTCACCAGCTGCTGTCGTAGGCCTCGTGGTTTCATCCACGAGGCTGCGTCAACTGTAGCAGCACCAAGGGCTCACACCATTCCTTACAGGGTGTTGTGGGGTGAGAACCATTTAGCTGAAAAATTTAGCCAATCAACTCTGATATTAGGAGTTAGCTGAATAGGTTTTTCAGCTAACTCTAGATAGACCCAGGAGCAGGTCTAAAGTTATTTGGGATCATGTTACCAGATTAATTTAGGCTTAACCAGCTATATTTAAAAAAATTTGTAGCCTGCTGTAATGGAGCGCTAGGAGAGCAGTCCCGCTTACCAGGAGATGTGTGTTCTTGGACCATGGCTCGACCCCCAGAGGAACTCCGGAGAGGTGCCGCAGCAGGTGAGGCATGCCCGAGCATGGGCTGGACAGGAGTGAGGCTGAACTGAAGACAGATGACTGGAAGTACTGACCCTCCTCCGGACCTGCACGCTTCGGAAGTCCAGCAACGCAATGGTGGTCTTATGAACAGTCCTCCGACCATTCCAGGCCTTTTCGGACCTGCCGCAGGATACGGCAAGAAGCGGCAGGCCGGATGGAGGCCAGGGCAGCGAAGACCGGAACATGGAGATTCAGACGAGACTCAGGAACGAGGTACTTGGATGCACAGACGAGACTCAGGAATGAGGTACAAGGCATTCAGAAGACTCAGGCGAGATACAAGGCATTCAGAAGACTCAGGAATGAGGTACAAGGCATTCAGAAAACTCAGGCAAGTACTGGGTTGAGACTGCGACGCAGCACGCCTTACTCAGTCCACCCGCGGGATTGGTCACGGACCACGCTGGACTCGAAGAGCCTCTAGACGAGACGTGGAGGAAAGAAAAGGGACATGTCTCAGAAGCTGTAGAGGCCTGCACCGAGGCGCGCCCTACTCAGCCGTGTGCGAAAAGTCCCTTCTTGCATGCGAAAGCTATAGAAAATGACCCTGTTTGGCTGGATAAGTTAGGTGTTCTCTATGCTTTTTTTTTTTTTTTTTAATATTGGCCTTGTGCAGTTATATTTAATAAACAGATTAGAAAGTTATGACTGAGCCTGAGGAGCCAGATGCATTCATATCACACAGCAGGGCTCTTTATGCCTTTATTTAAATTTATGTCTCTTATTTAAATTTATGTCTCTATCTGCTGAGAAAGAAGATATAACTCATAGTGTGATGGAACTCACAGAAACCAAATTATCAGGTTGGAAAATCTCCCTTAAAGACAGCTGAAATGAACCTTTTTAGTTCTAACAGGATGATTATTACTATTGGCTATGTGTACTGCTGAAACATTTCCCAGTATATGGTTGATATTGTTTGATTTTACATATAACCTCTATACCAAATAATGGCCAGGAATAAATACATTTGTAAAATTGTCGATACAACACTGTAGACAATTTTGCTAAAGAGCAGTATTCGTACATATAGGAAAAAAGGACACATAAATAGACATCATTTTCTATATGATGATTTAAAATAAATCACCTGACTTAAATAATTTCTTAATGGCCAGAAGAGTCATAATTGGTTTAGGTAGTCTAAAGCCTTTGTGAATTACCATTGCCTCATGCGCAAATGCAAATAGACATTTTTGTGTATTTATTACTCCATGGAGACCGTAGATGGCTCTCAGCTCACTTATTATTCTAGGCCTGCACAAATTATGCTGAAATCCTTCCAAGATTTAAAATGATAAGTTTATAAATTCTTCTAATTTAACTTTTGGCCTCTCATTAGTTTATTTCAATAAAACATTCTGTGCTTATAGCTGGGAAAAACCATCTTTGTTGGATGAAACCCTTTATTATTATTATTATTTTGTACTTTTGTCTGATTTACCAGAAGAAAATAATTAACATCAAGATGTTGACTTGCACTTTATACTGAATATTTTGATGTATGGTGGTTATATAACAAATAATTCCTTAAAGTGTAGCAGGTAGTTATTGAATATCTATACCTGGTCTTTCGTTCATTAGATTAATTTATGGCTGCTTTAATGTACACTGTCTTTTACATAATGGGAGGTCAGTTATTATGGACCTGGCTCTGTGCCAAGAAAGTTATTTGGATGTTTGTGAGGTTAAAACTATCTTACATCAAAAGTTCATGTTTTGCTACACTGAAGGGCAATAATTCGATTAATTTAAAATGGATTGATGATGGGCTACATTTTCGGAAGGTTAGACAGAACATAGATCTCTAAAAATTTGCATTTAGACAGTTATTGGCATTCATTTCTAACAAATTTTCAGACACTCCCGATTGTGCATCTAAGTATCTTAGATGTGTAAGTTTAGATGGCTGTTTAATTTAAGTGGCCAGTCTACATATACATTTCAGAACAGTTAAGGCTTTGCAAAAGTCTAGCAATGCTTGTGAACACCTAGATATGTGTTTGGAAAGTAACCTTATAACTGTGTGAGTAGGGCTAAAGTCTGAATGCAATTTGTACACGCAGACTTTAGCTAGCATTTTCAAAGGAAACCTATTTGCATAAATTTGCTTTGAAAATACTTGGGTAATTGGCCCAGCAGGTTCATAGATGAACTTGCATTTTGGAGGGCATAACTCATGCATGTTAACTTGTGTGCACATTTTTTAAAATCAAAAAGTATGCATGATTGTTCCAACTCTGCCCCAACTCCTTCCTCTCCCGAAATCCCCTTCTCAAATGCCTCTCTGCAATTTGCATAACAGTATGTGCAGACCCGGTTTGTACATGTACTTTTACACACAAAAGCACTGAGCTATTTTGAAAGAGCCATTTACATGCATAAAAGAGGGTTGCATGTATGTAAATGGCTTTGAAAATCAATCCTTTAGAGGAAAATATTTCAAAGGATCTAGCCGCCTAAGTAAGGAGTTAGTTGGTTAGAGCCGTATGGCCAAAGATTGCCACACGCAGAGTGGCTAAATGTAGCTGTGTAGCCACTAGATGGTTATATTTACTCATGCATGGGCGCCGCTGCATAGCTTCTAATTGCCTTCTATAACTTTTGTATATTTCCTCTAAAAAAAATGCCGCATACAAAACACAAGGCTAAGATTCGTGAAAATCTTACCTCAACACCTAATGTATCAGTGAGACAGCCAAGGATTGAGGAGGCCTTCAGGAGACCTTTACACCCTGGATGGACCAGAAGCAGGAGCCGTGGGCGAGACCAGCGGAGAGCAGCCGCTGGACACCAGGGCTGATGTGACATCCCTTAGTCCCGGGGCGCCAACTCCGTCATTGGGACCCCCAGAAGGAGAGGGGGAAATACAGCTGAGAAAGCTGTTGGAACAAGCGACTCTGAAGACTCCAATAGCCCCAAGAAGTAGCGGTGGAAGGCCGAATGCTTCGGAGAGCCCGTTCTTTTCAGGGCCCCGAGGGCCGGTGTGAGGAGGAACAGCGTTCGGAAGGAGAGAGACGCCCTTCTGAGGTAGGAGCGAAAAAGTCTGAATTACAAGTCCTGCTGCCTTCGACGATGGAAATGCCGGTAAAAATTACTTTAGAGGAAATCTGGAAGGCTATAATAACTTTGAATAGAGCTGTAACTGACTTGACTTCAACAGTGAAAGATAATTTGAGTAAAGTTCAGTCTCAGGAAAAAGTAAAAAGGCAATTGATTCAGAGGTGAAAAAAGTTAAAGAGGTTCAGTGTAATTTGATAAAATCGGACACTTTTATGGCAAGGAAGATGGATTACTTTGAGAATGAATTGAGAAGATCAAATTTGAGGTTTCTTAATTTCCCGAGGACGAGATGGATGTCTGCTAAAGATCTCCTCAAAAGTTATCTAATTAATATATTAGGATTTACAGAAACATCAATACCTGCGGTATCTAAAATATTATATCTACCATCAAAGCAGGGTATAAAAAATCAGGATGTGAAGTCAGTTGATAATTTATCGGACATAATAGAAAACTCTTTTGAGACAAACATTGAAATGAGAGCGACATTGTTGGTTTCATTCATGCAGGTGGCTGATAGAGATTTGATACTTCAATTGTATTTCCATAAGCAACAACAACAAGTCTATGGAAAACAAATCAGAATATTTCCTGATATTACTAAGAGAAAAGTTTTCCTACAGATGAAAAATAAAGTAATTACAAGAGGAGCCAATTTCTATCTGAGATTCCCCTGTAGATGTATAGTTGTGTTTCAAAATGATAGATGCATCTTTACGGAGTCGGAGCAGCTAAGGCAGTATTTAGACTCATACTCCTAAGAAACCTCAAGAAGGTGCTGGCTTTTTATGTAAGGTGTAAGGCCACTATGCAGTTCCTATTCTTATAGAAAATATTTCTGCATAAACCGCTTTAATGTGATTGCTCCCACCCATACTTATAATATACAGATAAAATTGTTATTCTTTAGTTATTGGGCCCTTTGGCCGTTTTTATTGGAATTTATATCTTTTCTGTGTTTTACTGTAAACATTGATTCAATGTTATCTGTTTGAAATCAAATAAAATTAAAATTAAAAAAAAAAAAAATATATATATATATATATATATATACTCATGCACACATGATTTAAAATACACCTACCACATATAAGTGTGATGCTAATTTTAAGCTGTTACTCGTGCTTTCATACGTCACATATCTTCCTTGGGACTTTGTTGGCTTTAGCGAGTGCAGGTAAGTGGATTTTAAAACAAGCTTGGGTGAAGTACATTCCCAGTTTTATCAAGTAATCCACCAGTTTGCCCAGTCTATGTCGAGGTCATCCAGACCCCTCTGGATCTTCAGCCTGCACCCGGACCCCTCACTCTGTCGTGTTAGGCTTAAAACATGATTTCTATAGACTTTCACCTCATCAGGAGCAGTAGTAACTAGATGCAACTAACTATACACTGCAGCCTCCAGTTTTAAAATACAGAGTTACGTGTTGGCCCTGCCCGCCCCTTTCTTTTAGCTCATGCATGTGCCTATGCATGCATAATTAGCAGCTTTTAAAATCCATCTCACTCACGTGTGGCCCACATGCTCGTGTATATGGGCTTTTTAGAGAGAGCAATACTTTTAAAATTTGGCCCTAATTGTTTGAAGATTCAGGTTAAAAAATGAGCAAGTTTTTTTTTATGCCATTCATGATACTTTTTATTCTGCTGCTGCAGTATAATTAGTTTGTGTTGAACTGGCTTTTTCACCTGTTTCAATTTGAAAGCAACATGTACTAAAGTACTGAGATTTATTTTTAAACACTGAGAGGTGTTCTTTTTGTATTTAGTTTGCAATTTATATTGGATAATAAGACACCTGGTTCAATGTATGTGGTTATTCTTATTGGTATATTTTTATCCCGAGGTAGCTCCAATCTTTGTTTTGGCCTTATTTTAACCATCTTCATTTATTTGCCTAATTTTTCTAATTATTCTCATTTACTATATGCATTGAAAATCTTCACAATTTTCAAATACTTTCTGATTTTCTAAAGCCTTTCACATCTTTAGCCTTTTCAGGCACGTCTTTGTTTTGCCACTTTTAGGACTACTTTTATAGGCAAGCTCTGTTTGTCAACCTCCCATAACACTTATAATGTTAAATGTTACACTTTTATCTTTGAACAATAGCACAGTTTTCATGGAGACTTGACCAGAGGTACACATATGATGACACAGTAGCCACACATATCCAGGAGCATGTGCAGTATATATATTCTGAGGTGAATTTTAAAAGCTGGACGAGTGCCAAAATCAGGAGATGTGCACGCATGTAGGACATGCGCGCATCCATCCGATATTAAAAGCCTCCCATATAAGTCCCGGTGCGTGAATATCTCACATTGGACAAAAAAGGGGAGGGGGGAATGTGGATGTGGGGTGGAGGGGTATGGGCATTCTGGGGCAGAGCCAAGAGATGTGCCTAAGTGCCTGGGCACACACCCAGGTCCAGCACCGTATAATTTTACTTCTACTATGGAGGAGGTATAAGTCTTAATAAAACTATTTCCAGGAAGAGAGCACTGGAGGTCCTCACCTGCTAATGTTACAATCTTGTGTTCTTGCTGTCAGCTGTTAACATCTCAGGCTGCTTCTGAGACCTACCCCCCCTGCCATCAGAAGGAATCGCCTTGAAAACATGGTATTGTGTGGCATGCCAGCACCTGCTCACTCCTAGGAGCAGATTTTCAGTTTGGACTCCAGTGCATTTCTTGGTAAGTCTCATCTTGATGGGTAAAGAAGAGAAAAGGGAGCATGAAGACCTTTCCACTTAGTTACTCCAGAGGCCCTCTTTCTTCTTAGTCTAAGCTTGAGGCTTTCCAGTTTGTAAGCCAGAGAATTTCGGGTTTTGCTGAACTTGGAGCCATGAGTTCCATGCTACAGGAGGCCTCGACCTCACTCAGTCCCGATGGACTGATTCCTCCACAGGCCAGGAACTTAACCCAGATGGGTCCACTGGTAGGGAGAATGAAGTTGGAATTACTCTCTCCCCAATCCAAGGCGGAGCACCTCATTCTGTAGTGTTCAGTTCCTCTACACCTTTGAGCCAATTGGAGAAACCAGCTGCAATAACACTGGATGCCTTATGGATAGCCATTACCAAGTTAGAGGTTACTTTATCTTCTAGAATTGTCTCTATGCTGGGTTTTATGGGGAATATGTCTGTGCAACTTAATGAGCATTTCCAGAAGAGCCAAGAATTAAGAAATCTGTCTCCTTAGAAAATAAATAGTCATTTGTGTCTGAGCATAATACCGTTATCATGACACATAACTTAAATCTACATTGGAGACTGGAAAATTTGCTGTTGCGCTCATACTCGGAGGCCTAGGCACAAGTAGACGCTTACCTCGTTCCTGGACCTTCCAGTGTGGCAGGAGCCGCCATTGTTCTGTCTTTGTGCCCGGAGGCCGCCTTTGTCCTTTTCTTGCACGGCAGGCCCTGCTGCTGTGCTTCCATGCAGCCCGGAGGCCGCTATCATCGTCTTCTCTCCTATGGGCGGGGGCCTCCTCCGTCGGCTTTTTCCTGTGGCAGGGAGCCACCCCAGCGTCATCTCTGCATCCAGGATGCCGCCGCTTCAGCGTCGGGCTTGGTTGTGGCCTGCTCCGGCCCCTTCTCCTTTTCAGCGGCAGGGACGCCGCTGTCCAAGGTCCTGCACTCCTCCTTGCTTTCTCCTTAGGCGCTGGGCCGCGCCTCCTTCTCGGATTTAAAGGACCCATGGCCGGATATGCATCGGGCCCCACCTCTGGACTCCTCCCTGGGTGTCTCCTCCTTCAGCCCTATATCAGGGCTCCTCAGTCAGTCTAGCCTTGCCTTTGCAAGGAGCTAGTCCTCCTTAGGACTCCTCATCTCTGCTCCTGCTTGGCTTTCCTTTCTACGTGGGATCCCTCCTTGTTATGCTCCTGGTCTCTTCACTGGATGTCCTTCATCTTGTTCTAGCATCTGCCAGATGTTCCTAATGTTTCTCCTCTCCCAGTTGTTCCAGATGTTCCTGTCTTTGTCCATGTTCCTGATGTTCCAAGGTTCTCCATCTCTGATGTCCTGACGTTCTCCATCTCTGATGTTCTGGTGTCCGCCCTGCCCAAACAAGGTTCCATCTCACCTGACTCGGCACTTCCTCGGAGCTCCTCTCCTGGTTCGCCGAGGTCCAAGAGCACACTCTCCACCATCCCAGCACAACAGGTTGCCAAGGCCTCTTGTGCAGAACACCTTGCCAAGGCCCTCGAGCGCAACAGATTGCAAAGGCCTAATGGTCACTTCATCTCCCGGAAGCGGGATCGTTCCCCAGCACTCCCGCAACATTTGGGTAACCATGTCAAAAGATACAACTTAAGATTTCTCAGTTTTCCTAGATTTTCCATTTTGTCTCTCCTGGACATGCTTGCGAGATTCCTTGTGGATATCTTGGGAATTCCAAAGGAAACTATTCCTTCAATAGTTAAAGTTTATTATTTGTCTTCTGTATATGCTGTTTCTTCTACATCCTTGGAAACCGGCTTTAGAGAAAATGTATTGGATCTTACTCATTTCTTAGACTCTAGTTTTCTTATTGAGGATAGAGCCACTCTTCTAGTTGAATTTCTTAAAGAATTTGATAAGTAGCTGATATTAAACTTTTCTTTATTCTTAAAGAATGTAAGTTCTATGGTCAGAAAATTTCTCTTTTTCTGGACATTGTTAGGGACACCCAAAATCATCGTAAAATGTTTTTGGACAGGAAACAAAAAGAGTTAGATATAGGTGCAAATTTCTTATTGAAATTCAATATAAATGTTTGCTTAAGTTTCAAGGAATTTGATAAATTTTCTATGATCCTTCCCTGTTGGATAATTTTCTGTTGAATAGGTTAGCCCATCCTGGTATTAGTGCTACTCCTTAAGTAGATGTACTAGGTCCAAAAAGAGAGAAATGGCTTTCTTTTATTTTGCTTCTTTGTGATTTCTCACAAAGTGTGAATTGTATTGCACCTCTCTCATTATGTTTTGCTTTGTGCCTTTTTTTCTTCTTCTTATGTTATTATATGAGATTGTTGCTGTTTTCTGTAACCAAGGTTCTTGGATTTAAATTTAAAATTCAATAAAGAAAAATTTGAGAAAAAAATAAAACTATTTCCAGGCATCTGTGAGGGATTTAAGGGGTCTGGAGGAGGAGTTCAGGCTAAAGCACCAGGGGGGTTTGGAGGACCCGGCTCTAGAATGGGTGAACTGGTGTTCGAACTGGTGAAACTGTTTGTTGTGATGGCTGGCCGCAGCACCACACGGCCAGCCACACTCGCCCTCTGAACTGGCCCTGCCCAGCCTCCGGCACCCCGAAGCTGCCACTACTGTGTCTTTTCCAGCACTGCCGCCACCGCACCACCAGTCTCCATCCTCCCTAGGCACGCATGTGCGGCTCCCCTCAGCACTTAAAGGGGCCATGGCAGGAAAACTTCCCGCAGTCCTGGATGACTACTTCAGCAGGGAGGCCCTATTTTAGGCAGACCCTGTTGCTCTAACATTTCTTCAGCAACAGGACGCTCTCTCCTGATACTTCGAATTGTTTCTCTGTTGTTCCTGCTTCTCCATGTTTCTGTTCCAGTCCCTGCTCTTCCTCTCCTCTTGGCCCTGTGCCTCCGCCCCGGATCCACGCTCCTGTCCCTTGGATTGTTCTTCTGGCTTCAAATTTGGTACGTTCTTTGAATTTCGTTTGTCTGCTGCCCATCCTGACCTTCGGCTTGTTCTCTGGATTTGCCTATCTGCTGCCTGTCCCTGATCTCGGCCTGTCTGGTTCTGCCTTCACCTGTCATCCTCCTGGTTTTGTCGCTCAGAGACCCATGCCTAAGTCCAGCCGGCCCCGGTACCCAAGGGCTCAACCTGTGAGGAACAAGGGTTGGTAGTGGTGAAAGTCCAGTGGGGTCTCTGCACCACTCTGCTCCACCTGCCGATGACGGGGACCTATGGAAGGGACCTCCCTCTGCTGGTAGCATCAACCCCGCCTCGGCCCAAGGGTCCACATCACAACACTGGTCATGGCTTGGACGTGTGCCTGTTATAAATTCCCTCATTTACGTGGCTCAAACCCGACCTACACTGCTGGGTATGCACAAGCTTAAAATTAAGACCACATATAAGCGTAACTAGGCTATTTTACAACATGAGCGCATACGTGCACGCATGGTATAAAACTGCCACATCTCTGGACATGTGCCGACACGCACACGTATATGTGTGCCCACACACCTGTATGAAAATAGCATGCATGTTTAGTCTCAGTTGCAAGCACAAACACAGAGCTATTTGATGGTGATATCAACCATTAGAAACAAGAGGGACATATTTTGTTTTTAAAAAATTATTTTCCCAAATCTGTGCTTCTTTTGGAAATAGGGACCTCAGAAGATGGGGCTGATTATGTAACCAATTTACCAAATATAGGATAAGATAAGGTTACAACCGTAACCAATGACAAGAAATTAGAAGAAATGAACTGTTATGGACTTGATAGTGGAACCAATGTAGAGTACCGCCTTACCTTATTCTGTGAGAGGATCAGGGTTGTCCGAGAGGCAGTCCAGTCGGGGCAGGCAGCTGGCAAGAGTTCCATAGCAAACAGATCCAAAGGCAGGCAGCAAGGCAAGGCAGGTCTAAGAGGCAGTCCGGGTCAGGGCAGGCAGCAGACAAGAGTACCAAGGCAAACAGATCCAAAGGCAGGCAGCAAGGCAAGGCAGATCTAAGAGGCAGTCCAGGTTGGGGCAGGCAGCTGACAAGAATATCGAGGCAAATAGATCCAAAGGCAGGCAGCAAGGCAGGTGTTGCGACCGCGACCTACAGGTCCTGATACGGGCTAGCTCATGGGAGAGCGTGAGCCCCTGAACCACGGCACGACTCAGAGAGGAGCCCCGAGCCACACCGTGGGAGGTGAGCACATGCAAGCACGGGCATAGCAAGAACAAATCAGGACTGGAACTAAAGCAAAGAACTCAGAATAGCCACCAAGTAGGATCAGCCCTCCGCTGGACCTACACGCACCAAGGAGACCCAGCAACGCAATGCTGGTCTCAGGAGTAGCCCTCCGGCCACTTGAAAGCCCTTTCGGACCCGCCACTTGGGAACGATGAGTGCGTGAGGCCAGATGGAGGCTGAGGGCAGGAACAAGACAAAGACTTGGAACTTGGAAGGACTCAGACGAAGACTTAGGTTACTCAGAAGACTCTGACAAGGATTCATGTTATGCAGAAGACTCTGACAAGGATTCAGGTTACTCAGAAGGTCTTTAGCAAGGTTTCAGGACTCAAGCGAAAGTACTGGGTGAGAACTGCATCGCAGCGCACCCTACACAGCCGCTCATGGCTGGTTGTAGACCACACTCAGCGCGAAGCAGACTCCAGGCAAAGTAGTGGAACTTGAGACTGGAACATGTCGAAGATTCAGGAGAGGCCTGCACTGGGACGTGCCCTACACAGCCGCCTGTGGCTGGTCGCGGACCACGCTGGAGCAGAGCAGGTTCTGGCAGAGTCTTGGGCATGGATGGAAGCAGGCAAGGAAATCTGAAGACCGGGACAGAATTAAAGACTCAGAATTCAAGACTCAGGTTTCAAGACTCGGAACACGGAACATTAAAAACAAGGATCTTCTGGAGACTTGCGCTGCAGACGAGAAGAAGGCCTTGTACCACGAAGTGCCCTACACAGCCCCCCATGGGCTGGTCATGGACCACAACCATGGCACGCCAGTAAAGTTGGACACAGGAAACTGGGAACTGGTTGCAGAGGCGAAGACGAAGGCATCAGGACCAAGACATCAGGAACACAGAATATCTGGAACATCAGGACTCAGGGAAGGAACCATGGAACTTCTAAACATCAGGTCCAAGGAACATCAGGACATGGAACAGGCGACGAAGGAGCTCCAATGAAGGACGAGACCAAGAACATCAGGACGAGGAGACCAGGAACACAGAACAAAGCCATCTAGACAAGTGAAGACCACGGAGGACCTGGACCGGCAAGGAAGAACATGGACAACCATGAAGTCTGATCCGAAGGCCCCGAGGAACAGGAACTGAGCCCTTTTATAAGACTGAAGCAGGAAGTGGAGGGAAGAGGAGTTTCGGTGGGGCTGCAGGCTTTTCCCGCTGCTGGCCCTTTAAATAGATTGAAGAGGTGCACGCCGGCACCTAGAAGAAGGGCCCAAGGATGAAACAAGGCCATGGACAATGGCGTCCCTGCTGCACAGATGAAGGAGCAGGCCCTGACGGTGGCACCAGGCCGCGAAGAGAGGCGGACCTGGAGGTGGCTTCATGCTGCGAAGAGGAGCCCTGATGGCGGCGCTCAGGCCGCACAAATGGAAGGAGCAGCAGCGGCAGCACTCCTGCCACATAAGATGGATCCTGACAGTAGCTAGGCCGCGAAGAGAGAATCCTGGCGGTGGCTTCCCCGCTGCGGAGGCAGAGTCAGCAGGAGCGGCTTCCCAATCACGAAGAGGAGGTCCTGGCGACGGCTCAGGGCCGCAAGGAGCAGTGTTTTAATGGCGGCACTAGGCCGCGAAGACAGCGGCCATCCGGGGCAGCAGTGCTGGAGGTAAGTGGAGGCCTGCGAGCAGGATGGGGTCCGCAAGCAGGATCGTAACAGCAGGTCCAAGAGGCAGTCTGGGTCAGGGCAGGCAGCAGACAAAGTTCCAAAGCAAAAAGATCCGAAGGCAGGCAGTGAGACAAGGCAGGTCCGAGGAGCAATCCGGGTCAAGACAAACAGCAGACAAGCATGCAGGCAGGAACCACCGAAGCTTCAGCACAAGCAAGTCTGTAGCCAAGGCAACACTGTGCTGGAAAGCTCCCTTTAAATACAGTATTTTTCCTGCGCTACCACGGGAACTTCTGGCCGGGCTGCTGATGGCAAAAAGGGGGCAGAGTCACGCCGCGAGGCATGCGGTATGCCGTCGAGTTGCATACCGCGGGAGCCTACTGGAGCCTTGCTGTACGGTAACAGTACCTCCCCCGGAAGGCCCCCTTCTTTTTTCTTTAGGGCTGGGCTTAAGGGGGAAGTGTTTATGGAATTCTTTGAGCAGACGAGGAGCCTGTATATTGTTGGCTGGCTCCCACGTGTTTTCCTCCGGCCCATTGTCTTTCCAGGAGACCAGATATTGTAGAATTCCTTTATTTCTTCTAGAATCCAAAATTTCCTCGACCTCGAATTGTGTATCGCTTTCAACAATCGAGGTATTAGGTTTTTTCTTTCTAGAGGGCCATGACAGAATTGCTGGTTTGAGAAGTGAGATGTGGAAAATGTCATGGATACGTAGAGATAATGATAGATTAAGTTTAAATGTGACTTTGTTTATTTGCTTGTCAATAGGAAAAGGACCAACAAATCTGGGTGCGAATTTCAAAGATGGTATGCGCAAACGAAGACTTTGAGTGCTTAACCAAACCAGATCTCCACATTGAAGTTGAGGAGTTTGTCTCTTCTTCTTATTGGCTTGAGTCTTCATTTTCAAAACAGTCTTTTGTAAGAGGCATCGTGTCTCCTCCCAAAGCTTAGCCATAGAATGGATGGTTTGATTAACTGCAGAACATGCTGATGGTGTAGTGATGGGTAGTGGAACTCGGGGGTGTCTTTCAAATACGACAAAAAAAGGCGTCTTTCCAGTGGCCTGAGCAACATGATTGTTGTGACACATCTCTGCCCACATCAATAAGGATGCCCAATTGTCTTGATGATTAACATATGATCGAAGGAAGGTCTTAAGGGATTGATTAGTCTGTTCAGTAAGACCATTGGATTGGGGATGGTAAGTTGAAGAAAAATCGTTCAATTTCTAATTTCTTACAGAGTTCTCTCCAGAATCGGGTCATGAATTGAACTCCTTTATCGGAAACTTTGCTTACCAGCAGTCCATGAAAACAAAAGATATGTTGTAGGAATAGCTGGGCTAGTTCTGCGGCGGAAGGTAGTCCAGGGAGGGGAATAAAGTGGGCCATTCTGGAGAAACGGTCTACTACAACCCAAATGACCATGTTCTTTTCTGTGGGAGGGAGATCAGTGATAAAATCAGTGGTTATGTGAGTCCATGTTTTATTACGAATAGGCAGAGGCTGTAATAACCCCGAGATCTGCTGACGGGGAGTTTTTTGAGCAGCGCAGATGTGACAAGACTCTACATATCTCTTAACATCCATTCTCCATTGGGGCCACCAATAATATCATGAGACAAGATCTCTGGTTCGTGGTATTCCAGGGTGTCCAGCTAGATGAGAATCATGGGCCCAACGGAGAACCTTCTGCCTCAGGCGTTTGGGTACCGCCGTCTTACCTATGGGCACCGTAAAGGTGGTGGCGAGCATTATTTGAGCTGGGTTGATAATATGTCGAGGTGGATCGGGAACATCATCAGGACTAAAGCTTCTAGAGAGAGTGTCTGCCCGCAGATTTTTTTGCGCGGGTCGGAAGTGGAGGTTGAAATTAAGCCTGCTGAAAAACAGTGCCCAGTGAGCCTGCCGAGGGTTTAAATGTTGAGCCTGTGACAGGTATGCTAAATTTTTATGGTCAGTGTAAATAGTAATCGTATGTCTGGCTCCTTCTAAAAGGTGTTGCCATTCTTCAAGAGCAGACTTTATTGCCAGGAGCTCCTGATCTCCAATAGTGTAGTTTTTTTCCGCAGGAGAAAACGTTTTAGAAAAGAATGCACAAGTGAGTAATTTTCCAGAATCCGATGGTTGTAGAAGAATGGCTCCTACTCCCATGACTGAAACGTCAACTTCCAAGATGAAGGGTTTGGTTGGGTCGGGGTGTCGTAAACAGGGGTCTTTTATAAATTCCTCCTTTAGACGATGGAAGGCATGGATGGCCTCAGATGGCCAATTGTGAATAGGAGCTCCCTTCTTGGTCAAGGCAGTGAGTGGAGCCACTAGGGTAGAAAATGCTGGAATGAATTGTCAATAATAATTGGAGAAGCCTAAAAATCTTTGTAAGGCTTTGAGTCCCACTGGTTGAGGCCATTCTAGGATAGCTCTGAGTTTCTCTGGGTCCATAGATAAGCCTCTTCTGGAGACAATGTATCCTAAGAATGGTAACTGTTATTTATGGAATAAGCATTTCTCTAGTTTGGCATATAATTTATTCTCTCAGAGACGTTGGAGAACTTGTCGTATATGATCCTGGTGTTGTTCCTCTGATCTTGAAAAAATTAGTATATCGTCCAGATAAACAAGTACATGGGAGTAAAGGAGATCTCTGAAGATTTCATTAATCATAGCTTGAAATACAGCTGGAGCGTTGCAAAGCCCGAATGGCATTACCCTATACTCATAATGTCCATCACGTGTATTAAAAGCCGTTTTCCATTCATCCCTTTCTCATATTTGGATTAAGTTGTAGGCCCCTCTTAAATCAAGTTTAGTAAAAATCTGAGCCCCTTTGATTTGATCAAATAGTTTGGAAATAAGTGGAATCGGATATCCCCTTTATCATTTTGGTTGCCCTTCTCTGTACCTTTTCCATCGCAACTATATCTTTTTTGAGATGCGGCAACCAGAATTGTACACAGTATTCAAGGTGTGGTCTCACCATGGAGCGATATAGAGGCATTATGACATTTTCCGTTTTATTAACCATTCCCTTCCTAATAATTCCTAACATTCTGTTTGCTTTTTTGACTGCTGCAGCACACTGAGCCGACGATTTTAAAGTATTATCCACTATGATGCCTAGATCCTTTTCCTGGGTGCTAGCTCCTAATATGGAACCTAACATCGTGTAACTACAGCAAGGGTTATTTTTCCCTATATGCAACACCTTGCACTTGTCCACATTAAATTTCATCTGCCATTTGGATGCCCAATCTTCCAGTCTTGCAAGTTCCTCTTGTAATGTATCATAGTCTGCTTGTGATTTAACTACTCTGAATAATTTTGTGTCATCTGCAAATTTGATAACGTCACTCATCGTATTCCTTTCCAGATCATTTATATATATATATATTGAAAAGCACCGGTCCAAGTACAGATCCCTGAGGCACTCCACTGTTTACCCTTTTCCACTGAGAAAATTGACCATTTAGTCCTACTCTCTGTTTCCTGTCTTTTAACCAGTTTGTAATCCACGAAAGGACATCGCCTCCTATCCCATGACAATTCTTATGACAATATGGACTCCAGCTAGCTAACTGTAGGGATGCCCAATCCCTAGCCAAGGTAGGCCTAGAATCACTTGATTAACAGAGGAAGGAAGTGCATAGAACTGAATGGACTCCTGGTGTAACACTCCAGAATTCATTTTAACTGGTTTAGTGATGTGAGAGATTCGAACCCCCAAGAGTTGACCCGAAATTGAAGAAATAGAGAGTGGAGTCTTTAAAGGTTCGGTGGGAATGTGATGAAGCTGGACTAGATTTTCCTCAATGAAATTGCCGGCCGCCCCTGAATCTATGAAGGCTTGGAGATGAACAAACTCTTTTTCCAGGGAAATGGTAACAGGAATTAATATTTGTGGAGAGGGAATGATGAGACCCAGGGAGGCCTCTCCTACCTGGCCTAGGTCCGAGAGTTTTCCCGACTTGTTAGGGCATTTGTTCACAAAATGTCTTGGTCTGGCACAGTATAGGCAGAGATTATTTAATCTTCTACGTCGTTGTTCCTCAAGGGAAATTCGACACTGGTCAATTTGCATGGGTTCCTCAAGTGTGGGTTGAGGTTCCGCAGACCTGAGTATCTCAAGTGGTCATTGAAACGTGGTGCTAACTGAAAAGGTCAGAGAGCAGATGCACATTCTCACGCTCTTTCCTGGAATCGTAAATCCAAACGAATTGCCAGACGTATCAGTTCCTCCAATGATTCAGGTGGCTCCCGGGCTGCTAACTCATCTTTTATGGGTTCTGATAATCCCTGACAAAAGATAGCAGTAAGACTATCCTCTCCCCAGCAAAGTTTGGCCGCCAAAGTCTGGGATTGTATGGCATAATACCCCACCGAACAAGAACCCTGCCGGATACGAAGGAGGTCAGTAACTGCTGAAGTCGAGCGTCCCAGCTCATCAAAGATAAGATGAAATTCTTTCAAAAATTGGTCCAGGTATTCAAAATGGAATTGTCTCACTCCCATAATATTGATGTCCAGGCTAAGGCTATACCTTCCAATAAAGACAAAATAAAGATGACATTAGTCTTGTCTGAGGGAAATAGTGAGGCTTGGAGTGAAAAGTGCATGCGGCACTGGTTTATGAAGCCCCAACACTGCAGAGGGGCTCCATTACAGCAAGGTGGAGGTGGAAGGCATAAGGTTGTGGTGGTATGGTGGCAGGTGGAGTCCCAGATGGAGCCAGTGCCAAGGCATCCATATGAGCAGCTAGCCATTCCAGAACTCCTGTTACCTGATCCTTGTTGTTGCTGGATTCGGGAGGCTAATCCAGGTATGGCTTGTAAGGCAGTCAGATCTACGGGTTCCATGGCCTTGGCTAACTGTTATGGATTTGATAGTGGAACCAATGTAGAGTACCGCCTTACCTTATTCTGTGAGATGATCAGGGTTGTCCGAGAGGCAGTCCAGTGGTGCAGGCAGCTGGCAAGAGTACCAAGGCAAACAGATCCAAAGGCAGGCAGTACAGCAAGGCAGATCCAAGAGGCAGTCCGGGTCAGGGCAGGCAGCAGACAAAGTTCCAAAGCAAACAGATCCAAAGGCAGGCAGTGAGACAAGGCAGGTCCAAGGAGCAATCCGGGTCAAGACAAACAGCAGACAAGAATGCAGGCAGGAATCACCGAAGCTTCAGCACAAGCAAGCCTGTAGCCAAGGTGACGCTGTGCTGGAAAGCTCCCTTTAAATACAGTATTTTTCCCGTGCTACCGCAGGAACTTCCGGCCGGGCTGCTGATGACAAAAAGGGGGCAGAGTCACGCCGCGAAGCGCACCGAGCCGAACGATGCCGTCGAGCTGCATACTGCAGGAGCCTGCTGGAGCCTTGCTGAACAGTAACATGAACAGATTATTAGCCAAAAATAACTGACTGCACAGTCTCTATTTGTGAGCTTTTTAAAGTGCTTTGGGGTGCAGGTTTTCCTGTCTAGAGTCTCTGTCTTCTATTTGGCACACAGCATGACTTGCATCAAAATACCAAGTGTCAGTAGCAATTTCCTATAAACTGGGGGCCAGATCTCCACTTTCATTAGTGATTATTTCTATAAAGTACATGTATGGGAAAACAGGCCAAACTGTAGTGCATTTAATCACTGTTAATTCTAAATTACATAAAAATCCAGTTACCAAATAAAGAGGGATATAGTATGTTACTGGATGCCAAGCCTTGTGCTTTGGATGTCAGAGGTGGGGAAAAATACCAAAATCAAAATTTACAATACCAATAGGCCTGCTGTAAGGAAGTGCAGCCTCTGACATCCCCCAGAACCCTGACAGTGTGATTCATAAATAATTTAGGTAAAGCCACTTATGTGACTTGTGAATGGCTTCAGCCATTTAATTTGCAGTAGTTCTCTTTCATTACATTATTAAAGAGATACAACATAATGGACATGAAAATAAATTAAATATTTTAAATTGGAGTAATTTGTTCACATAGTTGCCAGTCTGAAATGAAAGCACAAATAATCATCAAGAGGTCCATATTCAAAAGCATTTAGCCGGCTAACTCAGAAGATGGCCAGCTGTATTAATATTTGGGCACTTATCTGGCTAAATTCTAAGATGTATTTTCTGGTCGTAAATGGTTGTAATTATTCTTTTTGCCTTTGACATCTAATTCAATGATTGTTATTGTAATATTTGAAAAAGCAAAATTTAAAATTTAAAAAAAAAAAATTCTAGCAGGCTAATAAGATAGTCAGCTAGAATTTAGCTGGTTAGGAGCATTCCAGGGAAAAAACTGGGAGGAATTGAGACAGCTGGCTAACTCCAATCTTCAGAGTTAGTTGGCTAACTCCGCTATTTAAAGTTAGCTGGATAATTTAGCTGGCTAGTAGGCTATAGTTAGCCGGCTAACTTTAAATAGCGGAGTTAGCCAACTAACTCTGAAGATTGGAGTTAGCCGGCTAAATGTCTTGTTGGAACCCACAGTCTCAAGACTATTTGGTTTGACTCCACTTGCCATTGGAAATCTGCTCTCGCCTCCAGTTATCTGCCTAACTTTGCTATCTGGACTGTGTCTGACTATGGATCTACAAGTCTTTAGTGGGAGATTAAAAATTACCAGCTTGATAAAGTTTGACTGCATAAAAGTATTTAATACTACTAATACTATTTTAATACCTTTTAATCTTATCTTCCATACTAGTTTATGCATTATATTTCCAATTAGATGTAATACTTGTACTTACATCAATTAAATTGCCATTAATGTTTCAGATAACTTTTTCATATAGTTTTATCAAAAGTGCATATATAAGAGTGCCAATATTATCTTTTACTTTCAGCATGCTAATATCTCTGAAAGTTAGCAAAGTTAATACTGGAATGTTATTAACCAATACTGAGATACCTGTGTTTGTTTAACATTTACCGCAGCTGCTCTGTCTGAACAGTGCACCTTAAAAACATGCATAGGAAGACTTTCGGATTGAACTGAAAATTGCTTCTGGCTTGTTCTCTTTTTTTAATCTGTTGTACATCTTAATGGTTGTCATATGTTCAAAGATGGGCATTTCTACCACTTCACATTTATCATTGCAGAGACTATCTTGTGAAATTCTAAAGTATAGGAAACTATAATTGACAAGACATGACACAGGCAAATTGGAGGTTTCCTGTCATTGCTATGCATGGGAAAGAAAAAATGGTTTATGTCTGAAGCATCTTGAGCCCAGATTCATCAAAATGGTATAAATATAGCAAAAATAGCACCTGCGATAAAAAAGGGGCATGGTTAGGATTATGTGATTCCTATAGCTAAGTAACATATGAGGCGAAATTTAATCGCACGTGGCGAAATGTCATCACACGCAATGTAACTGTAAAGCACGCAGCGTCCTGTGTTGCATCATCGCTCAGCGCGTTATTTCTGCAGGTTATATATATAGCCTTCCTGCAGCTGTCTCTTTGAAGGTGTGTTGAGGCGTGTTTTAGAGCAGAAGAGGGTAGTTGTGGTGGTGATAGGAGTTTATATTAGCAAGTTCTGAGTGTGTTGTCTTGTGCTTTTCTGTGTTTCCTTTTGTGAACCTTAACTTTTGGCTTTTGTCTATCTGTATGTGTAAGTGAAAGTTTGTGTTGGTGAAGTTTGTCCGTGGGTGGAGGAGGAGTTGGTGAGTGGTGGAGGTTGTGTGTGGAGGCATAAAGGAGGTGGAGAAAATGGAGTGTGAGAAGCGTGGGCCGAGAGGAGAGAAGAGAGGCATGAGGAGGGGAGGAAGGGGGAGTTACGATCCTGCTCACAGAGCCCATCCCGCGGGCAGGCTTCCCCACTCACTCACTGCTATTATCTCCTGCGCTGCCGCCCCGGACCGTCACTACCTTGTGGTCAACCCACTCTGCAGCAGGAGCGGCCGCTGATGTCTCCCTTTGCGGCTTATGAGCAGCCGACTCTGTCTTCACGGCCCTAGCGCCACCACCGGGACCTTTAAGCAGCAGGAAGCTGCTGCTGCTGCCTCTATCTTGCGGCCGAGCGCCGCCCCTGGGACCTCCCTCGCGGCATGGAGCCACCGTCTTCATTCTCTTCGCAGCCCTGCTGTGGCTGTGACTTCCTCTATCTTCTTAGCCTTCCCCAGGCGTGGGTACGCGCCTCATCAGTGTATTTAAAGGGCCAGCGGCGGGAAAAGTCCGCAGCCCCACCGGAAGCCAGTCTCACTTCACTTCCTGCTTCAGCTCTCTAAAAGAACTCACTTCCAGTTCCTCAGGGCCTTTGGATCCGGGTCCCATGGTCATCCATGTTCTTCTTCGCCAGATGAAGGTCCTCCGTGGTCTTCACTTGTCTAAATGGCTCTTCGTTCGACTGGAGGGTGGCCAATGTAACCCCAATATTTAAAAAAGGTTCCAAGGGTGATCCGGGTACTATAGACCAGTGAGCCTGACTTCAGTGCCAGAAAAAATAGTGGAAACTATTCTCAAGATCAAAATCGTAGAGCATATAGAAACAAATAGTTTAATGGAACCCAGTCAACATAGATTTACCCAAGGGAAGTCTTGCCTAACAAATCTGCTTCATTTTTTGAAGGGGTTAATTAACATGAGGATAAAGGTGAACCAGCAGATGTAGTGTATTTGGATTTTCAGAAGGCGTTTGCAAAGTCCCTCATGAGAGGCTTCTAAGAAAATTAAAAAGTCATGGGATAGGAGGTGATGTCCTGCCATGGATTGCAAACTGGTTAAAAGACAGGAAGCAGAGAGTAGGATTAAATGGTCAATTTTCTCAGTGGAAAAGGGTAAACAATGGAGTGCCTCAGGGATCTGTACTTGGACCGGTGCTTTTCAATATATATATAAATGATCTGGAAAGGAATACGACGAGTGAGGTTATCAAATTTGTGGATGATTCAAAATTATTCAGAGTAGTTAAATCACAAGCGGATTGTGATACATTACTGGAGGACCTTGCAAGACTGGAAGACTGGGCATCCAAATGGCAGATGAAATTTAATGTGGACAAGTGCAAGGTGTTGCATATAGGGAAAAATAACCCTTGCTGTAGTTACACGATATTAGGTTCCATATTAGGAGCTATCACTCAGGAAAAAGATCTAGGCATCATAGTGGATAATACTTTAAAATCGTCGGCTCAGTGTGCTGCAGCAGTCAAAAAAGCAAACAGAATGTTAGGAATTATTAGGAAGGGAATGGTTAATAAAACAGAAAATGTCATAATGCCTCTATATTGCTCCATGGTGAGACCACACCTTGAATACTGTGTACAGTTCTGGTCGCCACATCTCAAAAAAGATATAGTTGTGATGGAGAATGTACAGAGAAGGGCAACCAAAATGATAAAGGGGATGGAACAGCTCCCCTATGAGGAAAGGCTGAAGAGGTTAGGGCTGTTCAGCTTGGAGAAGAGTCGGCTGAGGGGGGATATAATAGAGGTCTTTAAGATCATGAGATGTCTTGAACGAGTAGATATGTATCAGTTATTTACATTTTCGAATAATAGAAGGATTAGGGGGCATTCCATGAAGTTAACAAGTAGCACATTTAAGACTAATCTGAGAAAATTCTTTTTCACTCAACGCACAATAAAGCTCTGGAATTTGTTGCCAGAGGATGTGATTAATGCAGTTAGTGTAGCTGGATTCAAAAAAGGTTTGGATAAGTTCTTGGAGAAGTCCATTAACGGCTTTTAATCAAGTTTATTTAGGTAATAGCCACTGCTATTAATTGCATAAGTAGCATGGGATCTTCTTAGTGTTTGGGTAATTGCCAGGTTCTTGTGGCCTGGTTTGGCCTCTGTTAGAAACAGGATGCTGGGCTTGATGGACCCTTGGTCTGACCCAGCATGGCAATTTCTTATGTTCCCATTTCTTCTGAAGATATTGATGGAAATGTTTATCGTCATTTAATTGTCCAGGAAACCTCCAGGTTTTCTGGGTTCTCTGGTCAGCAGAGAACCAAACGTCCACCCATATCAGTGCATGATCTGCTATTACAATGGAGCCAATAACTGCCTCTTCTACCTTAGCAAATAAATTTTCAGTTAAAAGGATATAATCTATTCTCGACATCGTGCTATGTGCCCTAGAGACATGAGAGTATTCCCTTATGTCCGGGTGTAATATACGCCATGTGTCGAAGTCTTAGCCGTTTACATAAATGTACCACTCCCGATTCCTGCTTCAGTCTGTATCCCCTTGGAATCTGAGATTTATCATAGACACAATTCAAATGTATGTATGTATGTATGTATGTATGTATGTATGTATGTATTTATTTATTTATTTATTTATTTATTTATTTAAGGTTTTTATAAACCGACGTTCGTGGATAACATCACATTGGTTTACAGGGGGCACGAAATGCAGCATGAAAGGCTTTACAATGAGCTGAATTCAAACCATATAAGAGTAATAACTATATAAAACAGAGACCATATATATATATATATATATATATATATATATACACACACATGTACATGGGGGAAAGGAGGCGGGGGAAGGGCAGAAGTCACCAAGCTGTCCTCTACCCTCCTCCATACTATGTGGCCAAGTGAGGCGTCAAAGAGCGAGGCGTGAAATGCGAAACGTGAAATGTGAGGCCATGTAAGGCATCAAATCCCCTGCTAGTAGCAGTTCACCTTGGGATTTAGTCAGCAATATATTAATAATAGTAAAAAAAATCTGGATCCAGCAAGTTTGGTGCATATATATTACATAAAGTAATACTTTTTCCAGCCAAAGTTCCCAGAATAATAATAATTCGCCCCTCGTTATCTTGTATTTCCTGAGTAACAGTCAGTGGGGTATTTTTGTTGACCAAAATTGCCACTCCTCCTTTTTTCCCTTTGGCGGGAGAAAAATGGCACACCGAAGCCCATTCCCTACACAATTTTGCACTCTCTATCTCGTTTAAATGCATTTCCTGCAGGCAAGCAATATTTACCTTTATGAGTTGTAAGTGTTGAAATATTTTTTTCCTTTTTATTGAGGATCCCAACCCGTCCGTGTTCCATGAAATCAGTCTGTATTTACCCCCCATTATCTTGCAACTCAGATGTACTATATACCACAAGTGAAGGGTGAAAACGTGCGGGGTCAGGTTCCCAGCCCAACCTGGTCCCTGATCCATAAACCCATATGCGATCTCTGATGTTTCCTCTCTGGAAACTTAATAGCATATAATTTAATCCATCATAAATATAGGCCCATTTTTTACAAGAACACCAGTGCCCCCCCCCCCCCATCCTCCCCCAATCCCCAAATATTTCCCAAAAAACCTGTAAGACTCGAGGAGTCTTCAATGGAGATCATTTAGGTATGATTGAACAGCACAGGGCCTCCACCCACCACCCAAGCATTAGAGAGGAACAACCTCAAATTATCAATAACAGCGATATCACTTGTTTAGGTCTTCCAGGAACTTGGTCACCGCTTCCATGTTATCATAGGTGGTCCATTTCCCTCCATGATTGATGCGGAATTTAGCTGGAAACTGTAAGGACAATTTAATATGCTTCTCAATAAGCGTGCTACAGATAGGCATGTATGTTCTGTGCAACGCCGCCACTTTAGCAGAGTAATCTGGGGCCCGCCGGACCACCGCTCCTTGTAAATGTAAATTACCTTGTTTACGTGCTGCCTGCAAAATTTTATTTTTATTTATTTGTTTGTTTTCTATACCGCCAGGAGCGTGATCAGATGCGTCCGATCGCATTCACCACATTATGTGATCCCTTAAAACTCTTTTTTTAAACATCAGCATATTGCAGCAGATGAACATTAAATCAATTACTTACACATGAACAATTATCCTCTTACAAGCCCTTCTAACAATGATCTCTAGCAAGAGTTTTAAGAGATTTATATAACACGTATCATTCCATGACATACATGACTGTGTCAACTTTTGAACATAGTAAAAGGAGTAAGAAAGACCAATGCCTAATTAGTGATAAATGCCCAGTACCTACCCCAAATTTTATCATATCAGGCATTCTCTCTTCTGCAAAGAGAATGTTAACTTTTCAATAATCGCAGTTTTATGTGCATAGGCATACCATGTGAAACAAATGGCACCAGACTTCCGATGAGTGGCCATGGTATTCCGGGCTGCATGAATAAGTTGACCACATAGTTTGGTATACAGCTGCATAATTTAAACCCAATTCAAAAATTAAAAGACAGACAGGACCAACCTTCTGTCATTTAATGTTAACAACCCTTCCTTCAGGGAATAACCAGGCCTTTACCTTTTTTCTGAAGGCCTGACATACTCAGCAAGTGCACTGGAGCCCTGGTGAAGATGCAGTAGATTGGATCCCATTGTGGCCATCTGGCCTGGCTCCTTGAAGATTGTCCGGAACTGGTCCATGAATTGTTGTAAATTATGTAGTAGAGGTTCTGTACGCTCCCAGAGGGGGAAGGCCCACAGTAAGACCTTCCCATCCAATAACGAGAGAATGTAGGTTTTTTCTTTTCATCAAATTGTCAAGGATTTGCAGGGTAAAGTGCATCTGGCACTGGTTCAGAAACCCCCAGCACTTCATGGGGTGCCAGGCCTAACGAGGCGGGGTCGGTATTTGTAGTATAGGACAGTCGGTGACTGGTAGCAGTGCTGGTACTGCTACTGGTGGAGACGGGGCAGCAGGTATGGTCAAGGTGTCCAAACACGCAGTGAGACAATTCATGTCAGCAACTAGGAGTTCCAAGGCCGTCTGTACTGCTTAAATTTCTGGGCTAGGCCAGGAATGGCCTCCAACGCAAACAGGTCTGCCAGGCTTATGGTCTCAACAATCTGTTGCAGGCATAGAACCTTGGACCGAGGTAGAATTGGCACATCCTGCAGGGTGGAGCCCTGCAGGTTTCCACGTTGGCTGGCAGAGCTAGCTGAGACAGAGGCCCAACTGGAGCTTCACCAATACCAGCCCTTGTTCCACTTAGGTTGAGCCCTCGGGTGCTGGACTAGCAGGCTTAGGCGAGGACCTCTGCTGATCAGCGGGAGATCAGTAGAGATGGTCAGGTGACAGGCCAGGGTTGCTTTTACTTATGGTAAGGGAGAGAGCACTGTCATTAGCCGGCCCTATATTATGGAACTCAATGCCACCCGAAATAAGACTAACGAAGGAGCAAAAACTCTTCAAAAAAAGCTTAAAAACATGGCTTTTCAAAAAGGCCTTTCAAAGTGAGAATGGGAAATAGATAATACTAAGAAACAAGAAAAGGACTTATATGCACAAGCAAAAGTCACCTGAGAACATATGTGAGTTTTATTTTTTATTTTATCACACTTAAGTATTAAGTTAAAGAATTACAGTATACCGCATCTATGGTTAGCCCATAAAGGGAATTTTATTACACTTTACATATAGCTTATAATATTGACTCATGTATCCGAACAACTGCGGCACCCTCTGGTTAAAATTAAATCCATTCTGAACTTATTTATGTGCCTATTTGTAAACCGTTGTGATGGTATATCACTAAACGATGGTATATAAAAGTTTTTAAATAAATAAATAAATAAAAGGTCCAGCTTCTCTAGGCCTTGTATAGCAGGGAGCCAATTGCATGAAGATACAGGGATCTGCCCCATGACCCTTTTTGCTAGTGCTCTGAATTTCAAGCAGCAGAGAATAGCCCTATGTTTCTTGCTCCAGGTCTATTTAGGCAGCACTCAGGATACAGAAGGAGGGGTGAGTGTAGTGGGTTGTGAGGATGGTGGGTTTTGCCTTGTAGTCTGGATCATAAAAACACACTGACACTAATTACAGCTTATGTGAAAGTATGGAAAAGGTATATTACATTATAGAACACACAACACAGATTTATAAAAGCAAATAGTTTACTAAATATTGTGAAATATGATAAAAAATCAGCAAAGACAAATAGCATTATAATGAATATCAGTCAATCAAACAGCATTACAATAATAAAAGAAGGTAAAGATTTATACAAAGATACCTCTCTCACAGTTTCCCTATTGTGAGTCGATGTATCTGGGAAATCGAGAGACCTACAGGCCCAGAGAAAGCATGAGATGACTAACAACGCTCTTCTTCTGGCAATCTGAAGAACACTGTTAATTACAATTAACTTTATATTCTCCTTTCTGGCTCTAGTTTAGGTTTTGTAAAGCCAGTCATTCTAATTAGAACTTACAATTTCAGCAACATTTATGCCATAAGTAGGAGGCATCCTATTATAGCATGACTCAGGACAGTTCAAGCACTGGACCTTATCAGACAGAAAGTCAGATGTTTCTTTTTCTTATCTCAGCTTGTTACTACTAAGTAGACTAAGGAAAAGAGGCAAGACAGCATGCTATAATTTCATGGATAAAAAGTCTTATGATAAGCTATTGTGCAAATTCATATTGATCCATATTTATTCAATGGTTATTCCTTTGTTCCACTATTATTTCCACCTGCGCATACCAAGTTTTTCACGTAAACTAAAATAACTCTCTGCTAGCTCCTACAATGGGTGAGCCTGAAGCAGACAAAGCAGAGCAAAGAAGAGCTCCTCCTTTCTTCTTGTTTCCTCCTCCCCTCCTGTCTGCAGGAAATAGGAGGAGAGAGGTGAGGCTGGAGTGGACATCTTAGCAAAGAAGAATTTAGTTTTTGTTTGCATATTTCTATTTCTAATTTGTGGTCACTTTTTCTATATTTGGTAAGGGTCTGTGTTCTGCATATGTGACCAAGGTGAGGTATCCTGCTAGCATGTAGTTTCGGTGTAGGTATCTATAGCATTCCAGCCTTCTCTTTTTTCACAATACAAGGTATATTAGTGTTCTAGGGTCCAGTGGAATATTTGCATTGTTGTCTTTTAATATAGGACTATGGTCATTTGAATTATGGGAGTTAGTGCAGTTTTGGTATGGCAGATTTGCAATATAAGTACAGAGTCAATTTTTTGCAGTTTTTGAGTTACTTGTGTCACTGTTACTGAGTTAAACTAGTCACAGAAGAAAGAAAACATTAAGCAGCGCTCACACTGCATAATGTATCAATAGAACTAATAGTGAGGGCCAGTCAATAAATAAACTTTATAGGTTAAACCAGCATATGGTACAGAATTTAAAAATGTTTAAGCATATAAAAAAATTGAATATGGTATCACAAATAAATGCAACAGAAAATGAACTGACCCCTAGTCTGATGTCATGCTACAATCTTCTCGCTGGTAGCTGAAGAGAATCGGTCAGTATTGCTTTGGAAATGTTGCACCCGTTGGTCTCAGATGGCTGTGACCACTAATGCTCATCTCTTTCTTTGCTGCCTTGTCATCTCTTGGCCGAATGGCGGCCTCCACCAACCACCACCGACCAGCCTGGCATTCCTGGGATGGCGTGGGCGCTGCCGACCACCATCTTGCTTCAGGAATCACCTAGGCACATACGCGCACGGGCCCCCTTTGTACAAGTCATGGCGGGAACCTCGGGCGCGTCCCCTCTGGATGATGTCATCCACCTCTTGTACTTATGCTAGCTGGCCCTTTACTTTGACGAGTTAACAAGGAGTTCCCTCGTTGCTGAATTCAATTCCATCCTTGGACTTCCGGTTCCAGACCCTACGCTTGGCGTCAGATACTCTGGGCACCCGCTCCTTGGGGGCCCTGCTCCGTCTCTGGCTATCCACTTCTTGGAGGTCCTTTCTGCCTTGGACTTCTATCTCTCTCGCTCCCCGGGACCTCTCCTGGAACTACCTCCTATGAGTACCTATTTCTACGGACTTCAACTATTTCAAGTCTCGTTGTGGGATCCTCTTCGGTGATGCGGTAGTGGCCCGTGCCTCGGGCCACTACCGCATCAACCCAAATCGAACCACTCCAGTATATCCTGCCCTGCAGGTCATCACTGCACCAACACTACAGGAACCTCATCGGGGTTCCTGCACCTCGGACTACTAGCTCATTACCACTACTGAGACACCTCTCCGGCGTACCCCGCTCTGCAGGCCACTACCGGATCTACACGTCTGAGGTATTTTTACACTACTGCAAGACTTCCTGGCATACCCCTCTCCACGGGCCACTACCGGATCTTCACATCTGAGGTATCACCTTGGGGTATACCCCTTTGCTCTGGACTTTACTTTTACTGCATTCCCTGCTCCGCGGGTTGTGCCTTTCTCTTCTCTTAATAAAGACTGTACTCAGCTGTGTCTGACGTCACTGAGACCTCGCCTACCGCCAGTGAGGCTCACAGGGCTCCTCCCTGTGGGCGGAGACATCTCTCACCTCGGCCCAGGGTTCACACTCTTACAAGACATAACAGGAAAATTTTAGAACTTAAGTTTTGGGGGGAGGTAAACTATTGGAATATATTATTTAGTGTGTGTGTGTGTTTTTTTTATAAAAAGCCAAAAGGTAGGAAAATGCTTACAGTTTGTGTGCTTCTTATAAAATGAAAGCCAAATGGTAGGAAAAAGCTTAGAGTTTGAGGCCAAAATGAGACAGATGATGAAATGCTAAGAGAAATTAGGGAAGCTAAGTAAATTGGTAGGGGAGTAATAACTGGAGATTTCAGTTACCCTAAAATTGACTGGGAAAATGTAACATCGGGACATGCTAGAGAGATAAAGTTCCTGGATTGAATATATAAGTTTTATGGAGCAATTGGTTCAGAAACCAACAAGAAAAGGAGCTATTTTAGATCTAATTCTTAGTGGAGTGCAGGATTTGGTGAGAGAGGTAATGGTGGTGAGGCCACTTGGCAATAGTGATCATAACATGATCAAATTTGAATTAATGATTGGAAGGGGGACAATAAGTAAATCCACGGCTCCAGATTAAACTTTCAAAAGGGTAACTTTGATAAAATGAGAAAAATTGTTAAAACAAAATTGAAAGGTGCAGCTACAAAGGTTAAGAGCGTGCAACAGGCATGAACATTGTTAAAGAATACCGTCTTAGAAGTGCAGTCCACATGTATTCCATGCATTAAGAAAGGTGGAAGGAAGGCCAAACAATTGCCATCTTGGTTAAAAGGTGAGGTGAAAGACAAAAGATATTTCTTCAAAAACTGGAAGAAGAATCCATCTGAAGAAAATAGGAAAAAGCTTAAGCATTGGCAAATTTAAATGTAGATAGACTAAGAGAGAATTTAAAAAGTTGGCCATAGAGGCAAAAACTCATAATAAAAACTTTTTAAAATATATCCGAAGCAGGAAGCCCGCAAGGGAGTCTGTTGGACCATTAGACGATCAAGGAGTTAAAGGGGCACTTACGGAAGATAAAGCCATTGTGGAAAAACTAAATTAATTCTTTGCTTCAGTGTTTATGGATGAGAATGTTAGGGAGATATCTGTTGCGGAGTCCGTTTTCAAGGATAATGATTCTGATGAACTGAACCAAATCACATTGAACCTGGAAGATGTAGTAGGCCAGATTGACAAACAAGGGTAGTAAATCACCTGGTCAGGATGGTATACACTCCAGGGTTCTGAAAAAACTAAAAAATGACATTTCATAACTATTACAAGTAATTAGTAACCTATCATTAAAATCATCCTTTGTAGGTGAAGACTGGAAGATGGCCAATATTTTTGAAAAGGACTCCAGAGGTGATCTGGGAAACTATAAACCGGTGAGCCTGACTTCAGGGCTGGGAAAAATCCTGGAAACTGTTACAAAGAATAAAATTGTTGCACTGGAGGTGAACCTTTGGCCTAGTGCAGGATAGGTATGGCCCTCCGATTGGACCCAGAGAGCGCCTGCCACCAGGAGGCGGAGCACAGGAGGAGACAGAGACTAGCTGGAGCTTCGCCAATAGCAACCCGGGGTTTCCTCAGGTTGAGCCCTTGGTTACCCGGGCCGCCTGGTCTTAGGTGGGCCTCATAGGGTCTCCTAGAGAGAAAGTTCAAGGGAGTGCCCACCACGAACGAGGGTGTGTGGTCGGTGTCCAAACAAGGAAGTCCAGAGGTCGCAGGAAGCCAGGAGAGAGTGTCCGAGTGTATATCGAGGATCAAGGCCAGAGTATAAGTCCAGAATGTTGGGTTTGTGGCATATTGTGGACTCTTGGTCGAAGTGGTGATGACTCGTTCCATGGGGAGGGGCCCCGGGGGGAACCACAATGATAGGCTAGACCAGTGGTTCTCAACCTTTTTTTGGTCGGGACACACCTCACAGATGGTTCTCACATGCGTGACACACTGAACATGTGACCATCACCAGGCTAAATGTAAACAAACACTCTGCATTCCACAGGAACCCCCTCAACCCCCAACAATGGGTGCAGAACAAAACTAGGACATTCCCCGTTCAATTTACCATACACAAAAAGATATTTCTGCTGACATCTCAATAACAGCAACATAAACACTCTCTCCTACCAGGTGCAATAGACCTCCTTATGAAAAAACAGTAATTTACCACCAATGCATGTTCTATTGAGAAAACACAACAAATAATTTTGATACAAATGCCTACATGCTAGTAAAATACTTCACCTCGGTCACACACATAGAATCAACCTTCACCAAGTACAGAAAGACCACAAATTACAAATATGGAAACAGAAACTGGAATGGAAACCCAAAAAAGCCACTCTACATTCTATGCAAAACAAAAATATAGCACCTATCAGACTTCCAGGATCTGAAATAATGTACACAAACTAATGTGCACATGTTACACCTGCATTTTGGAACTCAAACAGTAACAACCCTACCTATGAAAAGACAGCACTGCAAAAATTACACCAGGCCCTAAACACCAATACACCTATTAGGAAAACAGAACAAGCCAAGCTGCTATAGATCCCAACCAAGAAACTACAAGCTCACAGAACACCCTTAGCTTGGTCACACACGCAGAACACAGACAGACCCTCACCAAATACAGAATAAAGTGACCATAAAGCTAATGTTTTTGTTTTTGCGTTGTTTTACTGCATACAGAGTGTGGCTTCTTGCTGTTTCCAGTTCAGTTTTTGTCTCCACATTTCTATTTATACATTCCCCGAGAAATATAAAATAATCTAAAACTAGAATATAATAAATGTTTCAAAACAACTGATAAATGGAACATCCAATCATTAAAAATTTTCAAAATTATTAAAACTTCTCCAAACACCAATAAACTATTTCTAACAGCAGATACATCACATAATACCTAATAATTAAAATAGCAGTCAATCAAGAAAGATACATTTAAAAAGCCACCTTTACTTACCCTCTCCAGTAACTCTCGTACTCCTTTCCATTGTAGGCCAATAGCACATACCAGAAGCAGCAAGGGCTGCTGAAGCTCTGCCTCACGTTCTTCTTCCTTAGGGCCCTTACTAGTCTATCTCACACACACACACACACACCAGTCACCTGCCTGAGCAATCTCTCCTTCTTTCACACCAGACACCTGCCTGATCAATTTCTTTCTCTCTCACACACACACACACACACACACATACCAGTCACCTGCCTGACCAATTTCTCTTTCTCACACACACACACACCAGTTACCTGCCTGACCAATTTCTCTTTCACACTCTCACACACACACACACACCAGTCACCTGCCTGACCAATCTCTTTCTCTCACACACACCAGTGACTTTCCTGAGCAGTCTCTTGTTCTCACACATTTCTCTTACTTACACACACATTCTCTCATACACTTACCACCAGCTGATTCACTCTCTGTCTCACTCACCCCCACCCAGAGCACACATAGCAGCTACAGCACAAGGTAGCCGGTATGCTGCTATTAAAAGCAGAGTCCTGACAGGCTGGAAACTGCAGCAGGAGCGACCTCCCCAGCCCCACAGCGCTAAGAAGGCAGCACTCAGCTGTTTGCTTGTGCTGCGATCGATCGCGGCACAGAGCAATCAGCTGAGATTGTAATTTTATTATTTTCTCCCCACCCCAGCCTTTTTTTTTTTTGCAGTTTGATTATTATAATTTTATATTTTCTTGCAGGTATCGCGCTGCCAGAGAAGGGGAGGTCAGAGCCGGGGGGGGAGGCAGCGGCGCCATGCTCCTTCTGCAGAAGTAGCATGCAGGCATGGCCTTTTCTTCTTCCTGCATGCCCAGTAGACATCACTTCCTCTTCCGGGCCACAGGGGCGGGAAGAAGAAAAGGTCACGTTCCTGTTGCTGGCTTCCACAAAACACTGCTGCCGTTCCCCTCGGGGCTTGAAGGTGCTGATAGCCTGGGCAGCAACGGCAGCAGTGTTCGTCTCTCTGAGGTGAAGGGTGGGGGAGAGCAGCGGGGGCATGACACACCTGCCAGTGCTTCGCGACACACAGGTTGAGAACCGCTGGGCTAGACTCTAGTAAGCAGACACTGAGGAAAGAAAGCTTTATTATACTGCTGTTGATGCGTTGAATCTTGCCCAAGGAATGGACAGTACTGTAATCCAGCGATAACACCATAGCTCAGACAGTCTCGGTAGTAGATGGCCTCCCCCAGATGTAGCAAAAGTCCGGTAGTGTTCTACAGTGCAGGATAGGCCGTGAACCTGAAGAGTGGAATGAGGAGAGCTGGAGCGTAGTGATACTCACAGAGTAGCAGTGCTGATAACTTCCTTTGGTAGTTGATTGAAGAGAGGGACCCGTGGTCCGAGATGCAGGATACCCTGAGCAAAATAGGCCCTCGAGAAGCGAGTACCTAGGAGCGCCAAGGGTTTCCTGAAAGAAATCAGATTAACCCCGGAGGGCGAGTTGAAACGAGAGGCCCCCGAGGAACGTGTACCCAGAGCTTCCATAGGAGTGAGATACCCTGGAAGATAGTAAGGAATCCAAGCGAGCAGCTTAGAAGCGGACAGAGTAGCAAAACCGAAGTCCTTGCTAATTCGTTAATTTGGAGCAGAGCAGAGGTTTAAATACCCGTAAGTACTGATGTCATGCACTGGGGCTCCCCCAAGGTTCCCGCCATAACGTATTCAAAAACGTAGGCAGCGTACGCACGCGTACCCTAGGAGGCCTCAGGAAGAAGCATGGTGGACGGGAACGCCCATGCTGGCTCAGAGACGCCAAGGTTTTTGGCTAACAGCAGCAGTGGCAGCCATCTTTCCAAGGGAGGAGGAAAAGGGTAGGTGAGGCAGAGCAGTTGCAGCCGTTTGTGACCGACTGATCAGCCAAAGCAGGGTCGGTAACAGTGGTCAATCCAGGCGTAGTCAGGTCAGGAAAAGGTCAAGTTCCAGGTGGTGATCAAGAGTAGTCAGGTCAGGCAGAGGTCAAGTTCCAGGCGGCGATTAAGAGTAGTCAGAGAACAGGCAAAGGTCAGAACCGTGAGATCAGTCTGAAGGGTACTACCAGGAATGGAGAGACGAAGGAACAGGAGACGATGGAACAGGAGACACAGGAGCAAAGACACTGGAATGCAGGAAGGCAAACTAGAGACACCGGAGTGTACGACCCGATTGCCAAGGCACCGTTCAAGGGAACGGGCCTTCCCTTTTATGCTAGGGAGTCATGATGTCATTAGTGAGTGCCGGGCGTGGGTTTCCCTCGCTTGGGTCTTTAAAATAGAGGACGTCGGCTGTGCATGCGCCTAGGGGCGGGGCTGAAGAGCAGGAGGACACGGAGCCCCTGTGGGAGCTCTGCTGTGAGGCTGGCATCAGAGACAGTGAGCGGGGGAGCCAGGGACACCGCAAACTTACTGCAGTGGCAGAGGGAGTGAGCCCGGAGCTGGTAGACGGACGGGAGAGGTGAGCAGGACCGGCCACGGAGCAGACGCAGCCAGGAAGCACAACAATGTCCCCCCCCCCCCCCTTTCTAGGCCTCCCCGGCCTGGGTTTGTCAGGATGGGTCCTGTGGAACTCCGCAAGGAGATTCTTGTCATATATGTGGTGCGAGGGCTCCCAGGAGTTCTCCTTCAGCCCGAAGCCCTCCCACGACAGGAGGTATTCCCAATTGCCTCTCTTCCGTCGGATGTCCAAAGCCTCCTTGACCTGGAGAACGTCCTTGGGTTCAGCGGTGAGCTGTGACAGAGCAGGAGGATTGCGAGAGGGCCAGTTCAGGACCAGGGGCTTTAATAAAGAAATGTGAAATGTATTGTGGATTCCCATGGAACTGGGGAGCTGCAGCTGATAAGTTACGGCCCCGATGCGTCAGATAACAGGAAATGGCCCTATGAATCTGGGGGCCAAATATTGCGAAGATAATTGTAACTTAATGTGTTTCGTGCTGAGCCACAGTTTCTGGCCTGGCCGGGACAGGGGAGCAGTGCGACAGTGGGCATCAGTGAAGCATTTGGCTTTCTCAGTGGCTTGACCCATTCTTTGCTTGACTCTATGCCAGAGGCAGCGAATTGTCTGTGCTGTAGACTGGGCTGCAGGCGAGGGTACAGAGAGTGGTACTGCAGAGGCAGGCATGGTTGGCGACCGAACACCACGGAGAAGTGCGAGACATCAGTGGCTGAGGCAACGTGGATATTGTGGGAAAACTCAGCCCAAGGCAAGAGGTCGGCCCAGTCGTCTTGTTGATCGTTGAAGTAAAACCTTAAGAATGTCTTCAAGGATCGGTTTGTCCTCTCGGCTTGGCCGTTCACCTGAGGGTGGTAGGCTGAAGTCAAATTCAAAGAGATATCGAATTTTTTGCACAGAGACTTCCAGTATTTGGCAGCGAATTGTGGCCCACGATTGGAAATGATCTCTTTGGGGAGACCATGTAGATGGAATACGTTCTTCAGGAAGAGTTTTGCCAGTTCAGGAGCTGAAGGGAAACTCGGGAGTGGAACATAGTGGGCCATTTTTGAGAAACGATCGATGATGACCCAGATGACCATGTTGACCTTTGATGGGGGCAGATCAACGATGAAGTCGATAGAGATGCTTGACCAGGGCTCAGTGGGAGCTGGAAGGGGTTGAAGAAAGCCCCAAGGGCGGCCAGTAGGAAGTTTGTGTTGTGCGCAGATGGTGCATGAGTCCAAATAACTGCGGGAGTCCTTGACCATGTTAGACCACCAGTAGTATCTTCTTAGCATCTCAAGTGTCCGAGCCCGGCTGAGATGGCTGGCCAACTTCGAGTCATGAGCCCAGTGAAGGACGCACTCTTGGAGACGGCGTTCAACCACCGTCTTCCCAGCTGGCACAGTGTTGGTGACTGCAAGGTTTATACATGCTGGGTCGATGATGTGCCTAGGAGTGTCAGGCGTACCCTCTGGTTCGAGAGAACGGGAGAGAGCATCCGCTCGAGTGTTCTTGGCTGCAGGACGATAACGAAGTTCAAAATTAAAACGTTCAAAGAACAATGCCCAGCAGGCCTGTCTGGGGTTCAATAACTGGGCTTCCTTCAAGTGTTCGAGGTTTTTGTGATCTGTAAAGATCGTGAATTTATGCTGTGCTCCTTCTAACCAGGGACGCCACTCTTGAAGAGCTAATTTCACAGCTAGGAGCTCATGGTCCCCGATCGTATAGTTTTGCTCTGCGGGGGAACGTTTGTGAGAATAGAAGGAGCAGGGTACTAAGACTCCCTTAGAGGAATACTGGCTCAGAACTGCCCCTGCCCCAATGGCGGAGGCGTCAACTTCGACAACGAAGGGGCGTTTAGGCTCTGGGTGACGTAGACAAGGTCTGGTACAGAATGCCTCTTTCAAGGCGTGGAAGGCAGATTGAGCCTTGGGACTCCAAACTTGGTGGTTACCACCTTTCCTAGTCATGGCAGTGAGTGGGGCAGCTAGTGTGGAGTAGTTGGCGATGAAGTTCCTGTAATAGTTTGTAAATCCAAGGAACCTTTGCAGGACGCGGAGGCCTACTGGTTGAGGCCAGTCTCGGATTAGAACATAAGAACATAAGAAAATGCCATACTGGGTCAGACCAAGGGTACATCAAGCCCATCATCCTGTTTCCAACAATGGCCAATCCAGGCCATAAGAACCTGGCAAGTTCCCAAAAACTAAGTCTATTCTATGTTACCATTGCTAATGGCAGTGGCTATTCTCTAAGTGAACTTGGAGTTTTTCAGGATCCATGGTAAAACCACGACTGGAGATAATGTAACCCAGAAACGGAAGACGAGTCTGTTCGAAGATACACTTCTCTAGTTTCGCATAGAGACTGTTGTCCCTGAAACGTTGGAGGACTGTTCAAGCATGTGAACGGTGGGATTTCAGGTCCTTGGAAAAGATCAGTATATCGTCTAGACATCGTCATGACAAACGAGTATAGTAGGTCCCAGAAGATCTCATTCATCAAGCGTTGAGACCGCTGGGGCATCACTATGTACTCGTAGTGACCGTCCCTGGTATTGAAAGCGGTCTTCCAAATATCCTCTGGCTGGATCCTTATGAGATTGTATGCCCCTTGGAGATCTAGCTTCATAAAGATATGGGCTCTTTGGAGGTGATCAAACAGTTCGCTAATGAGTGGTAGAGGTTAGCGATCCTTGCGGGTTATGGCGTGTAGCCCATGATAGTCAATGCAAGGACGTAAACCGCCATCTTCACGAAGAAGAATCGGGCTCCTGCCAGTGAGTCGGAGGGTCTTATGAATCCCTTATCCAGATTCTCTTTAATGTACTCAGACATTGCTTTGGTTTCCGGAAGCGAGAGAGGGTAGGTCCTGCCGTTGGGAGGCTTGGTACCTGGTAGGAGCTCAATGGGACAATTAAATTCCCGGAGTGGAGGCAGGATGTCAGCATTCTGTTTGGAGAATGCATCTTGGAAGTCTGCATATGGAGCAGGTAACCCGGTCAGGGCTGTAGAGTTCAGAATGGTGACCGCTGCAGACACCTGTCGCAGGCAGTGATTCTGGCACTGGGATCCCCACTGGATTAACTGCAGGGATTGCCAGTCGAAGTGAGGTCCATGTACCTGAAGCCATGGAAGCCCGAGAATTAGTGGATGCATAGAATGCTTCGGGACAAATAGTGAGATCTCTTCTTCATGGAAAGTTCCCACGGAAAGGTGGAAGGCTACAGTGCGATGAGTGATACGTCCAGGAAGATGCTCTCCCTGGATGGAAGCAATGCAGAGAAGTATATCCAAAGGCTGAAGTAGGATCTGGAGCAGTGTGACGATATCGTCCAGAATGAAGTTGCCACTCGCCCCAGTTTCCACAAGGGCTGTCGTGGCAAAGGACCGTGACTCTCTGGAGAGAGACACAGGGAGTAGTAATTGGGGGCCATTAACAGTAGCACCCAAGCTCAGGACCCCCGCCAGGCTCAGGCTCTGCAGTTTCCTGGACGAACTGGACAGGCTTGCAGAAGATGTCTGGAACCTCCACAGTACAGGCAAAGGCTTTCCTTTTTGCGTCAAAGGCACTCTTCAGGAGACAAGCGCCCGCAGTTGATCTGCATCTGCTCCTCTGGTGATGGAGGAGGTGAGGTAAAGCCTTTAATTGAGGACTGGTGGCACGAGCTAGGCATTCGGCAGAAGACAAAGAGACCTTTACCTCCTGATGTCACTGGCGTAGGCGGTGATCGATTTTGCCAACCAAGGAGATGATATCATCTAGAGATGTGGGAATCTCGTGAGCAGCCAGCTCGTCTTTGAGGGCAGGAGATAAGCCATCCAGGTAGATTGCCCGTAGGCAGTCCTCTTGCCATCCCACTTCTGTGGCTAGTGTCCTGAATTCTACCGTGAATTCAGTGAGCGAATGCGAGCCTTGATGGAGATGGAGGAGCTGGTGACTCACAACCACCTGTCGACCGGAGTCCTGGAAGGTCTACTTGAACACGGAGATGAAGTGGGAGAGATGACAGAGGATGTCATCAGAATGTTCCCAAAGTGGGGAAGCCCATGCCAGGGCCTTCCCTTCAAGGCTTGAGAGGATGAAGGTGACCTTGGTATTTTCGCTTGGAAACAACTCAGGCTGTAGTGCGAATTGCATAAAACATTGGTTGAGGAAACCTCAACTGAGGCACGGATCCCCATTGAAACGGGATGGAGCAGGAAGGGCCAGGGACACCCGTGAAGGCACGGGTTGAGCCCAGCCTCTTGAGTTGGCTTTAACAGAATCCTCAAGTTGAGACCGTAGTCTCTCCAAAGACGAAGTCAATGCTTCTACGGTTCGCTGCTGTTCTCGGCCATGAGCAGCTAGGCTAGGGATAGCCTGCAAGGCAGGAGACTATGCCGAGTCCATGGCCTTGGCAACCTGTTGCACTGGAGGTGGACCCTTGGCCTGGTGCAGAATAGGTACGGCCCTCCGGTCGGACCCGGGGAGCGCTTGCAACCAGGAGGCAGAGCACAGGAGGAGACAGAGGCTAGCTGGAGCTTCGCCAATAGCAACCCAGGGTTCCCTCAGGTTGAGCCCTTGGTTACCCGGGCCGCCTGGTCTTAGGTGGGCCTCGCAGGGTCTCCTAGAGAGAAAGTTCAAGAGAGTGACCACCACAAACAAGGGTACGTGGTCGGTGTCCAAATAAGGAAGTCCAGAGGTTGCAGGGGGCCAGAAGAGAGTGTCCGAGTGTATAGCGAGGATCAAGGCCAGAGTATCAGTCCAGAATGGTCAGCCAAAGCAGGGTCAGTAACAGTGGTCAATCCGGGCATATTCAGGTCAGGCAAAGGTCAAGTTCCAGGCGGCGAACAAGAGTAGTCAGGTCAGGCAGAGGTCAAGTTCCAGGCGGTGATCAAGAGTAGTCAGAGAACAGGCAAAGGTTAGTACCGTGAGATCAGTCCAAAGGGTACTACTAGGAATGGAGAGATGAAGGAACAGGAGACACTGGAGCAGTAGATATAGGAGATGCTGGAACAGGAGATGCTGGAACAGGAGACGCTGGAACAAAGACACTGGAACAGGAGACACAGGAGCAAAGACACTGGAATGCAGGAAGGCAAACTAGAGACACCAGAGTGTACGACCCGATTGCCAAGGCACCGTTCAAGGGAACGGGCCTTCCCTTTTATGCTAGGTAGTCATGATGTCATTAGTGAGCGCCGGGCCTGGGTTTCCTGTGCTTGGGTCTTTAAAATGGAGGACATTGGCCGCGTGTGCCTATGAGTGGGGCCGAAGAGCAGGAGGATGCGGAGCCCCTCCGGGAGCTCCACTGTGAGGCCGGCGTTGGAGACGGTGACCAGGGGAGCCAGGGATACCGCGAACTTGCTCCAGCAGCAGAGGGAGTGAGCCCGGAGCTGGTAGATGGATGGGAGAGGTGAGCAGGACTGGCCATGGAGCAGACGCGGCCGGGAAGCGCAACAAAAATCACAGAACATTTAGAAAGACATGATTTAATGGGACAGCCAGCATGGATTTACACAATGGAAGTCTTGTCTCACAAATCTGCTACATTTTTTGAAGGGGTGAAAAAATATGTGGATAAAGGTGAACCAGTAGATGTGTATTTGGATTTTCAGAAGGCGTTTGACAAAGTCCCTCATGAGAGGCTTCTGAGAAAACTAAAAAGTCATGGGATAGGAAGCAATGTCCTTTAATGGACTGCAAACTGGTTAAAAGACAGGAAATAGAGAGTAGGATTAAATGGTCTGTTTTCACAGTGGAAAAAGGTAAACAGTGGAGTGTCTCAGGGATCTGTACTAGTACCGATGCCTTTTAATATATTTATAAATAATCTGGAAAGGGTTACGAAGAGTGAGGTGATCAGATTTGCAGATGACACAAAATTATTCAAAGAGGATAAATCACAAGCGGATTGTGAATACATTATAGAGGACCTTGCGAGACTGGAAGATTGGGTGTCCAAATGGCAGATGAAATTTAATGTGGACAAATGCAAGGTGATGCATATAGGGAAAAATAACCTTTGCTGTAGTTACACAATGTTAGGATCTATATCAGGAGTTACCACCCAGGAAAGAGATGTAGGCATCATAGTGAATAATACATTGAAATTGTTGGCTCAGTGTGCTGTGCTGGTCAAAAAATCAAACAGAATTGTTAGGAATTATTGGAAAGGGAATGGCAAATAAAACGGTGGACATAATGCCTCTGTATCCATGGTGAGACTGCATTTTGAATAATGTGAGCAATTCTGGTCACTACATTTTAAAAAAGATATAGTTGCACTGGAGAAAGTACAGAGAAAGGCAACCAAAATCATAAAGGGCAAGTTTTGGCTCCCTTATAAGGAAAGGCTAAGGAGGTTAGCGCTGTTCAGCTTGGAGAAGAGATGGCTGAGAGGGGATATGATAGAGGTCTACAAAATCATGAAAGGACTTGAATGGGTTAATGTGAATCAGTTATTTACTCTTTCAGATAATAGAAGGACTAAGGGGCACTCCATGAAATTAGGAAGTGGCACATTTAAAACAAATCAGAGAAAATTCTTTTTCACTCAATGTACAATTAAGCTCTGGAATTCATTGCGAGAGGATGTGGTCAAGGCAGTTAGTGTAACTGGTTTAAAAAAGGTTTAGATAAGTTCCTGGAAGAGAAGTCCATAAACTGCTATTAATCAATAAGGAATAGCCACTGCTTGTTACCAGCATTAGTAGCATGGGATCTATTTAATGTTTGGGTACTTGCCAGGTACTTCTAACTTGGATTGGCCACTGTTAGAAACAGGATCCTGGGCTTGATAGACCCTGGGTCTGACCCAGTATGGCATGTTCTTATGTTATATTCTTATGGGACAGTAAAAGACTGAGGAGGTAATTTTCAAAGGAGTTATGTGGTAAACGTAACATACTATTGCAGCAATTTTCAAAAGCACCAGCTATCTAACAATCATACCTAATGGAAACAGACTACAGCCTCAACCCTGTGTAAAAGAAAAGAATAATGGGTTCCTGCCATTTTAAGAAAGAGTATCCAATAGGTCAACCAATGAAAAAAGCCCAGTTCCTAAAAATGCTTTGTGATTGGAAGAACATTTACCAATGAATATCTTAGACATGGTATATTAAACAAACAATTCATTTTCAGTGAATCCATATTTTGACGGACAGTGGAGTTTATGAGTACTTTGTTTAAAACACCATGTCTAAAATTGTCATTGATATTTTATATATTTAACTGATATTTTTTGATTAATGCGCCATATACTGGTTTAATCTATAAGGTTTATTTATTAGCTCTGCTGTTACTGAGGTGGCAAAAGAATTATAATTTGTTTTTTATAGTGAGTAATAAAGAGAAACGTCCTAATTCAGCCCAGCCAGACATTTCAGAGAATACCTTCAACCAATGAATGGATTCCTTTTAATTTATAAATTTATGTATTTCTTGATTTTTTAATATTGTACCTCAAAAAATCACAGATAACACACTCAGACATGAGAACATGATTTCTAAAACATGTATTATATGAATATTTAAGAAGTATGATTTGCAATTATGTGTTTTTACAGGATTGTTCTGGGAGGGGTGGTAAGGGTGTCATAATGAATATTTAGTTTAATTATCAACATTTTATGGGGACCTATAGACCTGAAGATTAATCAGGGATGGGGGCACAAGTTTGAAGGTTCACCTGGTGTGCCTAATACCCTTGCACCAGCCCTGTCTATAGCTCAAGGTCCTCAGCACCATGCTTACACCAGCATATATGGGCTAGAAGGAGACGACATTTCACTTGCATGGGCCCACGTGGACCAGAGGAAAGAATAGGCATGTCTGAACTGGCCCACGTGAACTGGAAGAAAATAGAAGTTTGTTTGCATTGACCTGCATCAGCTGGAATAAGAAGGGAACATGTGGATGCCCTGTCATGAGCCGGTACAGAGCTGGAAAGTTGTAGTGGTAGGGTTGCCAACCGGCTCCAGATTTTCAGGACAGGTTGATCCAGTCCTGAATTTTAACCCATTGCATTTTGGGACTTATTCTGATTTCCCTATTGCACTCCCTAAGAAAAGCATGCAGGGGAGTAAAACCAGGAACGGATCAACCTGTCCTGAAAATCTGGAGCCGGCAACATCAGATTAATCAGAGGGAAGGAGGAGGGAAGGAAGCAAGTATTAGGGTCAGGGAAGAGAGGGAGGGTGGCAGTCACATGGTATCCAGTGGATCATTTCCCTTACCATTTGATAGGGGAAATGGCCAATCAGCACCATTTTGAAATATGTCACCAACTGAGCCCGGAGCTAGGGGGTATATTAGAATGTAGGGAGAAAGGATGTGAAGGCAATTCAGTGTGATGCATAGGGATAGCTAGCTCTCACATAAAACGGAAGCTGGCAAGTGATATATATGAATCTGCTGTGCTTAAATGAAAAGAAAACAGTATAGCTGCTAACATGAGATTACGTTACTTTGTATATAATGTTGGATCTAGCGGGAATCTATGGTTAAGATCCCAATTGAACTGATGCATTGAGACTGACCAGGCCAGAACTATGCAGTTAGAAAGAGCTTAAGTTCCTCATTTAGCTATATAATTAAAAAGTGTAGAAACTGCTTTGACAAGAGGACTATGCAGCAAGCACATAGGCATAAACGGGCCGATACAGTAAAATCGCGGGAGAGCAAGCGAGTGCCCGCTCTCCTGTGCGCGTGATTCAGTATTTTAATTTATTTAAATTAGGCCTGGTGGTAAAAAGAGGCACTAGGGACACTAGCGCGTCCCTAGCGCCTCTTTTTTGTTCGGGACCTCCGACTTAATATCGCCATGATATTAAGTCGGAGGGTGCACAGAAAAGCAGTTTTCACTGCTTTTCTGTGCACATTCCGGTGCCCGGAGAAATTAGCGCCTACCTTTGGGTAGGCGCTAATTTCTGAAAGTAAAATGTGCGGCTTGGCTGCACATTTTGCTTTCTGAATCGCGCGGGAATACCTAATAGGGCCATCAACATGCATTTGATGGCACGTTTTGGACGCGCTACTACCCCTTACTGAATAAGGGGTAAAGCTAGCGCGTCCAAAACGCACGTGCAATCGCAGGTTAACAGTGCGCTCCGCCAGAGCGCATTGTACTTTATCGGCCTGCAGGTGAGTTCTTATCTTTTCTTTTGCTGTTTCCTCTCTCCTTTTGGCTCGGCTGCAGGGCTCTATCACCAGGCAGTGATGCCAAGCCGGGGGGGTGTTCTGTAGTCTCTGTCAGCTGTTAGTCTGACGTTGAGCTCTTTTTGGATACTGGGAACATTCACAGGCATGTGAATACTTTAGGTGTGGGTTTTGCTCTGTTCTAACTGGTTTAGATAAAGTTCCTGTGGGCGTACAGGGTCCTGGAAAAGCACAAATCCTGTTTTTTCCTGGAAGTCCAGGACTAGGTTTTTGACTCTATGGTCTAACGGGAGACAGAGTCTGTAAGGCTTCTTTTATATGTGATTTCAGGGAAAATTAAATCTCTACAGGTTCTTGTCTTTGTGGTGGTTTTAGTTGCAGGTTCTGTAAGAAATACTGTGGGGCTGTTTTGTGTGTTCTAGTAAGGGTCCAGGCATAGCTCAGGTTGCACTATACTATTGCCTTTATAGTGGAATTATAGTGGTTGTGAAAAGTGAGTGATTTTTGCTTGCCTGTGACACACTAAAGACATGCTTGAGTGGGTTTGATTTTGAATATGGGTTCCAGACGTTCTAAAGAGGTCCAGGATCCTCCCCCAAAAATCCCTGCCCATTATATTTGGGAGCATTACTCTAAGAGGATGTCAGATATCTTAAAAGATGAAATTTTTTGACCCAGAATATCCCTAAATTGCAATTTCCCTTAGAAGGGAGTTTTGATTATGACAGAATTCTTCATTTAAGAGACGTGCTAGTGGCAGATGACAAAACCCCTGATTGTCAGTGGAGATCCTTTTATTCTTGGTGGCAGGAATGTTATATCAGAAAAGAAAAATCTATCAGGACAGGGCTGAAAGATTCATTAGATAAGAGAGTCAACGATATTACAATGAGAGTCAACGATATTACAATGAACTAGGAACAAGGATAGAGAGAGTCAACGAGCAGGGATACAACTTTGTAAAACGAACTGGATGATGATTATCCATGTTAAGAATAGGTATGCATCAGGATGTTAAGGATGCATGTACACTTAAGAACTTAACATATGAACTTATTTACAATATTAATATTAAATGCAGGGGCAGGGAGAAGGGGAGGGGGGAGCGAGGAGGGGAAAGGAGAGGAGGGGGTAGGGGCATAGGAGAACGTTCATTGTAATTTTCCTTTCTCAGTTAATTGTGAACCGACATGATGTGTCCTACGAATGCCGGTATATAAAAATTGTTAAATAAATAAATAAATAAATAAATAGATAGATAGATAGATAAGATAAGATAAGACAAAAAAGACTTTAGCTGAAACTAAAATAGAACTAAATGAACTTAGAACTCTGGTATCTAAACCTTCTGCTCCTCCCAAATACCCTCAGCCCTCAGGGTGTCCATATCCAGCTGTACCCTGTCCCAGTAAAAAACATGGAGACGCTGCATAACTCTCCATATCCCTCTGAGGATATTCTAGATGACCCAGCCTACAAAGGGGGCTACCTACCAATCCACTGAGACCACTGAGGGAATCCCCTTCCCTGTCCTCTTTCAGATCTGATGTGGTGCCTCCCCCACCCCTGAGAACTCCTGCACGGGTTCCATGGAATGTTTTTCAGGAGACCCCCTACCCCTTCCCCTAGTGCTTCTCCTGGATCTCCCGTGGTGCTCCTGACAATGTTCCCCCTTCTGTTCAGGAGGGTAAACATATGGTCCCCCATTCACTTTTGGGTGAGTTGTCTCAATTGCATGATGGTCCCTATAGGCATTCAACCCCAGTCCATTGTTGCATTGCAATGCATGAAAAGTTACGCTCTAGACAGCGTGACCAACACCCTCAGGGTGCGTTTCCCCTTAGAACAGTCCCCAGTGCTAGTACTGCCTCTGGCCACGAGGAGACTTGTTGATGATCAAGAATTCCTTGCCACATTACCGCAAAGAGCTGCGTAAGTGGGTAGAGGAGCTACAGGGTCTCTTTTCTGTTTATCTCACTTTTATTGATATAGAACATTTGTTGAAACTGGCTCTCCCCATAGATGTGCGCAAGTGCCTATACAACCTCGCTGGATGGCCAGAGCAGTCCCCTCCCAATCCACATTCCCCCACTGAAAGGAAAAGAGGATTTGTTTAAAGCTGCACTTGATATTTTCCATTCCCAAACAGATTGGCCTAAAATTTCTCAATGTAAAATGGCTGCTGACGAAGAGCCATCTTTGAGCAGGCTGGTTGAGATGTATGTTAACTATTCAGGTTTGGAAAACCCAGAGAGTTTCACCTTGATGGTGAACAGCTTATTCTGATTCTATGATGTTTGTAAGTTTTTATTATATGCATTGCTATAATGTGACCCATTTTGTTGAAATTTCTTTGAAAAACATGGAATATGAAAACTAAAATATGATTCCTAACTGGTGAGTATCCCAGGACAAAGATCATGCTTTGCACCTATGTCCTAACATTGTAATGACTGTGAAGTCACTGGAAGCCATCCATGCCTAAATATAGCACTTTTGTCTCAGATCCCAGTTCTTCCCAGCACATTGACCACTGATCACCACCCCTCCAGCTTAGGGTTCCAATTCAGAACCCGAGAGGAGCCAGCTACTGAAGGGTGTGGGACTTGAGAAGCCTCCACCAACAATGTCTCAAGATCCTAGGAGGGATGGGGCACTGGAGCCATGTGCAGCTTCTTTGAGTGTGCCCAACATTGCTCCAGAGCATGGCAAGTTCCTCTACCCCTCCTCCCACCATCCCCTTAGCAGCCTCTTTCCACTCATTGATCCCCACAAGGCATGCCACTCTGATTCACATCCCAAAGCAAGGGCAAGTAGACGCATAGCCATGTGGCGGGGGACAAGAGCCCCAGTCGCTGCATTCATGGACCCCTCCACTAGCATCAGCCAAACCAATCAGATGAAACAGTTTTGTAAACAAGTTAAAGCTGTTTTTTTTTTTGTTTTTTTTAATTAAAAAGTGTTTTATATAGCGCTGAGTCTCTCCGCAAGACTGTGATGACTGATTTATGTTTCTAACTTATTTTATTTGTTTTAATGTTGTCCTGTTTTTATACATTTTAACTGTTAATATTGCTCTGTTGCTTTATGTGATTTTGTTTTATGCATACTTTGTTGTAATCCATGCTGGACACTATGGAATCACAGAATAAAAAATGTGTAAAGAAATAAGAAAGAAATAAGAAAAGAAAAAGCCAAGTAACAGCAACCATGAACTGGGCAAACCTGAAGCAACATTGCCCATACCATGGACTCTGCGGCAAGGACAAAGTACATAAATCCCCCTCTGGTCAGTGACACTGTACCACAATTGACCCATCTAAGAATCCAAGGTGGATCTCCAGACTCCACAGGTTTAAAACACAGCCAGTACAAAATGCAGTCAGCTCTGTTAGAGAGTGGGAGTGCTGATGGTGACAGCCCAAGAGTTAAAGCCACCATGAGGCAAAGCAGAATAAAAAAACCCTAATACCGGGATAGGCAATTCTGATCCTTGAGTGTCGCAAGATGGACAGGCTTTCAGGATACACATGAGATGCATTTGCATGCATTGGAGGCATTGCATGCAAATGCACCTCATGCATATTCAGTGTGGATATCCTGAAAACCCCAGGGGCATGTGGCATTTGGGAATAGGAGTTGCCCACCCCGCACTAATGGGTGCAAGGCAGAATAGCTGACAACCAGCAACAGGGGGCATAGAGAGCAAGGTCCACTGACTGCACGAGGACCTCCACTAACCAGATGAGTGCAAACAGTGCCTGCAAGGGAGCAAGAGAATCAGCTGTGAAAAAAGCAGGAGCTTTCTAGGTCACCTCCCTCTTGTAAGGCTGCAACCTGGACCAGCTCCCTGTTTCACTACTGCCTTGCTCAGGGTTCCCAGAATTCCCAGTTGGAGAAATGGCCCACTGATCATTGCAATGCTGGGAGCTCCAGAGGCAGCAAGTATGCTGGGAGTGTGCAGCATAGTGGCTCCATGTTAAAATTGCCCCAGAACATGAAGTCCTAGGAGCTGCAGTCCATGCTTATATTTTATGAGGTTTCTCTTTTTGTGCTTCTGGTTCTGATCGCATATGTGACCCATCCTGCAAAAATCTCCAGAACCTCTCCATAAAACAGCACCTTCACACTGCAAGTTACCTGCATCAGGGGAGTTCTGGTGGCTTCAAAAGTGTCACCCTCCCCTAGTGTACAAAAATCCCTAGGAACCTCAGCTGTCACTGAAACTTTGTTATATTCTTTCTTTGAAGTATACCGTTTTATGCTATTTGCATGCATCATTCATTTCCTTTTTTCTCTTTTCAGTTGCCTTTCCTGCACTCCCTCCTTGCCCCAACAGATTTCTGCACTAGCAGTGTGTGACACAAATCAAACATTCCCTTCTGCCATTGTTCCCTTTTTTTTTTTTTTTTTTTTAATTAAGTTGGAAAGCCAGAGAAAGGGGATGGGAGAGAAGAAATACGGTCAGCCACTTTCGCGTGCATCACCCTGGATGATGTAAGGAAACGTTTGGTGTAATGGTAAGGAAAAGCTGGATTCCATTGGTGTGACCTACATTTTTTATATAGGGCCAAAAAAAAAATGAAAGCTCCTGGCGTTATGTAAAGAAAATAATTACTTTTATACTGTGTTCTAATTCAATTAATTATTCCCTGCCGGTCGCGCCTTACCCCTTGTCTGATTAATATTTTGTCGCCTTTGAGAGCGTCCCTTGATGAAAATGTGAGCAATTGAATTCTATTAGAGAAGAAAGATGACTTTTTGCCTCTCAGATCGCACAAGCTTGGGAGTCTTCTGATATGGCAAGTAAGGCTTTTCGTATTGGCCTGGGCCATTTCTTATATTCCAGTTCCCCAGATGTTAAGGACACCTATTTTTTGAGTGAATTAGAGGCGGCGGCGGACTGATTTAAGTGCATTATTGGTGGTTTATACACTGCCAGGTCTGCATAGGACGCAGTGAAAAACGATGACCGGATCTTAGCAAATAAATCAAGACCTGTTACTAATTTCATTAAATACCAATTGTAAATAGACTATTGCATCCACTGCATCTATCGTTTCGTTCAAGCAAGCCAACCTGCTCATTTGTTTAATGAGGAAACCTTTTCTTTGTGGCTCCTCACATATCGAAACCAAAAATGGGCCTCAATCACAATCCCACAAAACTCTTGTTTTAGAAACTGCGCCCTTTTATCTCAAAATAATTGTAGATGAGTGCAATGCTGATACTGATAAATCCAACTGCTCCAAACGTTTTTCCTTTTATACTACCGTGTGTGAACTATCAGTTCCTTTTGTTTCCGTTTTGTTTCCGGTTGGTTTAAGTAAAATGCCTTTATTTTAGAAGCTATATGAGTTTAAAAATAGCCTAACGTTGTCTCTGTTGCAAGCGGATGTTAACGCGCTCCCTGTTGTTAAAGGGTCACCAAGCGTTGGTACATCGCGTTAAAGCAGATCGTGACTAGATATAAGTTTCTTGCATACACATACCGTCAATAATCCGGGGAGACTGTCACTAATTTCACATCCGATTCCTCTGTGATAAGATCTCACCTGCTGATTTCCCACCTACGGATCTTACCTCTGTGTGCTTGTACTTTTTTTTTTTTTAAAGAATATATCTAAGATAACATATATATATATATATATATATATATTGCAACCCAGGCAGGCAAGGTCCCCCTCCGCTAAGCGTTTTGCAACAGATGCCACTGGGAATGTGTTTAATATACAAAGCGCACTGGCCACGTCTGAAGCAGGCTCCAGCGACTGTAACTTGGACGCGAAGCCCAGCCGCCTGCTTGGCCTTTTTCGTTCAGTTTGTAAAATAAAAAAAAATAGTCACCTTGTATGCATTTGCTTATCTGTTATTTGCTTCCTCCTGAGCTTGGCTAACTGTCCTACATCTAAAGCCAGAAACCTTCCACAGGAGAGAGGGAGAGAGCAGGACGCTGGCTTTAGGGTTTGGCGCGTGTGTATCGTCTTCCCTAGGCCTCACCTTTGCATTGGTTTTTTCGGGGTTGACAGCACGTGGTTTTTTGTTTTGTTTTTTTATTTTATTTAAGGTTTACATAATGCAAATAGTAGGGGAGGCAAGCAAGATCTTTGCTGATGATCCCTTTTCAAGGCGGATTCGCCTTAGGACCGAAAATAAGAGCGAGAATCGGTCCGGGTCTAGCAATCGCAGGCCTATGGCGAGAATCTCTCTGTACAGGAAGCTCTCCTGAAAATAACGAGAAAAAATAGCGCCTGAAAGAACCGAAGGCGACGAATACTAAAAAATAATAAGAATAACAAGTACATCTGAAGTGCGGTGCGCTTTTAGCTTTATTTTCATTGCAGACAAAATAAAGTTGAAAACCAAAAAGGTTGCACCGCTCTGGCTCGCGAGCCCTGGACGGATCCCGGTAGTAAGAAAATCAGCAGAGGATCTTTAAGTGTTGGTTAATCGGATCTGCCGGGTCTGTAAGAAAGCCCAGTCCGGTTGGCAGCCGACGCCTGACTGTTAATGAACTGCAATTGTACCTGATCTGCGTCAGGGAAATGGAAGCAAAGTTTGCTCTTTTATTTCCGACAACGACATCCGCTATGGGCTGGGTCTAAGCAATGACTCCTGAGGGGGGGGGGGGGGGGGCTGGGGATCTGTTCATCCCGGGGCTTTAGTTCCCCATTGCTCCTTTCTGCCGGCCCGCGGGGTCGGGGGGGGGGGGGGGGAGAGAGGAAGCGGCGCTGTAACCGGGGACGGTTCCATTGATCGCGCTGGGCCCAGCTTACAGGCGAGGAAGGGAAGGAGCCTCCATTCCGGTTTCGAATTTCTCATTAGCCAAAAAAAAATAATAATAATGATCGGAATGTGTTCTGCTGACGGAAAGTTCGTCTTTGATCGGTCACTAAGCGCCCGAAAACAGTCGCCGAAAGCCACCGAAATAAGAATTAAAAAATAAAAAAAAAAAAGAACTCCGGGCAAAAGAGCGGAGGCGGAGCGGTCGGTTTCGGACGGATCTACAATCAGTAGGCACCCATTGGTGCCCCTACGGTCAAATTCAGTAAAATGCCTGCGCTCGGACATGGACCGAGGCATTCAAGCACCGCAAGGTGTGGCCCGGGCCCCTCGAATCTGGGCAAATCAGGGCCAAGCAACAAAGCTGTTAGTACAGGCCCAGCTCAGTACATCTGTGACCATCCCCTAGAAAGGGCTCACCTAAGGCAGGTGGGTTGCCCCTGATTTCTCCATCAGCGGGGGCACGAAATGCACACAGCGTGGACCACTCTGGTACCTAGCAGGACCCAGAAAGGGTTAACCTTGCAAAGGTACCGTGAATTGTAGGGTCAGACTATGCAAAGGCTTCGCCGCCTTATTTGGAACCAAACCCATGCCATACAGTTAGCCCCTAAATATTTATTTTCTACAAGAACCTTTTCTTTCGAAATGCAGGAATAAATGTGGGGTTCAGGAGGGCAGCCTGGTGACGGATTTCAGTTGTACTCCTGGGGTAGCTCACCAGTCCTGCTTGCAAACCGAATCTAAGATCTCAACCACGTCTTAAGCTGAATTTTGGAAGACGCCGTCCCGGGACGATGATTGAATGTGTTTCGTAGTATTTATTTATTTTTTTAACGGCCCCTGCTAAAAAAAAACAAACCCATTTTTTCTGGAACTGAGAAGGCCCGGACTGGCAGCGCGTCCAATAAATCTACGGGCGGTGATGTTGGAGCTACATTTAATTTGCCTATTCCTGCATTTATTTGGCCAAAATCTGCCTTGCTTTCCGAGCAGAAACACGCTCCAGGAGCTGTAATTTACAGGAGTGCACTGCGTGCCTTGACACGGCTTTTACTGTTGAAATGGGATCAAACAGCAAGTTATTTACTCGGATTTCTGGCGTAAAAGGTTGTCAATTTTCCCGTCCATGGCGGGGCCCTTTTTTTTTTTTTTTAACCTGTCTTTTCTTTGCCTCTTAATGTGCTCCCGACGCGATGATGGAACAGGTTATTAAACATTAACGCGTGTACTATGAACAATAAAGCAAAGCCCTTCTGCAGGGCTTCCAAGTGATGCATTGGGCCAAGATGCTGGCGACCTAGCTCCGAACGTCGAGCCCGTTGGAGCGAAGGAGGAGGGAAAATCCCAAATGACCTGGCGCTGTCTGGGCTAAACGAGCAGGTGCCGGCCCATAGATTTTACCCGCAAACGGAAATCGGAAATATAGGAATACGATTAAACGAGAAGAGGCTCATTTTCTAATGCCATAGAAGGCTCGCGAGCTAAGAAGGCCCGGGAATGAGTCCGTCGAGGTGGAACGACGTCAGCCGCCCCCCCCCGAACATCTGTCCGATCCAGCGGCTGGTTCCGGTCCAGATGTTATGCGCGACCCCACCCAGGGCGGGCAGCGACGGAGCCAGGCGAAGACTCCCCGGGGCCCCCTGACCGCGCCTTACCTGCTCGACTTCCCTCGGGCTCATCCCCCCCTAGGTGCCTTCTAATGACTAATTAAGAAGTGAAATCCTAACGCCCACACAGTAGCTTTGGTTATTAAGATATTTTTATTGCACCCATTTCGTAGCAAATAATTTATTGCAATAAAACAGACACCAGAGGTCCTCTTAAATTGTCTTCTTATAATGAATAAATTTCAGCTGGCTAATTAATATATAAACTAACCCACTTTGTCAAGTTGATTTGTAATTTAGCTAATTGTGAAAGTAATTACCACATGGGCAAATTAACAGCTTTCTGGAAATGACCAAGGGCTGGCGTTTTATTTCCTTCCTGGGTGAAGAAAACTCATTTTTCCCAGCTCTTGATGTGATGAATAAAAGTCATAAATCTGGGTGATTGGTGCAGGCAGAGTCTAAATGGCTTCATATTTCATTTTAGGTTTAATAGAAATATTCATGCGCCGTTTTAATGAAATTAAACTGAGGGGGATGGGCTGGAAGGGCGATGGTAGGTTTAAAGGAGCAGTCCTAGCTGAGCAGCTAAAGCAGAGGAGGCAGGGAAACGTTTTGCTTTTCGGGGCTGTGCATCCAAGAAGCGCCAGCTCTATCGGCATTGCACAGTGATAAGGGGGATAATAAACCCTAGGTCCATAGGTTCTGACATGGCCTGGATATTTCGACACCTAGATATGTGTGTGTTCTTGTGTAGCTAACCTGTTTGGAGTGTGCTTTTCGGCTTTCAGTTTTTAAAAGGGACATTTTGCATTGTATGTCATTTATATTTGATTTTCAAATAATCCTTGAGGCTATTTTTTTTTCACTTAAAAATTGTGAATACTAAGCCTAATTTCCAAATAAGCGCGTATATCGGTTAAATTATTTTATCTTAACCTAAATTTAACTTTCTGTGCTTTTAAATGTGGAGGATGGGAATTTACTAGTCCTAAACATTAAATAATATTCTTGCTTACAATTTCATATTTGGATTTTATTTGCTAGATCGAGAAGAAATGTATTTTAGCATTTATGTAATTACACTATTGGGAAGAACATTAAATAATTGGCAGTATTCTTTCCAATTGCGTTGTATTTTGTTGTAACATAGGACACAGGTCTGCCCTCTTTTCTCTACTGTTGTGGCATTGAATACAATGTAACAAAACATCTGTCCATAACTTCAGAGTGGAAACTGAATCTTTTGCCAGGTTTTGGGGAAATGTAATAGCCAAAGCTAAAACTGGATTCCTTTTCATATCAGTGATTCAACTGACCTCCATTTGTATTTTCTTTTGCTTCCAAAATAATATTTCAATACCACCCAAAAATAAGCCAAGCGAATGTGTATTGTCCTTCTGCCAAATGAGGCTTTATTAATTCTCCTTAGAAAATGACGAGACTACTGTAAATTGAGAGAGAGAATTATTTGAGTTACAATAATTCTAATTTAACAAAGATCTCCCATCAGCGACGCCTGGGGCCTTTTTATTATTCTTTCGCAGCCCATTTCATTACTTGAGGATGCAGGTTTCTAGGATTAATCAAGGGAACAATCGGTAATCTTTGTTCTGAACTTTAAATAGTTTAAAACCTGTCGTTCACGGTTTCATCTAAATCAGCAAGAGTGACAGGGTGTTTTAGACACATTAGGCCAGGGACCATGTAGAATACAAATGTTAAAAGTTGCATTTTTCTACCTAAAGCCTAAACCCAAGGCGGAATGAGCCAATCAAAGTAGCCCGGGGTGACACTGGAAACATCCCCAGCAGGAGCCGGCGCTTAATGGCTCTGATCTGTGACTTGTTGATTCCCCTGAGCAAATAAGCCTTTGATGCAGTCCCGAAGAGAGTGGTTAGCTGATGAATTGACAAAAACTAATCAGCTTTATTGAGAAACAGGTTAAAGGCAGCCGAGTGTCAATAATTCTCGTCCTGACCCCCTCATCCATTAACTCAAACCGGCTGATTAGAGCCGGCAGACCCTTTGCTTTTGCACTGAAATTGCTTTCATAAACTCACCATTATTAGCAGTCAATGCAAGCGGCTAATTTAGAGAAGACATTTCGGGGATGTCACATTTATCATCTGGGTTTATGTATCATTATCTCATTTACAGAATGTCTTAGTGTAATATGTGTTTTTGGCAATCGTGCTGGCCTGCTGCCTGTGCGCTCTGGGAGCACAGATGGACCCACAACTTTCCGGTCTCAGCCCAGACAAAGCGGGAAGAGAGCCCGTATGTCTGTCTTTGTGGTCCAACATACATTCCTACTGAGGAGATAGAGGGGATGCAAAATTGTGGCCCTTTAAATAACAACAAACAGCTATCCGTTTCTTTTCTGAAAGGTTTATCTTTCTTTTGGATGGTGAGAGCAGGTAAGGTTATTGTGGGATAAGCCTCTCTTCCCTGAATCACTGATTAAATATGTGACAAGGTAAAATGGAGCCTGATTACCTCTAACGTGGGAATCAATGTATAGATCACTGAGATTTACATAGGAGACTAGGTGAGGGCGGAGATTACTGCGCTGGATCTTAATAAGGCTTCAAACGTCTATAATTGATTTGTCTTCCGAAGGATTAAATGTTGGCAGTGTCATTGATGGACACAAGTCATTTGGGAGTATATTAGAGCTACTTAGTAATTGACAGCGGGATTAGTTTTGGGATGGATTGTATTCCCCTCTTCTGAGTAGTAAAACCATATAATTGAGCAGGAAAATTTTGCTTAGATCTGAGGAGGTAGAAATGTATTTTGCGATTAATTAGAAAACAAAGAAAATAATAATTAGAACATAAGAATTGCCATACTGGGTCAGTCCAAGGGTCCAGCAAGCCCAGTATCCTGTTTCCAACAGAGGCCAATTCAAGTTACATGTACCTGGCAAGTACCCAAACATTAGATAGATCACAGGCTATTGCTTATTAATTACTGTAATTGCAGTTTATAGATTTAAACTCAAGAAACTTATCCAAACTTTTTAAAACTCAGTAACACTAACTGCTGAAACCACATCTCCTGGCAATGAATTTCAGAGTTTAACTATGCGCTGAGTGAAAAAGAATTTTCTTCGATTTGTTTTAAATGAGCTACTTGCTAACTTCATGGAGTGCCCCCTGGTCCTTCTATTATCTGAGAAAGTAAATAATCGATTTACATTAACTTGTTCAAGACCTTTCATGATTTTGTAGACTTCTATCATATCCCCCTCAGTTGTCTCTTCTCCAAGCTGAACAGCCCTAACTTCTTTAGCCTTTCCTCATAGGGCAGTCATTCCATGCCCCTTATCATTTTGGTCGCCCTTCTCTGCATTTTCACCAGTGCAGCTATATCCTTTTTGAGATGCAGTGACCAGAATTGCACACAGTATTCAAGGTGCGGTCTCACCATGGAGCGATACAGAGGCATTATTAGTTCAATGTAAGCCGGTATGATGTGCCTCACGAATGTCGGCAAAGAAATGTCTATCAATAAATAAATAAATAAATAAATTATGAGATCCTCTGTTTTATTTTCCATTCCCTTCCTAATAATTCCTAACATTCTGTTTGCTATTTTGATCGCCACAGCACACTGGGCCCATGATTTCAATGTATTATCCAATATGACGCCTAGATCTCTTTCCTGGATGGTAACTCCTAAGATAGAACTTAACATTGTGTAACTACAGCAAGGGTTATTTTTCCCTATATGAATCACTTTGCACTTGTCCACGTTAAACTTCATCTGCCATTATGAAGCCCAATCTTCCAGTCTCACAAGGTCCCTCTGCAATTCATCACAATCCACTTGATCACCTCACTCGTTATACCCCTTTCCACATCATTTATAAATATATTAAAAAGCACCAGTCCAAGTACAGATCCCTGAGGCACTCCACTGCTTACCTTTTTCCACTGTGAAAACTATTTAATCCTAGGGATGTGAATCGTTTTTTGACGATTTAAAAAAATCGTCAGATATTTTTTAAATCGTCAAAAATCGTTAGAGTCGCGATACAATAGAAATTCCCCCGATTTATCGTGAAAAATCGTAAATCGGGGAAGGGCGGGAAAACCGGCACACCAAAACAAATCCCCACCCTCCTGACCCCCCCCCCCCAAAAATGTTTTAAATTACCTGGTAGTCCAGTGGGGGGGGGCCCGGCACGATCTCCCGCTCTCGGGCCATCGGCGCCATTTTGGCTGCCACTAATATAAATGGTGTCGATGGCCCGATAAAAAAAAACCCACCCGACCCTTTAAAATGACCCCCTTAGCCTTCCCCACCCTCCCGACCCCCCCAAAACCTTTTAAAATTACCTGGTGGTCCAGTGGGGGCGCGGGGAGCGATCTCCCACTCTCGGGCCATCGGCTGCCACTAATAAAAATGGCGCCGATGGCCCTTTGCCCTTACCATGTGACGGTATCTGTGCCATTGGCCGGCCCCTGTCACATGGTAGGAGCACTGGATGGCCGGCGCTGGACCCCCAGGGACTTTTGGCCAGCTTGGGGGGGCCTCCTGACCCCCACAAGACTTGCCAAAAGTCCAGGGGGGGTCCGGGAGCGACCTCCTGCACTCAGGCCGTATTGCCAGTATTCAAAATGGCGCCACCACTACCTTTGCCCTCAGTATGTCACAGGGGCCAACGGCCGGCCCCTGTGACATAGTGAGGGCAAAGGCTAGCGGCTGCCAGTACTGAAAATGGTGCCGGCGTATGGGCAAAGGGCCATCGGCGCCATTTTTATTAATGCAGCCTATGGCCTGAGAGCGGGAGATCGCTCCCCGCGCTCCCGCTGGACCACCAGGTAATTTTAAAACCTTTTTTGGGGGTTCGGGAGGGTGGTGGAGGGTTTTTTGATTATCGGATCGGACGCAGCCGATAATCAAAACTCAAATCGGGCTGGACGATAAAAATTTTAAGATTTGGATCGGAACCGGAACCGATCAGATTCCGGTTCCAATTCACATCTCTACTAATAACCTTTGTTTATGTAATTGATTTTATTTGTAATGTTTTATATTTTTTAACTTATTTATTATATATTAAATTATCTTTACAGCCCCTGACGCAGCCGAAAGGCGAAACTCTGCCAGAGTCGAGCATTGTTGCTTGTGACCTGGATTGTTTGGAATGAAGGTTTTGCTTTCCAAGACATCGGTCCTGTTTTGTTTCCTTTGCATCTGTGGCTACGCTTGACCGATTTCCGATTTGTTTCTTTAGCAGTGAATGATGACATAGACTTAATTGGCATCTCAGAGACATGGTGGAAGGAGGATAAACAATGGGACAGTGCTATACCGGGGTACAAATTATATCGCAATGACAGAGAGGAGCATCTTGGTGACGGGGTGGTGCTTTATGTCCGGGATGGCATAGAGTCCAACAGGATAAAGATCCTGCATGAGACTAAATGTACAATCGAATCTTTATGGGTAGAAATTCCTTGTGTGTTGGGGAAGAGAATAGTGATAAGAATATACTACCTTCCACCTGGCCAAAATGGTGAGACGGTCAGTGAAATGCTAAGAGAAATTAGGGAAGCTAACCAAATTGGTAGTGCAGTAATAATGGGCGACTTTAATTACCAAGAAACCACGGATGGGCGAGATCTGCACTTCAGGCAATTTCGCAAAGTACAAATAATGCAGATAAATGTTCAATCCTAACAGAATACTCCAAACAGCGTATTACGGTTAAGAAGTTTTTATATTTCAATTGGCAACTCCACAGTTTTAAACAAACACCAGCTTAATGGCGTCCCCCGACACGGTCCCGTGTTTCGCCGCGGGCTGCATCGGGGGGGATCGCCATACAGGAATTCACACAAGAACTGTAAAACAAACAAATTGACAAAAGTCAGGATAATAGAGGGACTTACAGCCAACCTACATACAATGCAAGAATTACATGATACAGAGAACTATAATATACCATACCTGGCAACAGCATTCAAATAGTGACAGGGAGCGCAATGCCCTTCCTAGTTGACAGGTATTTAAAGGAGACAATGGCGCTACAGCGTGAAAAAGAACCCTTGGTTGAGCATTGGATTCAGAAGTCACATTCCCTTTCAGATTTAACATATTTTGTGATTGAGGTCGTTCCCCGGCCTTTACGGGGGGGCAACTATGCTGTACTATTGGGCAGGATTGAGCAGCGTTGGATTTTCTTATTGGATACTGTACACCCTAAGGGTTTGAATCGCGATATCGAATGGTTCCTATTCACTTAGACACAGTAGCAGGGTTGGCTGGTCTCTGTACTGCTGGGGTGCACTGCAGGGTTGGGAACCAATGAACGGAGTCCCTGGACTCACGTGGTTGGTTCTTCTGCAGGTTTTGGCGCCATTGTCTCCTTTAAATACCTGTCAACTAGGAAGGGCATTGCGCTCCCTGTCACTATTTGAATGCTGTTGCCAGGTATGGTATATTATAGTTCTCTGTATCATGTAATTCTTGCATTGTATGTAGGTTGGCTGTAAGTCCCTCTATTATCCTGACTTTTGTCAATTTGTTTGTTTTACAGTTCTTGTGTGAATTCCTGTATGGCGATCCCCCCCGATGCAGCCCGCAGCGAAACACGGGACCGTGTCAGGGGACGCCATTAAGCTGGTGTTTGTTTAAAACTGTGGAGTTGCCAATTGAAATATAAAAACTTCTTAACCGTAATACGCTGTTTGGAGTATTCTGTTAGGATTGAACATTTATCTGCATTATTTGTACTTTGCGACTTTAATTACCCCAATATTGACTGGGTAAATGTATCATCAGGACACACTAGAGAGATAAAGTTCCTGGATGGAATAAAAGACAGTTTTATGGAGCAATTGGTTCAGGAACCAATGAGAGAGGGAGAAATTTTAGAACTAATTCTCAGAGGAGCACAGGATTTGGTGCGAGAGGTATCTGTGGTGGGCAATAGTTATCATAATATGATCACATTTGAATTAATGACTGGAAGGGGGACAGTATGTAAATCCATGGCTTTAACACTAAACTTTCAAAAGGAAAACTTTGATAAAATGAGAAAAATAGTTGGAAAAAAACTGAAAGGTGCAGCTACAAAGGTAAAAAGTGTGCAACAAGCATGGACATTGTTAAAAAATACAATCCTAGAAGCACAGACCAGATGTATTACATGCATTAAGAAAGGTAGAAGGAAGGCAAAACAATTACTGGCTTGGTTAAAAGGTGAGATGAAAGAGGCTATTTTAGCCAAAAGAACTTCATTCAAAAACTGGAAGAAGGTTCCTTCAGAAGAAAATAGGATAAAGCATAAACATTGGCAAGTTAAATGTAAGACTTTGATAAGACAGGCTAAGAGAAAATTTGAGAAGAAGAAGGCCATAGAGGCAAAAACTCACAATAAAATCTTTTAAAAATATATCCAAAGCAGAAAGCCTGCAAGGGAGTCAGTTTGGACCGTTGGAAGATGAAGGGGTTAAAGGTGCACTTAGAGAAGATAAGGCCATCACAGAAAGATTAAACTATTTCTTTTAGAGATGTGAATCGGAACCGGAATCGGTTCGGTTCCAGTTGCAATTCAAATCTTATAATTTTTATCGTCCAGCCCGATTGGTTTTCTGTTTATTGGCTGCGCCCGATCCGATAAACAAAAAACGGGAAAAAATGGCCGGCGCCATCTTTAAAAATGGCACGGCCATCCAGTGCTCCTACCATGTGACAGGGGTCGCCAATGGCACGGATACCCTGTCACATGGTAAGGGCAAAGGGCCATCGGCGCCATTTTTATTAGTGGTAGCCGACGGCCCGAGAGCAGGAGATCACTCCCAGTGCCCCTACTGGACCACCAGGTAATTTTAAAATATTTTGGGGGGGGTCTGGAGGGTGGGGGAGGCTAAGGGGTTAGTTTTAAAGGGTCAGGGTGGGTTGTTTTTTTAATCGGGCCATCGGTGCCATTTTTATTAGTGGCAGCCGACGGCCCGAGAGGGGGTGATCGGTCCCGGGGCTTCCACTGGACCACCAGTGATTTAAAAACGTTTTGGGGGGGTTTGGGAGGGTGGGGGAAGGTAAGGGATTAGTTTTAAAGGGTCGGGGTGGGTTTAGGGGTTGTTTTGGTGTGCCGGTTTTCCCGCCCTCTCCCCAAATAACTCCCGTTAGTGGACACAAACACGATTAACGATTTTTCACAATAAATCGGGGGAATTTCTATTGTATCGCACTCTTTAACGATTTTTGATGATTTAAAAAATATCGGACGATATTTTAAATCGTCAAAAAACGATTCACATCCCTAGTTATTAGTACTTCATAAATATCAATTGCTATTGATTGTATAAAAAGTTTTTAGGAAAATATATACACACATACAAGTACTAATAACCTTTGTTTATGTAATTTATTTTATTTGTAATATTTTATATTTTTTAACTTATTTATTATATATTAAATTATCTTTACAGCCCCTGACACAGCCGAAAGACGAAACTCTGCCAGAGTCGGGCATTGTTGCTTGTGACTTGGATTGTTTGGAATGAAGATTTTGCTTTCCAAGGCATCGGTCCTGTTTTGTTTCCTTCGAATCATTCACTGCTATACACTCTAATACTCCCATCTTACTTCTTAGATTTCTGGCATTAGCATACAAACATTTAATAGTGTGTTTTTTGTTTGTATTGAATTCTGCTTTTCAGTTGACAGGGATAAATTGGAATCTTTTAATTACAGGCACTTGGACTACTTTTCTTATTATTGGAACCTCACTGTTGGGATGCCCTAATTCTACTGCACCATTAGTATCCTTTGAAGATACCTCCCTTCAAACCAGGCACTGCTGAGCAACTGTCGGCTTTCCCCTTTGTTCTAGTTTAAAAGCTGCTCTTTCTCCTTTTTAAAGGTTAGCACCAGTAGCCTGGTTCCACCCTGGTTATGGTGATGCTCATGCCTTCAGAAAAGACTCCCCCCTTCCCCAAAAGGTTCCCCAGTTCTTTACAAAACTGAATCCCTCTTCCTTGCACCATCGTCTCATCCACGCATTGAGACTCCGGAGCTCTGCCTGCTTCTGGGGACCTGCGCGAGGAAGAGAGAATGCTACCCTGGAGGTTCTGAATTTCAGCTTTCTACCTAAGGCCAGGATTCATCATTCTTTGCAGAATGATGAATCCTGCGAAAACGGCGGGCGGGCCTGCGAAAGCTCGCAGCCTTTGCACCATGGCGGTGTGCCGGCTGCCGGCTTTCACACTGAATAGCACCACCGTGAAAGGCAAGGCATGGGCCATGCTAGAACAGAGCAGGTTCTGGCAGAGTCTTAGACATGGACAGAAGCAGACTCAAGGAACTCCAAAGAACAGGACAGGATTCAAGACTCAGGATACAAGACTCGGAACTTGGAACATTAAAAGCAAGGGTCTTCTGGAGGCTTGTGGTGCCGACGAAAAGGACATCTGGATACAAGATCATCTGGACACAAGGAAACATAGAAACATAGAAATGACGGCAGAAGAAGACCAAACGGCCCATCCAGTCTGCCCAGCAAGCTTCACATTTTTTTCTCACACTTATCTGTTTCTCTTAGCTCTTTGGTTCTATTTCCCTTCCACCCCCACCATTAATGTAGAGAGCAGTGATGGAGCTGCAACCAAGTGAAATATCAAGCTTGATTAGTTATGGGTAGTAGGGGAAGTAACCGCCGCAATAAGCAAGCTACACCCATGCTTATTTGTTTTACCCAGACTGTGTTATTCAGCCCTTATTGGTTGTTTTTCTTCTCCCCTGCTGTTGAAGCAGGGAGCTATGCTGGATATGCTTGTAGTATCAGTTTTTCTTCTCCCCTGCCATTGAAGCAGGATATGCATTGAAAGTGAAGTATCAGGCTTATTTGGTTTGGGGTAGTAACCGCCGTAACAAGCCAGCTACTCCCCGCTTTGTGAGTGCGAATCCTTTTTTCTTCTCCCCTGCTGTTGAAGCAGAGAGCTATGCTGGATATGCGTGAAGTATCAGTTTTTCTTCTCCCCTGCCGTTGAAGCAGAGAGCTATGCTGGATATGCGTGAAGTATCAGTTTTTCTTCTCCCCTGCCGTTGAAGCAGAGAGCTATGCTGGATATGCGTGAAGTATCAGTTTTTCTTCTCCCCTGCTGTTGAAGCAGGGAGCTATGCTGGATATGCGTGAAGTATCAGGTTTTCTTCTCCCCTGCCGTTGAAGCAGAGAGCTATGCTGGATATGCATTGAAAGTGAAGTATCAGGCTTATTTGGTTTGGGGTAGTAACCGCCGTAACAAGCCAGCTACTCCCCACTTTGTGAGTGCAAATCCTTTTTTCCACATTTCCTCTTGCTGTTGTAGCTTAGAGCGATGTTGAAGTCACAGTAACCATGTGTATGTTTATTGAATAAGGGTATTGTCTCCAGGCAGTAGCCGTCATTCTGGCTAGCCACCCACTTTTTATTGACGGCCTCTTGATTTTATGGATCCACAGTGTTTATCCCACGCCCCTTTGAAGTCCTTCACAGTTCTGGTCTTCACCACTTCAGGACAAGTCTTCACCACTTCAGGACAGTCTTCACCACTGGACAACTGGAACATCAGGACATCCGGAGAACAGAGCATCTGGAACATCAAGGCAACGACATCAGGAACCGACGAGATGGAGACTCAGAGACAAGGAATTCCCACGAAGAACAGAGCGCCTAGGAGAAGCTGAGATGACGAGAAATCCAGGAGCGGACTGGCTCCTTGCAAAGGCAATGAAGAACTGGTGAAGAACCCTATTTATAGGGCTGACCTGGATGACATCATCAGGAGGGGCCACAGGACAACTCCAACGCAGGCCCCTTAAGAAGCGAAGAGAGGTGCGGCCTCGCGCCTAGGGTAGGACCCTGGAGAGCGGTGACCACACCGTGAAGAAGAGCAGGAACGGCACTAAGCCGCAAGGCCAGAACCCCAGTGTCGGTGGCTCCAGCTGCGAAGGTGCAGCATCGACGGCTTCCGGGCCACAGGAAAAGGCTGGGGGCGGCTCCAAGCTGTGAGAGAGGAGGCAGACGTCGGCAGCCTCCAGGCCGCTTGAAGGCACGGCAGCAGCTCCCTGCTGCCGCACAGCAAGGAGAACACTGGCGGCCTCCGGGCTGCAAGGGAACAAGACAAAAGCTCCAGCCGCGTGGAGAGGACATCGGTGGCCTCCGGGCTGCGGAGAAAGATGGAAAAGAGGTGAGAAGCTGCTCGCGGCCCTAGCCGCGGGCAGGATCGTAACACCAAGATATGGCTGCTTTCCAAGAAGACGTAAAATTGCAGAATGCTTCGGATGAGACTTTAGATATTGCATTTTCCTTGCCTAAACTGCAAGTCTTTTCTTTGGAGGCAATTTGAAGGGCAATTGAGGGCCTTGGGAAAACTTTGTCTTTTCAGATCTCTCAGGTTGCTACTAATATAAAAGACATTAATCTGCATCTTAATGCTCAAGAGAAATCCTTGCTTGAATACTCTAAAAGAACGGCTGAAGCACAGCAGAAAGTGAAACAACTACAAACAAGTATTTCTGTTTTAATAAAAGATAACTCTTCCATTCATAGGAAATTAGAAAATCTTGAAATATATCCAAAGCGAAGAATCCTCATTTGATTCACTTTCCCAAGATTCATTTGATTTCTCCTAAAGAAATGTTTCGGAAATACTTGGTAGAAGTTCTAAAACTTCCAGTTGGATTTGTTCCTACGGTTGCCCGTGCTTATTATTTACCTGTACCCCAAAAGGAGAAAGCTGCAGGTTTAGTGGGAGATATAGTATCATCTACATCCTTGGACACTGGCAATCTTACTACCTTTTTAGAAGACTCTGGTGAGGGTCAGGCTAACGTTGCTGCACTGGTAATCAACTTGTTTTTGGAGCCTGATAAAATTTGGATCATGAAACTGTTTTTCAAACTAACAGGATCATTTATCAAAATGCATTATGGCATTATCACGGGCATAAGGGCCCTAACACTCATGATAATACCATAACGCATGCAATAGTTATTGCAATGTGTGGTGAAAATGCAAATTTTTCAAATTTATTCAAAGGGCTGGGATTGGGGAGGGGTCAATGAAAATGAGGGGCATTTTCGCAGTGTGCGATAGTGTAATGCATGCTATTGCACATTTTTAATGCCAGAAACAACTACACCTTTTTTCCTGGTGTTAAGCCGTGCAATATGCCTGAAACACAATTTGCAATAAATATCACAAATTCTGTTTTGGGCATGGAGAGGGGAAGGGGAGAGTTAGAAGTATGGAGTGGGGTGGAGTAAAGAGAAAGAGAGAGCCTCTGGCATAGTACATATAGTAGTCACCTATTTATACTGCTATAGAAGGGCCAGCTAGTAACTCGAGGTAAGGTTTTGGTGGTGGTCTAGGGTTTGGGGGCCAGTTTTACATGCAGTGTGAGACATACGAACAGCACAGTAGACCTCGGTGAAGATTTGACATGATTTGGAATGAGGAAAGTCATACAAAGATGAGATTTCTACCATGTTCTCTCACCCTAGCTTGATAGACTCTCTCCCAGGGTACTATCAAGCTAGGGTGAGAGAACATTAAAGTAATCTCATCTTAGTTTGACTTTCGTCATTTCAAATCATGTCAAATCTTCACTGAGGTCTACTGTGCTATTCGTATGTCTCACTCTGCATGTAAAACTGGCCCCCAAACCCTAGACCACCACCAAAACCTTACCTCGAATTACTAGATGGCCCTCCTATAGTGATATAAATAGTTGACTACTATACAGGCCTTATAAAGAGGTTCTCTCTCTCTCTCTCTCTCTCTCTCTCTCTCTCTCTCTCTCTCTCTCTCTCTCTCTCTCTCTCTCTCTCTCTCTCTCTCTCTCTCTCTCTCTCTCTCTCTCTCTCCCTCCCTCTCCCTCTCCCCTCAATTGAACCCAGACTGGCTTTTGTGTATTTTCTTATTTGTTTTCATGTGGAATATCTGGTTTTATCTCGTTTTAGTGTACACTTTTCCTAACAAGAAGTATTTTCTTGGTTTTTTGTTTAAATATGATAAAAAGAAAGTTAAAAAAAAAAAAGAAAATGCAGTCTCCAGAATTGTATACAATTCTGGAGTGAAGTCTCACCAGAGACTCTTTTTTTCCTGCTGGCTATTCCTCTCTCCTTGCACCCTACAATCCTTCTGGCTCTTGCCATTGACTTATCTACCTGTCTGGACACCGTACAATGATCAGATATAATTACTTACAGACCCTGCTCTTGTTTTGTGCCAGAAAAACGTCATCCCTATATTGTGCTGCTCCCTTCAGTATTTGAAACTCAGATGTATGACTTTGTATTTTTTAGCATTAAATCTTAGCTGCCAAACTCTAGGCCATTCTTCCATCTTCACTAGATTCCTCCTCATGTTTTTGCACATTCCAAGTGTCTAGCCTGTTGCAGATTTTGGTATCACCTGCAAAAAAAAAAGGGCATCGGGGTAGATTTTAAAAGGGTTACGCGCATAAGTTATGCGCAAAACCCTTTTAAAACACCCCTGCGTGCGCCGAGCCTATCTTGCGTAGGCTCGGTGGCGCGCGCAAGCCCCGGGACACGCGTAAGTCCTAGGGCTTCGCTAGGGGGGCGTGTCGGGGGCGTGTCAGGGGGCATGTTGGGGCTGACGTGACATTCGGGGCATTCTGAGGGGCGTGTCGGGGGCATGGTGCTGGCCCAGGGGTGTGCCCAAGGCCTCCGAAATGGGTCCCGGGCCGGGGAATCACATACCAGCAGCCCGCTGGCGCGCGCGAGTTATGCCTGCCTCAGGCATCTCAATTGTATCTTTTATGGTAAGAGAATTGAAAGAAAGTAAGTCCTTTAATCATTATCATCCAATCTTGGAAGCAAGATCACATCGCTTATAAGCTTATAACATTTCCCAAAGAGAGAAGCACTCCTCATTTATTTCAGTTCCCACCAGCATTTCTTGGTTTGTTTTTTCAGTTTTAATTTTTAGACTATTACAAATCTGTGGAACTAATTCTAGCAATCCTCCTTCAGAATCTGATTGCCATTTCAATTGACACGGGTATTGAATCTACCTTCCTTTTTTGAAAAGATACTTCCAACTTTTTAGAAAAGTTACGAGATGTAGCTACATCAAAGTCTTGCAATTCTTGATTTTTTCTTATTCATTTGGTACATTTTTTTTTTAGTGATCCAGATCAAAAGCATCTAGAAAGTAGCCTAATATTTACTCAACATTGTAAAAATCAGCAGCCTAGATTCAACTCCTATTTCCACCAGCTCTGATTTAAAATGTATGACATCTTTTTATTTTAAATATGCGGCTCTCACCAAATATGTGAATATTTCTCAGTTTCTTAAAGATACGTATCATTCTTTTGAACATCCAATCTCTAACTAACAAATTAACTACTTTCCAGCAAAATATCTTTAAGAATTTCCTTTGACATTTACCCTTAGCACAACCTATGCTTGTAAGAGAAACTCCTCAAAAGGCTTCGTTGTTCCTCTAGTAAGATCGCACTTCTCTCCTCCACAGGACACCTTTCTTGTCAAAGAAAAATCTTTAGTTATTAGAGATATGATGACATTCCAGACATCTTTCATAAATTGTTTTAAATGCCAATTCTTTTGACCTATTGTGCAATTTTGGAAAGTTAATCAACTTCATAATCTTCAATCTAAGCCTATAACCTAAAGGTTTGATTTTCCTGTACTGCTGCTTATTCATCCTAAGTACAGCAGCATTAACTGTTAGAGAAAACTAAAATTTTTTTTCAGCTTGTTTCCCATTGTCCTTCCCCAATTATAATACTATTTTCTGCAAAGTCTCACTATAGGAGATAATTCCCCCTTCCCAGAATAGTGTATATTGTATTTTCATAATGCCACAGAATCAATTGTGATTGCTTTTTCTTCCCTAAGGCAGTTCTCATTTTCCCATTCATATTGCTTTTTAATAAGTTTCTTTTCTCAGTATTATGTAGCTTTTTTTTCCCTCTCCGTCTTCCTCCTATCCCCCTTCCTCCCACCCTCATCCCCACACAAATGAGGTCTGGCCATAGAATGATCTTCGGAAACATATAGTGGCTATTGAAAGTCTACATCACCTTGAATATTTTTCACATGTTATGTCAGTGTGTGCATTTAAATGAGGAATTTTTCCACTCATCAACACACCTTACACAACATCTTTCAGGACAAAAAAATATTTTATTGGGAGACAAAACATATTCATATAAAAAAACAACAACATTGAAATCCAATTGGACCCCAAACGCCAATACTTGATGGAAACATCTTTGTGAATCTGTTGGAATAGGTCTCCATCAACCTTGTAGATCTAGCTTTGTCAATATTATATAATTCTTCTTTATTAAACTGTTCAAGCTCTGATAAGTTGCTTGGGGAGCACAGATGGACAAGTCATGCCACAGATCTCTATTGGATTGAGGTTGGGTTTCTGATGGACACTCCAGGACATTTGCTTTTTGTTCCTTTGTCATTCTAGGATAGTTTTGTTTGTGTGTTTCAGTTGTTGTCATGCTGAAAGGTGAACTTCCATCCCAGATTCAGTTTTCTTGCAGAGGGCAGCAGGTTTTCCTCAATGGATTTTTCCTCTGCCTCAGAATGATGCCTTGGCTTCCGAGTGACTTCATCAAAAGCCTTCATGAAATGTGTTCTGCACTTCCTAGTACATTTTGTGAAGGATTTTGGTGAGGTCGCATGAAAGCCACAGCATCATCCTGAGAAAAAGGATTCTCAAAACATGGCACCATGTTGATTATGTTTCATGGCAGCTTCCCATGACTTTTGAAACTGTTTTATATCTAGTTCAACCAAAGATTTATTACAGATAAGTTTTATTGCATCACTACATTTAAAAAAAAAAATCTGGTATGGTCGGATTTGTGCCTATGATTATACAGGTGGTGTTCTTATTTCTTCAGGCACCAGTATGAAGGCACATTTTTGCACAAGAAGCTGTGTTATATTATTTTGTTTGGTCCTCTAAATTTGTACATTGGGACGTCTATTGATTCCTTAGATTTATCATTGTTCGGCCCTTTTGTTATTGGATCTCATGTGCTTTGGTCTATTTTTCTAATTTCATAGTTGATGACAAGGGCAGCAAAAATGAGCCAGTGATTTTGGCCATGGAAAATGCATACCAATTCAGTTAGCTGTAGGTTGTACTGAATGGAAGGAAGAGCTACCAATATAATAAGTGGAGGTATGGGATACTATGTCTATCTTAACTATCTTAAGCCTAATTAAATGTTCATGAACATATATGTGATCTGGGATGGCTATGTGTTTTCCTTTCTCACTATACTTCATGAGTTTGGCTGCACAATATTGTGCTATGTAGAATTATCAGTACATGTTACCCTAGGATAGATTTAATGGAGAATGATGTTTTATAGATGTGGAATTCTGAGATTGTTTGTAAAGGGAATGGTCCTTCTTTATAGCCAGTGTTGTTTATAAGGAAGCAATGGTAAGGTAACATGTGCAAAGGAGATTAAGATAGCTTTCTTTCCCTTTTCACATTCATGAGCCTTTCTACACTCCTTTTATAGTATTCAGAATTTCTTCTACTTATGACAGTGTGTTTTTTCATTCTGAGGTTTTTTCATTATTCCTCATTGAATCCAATAATGCTGACTTTTCTATGTGATTTGGAACCTTTTTAAATGGGATAGTGTGGTGACTGAAGTGAGGGCAAGTATTTTTAGCTTTCTGCCATGAGTTCAAGCTGGCATTGCCATCGAAGTATGATCAATGTGCTTCTTCTGACCAGCTCCAGATGTTGGTGATATCAGGCAAGTTATTCTGCATATCAAGAAATGCATGATGAAGACTGTGCATATTGTAATTAAGCCGATAATTATTACATGATTCCAAGCAGGGATCAGTCTGAAAAGAAGCCTAAAGGGTTTTTTTAAATTTATTTTTATTTTTATTTATATTCCGCTTTTTGCACTTTTTTCAGCACTTAGCTGACTTTTCCAAGTTATGCAGGGTTTTTTTTAGATATATCTTATTAATATACAATTGAGTTGATGTTATTAATTGAAGTTAGTGAATAACTTTCTGCCATAAACATTTTTATTTAAAATGTAGGTGAATTGAGTCCTCACAGATCAGGACCTAAATGCTACAAAGTTGAAGAAGCATGCTTTATAATGACTAGCTAGATTTTCTATGAATGTCTTTTTGAAGGAGAACACATCATTTCAAAGAGTTAATACATTCTTTTAATAGAATAGCTTGTTATGCCTGTGAAGAGCACTTATGATCTAACGTGAGAGGAAGCCAAAAAGTGATCGGTTAGGATGATCAGATAGCTGCATGAGAAAAGGTACAGACTGAATCTTGGTTTCTCCTTATTTAGTGCATAGAGATGTAGTTCTGATTTCCCTGAGAAAAACAGGTGATGTCAGATTGGGTTCTATGTCTTTGCCTTGTGGTTATCACACTCCAAAAGATCAACCTATTAGTGACTGCTCAGATTCACTCTGCTATATCTGCTCTCTATCTGCTTACATTTTAGAATTCTTGTAGCTACAATTTAGATTCCAAAGGTGACCCTGTTGTTCTAGTATTTAATTTTTAGAATGTGGCATCAATGTATATATGTATCTGAACATGTTTAGGTTATTCTAAAATTATCTACAAGACTCATACAAGATAACAAACCGATGCTTACCTCCAATAGTTTACAATCTACTGATGACCTGGAATTGAAAGCAATAAATCACAGCACTGATACACAAAAGACAACATCATCTGACAGAGTAATTGCATTAAACATCTGATTATGAACACTAATGAATTATCCAGTGGGTGCCACCAGACATGAGGGATATACATGGGAGTACATGTGATGAACACTTATGATTCCAGAGGCCAGTGGAACATACATATGAGGGCTTCTGAAAGAAGAAGCACAGACAATTTCTAATCAGTAACTGTCAAATTAAACAAAGCATCAAACAATTTGTCTGCTAATGACTTGGTTGGCCATGATACTGTATTGCATTTAGCACTCTAGTGCCAGCAAATATAATTCCTCCAGCCTGGAAGTTATTTCAATCAACATTCATCCGAGATGGTCTTCTTCCAATCACAGAACCTTGTCCATCTATGCTCTCTCCTATTTCTCATTTGTTCTCTTCTTTATGATTTTCCTTTGCAGTACCTTCATTATCTACCATTTTTAGTTTTTGCCCTTTTCTGGCTCTATATGTATTTCTATTCAATGCCAGCACATAGGTAACCATTCAGCCCAAAACTTTACCCTCAGATCTGCTCTAAGATGGTGATTGAAAATAAAGTAAGCATGTGCAGAACTGATGAAAAGAAGGAATACTGTGGAAATACCCAGAAGGGGTCATTTCTGTGTTATTTCAAACTTCAGTCAGAAACAATCACATCCATTCTCGCAATTTTCAAATCATTTTTTGGGTACATTGGCCCTTCCAGATCATTTCTGAATCACAAACACTCAAAAGCCCAGACAAGGATTAGATTTAGAAAAACAATTAAATATTTTAGTAAAGGTAATATTTTTTTTTCCAAAAGTTTATTTGCTTGTGTGTTCTTTATGCATTTGGACACTGTTCAAGTAAATGCAACCAAATTTGGCAGAGGAAAACCTTTTTACCCAGAGGAAGGTCATGAAATATGTTTTGATCAAAATATCTGAGTGCCCAGTGATTCACAAACATGCATTTAAGGTTGTAGATCAAACTCTTCAAGACCTATGAAACAACCAGGAATTTAGGATGGAGTTGTCCTTTTAGCAGGCGATTTTTGTCAAACACTGCCATAATTCAAAAGGGAACAATGGCTGATGAACTTAAAGCTTACTTGAAAGCCTCTTAACGATGGAAAATTGTAACTATGTTTCAAACTCCCACAATAATTATGCAAGTTCACTTACAGGATAATGATTCTGCTGCTAATTTTGCACAAATGCTCAATATTAGTGATGGAAAAGTACCATATTCCAAGCAACTTCTGCAATATTGTAGAGTCAATTTAAGTGCTAAAAACTAGAGTTTTCTTGAATCTTCAATACCATTTCAACAATCACAAATGGTTTTGTGCCATTCTTACAAATATAAATAGCAGCATAAATGTCTTCATCTTAAATATCCAACAATAGCTGCTTGGATTATCTACATCATAAAAACAATTGACACAATTGTGGATGTTGGCCAAGTGAGTCAGTGCCCCACTGAATTTCTCAGCTCTCTCAATGCTCCTAGAATATCACTACATAACTTAGTCCTCAAAATTTTCTCCAGTTATGATCCTGAGAAACTGAATGTGCCAAAACTACGCAGTTGCACTAAGACTATGTGTTAGAAGTCTGATGCCTCATACTACTGATGTAACCATTTTGACAGATTGCACACAGAGTGAAGATATATTCTTACCATGGATACTTATATTTCCTACTGACATGCCTTTTGAATCCAGAGATTTGCAGTTTCTGGTATGTCTTGCCATGACAATGTCTATAAACAAATGTCCATAGCAATGTCCCTCAATGTCCATCAATAAAGCTCAAGGACATTCACTTAAGAAACAGGCATTAACCTGGAGATTCCTTGATTTTGTCATGTGCAACTTTATGCAGCTCCTCAAAAGCTGGAAATGGAAGAAAATTGTATGTGCAGGCCCGGTGCTAGCAGGTCTGCATACCGTGCAATTGCACAGGGCGGCACACCTGGAGGGGCAGCAGAAGAAGCAGCTCGCGAGGCTGCCGGTGGACCTGTCCCACTGGTGGCCGAGAAGAGGAAGAGGCCCGTGAAGCTGCCAGTAGAACACATCCCACCGGTGACCTGGAAGTAGAGAGGGCCCGTGAGGATGCTGGTGTATTCTAACCTACTGGTGGCCCAGAAGAGAAAAAGGCCCGTGAGGCTGCCAGTGGACCCAGGGGCGGATTGCAGGAAAATATCAGCCTGGGGGATTTTTTTCAAAACCAGCCCATGGGGTGTCTGATTCATGTGTTTCAACTGTTCCCAAAAGCATGTCAAACTGACCCTTCAGACCTAGTGCCTGGCAAAACTCAGCCAAAAAATCTCCAACATAAATTTCATATTTTTCTATGTTAACTAAGTAGTAGAGCATATCCCAGACCAGGAGAGAGCAAACACAGCTGCAGGCCCCCTTCCTTTCAAGCAATCAGTTGCCGCCCTTCCTCCCTCCAGTTTGATTACACCTCTCATATTATATACACAGGGTGGCCCATGGAAAAGTAGCCCACCTCCAATACCAGTGCATTGGAGGCAGGCTACTTTTCCATGAAAATCTACCCCTGTATGTATATCCTGGATTCCTGGTCTAGTATTAAAGTCTTTTGCTAACCAATCAGCTCTTGAATTAGTTGCCAAGTAATGAGACAACCATACTGCCAGCCAGTGTCAGATACAGTGTGGGGCTGATTTTAAAAGCCCTATGCGAGTGCCAGGCCTATTTTATAAAGGCCCATCGACGTGCGTAAAGCCCGGGACGCGTCTAAGTCCCGGGGCTTTACAAAAGGGGCGGGAGGGGGGTGGGAGGGGGCGGGACCAGAGACTTCCAGCCCAGCAGCCATTTGCCATTGTGTTGGAGGATAGTGTGCCGGCAGGCTGCCGGCGTGCGCAACCTGCGCCTGCCTCCAAGCAGGCGCAAAAGGTAAAATAATTGGGGGGGGGGTAGGTTAGGATTAGGGGGCGGAAAGGCTAGGGGAAGGGGTGGGAAGGTCAGGCTAGGGGGTAGGGAAGTTCCCTCCCAGGCCACTCTGAAATCAGAGCATTCTGGGAGGGAATAGGGGAAGCCCATGGGTGACAGTGAGCGCAGGGTGCACAATTGTTCACCCCCTTGTGCGCGCCGACCCCCAATTTATAACATGTACGCCCACGCGTATGTATGAAAATCTACCCCTGTATTTATATCCTGGATTCCTGGTCTAGTATTAAAGTATTTTGCCAACTAATCAGCTCTTGAATTAGTTGCCAAGTAATGAGACAACCATACTGCCAGCCAGTGTCAGATACACTCACACATAATCTTTCAGACACCCACTTTGTGTCTGAAAGTGTGTGGGGGGATGTCTTTTTCTCTGACCTAGAAAGACACCTACTCACACACAAACACTCTCTCTATGTGAAACAGGAAAGACACATCTATACACAGAGTGAGTGTGTGGGTGTCTTTGTGTCAGAAACACACCCACCCACCCATTCTCTCAGACACACACATTCTGCTGCTGCTTGTGTTCACACAGTCTGTGCCCCCACTCTAGTACTGCCTGCCAAATCATTCAGTAGTTTTTTTGCTTGTTGTCAGCCCCTCCCTTTCCAATTCCCATCCCTTCTTGGCAAACCCATTCTCCAGGAGACTCACTGGTTCCACAGACAGCAGCCCAAAACTACACAGGCATTTCCTCTTGGCTCACCCATCCCTTTCTGTGACTGTTGCTTGCCTCCACTTTTTCCTATTCCCATTGACTGTCTGCTGCAGCTTTTATGGTTTCCTAGGCTCTGAACTGACCTCCTACTCTAACAGGCCGATACAGTACAGTGTAGGGATGTGAATCGTTTTTTGACGATTTAAAATATCGTCCGATATATTTTAAATCGTCAAAAATCGTTAGGGCCACGATACAATACCAATTCTCCCGATTTATCGTCAAAAAATTGTAAATCGGGGGAAGGGGGAGGGCAGGAAAACCGGCACACTAAAACCCACCCCCGACCCTTTAAATTAAATCCCCCACCCCAAATGCATTAAATTACCTGGGAGTCCTCCGTAGCGGCGGTCCGTGGCTAAATTGGGGGAAGGGGGAAAGCACGAAAACCGGCACACTAGATCGTGAGGTCTTCAGCCGGCGCCATTTTTCAAAATGGCCGCCGCAAAATGGCGGCGGCCATAGACGAAAACAATTCGACGCAAGAGGTCGTTCCGGACCCCCGCTGGACTTTTGGCAAGTCTTGTGGGGGTCAGGAGGCCCCCCCAAGCTGGCCAAAAGTTCCTGGGGGTCCAGCGGGGGTCAAGGAGCGATTTCCTGCCGCGAATCGTTTTCCGTACAGAAAATGGCGCCGGCAGGAGATCGACTGCAGGAGGTCGTTCAGCGAGGTCCAGAAATCTTGCAAGGGTTCCGGACCTCGCTGAACGACCTGAGATTGTTATGAATTAGTGAATTAGTGAAGGTAGAGGGGTGCACAAACTTTCTTCTCCCTCACAAACAGTCTCTGACATTTGCATGCTCCCTGGGGGTCTCTGACACACCCACGCTCCATTCCGCATGCTGACACACATACTCAGCTGAAACACACACACACTCTCCCTCACATATGCTTCCATCACACATGCTGATAGCTGAAACACAGAAACACACTCTCCCATTGCACATACTGGTGCACATGCACACACACACACACACACTCCCTCACATTCACTGATGCTGACACACTTGCTCCCTCTCACACACACATTCTCCCACACACACATGGCACTCACACATGCACACTCATACACACTCACTCCCTGACATACTCTAACTCACTTTCCCCTCTTTTGGTCTCTAAATATATTAAAAACATTTTTCCTTACATTAGTGCTCAGGGGGAATCTAGGCAGGAACACCTGATGATGGTCCTGGTATGGGAAGAGGTGGACAGGAAGGCCCCAATGCAGGGAGGGAGTTGGGGAAAAGTTATGTTTTCCCATGGCCCGAATGTAAGGGTGGCCAGCCTGGTCAGCGGCAGAGATTAAGGAGAGGCTTCCTGCAGCTGAGATGTGAAGAGAGATGGTGGGGCAGTTTCCTGCTACCGTGGTGATGAGGGGAGGAGGGGATCAGTTGCATAGAACCTCAGCAATGCCATAGGATTAAAAAAAAGGCAGGCCCTTGTAGCCGCGGGCAAGGGAGGGGGGGGCAAAAGAACAGAGGTGCAGACCCATGGAGCTACAGTTCCAGCTGCACAAAAACAAAAGTAAAGAACTGAGCGGAGAACCTCAGGGGAGGCTTCAGTTCTACCAAAAGAAATGCTGCAGGGCCTGATATTGATCTCAGCGGCTCTGCAGGCATGGGGCCGCTGCGATCAACACCAATCACATGACTGGCCTGACCAGCCCACCGGGGCATGCTGGAAGCCCCGATAGGGTCCCCAGGGGTGGATTGTCCTATCCCATTGGCGGCCCTAAAGAAGAGGAGGCTCACGAGGCCGCCAGCGGACCCCATCTCACCGGAGGCCAGGAAGAGGAAGAGACCCATGAGGCCGCCGGTGGACCTTATCTCACCACTGACCTGGAAGAAGACGAGGCCTCTCATCCCACCGGTGGCTGAAGAAAGAAGGAGCCCATTCTTCTACTCCTTCTCAGTGCTGTTCAAAACACATGCAGCTAGCACATTTTCTATGTTGATCTCGCAATGCACGAGATCAGCACAGAGGAAGTGCTAGGCGCGCATGGTTTGATGAGCACATGGGCCAGCACATGAGGAGAAGCAGCAGAATGGCTCTTGCTGGTGTGTGTGTGTGTGTGTGAATGAGAACCTTACTGGGGTGTGTGGCTGTGGTGTGTATGAATGAGAGCCTGACCTGGGGGGGGGAGGGTTATGTGAATGGGAGCCTGACTGGGGGGTTGTGTGTGTGTGACAAGGAACCTGTCTGGGGGTGTCTGGGTGTATGTGTGTGTGTATTTCTATGTGCATGGGAACCTGACTGGGATGTGTGTGTATGGTGTGTGTGTAGAAATCTGTCTGGAGTGTGTGTGTGTGTCTGTGTGAATGGGAACCTGTCTAGGGTTTATTGGGTGTGTATGTGTGTTAAGAAAATTTGTGCTGCCTCACTAATCCATGCCTTACTCAGGATGACTGGAAATAAAAAGTTTTCAGGTATGGAGAGCAGTGAATTTTCCAATATAAAATTGATTTATATTTCTTGATGTTATTGTTTGATGAATGATTTATGAGGACTGGTGATGTTTCTGTTTCTTCATTGCTGCATTGCAAATAGAGTCTGGTTTGTTGCAGTTTCCGGTTTCCAGTTCAGTATATGTTTATAGGTTATAGTCTCTTTATTCTGAATATGGTGAGGGTGAATCTGTGTTCTGCATGTTTAATTGAGGTGGGGTATTCTGTGTTAAAAAAAAAAAAAGAGGAGGGAGCAGCACAGTAATTGTTCGCACAGGGCAGCAAAAATGCTAACACTGGCCCTGTGAATGTGTTTGCCCCTTAGGCCAAAACAAACAAAAAAATTGTATATCCTCTGTTTTACAATAAAAATCTAATCTATTATATATTTTACAAAGTATGTTTATGTGTGTTTGACCACTTTATAATATGTCAGCCATTAGATTTTGAATTTCCTGAGCAATACCAGGTAACTTAGCTATCACTATATATATATATGGCTCAATTTTCAAAGCTATGTATATGCCTAAAGCCTGGTTTTATGCATATAAATGGCTATACTAAAATATCCCAGGATCCAGTTCATGTACAGATATACGCATAACCCATTTTCACATGTACTTTTGTGCAAACTGGCAAAGAAGCATTCTAGGGAGAGGAGTTCAGACTTACATGCACACTTTTTTATTAAAACAAACATATGTGCATAAATTCAGATGCACAAGTTATGCCCTCAATAAAGCAGGTGTACTTTTGTGCGAGTGAATTTATATGCTTATTCAGGCACTTACATGTGAATTTTCAAAGTGAACTTATGTGCCTAAGTTCACTCAGAAAATTCAGAGTAAGGTCTACATGTAATCAATATGCTCAGTCCCTACCATGCACAGTTATAAAATTACCCTCACTATGTCCATCTCTAGGATCTGTCATCATTTTGTACTGAGTCTGTAGTTAATCTGAATTGCTGTACCCAGAACATACAGGTGAGGTACTGATACTGATGATATTGCTAGGTTCTGAGCCTTTCTTAATAATTAGCTGTTAAGATATGCTACCATATGTGAATTTTTAGTATGACACAAAGGTGAATTGTATTGTGAAGGTCAAAGGAGCAGGTACTAATGGTCTTCTTCTGCATCAGCTTCTAACCCTCATGATCTCACTGTCAAAGCCTGAGATGGACATCACTGGAATAGGTATGAGCCATTCCCTATAGGTGATGTTTTAGAGAAACAATCAAATCAGCGTGAATCTGGGAGAGGTGCTAGAACAAATTGACAAACTAAATAGTAGCAAATCACTGGGACTTGATGGTATTCACCCCAGCGTTCTAAAGGAACTCAAATATAAAACTTCAAACCTGCTATTAGTAATCAGTAACCTGTCATTAAATCTGCCTCTATACATGAGGGCTGAAGGGTAGCAAATGTAAAGCCAATTTTCTAAAATTTGTCCAGAGAAACCTTAGTGGCTAGTGGAAAGAAATGAAGAAACTGGATAACCTGTGTTAATTTTAGTTAACAAAACAAATTAGATCCTCTCCACTAAATATATAAATATCAAAGTAAAGTGAATATGTACTCAGAAAACTTGTGTCACATGAAAGTTAATTGCTATGATAACAAGAAATGGAGGTAGGAGAATAAACCTATGCAACCTACTTTTCCATAGTCCTCATATAATCATAGGCAACATCAATAGTCCTGGTTTTTTTTCCTACAGATTTTTAGTGATGCAAGTGTTGTTTGTTATTAGGAAACAATTATGTGTAGTACAAATAATGGTAATATAATAATACTAAAATGAAACTTATCTGGATATGTATCCAAAAATGCTGACTGGTGTACATGTCTGTATCTGTGTCCAAAATTGCTGGGTGGTATACATATCTGTATACAAAAATGCAGTTCTGGTCACCCCATTTCAAGAAAGATATAGTGGAACTAGAAAAGATATAGAAAAAGGCAAGAAAAATGATAAAGGGGATGGAATGGCTCCCTGATGAAGAAAGACAAAACAGGTTAGATCTCTTTAGCTTGGAGACAGCTGAGAGGGGAGATGACAGAGGTTTATAAAATCATGAGTAGGGTGAAACATGTAAATAGGGAATGGTGTTTATACCTTTTCTAATAGTACTAAGACTAAATTAGCAGATAGCAGATTTATAACAAGTCAGAAAATTTATTTTTCTACAAACTGCACACAATCAAGCTATGGAATTTGTTGCCAGAAGATGAGGTCAAGGCATCTAGCATATCTTAATTTAAAAGGGGTTTGGACAAGTTCCTCAAGGAAAAGTCTAAAAATAATTATTGGCCAGGTGGCATTGGGGAAACCCACTGCTTATCCCTGAGAGTAAGGAACAAGGAATTGGATTTACACTTTGGGCTCTACCCAGAACTGCCTAATGGCCCAGATCAGCCACTGCCAGAGAAAGGATGTTGGCTTGATGGACTTTTGTCTAACCCAGTATAGCACAATTTATGTTCTTAACTAAGTTCTAAATAAGAATGGTCTAAATAACAATCAGGAGATATTTTTTCTACTGTCTATTTAAATGTTTTTGAAAAGTGTTTGCTTTGTCCTGTTCCTGTGTGCGTATATATAATTTTAAGTTGGGATACAGTCAAAATAGTCATATAGGTACTTAGTTTAATTTACATGTAATCAACAGGGGGTTCAGCTGACAACACAGGGCTGAAGTCGTGGAGTGCATGGGCCAGGTTAATCGCACGGGGAGTCGCAAATGCTTAGCATAGTGCTAAATCAAAGACTTAATTTACAACCCTGTGTAAACACTGGTAGAGCTAGAAATAAAGGTCCAATTACCAGAGCTTACAGTTTGTGACCTAAGGGTGTGCATTACCTGTGCAGCAAGCAGGCAAGCTGCATAATTATATTGACAAAAAGCCCACGCCAAGGCCAGAGGCATGAAACACACACTAACAGGCTAAAGACTTGAAATACACCACTAGGTTATACTGAGGATAAGGGTCACACTGCCAAGCTACAAATACAGAGCACACTGCCAGTGGACAACACCAAACCCACTGCCAGGTTAAAGACAAGCAAGGCATTGTTGGGCCGGTGCTATTCAGGCAGCCGTTCCATTTGTTAGTTGTCTTGACAGGAAGCCAGCACGGTATCATTTATTATAATTTGATATATGAGATGTCAAAAACATATATCAAAACAAAATAAATGAGAATTGGTATTCAATAAAAAAAATATGAAAATCTATATCTTTCAGTGAGCACTAAATATAAAACTGAGAAAACCTTGGTGTGGAGGAATATTAATGTGATCTAACCAGCATGTGGGGGGCAGGAATCTTTTGGCTTTCAAACACCTCACACCTGTTATAGCAGAGAACTGGAAGAGTGATCACAAAATATGATTTCAAAAAAAAAGAAGTTCTTTATTCATTCACTTTCCATCCATTTCTTACCATTTTATTCCACCAGCCACAGACTCAGAAAAAAAAACAAAAACATATGAAAATGCAGCCCCAAAACACATTTCAGCATAATCACTGTGGGTTGTTTTTTTTTTTTAAATGTTTTAATTTAAGGCTAATTTCTTTGATGAAGTGAAGATCTGGCAGAGGGCGGCAAGCAATGGCAAACAGTGGGCGGCAGCAGCAGAAGTAGCCAGAGCCTTTCAGAGGGATTTCCCAGCAGAGCAAATGACCAGGGTCATGGGGCCATCTTTAACAAGTTCATTAGCCGGATTAGCCCTGCTGGCACAAAAAGAAGAGGGAAAAAAAACAGGTTACCTTGGCACGCAGGCTAGAAACTATTAATTCAAGCAAAAAGGACCATATGTTCTTGAATTATATTATAGGGGGAAATCAAATCACTCTTCCTTACCAGCAATACACCATCAGCCCCATCTGCTTGTCTGGCTGGTCCTTTGCGGGTGATGTACTATCGTACGCCAAATTCCATGCACGTCTGATGAGGTTGCATGCGCGGGAGTCAACATGCAAAGGTGCCCAGCAGACACAGTGCACCTGAAGTGCAGCTGTGAACTCTTTTTTTGCAAAGGTTTTAACTACAGCTCATTGAGATATGGTTCGCCTCACACTTACAAATGAAAAATTCTGCACCCAAGCCCACTTTATGCACACGAGTTGCCAAATGTTATTCCTGAAGGGACTTTGCCAAATTCGATCCATCGGTATCTTGGCCCCAAAGTATGATATTTCAAATAACGCACACGTGCGGGGTTTTACCGCAGAATATGAGATATTCTTTCTGTCTTTTACTAAATTGTCCTCTAAGACTCTCATTTTCTCTAAGATCCATGGAGCTACTGGAGCTCTGTCTATCTTGATAAACTATATATAAAGATAGATAGATAGATAGATAGATAGATAGATAGATAGATAGATAGATAGATAGATAGATAGAACGGTCTGCTTGTTTGCAGGCATAAATTAAACAAGAAAACCCTGAAATGTAAGTAACCTTTCCAGACTGCTGCATACTGTTGGGAGCAGGTCATGGGGGCACTATCCCGTTATAGGAGGAAGGCAGAGAAATGCAGTGCTGCCTGACACGCTCGCTCCCATTACAGCTCAGCACTGGACCTTTTAGCTACATCAACACCATTAAATATACCAATTAGATGAAGTTTCCTGTCATTAGCGACGCCGACTGCTGATTTCAACACGATCGCGTTGCTTGTCTGTGCCTAATTCTGAAGCAGATTTCTTTCCACCCTTCCTTATCTTGAGTTTTCAAAGTTCAAAATAAAAAAAGCAAACAAACAAACAAACAAAAAAAAAACCACCCGGAGCCGATGTGCAAAAAGGTGACTTTTCTCCGGGCTTGACTTTTATAGATGAGCATGCGAAGTTCTCCCTTAGAGACTCCGGCTTCGTGGTTTAAATTGAACGTGTTTATTTTAGGACACAGTACAAGCAAGGATATTGTAAATATAAGGAATATAAATTAAGAAACTGAAAGCATTCTGAATCTGTTTAGCTATCTGCGTTCCGTTTAGAGGCCTGTTTCAGAAACAGTTTGCTTAGTGGATACAGAAAGACAGAAAACCTTTAAAATTCAGGATCTCTGGGTTACAGTGATATTCATTTAAGTTCGTAGTATTTACAGTCATTTAATTCCCTTACTTATATTTTGTAGACAGATAGATAGATGCAACGGAAGGTTGTTGATACCGAAACTTTAACTCAGCAAGCGATTACGTGAAAAACCGGTCTGTCCAGGAACCAAGGCAGAAGAAAGTTAGGGTACTAATGTGACCAATGTCTAAAAGGGAAAAAAATCCCCCGTCTTTCAGTGTAATTTGGAGAAAACTAAACACCTGAACTATTTTTAGTAATTAAAACAGCAGCCAAAAGATAAGAACATAAGAAAATTGCCATGCTGGGTCAGACCAAGGGTCCATCAAGCCCCGCATCCTGTCTCCAACAGTGGCCAATCCAAGTCACAAGAACCTGGCAGGATCCCAAAGGGCAGACAGATGTGTTTAGCTTGTTCGCGTGCTTCAAGAAATGCATATTGGCTTGGTTTATTTTGTCAGGTTTGGTGTAGTCAGTTTAGTTCATCAGAATATGAAAATCTTGGTAAATTAACTTCTTTATTATTAGCACATGAATGGAATTAAATCCCCAATGGCTAAAACGGAGGCAAAGGGGAGGCTGATTGTGAGAACGATTTCTTATACAAACGATTAGTCACTGAAGCTGGTAGTATTGCATGAGCTATTACTCCTCCTAAGAAGGAATAACAGAATTCACACTTTAAGGGTGGCTTAACTTTGCTTGCAAATTTGCATTAATTTATTCAGCTTTAAGCAGCCATCTTTTAAGTTACCTTGTTGTCTTTGGTTTACCAAAAAAAAAAAAAAGCTCAAGAAAGGCCCTAGCTCTTAAAAAGGAAGAGGCCTATTTTCTGTTTTCTCCCATTCTGGGTCTGTGGGGGGAAATGCTTAATAAGTGATCCCCTAAATTAAAAGACAAGGAGGGAGTATGAAGAAGAACTTGGAAAACAGCTCTGAAACTGAGCTGTAGGCTCTTGAAAGGGATTGCATGTGGGTGACTTCCTATTTCCCAGACAACTGCAGGTGGATTCTCGCGTGCCTGGAGCTCAGTTTCTCCGGATACCCCCTGTGCATGGGAGAGTCTGGGCAGGTCTCTGATTAGGCAAAGCGGAGCCATGAACGAGCCGGAGAAAGCGGAAGCCTAATAAAAAGGAAAATAAACGACCTCAATTATTTGTGGCAAAACACGAATTCTACAAATCATGTTCGCTTCCCTGCGCTACGTGCTGGCTGGCTCTGTAAATCACGCGGACTCGTTGAAGGAAAAGCCTTGGACGCTCAGACCCTTCGGATCGCGCTCCCTTGCTGAGGACACTCTTTGCGATCCTCCGGCTCCACAAATGCGAATTCAATCGGTATTTACCTTCATCTCCGTGTGTAGAACATATTCATTTTCGTCTGTAAACTAATACTCGAGCAGAGAGCAGTCATTTTTTTTTTTTATGATTCTCTCTGCCCTGCGATCTCCACACATTTATATGCAAACTGCTTTACCCCATATGCAAAGAAATGCATTCCCTAAATAAATTAAATCAAGTGGGAAAGAGAGTACATTATACAAATGAACTGGACGTTTTATGGACCAATAACTTACGTGAACACGTCAAAGCTACCTATAAACCAACGCTTCATACAATAACCAATACATCTGACAAAGCAGTTGATTTACTGATGAATTCTCATGCTATAATACTCCAGGAAATTAATATATTAGTCACAAACCAATATACTCGATACACAAAACCAATAAAGTTGTCATGGAGCCCCCACGCATTCCACATGTAAATTGATGTCACAGAACAGGAGGCGTGTGGGCCAATATGCTTAATTAACACATTCAACAGTTCCGTGAGTTTTAGCCAAGTGACAAGTTAAAGCTGGAAGTGGATGGCGCCCAGAACTGCCCAGCCACCTCCGTTCTCCCCACTCATCTACTTAGTCTGACCTTGAGCATTTCACGTCTCCTCCTTGTGCTTCCTACTTTGAGGGTGAACGCTGCAGGGTTCCTACGAATTGCTGGGCACATTCCTGTCTACAATTAGGACCATGCATGCCCTGGGAGTCCCTTGAAATCAGGAAGGTGGTGGCGATTGGGGATGCAATTGTAGTGCCTGAATACACTAGAGAGATCACACCTTGATTTATGCCTAGGGACCTTCGTTTTAGGTTTTTATTTTATTTTTCTTGGGAATTTCAATGTTATATTACGACTTTTTTCAACTGTACCTTAATTTTTGAGCTCTTTCATCTTTTGTATTTATACTGTACTCACACTCCATTTACTCTATCTCTTTTATATTTATTTTATATTTATTTTCTATATAATATTTATTACTATATTACTATGTTTAATTGGTTATCTATTCTATTTGTTCCAGCATTTTTGTTAGTTCTATTGTTACCTGTTTTATTGTTCAACTGTTCTATGTAAAGCCCACTACTCTTTTTGGGCATTTAAAAGTTGTATGTAAACCGGATTGATTTGTAGTTCCTACAAGAACTTCGGTCTATAAAAATTAAAAATAAATAAATAAATAAATATAACAAAAAAAAAATAAATCAGTGGAATTTTTCCATAGACTTTTTTTTGTTGTTATAATATTGAAATTCCCAGGAAAAATAAAATACAAACTGAAAAGGAAGGTCCCTATTTATGCCCCAAGAGCCTCGGTTTCCATGGGTGCTTTTTTTTTTTTTTTTTAAAGGCCCCCAAATGGCAGAAGACCTTTAAGGGGAAGAATGTATAGGATTCATTGTCTGTTCAGTAACCAGGGCAGAAAACAAAGAGCAGCACCGCGACTGAATCGTGGACAAGATGAGCCCCCCTCAGCAGCAAGGCCTGCCCTGATAGTCCAGGGCTCTCTGTTTAACGTGAAATATTTTGGAAGGTAAAGAAAACCTCCAGAGCGGCTTGGTTTCATTTCAGACCCTTGTCTTCGGAAAGTACAAAAACATGGTTCCAGCTGTTGTTCACATTTACAGGGGAGCTCGGGCCCCTCTTTTCATTTCAGTAGCTTCAACCTTCTCCTAAACAAAATATCCCAAGGTAAAACGCCACCGAGGATCTGAAACATAACAGCGCGTGGGATCCTGCAGCTCTGCACCATTTTTTTCTCTCCAAGGCGTGTGTACTCCAACTTTTTCTTCGCAATTTGTAATGATCTCAGCTGCATCAAGTAGAGAAAATGGGTGTTTGTTACTTTCCTAGAGTACTGAAAAACAGCTTCTTAGCCTGACGTTAATTTCCATAGGTTAGCAAAACTCAGTAGTGCTACGTTTTCCTCCCTAAGAATCTGTCAAATACTAGAACCCTAAATGAAGTTCACGTACCCCCTGTCACCTTGCAAGAATTAGGAAAAACCCACCATCGACTTGACCTTCTTTGTGGAAGAAAGATTCTGGGACGCGCTAAAATATTACAAGAATAATTAAAAAGGAATATCCAAACTGCTACTAAAGTATTAATAGTCTGTTCATTCTGTTCCTTCCACATCATGGAAACTACACACCGGAAACAGTACTAGATTTTTCTATTAAGACATTAAATCATTTCAGTTCACAGCACAAAAAGAGAAAGGCAATCTTCTATTCTTTACAAGTTAAAAGCTTCATTTTCTCAAATTAGTTTCACGCGAGGTATCTCTGACTTCCAGGGTCCCCCTTTTAGCGCACAGACACAATCACAATTTTCACAATCATATTTCGAATTTTATAAAAAATCAGGCGACAGGTACAAGCTCTGGGGTTCATTTTAGAAATGGTCTTGATTTTTTTAAAACTGTGAAAAGAAAATCTAGCATATAAAGAGAAACGACCGAGTCTCGGCTTTTTTTTTTTTTTTTTTTTAGTTATTCTGTAAAATACAACTGGAATTTGAAACGATGCAACTTCCAAGGAATAAGAAAGTTGTTAACCAAGGAATACAAATGATCACCTAAAGTCCTCAAGAACGGAGATTAAATTTTGTCAGGCTTAAAGGTGTTCCAGGCAGTCAGAATAGTTTTACCTACAAGAAGCATGTGTGTGTGTGTGTGTGGTGTGTGTGTACACTGCATATCTCTAGTTTCTGTAAAAAAAAGAAAACAGAACAAAACTGGATACATTCCTAATTCCTTCTCACCTTCCCCTATGTGTGTTTGTGCAAGATACAGAAACGAGCTCCTGCTTGTCAAACTTTTATTTCAGTGCTGAATTTGGCTTCCTGACCTTATAGGTGGTTAGTCTTCAAAACTCATTAAAAAGCAGTTGGGTTTGCAAGCACATAACGCAAACATTTACATCTCCAAGAACGGCAGAAAACTGGACTGAGTCACACCGTTTATTCCGGCGCTCCAAACTGAAGAAAGTCATCGGCCTGCCACTTCTCTAAAGTTTCTGATATCCCATCACTTTCTGAGATGTACCTCTATTTCTTCTTTTTAGAAAGTTCACTTTATTTTTCTTCATACAAAGGATTGAAACAAATCAGTCACAGCCTTAGTACATTTTTTTATTTTGTTTAATATTTTCATTCACATAGAAAGAAACGCAGTTATTCTATTTTACCTTGGGACCCGGTTTTCCAATATATTTACAAACCAAGAAGTGTGGGAAAGTATGATCTTTCATTACCTTTCATGTCCTGTTACAACTCTGCTTTCCTTTCTTTCCTTGCTTTTCTGTTTTCCTTTTACTCTTACATTGGAAACAATATTCTGTACAGAATTACAACGCATTACAAACTTTCAGACGATTATGAACGTCCATCCATCAGTATGACTCATTGTGAGTGCTTATAAAATATTGCACATTTGTTTAATTAGTAATATTTTATAACGGTGTCATGATGTATCCGTTTTCTCGTTTAAAACGTGCGCAGATTACACTTACTGAAATGATGTATACAGATCAACGTATTTCATTTGATCAAAAGCCTCTTACTGCCGGTTAACTTACTATATATAAATAATATATATTGTTAGGAGGGTGAGATAGTATCATTCCAACCTGAACAGAAAAACAGATAGCAGTTGAGAGAGGCAGGTTAAGCCTTTTTTTTTCCCTTTAGAGAATCATCCCTCAGCTTTATATGCTTTTATGTTGTATGGTTTATTAACTTATCCATATTAGCAAACCACATTTATTCAGCTTCTGCTTTTATACACACTATCTTTATTTGTACAAACAGTGTTTTCTGCAAAACCAAAAGTTCCGTTCCAAAAGTTTCATGTTCTGGATTGAGCAAATAGGACTCGTTTCATTCAGAATTTCTCTAGTCCATAGGCACATAATTGAGAAAAAGTATTTGAAAAATAAGGCCAAGATGGAGAGAAAGCTTTCCTAGACAGCGCCCAATCAAATTCAGGGTTTGTTTTTTCAAAGAGAATAGAAGCCTAAGCCTGATAACTTCTGATAATTGAAGCTGTTGAACAGAGCATGCAGGGCAAAGCATGTGTGATCGCAAGTTGAGGTGCAGTAATTTGTTCACATATCCCCAAGAAATGTCTCCTCCGCCGCAGATTTTTTTTTTTTTTTTTGTTTAATTTTCATACCAACCTTCATCCTAGACTTTAATGTGAATTCAAGACGCTACTAGTGATGGAGACGGGAGTTTAACTCGCCAGTCCTGGTAGATTTCGTTCTTCGCCCTCCAGCTGCACCCACACACTCACACACCCCCTTCTTTTCTGCGATCTTAGACCGTGTTGGGAGCAGGAGCATTCCCTCAGCCTCCCCGGGCTTCACACTCGCTCTCACCTTCGCCCGGGTGTTAGGGCGCAGCTGGCGGGAGAGCAGCACGTGACAGCAGAGAACTCGGCGCGCGAGCGCGCGCGCCGCCCTCCCCCCCCCCCCCCCTCTCCCTTCCAGACGCTCCAGCTTCTGACAGCGGCCAGTCCCGCAGCCAATGACGGCCGCCGCCTGCCTAGCCCCGCCCACCGATCGGGTCACTTCAAAGGCCCTGCCACCAATGAAGGCTCCTGCCCGGGCCTCGAAGTGCGAAGTGCGGCAGCGGCGGCGCTGAGCTCAGAGTGTGCCTGGCGCCCGGCGGCGGTGCTGCTGGTGGTGGCGCTGCTGCTGCTGCCGTCCGTCCCGCGGGGAGGAGGAGGAGGAGGAGGGGGGCCTTTCCGAGCTCCCGTGCCCCCCGGCGGCTGCGCCTCCCGCCCTCCCTCTCTCTCTCTCTCCCCCCCCGCCCGCTGCTCGTGGGTGGGGGAGACCCTGTCCGGTCTGATGGAAAAATCCAAAAATTTCCGCATCGACGCTCTGTTGGCCGCCGACCCGCCCAAGGCTCAGACCTCGCCGCTGGCGCTGGTCACCTCGCTCTCGTCGCCGTCGGGCAGCAGCCCGCCCTCGGAGCACACGGCCGGCAGCGGCTCGGACTGCCTGCGCACCGACAGCCCCTCCCCGCCCCGCCTGGGCGCCTGCGGGCTGCTGCCCAAGCCCGGCTACCTGAGCGGCGACCCGCACCCGCACCTCCAGCAGCAGCAGCAGCATCACCCGGCGGCCGGCATGGGACTCCACCCGCAGGGAGCGGCGGCGGCGGCGGCCCTCTACGGCCACCCCGTCTACAGCTACGCGGCGGCGCTGGCGGCCGGGCAGCACCCGGCCCTCTCCTACTCGTACGCCGCCCACCTGCAGGGCTCGCACCCGGCCGACCCCATCAAGCTCAGCGCCGGCACCTTCCAGCTCGATCAGTGGCTGCGGGCCTCCACGGCCGGCATGATGCTGCCCAAGATGCCCGACTTCAACTGTAAGTGCCGGCTCGGCCTCCCACTCCGTCCGCGCGAAAACCCCCGGGTCTGCTCGCTCACGCGGGATGTCGGAGGAATGGTAAATAGGAAAGGGAAAAAAAATGTCAAGAGGAGAAAACATTCCCCCACCGGCGAAAAGCATGAATGTATTGTGAAAGCCCGCTGAAGTGTTTTTGCTAAAAGAAAAAAAAAAAAAAAGAAAACACTTTTTAAATATTTGCGCCCGTGTACAAAAACGGTAAAGTTGTAGGAAGATTAATTTGAAATGGTGGCGTAAACTAGCGCTGTTCGGAAATGTGCAGACTTTTATGTGATGGAAAATGCAATGTAGTAGGCTGAATATTTCAGTTTCTTGCCCATGAAATGGATGTATTATTGAATGCTGTGGTGCTATGAAAGAAAATGTAAGGTTTCTCATGCAGAAGTACATTTCTCCAGGAACTGTTTTAAATAATATTTCTATTTTCCTATCTAGCGAGTTCCAGTGGGCCTTCAGAAACGTGCGGCGTTTTTAAAATAACATAATCATGACGTTTTAGAATGACAGGTACCATCGAAAATGTAGAAGGTGCGAGCTCTGCAGTATCAACTTCATCTTAAAACGAAATAATAATCTTTTTGTGTTTGATCTGTTTTAAAATTGTGGCCACACAATTTTATTTAAATTCTGGGCCTATACTGAGTGCATCCACAGTTATTTGCTGGGACTGTTTTTCTTTCTTAGAATTGTATCAAGTTTTTTACCGATATCATACCAAAATCAAGGTTCTGGTCCCTTTTTATAGGACAGATTTATTGCTTCAACCTAATCCAGGTTTTTGTTTTTTTCAGGGCAACTAGTGCTACTGGAACTCTGCAATGTCGGAAAGGAAAGAAAAAGATTTAACTATTCCTTCCATGCAGAGTGCATAAAAATGGGGGTCATTGTATATTTTCCCCCCTCCCTTGATTGCATTTGTTTGGAGAGCAAGAGATTCAGGAAGAAAAACAATTAGTAAACTTGTCAGGATTCCTGCCGTGACAAACACGATGCAATAGTGAATAAATAGCCAGGCAAAAGGAGACTGGAGAGCAGGAAAATCACAGAGAAGTGAGAAACCCTTCACTGGGCCACTGTTTGTGTACTGAGCAGTGCCGGGTTTCATTGTGCTTATTTTAGCAGGTTTGCTCAAAATTAGGGAGTAAATGCTCATTTACAATCAGACTTCCTGTAGGAAAAAAAATAGTAGTAAACTAGTGCACTCAAAAAATGACAGCTCTGCTCTGAGATGTTGCACGCTCATGCAAACAGCCGCCGGGATTATTTTTTACCATTGTCTGCTCTTTCCAAAAATCCCAATACCATTCACCACTCCCTTCGTGGGAACTGTTTAAGTTAAAGTGAGCAGAACAGCAAACGATGCCGCATTTTGTTGTTAATAAAATGCCAGCTTCCAAATGTTTTCTCATTCATGTAAGCACGTAGCTGACCTTTCTGCTATTTTAATAGAATAAACTCCATTTCAGTTAATGCTTCAGTAATCCCGTAAAAGTTTCAGGCTTGCTCTGTTGCTTAGTTTATTGCAATAATAAAACAAATCTAAGGTATACAACGAGTTCACAGACCTAAAAACTAATTGAAATAAAAATGTAAAAGCTGTGGAGCCCGGTTTTATAAAAAAAAAAAAAAAGCAGCTCCCTTTCAGGGGACATCTTCTAATGTAAGGCGCTAGTCGCTTTCCTCCGGAGAAGTCCTCCTGTGTCACTAAAGTCCATCTTTAATTAAAGTCTTAATGAATGGGAAGGTTGGGAATTGGACTGACTTGTTGGACTAAATCAGGGGCGATAACGTTAAATGAAGTAAATTGCTAGTCCCTAGAGCGATTGAGATCATTTCACCGGTCTCCCTTTTTCTGTTTTATTGTCCGGCGCTTGTTGGGCTCTTGGGAAATTAAGAAATCTCTCCCGAGTCGTAAATTACCCCGTGGTGCAAGGTTGTGAAAATGGAAACAGACGATCCGTCTGGTGCATCTCCGTTTGATAACACAGGCTAGATTGTTCCCTTCTCCGCCCTGATGTATGTGGTTGGTTTTTTTTAAGGGTTAAAATCCAAGATTTCTCTTTAAAATGACCCGCTGAGATCCCGCCGCTTGCACCAAATATAGCCGGCAGGAACCACCTGTCCAATGCGAACTACACCATAGCAAAAGTGGTTCCGAAACTATTCAAAATAATAATGTGCAAAATACACAGTATCTGAGTGTAAAATATACAAGCGCATAATTTTCAAATACATACACAATTCAAGATTGAAAATACACAATACTGACAATAGTATCTATATACCAGTAGTGAAATACACCCCCCCCCCCCCATATAGCATCGAAAATATACAAATATACATGGCATCTGAATATAAAGTATTCAAAGTACCCAATCTTGAATAGGTATCATCCAAAATCCAAATTATATCTACTTTCCCTCTGCCTGTGAGCGAATTAGTTTCTGTTTAAAGTAGGGAGCAGAATGTTAGCAGATCGGCTTCACCTCCTCTGGCTCTTTCTTTGAAATTAATGCTGCACAAATTGGGTTCTTACTAGAGTCGTCTTCAGCTTCTGTTTACATGATCATTGTTTTTCTTTAAATGTTTATTTGTATTATATTTAAATGCAATGCGCCTAAACGCTGCAGCAGTTTATAGATTGTCTTTATTTATTTTTAAATTCAGTTTACACCAAATCTTCCCTTTTCAACGGTGGTTGTTGGAAAATGAAACGAATTGTTTTGGGTTTGTACCGGAAAGAAACGAAAGAATGACTAAAACGCTCTGGAAGCCCTTGGAGGCTAGTGTTTTGTGTCCAGTGCAGCCACTGAAGCCGGCTTGTGCCTTGTGTTTGTGTTGCAGCCCAGCCCCAGTCCGCCCTGTTGGGCAAGTGCCGCCGGCCCCGCACGGCCTTCACCAGCCAGCAGCTTCTGGAGCTGGAGCACCAGTTCAAGCTCAACAAGTACCTGTCCCGGCCCAAACGCTTCGAAGTGGCCACGTCCCTCATGCTCACGGAGACCCAGGTACTGGGGGAGGGAATCAGGCATCTCTGCATGCCATCCACCCCCCCCCCGCAGAATTACCCCCACCCCCTGTCCCAAAAGGAGCACAGTACAGGGCCCTAATCCCTACCCTGCACTTTTCCCAGGAGCTTTTAAAATATTTAAATAATGCGCTTGTGTCCCTGCCCCCCCCCCCCCCCCCCCCCCCCCTTTATTCTTCTCCCTTGCAGGTTCTTCCGATCTCTCCCTAGGGCGTCCTGTAACCTTCCTGCTGGCTCGAACATTTTGTTCCCCCCATCCCCAGCGGTAATAGTGAGAGTGGGTACCAGCTCTACCGTCTTGCCCGGCGCTGTATTTTCCTTATTCATTGATATTTCTCATTCCATGGGGGAGGGGGAGCAGTGCTGATGGACAGGGACTCCGGCCTGGGACCAGGTCCAAGCAATTTTCTAAAAGAAGGCACAAGCTCTCCAGAGGGGCCCGCAGAAAGGGCGCTGGGCCTCCCATAGCCTCCCCAGATCTTTTTACGGGACCGTAAGGTCCTCGAGGGCCCGATTTCCCTCTAGATTTGTGGCCACGGGTAAAGGAGGTGGGAGCCCTCCGGGCTCATCACCACGCAGGAGCAGCGACGGCGAGCGCTGTTATGGGGCAGAGCCGGGGATGGGAGGGAACCGCCGGGGCGTCAAGCTTGGCTCTGAGGCAAGCAAAGCACAGAAGCGTGCGCGTGCGCGTGGCGCTTGGGGCACGCGCGAGCAGCTCTCCGGGCCCCGGGGGCTGTTGAATCGCATTGCCCAGTCCCCTTCTTAGAAACGCCGCTCCTAAACTCTCTCCCTCCTCATCCCCAGGTCAAAATCTGGTTCCAGAACCGGCGCATGAAGTGGAAGCGGAGCAAAAAAGCCAAAGAGCAGGCGGCGCAGGAAGCCGAGAAACACAAGGGCGGCCGGGGCGAGGACAAGTGCGAGGAGACGGCGGACAGGGCGGAGCCGGCGCCCCCCAGGAGCGAGGCGCTGAAGGGCAGCAGCGGACGCCTGCAGCCGCGGGACTTGGGGGACAGTGAGGACGAGCACGAGGAAGAGGAGGACGGGGCGCCCAACCAGGAGCCGCCGCCCGCGCAGCCGCAGGGCGAGAGCGGCTCGCGCTTCGCCTACCGCTCGTCGGGCTGCTCGTCGGAGGAGGACGAGACCGGCCACAACACGCGCAGCCGGAGCCAGCGTTGAGCCAAGGACTGCAGAGCCATGCCATGTGCGCCTGGCCGGTCACTCCCCCCACGGCGCGAGGCACAGGCTGCCCTCGCCGCCTCGGAACTAGAACACCAGCCCTGCAGGGCAGCGAGTGCTGACGCAAGTTCTCCTCCAGATCTTGCACAATTCCAACCATATCAGTGTGGGGCGTGTTTTTTTTTTCCAGCTTGAAAGGCCTGTTCTGTATTTATCCTCGCAATCCGACAGGATATTCTCATCTTGAACTTTTTTGGCGAGATTTGTACACGTTTGTTTTTTTTCTTCTTTAAAGGACAAATAAAAAGGAAGATGATTTAGAGGAAAACTTCCAGGTTAATTCAGTGTTAAATGACTTTGAATTTGAACATCCTTTTACTTGCAACATTGCTTTTTGTTTGTTTTTTTTAATTTTTGCTATGTATTGACAGTGTTGTGCTTATATATCTGTAATACTGTTTACGTCATGAACGGTGGAATTGCTGAAATGTCAACTGTATACTCTTTATTTTTGTATATTGTATTTATAAAAAAAAAAAGATACCTCTACGTATGCATGCTAAATTATTATTTAGCCTCTCCCATCGACCCTGATGGTATGTAAAATAAATTTGTTTTCTACTGGCTAGTGGTGTTGATACTATTTTTAAGTAATCAAGTAAGGATATTCTAAACATTACATTTAATAGAAAAATCGCAGAAGAATCTGCAATAAATTGTAAGTGATAGAAAATAATATGCTCCCTATTACATTTAATTTTACAAGTATGTGAATAAAAGCTAATCGGAACCATAAATATAGGTTTTCTTGTATTTACAGATGACAGTAAACTTGGAAATACATTTAGACAACCCACTGTAAATATTTGTTACCAGTTCGCCGAAGGTATTCGAACGATTGTATAGCAGACGCAATAAAAAGCCGAGACTATACGAGCTGCAGCTATTTTTGGACCTGTAAAGTACAGTTGCAGGCCCATTTTAAATTGAAAGTGTGGACTTTTATTTCCTTGTAGGTTTAGTTTTTCATTATTTCATGAAATATTTTACTAAGAAACACGTTTGATACTAGTTTCAAAATTGCGTTCGGTCTAACCTCCCATGCGGATGTATCCTTATAAACGCATAAGATACCTCTGATTTTGCATATAGAAATCATTCCATTCTTTCAAAGTTTAGTATCGTCCCTCACACATTCTGAAAGCCAGGCACATGTATGCTAAGTTTTAATATAGCGCTTCTTTCGTTTGAAATAACTTGCAAATCTATTCTGGATACAGGGTATAACTCAAATGACCTCCATAATGTACAGAATCTGATTTGGTATCACTGGAACTGGTGAAATGTATGGGATGTACAAAGGAAAATAGGAAGCAAACACGTGTGTGTGAGAGTGTGTGTAGAATTTCAGATAAAGATCACGTTTCTTCTCAGTATTCTAGCAGTTTGTTTCTACATCCCCTGCAGTTTTTGTTGCTGGCCGCCACAGCCCTGGTCTGGCCCTGAAACTGCGCAAATGTTCAACCGAGCAAACACTGGGACAGAATCAAACCGCAGAAACATTTCACAGCAGAGCTGCAATGACTTTGGATTAATAAACCTCTGCAAAGTCTCTCATCAATCACGCAGCTTCCCAAGGACTAAGAGCATGTGTTGCACATCTGGGCTCCCTTTTCTAGAGGTGATGCAGGCACTCCATTTATACCTCTGAGCACAATACCTCTTCTAGCACATGGGGCAGAAATAAACGTTCAGGTTAGTTCTCCCGTTTATAAAATTACGATACAACAAAGCTGCTTTTTTTTTTTTTAAGAGACAGCTTGGTTATTTACACTATTAAAGTGCATAGTTTCTGAGATTACCAGCTGTAGTTAAATGTATTGACCATTTAAAAAATGAGTTCAAAAGGGGTTATGTGTTATTTTAATAAAGTGCAATCCCTGCTGCCGTTTATCAGATCTCAAACTTGTCCACACTTTAATTGTAGTAAAGTATCTCTTTACAAGCTGCTAATATTCATCATAGACTTGTTCTTCTGCTTATTAGCTATATGTTTTATCCGTTCCTAAATTAAATCAGATGTATAGATTTTGCTCCTATTGTGAATGTGGTTGTGGTTAATAGGTTACAAAAATAGGTTAATAGGTTACAAAAATAAGCATTATTTTATGGAACTGCAGAACAGACATAGGAAACTTACATAAAACGATGCTTATTTACGTGTTTTCTTCCACTTGCACATAATGAATTACATTTTATTTGCCCCATGTTAAACCTGAAGTGATTTAAAATAGGTATTGACACTGAAATCTTTATTCCACAAAAGGAACTCATTTTTCATATTTTTTGACACATTGCTGAAGCTTAAAGGTTAAACGAGGGCCTTGCAGGCTTTTGTTCTAGGAAAGCAGGAGAGACATTTCCACCGCTGAGCTGGACTCCATAGCTCCAGGTGACATGAGAACTTTTACAATGTGACACCGAATAAAAAAATGTATGTTTTGGATGGTAGCGGAGCAGATTTGCTATTACAATTATCCTGTGCTATACACTGTAGAAAGCATTGAAAGCGAATCTTTCTGAAACGCTGTCCCCAATGACAGTGGGTTCTCGGTACTGTAGCCTCTAGTTTTCAAATATATTAAATAGCCAAAAACCTTGGAAAAAAATGGGAGTCCCGGATCATGTAACTCCATCTCTTTACTTGATTTTTGTACTTTTTTCTTTTCTTTTTGTTGACTTCTGTTTCTTTTATGGAGAGATGTTTCCCCGATTTACATTTCACTAAAAAAAAAAAAAATCATAAGAAGCTCTTTTAAAAGGATTTTGCCAATAAGGGCAATTTAAGAAAGAACCTCCTTTTTAAAACAGATCTTCCTGGTGAAATGTTTGTAATGGCGGGTTTGCTATGCTTTCTGAATGGATTGCTCTTTTCAATAAATATGCTTGGAATTGATACTGATATTGGTAGCAGTGTAAACGTTCCTTCATCTTGCAGATAATATAGAAAAAATAACAGTATAAAGTACAAATTATTACCTATTTTTGGATTATTTTGATGTATTCTTATGTATTTATTACATTTATTTAACGTAAACTGCGATGAGTCAAACTTGTGTGGACGAAGGTGGTATAAAACTATGAAATTATTAGAAGCAATATAGGAGTATTGAACATCATGCAAAGAAGAATACTTTAAAGATATTTACCAGCATTATGAATACGAATAGAAATGCTTTTGTTTCTGTACAACTACGATAGAAATCTAAAGCCCTCTGCTGCAGCCTTTCTGAAGTTCCTTGATGTGATATTATTATATTTTCTCCTTGCTGGCTACATATTCTGGTGAAGTCAGCATAAGTGTCTTCATTCAAATCCCTTAATAGCAGCTGAATTTATCTCTCTAATAAATTTAATGATCAATTCGTTCTTGTCACTGCAGCTCTTCCCCAAATCAATTATAGCAAATTTAAATATAATCACTGGCTCATCCTAACCAACTCGAGGCCACATCTCACAATTCATTCCCACTAATGAATTAGTGCATGCGTCTGATCTCTTTTTATTCTAATGTAATACTTCACAAGTCCCCTTCTCTGCAAATCTGCATTTTATCAACTAACATTTAACAACACTTAAGGGTATTAATAGACAGTAGGGCGAGACTCCAATTAAACTGAATAATCTGTGGGCATCACGATAGAAACAGATTATTTTCCATTGCATTTTCATGCACTTCCCAATCGAATTATATACACAAAAGGGTCAATAATTTGCCAATGGCTCCTAACAAAAGTGCTATGAATGGGTGAACTGTATTTGTATAACCTGCTCTTCTCGTTTTTCTTCGGGTTTATTTTTATTGTTTTTGTGGCAAAAAAAAAAACCGAGAAAACGTCTCTCCTTTTCCTGGTTTTATATAGAATTTCCCGATATAAAGTGATTTATGAAAAAAGGGTTCTATTGCGTAATTTAAAAAAAACAAACTTTATGGAGTGTGCCGATACTTCTAATTCTGCTATAAGAGATCACGGGCCAATTTGCTGCTGGAAATTTTTTAGTTCGTTTTATCATCCTCTAATGTAAAACGACCTCATTGTAATGCAAATGTAAAACTGGCCCTAAAAGATTTTAATACCTGTACTAGAATTTGCAGAATTCGACAGAAAACATGACTGCTCTTCTCTTCCCCTTCTTCTTCCTCACCAGTCAGAGGGCCCGAAGATCTTAGACTTCTCCACACAAAGAACCCGGGGGTTCTTTCAAGTACCGCTTGCATTTGGGAATTCGGGCTGACAACTGTAACTTTCCACTAGCCGCCCTTTAAATGTCAAAAATGTAATATCCATGTCATACTCCTACGATTCCCTTCCTCCAAAAGTCACAGGCTTTATGAGGTGGGGGTCTGCAAAATGTGTTCACGTCAAGACGAAAAGAAAATTCCTATTCAGCCTTCGAAATGAAGCAACATTCTGTGAAAGTTTCTGGAGGAGAGATTGGCTCTTAGACGAGGTATGAATGCCCACGGAAAGTCTGCGGCTACTTAAACCAGGGTAGAAAAAAATGCACTTTATCCCACAGAATTTTTAGGTACTTTTAATCTGAAATACGATCTGCAAAATTATAACCATTTCACGAAACCAGGAAAGTGTCACTTCTTTACCTTCTTACCCCTTAGCATTCATTTGGCTAAGTCCATGGAAATAGTTCTAACTCTATCTACCCTATCATTTCAATATTTAGAGATTCCTCCCCCCCCGGCTGTATTGTATGTATAGTAGCTGCACTTTGTATCAAGGAGCGATAAAATGTAACGACTTGGATGAGGGACGATCATTTAACACAGCTTGTTTTGTTAAGAGTCCCATATTTTGATGGAGTTTTCAGAAATGCATCCTTGGAAGCCCCTCTTCAAGATGATTTTCTTTTTCGGATATTTTCCCATTTGCTACCCCATTCAGGTCGTCCCGTGAGATTATTACTTATTTTTAGCAAGTGTTGTAATGGGTGTCAGGAGAGAGGAATGATTTAATCAGCTTCTAATAAAAAATTGTGTAAGAAAAAAATGAATTTAACAACAGGAAACATTACAGTGCACGTTGGTTCACTTGCGCCTATAAAGCTATGTTCTTCTAAATACAGATTAACAAATCTGTTACAATATATCCCATATTTTTGTATTTGGGAGTAATTTATGCAAATCATAGGAATTTCCAAACTGAAACCATGTCGTGCAGGTCACAGTTTTACTACTGTATTTTGTCCCAAGCTGATGTTCTTCTTTGCTGCTTTACACTTTTGATTTGCCTTGGTAGGGGGACTATTAGGGAGCTTTATTTTCTGATCCACTATTCGGGGTTTTCAGGTTCCCTCTAATGAGACCCTCGAGTTTGCGAATCCGAGATACAGAACCAGGATAAACATCTAGACTTATCAGCCAAAGGTTTAAGGATAATATGGCCCCCGTCCCCTTCCGCCCATAGTGTGATGACGGTTCTACTGATCCTTGCTTTCCTTTAGATTAGTACCAGATTGAAGGGTTAAAAAAAACCCAACAAAAACAAAACCCAACAACAGCAAGAACACAAACTTTGTTCGGGAAGAACAGGCCTTACTCATCCCAGCAATGCTCCTCTAAGAGCCTTACAAGACGCTGTATCCAAGTCCTACTGGTGTCTTGAGTCCCCCTTCAATAAAACTAAGCCCTTTAAGACCTTAGCGTCTAACAAGAATGCTTTCGGTGTTCCAGGCTACAAGGACAAATCAACTTTAAACCAGCTATAAAAAAAAAAAAGAGAATCGGAAAAGCGCATTTTCCATAATTGAGCCCCTAAAACAATCCTAAAGCTTTGCGAGTCTTCCAGCTGGGCACCTTCTTTAACACGTTCACTCGGTAAATGATTTCAGAACCGCCAGGTGTTCCTCAAACAGGAAGCAACAATCAAAGAAAGGTTTGAAAGACGTATGTTGAAGGGGGGGGGGGGGGGGGTACTGCAATCGGGCAGGCTACACGAAGGGGTGAATCCCGTTAGGGCAAAGAAGAAAGTATAGAAAAGCAGTCGTTTGTGCATTTCCCTCGTTATTCTCTGATCCATGCCAGCTGAGCTAAGCGTCACTGAAGCCCCCTTGCGGTCAGGCCCGGAATCGACCAAGGCCAATAATAGGGAAGAGAATTAAGCACAGTTGGGGGGGAGGGGAATCCTCCCTTTCTGGTACTAATTTTTGTATTTGATTTCTCTACCAAAATAATGATGCCCAGAAAGCACAGCTATCTAACCATTTAAAACCCCTAGATCTAATTTTTCTAAAATGCCATGAAATACAAGGTAATAATAGGGAAAATTACACACTGTCTATAAGGAAAACATTTCTCTCTCTCTCTCTCTCTTGCAAAGTCTCTGCAGCCCGAGACGACACTGCCCGGCCTTTCCCGCAGGGAAGTTTGTGACACAGCCCGGGAGAGCGGGGCCGAGTCCCTTTCAGGGCGAGCGTGGAGTGATTGCTTAGCCGGGGGGGGGGGGGGCCGGGATTAACGAGTATCAATTATGGCTCGGGGGGTCTAATTTAGCCCAAGCGCCGGTTTACCCAGCTGTGAAGGAACAAAGGCAGCGAGCCGCGTTATCTCTCCTGCAGCCCGAGCCCAGTTGAAGGCTGAAACCTGCCTTTATGCTCGTGAGTCAACACGGGCACAAAACAAGGTCTGCAGTGTAATTCACCTGGGCCAGAGGTTGCAAGGTCAGCGAAAGGACGCGCCTGGAGAGTGGGAAAAAGAGCTAAAGCGACACAAAGGTCAGGGGTCGCCTTATTAACGCCAGGCCTGCTAAGAAAACTGCGAGCTCGTGCTTTGCACAGCCACTGCGGGCACGGGCTGATGATCTTCCGGAAGAATGCATGCTGCCAGTATACATTCAAGAAAGGGAAAACCCTAACCATATCCAAATTTACTTTACACTGTTTGCTTCCTTCACCTTTAGATGCTTTTTACCTGTACACAATACGCGCTCCTTTCATTCTGATACTTGAAAGGAACTGTTGAAACAGTATATATACTTAGCCTTGGCAGGGTTCAGCCACTAAAGAAGGAAGCAGCAGCTAATGTGGAGCATGAAATATTCTAGTTAGGGGAGCTTAAAGGTTCCTAAAGGAGACACCCTATAATGCATGGAGGTTTGTTTCCACTAATCGATAGCAGAGAGGAATGGCTAACTCTACAGCCATCAAACTAAAGGCTTGCAGGGGATATCTTTGGGCATTGCTCATAGGTCTCTGCAATAGGGGTTGAGCATGGTAGTAAGTAAGGCTTATATATTTTCTTATTCAACCATGATTTAGTATTTGGCAGACTATCAAAGCCCCTATGTTCCTCAAAGCAGTTTTGCTATCATTCTCAAATGAAAATTCAATTTTTATTTTTTTTTTGCATACTAAACTTTAAAGGTGCCTTTATTCTTTAGATTGAAGTCATGCACTTTGCACAGCATTTTATCCACATGCAGTTTTGATTTACTTTATTACAAAATACTCTGATAATAATTTATATTCCATCTTTTAGGCACTTCAAAGCAGATTATATTCAGGTACAGGAGTTTTTTTTCCCCATCCTCAGAGGACTCACACTCTAAGGGCTGGATTAATCATTCGTCACGAAAAAGGTGGCAGGGGTGGGGCCTACAAAAGGTCACAGCCATTCACAGCAAATAGCTACAGCATAAAAGGTGTAGCTATTTGCCACACTACTGCTGGCAATAATGTTCCTCACATTAGCACCGGCAGCAGTGCCGTGGCAGACTCCTCCCCTCCAGCTAATTTAAAACCTATCGCATGCGAAAAGGCCCTAATGCACATGATGAAAGTTTAGAAAATAACCCCGTAAGTTTGTAACTGAGGCAACAGGGGTGAAGTGACTGGAAGTAGGATGTGAACCCTGGCTTCCGTGGTTCACAGTGCACTGCTTTAACCACTAGGATATTCCTCCATATAGTTCAATTGTTAACACTATGGCAGCCAAACTTGGAAAAATCCAATAAAAGACAATCAAGGCAATATCAACTTCTGATGAAGAGGTTTTCCTATTCAAACAAGGTATAAAGCAAATTCACCACGCTTCTATAAGGAATTTTCAAACTCTCAAAATTGTACAGTAGTATAGAGTTCAGAACTGAGATGGCTCTATTTGTCATAGAAATGAATGTTAATAATCACCGCATTAGAAGCTGCTTTTTCACTAAGGTGTCTTTCTTGCATGCTTCTTTATAACTCTTTCTAAAAAGAATGAGGCAAAAGAGCTGTAATAAAAATAATTCAGATCGATTTTCAATCATGAGCAGGGTTGACTCTGGGGTGGGATAGGGAGGGGGGGGGAGGGGGGGAGGAGGAGGTGTGTGTGCAGGACCCAGGGCAAATTGACTGTAATGGGGCCCCCTGAACTCAAGATCAAAGAATGTGTTGAGCAAGGATGGCTCTCTACATACCAGAGATATCTGGTACCTTCTGAAAGTGATAGCAGGGTAGTGAACCAATTTGCATCCCCCATCCCCCTGAAGGATATTCCTGTCTCTCACCCTCATCTCTCGGTCCTCACTCTCTCCCCCCACAACCATTCCCAAGTCACTAGCTTGAAGGCTGCGCCTTCCGCACACTAGGGAGCACTCTCTCTTAGGGATGTGAATCGTTTTTTGATGATTTAAAACAATCGTCAGATATATTTTAAATCGTCAAAAATCGTTAGAGCCGCGATACAATAACAATTCCCCCGATTTATCGTCAAAAATCGTAAATCGGGGAGGGCGGGAAAACCGGCACACCAAAACAACCCTAAAACCCACCCCGACCCTTTAAAATAAATCCCCCACAATGTTTTAAATTACCCGGGGTCCAGTGGGGGGGTTCCGGCGCGATCTCCCACTCTCGGGCCACGGCTTGCTTAAGAGAAATGGCGCCGGTGGCCCTTTGCCCTTACCATATGACAGGGCAAAGGTAGCGCTGGCGCCATTTTGGTTCCTGTGACCCGACGTCACGAGTGCAGGAGATCACTCCCGGACCCCCAGGGACTTTTGGCCAGCTTGGGGGGGCCTCCTGACCCCCACAAGACTTGCCAAAAGTCCAGCAGGGGTCCGGGAGCAACCTTCTGCACTCGGGCCGATGTCGACATAGTGAGGGCAAAGGTAGCGCCGGCGCCATTTTGAATATTGGCAATACGGCCCGAGTGCAGAAGGTCGCTCCCGGACCCCCGCTGGACTTTTGGCAAGTCTTGTGGGGGTCAGAAGGCCCCCCCAAGCTGGCCAAAAGTCCCTGGGGGTCCGGGAGCGACCTTCTGCACTCGGGCCGTATTGCCAATATTCAAAATGGCGCCGGCGCTACCTTTGCCCTCACTATGTCGACATCGGCCCGAGTGCAGAAGGTTGCTCCCGGACCCCTGCTGGACTTTTGGCAAGTCTTGTAGGGGTCAGGAGGCCCCCCCAAGCTGGCCAAAAGTCCCTGGGGGTCCGGGAGCGATCTCCTTCACTTGTGACGTCGGGTCACAGGAACCAAAATGGCGCCAGCGCTACCTTTGCCCGGTCATATGGTAAGGGCAAAGGGCCACCGGCGCCATGGACCCCAGGTAATTTAAAACATTCTGGGGGGTTCGGGAGGGAGGAGGATTTATTTTAAAGGGTCGGGGTGGGTTTTAGGGTTGTTTTGGTGTGCCGGTTTTCCCGCCCTCCCCCGATAAAACGATTTTTTAACCTAAAAAACTAAGACGATCAGATTCCCCCCCCAAGCCAAAATCGATCGTTAAGACGATCGATCACACGATTCACATCCCTACTCTCTCTCCTTCCTTCCTTCCTTGTGACTTTGGACAATTCATTACTTCACCCTTCATTGCTTCAGGTATAAATTTAGATATTAAGAGTTTTGGGGCAGGGAAATGCCCAATGGGCTTAGATTTGGAAAGCTGAGTTATTAAATCAAAATCTTTTTTGTGGAGGTTTAATAAAGTCTCAGTTTGGAATTACATAATATATTATTTCATTTTATTACAAAATGATTGACAGTTGTTTTCCCTTTTCAGATACAAGGATTTGCTCTCCTGCTTGCTCCAACACATGGAACTGAACAGAGGAAACGCAGCAGGAGCATGCTTAATGTAAGGTCAGTTTAAACTAAAGGCAAGAAGCCAAAAGCACCTGCACACTTTTCAGTCACCACCATCATTCATTTAAAAATGCTCAGAGCCACTGCGGTGCACCTACGTCATAGGAAGCAGTTGGAAAAAGTACAGTATTCTCAAGCCCCTATCATAACAATTGCTTCTTCACCTTTCGGCTAAGGTTTAAGCCTAGGGTGCTGAGGATGGTCCATTCTGGTGGAGACTGAGAACCTGTACTACATAAGGGAGTTAATGCCCTGTTGGCTGACCGCACTCGGGATATGATATTATAACCAATGCTTAAAAATAATTAAAAAACAACAACCCCTAATCATTTAAAAGGCTTGCAGTAAGGCTACATGCAGACCTGAAGAGCATAGACCAGATGAAATTATTTTAGAACTTGTGATGTACAGCAGAACATCAAGGATGTCATATCCTACATAGATGAAGCAACTGGAAAGAATTGTATTATAAAGATCAATATATGCTTAGTGTCTACATAATCACTGTTACTATATAAGAACAGCTTAATGTGCCATCTTCTTAAACAGGCCACTGCTCTCTGTAAAAATCACAAGATCCAAGCCTTCCTTTGTTTCCTCTCTCATACAACTTTCATCACTCACCAGTGTAGGAGTCCTAGAAGTTACTACTGCAGATAGGAACATTAGGGATAAGGTAGATGAAGGTGCACCAGGTTAAAGTTAATTATAAAGAGGGATTATGTTAGCTAATAGGAGATTGTTGTATATTATCATACATGGTCAGAAAAGTCATGATGCCATGTCTAACATGCATCAATACTTCTAAACACTGACCACCAAGTTGGTGACCCAGATGGGGGCTGTTCCAGAGGAGGGTGAGGCCATTAACACCACCTCTTTGGTTGATAAGGGGATTGCTATGAGCTTCCAAACCCTTCCATTATTCCTTTCCTCTTATTTACTACACAGTCTTTTATCCTACAGTCTTCACCCTTAACTGACCCAATAATTGAGAAGAAACATAAGGCTTAGGAGGAACCTGCACAGAGCAGAAACACAGGATAACCTGTATGGAGCAGCAGCTACTACCATAAGAAACGTGCTGGGCAGACTGGATGGACCATTTGGTTCTTTTCTATATCTATCTATCTATATCTATATATATCTATATATATATCTATATATATATATTAGTGCTTATTCTACCAAAGAAAAACATGCAAAAATGGGTCCTTTTTCCCCCACTGATTTCTCTTTTGTTTTTATTCATTCTAATAAATGCTGATAAATTCCCAGGAAAAATAAAATAATAATGGAAAACAAAGGTTCCTAGCTATGAGCTAGGAAATGAGGAAGATGTTATCTTGGCTGAGATCAAGCACCTGTATAACATGGTGATGGTGGGTTGAACACTATCTCTTGAGTCTAGGGTAAAGGGGAGGCTAAGAGAAGCTCCTGTATAAAGAAGTTGAATCGGTCTATCCTTTTTTTGAAAGCCACACAGAAGCAGCAGGTTTAACATGTAGTTTACATGCATTCTAACTGTGAGCTGCAAGTTTACAGTTGCAGCCATACACCACATGGGAGAAGAATATTTGACTTGCATGAGGAGAATGTGCACAGACATTCCACCAACATGAGGGAAATTTGAAAACACCATACAACCTTCCACGATATGAAGTCCCAAGGGGATACAATAATCAGGAGACAAAAACAGTAACAGAATTAAAAAAATAAATAAAAATAAAAGTGAAACTTAAGGGATCCCCTCCCTGGAGACAAGAGGATAGAAATGAAGCACAGGGTAACATTCATGGAGCAGTAGTTCAGCTCATATAGCAGTGGTAGGGCTGTTTTGTGCTCCTGATAATGCATTGGAGAACCCTACAGTGGTACGATTGCATTGCACATCCAAGAAAGTAATTGGGGTAAATGCGCAATGTGCATGGAGTGGCAGTTTAACCATAAATGGTGACAGAACAGTACTGGGCTTCCAGGAAGGCTGGGATGATCTGGATGGTCAGACAATGGTTTAAACCCTGACTTCAGCGAGTATAGGGAGGTAGGATCATTTTTTTTTATCACAGCATCTCTAACTTCAGTTATTATGGGGATAGGTCTTGTGGGAGGTGAGGTTAAAGAAGGCAGAGGAAGTGGAGGCCATTATTTTGGAAAATTCTGGGTGTGCTCGGGAAGGATGTGGATGATGGTGGGAAGAGGGGGTTGAGAGGACAGGTGGGAGACTTGAGACAAATTGGTGTGTGCATCTACATAAATAGGAAGATTGGTTCTTACCTGCTAATTTTCGACCCTGTAGTACCACAGATCAGTCCAGACTGCTGGGTTTTGCCTCCTTTCCAGCAGATGGAGACAGAGAAAAACTTTGAGAGTGCCTTTTCTTAACCTGGTGAGCCAACTGCTGCTCCTCAGTATTTGTTCATACCCAAGCAGAAATCACTTTATAGATAAAATACTCATGAATTAACCTAACCTTTATCCCCCCAAATGAGCAGAGGGTGAAAACACAGAACTTTGAAAAAGAAACGACCAAAACTGGCCGTAAACGAATAGGACAGACCTATACCTCTCTTCAGGAAAAAAAATTATAGAACATAGATCAGTTCGAGCGGACTCTTCTTTTATACCCTCCAACCCATTAGTGGGTGGGTGTCTGGACTGATCCGTGGTACTACGGGAACAAAAATTAGCAGGTAAGAACCAATTTTCCTATCTCTGTACATACCTGGATCAGTCCAGACTGCTGGGATGTACCCAAGCTTCTTCTAAACAGGGTGAGTCTGCGAGAGTCCCGCTCGAACATCACTGGCTCCAAAATGGCAAGCCTCCGCTTGCTGTACATCTAACTGGTGTCGAGTAAAAGTGTGCAAAGACTTTCAGGTAGCTGCCTTGCAGATTTCCTGTGGGGAGACCAATTGGCATTCCGCCCAGGATGCCGCCTGTGCTAGAGTGGAATGAGCTTTCAGTTCTTCTGGAACCAAGTGACCCTGACATATATAAGCTGATGCAATCGCTTTCTTTAACCAACGAACAATAGTGGCTTTAGATGCCATCTGACGTTTCTTAGAGCCATGCCATAAGCAAAAAGATGATCTGATACCCGTAAACCATTGGTAGCCTCCAAATAGTGTAGCAAAGCACGTCTGACATTTAGACGCTTCAGCTCTCTAGAATGAGAATCTGACAAATTCACATCTGTAAAGGCCGGAAGCTCCACTGACTGATTCAGGCGAAAGGCGGAGACCACTTTTGGCAGAAAACATGGGACCGCTCGCAGCGAAATACCGGAATCCGAGATATGCATAAAAGGTTCCCTACAGGATAGAGCCTGAAGCTCTGACACCCTCCTGGCCGAACAGATTGCCACCAGAAAAACCACCTTCAGCGTAAGGTCTTTCAAGGTAGCTCTCCTAATAGGCTCGAAGGGTGCTTCACACAAAACCCAGAGAACCAAGTTCAAATTCCAGGAAGGACATATCTGCCGGGTTGGTGGCTGCAGATGCTTTACTCCGCGAAGAAAACGCATGACATCCGGATGAGTTGCCAGAGAAGATCCCTGGATCCGGCCCCGTAGACAGCCTAATGCGGAGATCTAGGCTTTGAGGGAATTGAAGGAGATCATCTTCTAGAAAAGAAAAGATGAAAGAAACCGAGGCCTTCCAAGGATCCACCCTCCGCGACTCACACCAAGACTCAAAAACCTTCCATACACGGGCATAGGCTAGAGAGGTAGAAGTCTTCCGAGCCTGCAGTAGAATGGAGATCACAGCCTATGCCTTTCAAAAGCCAGGCCACAAGACAAAAGCAAGCTGCCTGGCTGAAAAATATTGGACCTTGTCGCAGAAGATTCGGTAAGCGACCCAACCTCAAGGGTCCCTCCACCAACAGATTCACAAGATCCGCGAACCAAGGATGGCGTGGCCACTCCGGAGCCACGAGAATGACTTGGCCCGGATGAATCTCGGTCCTCCTTAATACTTTTCCCACCAGAGGCTACGGAGGAAACACACACAGGAGCACATTGAGCGGCCAGGGAACCACCAGAGCATCAACCCCTTCTGCGCCATAATCCCTTCTGCGACTGAAGAAGCGAGGCATCTTGTCATTTGCGTAGGTCGCCATGAGATCCACGTGAGGTTCGTCACACTGGCAGGATATCAGCTGCATGGCTTCGTCTGACAGCTCCCATTCTTCCGGGTGTAGCTGGTGGCGACTGAGGAAGTTCGCCTGTATGTTGGATGCCCCCGCAATGTGCAAGGCCGCCAACATTTGAAGATGGCGTTCTGCCCAGGTCATCAAGAGATTCGCTTTGAGGGCCACAGGACGACTTATTGTTCCGCCTTGCTGGTTCTTATAGGCTGTCTAACAAGACTTGCACTGCCTGATGATGCAGAATGGGAAGAAAACTCTCCAGAGCCAAGTGAACAGCCAGTGTCTCGAGACGATTGATCGACCATGACGACTCTTCCGGAGACCACTGGCCCTGCACTGCCTGGTCCTGACACACTGCACCCCAACTGGAGAGGCTGGCATTGGTTGTTACTACCATCCAGCAGGGTATTTCCAGGTCCACACCCTGCTCCATATGCTGCTGCACTAGCCACCATGAGAGACTGGACCTGGCCACATCCGTAAGCGGTAATGGGAGGAAGAACTCTTCCGATAGAGGGATACAATGGGACAACAAAGCTGCTTGCAGAGGCCTATATGCGAAAGCCCACGGGACCAACTACAAAGTTGAAGCCATGGAGCCAAGGACCTGAAAGTAATCCCAGACTCTGGGCACGGAAGCACACATTAGGGATTGCACTTGACCACGCAATTTGATGATTCTGTCCCCGAAAGAAAAGCCTTGCCGACTTGCATGTCGAACCGGGCTCCCAAAATCTCCAGAACCTGGGAGGGAACCAGATGGCTCTTGGCAAGGTTGACCACCCAACCCAATGAATGGAGCCGGGCTAGGACCATCTCCACCACTTGCACAGCTCCAAGTTCTGGCGAATGGCCAACTCCTTTGCTGGGGAGCCGCACGGGGACACTAGAAACAGACTGCGGACCGGACGAGTAAATTCTAACGTGTAGCCATGTTCTATCACACTGAGAATCCACTGGTCTGACATGATATGGACCCACTCCTGGAGAAAAAGAGACAGCTGTCCCCCTATTACGGGATTCATGGAGTGGGCCGGCCTCACTTCATTGAGAGGTCTTGCCTCCTGCGGCACTTTGACCTGCCCCATCCCGGGGAGCATGCCGCACATGGTAAGCTGACGACCAGGACTGAAACCTCGGCGAGGTCTGCCTGTTGCCTGCATTCTAAGCCCTGCTCTGACGAAACCGCTGTTGTCCCCGAAAACGGTAGCGGGAAGAAGAGAACATTTTTTGCCCTCGTGGCTTGTCCTCCGGGAGCTTGTGTAGCTTATTTTCACCTAAATTCTTGCTCAGATGCTCCAGATCATCCCCAAAAAGAAGCCTCCCCTTAAAGGGAAGAGCCTCCAATTGAGACTTGGAAGAGACATCTGCCGACCAATTCCTCAGCCATTGAAGTCTCCAGGCTGATGCCGCAGAGACCATTGTTTGTGAGGATGTGCGAAGAAGGTCACAGAGGGCATCCAACCCATAGGCGACCACAGCCTGCAACCGCTCTGCTTGCTTTGCTTCCGCTGGCTCAAGATCTTTGGCACTCTGCAACTGCTGAACCCAGCGCAGGCCTGCTCGAAGCATGTAGCTGCTGCAAACTGCAGCCCGAATGCCCAAGGCAGAAACTTAAAAAATCCTTTTGAGGTAGCCCTCAAGTTTGCGATCCTGTAGATCTTTCAGTGCCACCGCACCCACTACAGGAAACGTGGTTTGCTTGGTAACCACGGAAACTGAAGCGTCCACTTTTGGACTCCGTAGTAACTCCAACACGTCCTCAGGCAAGGGATACAGTTTGTCCATGGCCTGACTAACCTCACTCCCGGAGTATCATCTGCCATAACATCTCGTGTAGAGAAAAGTACGCGCCAGACCCCATAACCCGGCCAACATCCGGTCCACTGTGACCTGAGTGGGATCAGCGGGAGGGTCCGCGATACCCAGTTCGGCCAAAACATGAGGAATTAACAGCACCAATTCGTCCTTCTGAAACAGGCGGACCACCTTAGGGTCATCACCCTCCACCAGAGGGGCCTGATCTGCCGTGGTACTGACATCTGGGTCGTCAGCGGGATGGAGAGGGGACATCGGCCCTGCCTCCTGGTCCGAATCATCAGAGGAGGGCTCCCGGTTCACGTCCTTGGGGCCCGAGGTCTAAACCTGGCAAATACGCATTGCCATGGGTGTCTCCTCCTTTTGGGGGACCTTGGGTGGAGGACCGGCAGGCCCCTGAAGAGGAAAAGGACCCCTCTTGTCACCCCCACTGGCCAGAAAGGCCTGATGCAGTAACAAAAACAAGGAATTGGATCGAGGAAGAGCGCTCGATATCATATACTTGGATTTCAGCAAAGCTTTTGACACGGTTCCGCACAGGAGACTGGTGAATAAAACGAGAAGCTTGGGAGTGAGTGCCGAGGTGGTGACCTGGATTGCAAATTGGTTGACGGACAGAAGACAATGTGTGATGGTAAATGGAACCTTCTCTGAAGAGAGAGCGGTTTTAAGTGGTGTACCGCAAGGATCGGTGTTGGGACCGGTCCTGTTCAATATCTTTGTGAGCGACATTGCGGACGGGATAGAAGGCAAGGTTTGTCTTTTCGCGGATGACACTAAGATCTGCAACAGAGTGGACACGCCGGAAGGAGTGGAGAGAATGAGACGGGATCTAAGGAAACTGGAGGAGTGGTCGAAGATATGGCAGCTGAGATTCAATGCCAAGAAGTGCAAAGTCATGCATATGGGGAGTGGAAACCCGAATGAACTGTATTCGATGGGGGGGGAAAGGCTGATGTGCACGGAGCAGGAGAGGGACCTTGGGGTGATAGTGTCAAATGATATGAAGTCTGTGAAACAATGCGACAAGGCTATAGCAAAAGCCAGAAGAATGCTGGGCTGCATAGAGAGAGGAATATCGAGTAAGAAAAGGGAAGTGATTATTCCCTTGTACAGGTCCTTGGTGAGGCCTCACCTGGAGTACTGTGTTCAGTTCTGGAGACCGTATCTACAAAAAGACAAAGACAAGATGGAAGCAGTACAGAGAAGGGCGACCAGGAAGGTGGAGGATCTTCATTGGATGACGTATGAGGAGAGATTGAAGAATCTAAATATGTACACCTTGGAGGAAAGGAGGAGCAGAGGCGATATGATACAGACTTTCAGATACTTGAAAGGTTTTAATGATCCAAAGACAACGACAAACCTTTTCCGTAGGAAAAAAATCAGCAGAACCAGGGGTCACAATTTGAAGCTCCAGGGAGGAAGATTCAGAACCAATGTTAGGAAGTATTTCTTCACGGAAAGGGTGGTGGATGCCTGGAATGCCCTTCCGGAGGATGTGGTGAAGACCAGAACTGTGAAGGACTTCAAAGGGGCGTGGGATAAACACTGTGGATCCATAAAGTCAAGAGGCCGCCAATGAAGAGTGGGTGACTCGCCAGAATGATGGCTAATGCCTGGAGACAATACCCTTATTCAATAAACGTACACATGCTTACTGTGACTCCAACATCATTCTAGCTTCAACAGCAAGAGGAAATGTGGAATAAAGGATCTGCACTCACAAAGGGGGGAGTAGCTGGCTTGTTACGGCGGTTACTACCCCAAACCAAATAAGCCTGTTACTTCAATTTCTATGCAAATACAGCATAGTTCTCTGCTTCAACGGCAGGGGAGAAGAAAAAACTGATACTACACACATCCAGCAGAGCTCTCTGCTTCAACGGCAGGGGAGAAGAAAAAACTGATACTACACACATCCAGCAGAGCTCTCTGCTTCAACGGCAGGGGAGAAGAAAAAAGGGTTCGCACTCACAAAGCGGGGAGTAGCTGGCTTGTTACGGCGGTTACTATCCCAAACCAAATGTGCCTGATACTTCACTTTCGATGCATATCCAGCATGGCTCTCTGCTTCAACAGCATGGGAGAAGAATAAACTGATACTTCAAGCATATCCAGCATAGCTCCCTGCTTCAACAGCAGGGGAGAAGAAAAACAACCAATAAGGGTTGTATAACATAGTCTGGGTAAAACAAATAAGCATGGGTGTAGCTTGCTTATTGCGGCGGTTACTACCCCTACTACCCCTAACTTATCAGCTAGATATTCACTTGGATGCAGCTCCATCACTGCTTTCTACATTAATGGTGGGGGTGGAAGGGAAATAGAACCAAGAGCTAAGAGAAACAGATAAGTATGAGAGAAAAAAGTGTGTGAAGCTTGCTGGGCAGACTGGATGGGCCATTTGGTCTTCTTCTGCCGTCATTTCTATGTTTCAAAATAAACTGTGGGGAAAAGAGCGGGGGTCCTGTCCAGCTACCCTCCCAAAGGGTCGGAAAAATCATCAGGGAAGCTCCCACTCACTCCATGGGCCGCCCCGGGGCTCGAATAGGCCAGAGAGAGGACCGGAGGAAGATCCCCTCCCCCCAGTGCTTGGAGTTCAGTGGTGCGAAAAGTGCCCAAAATGGTCACCGTTCTCACACTGAGCGGGAACGGCTCCCCCAGGGCCTCCTGATCAGCGAGCAGCCTCCCGTCGCTGCACCTCCAGCGCTGTCCTCTCCTCCAGAGAGGCACCGGCCGCAGATATTGGATGCGGCTTGACTGGGGAGCTGTTCACTGAATCGGGTGCAGCAGCCCTTGCGGCATGGCAAGATCAAAAGGGAAAACCACCGCGAGAGAAATGCCGGCCAGCCCAGGGAATTAATTCAACAATAAATAAATAAATAAATAAACAAACATCGGCTCCCGGCTGAAAAGAATGTAAAAGCCTACCTGCCACCAAGGGGAAGCCCCAACCAGGAACTCCCTGCTCACTCTTCCTGTTACTAACCTTTTTTTTTTTTTTTTTAAACTAAACTTTACTTTTCTTGAAGTCTGGTATGGGCAGTTGGGGAGCAAAGTCAGGGGGAGGGACTTGGACCCCAGCTATTACCCCACAGGCTGCAGGGGGAACAAAGCTCAGGGATCCCAACCCCAGCTCGTCCGAAGTACACCTGCGACCAGGGTGGATGGTCCCACCAGGACCTCACAACCCCCTGGGAGACTCCTAGAAAATTTCCAATCACTAAATCTTTTTTTTTTTTTTTTTTTGCTTGGATCAGAACCACAGGTTTTGCACCACCTCCAACTGCTGGAGACAAGAGAAATACTGGGGAGCAGCAGGTGGCTCACCAGGTTAAGAGAGGGTGCTCTCAAAGTTTTTCTCTGTCTCCATCTGCTGGAAGGTAGAGATGTGAATCGGAACCGGAATCGGTTCGGATTCCGGTTCACATGTGGGTTTTTTTTTCCATCGGGCCCGATCGCGGTTTATCGGCTGCGCCCGAGCCGATAAACAAAAAACCCACCCCGACCCTTTAAAACGAATCCCTTTGCTTCCCCCACCCTCCCGACCCCCCAAAAACATTTTACAGGTACCTGGTGGTCCAGTGGGGGTCCCGGGAGCGATCTCCCGCTCTCGGGCCGTCGGCTGCCACTAATAAAAATGGCACCAATGGCCTTTACCCTTACATGTGACAGGGTATCCGTGCCATTGACTGGCCCCTGTCACATGGAGGGGGCACTGGATGGCCGGCGCCATCTTTAAAAATGGCACGGGCCATCCAGTGCTCCTACCATGTGACAGGGGCTGACCAATGGCACAGATACCCTGTCACATGTAAGGGCAAAGGCCATCGGCGCCATTTTTATTAGTGGCAGCCAACGGCCCGGGAACGGGAGATCGCTCCCAGGTCCCCCACTGGACCACCAGATACCTGTAAAATGTTTTTTGGGGGGGTCAGGAGGGTGGGGGAAGCAAAGGGATTAATTTTAAAGGGTCGGGGTGGGTTTAGGGTTATTTTTGTGTGCCGTTTTTCCCGCCCTCCCCCAAAATGATAAGAGAACCCCCACGAACAATATCGTGGGGTTTTCTTATCGTTTCGGGGGAGCCCCCGATTTCAGATGATTTTGAAAATATCAACGATATTTTCAATCGTCCAAAGCCCGATTCACATCCCTACTGGAAGGGAGGCAAAACCCAGCAGTCTGGACTGATCCAGGTATGTACAGGGAATGGGTGAATTTCTGCTGGGCAGGCTGAGTGGAGCATTTGGTCTTTGTCCGACACTATTTACTATTTCCCTGCAGAGTGGCAGCTGAGAATATCTATACAATTAGAATGAGTGGAGTATCACTATTGGCTGCCTGCTTTGGACTCCTAATAGGCAGGATGCCTCAGGATTCGGGCATAAGGGTAGCTGGTGAGGAGGAATATGCACTTCATACGAGTTATGGCAGTGGGCTGTTAGCGCCTATTTCCTGCCTTCTCTCTCCTTCCGTACGTATGCTTGCCCTCTACATCAGGAGTCCAGCCAGTTTGTGTCAGGGACCAAGGCTTCTCATTCATAGACCAATCATTTTTCCTTGTCCCTCCCCATCACCACATTTTAGATTGCTGCTCCTTCATTATCCATTTTTCTACTTTTGCAATGAGGCTTTCATTTTACTTACTGTGGGCCTTCATGAGACAAATTTATTCTGCATTCTTTGCAAGTAGGTATGCCTCACTGAAAAGGAGATGAACATGCTAAAGATCGGTAGTGAGGTTGGTGGTACAAACATGCCTATGAATTTTATTTGGCTGGAGAACATCCTTGCACATTGCCTATTTTTTGCATAAGTTTAGGTTTAATACATTTGATTCAACAATTGTCAAAATAAAATGACAGCAGCATACAATCAACCTAATAAACGAAGCTTGACAGACGTGCCGCAAATGCGCAATAGAGAGCAGCTCTACTGTGCATGTGCAGGCAAGCACGTCGGTCTCAGCGAGTGTCAGCTGAATATCAACATGGTGGCGGCGACAAGGAGCAGCGGCCAGTAGCGAGGAAAGAGAGAGGGAGGGAGGAGAGAGTGGGAGGAGAGAGTGAGAGGGAGGGAGTAGGAGGAAGGGAGGAGAGAGTGTGGATGGGAGGAGGGAGGAGAGAGTGGGAGGGAAGAAGGGGAGGAGTGAGGGGAGAGGGAGAATGAGGGGGAGGTGAGAGACAGAAGGATGTGAGTAAGTGGAAGGGTAAGAAGTTGTGGAGCAGAGAAAAAGGGAGTGGAGGAGGGCTGAGGGAGAGGGGATGGGATTGAGAGAGGGTGGGGAGTGACTGAGGGAAGGGGAGGGAGGTAGGAGTGACTGAGGGAAGGGGAGGGAGGTAGGAGTGAGGGGAGGGAGGCAGTGGGAGACAGAGGGTGAGTAAGACTGAGTGGAGGGAAGGGGGTGAGTGAACGAGGGGGAAGGGGGAGTGAGGGAGAAAAAGTGTAGAAGGGTGCTGTGTTTGAAAATGGACTGAAAAAAAAATTTAATGTAGCCCGTTTTAACGGGCTTAACGGCTTGTACAAGCATAAAAGAGGACGTGGTGTTGTGAATGCCCTCTGCCGTTATGGATAGTAGATATGCAGGACAAGGACATAGTTTTAGGCTAGAGATGTGATCATGTGTAAAGAAGGCAAGCAGCTGCATTTTTCACAGGCAAAGCCCATTTGATAGTTTCTGGGTTGTGATGCGATCCTGGCATAATGAAAGTAGCAGAGCAATAGTTTAAAACTAGTAGAAAGCAACACCAATCAAGACTTATTTTTATGTATTGTCAGAATATAATGAAATACAAATTTACAGCTATGGGTTGGGGAAAAGTAAGAATGGGTACTGTATCAAGGCTGCATGTAGTGCTCAGGCATTTTCTCTAGGATATAGAAAGAAAAATAAAATGGTTAAAATATTTAGAGACCTTTACATTTCTGTCTAAGGCTGCATGTGCTCATGTTAGTACTCCAACTAGAATGGGAAGTTGTACACAAAGATAGTGAGTCTCCAAGGAGAAAGCACACAAGCTCTTCTACCAAGCCAGCCACTAACTATATTACAGACAACACATTCAGGAGTTTTAACCAGGACTTTTAGAAAAGTATTTTATTCACAATTAGTTCTCGTCATGTGATTATTTTACACACAAGCTCTTTGAGACAGACATATACCTTTTACTGAATCCCATGGCACATAAATACCTGCTTTCATTACTCAATGTAGTATGTAGTTCCATAGTAAAGTTAATCCATTTCTCCTTGTACTATTACTTATTTCTATAGCACTACTAGATATATGCAGGGCTGTACAAATCCCTGATGTATATATAGCTTATAATGTAGTTCACAGAAAAGTGTCTTGGAAATTCATTTATTAAGGGGTAACCTATTGGTAACGTTATATCATATCATTTCTAAATGGAAGGAACCTGCACAGTATGGCACTTAATACGCTTAACAGAGGGCAAGGGGGAGGGGCGGGGATTCTCCAGATGGAGCAGAAACTACCACTCAAGCAACTTGCTGGGCAAACTAGATGGACCTTTTGTGTCTTATATAATATTAAGAAAATGGTTATAAACAAGACCGTGATCAGAACAATCAGGCTTAAAATTTAGAACCTGCCTAAAAAAATTGGGTTTTTGAGACTGGATTTGTAGAAGGCCTGAGAAGGAGCATGAGACATCCACTCAAGAAGACTACCCCGAGCACACAGCACAGTAATGTGGAAATCATAGTGGGGAATTAGCAATGGAGGACAAAAGCATACATAGAACATAAGAACATGCCATACTGGGTCAGACCAAGGGTCCATCAAGCCCAGCATCCTGTTTCCAACAGTGGCCAATCCAGGCCATAAGGACCTGGCAAGTACCCAAAAATTAAGTCTATCACATGTTACCATTGCTAGTAATAGCAGTGGCTATTTTCTAAGTCAACTTAATTAATAGCAGGTAATAGACTTCTCCTCCAAGAACTTATCCAATCCTTTTTTTAAACACAGCTACACTAACTGCACTAACCACGTCCTCTGGCAACAAATTCCAGAGTTTAATTGTGCGTTGAGTAAAAAATAATTTTCTCGAATTAGTTTTAAATGTGCCAAATGCTAACTTCACGGAGTGCCCCCTAGTCTTTCTATTATCCGAAAGAGTAAATAACTGATTCACATTTACCCATTCTAGACCTTTCATGATTTTAAACACCTCTATCATATCCCCCTCAGCCGTCTCTTCTCCAAGCTGAAAAGTCCTAACCTCTTTAGTCTTTCCTCATAGGGGAGCTGTTCCATTGCCTTTATCATTTTGGTCACCCTTCTCTGTACCTTTTCTATTGCAACTATACCTTTTTTGAGATGCGGCGACCAGAATTGTACACAGTATTCATGGTGCGGTCTCACCATGGAGCAATATAGAGGCATTATGACATTTTCCATTTTATTCACCATTCCCTTCTAAAAATTCCGTTTGCTTTTTTGACTTCCGCAGCACACTGAACCGATTATTTCAATGTGTTATCCACTATGATGCCTAGATCTCTTTTTTGGGTGGTAGCACCTAATATGGAACCTGACATTGTGTAACTACAGCATGGGTTATTTTTCCCTAGATGCATCACCTTGCACTTATCCACATTAAATTTCATCTGCCATTTGGATGCCCAATTTTCCAGCCTCAGAAGGTCTTCCTGCAATTTATCACAATCTGCTGAACAATTTTGTATCATCTGCAAATTTGATTACCTCACTTGTCATATTTCTTTCCAGATCATTTATAAATATATTGAAAATACAGATCCCTGAGGCACTCCATTGCCCACTCCCTTCCATTGAGAAAATTGACCATTTAATCCTTCCCTCTGTTTCCTGTCTTTTAGCCAGTTTGTAATTCACAAAAGGACATCGCCACCTATCCCATGACTTTTTACTTTTCCTAGAAGCCTCTCATGAGGAACTTTGGCAAACGCCTTCTGAAAATCCAAATATACTACATCTACCAGTTCACCTTTATCTACATGTTTATTAACTCTTTCAAAAAAATGATGCAGATTTGTGAGTCAAGACTTGCCTTGGGTAAAGCCATGCTGACTTTGTTCCATTAAACCATGCCGTTCTGCATGTTCTGTGATTTTGATATTTAGAACACTTTCCACTATTTTTCCTGGCACTGAAGTCAGGCTAACCGGTCTGTAGTTTCCCGGATTGCCCCTGGAGCCCTTTTAAAATATTGGGGTTACATTAGCCACCTTTCAGTCTTCAGCTACAATGGATGATTTTTTTTTTGTGTAAATATTTTTATTGGAGTACAGTAGGTAAAAGAGCATCTGAAAACACACAAAGTGCTAAGAGTGCGACAACAACATCAAGAAGAGCCATAGTGCAATGAAACACAAAACCAGGAGTCTGATCTGGAAGTCAGCTATGAAACACAGGACCCCAGTTAGGTAATCGCACAAAGAAACCAAACTGTAAACCGGTTTTTTTTTTTTAACAATAATAAACTACAGAGATACCCTCCCCACCTCCCCCCCCCCCCTTTTTCCCCCGGGCAGAGCACTGGTGTATAAGCTAAGAAACAGAACATTATCAGCAGAGGTTACGAAGAGCCATATACTTAACTAGTATAGTTAGTGTAACGTGTAGAAGTCAAAAAACAGGGGACAGAATACAAAAGTAATAATACACATCATGATATGACTCCAGATTCCTCCACTGGCAGAAGTTTCACATAGTCCTTCCATAATAATTGGATTTTTTGGTATTTCTCACTAGAACTGTGTTTGGCAGTTAAGAGTTCCATATGCATGAGGTTGTGAAATTTAGTTTTCCAGACTGGAATGTAAACAGGCGTGTGCTGAGTCCATTGCGCCAAAACCGCTGCCCGCGCAATAAGAATAATCTTTTGGAATAAGCCCTGTTGGAGGCCAGTAAGTTCGGTGTCCGCCAGCTCCCTCATGCCAAGGAGCCAAAGTCGAGGGTCTAGAGGAAGATCAAGTTGCCACATTGAATGAACTAAAGACTGCAAATACCCCCAGAAAACCTGTAAAGTTGGGCATGACCAAAAACAATGATAGAAATCCGGGTGTGAGGCGGCACATCGAGTACAGTGTATATCTGACGTAAGTCCCATATAATAAGCATGACATTGAGAGTAGAAAGCTTGGTGTAGAAACTTGTACGTCTGGTCCCGTAGCGTGACATTCACCACAGTTCGAGAGATATGTGTAAAGCATGCCTGAAGGTCCCGCGAGGAGACAGCCTGTGGCAAAACCTTATTCCATTTTGCAGTAACGCTCTCCAAGGTTGGTGCTAAAGTCAGTATCGCCAGGGCCGAGTAATATTGTGAGGCAGACATTCTTTTCCCGTCCTCACCAATCAAAAAATCACGGACCTTGTGGCCCTGAAAAAAGGTCGGATTTGCCTTTTGCTCCTCCAACATAAAATGCCGAAGTTGTAAATATCCATACAGATCAGAATGAGGGACAGAAAAACGGTCCATGAGGTCTTGAAAACTGCACAGCCGATAGCGATCTGCTTCCGACTCCAGGAGTTGGTACATACACTGTAAACCTTTAATTGACCACAACTTGAAGATCATTTGCGACATTCCGGGCTGGAATGTTTGACAGCCACGAATGGGTAAGCAAGTGGTCACTCCCGGAGTAAGTTTAAATTGCCGACACAGCCGCCTCCACACTTGACGCAGGGGCCGTACCACCACACTGGTAGTTATTAATTTTGGAAGGGAGGAGTCCGATAGGTGTAGAGTAGCCCCAGGAGCGTGTGGAGAGAGCCAAGCTGTGTAGTGGTCCATTGGAGAATAAAAAGCCGTGCCACAGACCCAGTCCCTTACATGACGTAATAAACATGCTTGATTATAGCGCTCCAAATCCGGGCAATTGAGGCCTCCCTGTCCTTTGGGTTGCATTAGAGTCTTTAAGGGAATGCGGGCCTTTTTACCATTCCATAGATATTGCTGAAGTCCTTTGTTAACATCTCGCACATCCTGTTTCCTAAGCCATAGCGGCAACATATGAAAAAGATACAACCATTTTGAGATTTCCATCATCTTTAATAGCAAAATTTTTCCAGATAGTGACAAGGGTAAGTCCCTCCACGCCGCGAGATGGGTAAGCAATTTCTGCTTCAGAGGGGTGACATTTAACCCATAAAGCTTACTAGGTAAGGCAGGGATGTGGATACCCAGATACTTTAGAGAGGTGCCCACCCACCTCAAGGGGAAGGTACCCGGCCACGTCGAGTGCAAAGTCCCCAGTATATCCAAAGCCTCTGATTTTTCCACATTGATTTTTAACCCGGAAAATGTCCCAAACACAGCCTGTAAATGGAGGACATGTGGTAAGGAGGCAGCAGGGTTACAAAGAAAAACCAACATATCGTCAGCAAAGGCCGCTACTTTGAAATTCCCATTCTTGTAATGGAGACCCTGAATAATAGAGGATTCAGCCAATTTCCTTAACAGGGGGTCAAGGGTAAGAATATATAGAATCGGGGATAGCGGGCATCCCTGCCGTACCCCACGTGCAATACCGAAGGCTTCCGATATAGTGTCATTAGCTACAATATGAGACATTGGTTGATGATATAGAATAGAAATGGCCTGTATAATCTTATTGGGAAACCCAAAACGCCGCAGGACAGAAAACATATAATCCCAGGAAACTCTATCAAAGGCTTTTTCTGAGTCAAACCCTACCGCCATGGATTCAAGACCAAGGGAATGCGATGTTTCTATGGCAGAGAGTAGGCGAATAACATGGGCCCCTGCATTTCGGCCCCCCACAAACCCTGCCTGGTACTGTGAAATAATAGAGGGCAAGACAGAATTCATTCTTTGTGCCAAAATCCTTGCATATAATTTTAAGTCGCAATTTAACAAAGATATGGGGCGGTAAGAGGAGGCTAAAGTGGAATCCTTCCCTGGTTTGGGCAAAACAGTAATAAATGCTTTGTTAAACGAAGGGGGAAATTGGTTAATATCACAAGCATGGTTGAAAAAGGCTGCTAAAGGCCCCGCCAACGAAGCACTCAGAATTTTATAATATTCTAAGGTAAACCCATCCGGACCTGGGGACTTATGGTTTTTACCTGTTTTAATAACACCCCGTATCTCCCCTTCAGTAATAGGTCTGCAAAGAAAATCCCTCTTGTCCTCTGGGACCTGAGGCAATCTTATATCTTGAAAGAATGCCTCTTCTTCTGCCGAACCCCCTGCTCTGTCCTCACTGTAAAGTCTTTCATAAAAATCACGCAAAACTGTACAGATCTCTTTAGTAGAGGTAACATGATGGCCAAGGTGGGTTTTTAGGCCCCCAATAAAGGTTTTACGGCGTTTTATGGCTACCATCCGTGCTAGTAATTTACTAGATTTATTCCCATACTGAAAGAAAAAATTTTCAGAGGCTTTAAGTGACTTTTGCGCCCGAAGATGAAGGTGGGAATTTAAGGCAGTGAGGCAAGCGTTATAGGCATCTTTATGCACCTGGGACGGAGAGTTAGCTAACACTCTCTGGGCTGTGTGGAGCTGGGAATCAAGCTGCAAAATGAGTGCGTTTAATTTTTTCCTCTGCGCAATAGAATAGGCTATAACCTCCCCTCTTAACACTACCTTGCTCGTTTCCCAGTATAGAGTGGGGTCTACTACATGCTGCTCATTATTCTGAGCATACTCATCCCACTTTGTCCGGAGATACAACTGAAAATCCTTATCTGCATGTAAAGATCCAGGGAAGCGCCACGTCCTCTGTCCTGTCCTGGGAGCAGCTAGCCAGAGGTCCACCCACACTGGGGCATGATCAGCTATCACAATAGATTCAATATCTGCTGTGTCCACCTTGTCCAACAAGGGTTTGGACAGTAAAATGTAGTCTATTCTTGACAAGGTATAGTGCGCCCTAGAGATATGTGTATAAACTTTATTTTCTGGATTTAAGAGGCGCCAAACATCTAACAGCCCCAGACGTTTACAGAATTGGCGAACCCCAGAGTCCGCGGAGTCCTTGAAGCTTTTTGGAATGTAAGATTTATCCACGCCAGCCTGAAAAACACTATTAAAGTCTCCCACCAAAAGGAGCTCGCCCTGAGAGCTAGTTAGTAAGATATTAGTTACCTTATTAACAAAGGCTGGGTCCGGAGTATTGGGAGCATATATAGTGCCAATAGTTACCGTGTTCCCTGCTAGAGTTCCTATAACTATTAAAAACCGTCCCTCCGGATCCTTAATTTCCTGGATAAGTGTAAAGGGGATATTCTTATTGATAAGTACCGCGACGCCTCCCTTCTTCCCCTTAGCTTCCGAGAAATAGCAAGCAGCAACCCAGTCCCTGCAAAGTTTCTTACTTTCAAGGGCAGTTAAGTGTGTTTCTTGTAAGCAGGCGATACCAACCTTTAAACGCTTTAAATGTTGGAAAACTTTCTTTCTTTTAATAGGGGTACCCAACCCATTAACATTCCATGAAATTATCCTGCATTTACTACCCATAACGGCCAAGGTATGGTGTGAGCCATAACACAGGATGAATAAAAAACGGAAGAGCAAGCTCCCAGCCTAACTCACCCTCCCTAGTAAAGAGCTGTGTCCAGCCAACAAAGGTGTTCATCACACAGAGAAATACCAGTAAGAAAGGAAAATGAAAATTCAAAAGCATACATAATCCCAATAACACCAGTGCCCTCCCCCCCACCCCCATCCCCGGTCCCATAACCCCAACAACTAGTAACCCGTCCAGACACATAAGCCTGGTAGTGGAGTCAATCATGAGTGCTCGGACCTTCCAGAGCTCCCCCTCCCCCTCCATTTTAACTATATAGCCTTCCATGCGGTATTAATACTTAAGGGCTAGAATTCAGGGAGTCCAAGAACTTCGTAGCCTCTGCCACCGTTTCATACGATTGCCATTTGCCTTCATAATTAACGCGAAGCTTAGCTGGAAACTGCATGATAAACCGTAAGTTCTTGTCAATTAACTTTCCGCAAACAGGGGCAAAGGCTCTCCTCATTGCAGCCACTCTCGCCGAGTAGTCCGGTGCAAGCCGAACATTTGCTCCCTGGAATTGCACAGTACCACATTTCCTAGCTGCTTGCATCAGTAGTTGCTTGTGATGGAAATTGAGTATTTTCATAATGACCACTCGCGGCCGTGACTGGTCTTGACCCTTGGCTCCCATCCGATGGGCCCGCTCGATTTCTAGACAGCCCTCCAATTCCGGCAGGCCCAAAGCCTCTGGCAGCCATTTTATAAGAGAAGGCCTAAGCAGGTGTTCCTCTACGCTTTCCGGTATTCCTAGGCATCGAATATTAGACCTGCGGGCCCTATTCTCAAGGTCATCAGTCTTAGCAATCTGCTCTTGTAGCATTTTATCAAAAGTAGCCACCTGCCCACGCAGGCCCGTGACTTCGTCTTCCAAGGAGGACGTGCGGTCCTCGATTTGATTGAGTCGTGGCGCATAATCCGTGATCACCTCTCTCAGGGCCCCAATCTGGTCTGAAATGCCCGTCAATTTGCAGTCCAAAGCCGCTAAGACTGCTTCTTTAATTTCAGTCACCGTAAGCGAAAGCGGCACAGTTACCTGTGCTTCGCTCTCCTGCATCGGCACAGCCGTTCCGGGCGCCATCTTGGGATCCGGCCCCTTGCCTTTTTCTTTATCACGTTTTGCCAGCTTAGGAGGCATGGGGGACGGCGTTTTGGACATAAACGAGGTAATCGACATAGGCTAAGTCCGTCTTGAGCAGAAAAGGGATACCGCAGAAGATTGTTGCCAGTGGATGGAGGCGGAGGGGAGCCTGGCGTCCGGAGCGAGATCAGATGCGTCCGATCCCGTTCACCACATCACGTGACTCCCAATGGATGATTTTAATGATAGGTTACCAATTTTTTACTAATAGGTCTGAAATTTCATTTTTTAGTTCGTTCAGAACCCTGGGGTGTATACCATCCCGTCCAGGTGATTTACTAGTCTTCTGTTTGTAGTAGTGGCTTGCTCTGTGAACAGAGTTCATAAGGAGTGTGGGGGAGATAGGAGAGGACAAGTAGGAAAGAGCTGCAGAAGAAATGCACTTGTAGGTGAGGTAGAGAAAATGAACTGTGTATAAAAGCGAATAGGGAACTAATTCAGTGACTTGAGAAAAGGGTTATATGGGTATATAACTGTGACAAAAGATAAGTGAACCGAATACATTGTCATGGGGAGAGATGGTTCAACTGATTGACCTGTGAGGGGCAGTTTGCAGTAGTCTAAGTGGGAGGTGATAAATGTGAACAAGGGTTGTGGCAGGGTGTACAGAAAGGAATGGATAGATTTTGGTGATGTTATAGAGAAAAACATCTTTCAGCAGTGTTTTGGATGTGTAGAGAGATGAAGTGAAGCCGCCATCCCCCCCCCCCTCACCTCACATTTAAAGAACAGGTACAGTGGACTCAGTATTCATTATGATTTGCAGTGGGACAGTAGTTCCTAGTCTGGAGACTGCTGGGAAGAAAAAGAACAGGCTGACCTCTCCCCACAGGCGCTCTGCTGCTGATGGCCGACTGCCTAATCTCATGCAGTATCTGCCAAGAGAAGACTAGGATCACAAGCTCAAGGAGCCCAAAGCCATGCAGCAAAGAGGCGGAGAAGACTGGGACGATCTGCCACTCCAAAGGAGCCCACATCGGCGTGGTGAGGAGGTGGGGAAGAGTGGAGCTGATCACTGCCGTGAGGAGTGTGAAGTCACATGAAGAGGAGGAAAGGAAGCGTAATACTTCCAGCATTCAAATTGCTGCTGCACAGGACTGGAGGAGGAGGAGATAAGCAGAGTCATAACTCCGAGCAGTGTTTGCGGGCACTACTGCATATGTTCTAGCTGCTTCGCTGGGCTGACACTGAAGGAGAAGAGCTGCACTGAGTGAGTAGTATGGCCCAAGTGGGGAAGGACAGCAGGAGGAAGTGACCATTTGGGAGTCAGCACATGAAGTGAATGGGGTAAAACAAGCACTCAAGAAGGGGCAGAGGAAGAGCCAAAGGGAGTAGGGGGCAGGAAGGAGAGCACTCAGGAAGAAGCCATGGCGAAGAGGCAGAGGAGAGAGCACTCAGGAAGGTGCTATGGATGTGGGAAAGCAGGGCAGGAGAGAAGGCACCATGGGGAAGGCAGCACTCAGAAAGGAGCACAGAACAGACAGAACTTGAAAAGGGCTATGAGAGAGAGGATGAGAGCAGGAGGGAAGGAAGGATCCCATGGAGGGGCCATAGGAGGCAACACTCAGGAAGGGGCCAGGACCAGGGGAGAGATGGAAGGATGAAAGGCACATGGGAGGAGGTTGAAGGGGGGGAGGGGAAGCAGGACAGGAAGGAAGGCAGGCACTCAGAAAGGGGACAAGGGAAGAGTGCAGGAGGGAGATAGGGGAAGATGGCATAGGGAAGTTATTTGGGACAGGGCCATAGGTGGGTGGATGCAGAAAAGGAAAGAAAGCATTCAGGAAGGGTTCAAGTGGGGAAGCTAGGAGGGAGAGGGCTAGGCAGGAGCTGGTAAGAAGAAAAGGCACTCATGAAGGTGTCAAAGTTGGGGGGGGGGGGGGGGAAGGCAATCAGAAAGGGGCTACAAGGGAGAGGACCAGTAAAGGGGACCACAGGGAGATATGACAGAAGGGAACCCCCTTTGGTTGGGGTCATGGGGGAAGGGCAAGGAGGAGAGATAACCACCAGGGATCAGGAGGAGGGTGGGGAGGGATGACTGCATGGGATAAAGTAAGAGGGTGGGGAGGGATAGACCACCAAAGATCATTTTGAAATCCCTGCATGCAAAGTCTACTAAAGTACTTGTGGTGCCACCGGCTACGGGGAGTGAGAGGCTGGGGTGGACAGGGTGGCAGTCCCTTTAACTTTTGAATACTGAAAAGGGGTCCCCACATTTGAAAAGGTTGCAAAACCTTGCAGTAGGGATCAAAATTGTGGAGGATTAGAATTAGGGCATCCCAACAATGAGGTCCCAATAATAAGAAAAGTAGTCTAAGTGCCTGTAATTAAAAACTCATCTGAGCTAAAATTACAATTTATCCCTATCAATTAAAAAGCAGAAGGAAAACACAAACAAAAAACTCACTTTGAAATGTTTGTATGCTAATGCCAGAAGTCTAAGAAGTAAGATGGGAGAATTAGAATGTATAGCAGTGAATGATGACAGACTTAATTGGCATCTCAGAGACTTGGTGGAAGGAGGCCAACCAATGGGACAGTGCTATACTGGGGTACAAACTATATCGCAATGACAGAGGAGCACCCGGGAGGCAGTGTGGTGCTTTATGTCCAGGATGGCATAGAGTCCAACAGGATATCCTGCATGAGACTAAATGCACAATCAAATCTTTATGGGTAGAAATCCCTTGTGTGTCAGGGAAGACTATGGTGATTGGAGTATACTACCGTCCACCTGATCAAGATGGTGAGAAGAACAGGGAAATGCTAAGAGAAATTAGGGAAGCTAACCAAATTGGTAGTGCAGTAATAATGGGCGACTTTAATTACCCCAATATTGACTGGGTAAATGTATCATCGGGACACACTAGAGAGATAAAGTTCCTGGATGGAATAAATGACAGTTTTATGGAGCAATTGGTTCAGGAACCAACGAGAAAGGGAACAATTTTAGATCTAATTCTCAGTGAAGCACAGGATTTGGTGAGAAATATAACGATGGTGGGACTGCTTGGCAATAGTGTTCATAATATGATCACATTTGAATTAATGACTGGAAGGGGAACAGTAAGTAAATCCACAGCTCTAGCCTACGAGGGAGTCAGTTGGACCGTTAGATGACAGAGGGGTTAAAGAGGCTCTTAGAGAAGATAAGGCCATCACGGAAAGATTAAACAATTTCTTTGCTTCCATGTTTACTGAAGAGGTTGGTCGGGAGATACCCATACTGGAGAAGGTTTTCACAGATGGACTGAACAAAATCACAATGAAACTAGAAGATGTGGTAGGCTTGATTGACAAACTGAAGAGAAGTAAATCACTACTCTTGTACACCCCAGGGTTCTGAAGGAACTAAAAAATGAAATTTCAGATCTATTAGTTAAAATTTGTAACTTATTATTAAAATCATCCATTGTACCTGAAGACTGGAGGGTGGCTAATGTAACCCCAATATTTAAAAAGGGTTCCAGGGGTGATCCAGGAAACTACAGACCAGTTAGCCTGACTTCAGTGCCAGGAAAAATAGTGGAAAGTGTTCCAAAGATCATAATAACAGAAGATATAGCAAGATATGGTTTAATGGACCAAAGTCAGCATGGCTTTACTCAAGGTAAGACTTGCCTCACAAATCTGCTTCACTTTTTTGATTGGGTTAATAAATATGTAGATAAAGGTGAACCAATAGATGCAGTATATTTGGATTTTCAGAAGGCATTTGACAAAGTTCTTCATGAGAGGCTTCTAAGAAAAGTAAAAAGTCATGGGATAGGTGGCGATGTCCTTTCGTGGATTACAAACTGGTTAAAAGACAGGAAACAGAGTAGGATTAAATGGACAAATTTCTCAGTAGAGTGCCTCAAGGATCTATACTAGGACCTGTGCTTTTCAATATATTTATAAATGATCTGGAAAGGAATATGATGAGTGAGGTAATCAAATTTGCAGATACAAAATTATTCAGAGTAGCTAAACCACAAGTAGATTGTGATAAGTTGCCAGAGGACCTTGTAAGACTGGAAAATTGGGCATCCAAATGGCAGATGAAAAGTAATGTGGAAAAGTGCAAGGTATCCGATGCATATAGGGAAAAATAATCTATGCTGTAGTTACACAATGTTAGATTCCATATTAGGAGCTACCATCCAGGAAAGAGATCTAGGCGTCATAGTGGATAATACATTGAAATCGTTGGCTCAGTGTGCTGCGGCAGTCAAAAAAGCAAACAGAATGTTAGGAATTATTAGGAAGGGAATGGTGAATAAAACAGGAAATGTCATAATGCCTCTGTATCGCTCCATGGTGAAACCACACCTTGAATACTGTGTACAATTCTGGTCGTTGCATCTCAAAAAAGGTATAGCTGCAATGGAGAAGGTACAGAGAAGGGCAACCAAAATGATAAAGGGGATGGAACAGCTCCCCTATGAGGAAAGACTAAAGAAGTTAGTTTTGTTCTACTTGGAGATGAGACGGCTGAGGGAGGATATGATAGAGGTCTTTAAAATCATGAGAGGTCTAGAACAGGTAAATGTGAATCAGTTATTTACTCTTTCAGATAACAGAAGGTCTAGGGGGGCACTCCATGAAGATAGCATGTAGCACATTTAAAACTAATTGGAGAAAATTCTTTTTCACTCAATGCACAATTCAACACTCACATTTGTTGCCAGGGGATGTGGTTAGTGCAGTTAGTGTAGCTGGGTTTAAAAAAGGTTTAGATAAGTTCTTGGAGAACTCCATTACCTGCTACTAATCAAGTTGACTTAGAGAATAGCCACTGCTATTACTAGCATCAGTATCATGGGATACACTTAGTTTTTGGGTACTTGCCAGGTACCTGTAGCCTGGATTGGCCACTGTTGGAAACAGGATCCTGGGCTTGATGGACCCTTGGGTCTGACCCAGTATGGCAATTTCTTATGTTTTTAAATGTAGCAGAGCCAAAAGAAACAGAGGGAAGAACCTGCTGACCTGAGGTAATGCTGTGGTATGCACCTCCTAACTGGCTGATGGTGGGTCCACAGAGTGGCTGAAGCCCAAGGGAATTGTGGTGTCCTCTGGAGTACACAGAGGCAGCTGGAAAAATTATGCAGATGAACTGAAACCTCCCCAGTATCGCGGCAGCAGCACAAGCAGGTTATGGCAAATTCTGGAGTCTACAGTGGCAGCTGGGAGAAATATTCAGATAAGAGGGTGGTAGATGCCTGGAATGTCCTTCCAGAGGAGGTGGTGAAGACAAAAACAGTGAAAGATTTCTAAGGGGCATGGTATAAACACTATGGATTTGAAAAGGCAAGAGGATGGAAATGAAGAAATAGCGCATGGGGGTAACTTGCTGGTGTGGCGGTTACTACCCTTAACCAATAAGCCTTCATACTGTTGATGCAACTCTATAATTGCTCTATGCTTTAATGGCAGGGGAAAAGAGGAAAAGAAGAATTAGATTCAGACAGCAACCAACAAGGACACTGAAATTTATGGTCTGGGAAAAAAAGCATGAGGGTAACTTGCTGATGCGGTTGTTACTACCCTTAACCAATAAGCCTGATACTTTTGATGTAACTGCTTCAACGGCAAAAGGTATCAGGGAGTTGAACTCAGATAGCAACCAAAAGGGCCCTGACTTTGATGGTCTGGGAATCTAAGTATAGGGTGTCTAGGATGGTGTGGCAGATGCTACCATAAGCTTGCAGGGCAAACTGGCTGGACCATTTGGTCCTTTTTTGCCATCATTTCTGTTTGTATGAGAATTGCAACCTCCTTTGCTTGCGATGTGCTGTTGCTCTCCCTTTATCTCTTTCCTCTACCCCAATCCCTTCCCCTTTTCAACAATTCAGTTTCTTCTTACCTCACTCTGTAATAGCACCAACCCAACAGGCCATCTTTATGATGCTTTAAGTGCTCAAAAGCCCTAGTTTTTCCACAGGTTATGTCATTTGTCACTACTTACATGGCTTCCTTCAGGGAACTCAGCAGACCCAGTTCTTTCAACTTCTCATGCTCCTTAGGCTTTTGGAAAGCACATCAGATGCTAGGAATCCACTTTTACCTGCTCCTTCCTTCTCTCCTGTAGACCCTACTATACTTCTCAACATCTTATACTATTTGTATCCTTTACTGCTCCAGAACACCTCTCCTCTTCCTTTAAGTAGCTGAACTGCCTCCTGTCACCTCTCTTACCACTCAACATCCTGCTGTAATGCTCATTTAAAACAAATCAAAGAAAATGTTTTCACTCAGCACATAGTTAAACTCTGGAATTCATTGCCAGGGGCTGTGGTTTCAGCAGTTAGTGTTAACGGGTTTAAAAAAGATTTGGATAAGTTCATAGAGGTTAAATCCATAAACTGCTATTATGGTAATTAATAAATAATAGTAGCTTGTGATCTATCTAATGTTTGGGTACTTGCCAGGTACTTGTGACTTGGATGGCCACTGTTGGAAACAGGATACTGGGCTTGATGGGCCCTTGGTCTGAGCCAGTATGGTATTTCTTATGTTATGTTCTAGTTTTCATTCTACAAGTTCAATTAGCTTCATCTTTTCTTAACTCTCAACCTGAACTGATATTTCCACCCACACATTTTTCTGGCTGTTCTTTCCTACTTAAGTCACAAGTCTAATGACCTCATTACATTTTACCACTTCTTCTCTTGATGCTCTTCCTTTTACTATTGCTCCATCTGATTAATTCCTCTTCTTTGATATCAAACAGGATGCAGAATTGCTTTGTAAAGGACTGTATATCAGGACCACCCACCCCTTAGAAGACCAGGACCAGGCTTTTTGTTTGGTCCTCCTTAAAGCACAGCCCAGAAAGGAATTCTGGTCCCAGGGCTTTTCCCTAAGGAGGGGAATAAGAGAGGAGGCCCAAGAAGGAACAAGGAAGGCCCTGGGGATGAGGAGAAGGCAGCTCCTTGTCAATACTGTCTATTGCTGTAACATTTGATCTAGGACTGCTAAGGTAAGCAGACCTTTGTTGCCTGTTGCACTGTAAATAATAAAAGCTAATTATGTGGAGAAAATGCCAAAGTCCACACTATACTGCCCTCCAGCACTCTTATAAAGTCAAAGACAGTTTGCACATTATAGAGTTATTCTAAAAACCTTATCCCTCAACTCCAGAGATCAGCTCATTATTATTAAGCTGAGTATTTACTTTCATTTGCAAACCTTAGAAAAAGCAGCTCTCATCATTCCTCTTCTGTTCAATCTGGCTTCAGATAATTCCATTTTATCAAATGTTTTCTGCTGTTCAGAACTCTATTCTCCACTAAACATGCTAATGTTGTCTGTTCTCACCATTCTACAGTTTTCCAAGTCATTAGCCATTTGAGGTCTCTCTCTCTCTACTCTTGGCCTTCCTGGATTGGATTTCTCCTGGTTTGATAGTGTCGCTCCTTCACAACACCGACTTCTAATTCTCTCTCACCGTCCTATCCTCTTTCTGGTCAATGCCCTCATTGACTAATTCTCTCTTTCTAAATTTTGCCTGGATCTCATTTCATCACTGGTCACATTAACTGTCAGGAATCCTATTTGCAAACTTCGCCAGCAGGGAAAAAGTTGGCACAAAGATTCCTCTTGCTCACCACAATGTTGTCTGGACTCTGCCCCAGCACAGCGTGTCTTTAAGGAGCACATGGGAAAGAAGAATGATGAGAAGCAGTAGGGGAGAGACAGCAGTGGTGAAGAGATGAAGACTCAGGTGCAGAGGACTTGGCAGTGGCTGAGAGGCTGCTCTTCTTCCTATAACCTGGCCCCACAAAAGGCTCTGAAGAACTAAGGGACAGCCTGCACAGGCCACGCACAGAAAAAAACCCAACTCCGGAATGAAGAGACACTGCCCCGGCCCTGTGGGAGATGTGAGAAAGGCTAGAAAGAAGGGATGAGAAAATGAGCAGAGAGCATGAAAGGAAGTGAAGAGGCTGAAGGTGGAGAGAAGTGCAGAAGCTAAAGGCAGCTGGGGGAGAGCGTGAAAGAAGGATGTGTATATGACTCGGTAGAGATGTGACAGAGTCAAAGTAAAGGAGGGGAAACACGAAGGAGGGGAAGAACAAGGCAAGAGAAGGGAGCAGACAACAGTGAGGGAGCAGGGGGGCAAGTACTGTCAGCAGCTCCAATGTAAGTGACTGTCCTGGGAATAAAGTAAGGTGACTGGAGTGGTTTGCAAACAGTGAGTTGTACTGTAAATAACCGATCACAATGCTTTACAATCATTTCATTTACAATGTATATGTAACTAATTTTTTCAGTGCCTGTAAGTGTGGAAGGGTAGCCTAGTGATTAGGGCAGCAGGCTGAGAACCCGGGAAGGCAGGGTTCCAATTCCACTGCTGCTCCTTGTGACCTTGAGCAAGTTATTTTGTCCTCCACTGCCTCAGGTACAAACTTTGGACCTAATTTACTAAGCATTTTTCCCATACCTTAGTAAACCAGGCCTTTAGATTGAAGCCTTCTGGGGACAGGTACCTATGGTACCTGAACATAACACCTTGAGCTGTCAATGAAAAGGCATAAGCTCAGTATATAAGTAATTTTATTTTGTGGTGAGGGAAGTATCTTAACATTTCCTTCCTTCCCAATTAATGGAAATATACATAGCAGTCAGATAAGGTAAGTGCCAAGCCTAATTACTTCTGTTTTTAATGCAGTACCACAGTGTGGTATTGTAAAAGTAATATTTTCCAGATTATTAACAGCAGCAAACAGTGGTAAGTTCTGCCCTGGACAGAGAACAACTGTTTCTAAGAATAATCTCTGATGCCAGAGTCGCAGCTGAGTCAGAAAGAGAGATCAAGAAAAGGCCAAGCAGTTAGTGCCATTTACAGTTCTTCCTGCATGCTGCAGGACTGTACTATGCAGTCTAATTATAATCAGAGTGTGAGTCACCACAGCAAACAGTAATAAGGTTTGTCCTGGGCTGAGATCTACTGTGCTTCTGTTCATAACTATTCGGTTGGCTTTCAGTTGCTTTGCAGCCGGTATTTCACACTTAATTACAGAGAAAAGTACAAAATCAGAACTTTAAGTGGCACAAGGCAACACAGATGCATCTGTTAATAGCAAGGGAAGGCAACCTCTAGTCCTGACAGACACCAGTCTGCTTGGGTTCTCAGGATATCCCTAATGAACATGCATGACACTGAAGCAGCGTGCATGTAAATCTCTCTCATGCATATTTCTTTAGAGATATTCCAAAAAGCCAACTGGACTGGTGTTCACGAGGATAGTAGGTTGCCTACTCCTGGTCCAGAGTAGCAGGGTTAAGACACTTCCAGAATACAAAACCTGAATCTGGTTCAGTTTGTCTGTGGGAAAAGTGACTATGGGCGACATTTAAAAGTGATTGCAGATACAATTTCCATGGCTGAATTTTGAAACAAATGAGAAGAGTGGATACTGCAGCATTTTTATCCACACTGTTACTTAACAGTTGCAAAATAGTATAGGGGAAACAGAACCAAGAAAAGGAAAATTAGAATCCTTACCTGATAATTTTCATTCCTGTAGTACAACGGATCAATCCAGACTCCTGGGTTTGCCCCCCCCCCCCCCTCTAGCAGATGGAGACAGAAGTTTACCAAACAAATTCCGCCTCATATAAGGCTGGTGCCACCTACAGTCTTGGCAGTATTACTTAATGTCAAAGCAGAATGGATTATAAAAAACCCCAACTAACTATATACAGTAACCGAACAACCGGAAAAATTGGCTCACGGAACCCGCAGCTGGGATCAGCACCCATGGGCTGCCGAACAACCAAAACGATCTGCAAGAAATGAGACAACAATACAATAGCGGGAACTCTCCAAACTGAAAAGACCGCAAACCAGGGCGGAATTCTGGACTGATCCGTGGTACTACAGGAACGAAAATTATCAGGTAAGGATACTAATTTTCCTTTCCCTGTACGTACCTGGATCAGTCCAGACTCCTGGGATGTACCAGAGCGTTATCTACTTGGAATGGGATCCGGAGAGGCCTGCAAGCAGAACCCCAGATCCGAACGTCCCTGTCCAAGACTCCTGAACATCCAAACGGTAATGTCTAGCAAAGGTGTGAAGCGACTTCCACGTAGCCACCCTACATATTTCCTCGGGCGACACCTGATGACTTTCCGCCCATGAAGCAGCCTGAGATCGAGTTAATGCGCTCGAAGGCCTACTGGCAATGGTCGGCCACTTAACAGATAAGCAGAATTAATGGTTTCCTTTAACCAACGAGCTATCGTAGTCTTGGAAGCCATATTACCCCGACGAGGTCCACTCCAGAGCACAAACAGATGATCAGACTCCCGGAACTCATTGGTAAGTTCCAGGTAGCGGAGCAAAGCTCGGCGAACATCCAACTTCTTTAAATCCTTAAAAGTGGGGTCCGATCAGTCGTGCTCAGAGAAAGCTGATAACTCCACTGACTGATTCACATGGAACGAAGACACCACCTTGGATAGAAAGGATGGAACCGAACGCAGGGAAACGCCCGAATCAGAAATCCTCAAAAAGGGTTCCCTACATGACGCTTGAAGCTCCGACAGCCGCCGAGCGGAGGCAATCGCCACCAAAAATACGACCTTCAAAGTGAGATCTTTCAACATTACCCTACGCAGAGGCTCAAAGGGTGCCGAACACAAGGCCTTAAGGACCAAATTCAAATTCCAAGATGGACATGGATCCCGTACAGGCGGCCTCAAATGTTTTACCCCGCTTAAAAAACGGGAGACATTTGGGTGCACCGCCAGACTTAGGCCACGTATGGTACCGCGCAATGACCCAATCGCAGCCACCTGTACCCGTAACGAACTCCAGGACAATCCTTTGGATACACCATCTTGAAGAAAGCTCAAGACCTCAGAGACTCACACCTGGGTAGACAACGTCTCTGGCGCGACACCAAATATGACAAGGAAGTGGAACCTTACGGGACTGTAACATGGTAGATACCACCGCATCCGAATACCCCTGGGATGTCAGACGTTTCCTCTCAAAAACCATGCTGCTAGACAAAAGCATTCGACCTGATCAAAATGAACTGGACCCTGACGGAGGAAGTCCGGTAGGACTGAAAACCGCAAGGGACCGTCGATGGCTAGATTGATCAGGTCCACGAACCATGGACGCCTCGGCCACTTGGGAGCGACGAGAATTACCTCCGACGGATGCACTTCTATTCTGCGAAGAGTTCGCCCGATGAGTGGCCAAGGAGGAAACACGTATAGCAGAATCCCCTCTGGCCAGGGGAGAACTAATGCGTCCACGCCCTCCGTGCCCGGCTCCCTGCAACGGGCAAAAAAGTGTGGCGCCTTGGCATTCCGGAACATCACCAATAGGTCCAACCAAGGTGTTCCGCAACGGGCACAAATGAGATGAAAGGCTTCGTCTGCGAGTTCCCATTCTTCGGGATCTAGGTAATGTCGACTGAGGTAGTCTGCTCGAACATTGTCGATCCCGGCAATGTGAGAGGCCGCTATGCTGAACAGATTTCGTTCCACCCAAGCAATTAGTAACCAGGCTTCCAATGCTACTGGTTGACTTCTGGATCCCCCCGATGGTTGATGTATGTCACCATGGTCGCATTGTCGGACAGAATGCGTACCGACTTGCCACGGAGAATCGGCAGGAACGCCTGCAGAGCCAACCTCACCGCTCTGGTCTCTAGTCAATTGATAGACCACCGAGCCTCCTTTGCGGACCACCTGCCCTGCACGGACATCCTCTGACAGACCGCTCCTCAACCATAAAGGCTGGAATCCGTGGTGACCACTGTCCAGTCCGGAATGACCAGAGGTACTCCCCGCCGTAAGTTATCCGGGTTGAGCTACCAGGTCAGGCTGGAACGAGCTGAACCCATCAGAGGCAACCCAATATGGAACTGTTCTGAGACAGGGTTTCAGTGGGAGAGTAAAGCTGACTGTAAAGGTTGCATATGAGTGAAGGCCCAAGGGACCAACTCCAGAGTTGAAGTCATGGAACCCAGTACCTGTAAGTAATCCCAAAAAAAATTGGAGGGGGATTGGCTAGCAGGGCCCGTACTTGCTGCTGAAGTTTGACGCAGTGTTCCTCCGTGAGGGACACCGTACCCTGCCGAGTATTGAACAGAGCTCCCAAAAACTCCAATGATTGGGAGGGGATCAGGTGACTCTTGGCCGGGTTGACCTCCCAATCCAGTGACTTAGCAACTGTAGTACCCGAGTGATCGCCTCCTGGCACCGCAATTCCGGCTTCGCCCTGATCCGCCAATCATCCAAATACGGATGTACTAGGTATCCTTCCTTGAGGAGCTGAGCCTCCACCACCACCATGACCTTGGTGAAAGTCCTGGGTGTCGTGGCGAGGCCGAACAGCAGAGCACGGAATTGATAGTGGCGCCCTAATACGAAGAACCTTAAATAACGTTGATGATCTGCGCGGATGGCGATGTGCAGGTAGACTTCGGTGAGATCCAGCGAGGCTAGAAATCCCCCCATCGCACCGACGCAATGACGGACTGTAGAGTCTCCATTCGGAATCGCCACCACTGCTGCATCCACCGTAGGAACCCGCAAAAGTTCCAAAGCCTCCTCAGGCAAGGGGTGTAACTTGTCCATTTCCTTCACCACCTTCAGCCCCAAATCCGGAGTGTACCACTCCTCAAACAGCAAATCCGTGGCTGAAAAATAAAAAGGGAAAGACTAAGGCGGCTCCCGGAGACCCAGGACCACAGGGGTCTGTAAGCTCCTAGGCGCGACTCCACCTGAGGCAACTGAATCCCTAGCTCCCCCAAAATAGCCGGAATGAGAGGCCCTAACTCATCCCTGCGAAACAGCCGAACCACCTTAGGATCATCCCCATCCGCAACATGAACCCCTCGGAGCCCGCCCTGCTGCATCTCGGCCTCTCCCTCCACCCCCCGAGGGGGCTGAGAAGGTAACTCCCGTTCGTCCGATTCCTCTGAATCTGAGGAAGGCTTAGGGTCAGGCACCGGGGTCCTTAGGGGCTTTGGTCTCTGGTCAGCCGAGGCCCCTGCATTAGGAGGGCCCAGAGGTCGTTTTGTAGGAAGGGGCTGGGATTCCAGGGGAGGGGATTTTCTCTTATGCACCCGGGCCTTAAAGGCCTTATGCATTAGAAGGACGACATTCGAAGAAAAGGAGGACTCTGAAGACGTATCATCCGTGTCCTGTGCCACTGGAGCATCCACAGTTACTCTGTCACTAGGCGCAGGTCTGCCCCCCTCGAGGACTCTGTGTAGAGGAGACAAACTTGGGGGAAGGTCTTCCTCCCCAGTAAATGCCTGTGCTGCAGCATCCCCTATTCCCAAAAGAGACAAAATGGCAGCCGCCATCAGGATCGCCAACCCCGAGGGACCCAAAATGGCGCCCGTTCCCGCGCTTCCCGGGAACGGGCCAGGGATTGCGGCAGGCAGCTCCCCATATGCTCCCATCAGCGTCTGGACCTGAAGGACCACCTTTTTTGGTGGCACGGAGGCACCTTCACCCCTGGAAGCGCAGGCAGCACAAAGATCTTCGCGCAATAGGCAAACTCGCGCCGCAGGCCGGACGCGGCATGGTCGGGCAGGTGAACAAAAATAACACCTACCTTCCCGAAAACGCGGTGAAATGGCGCCTAACTATCCCCTCACAAACGGAGGGGCAACGGAAGACGAAACGCAATTTTTTTTTTTTTTTTTAAAGGTACCTGTCCAGCTTCCTGGGTCCTGAATCCACTGGGGGGAGTGAGTCAGGCTCCCTGGTATCACCCCCAGTGGTAGGGTGTGTGTTGGCAAACTTGGGTCCTCAACCCCCAACACCCCGCCCTCTGTAACCAGGGAGGATGGTCCCCTCAGGACCTCACAACCCCCCAGGAGGCAGAGACTTGGACCTGCAGGAACACACTGCGGTCGGTCTCCCATGAACTTGCCTCTAAAAACGTTTTTTTTTTTTTTCCAATTTTGGTTAAATTCTTGCCTAACTGAAACCCTAGGCTAGGCCCCACCAGACTGTAGGTTTGGCACATCCTCCACCTGCTGGAGACAGAAGAATACTGCCAGACTGTAGGTGGCACCAGCCTTTATGAGGCGGAGTTTGTTTGGTAAACTTCTGTCTCATCTGCTAGAGGGGGGCCAAACCCAGGAGTCTGGACTGATCCGGGTATGTACAAGGAACTACCATTTTTCAATACAGAAGTTTGATCGAGGGATTCAATGGAACAGCTGCAGAGATCATCATTATTTATATAAAACATCTGCATGAAGGCAAGATCACTGAAGACCTACTTGGACTCTTAAAATTAGAAAGCAGTACATTATAATAGTAGATGAAAAATACTAGAATGGAGAAATGACGTGCACATTTTGGAGGGAAAACTAAAGAATTACTCAAAACCTTAGAGTTGTCAGGGAAGTATTCAAATTCTATAAGGGCTCACCAGAAAGGTTGCATGAATTTGTGTACCCTCCTAAGTATTGTGCAGTGACCCCTGTAAAGCTGAAGTTTACGCTACGTGAGTGGTTTACAAGTACTGTAAAACTGAAGGCCTGCAGAGACATTGTGCCTGTAATGGTTCATAGGGAACACAAGAACCAAGAACAGTGATGAAGCTGCTAAAGAAAAAAAAGATGGCTTCAAGATCAAAGATTCAAGCTTGTCAATGTTTTTACATGTCTTATTAATTTGTATGGAATGTTGGATGGACTATGCCAGACTCTTCACAGTGAAAAGTATTTTACTGTCACAGGTTAAGTTCGAACTGCCAACCATAATTGAAATATATATATATTTTTTTATATTGTCTATCGTAACCACTAGTATTCTAAGCAGCTTACAATTAAAGTATAACTATTTCTTTTACATGCAGAGTAAAACATAAATCAAGCAATCAGTAACCCTTAGATTTAAAAGTACATGTTAAACATGATAAAACAAGGAAAGGAAAAATGTAAAAAGCTTTCTTGAAAACAGGAATCTGAATGTAATATACCATGGTATCTGCAAGTCTGGAAGAACAGTACCAAATGTTTAGAAAAAAGCAGATTGTAAACTCAGAAGAGTAATTGGAAATGCAACTTAATCCTATGGATTCAGTAGTCAGAGCTGTCACGTGCTGGACCTAAATACAAGAGACAAACCAATGAAATTTAGTAAAACTGACACTACTCAAGAGATGTTTTCTATAGAAAGAAAAATGATATAAGCTGCTATTGTTGAAAACAAACTTCTTTCCAGGTGGCTTAAATTCAAGAATTACACTCTTCTATATGACTTTCTTAATCTTTTTTTTCATCATAATGAAATGTTCTATAAGGTATGGCATGTATATCAGTGAATAGTACATGCAAGCATGATTTCAGTTTTGTAAATAGAAGAAAGTGTGTCACTAGAACTGGAATCACCTTGTGAGTTTCCACAGCTTGCTGTAGAAAAGTTTGAGCCATACCCTATCAATGATGAACAGCACCTTTTACCAAGATTAAAGCATGATTCCAGCCTATTCATGGAAAACATATTTCTGTGGCTTGGAACAGCTAAATTAAGATCAAAATGCTTAGGCCAATTAAGCCTTTTCTGGATTTGTCGGTACTAAGTCAGTGGCTTTTGCCCTAGAGCTTTCACACATTGACTATTGTAATGCTCTATATTTTAAGGGCTGCCTTTGAAAATGACTTGCAAGTTGCAGCTAATTCAAAATACTACTGTGCGTATTGTCACATGTAGCCCACGTAGAAAATCTGCAGGCCTTCTTTTGGCTCCCTGTGCCTGAACGGTGTAAATTTAAAGGCCTATTATTGGAATTTAAGATATTATGAGGCTTATGCCCTCCACATTTGAATGGAAGAATAAATGGCATGAGGCATAAGAACATGCCATACTGGGTCAGACCAAGGGTCCATCAAGCCCAGCATCCTGTTTCCAACAGTGGCCAATCCAGGCCATAAGAACCTGGCAAGTACCCAAAAACTAAGTCTATTCCATGTTACCATTGCTAATGGCAGTGGCTATTCTCTAAGTGAACTTAATAGCAGGTAATGGACTTCTCCTCCAAGAACTTATCCAATCCTTTTTAAAACATAGCTATACTAACTGCACTAACCATATCCTCTGGCAACAAATTCCAGAGTTTAAGGTTTATTGTTATTTATATACCGTTGTATCAGCGTAGCCTTCACAGCGGTTTACAATTCCATAAATATACAATCAGAATTACAATCAGTGATTTAAAATGAAAATAAAACAACAAAAACTTAAAAGAAAAACAGCTAAAAACTATAAAATATATATATACGAATATTGAGCCATTAAATACTAAATACATAGCTTTATGTTTCCAGAATTAATTGATGGTTTCGAGTAAGGCCACCGACAGTTGTTAAATTTTACTGTCTGTCTGTTTCTCAGTTCCAATGTAGGCTGTGTTAAACAACCATGTTTTTAGTTCTGCCTTAAATTTGCTTTTTTCTTGTTGCGTTCTTAAATGACCTGGGAGTGTATTCCATAATTTTGCACCTGCAATTGACAATGCTCTCTCTCTAACTTGACTAAGATGCGCTGATCTGATTGATGGTATTGACAGGAGTCCTTTATTAGCTGATTTTAAGTCTCTCTGTGGAATGTGTAATCACAATTCTGTGTTGAGCCATTCCGTCCTTTCTCCATAGATTATGTTATGTATTATGCATGCAGCTTTAAAGAATATTCTTGAACTGATTGGAAGCCAATGTAAAGCACTCAATACTGGAGTAATGTGTTTAATTGTGCGCTGAGTAAAAAAGAACTTTCTCCGATTAGTTTTAAATGTGCCCCCTAGTCTTTCTACTATCCGAAAGAGTAAATAACGGATTCACATCTACCCATTCTAGACCTCTCATGATTTTAAACATCTCTATCATATCCCCCCTCAGTCATCTCTTCTCCAAGCTGAAAAGTCCTAACCTCTTTAGTATTTCCTCATAGGGGAGTTGTTCCATTCCCCTTATCATTTTGGTAGCCCTTCTCTGTACCTTCATCGCAATTATATCTTTTTTGAGATGCGGCGACCAGAATTGTACACTGTATTCAAGGTGCGGTCTCACCATGGAGTGATACAGAGGCATTATGACATTTTCCGTTTTATTCATCATTCCCTTTCTAATAATTCCCAACATTGTTTGCTTTGACTGCCGCAGCACACTGAACCGACGATTTCAAAGTGTTATCCACTATGACACCTAGATCTCTTTCTTGGGTTGTAGCACTTATATTCCGCAAAGAAATATCTATTGCGAAAGCTTTCCGCCATTTGAGGCAGCAAAATAGACCCTTCTCTTCAGTTATCCCTAGTCTTTGGAATAGTCTTCCTCAGGCTTTGCGGGGAGAAGAGGATCTATTGAGCTTTCAGAAGCAGTTGAAAACGTGGTTAATGACAATTGTCCCTGGCTGTTAACTTGTGTGAGGAAAAGGAGGTATAAGCTGTTTGATTTGAAGAGAAACCAGAGATGCTGTTTTTGCTGTATTTTTTTGTATGTCATTGGATTATTGTGATAACTTATTAATGTACATCGCTTAGAGAGATTTTATCAGTGAAGCAATCAAATGATTTGAAATAAATATACAGCACAAAAGAAAAGATGAAACTCACAATAAGAACATAAAATAAGAAATGCCATTCTGGGTCAGACCAAGGTTCATCAAGCCCAGCATCCTATCTGACAAATCACAAGTATCTCACAGATTCTAAAAGTTAGATCTGCTTCTTCTTGTTCTTTCCTAGGGATAGCAATGGCTTTCCTTAGTCTACCTGGCTAATAATGGATGGACTTTTCTTCTAAGAACTTACCAAAACCTTTTTTTAAACCGTGTTATGCCAGTCGTCTCGACCACGTCCTCTGGCAACAGATTCCACAACTTGAGTTGAGTGAAAAAGTACTTTGTACAAATTAAAAAATTTTTTTTATTTTTAATGGAATTTCAAAACTACAAAGAATAAAAACTTTGTACAGAAACGAAGCGATTGCTAATAACACACTCTTAAAACAAAAATACAAGGAAATCTTATCCAGGTATACAATCCTCTCCATTTATTTATTTATTTAACAGCTTTTTTTATACCGACATTAGAGGGCACATCATATCGGTTTACATCTGAACAAAAAGGTGGAAAATACAAAAAAACAGGGAGGGGGAAAGGGGAGCAACAAGAGTAACAAGTTGCAACAAAGGTGCTGCAGCTAGAAGGAGGCTCTATATGTGAGCCTGAAAAACTGAAACTAAAGGGTTAAAGATATTTACATATTAATATAGTGCTTAGGGCAGTGAGGGTTAATTGCAAGGTGAAGAGGTGAAGGTGGCAGTGGTTAAAGGGAACTAGTCAGGAAATACCTGGTGGTTTGGAAACTGGAATCCCATTGTATCAGTAGACGTTCCATAAATGAAATAATTGGGGTGGGTGGGTGGGGAGAGAAATAAAAGGAGTATGTAAGTACTACAATAAAGTCAAGATACTAGCGAGTTATGTCTGCAATTATCAAAAACAAGAATTTACTGAGTTCCTCTGGGAGTTGAAGAAGATGCCAACATCTTGTGAGCCCCTATTAAGGATTTTAATTGATCCAGAGGGAAAAGAAAAGAAAACTCTGATCGATATTTAATAAAACATTTATAAAGATAACGTAAACGAATGGATAAAGTATCCTTTTTGAGGGCCAGGAAGGACTCTCTTCTTTTCTGAGTCAGCCATGATAAATCAGGAAAATTCCTTACTTTTTGTCCCAAAAAGTCCAAATTTGTTTTAAATTGCTAATTGTTAGTTTCATGGAGTCTTCCATTGTTTTAGTAATTTTTTGGAAGGATAAATAACTGTTTTATTTACCCATTCCATCCCACTTACGATTTTATAGAATTCTATCTTGTCCCCTTCTCAGCCAAGTCTTTTCCAGGCTAAAAGGGCCCTGTGTAGCCTTTCTTCATAGAGAAGCCATTCTAGCCCCTTTATCATTTTTGTTTCCTTCTCCGCACCGTTCCTAGTTCTGTCTTGTTTTTTTTTTTTAAGATGGAGTGACCAGAATTGCCCACAATATTCAAAAGGTAGTTGCACCATGGATTGATACAGAAGCAAGATGATATCTTCCAATCCATTTCAGATTATTCCCAGCATTCTATTTGCTTTTTTGACTTCTACCACACACAGAAGACCTGTGGGTAGCCTGCATAGAGCAGCAGTTGCTACTACCTCAAAAAACTTGCTGGATGGATGGCCCATTTTAGTTTTTATCTGCCATCTTTCACTATGTTACTATGAGCTGAGGATTTCAATGTATTGTCCACAAGGACTCAAAGTCGTTTTTCCTGGCTTGTGACTACTAATACATAACCCAATGCTGTGCACCTTTAGATGGAATTATTTTTCCCTATGCACATCTCTTCGCACTCCTACACATTGTTTCGTCTGCCATTCAGATGCCCAGCTTTGGAGACCAAGAGACTTTCTGCAGTTCCTTGTTATCCACTGCTGCTGTAACAATTTTTTTTAATAATTTCATATCATCTGCAAATCTGATCACACTTGATCCTTTTTCCAGATCATTGATGAATATGGTAAACAGGTCTCAGTACAGATCTCTGGGACACTCCACTAATAATGACCTTTCTCCAGTTGGAAAGCTGACCATTTAGCCCTATCCTCTGTTTTCTGTCTTTTAACCGGTTACCAATCCACAATAAGACATCAGTTTAGTTTACTACTCTTATTACACCTTTCAAAGCAAATCATTGCCTCCTATCCATGGCTCTTAAATTTCCTGAGGAGTGTCTCTGGGGTACTTTGTCAAATGCCTACTGAAAATCCAAATACACTAAATCAACTGGCTCATCTTTGCTAAAACTATGTTGACTCTTCCCCATTAAGCCATGTCTTTCTATATGGCTAGTAACTTTGTTTTTAAGAATAGCTTCTATTATTTTGCCAGGCATCAATATCAGGTTCACTGGTCTGTAGTTTTGCAGATCACCTGTGGAGCCTTTTTAAAAATTAGCATTCCACTGGCCACCCTCCAGTCTTCAGGTATTGACTGTTTTAAATGATAGGTTGTGGATTACTAGTAACAGCTTTATAGTTCCATGTTTGAGGTCTTTCAGAACTCTGGGATTTATACATTCTGAGCCCGGTGATTTATTTAAAAAAAATTATCATCCACTTGCATCCATAGTTTGAGGCGGGGTGCCAAAAACCAAACAAAAACACTGTTACTGTTTAGTTAAGACAATTTGATCTATTATATCTTTCCTTATCATAGAGATTTATTAGGTGCTCAGAATCATTATCATCACAAAATATTTCTGGTGTTAGTATGTTCCCACTACCCTCCCCCTCAGTAAACACCAAAGCAAAGAATTTATTCAGTTTTATTTATTTTTGCTATTTCCTTGCCCTCCCTGAGCAATTCTTTTATCCTTCGGTCACCTAGCAATTCCCTCACAGACTTTTGGATTTGAATGTACTTGAAATATTTTTTATAATAGCTTTTGGCTCTATGGGAGGTTTTTTTTTCTCAAATTCTGTCCTGGTCTGTCTTACTACAGTTTTATATCTAATGCTCTTGCCTATTTTCTTCATTTGGACCTGCTTTCCATGTTTTCAGCTATATACTTTTGGTTTTAACTGCCTCTTTCACACCACCATTAAACCATGCTGGCAGTTATTTGGTCTTTCTTTTACCTTTTATAATTATGGAATACATTTTATCTGGGCTTCCAAGAGATATATATATATTTTAATTCAATTCAAATCTGTTATTTTGCAATTTTTCCAAACATCAGACATCTGCTTACTGAACAGCAAAAGTTATATTACATACACTTCGAGTTTAACCAAATCTACCTAAATCCCTACCCTTTCTTCCCCCCACCTACCATCCCTGCCAGGAGGTTATCAAGGAGAAATACATATGAGGTTCCAGTGGTTACGTACTTCACATTTAAGTATACTTTCATAACGGAAGCCCTCTAAAAATCATCTAATATCTCACTGCTGGTTTTATGTGATAAACATTATTTGTTAGTAATGGAACAAATGTCTTGTAAACTGTTACATTTCTCCAGAAAGTCATGGAAGGAGATTCCGGTTTCCTCCAATAGTGTAAAATCACTAGTCACGCTCAACCAGGATCCGTGTGATGTAGAACAATAAGATTCAGACTGTACATCACCAAATAGAGCTGCTTTTGCATCAGAAATCAACACCAAAGTGGTGATCTGCTCCAAATATAAAGATACTTTTTTCCAAAATAACTGAACCTTAGGGCATGTCCAGAATAAGTGACCCAAAGTGCCCATTGCTACAGAACACTTGATACATAATTCTAAATCTGTAATATGTGCCATATAAGCTTAACATTGAGAAATAAATGCCCTGTTCAAAAACATTGTTTTCCCCCTCATTTGTATATTACATGAAATCTTAGAAACGTGCAAAATTTGCACTAAACATGCTTATATTGGCACGTATTTGTAAATCAGATTCCCATTTAGACCACAACTGAGTGAAATCCCACAGGTCCTCCAGCTAAATTAAATATTTATTTAAAAAAAAAGAAAAAAAAAAAAGGAAAGGCTACCCCTGCCCGGGTCTTCAACATCAAACCATACCTGCTGCATTTCTCAATTCCTACTAGTCAGCACAGCTTGATCTAGGGATCCTACATAAAGACACGCCTGTAGGTAAGTGAAAATCTTTCCTCTGTAAATCAAAATCCTCCTGTAATTCTTGAAATTGACAATACTCCCCGCTCTCCTTCAAAACTTGCCCTACTATTTGTAAACCCTATCATTTTCAATGTACCAAATTGCCTGATTGCATTCCTGGTAAAAATTGCTTATTGCCTGTCAATGGTAAAAAAAGAAAAAAAAAAAAAAGGAGACATATTGAAAGACAAATGCAACATACGAGTTAGCCAAATCCAAGATTTCTGGAGTGGAGTGATTAAACAGTGGTTAGACAGGTGGGATGGCAACTGGCCTCTAGGAGTATGTAGTATAAAAGTCAAGGATAGTGGATAAATTAAGCCAGATTCAAACCGAATATCTGTATAATATTTAGTTCCAACAGCCAGTCCCCTAAATGGTGTGAATTTGCCGCAATTTTGTATAATTTCAAGTCAGGTAGACCTAGGCCTCTTGGTTTCATAAGCTAATGCAGAGAAATGCAAGCTTTTTTCCCTCGCCACAAATAAAACCAGACTTCCTTGGAATAAGATGCCAACGAACGTTTGTCTAAATATAAGGGCAGTGTTCCCAATATATAACCATTTGGGCAACATTACCATTTTAAATAGGTATACCTGGCCCAACAATGAAAGAGTCAATGGTGACCATGCCCTCAGTGTATTTTTGGTTGAATCTAACATATGTTGAATATTTAATGAATGCAGGAGCCCCAGATCATGTGCTAATATAATACCAAAATATTTTCTTTTCCCATCTACCCATCTCAAAGTCTATTCCCCCACCCAATCACTGGTTTGCCAATCCCCAAGTGTAAGGGCTGCTGACTTATCCAAATTCAATGAGAAACCTAATTTCTCCAAGCAAACTAAATTCTCCATGCAATATTTCCAGAAAACTCTGGTTCAAAGCAGGTATAGTAAAAGATCATCCGCAAATGCTGGCACCCCTGTATTTGTGTATTAGACCTAATATTTCACAACAAAGGGTCCAAGGAGAGTACAAACAGCAGCAGAGAGAGCAGCCATTCCTGCCTTGTTCCACGATACAAAAACTCCCGAAAGGGATCTCCATTACCTAACATGCGTGCGCTAGAATGTTCATAGAGCACAGTTAAAACAACCCATTAAAACCCCCGATGTTTCAATACTGTAAATAAAAAATTCCAGTCCATCCTATCAAATGCCTTTTTGGCATCAAAACTAATAAGTAATGAATGTTGCTTATGGCGCACAATCTGGTCCATAGACATCAAAACTTTTCTCACATTCATTACCAAGACTATGGTTTTTTTTGTTTTTAACACACAAACCCCACCTGTTCTGTGGCTACCAAACTATCTAGTAGAGAAGCCAACCGATCTGCCATTATTTTCGCTAAAATCTTAAAAGCGGAGTCCCTGCCAGATTTAAAGAGAACAATTATCATCGCTCTATTTGAGTTAAAAGGCATTTCATCAGCCTCCAATAGAGCCCGAAAGACATTCTCCAATGGTTTACACACATCATCTAAGATTTTATACCATTCCCCCGGCAGCCCATCTCCATGGACCCAGAGACTTAAAAAGCTTAGATTGATAAATTACACTCCAAATCTCCCTCGAATGAACAGGTATATTTAGTACTTGTAGCTGCTCAGGCACCAGCTTCAGCAAACAGGCCCGCAAGCTAGGTATTCTTTCAAAATCAGACATATCCTCACTTCCTGTGGTATACAAACCCTTGTAATGATGATAAAAAATATCACTAATTTTAGTGGAGTTATTTCCCCAGTTGTGGTCTTCATTGCTATGATATATTGCCCTCCCATTTTGCTTTTTACCAAATTACTCATCATACATTCAGGTTTGTCACCGCATTGAAAAAGTGTAAGTTTATAAAATATAAGACTTTTTTTTGTGTTTAGCTTAATTTATATAGCTAAATATTGCACCTTTGCGCACCCTCATGGGGTTTCAATTTACCATCTGCTTGTCTCTTTGCAACTGTTTCAACCTCAAGATTTCCTGCACTAAAAACAGTCTTTTCCATGCCTCATATTCAATAATATCCCCTCTTAAAACAGCTTTAGCTGTTTCCCAAGTGAATGTATGAAGATCGAGAGAAAAGAGGTCTTCCCAACTGTGACCATGCTCATGCAGCAGAGTTGAGGGCTAATCAGTGCTGGTTGCATAATCCGGTGGTTAAAATGCATGATTTTGAAACCTTAAGGCCCAGAATAAATTCTCCTTGCTAACTGATGAGGTCACTGTGATCTGAAGGCAGAGAAACAGTTGGGAAAGAAGCCACAGAGAGATACAGAACACAGCACCTCCAGTCAATACACAGGCCATCAAGCAGGAGGGTCAGCCATGCCCTTTTATCAGAAAAGGGTACAAGACAGAAGGCTAGCCAGCAAAGAGGAACATTTGCGTTCAATGGCCTTATGGGACAGTTTCTGGCTGCTGGTGTTGACCTAGCTGTCTGTTTCCTAGATTCTGAATACTGAACTTCTGGTCCTAATTCTAGATCCTGGCTCTCTACAAATTCAGTGCCTGACTTCTTAATTCCTGGGCTCTGATGTGCCCTCAATCAGCCATCCCTGTAATAAAATCCATCCCTTCCTCTCTGAACACACTACCAAAAACTTCATCCACTCTTAGAACCTCCTGCTTAAACTACTTCAACCTGTTTTTTTATAGTCTCCCAAACAATACATCTCCACTAGTCTATCCAAAATTCAGCTGCATGTCTTTCTCCATTGTCATTACTACCATGTATCCCCCTCTTCCCAAGTCACTACCTCCGCTCCACGTTTGCTTCCACACAATTCAAACTTCTACTTACCTGCAAGTGAGCTCACACTGCAGCTCTTCATTATCTCTTATCTTCCTTTATACTCCTTCCTTGTAACCTTCATTCATCAGGCAAGCTGCTCTTATCTGTGCCCTTCTCCATTGTCAACCCCTGATTCTGAACTTTCCACCTTGCTGTACTGTATGCCTGGAATAGCTCTTCCTGAATTGGTATGTCATGCTCCCTTTCTCTGGCCATATTCAAGTCCAACCTAAAATTTCACCTTTTTGAGATTGCTTTTACATCTTTAACCCTAGCTTTCCCTTATCATAGCCTTAATTTTAACCATATTTACTATAATACATTTCCTGAAGTCTCTTGCTTGCCTCCAGGGCCAGTGTACGAGTACTTGGTACCCTGATGAACCACTGGTCATGCACCACCCTCCCCCAACTTACCTCTAACATAGCGTTCCCTCCTACTAGCAGCAATGACCCCAGTACAGTGCTCCCTTTTTGGCAGTATTAGCTCTGGTAAAGCATCCTCTGGGCTTTGTGCTGGCAGGATTTTGACACCATTAAAACATTGGTGATCTAGGCAACCACTTGGTTTGCCTAATAGAAACACCAGCCTTACCTGCCTCATCTGTGTTGACTAAATTGTAAGCTCCACTATATACAGATTATCCTGGGTGCATCTGAATAGAGCTGTGTACATCCAATAGCACTTTAGACATAATTAACAGTAGTAGATGAACTGGCTCAGCTGCTCTGTTCCACAGCAGGTGGCCTTACTGGGAAAGAAAATATGCTTATGATGCGTTCCTCCAAATGAACAACTTATGTGCATTTAATAGCAAATCAACACTAGCATAAAATAACAGAGCAATAATACATCAACAGTCTAGTGAAGCAAAAAAAAAAAACCAAACCAAACCAAAAAACTTTTCATTCCTTTAGTCAGAATTATCACAATTGCTTTATTGGGAGTGCACCATCTAGTGGCCAATTCAACAACTGCAATTTTATACCATATTATGGTAAATCTTATAAAAACATTTTCTATCCAAAATGGTAGAAAATAACCTCACATAGTAGCAGAGAAACAATATACTCACTTTTACAAGTATTATTGTATTTGGAAGTAGAATAGACTGACCAGCAGATATTTACCATTCACTTTTAATATTAAAGTTCTTTCAGATCCGTTTCTCCATGAAAATCTAGAGTTTTAATCTCGATTCGTTCGCTTGCAAGGCCTTCCCTACTAGATTCACTCTCTCTTTAAGCCTCTCAGCTTCGTCAGCACTTTGGTTTGCATGCACATTCTTCAGTATAAAGTGCAACATGAAAAGCTTCAAACCTTCACGGAGCATTCCCAGCTTTGGATTGTTAGATACTCTGCAAAGGAAAAAAAAAAAACCACACAGGACAATTTTACATTTACATGTCAAGCAGGATGCCAATGACCTCAAGGAAACCAGGAAGAACCCAAAAATCAAATCCCATACAGCAATGTCAAGCAACGGTGCTTTCCGTGAACAAGGACATCGGAACTTCTCGGGTTGCTGCCTTCTCTCCAGGGCTGCTTTTCGGCTGGAGAGGGGGGTTTCTATCAAAACATAGCGCGATTCTCCTCTTAGCAGTTGGGAGTCATATGCCCATGTGTCTGGGCAGCTAACTATGACAGTCATTGCAAAAGATCTAGATAAAACCCAGTGATACCGAGAGCAATGTCAGCACGTTACAGCACATCAGTAAATAAAGGACCAGCATGTAAATGCGGCAATAAAGTCAAGAAGGTCAAGCCTGTGTGTAGGCTCCAGGAGAGATCTGATGGAGGGGGAAAGAAAATGTGGATGCATTTGGATTTCTCACAAAGGAAGCAGCCAATAACCCACTGATAAAATTCAGGCTTTCAGCAGCATTAAGCACCAGTTCCTTCTGTGAGCTCTGAATGATTTAAGAGTGTTTATTTTTTCTAAATGTAATAAAATATTAAACACACAAAAACCGAGGTAATGTGACTGAGAACCAAGATCCCACTGACAGAACAACCACCTAGAGCACAGTTTCCCTACCAGTGTATCATGACGATCAGGTATTGCCACAGAAAATTCACAACTGCTTGATGCTCAGATCCAGACGAGCGTTTGAGTTCTGCTCTCAGCACCCTGCTGCAACAAAAGACACCAGCTCCTTTTCTGAGAACGGATGAAGTCAGGCATGCCTCCGCTTTCCTAGCTGCAGCATGATTCCCTGGAGTGTAGGCATTAATAGGCAGCATGCAGGGCACTGATAGTCGTGCCTCACTTCATGCAGCACGCACATTGCACACAGCACTTCATCCTCTTTCTCAGCCTCCTTCTGGCCTGTGCCTTATCTTGAGGCTTGGTAAGATGGGGGAGCAGGAGGTGAGCGCTGGATGTGACGCACTGAGTGCTGAGAGCAGCAGCAGGGGAGGAGTTCCATGGAGCTATCAAGGTAACAAAGCCATCGAACTGCCCACACCATATCATTTTTTCCCTTCTTCTGCACATGTATTATATGTTTTCTCCTCCCTGCCCCCGTCTCCCTTTATTTTAAAATTTGGAAGAGAGATTGGTGAGGCTTTCGGTGCTTCTCTAGCTCTTTTTTTGCCATAGGAGTCCTCTCCATGTCAGGTGCCAAATGTTTTTGTTCATATAGGTGTGCATTGGGCTTGAAAAGACTGGGAGCTCCTCTGCATGACGTCATCAAGTTTAAACACCTTTATCACTTACCTTCCAAAAACCTGAGTCAGCTCTTCTGGGTCTGTTTCCATTAATAGTTTATACAGAACTTGCCGTAAAAAGGAGACTCTGGCTTTATCAAGCTCACTAAATTCTATTACCTAGGGCAGAAAACAAAAGAAATTTCAATTTTTTATTTTTAACTTTGCTCCAGTTATACATTTAAATCTCTTTCTCATCAGAAGCTGGAAAGGTGAGTGAGGTCTCCGATGGGACAAACTATGTATGCAGATCCAGGAGAAGTACTACTGGAAGAGCGTTTAAAGAAATGCCGTAATGGAGTGACACAACTCGAGAGAATTTGCTCTGCACAATGGGAGGATCTGAAACGTGGCCATGTTGGGAACTGAAAATGGCTGGACAGATAAGTCGGCGTTAATTGAAATAGATAAACCGGTGGGAGATGTTTGAAGCAATTAAAAACAAGTCCATACAGATACACTTTCTGATTGATACAGCAGATTATTGAACTTTTTAATCTACACATATACACGCTTAATTCACAAAACAATTATTAGCTGGTGGAGGTTTGTTCATGATTACATGAGAGAAATATCACCCGGTTAGGGATAAAAAAGGTATGAAACTTTCCTCTCCAGCTAAAAAAAATTTTTTCCTAAAAGAATTCTCTTGAAAAAAATATTCTAAAAAAAGGTTTTCTAAAAAAGATACTCATTTGAGATATTTGATTGCACATTTAAAAGATTTAAATCAAAGAAAAGATTGTTTTAGGAGGTGATTTGTGGTTGCATATTACATATCATATTTTTGAATCCCTCTTAAACACGTAAGAGTTTGAGTGCATTTGATTGGGGGTTCTCTCATGTAAGACATCATCGCCCAACTCAGCCTGAGCCTGGGAAGGCACCGTCTGAAGCCCTACCGGAGGAGCCGCCTTCGGGGTCTCAGTTCACTCTGATCTGTAAACTATATGCAGACTAAGTGAGAGTGAAACAGAACACATAAAACTCAGCTAAGTTTAAATTTTCTGTTCATGTTATGATAAATGGCTTCATATCCCAAATTCTCCTGAAAATTTTCCACAATTTCCCAGTGGCTCATATCAAATTCTTCTGAACAAAAAGTATCTCCTGTATTTTTTTTTTTATACATATGTAAATTTCCAGGAAACCTAGTTAAAAAATATATTATGAACCCCTAACCCAATTCAAATGTCAACTAAACATAAAGGGGCAGATTTTCAAAGGGATACGCGCGTAACCCCCGAAAAGCTGCCCCTTCCACCCCCTGCGCATGCCGAGCCTTTGTTGCATAGGCTCGGCGGTGCGCGCAAGCCCTGGGACGCGTGTAAGTCACGGGGCTTTTCTGGGGGTGCGTGTCGGGGGCGTGTCGCGATGGCGCGTCATTGGGGGGGCGTTCCGGGGGCGTGGGCCACGGCCTCCGGACCAGCTCCCAGACCAGAACATGACGCGCCGGCAGCCGGCCCGCACGCGCACGTTACGCCTGCCTTGGGCAGACGTAACTTTTGAAATAAAGGTGGGGGGGGGAATTAGTTAGGGCTGGGGGGGGCGCCAGAAAGAAAGTTCCCTCCTAGGTCGCTCCGATTTCGGAGCAGCCTCGGAGGGAATGGAGGCAGGCTGCCGATTTTGCGCAGCCTTGCACGCACCGACACAGACCCCGGATTTTAAAAGATATACGCGGCTACGAGCATATCTATTAAAATCCGGAGTACTCTTGTTTGCGCCGGGTGCGCGAACAAAAGTACCGCTCGCATACTTTTTAAAAATCTGCCCCAAAATGTTTACAACAAAAAGGCTATAGTACCATTAAAAAGCTGAGATGCTATTTGCAGAAATATATAAACACAGTAAAATACAATTTCTATGAGACTGTGTGGCTGCCATAACATTAAGGTTAGCATGATGACGAGAAAGATGATAGGATCTTCTGATATGACATTTAGTGACTGGTTTGTTAAAACTGACATTTGACTATTAGTTTGAGAGCTATGGAGATTGTGGTTTGATATGTATGTAAACCAATCATACTGTTCAGCTTAGAAATGAAATAAAAATATGCTTAATAAAAACAATCCTTCCTATCTTGCCTTAAAAGTTATTACATCTCCAGGAAGCATAATTCGCTGACCTTGAAAACCACGAGTGACAGTGACTTTGTCTTCAGTAAAGAAGTTAACAGATGAACTAGGTTGGAGACGGTTGTGGCAGACAAGCTTCCCAAATCACGGAACTTGTCCCACATACTGAACTGGAATGTCATCTAAAAAGTGAGAAAACAAAAACAAACACATTGGTTACAGCACCAATACAACAGAACTGCCTTTTTGGGTAAAATTAAAACCCAGCGGTCCGAATAGCTAACAGTGACATTATGTAAGTACTAAAATCCAACAAATTAGTTGAGTAAAGGCGATAGCTTTGCAAGGCCAACCAATGGAGAATAAAATGGAAAATATCATTATGCCTCTATTGATCCATGGTGCAACTGCATCCTGAATACCATGCACAGTTCTGGTTGCTCCAGCTCAAAAAGATTAAGCAGATCTAGAAAAGGTACAGAGAAGGGCAACAAAAATTATGAAGGGGATGGAATGGCTCCCTTATTTAAAAAAAAAAAAAAAAAAAAAAAAAAAAAAAAAAAAAGACTACCCAGATTAGGGCTCTTCAGCCTGAAGAAGAGAAAACAAAGGGGATATGAGATAAAGGTTTATAAAATCATAAGCAGGGTGGAGCAGGGTAAATAAGTGACTGTTTTGTACCCTTTCCAACTGTACTAAGACTAGGAGACAATTTACAATTTAGAGATCAACGCGCTCCCAGTTTTAATGCGCAACTTAACAAGGGGCACACAAACTTCTTACCTGAAACCGTCTGTCATATTTACAGAATTTGCTGGCTAAAAAAGCATAAAAGGGGTTGTATGTTTTCTCTTGCAGGCAACAGTCAACAAGAACATGGACTATCTCTCGCTCCTGTTGATCCTTAAGTCCAAGCCTAAAAGATAAGGCACAATAGACTAAAATAAATAAAATCATAAATAATTAGCATTAATGAAGGCCAATGTCTACTGGCTTTCTGAATCATTTCACATGAGTGATTTCAAAATTGTTTTTGATTGATTGAAAAATTCTCTTCTGTTATATGGAACAAGTCTTCCTGCTTTTCAAAAGTTAACATCTTACATCTGCCACCACCTCACACTGCCACCTGCACCACATGTATATTACCCTTCTTGGTGCTTATAGAGCGCTTTAGCTGTAACAGGTGTTCTCCACAGATGCAGGAGAATTCAGCAACACCATCCGATGGCAGTGATGCAGAACATGCTCTCTCAGAGCTCAGAAAGACCAGGAAGTCTTTCTGAGTATGCGTGGTGTTTCTGTGCAGCCGCCAGAACTGAGAGCTCCCTCAGTTCTTCATAAGCTAAGCTTTAACACTATGGGGGAAGAGAATATTAATGTGTGGTTGAATTGTCCTGCTGTCTATGGAGAACACCTGCTACAAGATAAAGGATAAAGGTGAACCGGTAGATGTAGTGTACTTGGATTTTCAGAAGGCATTTGCCAAAGTTCCTCATGAGAGGCTTCTAGGAAAAATAAAAAGTCATGGGATAGGTGGCGATGTCCTTTCGTGGATTACAAACTGGCTAAAAGACAGGAAACAGAGTAGGATTAAATGGACAATTTTCTCAGTGGGAGTGGGCAGTGGAGTGCCTCAGGGATCTGTATTGGGACCCTTACTTTTCAATATATTTATAAATGATCTGGAAAGAAATACGACAAGTGAAGTAATCAAATTTGCAGTTGATACAAAATTGTTCAGAGTAGTTAAATCACAAGCAGATTGTGATAAATTGCAGGAAGACCTTGTGAGGCTGGAAAATTGGGCATCAAAATGGCAGATTAAATTTAATGTGGATAAGTGCAAGGTGATGCATATAGGGAAAAATAATCCATGCTATAGTTACACAATGTTAGGTTCCATATTAGGTGCTACTACCCAAGAAAGATCTAGGCGACATAGTGGACAACACATTGAAATCGTCGGTTCAGTGTGCTGCGGCAGTCAAAAAAGCAAACAGAATGTTGGGAATTATTAGAAAGGGAATGGTGAATAAAACGGAAAATGTCATAATGCCTCTGTATCGCTCCATGGTGAGACCGCACTTTGAATACTGTGTACAATTCTGGTCGCCGCATTTCAAAAAAGATATAATTGTGATGGAGAAGGTACAGAGAAGGGCTACCAAAATGATAAGGGGAACGGAACAGCTCCCCTATGAGGAAAGACTAAAGAGGTTAGGACTTTTCAGCTTGGAAAAGAGACGGCTGAGGGGGGATATGATAGAGGTGTTTAAAATCATGAGAGGTCTAGAATGGGTAGATGTGAATCGGTTTTTTACTCTTTCGGATAATAGAAGGACTAGGGGGCACTCCATGAAGTTAGCATAAGGCACATTTAAAACTAATCGGAGAAAGTTCTTTTTCACTCAACGCACAATTAAACTCTGGAATTTGTTACCAGAGGATGTGGTTAGTGCAATTAGTATAGCTGTGTTTAAAAAAAGGATTGGATACGTTCTTGGAGAAGTCCATTACCTGCTATTAATTAAATTGACTTAGATAATAACCACCGCTATTACTAGCAACAGTAACATGGAATAGACTTCGTTTTTGGGTACTTGCCAGGTTCTTATGGCCTGGATTGGCCACTGCTGGAAACAGGATGCTGGGCTTGATGGACCCTTGGTCTGACCCAGTATGGCATGTTCTTATGTTCTTAACTTTGCTTTCTCCGTGGATAAACAAAACTAATGTCAGCCACCCAACCGGCCTAGATTGGGTTGAACTTTCTATCTGAAATCTAATATTCTTGCCACTAGTAGAGAGCAGTGTTTGACACATTTTGGACTGAAGCTCTGGAAGAACTCTGAACTGGAATAGCTACAACTTGTTTGAGCTTTTATGTGCATCAGAATATCAAAAGTGACCACATGAGGTTCATTCTTCTCTACCATTGTGAAGGGGATATAATTGCCATTGCTTGCAGAAGGGCTGGATAAGTGACATCTTCTGGAGAAGTACCTGAAGTTAAACCTGTAAAATGGAACGAAAAAGATCCACAAGATGACAATCTTCTTGAGAATCAAAGAGGACAAATGGAGGATCTTGTGCTAATAGTCTGTATCTATTAATTGGAACAGTGAGATTCTTCTAGCACGATTTTCAGATTGTGATGCCTATTTTATGAACGTTTATGTTGTTACCTGCCTAGAAGTGGTGACATTATGAGTTTTTAAAATAAAGTGCAATTGCAATTGATTTGAGAACGTCTCTAGCACAGGTTCCAATTGAGAAGGCAGCAGAAGAATGACTATGAAATATCAATGTACCAACTGGAGCCATATTTCTGAATAAAAGGGTGGCATTCTTGTACAACTGGAGCACCTGGTTGTGGTACCAGAATTGATGGGGGCAGTCCTATTGTGGATGTTCAACAAGGATTGATGGTTTGAAGGTGTATATTCATGTTTTGATTTATGTGGAGATAATGCCTGTAATTTTTCTGCATTGACATGGCTTGCTGCAAATGACTGACACAAAGGCAGCTGAATGCAACAGTGCTAAGGATTTGTCCATACTAAGTACATGCGGCGCCAAAGAATTATCGACGTAGTACTTTTCTGTATTGGAATGTTTTGGTGCCAAAGACGATCTCTCTTCCTTTTGGTCTCTTATGAGATGAAGAGGAGTCTTGATGATAAATGCGACTGGACTCTGACCTGTTCTGGCTAGATATACATCCCTCAGATATCCTCCTTTTTTTTCTTTTGTGGAGAAGTTAGGAAATGTGCCCAAGGAGACATTCAACTACAAGTTGTACAATTTGACATGTCATGATCTGATCCAAGGCAGCGCTAACAAACCTCATGAAGATCTAAACTCATTATTTTCTACCTGCATTTTTTGCAGATAGAAAATGGAAGAAGGATCCAACAGAATAAAATAGGATAAAACATAAGTGTTGGCAAGTTAAATTTAAGACATTGATAAGACAGGTTAAGAAAGAATTTGAAAAGAAGTTGGCCGTAGAAGCAAAAACTCACAGTAAGAACTTTTTAAAAATATATCCGAAGCAGAAAGCCTGCGAGGGAGTCAGTTGGACCGTTAGATGATCGAGGGGTTAAAGGGGCACTTAAAGAAGATAAGGCCATCGTGGAAAAATTAAACAATTTTTTTGCTTTGGTGTTTACTGAAGAGGATGTTGGGGAGATACCCGTTCCGGAGAAGGTTTTCATAGGTAATGATTCAGATTAAGTGAACCAAATCATGGTGAACCTAAAAGATGTGGTAGGCCTGATTGACAAACTGAAGAGTAGTAAATCACCTGGACTGGATGGTATACACCACAGGGTTCTGAAGAACTCAGAAATGAAATTTCAGATCTATTAGTTAAAATGTGTAACCTATCTTTAAAATCATCCATTGTACCTGAAGACTGGAGGGTGGTTAATGTAACCCCAATATTTAAAAAGGGTTCCAGGGGTGATCCGGGAAACTACAGACCAGTTAGCCAGGAAAAAAGTGAAAGTATTCTAAAGATCAGAATGACAGAACTTATAGAAATACATGGTTTAATGGAGCAAAATCAGCATGGCTTTACCCAAGGCAAGTCTTGCCTCACAAATCTGCTTCACTTTTTTGAAGGAGTTAATAAACATGTAGATAAAATTGAGAGGCTTCTAAGAAAAGTAAAAAGTAATGTAAAGTAATGTAAAGTAATGGCTATGTCCTTTTGTGGATTAAACTCTATAAAAGACAGGAAAAAAGAGAGTAGGACAATTTTCTCAGTGGAAAAGGGGTTAACAGTGGAGTGCCTAAAGGATCTGTACCAGGACCTGTGTTTTTCAATATATTTATAATTGATCTGGAAAGGAATATGACAATTGACATAATCACATTTACAGATAATACAAAATTATTCAGAATAGCTAAATCACAAGCAGATTGTGATAAATTGCAGGAGGACCTTGTGAGACTGAAAATTGGGCACCCAAATGGCAGATAAAATTTAATGTGGATAAGTGCAAGGTGATGCATACAGGAAAAAATAACCCATGCTGTAGTTACACGATGTTGGGTGGTAGCTCCTACTATGGAACCTAAGAAAGATCTAGGTGCATAGTGGATAAAACACTGAAACCGTTGGTTCAGTGCGTTGCAGCAGTTAAAAAAGCAAACAGAATGTGAGAAATTATTAGGAAGGGAATGGTGAATAAAACAGAAAATGTCATAATGCCTCTGTATTGCTCCATGGTGAGACCGCACCTTGAATACTGTTCACAATGCTGGTCGCCACATCTCAAAAAAGATATAATTGCGATGGAAAAGGTACAGAGAAGGATGACCAAAATGATAAAGGGAATGGAAGAGCTCCCCTATGAGGAAAGACTAAAGAGGTTAGGACTGTTCAGCTTGGAGAAGAGATGGCTGAGGGAGGATATGATAGAGGTCTTTAAAATCATGAGAGGTCTAGAACAGGTAAATGCGAATCGGTTATTTACTCTTTCAGCTAATAGAAGGACTAGGGGGCACTTCATGAAGTTGGCATGTAGCACATTTAAAACTAATCAGAGAAAATTCTCTCTCTCTCTCTCTCTCACAATGCACAATTGATATCTGGAATTTGGTGACAGGGGATGTGGTTAGTGCAGTTAGTGTAGCTGGGTTTAAAAAAGGTTTGGATAAGTTCTTGGAGAAATCCATTATCTGCTATTAATCACGTTGACTTAGAAAATTAATCACGTTGACTTAGAAAATAGCCACTGCTATCACTAGCATCTGTAGCATGGGATAGGCTTAGTTTTTGGTACTTGTATAGCCTGGATTGGCCACTGTTGGAAACAGGATGTTGGGCTTAATGGACCCTTGGTCTGACCCAGTATGGCAATTTCTTATGTTGCATCTCTTGAAAGATCTTTCATCCAACAAGATAAAAATGAAAAAATAAATTCAAAATTGAGGAGAAAAGTAAAAAAAATTTGAGGAAGCTTGCAAGCAAGAGGATGCAAGCACGAATAAAAAAAAAAATAAAAAAAGAAATTCATCTGAAAAGCAGATAAATTATTAGGAAGCAATGCATCTTTTCACCTCAGTGGAAGTAGAGAGACTGAGGGAGCCAGTGGGCCAGCAGCTGCGAGGGAACACCCACACATGCCCAGGAAGACTAGTTGGTCTTTCTGAGCTTTAACTTCCAGATTCTGCACTACAAGTCTTTTTACATCCAAGGAACGATACTTTTTCGCGACCCTGAGTTTATTTTGGGATGGTAACTAAATGGATTGATTCAAATTAAACTCCTGAGGTAAGAAGGATGGAACAGTATGCAGTTGTAACACCCCTGGAGTCATCCAAAGGAATGTCTCCTGGAAAAACAATACCTGCAGTTCAGAAATGTGACGCACTGAACATTCAGCCACCAGGAACACCATCTTTAAGGTCAATAATCGCAAGGAGAGACTGCGCAGTGGTCGAAAGGTAGGACCCGCCAAAATATCCAGCACCAAATTAAGACTCCACAAGGGGACCAGCAACCACAAGGGAGGCCAAAGGTGCTTCACTCTGTTCAGGAAGCGAGTCACACCAGGATGGGATGACAAGAAGGTACCACTCACCTCACCCCTGAAGCAGGTAAGGGTCACTACCTGAACCTTCAAGGAATTAAGGGCCAAACATTTATTCAACCCATCCTGCAAAAATTTCAAAGTAAGTGGGATTTTGACTGAACGAGGGGAAACACCGTGCTCCTCGCACCAGGCCTCAAATACTCCCCAAATGCGCACATATGTTAGAGAAGTGGAGACATTCCGAGCACGAAGCAAGGTGACAATCACCACCAAAGAATATCCATGCTTCAGCAGACATACACTCTCAAGGGCCAGACCGTAAGACAGAATAGAGTCAGATCCTCATGAAGAACCAGCCCCTGCTGTAAAGATTCCTGGTGTGGTGGAAGGCAAAGGGGGTTCTCTACCAGAAGTCTCTGTAGGTCTGCATACCATGGATATCTGGGCCAATCTGGAGCCACCAGCAGGATTAGCCCTCTGTGGTTTTCGATTCTGTGAATGATCCTGCCTAGCAAAGGCTACAGAGGGAAAGCATACAGTAACTCATTTTCCAACCAGACCTGCACAAGAGTATCAATGCCCAGGGACTACGGATCTCTTCTGTGACTGAAGAATCGAGGAACCTTCGCATTGTGAGAAGTGGCCAGCAGGTTGAGGGACGGGAGGCCCCAGCGATCCACTAAGTTGAAATGCCTTGGAAAACACCATCCACTCTCCTAGGTCTAGACTCTCTCTGCTTAGAAAGTCTATTCTTACGTTGTCTTTTCCTGCAATGTGGGAGGCCGAGATCATCTGTAGATGTCCTTCCAACCATTCCATAAGGAGGTCTATCTCCTGCAACACTTGCTGGCTCTTGATTCCTCCCTGGCGATTGATGTAGGCCACTGTTGTTGCGTTGTCAGACATCACGCGGACTGCTTGCCCCTGGAGTTTGTGGCTGAACTATAAGCCACCTGGAAGGCCAACCTGACCGCTTGGTGACTGATGTTTCAGAGTGATGTTTCAGAGGGCCTCTTCGGCCATTCAAGTCCCTGGGCCACCAATTCCCGACAGTGAGCTCCCCAACCGCTGAAACTCGTATCTGTTGTGAGAACCAATCAGTTCAGGGAGGACAAGGACACTCCCCTGCTCAGATGGGCCTCCTGTAACCATGTCTAGAGGCAAGAACAGATTTCCATCAGCAAGTGGAGGCGAACCAAAAAGTCCGGAGACTACAGGTTCCAACGAGACAGCAGTGAGCGCTGAAGAGGACACATATGCGCCCCTTGCCAACAGCACTACATCCGGGGTTGCCGCCATCAAACCGAGCACTTGGAGATAGCACCACACCGTCGGGCATATAGTGTTCACCAACTGACTCACATGGGACATCAACTTCTGGATCCGTGTGGCCAGCAGAAAGATCTTGCCTCGCCTTGTGTCAAACGGACTCCCAGATACTCCAATGACTGGGAAAGCTGGAGACTGCTCTTGGCCAGGTTCACTACTCAGAGTTCCTATTACAAAATCACCACCTTGTTGGTCATCAGGTGGCTCTCTTCCAAAACACTTGGCCTGAATTAGCCAGTCATCCAAGTATGTGTGCACCAGGATCCCATCTCTTCTCAATGCTGCCGCTATGACCACCATAATCTTGGAAAATGTTGTGGGGGCGGTGGCTAGACCAAAGGGCAGCGCCTGAAACTGATAATGGTAGCACAGAAACTGTTGATGTTCCAATTGGACTGGAATATGTAGGTAGGCCTCAGATAGATACAGGAAGGTCAGAAACTCTCCCGATTATATGGCCATTATCATGAAGCATAAGGTCTCCATGCGAAAATGAGTCACCCACAGGTGACTGTTGACGCTCTTGAGATCCAGGATGGGGCAAAAGGAATCTTCCTTCTTGGGCACAACAAAATTAATGGAATAATGCCCCGTATTTTCCTCAGATGTAGGGTATGGGGATCACAGCTTTCATCCAGAAGCATATAGACTTCACTGTCTGCTTCTTCTGTGGTGAGTGGCAAGGAAACATCATGAATACGTCCCGAGTGCTGCGAAACTCCAGCACGTATCCTTCCTGTATAACTTCCAGGACCCATTTGTCCGATGTCATGTCGACCCACCTTTGATAAAAGAGGGTTAGGCGTCCCCTATCTCCTCGTCCCAAAGGTGGGTCGGTAAAACTTCACTGGGAAGTTTGGTACAAGCCGGCACATGAACCTGTCCCTCTCTTAGGCAGCTAGGGACGAAAGGACTGAGACCTACCAAAATGCCCAGACCTCTGAAATGTTGAGTTTCTGTAGGGGTGAAATCGCTGGGAGCCCCTAAGACGACCCCTCATGGAAGAGGGGCGCTGAATCTGCTTCCTGTTATCCTCTGGTAGCTGGGGAACTGGAAATTCACCCTATTAACTGGCTAGCTTTTCCAACTGGCCAGCGTTCCCAAATAAGAGTGATCTTTTAAAGGGCATTTTTGTGAGATTAGCTTTTGAGGCTGCGTCAGCTGACTAATTCCGCAACCATAGCTATCACCTGTCTGCCACCACCAAGGCCACTCTCCTTTGGCCGAGGTATGGACCAAATCACAGCCCATATCTGCTAAGGCAAGGGGTTCCATAACTGTTCTGCAATTCACCCCAGAATCAACCTCTTCAGAGAGAAGCAGACAAGACCGAGCCACAACAGTGTGTGTGTGTGTGCATATATATATATATATATATATATATACCAACAAATTTCCCAACAAATTCTTGTCAGGGTATAAAGCACTGTTGTAACATATAATAAAGTATTTCAAAAAATATGGCTATTTTTAATACTATAAAAATTTATTTATGATTTCGACCAAATCACCAATAATATACAAATGTATGTTTTACAAACTATGAGATACAATTTACTAAAAACCTCACCACAAACCTTAATATTTATTGACCCTCCATCCTGTTCTAGTATAACCCTCAAGCTGACCCTGATCAATTAAATAATCCCCCCTCTCTCATTGACGTTAAAGCAGATCAATGGAAAAGATACACCACTTAGTACTTCAACTGACAAGGTCCTCGTTTCGCCAAGGTTGGCTTCTTCAGGGGAATACTTTAATTATGGCCAAAACGTCAATGGAAACACATGACTTTCATCATTTATATCTGCACTCTAAGCGGAGTGGATACAGGAAAATACACATCCCATTCACTCTGGCTCAATGGCTCCTATGTTTTATGTGTGAATTCTCCCGAATGTGAATGTGAACCTCTATACCGCCTCTTCGTTCCCTCCACACATGCTTCTAATCATGATAGAAGCATGTGTGGAGGGTATGCATGGTCATTGAAGAGTGAGGAAAACATATGTGAGGTAAAGTGACCGAGGAGTAGCCGTTTGAACTAGCTTGAGAGGATAAGAAACAGATTCCGGTGTGGTTGAACGCTGCACTGGTTGAAAGTTTGTTAAGACTGAGGGAGTGGTGACTCCATTTTGAAGACAGCGGCTTTATCCTCACATAAGATGTGGTGATACATTTGAAACCGGGAACGGAGCGTTCATGATTAGAAGCATGTGTGGAGGGAACGAAGAGGCGGTATAGAGGTTCACATTCACATTCGGGAGAATTCACACATAAAACATAGGAGCCATTGAGCCAGAGTGAATGGGATGTGTATTTTCCTGTATCCACTCCGCTTAGAGTGCAGATATAAATGATGAAAGTCATGTGTTTCCATTGACGTTTTGGCCATAATTAAAGTATTCCCCTGAAGAAGCCAACCTTGGCGAAACGAGGACCTTGTCAGTTGAAGTACTAAGTGGTGTATCTTTTCCATTGATCTGCTTTAACGTCAATGAGAGAGGGGGGATTATTTAATTGATCAGGGTCAGCTTGAGGGTTATACTAGAACAGGATGGAGGGTCAATAAATATTAAGGTTTGTGGTGAGGTTTTTAGTAAATTGTATCTCATAGTTTGTAAAACATACATTTGTATATTATTGGTGATTTGGTCGAAATCATAAATAAATTTTTATAGTATTAAAATAGCCATATTTTTTGAAATACTTTATTATATGTTACAACAGTGCTTTATACCCTGACAAGAATTTGTTGGGAAATTTGTTGGTATATAAGCCTTAGCACTAGGGGAGACATTATTGCCAAATAATTTTTTGGTTATATATATATATATATATATATATATTTAATATATAGTATTTTCTCTGTCATTTTTATACATTCTATGTAAACTGATACGATGTGCATACGGCTATCGGTATATAAAAACACTTAAATAAACAGCACAACAAGAAGCAATCTGTGAAGTTATTATTACTACTACGTCAAAGGCTTGTTTAAGAATAGACTCAATCCATCTATCATGCGCATCTTTTAAGGCCGCTCCTCCCTCCATGGGAATAGTCGTTTGCTTCGAGACAGCACAGACCAGTGCACCAACTCTGAGAAAAGGCAAATGCTCTCTCACCGCTGGATCTAGAGGGTATAGGCCCTCTAATGTCCGGCCCCCTTTAAAACTTGTCTCCGGGGCGTCCCATTCAAGATCAATCAACTCCTGAATGGTATCCATCACAGGAAAGAAGCAAGAAGCTTTCTACAGGGAAATCAAAATAGGATTCTTCTTTGGTTCTGACATAGAATCTGCCCCAGGAACTCCCAACATCTTCAAGGTCTGGGAAATCAGGGCCGGCAATTCATCCCTATGAAAGAATTGTAACATGGTTCGATATGGTTCCAACCCAGGGGGAATTACCCCCTCCTTCCAAGGAATCAGGATCCGCTTCTTCTTCCGTGCCAGCAGGGTCCCTACCAGGAATACCCATGGCAAAACGAGGTATGCTTCGGCACCTGCCCATAGGGGTGGAAGAGGGAGGGACCCCTGGGCTGACGCTCTGTCCGGACAGGAGTAGGCAAAGAAGAAGACCCGTGCTTGCACGAAGGCTTGCAAATCCTGAAAAAACTCCACCCAAGAAAAGGCAGCCAGATCCATGCCAAGTCTAGCGAGTACTGGAGTGGGCCCAACTGAACTGCCATCTCCCGTGGATGAGCCAGTCAAGGGAGTACCCAAATCAGGTGTACTCCCAGTTAAAGCCATCATCTGAATGGGAAGAGCCAGGCACAGCAAAATCTGAGCGGGATAAATCTCCTTGAGCATCCTTCACAGTGCTGACACAAGTTGGAAGATAGGTCAGGCTGTGAAGCCCTAATATGACAAGCAGCAACAAGACAAAGGCAGCTGTGCATACAATCAGACTCACACTTAAAAATGTATGCGCACAAATTTCAAGCGCCTAGGTAAAAAAAGAGTGCCATGAGGCACATACACAGCTCTTATGCGCAGCCGGAGTGTATCCCACACTTTTAAAAGTTATGCACCTGACATTATGTGTACAGTGCGTGCGCAGAGCTGACCCACTACACACACATACCGACGCCCTATAGAGGGCAGTACAGCACGCACAGAAACGCACGAAAGATGGCGCCGCCGTGGACTATCACGTGGTGTGCCGATAAAGCCTAAAGCGGGGCCTAGCCCAACAGAGCTGCTCAACTTGCCAGGCTGCCCGATTCCCCTTAACCAAATTGGAGTGGGAACAATGTCGGGATGGCGCGCCGAGTGTGCAGACCAGAGGACGTCCTTCTGAAAACCCCTCTGTCTCTGAATCGGAAGGTAAAAACTACTTCGGTTTAATTTTTTTTTTTTTTTGATACTTACCTGGGCTCAAAGCTTACCGGCTGAGTACAGAGACCGTCTCAGGCTGCAGGGGAAGAAGGCTTTGGCTGTAACTGCCACACTCGGCTTCCTGCACCCGCTGCCTTTCAGCTGCAAAAGCAGCAAAGTCCATGCTGGGAACCGACTAATGGACCAAAGCATACCTCTGAGGGACCACAGATATCACCTCAGGAATTCTCAACTGGGGGAGGGACCTTTAAGTAACACCGCAGGAGAGCAGGGTTCAATTTTCTTCAATTCAGCGTGTAGAATTTTCTCCTTCCTAAAGTATAGCAATCCCCATAAGGAGAGGAACATCCACTATCAGCTGGAGACAGAGAATACTGGCGGGCTGAGGTCACTGCAGGGGGTATATATACTATGACATCAGCTTGCTCCGTTTCCATCTGCTGGCAGGGGAGCATAACCTGATCTTGAGTTCATCCGTCTACACGCTAGGAAAAAGGATATTACAAGAAGATGGAAAGAGCCAGGCCCTAGGCAGGGAAAACTGTCCAGAGTGCAAGTCAAGGGGACAACTACCCAGAATGCAAAAAGAAGAGGGGAGAAAGTATGAAGACTCCAATTGGATATGCTGTCTCCTCCCTGGAAGTTGCCTAAAGGAGAGAAGAGAGCCTCAGCAGGTGGGCACAGACCTCCTAAATCAAGTTCCTAACGATATCACTCTACTGCAAGATCATCAAAATTGAGTTGTAATGCTTACATAAACGCTTTGAAGTAGAACCTTCAGCAAGTGCCAAGCACACCTTTAGCTAAGAATACTTACTTAAGAAGATTTTCAAAGGCATCCAAAAAATCTTCACTGCTCATCAAAACGCAAAAGATATTTCTCCTGATATCAGTGTTCATTCGCTGCTTTCGTGCCAGTTCCAGGATCTTGGAACTTACCTTGAATAAAGGACAAATGTGTTTACTTGTCAATACAGCATGGATATTCACCTAGCTATGTATTTTTCCTGATCTGAAAAATAACACACTGCAATTTTATTATATAGAGATGCTCCTTGGGACCTTGGACAAGTCACTTCACCCTCCATAACCTCAGTACAAATATCTATATAGATATCTCTCTCTCTATATATATATCTATCTCTTTATATACAAATGACACAAATTGATCTAGACAGTACGCTTATTGCAAACCAGTATACTCAAAGTCAATTTTCAATTTATTATTTCTCTGCATTTTTATAAAATAAAATTAGAAACTGAAAAATGCTGCTCGCATAAGTATTCAACCCCTTCAGACTAGAACTTGGTAGAACCATATTTTTCTACAATTTATTTATTTAATTGTATTTATAACAGCTTTAAGTCTGTTGGAGTAAGTTTCTACCAGCTTTGCACACTATTTCAGCATGAGTTTTGCCCATTCTTCCTGGCGGAATTACTCCAAGTTCTTCAGGTTGATGGGATGATGCTTACGGAATGCAATTTTCAAATAGTGCCACACGTTCTCGATTGGATTGAGATCTCGTCTTTGACTTGTCCATTGCAGAACATTCACCTTTTTGTTGTTCAACCACTCCTGTGTTGCTTTGGCCTTGGCTTGGGATTATCATCTTGCTGAAAAGGTGAACTTTCTCCTGTTTTAGTTTGGGGTTTTTTTTAGCAGATTGAAACAGCTTTTCTTGCAGTATCTCCCTGTATGTTGCACCATCCATCCATCCTTCAATTTTAACAAGATGCCCAGTCCCCGCTGAGGAAAAGCATCCAAACATGATGCTGCCACCCCCATACTTTTCTGCTGGCATGGAGTTGGCTGAGGAATAGGCAATGTTAGGTTTGCACCACACACAGCATTTTGAATTTTGGCCAAAAGCTCCATTTTTGTTTCATCTGACTATAAAACCTTATCCCACATTTTAGCTGGATCATTCTGATGCTTTCTAGCAAACTCCAGATGCAGTCTGATGGGATTTTTCTTCAGTAATGACATCTTTCTATCCACCCTCCCATGCAGGCCAGTAGTATGCAGAGCTCTTGATATGGTTGACGGGGGCACCTCCATGCCAGTTCTCAGCCACTGAACTCTGTGGCTCCTTCAAAGTGATTGCTGGCCTCTCTATGGTTTACCTCCTAAGTTTGTTGCTGATTTTGAGGGATGGCCTTGTCTAGACAGTGTCTGGGTAGTATGATGCAGCTACCATTTGCGAACAACTGATCCAAAAATCACACTTGGATATGATTTTGTAGCTTTTTCCTATCTTGTGCAGGTCAATAACTATCTTTAATTTCCTTAGAATGCTCTTCATTTTCACAGCTTTGCTTTAGGTTCACAGTCTGACCAATGGTACTGGAATTAGAGGGTCTTTTATTCAGAAAAGCTAACCTCTGTTGATTCACATGTAGAGACCAATTGTAAGCCGGTTGTTAGGACAATATCTCATCTGTATAAACTTGGAGCTGCTTATGCAAGAAGCATTTTTTAGTTTTTAATTTTATTTTACAAAAAATGCAGAGAAATAATGAACTGGTACTTTGAAAATTTACTTTACAAGCATTCTGGTTTGTAACAAACGTGCTATCTGGAACAATCTGTGTTTTTTATTTATTTATTTAAAGGCTTTTATATACCGATGTTCATGTAATATTACATATTGCGTCGGTTTACAGAGAACTAAGGTTAGAAATTACAATGAACATAAGGGATATATAGAACATGGCGTACATAATAAGGATTGTAGAGAACCAAAGTTAGCATTACATCGAACATAGTAAAAGCATTGTATCAAAACATAAGAACATAAGATTATACCAGTACACAGATAGACAATTGGGCATTTGCCACAGAAATTCTAACCCGAGACCATGGTCCGAGAGTAATCTAGCACAAGATAAAGAAATGAATGAATAACTGAGGGTAGCAATCAAAGCTGAGGTATTGGGGTTGTGAAGGCTTTAAGTGAAGGCTTTTGTGAAAAGCCAAGTCTTAAGCTTTTTCTTAAACGTCCGCAGACAAGGTTCTAGGCGAAGGTCCGTGGGGAGAGCGTTCCAGTGTGTGGGACCGGCTATCGAGAATGCGCGTTTCTTGAGCAATGACTTGGCGGGTGGTGCATAGAGTGTGCCTAAATACCTGGTTCTGATTGGTCTGGATGATGAGTGATGACGAAGAGGGCAGTTTAATTCTAGCGAGGTTTGGGAGTGAATGGTCTTATGGTCATGGTTAGAACTTTGTACAGGATTCTGGATTTAATGAGGAGCCAATGTAGGTTCTTAAGAATAGGTGTGATGTGTTCTCCTCTGCTGGAATTGGTTAAGATCCTGGCAGCGGAATTCTGTAACATTTGTAGTGGTTTGGTGATGATAGCTGGAAGGCCGATTAGCAGGGAGTTGCAGTAATCTATTTTTGAGAATAAAATTGCTTGGAGAACTGTTCGAAAGTCTTGAAAATGGAGGAGAGGTTTCAGCTTTTTTTTTAATATATGTAGTTTGTGGAAACATTCTTTTGTTGTATTGATGAATTTTTTTAGGGTCAGCAGGTTGTCTATAATTACGCTGAGGTCTCTCACTTGCGTGGTGGAGGTCGTTTGGGGTGAGTTGAGGTCGTTGACCGCCTGAGCATTGTCATCATGAGTGATAAGTATAAGTTCAGTTTTTGGAAGTATTGAGTACTAAATTAAAGCTGGTGAGGAGGGTGTTTATGGACTGTAAACAACTATTCCAGAAATTGAGGGTATTAGAGATTGATTCTGTGACTGGTATCAGAATCTGGACGTCATCAGCGTAGATGAAGTGCGTAACCTTTAGACTTGTGAGAAGTTGACAGAGGGGGAGAAGATAAATGTTATTTATGATCCACACAAATCTGCCTATTTTGTTTAGGGGTCTTCCTGGCCCAACTGTAGGAAACAGGAGGGGACAGCGTAAACCTCTAGCAAACAGAGCAACAGGGATAATTTTAGTTTAGTAGGGTGAGTAGGGGATCACTTGGGTGTGAGGAGAATGGCTTAGAAATGAAAGGGATTGGTAGGGGGCATATCTCTGTAAGGGGGGGGAGGGGAGCAGTGTTTTGTGAGAGAGAGAGAGAGAGAGAAGAGATTGATGCTAGGTGTGTGTATATGTATGCCAGATTGGGTGAGGGGTTTTGAGAAGGGAAGCAGATCTGGAGCAGATTAGTGACACCTCATTCCTCTTCTGCCCTCTTTCCCCACTCCAATTAGGATCTTCTCTCCCCAGATCTCAGATTCTGTTTCTCAAATCCTGGAATCCTCTCTTCCAACTCCTAATCCCAGATCCTCCCTCCTCTTCCCTGAACCCAGATTCCCCCTCTTACTTGATCTTCCCCATTCCTAATCCCCCCTTCCTTTTTCCTCCCCTCCGTCCTCAGTTCTCTCACATTGCTCTTCACAATTCCCAGTCCTCTCCCATTCTTGAGATGTTCTTCCTGTTCTGACACTTGAGGTTGCTTTCTCTCAAGCAATAACAGAAAATTCTACAGATATAAGCAAGTCTGAAAAAGTATTTTTCCAGTGTAATATAAAATATGATAATTTTTTTCAAAGTGTCTCAGAAATTTCTAATTTCTTCTGCAGTAAACTGTGAGTCTGTACCTTAGATATTCTGCTACCTGTTGTCTGACCTGGTGGGGGGGGGGGGGGCATGCGGTGACAGCACGAACAGTGCCTAGGGGGTAACAAAAATTTAAATTTGTCACTGCCTCTTTTCGCAACCCATTCCGTGGATCCATTTTTACACATTGATGGTATATCAACTGATTAATTGTGCCTTTTTCTTCTTGCCTCCTTTTTTTTTTATTGTCAGAGTACAGATAGCCAAAAGAAACCTATCAAAAAGATAAAAAGCCTATATTGCAAAGCCTGTGAGAAGAGCCTTAAGGATCTATGTACATGACAGACACATTCAAACACCTTAGATATAAATAATGCATAAGAAGCAATCATTTGGCAGTGGAAAATATGTTCCAGCAAGTCATGGCATGAAGTTGAATGGCAATGGAGTGACTCAATAAAATATTTCTATCACAGATATATGGAACAGTCTTCCAGGGGGAGATGGTGAAAGTAAGAACAATAGAGGAATTCAATTAAGCATGAAATCAGCACAGATCCCTTAGTGAGAAAGAGGGAAAGTTGGAGATGAGGTGGGGTATGCAGTACTGCAGCAGGAGATGAATATGGGCAGATGGAACCGACCTTGCAGTCATTATCTACTCATGTTCTCAGTTTCTAGGACCGAGTTTTGCTCTCCCTGAAAATGTCTCTATATCAAGTACAGTTATAAGCCTCAGAATTGTTTTTAACAAACATCCAAAGACAAGAACAGAAAACTAAAGCACTGATAAGACCACACATTAAGAGTTACTGCTCTTTGACCATCATAACCTGTAGCTCCTCTGATTTTCTACACGTTTGCTTGTAACTATCACCCAACACCGCAGAACCACCTCTAACACTCATTCAGGGTTAACTCCATGGCCACGTGGAGGGTCCTGCCGAGCATTGCTCAGGCCTGCCTGCATTTGCATATATGCCCTTACACTGGCAGCCTCGCACCCACCAGCTGGGCCCTGCTTGCCTCTGGGCAAGCACCCCACCTGCAAGCTACCCCCTGGTGTTTCTGGGGACACGGACACGACACAATCCTGTGGTCACACAGCTCCTAGAAATACATCCAAGAAAGGCAGAGCTAACAAACTATTGAATTTATTAAAAAAAAAAAAGAATTTGCAACTAGTAAAAGATAAAGGATCAAACAAAAGATTAGCTAAACACTTTTTCACTATACTTATCAGTGCCTGGGGAGCATAAGGAAACATGCTGTCCACTGGAGGTAGAGCAGGCTCTCAGAACAGATCGCCTCTCTCTATACTCCCAGCTTTGACTAAAGAATTCTAGCAACTTCAGGGCTAGTTCTCCGGCTGAAGGGCCAATCAGGGACAAAGTATTAACAGCAGCTCTGGGACCAATGGCCTTCTGACCGGCAATAGTTTTCTGCCTAATGGCACTGCAGGATGTTACGGCCTTACAGCTGCTTAAAGATACTGGGAGATCATGCTGTTCAAGCCTCATGTTGCACAGCAAGCATCCCAAGCTTCTGTTGGAAGTACCGCATAAAGGTCAAACAGCACCTGCAGACCGGCTCCAGGAAATGGATCGTCTCCGGGAGGGAAAAGCACAAGAGCTAAGGCTAGGGTTGCCAACTTTTCCATGGAGCAGGACCGGACACGGAGTGGGGGTGGGGACTGGCCGCAGCCACCCCTCCTTTTTTCCCTTTCAAATCAAGTGCTGATTTTTTCCTAGGCAGATTCTGCCTGCCTGTCTTTGGGGCTCAGGTTCAACTCTCCTCTTCTTCTGTGACTCCCAGGAGGACAGCGGGAAGTAGCAACAAGTGCGGCACAGCTACTGGAGAGGCAGAGGAGGAGGAGAGTCAAACCGAGCCTCGAAAACAGGCAGGGGATTGCAGCGCTGCCAGGCTGCCACCCCCGATTGGCCCTTGGCCTTGCCTGACTGGGTATTACAGTGTCCGGTTATCCTTGTAACCGGACACCGTACAACAGGCTGCAAAACCAAGCTGTCAGGTTGAAAACTGGGCAGTCGGTCACCCTACCTAAGGCCAAACAACAAGTCACAGTATACATAAAACCCCTGTTTCACAACAGTAAAGGATACATTTTGTACCATTTTATATATTTTTCTGTACATAATTGAAAACCTGAATAAGAATAATGAAGAAAAAATAAAATATTAAATAGCAATAGCCCAAACATGTAACTTCACATATTGGGCTCAGATAATTTTGGGTTGTTGTCTATGTATTTTAGTTTCACTTATTTGTACTGTATGTAACACTGTGTAAGTCACTTATAGCTGTGACACAGACAGCATATAAATATTTTAAAATAAATGTAACAATGAACTACAATGCAATATTAAAAATTCAACTGCATGCTAACAGATAGAAAATACCAGCTGAAAAGCAGATTTAATATATCAATCTACTGAGTGGAAGGTAATATTTTAAGAACAGCAAATGCCTTGAGGGTGACTCAACAGCAGTGCTGCTGTGTGGTAGATCTGAGTTTGATGCCAGACCGGACTCATAGTCCTTGGACCAGCTGGGGTTCAGGATACTAGAGAAGCAGCATTCATGGCCCCCCAAGGAAAGGGCATGAAAACCTTTACTCAGTGACACCTACTGGCTGGCCCAAAAATACATTTATACCAAATCAGTCAGAGGAGTGTTACTGCAATAGTTACCATTACATACGCCTCTCTCCATATAGAGCAGAGGCTAAAAATGGGAAACCTTCAGATACCTACAAATGAAAGCTCACAGTGCTAGAACACCAGTTAAGGCAGGTTATGACTGAGCTGGAAGCTGCCATGCACAAAAAAAGCCCTAAAGTGTAAAGTAAAATCTCTTCATAGGGACAATATCTGATGCATCATCATATTCACGCTTACCTTTCCCAAAGGCAACTTCTGCTGGCTCTTATTGCTAGAATCTCCAATCATTGGTGCCCCACTCCAGGATGAACCTATAATCCACCAACGGCCAACCCGGTCTGCATCCAAGAGGCTCTCCAGAGATACACGAAGACGGCTGTCACTACCAGCTCTGCTGCTCTGCACCTTACAGACAAAACGTATTTTCAGATCACTCTCTCTCTCACAAAGATAAAAAAGCAAATGAGAAAACACAAACGTTCTAAAACCACCACTGTAGGTTCTTCCCCCCGCACCCCTCTGCTTTAAGAAAAGAAAATAAACCAATAGTATACTAGCTTATACACTGCCTGCATGATCAGCCTGTACGAATTTGTTTCTGCTCTTATCTAAGATGATGTACTAACCTTGAACATGAGAAACAACCCTTCACGCAAGAAAACTCAACTGAATCACTCCTCCCCCACCCTTTGACCCCAGTTTGGCCATGTGTACTTTGGGCTGGGGGAAAAAAAATTCAATCTTAATGTTCTTCAAGAGCTAATCCAGAGGTGTATCATGTGCTTAGTATAGCATACTTTCCCCGATTGCCACACTAAAAGACCATTATAATTTTAAGGTTTTTTTTTTTTGTCTTTTCTAATTTATTTTAAATTAGTTGCTGAGTTAGTTTATAGCTAATTTTTAATTTTATTTTGAAAATGTATTGTAAACCACTTTGGTCATTTCATGTATTTGGTGAAACGGTATATAAATGTTTTAAATAAATAAATAGAAGCAGCCATGGCAATAGGGATTCAAAAATTCCCATGTCCTAATTCCAGCTCTTCCACTGACCAGGTGACCTTAGGAAAGTCGTTTTACCTTCTTGTGCCTCTATATTTAAATGTAAACTTGAATATTAATTTTAACTTTCTGCATAAAAATAAAATACTCCACCAAAAAGGAAAATACCACCAACAGAAAAATGTGACTAAATGGTGAGATTTATTTTCACTCTTTATGGGTAACATTCTCAGCTCATCCAGGATCCCAAATATTTATTATACAGTATGGACTCAGTCAGTCTACTAGGCACTTCCACATGCTCTGGGCTCCTCTGTTAATGATGTAAGATGGTCTTCCCTGCTACAAATCTCTTCTGTAGAATTTAATCGCTTGTATTTTTCTCCTCTTCAATATTCAAAATACAATTGTGTAATACTTCAGTAAAAGCCCACAAGAAAAGTGAGTGCTTCTCACCTATTACCCTCATTTCTAGCTGGCCATGCCTTTTCCACTTAGTTTCACTACTTCAAATCATCCTAACAGATATTCTTAAGACTATGACCACACCTCTTCCATGTGGCTTCACTATTTCTAATCACCCTGTAGTCATTAGTAGGCCCAGTCTTGGTTTGTGTTGTGCTTTCCCATGTATAGCTAATTAAACTGCACAGGTCTCATAACATGTTGTGAAGTTTGGTAATCTTTCCATGCTGAAGAGAGGATCAGTGTTTCACACTGACTAACTGGGTTGAACTAGATCCTTCCTTGCAGTTAATGGTAGGGTTTTCAGGGATGTTGGTAATTGTATGCGGGCATAAAACTATTATTCATAGGGTACAGAAACTGTTAGAAATATAGATAACAGAGTTTCTTCTGGTTAGAATCTGAGTTTTACCTTATATGAAAAACATGTTGTAAGACCACCCAAAAGTGCTAAGCTCCAATTAATACCTGTATAGTAAGTAATGAGCTACTGTTTAATCATGAATAACTGATTTCTTCAGATTAGCATATGGTTATGCTAACTCCTTGCATGCAAGTAAATTCTAATAAAAATAAATATTACTGGAGTCACTAGGTATGGATATTGTCTGCTAACACTTATTCAGGGGGTTGGCAGAACTCCCTCAGGTTCTTGGGGACCTACAACCCTAGCAGATATTCTTTAATATAGCCATACAAATATTTTCTGTAGTTCGTTTTGGGAAAACATGTAAAATGATGGGAATAAAGTATATTACCAGTCCTCTTTGCAGCTTTCTCAGCTTCTCCAGAAGCTCAGGGTCGTATCCTGGGATTTTTCGCATGTCGTTATTCCTCAGTGCTAGCATAGTCTCCAGCATAAACCGTACCTTAAAAACAAATTAAAGGAACACTACTTCTGTTTATCTACAAATCAGTACTGCATCTACTTCAGAAGTGTCCAAATTTACTGGGCACAACCTGACAGCTCAGAGACTAATGCAAGGGTTGACAATTTCTAAAGTTTGCAGATCACCTGCCATAAATAAACTAGCAGTAATGGTTTAGGGCATTGTACCAACATTATCAGGAAATGTGGAACAATACTGTAAAATCAGGAATTAAATTTATCTTTCTGCAATGCGCAACAATATTGTTGGTGCTGGCTGTAACAATTTAAGATATTCAGAAATATAGATTTCTTTTCCATCCAGTGGCCTCCAAGGTATGCAAACAGCAATAGGCTCTAATTTGTAAGACATACAGTTAAAATATAAGAATTCTTTAAAAAGCATTGTGGGTCACACATCCCAAGTATGATCACTTTGTGGCAGGCAGACAGAGCTCAATAAAGGAAACCTAAACTCAGCTTCTGTAGGTTTGTGTTTTGCAGAGGCACAAATCCATGTAAGGCAGAGTAACGAGTGGCTGAAGTCACAGAGTGATCAAGCAAAAGCTGGATTTCATTCTTTCTGGAGTAAAGTAGTTCAACAGATCTACACCAATGGTGTAGAGATATAAAAAAAAACCTCTTGGGGCGTTCCCAAGATGGCGACGTAGACGGTTGTGCTGTCGCAGCTCCCGTCTTGCTATTACCTATTATTTCATATTTAGACCACAATTTGGTCTTTGGAATCAACTATGTCGCATAAACGCAAGGGCAAGATCAGGGTTTTCCCGGCGGATCCTGGTCAAGTGGTGGAGCAGCGTTTAATCACCCAGTACACAGCTGTTCCACAGATACAACCGGCGGTGAGCCCCATTGACGGATTGGAGAGAAGCCACGATATCGCCAGGGGAAGTCACCTTAATTCCACCGGATTCTAAGCAACCTCTAATTGCTTCCTCACCGAACCCTGCTGCTTCTGCACAGACACCGAAAGATGGAGAGAATCTTATTGGAACGCCTGTGCCCGCAGGAAGAACCGGTGACGTTTCGGGAGAACTCCCTACCTCCTCCCTCCTGAGAGCACTGGATCCCATAAAAGGAGGAGCAGCTGGAGGTGTGACTTCTATAGATGGAGAAGAATGCGGCCCAGCAGGAGAGTTTGGATTGAACGACTTGGAGGCAGAGGATTTGATCAAACCTGAGGTTGTCTCCATGGATTCCCTTTGGGGAATGATGGCAGGTATGTCTAAACTAATAAAGGCACAAACTTCTCAAATAGTGAATCTGGGGAGAAAATTGGATTTGGTGTCTGGAGACAGCTTTCGTGCACAACAAGAACAGGCGCAAGCAACACAGGCACTAAAGCAGGAAGTGGAAAAATTACAGGACACATCTACAAACCTAGTGCGAGACTCCCTGGTTTCCTCAAGGCGTTTAGAAGCTGTGGAAAATTTCCTTAGACATTTAAACATCAGACTTTTAAAATTTCCCCAAGATTTTGGGTGAAATACCTATTGTGACTTTTAAAAAATATCTTCAAGAGGCCTTAAAGATTCCATTTGAGCAAATACCTCCAGTAAAGAAAATCAGTTTTTTAACTCAAAGAATTGATGATGTTTCTTTAAGAGAAGAAAATAGGCCTGATCTTTCGAACCTCACCCAGTATTTGGAAAATTCAGAAGTAGAAGTAATAGAGAGAGCTGTTTTGTTCATATCATTATATTCTGAACAGGACTTTAGTCTTATAATGAGAGCTTATAATATGAAAGAATTGTATTTAGGCCAACTGATCCGTTTATTTCCTGATTTATCTCAGCCGACTCAGTTGCGAAGAAAAGTTTTCTTAACCATGAGGGCGGAAATGTTGGCACTAGGAGCGAGTTTCCATCTTCGCTATCCATGTAGATGTGTGGTAAAAATTTCTAATAATGTATATGTTTTCTTTAACCCAGATCATTTGAGAGAATTCCTGGTTAGTAAAAGCCAACCTCCTCCCATTGTAGAATAAAAGAAAGTAAATCTGTGTAGGAATTATGTCAATGTTCCTTTGATTGTGACTTAGAAATCTTCTCAATTATAGTAAATACGCCCCCCCCCCAAAGTTGCTTATATAGATTTATTGAGATATAAAATATGAGAAGGAGTATGTTTAGAGTCATATTATATGATTTTTCTTATTATCTTTTAAACCTGTATCTCATGAAAATGTTTCAAACAAAGTTATTCTTTGTGTATTTTGATTAAAATTGATAAATTAAAAATTAAAAAAAACAAAACAAAAAAAAAAACCTCTTGGCCAATTTATATTCTTATTACTACACACAAACTCACACTATTAACACTGGGAGAATGAACAGAGCTTGAAAAGACCTGCAAATTCTAATTACAGACCAATATTAATGCATACACCTCTAGGGAAAATCAGAATCCAACCCAACACACTGCAGAAAGTGCCAAAGAAATACTGGAAGGTAGTGTACTGTGCCTTATTATGGGAATGATCATGAGGACAGTGTGGACGATTCAAGGACTCATTTCCGGGATGAGCATAAGGCATCCTGGATAGTAGAATATGGTGGGACAAGCTGCAATATCCCAGTGTAGCAGTAATAAAAACATTTTGGAGAGCAACACGAGGTCAGGACTGTGTTTCCCCTATCGTACTGGACATCATTGGTCCTTGGACATTTCTAGTATGGAAGAATGTGGCTTCCTCCAAATGAGAAATTACTACTTATCTGATAATTTCCTTTTCTTTAGGAAAGACAGATGAATCCAGAACTAGTGGGTTATGCACCACCTCTATCAGCAGATGGAGACTGAGCAAAGCTGACATCACAGTATATAATACTCTTGCAGTGACAACAGCCTGCCAGTATTCTCTTCAAAAGCCAACTGTGGACAGACTAGCAAAAAACTTGATCAATAACATAACTATTTCAGTACTCAGCCATCAGGAAACACTGAGCTCAGAAAAAGAAAGCATCAACACTAGTCTAAGGACTGGACTAACACTTACCAGTAACCCCTGGAACATGTAGCTATGCAAGAGGACCATAGCATAATCATAGCACTGTGTAAATTGTATATAATTCTTACCATGTAAGCAATTACTCTCTACTTACATGCACTGCTCTCCAGTTAGAAATTGTTAACCTATCCTTTCTTCTAACGGCCCAGTTCCACACTCCCTGTTGTAATGTTAACTTTCGCTTTCAATGTTAACTGGTTTACCCCCTAGTTTATTGTAAACCGGTACGATAAGACCTGGTCTTGAGCATCGGTATATTAAAAGAATTTAAATAAATAAATAAATTTGGCAGCCAAGGGCAGGAAGCTGGATTCACCTGCCTATCCTAAAGAAAAGGAAATTATCAGGTATGTAGTAATTTCTCAGTGTCTAGACAGATGAATCCAGAACCAGTGGGATGTACCCAAGCAACTCCCGAATAGGGTGGGAGGCTGCCTGCTGTCCAGTGAACACTGCACATGCAAAGGCTGTGTTCTCTCAGGCCTGCACATCCAGATGATAATACCTGAAAAAGGTATGTAAAGGAGGATCACGTCGCAGCTTGGCAAATGTTGACAGAGACAACAACCTAGCTTCCGCCCATGACACTGCCTGAGCTGTAGTGGAATGAGCATCTACGTACGTGGCCGTGACTACCTCCTTAATTCAGCGAGCTATCGTAGCTCTCTAAGCTGGCTCGCCCTGTTTATTACCACCGTGGAGGATAAAGAGGCAATCAGACTTCCAGAAAGGTTTAGAAACCTCCAGATACCTCACGATATGTCTTTTGACATCTAAGGGTCGCAACAGGCGATATTCCTCCCCATCTCTTTCCCTATCCAGGAGGGCAAGGAATTGGACTGATTCAAGTGAAAATCCGAGACCACTTTTGGCAAAAAGAAAGGAATCGTATGCAATTGAAGCGCCCCTAGAATCATTCGAAGGAATGGCTCCCAGCAAGACAAAGCTTGCAGCTCAGAAATTCAACGAGCAGAACAAATTGCCACAAGAAATACCTTTTTCAAGGTCAGTAACACATTGTCCTAAATGTAGGGCCCACTAAGAAATCCAAAACCAGATTAAGACTCCACAAGGGCACCGGTAACCGCAAGAAAGGACTAAGATGTTTCACTTATTTCAAGAAACGGGACACATTTGGATGCGCTGACAAGGGACCATCATTCACCTGACCCGTGAAACAGGCAAGAGTTGCTTCTTGCACCTTTAAGGAATTAAGGGCCAACCCTTTATTCAATCCATCCTGCAAAAATTCCAAAATCAGCAGGACCTTAACTGAATGAGAAAGAATATCTCGATTTTATACCAAGCCTCAACACTTGCCAAACCTGTACATAAGCTAAGGAAGTGGAGAACTTTCTTGCTCACAGCAAGTTGGCAATCACTGCAGAAGAATATCCACGCTTCAGCAAGAAAGGCCTCTCAAGGGCCATACCGTAAGAAAATAGAGTCAGATTTTTGTGAAGAACAGGTTCCAGCCACAACAGATTCCTGGAAACTGGAGGGGGGGGGTGGGGAGGGATTCTACAAGGAGCCTTTGCAGCTTCACATACCATGGTCTTCTGGGCCAATATGGTGCCACCAGAAGCATCCTACCTCTGTGACTTGACCCTCTGAACTATTCTGCCCAACATAGGCCATGGGGGAAAGGCATACAGCAGCTTGTCCTCTGGCCATTCCTGCATGAAAACATCGATACCCAATAACTTCAGATCTCTCCTGCGACTGAAAAATTGAGGAACCTTCACATTGCGAGAAGTTGCCAGCAGGTCTAGAAACTTAAGGCCCCAGTGACCCACTATCAGCTGAAGCGCCTCATCTGACAATACCCATTCTCCTAGGTCCAGACTCTCCCTCTTGAGAAAGTCTGCTCTTATATTGTCTTTTCCAGCAATGTGCAAAGCAGATTATTGCCTGAAGATGCACTTTCACCCATTCCATAAGTTGGTCTATCTCCTGCAACACTTGCTGGATCTTGGTTTCTCCCTGCCGATTGATGTAAGCCACTGTTGTTGCATTGTCCAACATTAGCCGGACAGCTTGAGCCTGCAACCTGCTGCTGAACTGTAGGCATGCCAACCAGACCTCCTGGACTTCCAGCCAATTGATATTCCAGAAAGACTCTTCTGCACTCCAGCACCCTTGCATTGTTAGTTCCTGGCAGTAAGCTCCCCAACTCTGGAGACTCACATCTGTCATGAGCACTAACCAGTCAGGTGATTTTAGGGTAACTCCCTTTCTTAGATGATCCTCTTGTAACCACCACTGTAGTTGAGAGCAGACTTCCATCGGCAGGTGGAGTCAAACTGAATAGTCCTGAGACTGTGGGCTCCATCAAGACAGCAGGGAGCACTGAAGAGGACGCATATGCAACCTTGCCCACGGCACCACTTCCAGGGTTGCCGCCAAACGAAGTACCTGCAGATAGAACCACTGTCAGGCGTACAGATGCACCTGCGTTATCAACTTCTGAATACAAGCTTCCGGGCAGGAAAATCCTGCCCTGATTCGTGCTGAACTGAACACCAAGATACTCTAGATACTGAGATGGCTGTAGACTGCTCTTAGCCAGATTTACCACCCAACCGAGCTCCTGCAACAGGGAGATCACTTGTGGGTCACCAGACAGCTTTCTTCCAGAGACTTGGCCCAAATTTATCAGTCATACAAGTACGAGTGTACCAGGATCCCATCTTTTCTAAACTCTGCTACCACCACCAACATAACCTTGGAAAAAGTTCTGGGAGCGGTGGCTAGACCAAAAGATAACAACCGAAACTGATAATCGCATTCAAACACTGCAGAAAATGTTGGTGCTCTAGGTGGATGGGAATATGCAGGTATGCCTTGGACAGATGCAAGGAGGTCAGAAATTGCCCTGACTGCACAGCCTCCCTGCCCCATTAAACATTTCTCTTGTGCCCCCTAGCGTGAACGCCAAAGACTGAGAACAAAATTTCCTAGTGTATAGCCAGATGGACTCAGGATCGATGGGTTATATGCTCCCTTGCTAACAGATGGAGACAGAGTCAGGTTTCAAAGCTTACATCACCTTAGATACACCCCTGCAGTGACCTCAGCCCTTCAGTATCTCTCTATCTCCTAGCAGATGTGGGCGTGCTTTCCCTTTCGGGATCGCTGTACCCTTTAGAAGAAGAAATTCTACTTTTAAATTGGAGAAAGATTGAGCCCCGATCTCCTGTGGTGATACCTAAAGGTCCCTCCCCCAGTTGAGAATTCCTGAGTTGATTTCAGAGATCCCTCAGAGGGTGTGCCTTGGTCCGGTAGCCAGTTCCCGGCATGGACTTTGCTGCTGATGCAGCTAAAAGGCAGCAGGTGCAGGAAGCAGAGCACAGCAGTGACAGCCAAAAGCCCTCTTTCTCCATGCAGCCGGAGACAGTCTCTGTACTCAGCCGGTAAGCGCTGAGCCCAGGTAAGTAAAGAGAGAAGATGATTCCTTCCGATTCAGAGACGTTGGAGGGGTTTCGGTAAGACTTCCTCTGGTCTTCTTGCTTGGGTCGCCATACCAAAGATGTTCCTGATCCCATTGGGATAAGGGGAAGTGGGCTTCTGAGCGGCCCCCCGGTGTGTTAGGTCCCGCTTTAGACTCTGTGGGGACACTGTGTGGCAGGCCCTGGCGGTGCCATCTTGCACACTGTTTTGTGCGTCTACATTGCCCACCATAGAGCGTGCTGGCTCTGCGCATGCACTGCACACGTAACAACGAGCATGCATAAGTGCATATGTTCGCACATAAGCGTGCACTCCAACGTAATGTGCATCCGTAAGCTCACACCTCAGGCACACGGGCTGTGCGCACACCTCACTGCGACCTGCGGAGGCGCTCAAAATCTGTGCGCACACGATTTCAAGCGCTAGCTGGCTCAGCACACAGTTACCGTTCCTAATGATTCCGGCAGCAAAGAAACAAATGCCATTCCGTTTGTGCTGCCTGCCATATTAGAGCTACACAATCTGACCTTGATTCTTACTTGTCTCAGCACTGTGAGGAGGCCCAGGGAAAGTTGGCCTCCCAGGACTTTTGCTAAGCCCGGCAATATTTAATGGGGTGAGGAGGCCTTTGGCTGCCCCACCCCCTGGGTCTAGAGAAGGAAGGCTTTCATTCCCTATTGCCTGCCTCCCACCCTTCTCCATGATCTGCCCCCTGGGGGTGTGAGAGGTTGGTGAATGCTGGGAGTCTGTGTGTGTGACACTCTCTCTCTCAGGGCTGATACAAGGGTATTAGTTGCCCTAGAGAAAAAACTTACAGCCTTTCATTCCCCCTTCCCTCCCAACATAAAACTTATGCATTCTTTTCCATTTTAAAATGTATTAACTTCCCCAACCTAAAAAGGCAGATTGCATATGGAAAATAGACAAAGTACAATCTTCTGAAGTAAAAATATCACTTACAACATATATATTATATAGGCATACACTGCAAAAAACACTTACTAATAATAGTTTAAATGACTCAAATTACCTCGCTCATGGTAATCAAGGTGGTTTACTGGATCCCATATGGTATTAGGCCTATGGTAAAGTGCACTGGATGTGGACTTGGCCCACAGAAAGCCAGGAATAAACTGAACTACAATTCCAATATAGTAAACCTTCCATATCATAATTGCCAGCACTCACCCTATGAAAAAGCCATACTGCAAATATTACATCAAGCCCTAAACACCAATGCACCTCTTATTAGGAAAACAGATTAAAGCCAGGTTGTTGTAAATCCCTACACAGAAACCACAAGCTAGCAGAATACCTAAAGCATCTGTCACACATGCAGAACATAGATAGATTCTCACAAATATAGTACAAAGAGACCATAAAATATAAAATGAAATGTGCAGACAAAAACTGAACTGGAAATCACAAGAAGCTAAACTCTGTAAGCAATGCAAACACAATCAAGAAATAAAAAACATTAAACATACCAATAAAAAGAATGTCAAATCTGCTGATAAATTCAGCCAATTAAAAACACATAAAAATATTACCAAACACTAATAAAATATTTAAAAACAGCAGATACATTACATCCAATAACTAAAACTAACAAGGATAAAAAAAAATCTCAAACTCTCCATACCTGGGAACTTTAGATTTCCAGCCCTGAAAATGTCATAGATTGGAGGAGGGGGCACAAACTTTAATCTCTCTCGCACATATATACACAGGTACTCACATGCACACACATCCCCTCACCGCCGCACCCTCACCCCCCCCATCGCCGCACCCTCTCACGCACACACATACCCCCACATACACACACCCTTACCCACCACACTCATTTACACACACAGGCTTCTCACCCCCCTCCAACACACACACAAGCAGTCACCCACCTGCACACACATACAGGCAGTCACCCACACACAACCCTGCCCAATCTGCTCAGTGGCAACACAGTGGCACTTCCCTTTAAAATTTCGCCCGAGGCTCAAGAACCCAGGTGGGAAGCTTGCCATGACCTCTGTATAGTGAGAGCTCAGACGGAAACTGCAGGACATCTGCACTGCCTCCTGCCCCGAGATCCTTCGAGACACGTTGGAATCTGCTTTAGAAAAAAGGAGAGCAGCGTTTCCTGCACCTCAGCAACCTGCAGGAAAAGAGATTGCTTCGACAGTCGACCCCTGCCCCTGCCAGGATTATACAACTGCAACTCTGCCAGGATTTCTAAAACACCTTCGCTGTGGAGGGAAAAAAAAAAAGATCGCATGATGAGTGGTCGGTATATACTTGACCGATATCCATCAACAAACCAGCTGCCACTATCTCCAAACCAGCCAAGAGGAATGGCACGAAAATCTGAGAGGCAACTGGTCCCGTGGCAGCAAGAGATATCAGGATAAAACAACTCCTGTTGCCTGCAGTTAGGGACGTGAGTTGCCACTGAGCAAGCAGGGGTTTGCTTTATCCCCACCCAATCCGATGTTTGACTCTGGAGGCAGGGTGAAGCAGAGGCTGCTGTAGAAGTATTTTGGAGGTGCACTTTTTGCCGCTTCAAAATTCTGCGCTCCCTAAGGCCATTGCCTCACCCTGCCTCATGACACAACCACCCCTAAGCGCAAGGTTTCCATGCGAAAATGAGTCATCCAGTTTGAGATTCAAGATGGGACAAATGGAATATCGACCCCTATTTTCTTGAGAAGTGGGCACTGGAATCACAGCCCTCAGACTGAGGAGCCTTGACAATGTACACTCCACTGCCTGCTTCTTCAGCGAGGAGTGGCAGGGAGACATCATGAACACGTCCCGAGGAACACTGCGAAACTCCGGCACATATCCCTCTTGTATCACCTCCAGGATTCACTGGTCCGACGATTTCAACCTACCTTTGATAAAAGAGTGAGAGGCACCCCCCACTATCTCCTTTTCTCAGGGGGTGGGTCGGCAAGCCTTTATTGGGAGGCTCAAGAGGTTCCACTACCCGGGTCCATGCCCTGTCTGGGAAGAAAGGACTGAGACCTACTGAAAGGAAGAGTCCTCTGAAAGATTGCTTCTCTGTAGTGTCGAAAACACTTGGATCCCCGAACATGACTTCTATGCCAAAGTAGCACAGTGTCTGCTTCTTATCCTCCAGCAACCGAGGAATGGGGAATTTGCCTCACTTATCGGCCAGTTTTTCCAACTTGCTCCTAAACAAAGCGAGCCTTTAAAGGGCAATTTTGTAAGGTTAGCCTAGGAGGTTGCATCGGCTGACCAATTTCTCAGCCATAACTGACACCTGGCCGCTGTTACCGAAGCCACTCCTCTGGCTGAGGTACGAACCAAATCACTGCCTGCATCTGTCAAAAATAGGCGGCTGCTGGCTCCATAATTTCCCTGGAATTCACTTCAGATTCATCCACCTCCTCAGAGAGAAGTAAACAAGAGCAAGCCACCAAGGAACAAGCTTCAAATGATTGCTTAAGGTTGGCCTCAATCCTTCTAGGCTGCTCCTCCCTCCATGGAGATAGTCGTCCGCCTGAAGACGGTACAGACAAGTGCATCCACTTTCAAAAAATGCAAACGCTCTCTCGTCACTGGAATCAGGGGGGTACAGGCCTTCCAAAACCTGACCCCTTTTGAAATTAGTCTCTGGGGCACCCCACTCAAGATCAATCAATTCTTGAATGGCCTCCATAAACAGGGGAAAAAACAAGATGCTTTATGCAAAGAAACTAAAATGGAATTTTTTTCTTTGGCTCAGACATGGCATCAGCCCCAGGTACACACAACATCTTTAATGTCTGGGAAATCAGAGCCAGTAGCTCATCCTTATGAAAGGACTGCAACATAGTCCTATACGGTTCCAGTCCCAGAGGAACTTCTCCATCCTCCAGAGAGTCAGGATCGGCCTCACCATCCGTGCCATCCAGATCCCTATCAGGAAGACCTGCTGCCTATCCAGGTATTCTTCGGCGCCTAACAGTAATACCGGGTGAGTGAGAAGTCACCACCTGCGACTCTGACCTGGCAGGATTGGTCAGGGCTGAGGACTGCACCTGAAGAAAGGACTGCAATCCTTGAAAAAATATTCTACCCAAGAAAAGGCAGAAGGATCCATGCCAAAACCAAAAGGCACCTGTGCTGTGCCCACTGAGTTACCTTCCCCTGTCGACAAACCAGTTAAGGGAGTTCCACGATCAGGCGCCCCTCCTGACACGTCTTTACCCAGGCCCTCATCAGGCAGGGAAGAACCAGGCTTAAGAACATAAGAACATAAGAAAATGCCATACTGGGTCAGACCAAGGGTCCATCAAGCCCAGCGTCCTGTTTCCAAAAGTGGCCAATCCAGGCCATAAGAACCTGGCAAGTTCCCAAAAACTAAGTCTAGCCCATGTTACCTGTTGCCATTAATAGCAGTGGCTATTTTCTAAGTGAACTTAATAGCAGGTAATGGACTTCTCCTCCAAGAACTTATCCAATCCTTTTTTAAACACAGCTATACTAACTGCACTAACCACATCCTCTGGCAACAAATTCCAGAGTTTAATTGTGCGTTGAGTAAAAAAGAACTTTCTCTGATTAGTTTTAAATGTGCCCCATGCTAACTTCATGGAGTGCCCCCTAGTCTTTCTATTATCTGAAAGAATAAATAACCGATTCACATCTACCCGTTCTAGACCTCTCATGATTTTAAACACCTCTATCATATCCCCCCTCAGCCGTCTCTTCTCCAAGCTGAAAAGTCCTAACCTCTTTAGTCTTTCCTCATAGGGGAGTTGTTCCATTCCCCTTATCATTTTGGTAGCCCTTCTCTGTACCTTCTCCATCGCAATTATATCTTTGAGATGCAGCGACCAGAATTGTACACTGTATTCAATGTGCGGTCTCACCATGGAGCGATACAGAGGCATTATGACATTTTCCGTCTTATTCACCATTCCCTTTCTAATAATTCCCAACATTCTGTTTGCTTTTCTGACTGCCGCAGCACACTGAACCGACGATTTCAATGTGTTATCCAGTAAAATGTGTTAGCATAGTAAAATTAGAAGAGTCTCTAAGCAGCACTGGCACAAGTCAGAGGGCACGCCAGGCTGAGATGCCCAAATATGACAGGTAGCACAGAAGGAAAGGCGCCTAGGTTTCTTAGCTATAGGCACCAGTCTGTCAGTACGCTTAACAGGCGACTCAAAGATGTGCATTCAGCTGAATTCTCTCTGTAAAATGTATAGGCGTCCAAACTTAAGTGCACAACCAATGGAGCCCAAATTGTGCATACAGGTAAGTGGCGTCTGTGTTAGGCGCGCACTATCACCTGGACGCTCAAGCAAGCATCAGACTAAGCGTCCAAGAACTGAATGCAAAACCTGGATGCACAGCAGACACACTTGCATGAAATGACAGTCCTGAAGAGGACAGCCTAACGCGCAGGAAAAAGGCAGGCGAAAATGCCACCACAGCCTACCATGCAGCATACAGAGAAAAGCCTAAGAAAGAGGCCTAGCCCAAAAGGGCCATTCACCCCACCAGGTTGCCCACGTCCCTTAACCTCCCTCGGAAGGGGGGGGGGGGGGGGAACGAACATTGGAATGGTGCCAGGCACAGAGACCAGAGGAAGCTCTACAAAAAACCCTCCTTCTCTGTGTCTTGTCTTTTTTTTTTTATGCTTTACCTGAGCTCAGCCTTCCCAGCTGAGTAAAGGGATGGTCTCCGGTTACAGGGGAAGAGGGCATATAACATCACCGCCGTGCTCAGTTTCCTGCACCTGCTGCTTTTCAGCTGTTTTAACAGCTAAGTCCATGCCAGCTTTCAAAATTACCTACCTGACCAAGGCTCTCATCTGAGGGACCATGGAAATCACTCTAAGAAATCTCAACCGGGGGAGGGACCATTTGGAATCATTGGAGGAGAGCGGGGCAAATTAACTTTCCTTCTTTTTCTCCTTCTAAAACAAAGCAATCCCCAGTGGGGAGATGCACGTCCACCATCTGCTGGAGACAGAGAATATTGGGAGACAATGAATATTGTCACTGCAGGAGTATACATACTGTGATATCAGCTTTGCTCTGTCTCTATCTGCTGGTAGAGGTGCATAACCCATTGGTTCTGGATTCATCTGTTTAGATACTAAGAAGCAATTATAATTATGCAGGGAAATAGCTATATAATTCTACAAATTTCCTAATCAGTTTCAGCAATGACAGATAAAAGAAATAAACACATCACTTCTTATTCTACTGAACTCAGTTGGACTCTCTCTCTCTATTTAACCATTATTCACCCTTGCTGCTGCAGCCAAGAGTGAATATGGTGCACACTTTTCTTATAAACACTGGGATATCATTAGCTCTATCCCAATGCATTTCTCAAACTTTTGCAGAACAGCACATCTGAAGAAATAAGAGTGGAGGCTAACTACCTGATGTTCTGCAAGCAAGACAAGAAATGGGATTTCCAGTGAATTACATAAGTGATCCGGGAATCAGACAATATATGGGCAAGGATAAGGAGGCACAGTATACTTGTGTTTGAAATTTTAATTGAATATCAGCAGTCACAACTAGGAACTTTTTTTTAAATGTTTGTTAGTGTTGTTTGAGGCTTACAGGATATATATATTGTGTATGGTACATTGAGGATTACATTTATCTGTACACCACTTTGAACAGGTGGTTAGCCTGCATCAGCGGTATACAAGAAATTAAAGAAAAATGTTACTGTTGCCAAACAATCAATCAATCACTATGCACAGGAACACATTTCCCATAACCAGCACTTTGGTTTCTTTTTCTCTTCCTTGTAGTAACTGGAGCATACAACTCAGCCTTACTACACATAACACCGCACAACAAAAGCCACATTCAGTAATTTGGTAATTCCAGGCGTGATTCTTACCCTGGACTGATCCTGAAATTTGCTGCCTATGTTACTGGCCTTGTTCTGGACCTCGCTGATAAGCAGCTTCAGTGCCGACGGGTCGTCCTTCCTCAGGGAGAAGCCCACATTCTTCAGCAAGGACAGGATCAGCTCTATGTCCCTTTCTTCGAAGGTGTCGACCAGCTTCTTAAGGATGTCAAAGACGAGCAGGGACTCCACCACATGGAAGTTATACAGATGAGCAATGAAGGTGATCAGATTGTCGCACTCTTTGCCATCTGTGCCATTCTGGTAGAGGGCATCAAACTTCTTCACCACACTTTCCAGCACATGGGCACCCACCTGTGAACAACCAGCACAACTGAGAAACATTTTATTTCCAGATTAAGCATATTCTTGTCTATTAGAGCTAAAGCAGAAGTACTACAAAAATGCTTTAATCCAAGTTCACTTAGGACTTCAGCCAAACATATGATCTTTTAAGACTTCCCTTTTTCTCTCCATATTTTATTTTTTTTTACTTCATATATAAAGTTTTTGAGGTTTTTAGTTGCTCGTCATAAATAATAAAACCAACCCCTAAGCTCCAAAGCAAATTTATGTAATGCCATGATGCAACGAGAGTACTGGTTGCTTGCATTTCTTTTGCAAAGGAACCACTCATGAAATCTAAGATCATGGGACCCACACTGAAGAGATTGGTGAATTGGGAGGGAAAGGGGTAGTAGGAAATCTAATCTTTTTTTTTCCAATACATATGACAGTGCCACAAATTGCCATGCAGGCACAAATGTGCCTTTTTTGCAGGAAGGTACCTCCACCAAAGCAAGATGAAGGAAGCAGCAAAATACCCACTTTGCTAGTGGAACTTACCCGCACATAAGGCAATTTCTAGCACTCTAGTCCCCCAAAAAAACAGTTCCTTTCTCTCCTGAATTTTAACTATTCAACACCATCTTCCTCTTTCTAGGTTCTCTCACCTATTTCAAGTCTACTTGTAATTACATTACTACCCATTTCTGTGCCGAGTCCCAGTTCTTCTTCCCTGCAGTAAAGTAGCCCCTTTTGCTATTTGGTGTGATATGATACCATGCTATAGCAAGGGCAGGCCATGGGAGTCCAGAGGGAGGAAGTGCCTATTGATAGTCACTTTGCATTGATAATCAATAAGCTACAGGAGAAGGTGAGAGCAGTATCACCGGACAGTAGTGCTGCCTGCCTTTCAACTTCCATGACCTGCTCTTGCTGTAGCAGCAGTTATATTTCTAGCACTGTCAAGTCCCTTCCTAGCTCTGAATTTCTTGTTGCAGCTGCTGATCAGACGTTTCAGACCTTGTGATAAAGTCAGGGCAGTCACCACAAAATCAGATTTCTGCAGATTGCATTACTTAATGGATTCCCTACTCTCTACCACCTCTTTGAAGCTGTTCACATATTCTGACAGTACTGCAATCCCCATCCCCCTTTAGCTTTATATTTAGGTAATATTAGTACACTACAGCTTGACTGTCCCATGTTTCACTGTTCATGTTTCTAAGAGGGCTTTGTTGTGTGCCTGATCTGCACTTTTGAAGTCCAGAGTCAAACACTGAACACCACTGAGCTACACTATGAAAGCAGCACAAACACCGGAAGAATAAATTCAGGGGAGGCGAATTCAAAAACAAGGTGCATGCCCATAACAAATGCATGCTTTTCACCCTCCATAAATATATTTAAAAAAGTTTTAGCCCACCTTTCCCAATATTGCTCTGGGTTGCTTATTGTGTCCTTATCTACATTTTAGAAAAAAAGCTAATGGCCTAGCTCTTTGTAGAAGCATTTACATGAGGTTTCTTCACTTAGTTTAGTTTATTGTTGTTTATATACCGATGACTCAGACTAACCATCACACCGGTTTACAAAATTAGGATACAAGAAATACAATAGTTCATAAAAGAATAACAGCTAAAAGTTACACAGAATAAGAATCAAAATAGCTGTTAGAAACATAATATAGACTTCTACTCAAAACTGTAAAATTAACTATAAAATATATACAATGATTTAAAACTGCAATTAAAATATTGGTAGCCTTTACAATAAAATAAAAATATCGTGCTATTTCTGTTCAATTATTGTATCATGCTTTTATCTAAATTTTCATTCTCCATAAATGCACACTTAAATAGCCATGTCTTTAAGTTTGATTTAAATTGTTTCTTATCTGTAGTCAGTCTCAGGTATGTTGGAAGGGAGTTCCAAAGCTTTGTTCCTGCAACAGATAGAGCACGCTCTCTTACATTGCTTAACCTGGCCGATGTGATAGTAGGGACTGACAAGAGACCTTTGTCAGCCGATCGTAGATTCCTCTGTGGTACATTTATTTATTTGAGTTTTTTCTATACCGGCATTCGCGATGGGATCGCATCATGCCGGTTTACAATAAACAAGGTGTGCAGAAAGGGAAAATAATAATAACATTAACAGGTGCAACAGAAAAAGTAGCAGTTACAATATAAAAGGGACGTAATACAACTTGGAACAGTGAAGAGATGATAGTAATTTAACAGAATAACGAAAACTGCCCAAACCTGGCAAAGTTTTTGATTAACCTGTTGGGTGGTCAGAGTTGTTTAAGGTGAATTAAGGTTCAGATGGTTTCTGGAAATGCTTTCATAAATAACCAGGTTTTAAGTCTTTTCCTGAATGTTGGAAGACAGGGTTCCTGTCTCAGTTCTGGTGGGATGGAGTTCCACAGAGTAGGTCCTGCTGTGGAGAATGCTCTGTCTCTGAGAGTTATGTGCTGAAAGGTTTTGAGCGGAGGAACCTGTAGTGAGTCTCTGTAGGACTCTCTGATTGGTCTGGCGGAGGTATATTTTTTAAATGGGATTTGAAGGTTGAGCGGAGAGAGTTGGTGGATAGCTTTGTAGCTGGTGGTAATGGATTTGTATAAGATTCTGTGGTGAACTGGCAACCAGTGCAAGTCTTTAAGAATAGGAGATATGTGGTCTCTTTTTCTTGTGTTTGTCAGAATTCTGGCCGCCGTGTTCTGAACCATCTGGAGGGGTTTAGTGTGAGAAGACGGGAGACCTAATAGAATGGAATTACAATAATCTAACTTAGAGAGGATTATTGATTGCAAGACTGTTCTGTAGTCATGGAAGTGAAAAAGTGGTTTAATTCTTTTTAAGATGTGAAGTTTATGAAAGCAGTCCTTGGTAGTTTGATTAATAAAAGATTTTAGATTTTGCCGATTGTCAATGATAACCCCTAGGTCTCTTACTTGTGATGTTTGATAGCCAGTTGGTGGATTTGAGGTGAGGTTATTGTTTTCAGGGGAAATTAGAAGAAATTCGGTTTTTGAAGAATTTAGGATTAGATTTAGGCTTGAGAGGAGGTTGTCTATTTGTAGCAGGTAATTTTCCCAGTATTTAATAGTTTTTGTGAGGGATTCTTTGATGGGGATGACGATCTGGACGTCATCCGCGTACAGAAAGTATTTGAGGTTCAGTTTGGTTAATAGTTGACATAGGCGGAGGAGGTAAATATTAAAGAGCGTGGGCGACAGTGAGGAACCCTACGGAACTCCTAGCGAGGAAGGATAAAACTGAGATTCTTTGTTGTGTATTTTGACTTTGTATCCTCTGTTTCCTAGGAATGATTTGAACCAGGCAAGAGCAGAGCCTGTTATTCCAATGTTCGCTAGTTGAATTAGGAGGAGGGAGTGATTAACAGTATCAAAGGCAGCCGATAGGTCGAGGAGTATCAGTAGGTAGGCATGACCTTTATCAAGGCCCATGATGAGGTAATCTGTTAAGGATATGAGAAGAGATTCTGTACTTAGGGATTTTCGGAAGCCATATTGAGTGGGGAATAATAAATTGTGGTCTTCGAGGTACTCTGATAATCTGGCGTTAACTAATTTTTCCATTACCTTAGCAATGAAAGGGAGATTGGAGATTGGGCGAAAATTGGAAGGGTCTTTGTTATTTAAATTAGGATTTTTTAAGAGTGGTTTGATGGAGGCAATTTTCAGGTCATCTGGATAGATTCCCTGTGCCAAGGAACAATTGATAATGTCAGTCAGGGCTTTAGAGATGGTATCTGGTATTAGCAGCAGTAGTTTGGAAGGAATATGGTCAAATGGGTGGGATGAGGGTTTCATTCTCTTTAATACTGATTGGGTCTCTGAAGTTGCGATCGGTTCAAAGGCTTGTATGGAAATGCCTTTGTAGGGGTGGAGGTATGCGCTGGAGGGCGCTAAGGTATTAGGTTTCAACTGTGATTGCAGTTTGGTTATTTTGTTACTGAAGAACATGGCTAATTCCTCTGCTTTTTCTTGCGCTTGGTTGAGAGGGATGTCTGGAGGGTTGACTTGAGTTAACTTCGAAACATAAGAGAAAAGGGCTTTTGAATCGAAGATGAGGTGATGTATCTTGTGAGCGTAGTAGTCCCTTTTTGTTTTTAATGTAGCGCTCTTGTATATGTGGAGTGCGAATTTGTAAGCCGAGTGGGAAGTCGGAGATGGTGCTTTACTTTCTTTTTGTCGAAGGGAGAGTTTAAGTTTATGAAGTTCTTCATTGAACCAGGGTTGTCTTTTGGAGGAGTTGTGGTTTGGTTTTTTTGTAACCTGAAGACAGAGTTTGTTTGCTGCTGATACTGTGATGTTGGACCAGGAGTGGAGAGCTGAGTTAGGATTAGAGATGTCTATGAGAGGTAGTTCTGGAACAAGGTGTTTGTGTAGTTCATCGGATGAGCAAAGTTTTCTGTAGATAAATTGCAGTTGAGGATCGTGATTGTTAATCGATTGTGCCAGCGAAAAACTGGTAGAGATTAATGCATGGTCTGACCAGGGGACCGATTTGCATATGGGTGGTGCTGTGTGAGAGATGCCTGAGTTTACAAAAATTAGATCCAGGATGTGCCCTGCTCTGTGTGTGGGTTTGTTGATTATCTGCATGAATCCCATGGCAGTCATGGCATTTAGGAATGTTTCGCAGTTTGTAGAAGGAGAAGGGTCGTCAACATGTAAGTTAAAATCTCCCAGTATAATGGCTGGAGACTCAAGGTTTAGGTGTGTCGCTATTAATTCAAGAATGGGAGAGGCGTCTGAGTCCAGAAGTCCTGGGGGGGCATAAACTAGCATGATTTGCAGGTGCTCAGATTTGAAGAAGCCAGCTTCAATTTTGAGGGAGAGTAGATTGGGAATTGAGCAAGTCTTAGCTCTTTTTTGACTGCAAGGAGAATACCCCCACCCCTTTTTTTCTGTCTAGGAATAGAAAAGAAATCGTGTGTTTCAGTTGGAAGTTGGTTTATTAGTGCGGTGTCCGTATGTTTAAGCCATGTTTCAGTTATTGCGCATAGATCAGGATTAGTGTCCAGAAGAAGGTCATTGAGGATTAGTGTTTTTTTGGTAAGAGATTGGGCGTTGAATAAAATCAGAGAGAAAAGAGCTAGGCCTAGAGTCTGTAGTCTTATTGATGTGTCTTATTGTAGTCTTATTGATGTGTTTAGCCATTCTGTGTGGTCTCCATGAATGACATTGTAAATTATACATGCAACCTTATATTGGATACGGTTTTGGATAGGGAGCCAATGTAAACTGATCAGAATTGGAGTAATATGGTCCCTCTTTTTTGAGCCGGTCAAGACTCGTGCTGCTGCATTCTGTAGAAACTGGAGCGGACAAATACTGGACATTGGCAGACCAAGTAGCAGTGAATTACAATAGTCTAAATTAGCAAAAATAAGTGACTGTAATACGGCTCTAAAATCTGAAAAGTCTAAGAATGGTTTGAGTCTACGTAAAGTAAGTAATTTAAAATAACCGTCCTTCAATTTTGTTGAAATATGTTTTTTAAGAGAAAATTCGGTATCTATAACAACACCGAGATCACGTACCTTAAAACATGGATTTATTTTTACATTGCCCGGGAAATTCAATAGTGGAATGTTGCTCAGATGCCATTTACATTCAAGCAGTAAAATTTCAGTTTTATCAGTATTTAAAACTAGCTTTAATTGTTGAAGTAGTTTTATTATTGCTAAAATATACATTTTTATAAGTTCTAAAGCATCTTCTATGGTATTATCGATCGGGACCAAAAACTGTATATCGTCTGCATATACATGAAATTTCAAACCTAGACTGTTTAAAAAATGGCTGAAGAGATGTTCAGATTAATTGGAGTTGACGGGTCTGTTGAATTGTACTGATGGATACTGTATTTTAAATATTAGGCTAGATAATCACTAGTTTGATTTGCTGATTTATTAATATTATGCTATTTTTATAGTATTTGACTATTAATTTTTATTATTTGTGCCGGCCCTGAGGAGTTGCCCAGTTTGCCACCGACCACTAAGGCCACCACTGAAGTAAGAATATATCAAAATTATGCTTAAAATGTCTACAGGATATCAATCTTACATACTGGACTAAAATGTGTTTTTCAATTTTTAAGTAAATTTATTCTTGTAAATTTCAACTTATATTTTTTGTTTTTCCATTGCTATATATTCATCACCTACACACACATCCTTGTGCACTGCCTCTTAAATACTTACAAATTAGTGTATCTCCTAAACTGCTTTTCTTCTACCGTGAATGTTTCTGCTACAGGATCAAAAGACACTTAATTGGGATTAGTACATTTGCCTCTTGGCAAAGTTCTGATGGAAATCATTAAAGTACTATCTATAATGATTTCCTTTGGATACCTTTCCTTCTGACCTTCATTATAAGTCAGTGGTATTAGCAAAAAATGTTTAAATCATTGTACTGGCAGTTAAAACAAAGTAATTTTGTTTCAATGTTTATTTAAGTCCTGAAGTCATAATGCGTAAAGATTTTGAGTATTTGTGCTGCTTCAGCACTTGCACCACTTTCGAAGTAAACCCAGGAAGTTCTGTGCCTTCCAGATCAGAGCCCCATTCAGACATCCCACGGATAAACGTGAAGCATGACTACAGGCGACCATGGTCTTTCAGCAGGACTTTCTTCTCGCAATCTAAAATGTTTGCAGATACAGTAAAAGCTCTTTCAAAAAGCTAATTCTGAAGGAAACAGTACCACGTATCAACAATGCAAATGCCAATGCAAACTTTTTGTTAAGTGCAGTCAGTTCATCATCAACTGAAGTATTACCTCAATTCCGACAGTACAATGCAGGACGCTGGCCAAAAGGACATGCTCCATCATGAGCCTGTCCGGCATCCTGGCTGGAGTGATGCAAGCGCACATCAGAACATCAGTCAGAGTCTCATTCATGTCATTTCTGCTGTTAGTCATGTATAACTCTTCTAACTGACCACTTATGGATGCCATGTTGGGTTCACTCAACCTATTGAGGGGAAAAAAAAAAAGACCATGGTCAGGATACATTTAGTGCTTGTTTCTTCCACATTTCTTCTTTGCACATGTACTTAATTTCTCCCCAAAGCAAACAGATTTAAAAATTCCTTTTTTCACTCAATATCTCTTAAACAGAGTCATTTGTTAAAATTAGCATTTCTAAACTAATCTCTCTATAATACAGAAAGCCTGCTCAAATGATGGTTAAGATGTATGGACTATTTTTTTTTTCTGTTAAATTATTGCATGCCTTGACACTGCTGCTCAGGGCGTGGTAGAACATGGTTTAAAGAACACATACCAGCTTCCTGTCAAATACATCTTGAAATTAGCAATCAATACAAATCATTACTTCTTACCAGCACATTATTGACCAGAATAAAATGGCCTTTTCTAAACATACTACACTAGTCTGAAAAATATGTCACATAATAAATACAGAATGCACTATTGCTTCCAAAAACATACCATCTCACCTCAGAGTGGAGGAGTAGCCTAGTGGTTAGAGCAGCGGGCTATGAACCAGGAGACCAGGGTTCAAGTCCCATTGTCGTTCCTTATAAGCTTGGGCAAGTCACTTTACCCTCCATTGCCTCATCTACAAATTTAGATTGTAAGCCCTCTGGGGATAGGGAAATACCTACAGTACCTGAATGTAATCCGCTTTGAAGTGCTGAAAAAACGTGCGAAAAGCGGAATATAAAAAAAATCTAGTGCAGTTCCCATTATCAACAGATAGTCCCTTAGTCAGTCTTCAAGGGCCTCTAATACTTACAGTACATGGAAAAAGCTGAAATTACTCCATATCAATAAAAGCTTCCTTCAGCTTCCCTGGTCTTACATTTTTGATCCTCTACATCCCCATACTGTTTTTCTCTTAGAAAACAAAAGCAGCTTACAACAGCCAGATCGCCGAAAAAAAATACAAAAACTGCACATAGATAACTCACACGGCAGCATATTCCATAAACATGGCACCATACAAGACAAAGCTCTCATTCATATAGTTGTCTTCTTTCCAGAGATGTGCATTTGTTTTTCACAAAATTGTCTAATTCATTGTGGTTCGGGGGCAATGAAAAACAAACTTGTTAGCGTGCGCTAACTATGGTTAGTGTGCACCAACACAAAAATCGGGACCCACAAAAAAACAAAAAAAAAACAAAACTGCAGGGAAAAACAATTTCCCTCTGGGGCCCGAAAACGAAGCCCGAAGAGATACAAACAATCCACATCTCTACTTCTTTCTATGATGGAATCACCAACAATCAGTCTTCTTAAGATTGGATATACAGTTGACAGAATTTGTAAGATGTGTAGCATTACAGGAATGTCTACATTCAAGGTTCTACAGTAATCAATTCATATGATGTGACTGCAGAATGCACCAGAGTGGCCAGAATATTCACAGTTAACTAAGGCTTGAGCTTCCAGATCATATGCAGACTCTGAAGTGAAACCTCCTTCTCCCAAAACAGAAAATGTTAGCACATTATCCTATAGCGCCCATTAGTTATCTATCTGAAGACTTAAACCTATTTGCTGCTAACTAGAGCAAGGTCAATGCAATCTCAAAATCCAATGCACCATAAAAACATCATACCATTCTTAGGTAGAAAACTTAAATCCAGAACCTCCAGGGTAGCATTCTCTGAAATGCTCCCTGTTCCACGTGCAGGTCACCAGAGGCAGGCAGAGCTCCGGAGTCTCAATGCGTGGATGAGACGATGGTTCAAGGAAGAGGGATTCAGTTTTGTTAGGAACTGGGGAACCTTTTGGGGAAGGGGGGGGGAGTCTCTTTCGAAGGGATGGGCTCCACCTTAACCAGGGTGGAACCAGACTGCTGGCGCTAACCTTTAAAAAGGAGATAGAGCAGTTTTTAAACTAGAACAAAGGGGAAAGCTGACAGTCGCTCAGCAGCGCATGGTTCAGAGAGAGGTATCTTCAAAGGATACTAATGATGCATTAGAATTAGGGCATCCCAACAGTGAGGTTCCAATAATAAGAAGTAGTCCAAGTGCCTGTAACTAAAAACTCACCTGAGATAAAAAATTCTAACTTATCCCTATCAATTAAAAAGCAGAATGAAAATACAAACAAAAAAACACACTTTGAAATGTTTGTATGCTAATGCCAGAAGTCTAAGAAGTAAGATGGGAGAATTAGAATGTATAGCAGTGAATGATGACATAGATTTAATTGGCATCTCAGAGACATGGTGGAAAGAGGATAACCAATGGGACAGTGCTATACCGGGGTACAAATTATATCGCAATGACAGAGAGGAGCAGTCGGGAGGCAGTGTGGTGCTTTATGTCCGGGATGGCATAGAGTCCAACAGGATAAACATCCTGCATGAGACTAAATCACAACTGAATCTTTATGGTTAGAAATCCCTTGTGTGTTGGGGAAGACTAAAGTGATAGGAGTATACTACCGTCCACCTGGTCAAGATGGTGAGACCGACAGTGAAATGCTAAGAGAAGTTAGGGAAGCTAACCAAATTGGTAGTGCGGTAATAATGGGAGACTTCAATTACCACAGAAACACTGGTGCGGGATAAAGTTATTGCTTCCACACAAATAAGTATAAGTCAATGAATATTTATTCGATAACAGAAGTTCATTTATGGCAACTCCATCAGTTGTACCAAAATACTCTTGAAGTCCCCCTTCTGTTATCGAATAAATATTCATTGACTTATACTTATTTGTGTGGAAGCAATAACTTTATCCCGCACCAGTGTTTCTGTGGATTGTTATATGTGCAGGGTTTGTGCTTCTCTGGACTTTTAGACTTCAATTACCCCAATATTGACTGGGTAAATGTATCATCGGGACATGCTAGAGAGATAAAGTTCCTGGATGGAATAAATGATAGTTTTATGGAGCAATTGGTTCAGGAACAGACAAGAGGGAGCAATTTTAGATCTAATTCTCAGTGGAGAACAGGATTTGGTGAGAGAGGTAATGGTGGTGGGGCCGCTTGGCAATAGTGATCATAATATGATCAAATTTGATTTGACTGGAAGGGGGACAGTAAGCAAATCCATGGCTCTCGTGCTAAACTTTCAAAAGGGAAAACTGATAAAATGAGAAAAATAGTTAGTAAAAAACTGAAAGGAGCAGCTACAAAAGTAAAAAGTGTGCAAGAGGTGTGGTCATTGTTAAAAAAAATACCATCCTAGAAGCACAATCCAGATGTATTCCACACATTAAGAAAGGTGGAAAGAAGGCAAAATGATTATCGGCATGGTTAAAAGGGGAGGTGAAAGAAGCTATTTTAGCCAAAAGATCTTCATTCAAAAATTGGAAGAAGGATAGAACAGAAGAAAATATGATAATTCATAAACGTTGGCAAGTTAAATGTAAGACATTGATAAGACAGGCTAAGAGAGAATTTGAAAAGAAGTTGGCCGTAGCAGAAAGCCTGTGAGGGAGTCAGTTGGACCGTTAGATGATCGAGGGGTTAAAGGGGCACTTAGAGAAGATAAGGCCATTGCGGAAAGATTAAATGATTTATTTTCTTCGGTGTTTACTGAAGAGAATGTTGGGGAGGTACCCATACTGGAGAAGGTTTTCATAGGTAATGATTCAGATTAACTGAACCAAATCATGGTGAACCTAGAAGATAGGGTAGGCCTGATTGACAAGCTTTAGAGTAGTAAATCACCTGGACCGGATGGTATACACCCCAGAGTTCTGAAGGAACTAAAAAATGAAATTTTAGACCTATTAGTAAAAATTTGTAACCTGAATTAAAATCATCCATTGTACCTGAAGACTGGAGGACAGCCAATGTAACCCCCATATTTAAAAAGGGCTCCAGGGGCGATCCTGGAAACTACAGACCGGTTAGACTGACTTCAGTGCCAGGAAAAATAGTAGAAAGTATTCTAAACATCAAAATCACAGAACATATAGAAAGACATGGTTTAATGGAACAAAGTCAGCATGGCTTTACCCAAGGCAAGTCTTGCTCACAAATCTGCTTCACTTTTTTGAAAGAGTTAATAAACATGTGGATGAAGGTGAACCTGTAGATGTAGTGTACTTGGATTTTCAGAAGGCATTTTACAAAGTTCCTCATGAAAGGCTTCTAGGAAAAATAAAAAGTCATGGGATAGGTGGCAATGTTCTTTCATGGATTACAAACTGGCTAAGAGACAGGAACAGAGAGTAGGATTAAATGGTCAATTTTCTCAATGGAAGGGTGTGGGCAGTGGAGTGCCTTAGGGATCTGTATTGGGACCCTTACTTTTCAATATATTTATAAATGATCTGGAAAGAAATACGACAAGCGAGGTAATCAAATTTGCAGATGATACAAAATTGTTCAGAGTAGTTAAATCACAAGCAGATTGTGATAAATTGCAGGAAGACCTTGTGAGGCTGGAAAATTGGGCATCAAAATGGCAGATGAAATTTAATATGAATAAGTGCAAGGTGATGCACATAGGGAAAAATAACCCATGCTATAATTACACGATGTTGGGTTCCATATTAGGTGCTACAACCCAAGAAAGATCTAGGCATCATAGTGGATAACACATTGAAATCGTCGGTTCAGTGTGCTGCGGCAGTCAAAAAAGAAAACAGAATGTTGGGAATTATAAGAAAGGGAATGGTGAATAAAACGGAAAATGTCATAATGCCTCTGTATCGCTCCATAGTGAGACCGCACCTTGAATACTGTGTACAATTCTGGTTGCCGCATCTCAAAAAAGATATAATTGCAATGGAGAAGGTACAGAGAAAGGCGACCAAATTGATAAAGGGAATGGAACAGCTCCCCTATGAGGAAAGTCTAAAGAGGTTAGGACTTTTCAGCTTGGAGAAGAGACGGCTGAGGGGGGATATAATAGAGGTGTTTAAAATCATGAGAGGTCTAGAACGGGTAGATGTGAATTGGTTATTTACTCTTTCGGATAATAGAAAGACTAGGGGGCACTCCATGAACTTACTATGGAGGGCAACTAAAGCTGCTACACTGATTTAGAAGTGTATTTCTGGGCCACTCGTAGATACTGCAATCAGTCTATGTTGTTGCTTAACTATATGTTACTGCCACCGTCACTACTCAGCTGGAGATCATTAGTGCTATGTTCTTTGGTCTATTTCTGTTTGACCTATACTTATGGTAAGATGTATTAGTTCAGTTCTGGTTCTGTCAAAGTTCGACCTTACTCTATGCAATGTTAAATTAAAATAATTCTGTACTGTTGGTCATGCTCAGGCTTCTATTTATTTGCATTTATAGGCTGCTAATGCCTTAGCCCAAAATGTCTTACAACTCATCGTACACAGTCCAATATAAAATGATAAAACCACTAAAATTTAAAAAAAAAAAACCCAGAAAAACAAATACATTGTAGCAAATAAATATAAATTCTGTAAATTAGATCACAATTGCTCAAAAGATTAAAAAAGTTAACAAAATCATAAAACATTTTACTTTGCGTCCTCCAGCTCCCAGCTACTTCCATCCCCATCTCACCTCCTCTGCCGGGGCTCGCGCAGCCCAGTCGTGGCAAGAGCCTGCTCACCTAAAACCTATCGGTGAGCCGTGCAGAGGAGGCGCCAAAACGAAAGCTTTCAAGAAGGAGGGAGAGGAAAACTAAAAATCCACGAAAGGAAGCGACAATCACCTCGCGGTAAGTGAGCCGCTCCCCCTGAAAGGCATTAGGCCTATCAGAGGGCAGATAGAGTCCCTTTAAATTCGCGTGCCGGGCATCGCGGGTCCAAAGGAGCGTGACCTAAGGGGCCTGCCCCTTAGTGAGCCCCAGATACCAGGGCAGAAGAAACCCCCACAAAACAACTATTTTTATACCACATACCGATATATCATCTAAGTATACTATCAGCCTTCATCCACCATAACACAACTTTAATGAACTCTTACAGCACACTCCAGCACTCGTCCTGACCCCATCAAGCACACTCCAGCACTCGTCCTGACCCCATCAAGCACACTCCAGCACTCGTCCTGACCCCATCAAGCACACTCCAGCACTCGTCCTGACCCCATCAAGCACACTCCAGCACTCGTCCTGACCCCATCAAGCACACTCCAGCACTCGTCCTGACCCCATCTAGCACACTCCAGCACTCGTCCTGACCCCATCTAGCACACTCCAGCACTCGTCCTGACCCCATCTAGCACACTCCAGCACTCGTCCTGACCCCATCAAGCACACTCCAGCACTCGTCCTGACCCCATCTAGCACACTCCAGCACTCGTCCTGACCCCATCTAGCACACTCCAGCACTCGTCCTGACCCCATCAAGCACACTCCAGCACTCGTCCTGACCCCCATCAGCACACTCCAGCACTCGTCCTGACCCCATCAAGCACACTCCAGCACTCGTCCTGACCCCATCAAGCACACTCCAGCACTCGTCCTGACCCCATCAAGCACACTCCAGCACTCGTCCTGACCCCATCAAGCACACTCCAGCACTCGTCCTGACCCCATCAAGCACACTCCAGCACTCGTCCTGACCCCATCAAGCACACTCCAGCACTCGTCCTGACCCCATCAAGCACACTCCAGCACTCGTCCTGACCCCATCAAGCACACTCCAGCATTCGTCCTGACCCCATCTAGCACACTCCAGCACTCGTCCTGACTACATCCAACCTTCTCCAACTCGCATCCTGATCTCACCCGGCAATCAGTCTGCTCTCTTCAGCATCCAGATCTCTCCAGCAAAACCATCAAGAAAATAATCAACCTTACCAAAAATGGCAACAACTACCAACACGCTTAATCAGAAACGCCACAGATACCTAATAAACATCCCACTAATGAAAAATATCAAAAACATGCTATGTCTCACCTTCCTTCTCATAAATGCTCAATCCCTAACCAAAAAATTCATGTTAATATCCGACATACAAGAAAAAAACCCCGATTTCATTGCCATAACTGAAACTTGGTTCAAAAATACTGAACAAGTCATAACGAACCAACTAGACAACAAAGCATACCACACATTTCCAATCCCTCGCAGGTCCCGCAGAGGTGGAGGTCTACTCCTTATTATAAAAAAGCATTTCTCAATTAAAGTGATTACACACAGTCTCCCAAGACAATATGAAATCTCTCTTTTCGACTCACATAACCTACAGATATGCCTAGTATACTGCCCTCCCAAATTACTAGATAACTATATCTCCCCAATCCTTGAATTCCTAATAACATCAGTATGAAAAAAACCAGCTATAATCCTTGGCGACTTCAATCTCCACACAGATACCAGCCCCAGATCACAAAACTGCCAAACTTTACTAGACATGCTATCAAGTCTAAATTTCAACTTACAAGTTGACAACCCAACACATAAAGCGGGACACACAATGGACCTGATTTTCACAAATCAATATTTCTCAGACACATGGTTCATGGGTGGCAGTTAGCTCAGTTAATCAGGCAAACTGGTCAAATAGCCAAGCCTTTGTTTACAACATAGTAAACAACCTCATATCTGAAAACATTAACTCCCATAAAACGGAAAACAAAAATTTAAGCCAAGACCCTAGCTATGTTCTTCAAGAACAAAATAAGCAAAATAACTGATGCCTTCAACAACTCCTCGATCAAAGAAGTCCAAATATCCACCATAAATGTAACACCATGGTCTAATTTTGAACCTATCTCCACCATGGAAACAGAAAAAATGCTAAGAAAAATAAACCCAGCAAGACATGACCTAGACATCATCCCCACTCGAGAGCTAAAGGAAATTGCCCATTCCATAGCTTCAACAATAGCAGCAATTATCAATAAATCTCTCGAAGAAGGTGAGCTACCAGTCAAGTTAAACTCTCAACTATCAAACCAATAATAAAGAGGAATAACCTGAATCCAGACGACTTGAATAACTATCGTCCAATATCAAACCTACCCCTACTTGCAAAACTAACAGAGAAAGCAGTCCTGAAACAGCTCAAAGAACACCTCGAGAAATACAAAATACTACATCCCACACAACACGGCTTCAGGAAAAACCTCAGTACCGAAACTTTACTGCTCAACCTGTCAAACAATATACTAAGAGGCTTCGATAACAAACTAAGTCAACTACTAATCCTCCTTGACCTTTCCGCAGCATTTGACACAGTAGACCACAAAAGCCTAATATCCAGTCTTGCAAGCAAAACTCTAGATTGGTTCACATCTTTTCTAAAAGACAGATATTTCAAAGTTTCCATCAACAACAACTCATCTGAAACCATCCCCCTTGAAACAGGAGTGGCACAAGGGTCCGCGCTCTCGGCCACACTCTAACATTTACCTACTACCACTCTGCCAACTCCTATCAAGTCTAGGCGTAACGTACTATATGTACACTGACGACATACAACTCCTCATTCAAATTACTTAAACCATCGAGGATGCACTGTTACTAGCAGCATCTCATCTTGATTTGATTAGAAATATGCTAAACCACCTAAAATTATGCCTAAACATGAGCAAAACCGAATGCATTCTAATAGAAAGAAAAAAACTCAGGATCAGAAAGAAAAAACTCAAGATCAGAAACCTCCCCTTCCCTTCAAATAGACAACATATGTATCCAACTAAAAGATAACGTTAAAGACCTTGGTATTTGGATCGACAATGAACTAAACTACAAAAAGCACATCACAACAAAAACAAAAGAAGGCTTTCATAAACTCCAAATACTTAAACAGCTAAAACCGCTGCTTCACCACCAAGAATTCAGGACTTTCACTAGCCTTGACTACTGCAACTCACTCCTGATAGGTCTACCTAAAGTGGCCTTAAAACCACTCCAATCACTACAGAATGCTGCAGCTAGAGCTCTATCAGGCAAAAAGAAATCAGACCACATCACCCCCTTACTCTACAGTCTTCACTGGCTACCAGTAGAAAAAAGAATTGAATTCAAAACACTAACCATCCTACACAATGCAATATACAAAGCAGACAACACGGCACTAGATAACATCATACATATACACAAATCTCAACGTACGACAAGAACCGCTAGTAAATTACATCTAGTCATACCATCACTTCCATCAGCCAAACTATCCACCACAAGAAACAGAGCCATTTCCGTTGCAGGTCCGAAAATATGGAACTCACTACCAGATCACCTAAGCTCACAAAACAACATTAAATCATTTAAAAAAGAGCTCAAAACATGGATATTTAGTCAAACATTTAAGGATGGTATTGGTTAATATCACAGAATATATCTAATAAATAACCCTCAACGAGATGCAAGGTAGCTAATGTACTAAGTAGTTTTTGGTTTTGGTTCTCAGTTACCGTTATGTGTACAAATTTATTATTATAATGTATTATATGTTTATAATTTATTATATGTACTAAGTTGTTGTATATACTAAGTTGTTGTAAATGTAAACCGGAGTGAAGGCAGCTAGCTATACTTCGGTATAAAAAAACCCTCTAAAATAAAATAAATAAATAAACAAAAGATATAATTCAAATTAAAATTAGTATAAAGCTTGCTTAAAAAATTATTTTTAGTGCAGATTTAAACAACTTTTATCACCTAAGTACCCAAAGGAAGGGAATTCCAAAGGCGGGGTGTTGTAATGGGGAAAGTGCATTCTCGAGTGGCATGACGCTTTGCCTGTTTAATGGGAGGAATATAAAGTAGTGCCCTTTACGAAGACCTTAGAGTTCTTACTGGTTCATATGCCCAGAGTATTGTATTTGCACAAGGAAGCATTTTTAAAGTTAAGAGTTTGTTGTTCAACATGGCAACTTTATACTTAATTCTCCACTGAACAGGCAGCCAGTGGAGATTGACAAGAATGGGTGAGATATGGCCATTTCTGCCTGTGCCAATAATTAACCTCACTGCAGCATTCGGAAGCAGTTGCAATGGTTTAATTGAGAAATCAGGGAGGCCAATGGACAGTGAACTGCAATAATCCAGTGCAGTCAGTAAAATGCCTGCACTACTGTAATTTCCTGAAATCTGCTTTGAGTCCGGCCTGAATAAAAGCAGAATATCAAATGTTTGGAAATAAATAGATAGTTCTTCCAAGATTTGTTGTCCATGTCAGTCAGAAGTGCCACCACCTGGTTTAGTGAAACTGGGCCATCACTTTGGGCAAAATGGGAAGAACCAGCCAGAAAGTGCTAGTCTGTAAGAACTGTGGGGCAAGGGTTGTATCTGCAAGATTCAACTAGCCATACCAGCAAGCCATTTTTATTTATTTTAACTTTATGGTAAAAAGCTTTCAGCACAGCAGCCGAGAAGCAAGGAGAAGAGCAAAGAGTGTGTGTGTGTGTGTGGGGGAGCCAGGCCCCTATCCTACCATTCCCCAAACATACCTACCAGGGCTATTCCACCAGACCCCGAAGGGAACGAGTGTGCCTGAAGGTAGCTCAGCCAAGAGAGGAGTAAAAATGAATATATTCTCTGGGAGCAAGTTACCCCTGGCTCAGCCAAGTCAAGGCCGAGCCAAGACTCTGGAAGCAGATGAACAATTTGTTCTCACTGGTCTGCAGTCTGCTGGAGAGAGAAACTTACTGGCAATTGCCTAAGACCACAACTCCCTTATACTTGAAATAACATCACAAGGGAGAAAGAAAATCTATGTCCTCTGTCTCCGGCAGCTGTGGAGGAAGCATTCCCATATGTAAAGATTGGCCTAGCAGGAAGAGAAGGAAATTGCCATTGACAAGATATGGATATGATTTGACCTGAGCTATAACTCACCTCCCCAAAGGAAGCAGTTGGGTATTTGCCAACAGATGACTCGTTTTTCCAGCAATGCTCCTCATGTGTAGTGCTGGGACCAGTCTCCAGGCACTGGCTACAATGGAGCTGTCTGCACTGGAGATTGTGTGGCCCGATGTCTAGCACAAGAGAAATGAGTCCTAGACCTAGGACAGAACTTTGCTAAGGCAGAGTGAATCTGACAGGATTGCAAGGACTGTCATTCTCTGGCTGGGAAAAGGCAGAAATCTTTTAATGAGGCAGATGATTACGGAATACCTTGCAAGCTACTGGACAAAACATTTGATTTTTCAATTAAAATTCTGAAGGATTCTGGTAGCTTTGTAAAAGCAAGAGGAGCATAATATTCCCCACAGCCTGAAGATTTTTTTGGGGGGTGGGGTGGGAGAGGAACCTGCTTCTGGTCTGTCAGGAAGACGTGTTGGGTTTGCTAGCTATGCGTTGGATACCATGCCTGGAAATGTAGGCCACCTTAAGGTCCCATCCCAGATACTGTATTTTCTGTAGTTTACTTGAGACATGAAATAACTGTAGATTTTAAAGATATCAGTGAGTGTGGTGTCAATGGCAATCCAGGACAGTGTCACATTCAATGAGCTAGGTATGTCATAATGACGGGTTGGCAGGAGGGGAGCCGGAAAAGTAAAATTCGGAAAGCACCTCTGTTCTGTACTCTGTCAAAAGCAGTTATTCCTAAAAGCAAAAATATATAAGATTGTGTCTTACCTATTCAAGAGTCCTTTCACGCTTTTCTTCAGTCTTTCAAGTTCTTCCCTTTTCTTGGCATCCACCACTTCTGCTGGACAGCGCATGTGTGGTGGGACATACTTTGTATCGTTTTCCTGGCCCATCTGAGAAAATAAAACACAGCTAACATAAGGAGTCCTTCCAGCTGGAAGGGGTGCAGCTTCTTTGAACAGGGTGGGGCATAGGACAACTAGGACTCCATTACAACAGAATAGCAATAGTTCATGACCTAAAACTGACATGCACCTGTTGAAAACAGAAACATAGACATGACCAAATGGTCCATCCAGTCTACCCAGCAAGCTTATAATGTAAGGTTACACCATGCTCATCAGTTTCTCATATCATAAAAGTCAGGGCCCTTGTTGGTAGCTGTTTGAATCCAATTCCTCGTTATGCCTTGCTGTTGAAGCAAAGAGCAATGTTCGAGTCGCATGAAAGTATCAGTCTCCGCCGCATCAGCAAGTTACCCCTATACTTGATTTCCCAGACCGTAAAAGTCAGGGCCCTCGTTGGTCGCTGTACAAATCAAATTCCCCCTTTCCCCCTGCCATTGAAGCAGAGAGCACTGATGGAGTTGCATCAACGGAATCAAGGCTTATTGGTTAAGAGTAATAACCACCGCACCATCAAGTTACTCCATGTACTCTTTTCTTCATTTCCATCCTTTAGCCTTTAGAGACCCACACTTTATCTAAGAACATAAGAAATTGCCATACTAGGTCAGATCAATGGTCCATGAAGCCCAGCATCCTGTTTCCAACAGTGGCCAATCCAGGCTACAAGTACCTGGCAAATATCCAAAAACTAAGAATATCCCATGCTACTGATGCTAGTAATAGAGGTGGCTAGATTACCATATGGCAAATCAATGCTCACATTTCTACTTTAAGGTAAAACAAATGTTTCCTCTAACATTTTTTTTAAAGCAAATGGGCATTATCATTTTGAGAAACTGTATTTGGTTATATGTGAAGATGAGTTGTGGCATAGTTCTGTCAATATCACCAAGTCATGCTGGATAGCAACAAACCATTAAGAACTTTTCTTTAGTGTTAAAACCTAACAATCATGTATTCAGCCTATAATAAATAAGAATGTGTACTTTTAGTCATTTAAATGAACAGCATTCCTTAATCTGTCACCTAAATAGCCTATTGCCTTCATACCTTCTGCTCTCCGGCAGAGTCCGTGTCTCTGTTCGCCTCCAGTTCTTCACCTGCTTCCTCGCGCTCACTCTCATTCTCTAGTTCTTCGCACTCCTCCTCGGGATCACTTTCTTCCTCCGGCTCTCCACATCCTCCTCCCGGGTCACTTTCTTCTTCCTCCTCCTCCCCAGGATCGTCGCCAGCAGTGCCCAGTGTCTCGACGGTCTCCATCTCCTCATCGCTCTCGTACAGTGCAGATTCGGAGGCTCCGGGCTCCAGGGCCCCCAGGATGTAATCCAGCCCGTCCCGCGTGAAGGACTGCGGCAGGGAACTCTTGTTCCGCCGCTTGTGCAGCCGGAGACTCTTTTCCAGCCGGCGGATCTCCCGCTCCTCCTGCACGTTTGCCTCCAGCAGCGCCCGCTTCCTCCCCGCAGCGTTCTCCTCCCCACTCCGGCGAGGGACCCCGGGCCTCTTCGGTGCCTTTCCGCCGCTCCCGGCCCCGCCTTTGGCCTTCCCGCAGCCCTTGTGGTCCCCGCTCTCGTTTGCTTTCTGCCGCTGCTGCACCACAGCACTCGGCTTTGATGTGGTCCTGAGCCCCGGGAGTTTTCTCTCCCCGCCGCCGAGATGCTTCCACTCGTAGTACTCTTTCCTCCGGCTTTTCTTCAGCCGGCGCTTCTCCTTCCGCAGCTCCTTTCTGCTCCTCCTCTTGATGCAGGTGCCTTGAGGCCATTCCTCCCGTGCAGCGCCGGCCCCCGGGGTCTCCTCTCCCTTCCGCACGAACTGCTCCACGGACACCTTCAGCCTCTTTAGCCTCCCGCCGGTCTGCGCCTTCCGCTTCATCTTCTCAGCGGCCGGGGCGGGAGGAGCCCGTTCCCCCAGCACCAGGCGACTAGTTACTCCCGGCTCGCAGGGTACATTCCACGCCAACACTGGACGCCGCCATGCTCGCCCGAACAGGAAGTACCGTTGACGGCTCCGATACTAACCATAGAGATGCAGTAAATAGCAGGCGTGAGCGGCTTCCGTCCTTACTGCGGCACATCGCTATAGGGGAGCGCCACCTGCTGGAGCACTCGGCGCGCTGCACAGAAGAGGGCCGGTAAAGCGGCGCTTCTTTTCGCTTCGCTACACTTGGCGACGAGACTGACGTTTGAAGGTACGTATGGGCCTGAAAGGTCTCTCCAAAAGAACTAGTGGTTTAACTAATGCAACTGCAACTGCTTTGGTTGTTGCTCCTTTAAAAGGCCTATAATAGTTTGAGGATGTATGTATATCAGAAGTTTAATAGTAAAATGTCTACAAATGACTACACGTGTTGCTTATGCTGGCTCCTACCAGTTTTATTATTATATCTAGTTTCTCTTTATATATAGCACTCTACTCATACTATAGGAAGGCTAATTTTCATACAATCCACATAACAGTAAATAGTACACAGCTATGAATGACTCCAAACTGGCTGTATCATCTGTTAATAAGAAAGTTGTGCATGCAAATAAAAAAATAACTTTAAAATGTCTGCATGCCTTTTCCAAAAGGAAAAGATTGGAGAGTTAGAACGGACGGCACTACACAAGGCTACAGACCAGGTACGAAGGGATAAACAATGGAACATTGTGCAATACCAGAGTATAAATTATATTGACATGACAGGGTAGATCAAGTTGCTGAAGGGGTGGCACTATATCTTAAGGATGGCACAGAGTCAAGCAGGATAAAAGTTCTGCAGAAAACAAACTGCTGCCTGAATCCTTATGGATAGAAAACCCAAGTGTGATAGGGAAGAGTTCAGTTACTGTCCACTGAACTAGAATGAGAACATTGTAAAATGTAAAATAAACTGTAAAATGAAGAAAAAGTGCATGGGGGTAACTTGCTGTTGCAGCGGTTACTACCCTTAACCAGTAAGCCTACATACTGTTAATACAACTCCATCTTCAATGGCAGGGGAAAAGGGGAATGGGATTCAGATAGCAACCAACGAGGGCCTTGACTTTTATGGACTAGGGAAACAAGCATGAGGGTAACTTGCTGGTGCAGAGGTTACTACTCATAACCATTAAGCCTACATACTGTTAACCCAGCTCCATCATTGCTCTCTGTTTTAATGGCAAGGGGGTAACAGGGAATTGGATTCCAAAGAGGTCCCAGACGTTTACGGCTTGGGAAACTGATAAGTATTTATTTATTTTATTTAGAACTTTTCTATACCGACTTTCCAATAACAGAATTACTGATCAATTCGGTTTACATTTTGAACAATAACAGTGACAAGCAAATGTCTTACAGAGAACAGGAGAATAACTTGGAAATAAATATATGGGGTTAAACAAAGAAATACAATATACATAGCCTAATATAGGCAGAGGCAGATAACTTCTGTGTGGGGTTGTGTATAGCTTTTAAGACTGTCAGGAGGTTGGGAATTGCATTTTGTACTTTTGGACTGCCAAGGAGTTAGAGTTGAAGAATTCTTTGGGGAATTCTTTGTGTTGTTCTATGGGGTATTCAATAGGGGTTCAAAGAATTTTTAGAATTAAACTTGTCTAGTTCTTGTATAGTTCTCTTATAGGTTGTTGACAATAACTGAAGTTCTTATATAGTTCTCTTATAGTTTGATTGAAAATGATTTAAAGGGGACCTTGGCAGAGATGCTTGTGCTGTCTGATTTTATGGAAAAGCTTGGTGGAAGAGCCAAGTTTTAAGTCTTTTTTTGAAAATAATGGGGCATTGCACTGATTTGAGTTCCGGCGGGAGCGTATTCCAGAGTTTAGGACCAGCTGTGGAGAATGCTCTTTTGCTTAACGCTGATTTCATTGGTGGTATCTGGAGATTGTTTCGGTAGGCATGTCTCACTGGTCTAGTAGAGGTGTGCAGTTGGAGAGGGATTTTGAGCATGAGTGGGGCCAGGTTGTGTAATGCTTAATGGTTAATGCTTAATGGTTGTGTAAAGTATGGGGAAAACCTGTATGGCAAGGCAGATACTACCATAAGCTTGCTGGGCAGACTAGATGGACCATTTGGGTTTTTTCTGCCGTCATTTCTGTTTTTCTATAAGTTCATAGATGCTTCATAAAACATGCTTCCTAGATGTTTCTATAAGTTCCTAGCAGCTGGGCATGGAACCAATGATGGGGAGGTGGGGGCCAGGGGAACTCCTTAGACCTAGCTCTCGGGAATGCAGGACCTGGTGCAAGGAGCAATGGTGGTGGATCCAGGGCCGGAGAAACCATTAGGCGAGCTAGGCCTGTGCCTAGGGCGCTGCGATTTAGAGGGCGCTGCAGCAGGCGGCAGAATTTTGAAAGGGCAAAAAGTGCCCTTTCAAAATTCTGCCAGCCCCCGTATACAGTGCCACCCTCCCGACGCCTCCCTTATGATTCAGCGGAGGGCCCTGGAGTGATCTGCCGCTCCCGGGGCCTCGACTGCCACTAAGCAAAATGGCGCCGGTGGCCTTTAGCCCCTACCATGTGACAGGGGCAATGGCACCGGTAGCCCCTGTCACATGGTAGGGGCTAAAGGCCACCGGCGCCATTTTGCTTAGTGGCAGATCGCTCCCGGGCCCCCACCTGGACCACCAGGTATTTGTAAGTTTTCTTTTGGGGGGGAGGAGTTGGGGCTGCGACCGGGGGCGGCATGACGGGGGGGGGGGGGGGGGGGGGGGGGGGCGGCACAAGGCTGAAGGTGCCTAGGGCGCCCAATCCCCTTGCACCGGCCATGGGTGGATCTGCTTCGCAATAGTAATCATAATGGAATTAAATTTGACATAATCACTGAAAGGCGAATACTAAGTAAAACAATCACTATCGTGTTTAACTTTAAAAGGGGAGATTACAATAAAAATTAGAAAATTTTGGAAAACATCTTCCGCAGCTTCTCTTGCCGAAAACTCATTTAAAGTTTATGTACAGTGGTACTACACTCCAGTCTGACTAAAAGGATTTGTAGGTATGTGGGCCCTGGGCCGAGGTGAGAGATGGTACCACCCACAGGGAGGAGCCCTGTGAGCCTCACCGTCGGGAGTTGAGGTCTCAGCCGACGTCAGACACAGCTGTGGAATAGAGTCTTTAATAGAGAGAGAGAGCGAGAGGCACTGCCTGAGGAGTGGGGAGTGCAGGAGAAAGCCACAGAGTCTGTGCGGAGGGGTATGCCCAGCGGGGATACCTCAGTCATGGAGATCCGGCAATGGTCCGCAGAGCGGGGTACACCGATGAGGTTCCACTGTAGTGATGATTCGGTAGTGGCCTGCAGCGCAGGGTACATAAAAGGGGTTCCTCACTGAGAGATGGTACGGTAGTGGCCCGCAGCAAGGGGTACACCGGTGAGGGTTTCCCAGTAGAGGTCCACAGTGCGAGGTACACCAAAGAGGTCTCCTACTAGAAATGGTATGGTAGTGGCCCGCAGCGTGGGGTACACCGGAGAGGATTCCACACTAGAGATGGTACAGTAGTGGTCCGTAGAGTCAAGGTACTCACAGTGACGTATGTTCCAGCAGATGCCCCGGGGGACGGGGATAGGCAGCAGTCCAAGGCAAGAAGGCCCTCCGAGGAGCGGATAGCCAGAGACGAGGAAGGGCCCCTGAGGAGCGGGTACCCAGAGCGTCTCACGCCAAATGTGCAGGAACTGGAACGGGAGGTCCGTAGTGAGCGAAGCGGATTCAGCAATGAGGGAACTTGTTGCCAAGTTGTCAGTAGGCAGGGCCAGCCGGCTTAAGTATTGTGGAGTGAAGACATCATCCGGAGGGGACGCCCCCAAAGTTCCCTCCATGATGTGCTTAAGACTGGCCCGTGCGCACGCGCCTAAGTAATCCCGAAGGCAAGATGGCGGTTGGCAGTGCCCACGCCGTCCTGGGGACCCCAGGCAGGTCGGTGGTAGCTGGCGGAGGTCTCCACTCTCCCCAACGGTGTCAATGCGTTCTTTTGTTCAATGCGTTCAATGCGTTCTTTTGTTCAATGCGTGTTCAATGCGTGTTCAATGCGTTCTTTTGTTCAATAATTTGTCGATTGTTTAATGTTACGCTGCACGTTCTCTGTTCAATACTTTGTCTATTGTTTAATGTAACGCCTTACCGGCGACAGTTTTGTTATATGGAAACCGACTTGATTTGATATGTATATCGAGAATGTCGGTATATAAAAACCCTATATAAATAAATAAATAAATAAATAAATAATGCAGCAAAGAAAAAGGTGAGCATTAGTGGTCGCAGCCGTCTGCGTCCGACGGGCGTAACAAAGCCATATTTCCAAATCTGACTGATTTGTATTGGAGAGAATATGGGAATCGAGGCACGATGGGTCATATTGCCCAGGCAATACCACTTATTGGGATATGGTGCGTTTGCTTATTAAGGACATTGCACAATTTTCTCTAGACAGTGATCCTTTGGTTGTGTTGTTATTCGCTCCAATGGAGGGATTGCCTAAGTTTTTGGACAATCTGGATATCACAAATATTGTTGAAAGCGAGCTGTGAAATTACTGCTCACTGGAAAATGAAAAACCTTCCTAGTAAATTTTCAATTTATAAATGTTTTCTACACATCTACTTGATGGAAAGGCTAACAGTGATTTAATGCAACATTATTGGAAAATTTGAAAAACTTGGGCATGATTTCCAAACAGAGACAAGCGTACAGCTTCCTTGGATTCTCGAGGACTAGAACACGAGAAGGGGGAGGGGAACTATTTTGGGGTTGAATAAATGTCTAATGAGTGTGAATATTGCAAAATTGTTCCTTCTGAAACATTTTCTCAATAACAATTTAATTGAAAAAAAAATTACAAAATTAGAAGAAACCAAAAATAGCGTTGCCAAAGTTAAAAGCTTGTATGTGGCATGAACATAGTTTAAAAATATCATCTTGAAAGCCCAGGTAAAATGTATTCCCTGGGTTAAAAAAACATGGAAGAAAGACCAAACAACTGCCAGCATGGTTTAATGGCGAGGTGAAAGCAGCAATGAAATCCAAAAGGGCATCTTTCAAAAAATGAAAAGCAGAATCAAATGAGGAAAGTTTATTTCTTTAGGGCCATTTTTAACCAGCAGGAATGAAAACTCTTGCTCCCCTCAAGGTACATCATAACATCCATTATTAAATATACATAAAATTTAGATGTAAGACATAATCATAAAATATTAACCCATCATAATTGTAAACAAATTAAACAATTTCCCGTCGATAGCAGGGCTGAATTAGCCATGCTGTCATGGAAACAGTCAATCAGGCCCGGAAGGCGGAGCTTCAAAGTGATGTCAGAGCTTTGCTCTGAGGCTACACGTGAGTTCCCGTGCTGGAATCGACTCTCCTCAGTCTGTGATTAAGCAAGCGTGGTTGTAAGGCGGAGTCGACTGTTCAGGGAGGTGGGAGGGTCAGAATGGCTAATTCATCCTGCTATCTACGGAAACACCGTTTACGGTAAGCAAACTTGCTTTTTCCCGTCGATAGCAGGGCTGAATTAGCCATGCTGTCATGGGAGTCCTAAGCTCCACATCACATCACAATTTTCCTAAATGTAAGTTAGTTTCTCCGAAAGAACAATTGAGGAATTATTTTCTGGAGGTGCTATTATTACCTCCAGATAGTATTCCCACAATTATAAATGCATATTTTTTAAGCTGGAAAAATGAGGGAGTAGCAGTAAATCAAGTAGCAGCAGAAACATCTTTGAATGTAACTGAATTAATAGAGACATCCTATAGTTCCCAGATTTCACTCAACTAGTTAACAAATCCACTCACAAAGCCGGACACACATTAGACCTTATCTTCGTCAATACTGCAATCAAACTGGTCCAGCACCCCACCTGCACGAAGGTACCATGGTCAGATCACTCCCTCATAACTTCCTCATTCTCAATAAAAGATACCATTCCATCTCGCATACCCTCACATTGCTTCACTTACAGAAAAACATGCACCATAGAAGATCTTAGCAACCACTTATCATCACATCTCACCCAAATAGACTGCACCAATCCGAACTCAGCGCTTCGTTCTTGGAACAACATCACGGAATCAATAGCCAACAAGTTATGCCCTCTGACAACAAAAAAACCTCACCCCAATTCTTCCAAAAGACAACCATGGTTTACCCTAGAGCTAAGAAAGCTTAAACTACTGCTAAGACAAAATGAGGCCAAATGGCGTAAAAACCCATGCACCATCACCCTATCTACCTATAAATCAACTCTTCACCAATATAAATCCAATACATTAAGATCCAAGAGGAACTACTACGCATCCAAGATACACCATCTAATCTTCGACGCTAAAGCCCTCTTTAGCTACGTCTCTAACCTCACACAAATAAACCCATCAGAAATCGCTCTCAACCAAGCCAAATCTAAAGCGGAAGAACTAGCGCTATTTTTCAATAACAAAATAAGCAAACTACTAACTCAGCTGCCCCATAACATCACATCTACTTCAACACCACCTCAGACCGCCTTCAAAAATACCCGCTTAGAAGAACTAGAACTCACCTCTTCCATTGAGATCCAAGGTATACTACGGAAAATGAAACCATCTTCTCACCCTTCGGATCACATCCCCTCGAAATTGCTTCTATCAATTCCTGACTCCATCGCCAAATCCCTGTCAGACATCATAAATTGCTCAATAACACAAGGATCTTACCCAGATGACCTAAAATTGGCCTCCCTCAAACCACTACTCAAGAAACCTAATCTAGATCCTAATGACCCAAACAACTACAGACCGATCGCCAACCTCCCCTTCATAGCCAAGATTATGGAGAAATTGGTGAACACCCGACTCTCAAACTACATTGAAGAAAATAACCTCCTATCCCCATCACAATACGGATTCCGCAAAACACTAAGCACGGAGTCCCTCCTCATCTCCTTAACAGATTACCTCATCCTGGGCCTCGATAAAGGTCAAGCCTTCTTATTGATCCTACTGGACCTTTCTTCAGCCTTTGACACCGTCATTCATTCCCTACTCATTAACCAGTTAACCGCCATAGGCATCTCAGGCACAGCACTATCTTGGTTCATATCCTTTCTCAGCAACAGAGGTTACAAGGTCAAGATCCAGAACAAAGAATCCTCTCTACACCCGTCGTCAGTAGGAGTCCCACAAGGGTCCTCCCTGTCTCCTACTTTATTTAACATTTACCTTATACCATTATGCCAACTACTCACAGACCTCAACCTCAAACACTTCCTTTATGCGGACGATATCCAGGTCCTGATACCCATTAAGGATTCCTTCGCAAAAACTCTGGCTTACTGGGATACATGCCTTCAAAAAATTAAACTCCTCCTCACCAGCCTAAACCTGGTATTAAATTCCAGCAAAACTGAACTACTGCTCATCGCCTCAGAGAACAACCCCATTACCTCTGCACAGCAAGCCACGCCAACAATCACACAAGTGAGAGACCTAGGAGTCCTAGTTGATAATCGCCTGAATTTCAAAGCCACTATTAACAAAACCACCAAAGACTGTTTCTATCAATTACAAGTTCTGAATAGAATTAGACCTCTTTTCTATGCCCAAGATTTCAGAACCATTCTGCAAGCAATCATTTTTTCAAAATTAGACTATTGTAACACCATCCTACTTGGCCTTCCCGCTTCATACACCAAACCGCTTCAGATGGTGCAAAATGCAGCTGCACGAATTCTGACAAATACCAGGAGAAGGGACCACATAACCCCTATTCTAAAGAACCTCCATTGGCTACCGATACACTTTAGAATAATATACAAGGCCATTCTCACCACATACAAAAACATCCACCAACTGGCTCCCATTGACCTACAGATCCCTCTCCGACTACACAATTCGTCAAGACCGACAAGAGATGCATACAAGGGTTCGCTACAGGTACCACCGCCCAAATCTACCAGACACAGCACACTAAGAGACCGAGCTTTCTCTACAGCCATCCCACCGTTATGGAACTCCATACCCTCAAATCTCAGAATAGAACCATGCATCTCAACCTTCAAAAAAAGACTAAAGACCTGGATATTCATACAAGCCTTCCCAGACGTCAATTGATCTAATACTTCCAAGCCACCCCTAATCTCCATCTAGACTATGGTCGACCTTATCTCCTATCGTTTACTTGTGTAAATTAATAACCTGTCCTTTCTCTTCCTCTAAGCCAAGTTCTTATCACCTTGTTATATGTAACTGCCTTTTCAGCACCATTGTTATTGTTATGTTTACTTTGCACCCCTGTTTTATGTGAACCAGCATGATGTGACTGCTGTCTCGAATGCCGGTATATAAAAAAATCTAAATAAATAAATAAATAAATAGAAAAGAGGGGAACTCTTTTGGTTAAATTTTCTCTCTCTTCGGAAAGGGATAACATTTTGAAAATGTTTTTGGTAAATAGAACCTCTCTATCAGGCCGATACAGTACAGTGCGCTCCGTTGGAGCGCACTGTACTGTACCAATGGAGCAGGCTAACAGTGCGCTCCAACGGAGCGCACTGTTAGCCTGCTATTAGACGCGCGTTTTCCCTTACCCCTTATTCAGTAAGGGGAGGAAAACGCGCGTCCAACCCGCGGCACCTAACAGCGCCGATGGCCCTATTAGGTATGCGCGTGGGATACAGAAAGTAAAATGTGCAGCTAAGCCGCACATTTTACTTTCAGAAATTAGCGCCGACCCAAAGGTCGGCGCTAATTTCTTCCGGCACCGGGAAAGTGCACAAAAAAGCAGTAAAAACTGCTTTTCTGTGCACCCTCCGACTTAATATCATAGCGATATTAAGTCGGAGGTCCAAAAAAGTAAAAAAAAAAAAAAAAAATTGAATTCGGCCCGCAGCTGTCGGGCCGAAAACCGGACGCTCAATTTTGCCGGCGTCCGGTTTCCGAGCCCATGGCTATCAGCGGGCTCGAGAACTGACGCCGGCAAAATTGAGCGTCGGCTGTCAAACCCGCTGACAGCCACCGCTCCTGTCAAAAAGGAGGCGCTAGGGACGCGCTAGTGTCCCTAGTGCCTCCTTTTCCCCGTTTTTACCGCGTCACCTAATTTAAATACAGAATCGCGTGCGCCGGGAGAGTGGGCGTTCGTCCGCTCTCCCGCGGACTTTACTGAATTGGCCTGTATATCTGGGACAAAAGGTATGGAACTAACCTGATGTTGCCAAGGAAACCAACTAAGGCGTAAAAAGGTTTTAGTTCCAGCAAATCAAGCAAGAACTTTTGGAATCCAAATTGCTGTAAGATTTCCTTGTAAGACTATAATGCATATAGAGGGGACAAGATATGTATATTATAAACCAGAACATTTAGAGAGGTTCTTGGAGGAATATCGGAGTCAAAGCGGGGAGTAGTGAACTCAAACCCAAATCAGTTGGATCGGAAGTAAATTTACTCTGCTTATCCTTATCTATTGGTTTAGCTCTTTTGTTTCAAATAACTTGCTCTAGTATAAAACCTCCCTCGTAAGTTTCTTGTTTTGTAACAAAGGATATAAGAGAAGATTAGTAATAATTTCTTTTTTTTTTTTCGTTGATTTACTGTAAATGATTGTATGATTTGGATCTTATTTCCTTTTTAAAGTTCAATGTAAATGTTGAATAATGTAATTTGATAATTTGGAAAAAAAAAAAAAAAAGTGATGTCAGAGCTTTGCTCTGAAGCTGCGCGTGAGTTCCAGCGCTGGAATCGATTCTCCTCAGTCTGTTTTTCCGCGCGCAGGATCGCACGCAGAGCTTCAGAACTCCTCAGCATCACCTTCTCCCTGAGAGGAAAAACCTTAAAAAAGTCAAAAAATAAAAGACAAATAAAAGAACACGGTAAGAAGGAAGGGGGACGACCTTCGGGATTCAAACCGTGCCCCTGCGGCAAAGTCATGTCCGTCACGGATGGACATGACCGATGCTATCGGTGTCTGGGCCCAGACCACCCGATGCAGACCTGCCCGCAGTGTGGCAAGATGTCCACCAGAGCGCATCGGCAACGGCATGACAAGATGATGGCGCTGACAGGGATGAGACCGAGCTCCTACACTCCACCCTCGGAAGCCCGATCTTCCCCGGGACCAGCCGCCCGATGCCCCCGCAGATGTGTCGAGCATCGTCATTGGAACCGGTGGTTTCCAAGCTGGGCGAAGAGCGCCGAAAGAAGCCCAAGCACACCGTACCTCGAGGCCGAGACCCAAAATGCGCCGACCGCCATGGTCGAGATGCTTAAACGGCGTCGGAGAGCCATAAAGTGAAGAAGCCTGCACCGGGGACCGAGGCTTCGGTCAGGCCGCATGGTGCGTATGCGATCGGCGCACCATCATCGGTGCCGACGCACGGCGCGCCCAGTCAAGCGACTCTCGGCGTGGCGCCGACCCCGAAGAAGCGAGGCTCAAAAGCGTCGGAGCCGGGTTCCAGCCGGAAGCATGCGCCGATGATGCAGGGGAAGCGTTCATTGACGCATATGCGGCGCACATCGCTGCAGGAGCGTGTGAGACAGCACACGCCATCTCCCATACATCTGGGGCTGGCGCCATCGACGCAGGCACCAACGCCTGCGCTGAGAGTTGCGTACAGGTCGATGCAAACTTCAGCCAAACAACACAAGACGCTGATGGAGCCTACAGAACGACGCAAGGAGTCAACTAGGAAACACCAGGGCTCCTCAGACTCGTCTTCCCAATCCAGGGGCGAGGAACACCCACGCATAACATCTTTATCCTCTGGATCCTCCTCGCCATGTTCTCGGACCTCTCCTTCATTTCTCATCACCGGTCAACAGGGGATGTGCTTCAGGAACCACTCTCGAAGAAACCAAAGTTGTCAAAGGTGACCCGTGCGCCTTGTCACCGTACACCACCGCCAAATTCCGATATCCTCAGAGCGGCGGTACCACCGAGACGTCCCTCGGCATCGCCTCGGCCTCCGATGCCTCCTCAAACAAAGGAGGCTTTCCTTAATCTGTCCATGGCTCTCTCAGGCTTCTTTGAAGTTATGCAGACTTCCTTCAACATGCCACCATCCTCACCGAGCAGTGGTGGGCAGTCTCCACACCCCTCCACTCACAAGTCGCCCACACGGGCCCAATCTCCTACGCCACCACGATTACCACCCTCGCCGGACCCCGTCATACGGCCAGTCTCTCCGGTGGCCCCAATCACATCTACGGAATCCTCCACAAGATACCCTTCCGAACCGGTAGAGGGGCCCGCGGAGCCTTACTCCTCACCGGAAGACTTAAGCTATCCTAAATTTTTGGATAAAATGGGCAAGGCACTTAACATTCAGATCCAAAAAGTGCCGGATCCGAGAGCCAAAACCCGTGGCCTATTAAAGATATTCGACCTGCCAGCGGAGCCAACCTCCCTACCAGCACATGAGGTCCTTAATGCAGTTCTTGACAAATCCTAAGAGACACCCTTCACTCTACCTGCGGTGTCCAGGAAAATGGACCTCAAATACAAGATGCAACCATCCCTTTACTACACTCCACCTCAATTACCTCATGCTTCCATTGTTGTGGAGTCCGCTATGGCTAAAGCCAAAAAATCCAAACTCCATTCAGCAGCACCCCCAGGGAGGGACCTCCGCTCCTTAGATGAGTTTGTGAAGCGGGCCTTCCAGTCTTCAATGCTGGCAGCCAGGATCAACCATCATCAATTTTACATTGTACAGTACATCTATGAATTGATCCAACGGGTACCCACTTGGAACCCACTTCTCCTGACTCGGACCTCATCAGAGACATGGAGGAAGCCACCCGTCATCTGTTAAGGACAGTTTATGAAGGGTTTGAAACCTCGTCGCGGACCTCTGCGGTGTCGATTGCAGCACGACGTGTGGCCTGGCTTCGAGCAAGTTCCATCAGAGACGATGTACATGATAAATTGGCTAACTTTCCCTGTAAGGGAGACAATTTGTTTGGTACCAAGTTTCAAGAGACCGTAGCACAATTTAAAGAACAGTCGGTCATGGTTCAATCACTCACCACGCCACAACCGTACTCTTCGTCACGCAGATATTATGTCCCTCCAAGGAGGCAGCCTTTCCAAAGACGGGCATATCGCCCATATGCGGCATACAGGCCTACGCCATATCAACCTCAGACTAGGCAACAGAACCAGTCTTCTCAAAGTAGAAGGGGACATCCTCGACCACAGTGACCCCCAAGCTCAACAACCGGCCACCTCCAATAAGCCAGCTCAGTCTTTTTAACAACAACCACGCCACCATCAACAAAGGTATTAGCGGGAGGCATACAGGCGCACATCCAGCAATGGGAAAACATCACGACGGATCAATGGGTGCTGGACATTGTTCGCCTCGGTTACCGGATTCCCTTCCCCTCCCTACCTCCGCTCCCTCACTTGACATCCAGAGGGACCAGGTCCAACCCCGCCCTGTTGGAAAAGGAAGTATCTGCCTTGTTATTACAAAAGGCGATCCAATGCCTTCCTCCTTCCCAACAGAACATGGGGTTCTACTCCCCTTACTTCCTCATACCCAAGAAGTCGGGGGATCTCCGTCCCATCCTGGATCTCCGGGACCTCAACAAGTTCATAGTCAAAGAGAAGTTCAAGGTGATATCACTAAAGGCCATCTTACTTTTGATCCAACCCAATGCTTGGATGTGCTCTGTAGATTTCAAGGATGCATACACTCATATCCCAATGCATCCTTCCTCCTGGCGATACCTGTCTTTCCAAGTCAACAGCCAACGCTTCCAATACAAGGTACTCCCCTTTGGTCTCTCGATGGCACCTCGGGTGTTCACCAAGTGCATGGCAGTGGTGGTGGCGTTCCTCAGACAACAGGGAATAATCATATTTCCTTATCTTGTTGATTGGCTGATTGTGGTTTCAACCCCAGCCACGCTCTGCCAACACCTCCACGACACAATAACTTGCCTCAATCAATTGGGTCTAGTGGTCAATTACCAGAAATCCCACCTACAACCGTTTCAATGACTTCAATTCATAGGAGCCTGCCTAGACACCATCAAACACAGAGTTTTTCTGCCACAAGACAGCAAGTCCACCATGCGTCAACTATTTCGATGTCTCAAGCTCACCACATTCCCATCTGCCCGTCAGGTGTTAACTGTCCTAGGGCATATGGTGGCATCGATCTACGCTGTGTCCAATACACGTCTCCATATGATCCAGTGGGATCTCAAGAGGCAATGGAAACAACATTCACAGCTGTTGACATGCAAAATACGCTTAACAGCCGCCATGATCCAAGAACTGGATTGGTGGTTGCAACACTCAACTCTCACCAAAGGCGCACCATTCGTCCTGCTCCCTCACAATGCAGTACTTACCACGGATGCCTCCCGCAAGGGATGGGGAGCACATCTCAACAAACTACAAACTCAAGGTCAATGGACCATACAAGAGCAGTCCTATCAAATCAACTTCCTGGAATTACGGGCGATACAATATGCCCTCAGAACCTTCGTTTCTCACCTCCAGGGCCATCGGGTCATGGTATACATGGACAATCAAGTGGCCATGTTCTACATCAACAAACAAGGGGGATCGGGCTCATGGATCCTGTGCAAAGTGTCATGATCTCCACGAGGAGTTAGCAATCTGTCATGATCTGCTATGCTGGTGGGAGGAGCAATCAGATAGGGATGGCAATCTAATGTATTCCGTAGGCGGACTTAGCAATCTGTTGTTATAGACTGCCAGAGATAGTAGTAAGTGGATCCTTGGGTCGGTGGCAGATGACCACGCCCCCGGGGGAAGATCCCGAGAAGGACCACTGGCTAGGCTTAGAGTACAGAGACAGAAACACCCTAGTTCTTTTATTAAACAGGTCTTGAAACCACCAGAGGTGGCAATAGTGAGCTGAAGTGCCTGGTAGGACTGTAGTCCATCAGATACTGTAACAGCGATCCTTGGATGGCTGAACTGTTGGGAAACTGTAGACAGTGAGTAGGCAGGGTGTGCAGAGTTCATGAACAGAACTAGATGACAACACTCACAATTGGTCTCAGGGAGCTCAGGAGCTGGAAAGGATAGGCCCTCGAGGAGCGAGTACCTGGTTCCAGGGAAAACTCTGAGAGAGCGATGGTAACTCACAATGATGTAGATAATGATGTCTTCCAGGCAGAAGAGAATCAGCAGATAGTCAGGAACGAGGGCCCTCGAGGAGCGAGTACTGGTTCCCGTCTGTAACCTGAAAGGTAAAGAGAGAGAGTGAGGCCCCCGAGGAGCGGGTACCTCTGGTAAGTCTGAGGAGGCAGAGTAGCTTAGGCAGGGAACCCAATCTGAACCTTAGCCCATGCTAACTCAACTAATATCGATATCAGAGACCTTTAAATATTGTAAGCGGATGACGACATCTCAGGGGGATGCCCCTGAGGTTCGCGCCCTTGCTGATAGTTTACTCGGAGCGCGCATGCGCACCCTAGGCTACAGGCAACATGGCAGATCTGCAGCGTCGAGCCAGCCCGGGGAAGCCAGAGAGAGATGGCAAGGAGACGCAGCGGCAGCCAACCGTCCTTCAACCCTGGAGGGAGTCGCCACAGAGGTAAAGAGGGCGGAGTGAAGACGTCGGGCAGCGACGGTCGCAACACAAAGAAGCCCTCACCATCTTCAAGTGGGCCAACAGTCACTCCATTCAGTTGCAAGCAACTTATCTACCCAGCATCGCCAACACTCAAGCGGACAGGTTGAGTCGGGTGTTCCACCTACATGAATGGTCTCTCCATCACGAAGTGGCGGAGACCCTTTTCCACAGGTTGAGAATGCCCTCGATAGACCTCTTCGCCGAATCCAACCGGAAGGTGACTCGCTTTTGCTCAGTGTGGCCCAGTCCATGCAGGGTCGCCCGGGATGCTTTTCTCATACCATGGACAGAACCATTAATGTATGCGTTTCCACCGATTCTGCTCATCACACGTATTCTACAAAAGTGCATGCAGGACGGGGCTCAACTAATTCTCGTAGCATCCACCTGGCCTCGATAACCTTGGTACACACACCTTCTGCAATTAACAGCAGATGCTCCACTACGGCTCCCGCAACGGGAAGACCTTCTGTCTCAGGAGCAAGGAACGCTCCTCCACCCGCTCCACTCATCACTGCATCTAACAGCTTGGAGGTTGAACAGGTCTTTTTATCTGAGCAAGGTTTTTCCATCACAGTCCGGAAACCATCCACGAGACGCAGTTATCAATTTATATGGATGCGGTATGCGACATGGTGCGGATCCAAAGGCATAGACCCGCTCAGCTGTGCACCTGACAAGTTATTAGACTATTTACATACTTTGTATACCGCAGGGTTTGCCACTGCCTCAGTCAGAGTTCACCTCAGTGCCATTGCTGCCTTCCACAGACTTTATGAAAGCCAACCGATTTCACTACACCCATCAGTGTCGAGGTTTATTCGGGGTCTAGTCCATCTTCAACCTCCAGTCTCCAAGCCTCCAGTACCCTGGAATCTCAACCTGGTTCTGGAACAACTGATGTTACCACCGTTCGACTCAGCTCATATCAAATTCCTTACTTGGAAAGTAGTGTTCTTAACAGCGATTACGTCAGCTCGACGAGTGAGTGAATTACAGGCATTAGTACATTATAGCCCGTATCTCCAATTTTACCACCATAAGGTTCTTCTACGGACTCATCCAACCTTTCTACCGAAAGTAATCTCCCAATTCCACCTCAACCAGTCCATTGAACTCCCAACGTTTTGTCCAAAACCACATTGCAATGAACAGGAAAGACTACTGCATACCTTTCACTGCAAAAGGCATTGGCTTACTATAAGCAATGAACACACTCGCAGGCCAGAACGTCACAGCTTTTTGTCTCCTTCAACCCCAATGCTCTGAGTGTTCCAGTAGCCAAGCGTACGATTTCTAGCTGGATAACCCAATGTATACAATTCTGTTACGAAAAACGACAGTGCAAGCTGTCTTCTCAGCCCACAGCACATCAAACACACGCAGTGGCAACTTCACTGGCTCATCTTCGACACGTGGCTCCACTGGGCATCTGCAAGGCTGCCACCTGGGCATCTCGTCATACTTTCACTTCCCATTACTGTCTGGATCAGCAGACCGCGGAGGATGCCAAATTGGGCAGAATTCTTCTACAAACATTATCCACAGAGTAACAGAGTCGACTGTCACTCACTTTCATCACACTTCATGGGGATAAGAGACTTAACAATTTTCATTCAGTGTAATGTGGAGCTTAGGACTCCCATGACAGCATGGCTAATTCAGCCCTGCTATCGATGGGAAAAAGCAAGTTTGCTTACCTAAACGGTGTTTCCGTAGATAGCAGGATGAATTAGCCATGCTGTCATGGGAACTGTCAATCAGGCCCATGAGGCGGAGCTTCAAAGTGATGTCAGAGCTTTGCTCTGAGGCTGTGCGTGAGTTCCCGTGCTGGAATCGACTCTCCTCAGTCTGTGATTAAGCAAGCGTGGTTGTAAGGCGGAGTCAACTGTTCAGGAAGGTGGGTGGGTCAGCATGGCTAATTCATCCTGGTATCTGCGGAAACACCGTTTACGGTAAGCAAACTTGCTTTTATAAGTACTGTAAAAACATAAAATAAAAACCAGTAGAGCAATATTACACTAGCTATACAAAATAAAACTAAAAACTAAAACACTTAACACTAAGAACAGCAGCAATCATAATTTGACAGAAAAGTCAATTTCCAACATTATTTCACTATCCCGCAGGATAAGCAAGATGGATAAAATAGGATTTTAATTTCTTCCTGAATAATAACATTATATTATTATAAAAACATTATAGACCCCGATCCCTGCTGTACATATGTTTCTTAATAGTTCTACTTTGCAGTTTAATCAGGACTTTGTTTGTTTTCTGTAAATTCTTTAAATTCTCTAAATTCTTTATTGTTGTGTGTTTCAATGTAAGCTGCCCCCGAGGCAACAGTTATATTTCCTTGTAAACCGGTGTGATATGTATATTATACAGGAACCTCGGTATATAAAAAATTATAAATAAATAAATAAATAATAAGAAATTTACAAGTCGGAGATCAGGTGCAAGAGTATACCGGCGGCTGGAAGCTGTGACAGAATATGCATGAGATCTAGTAATGTTAGGAAGGACACTACTAATTGACAGAACACAAAGATTCATTTTACCCTCAGAGCAGAGATTTCTAGAAGGAGCATAAATCTGAAGTACATTTCCAGATATAAAAGATTTAGATTATGAATTGCTCAAAATACGGTACGATAAGACCTAGTCTTGAGCATCGGTATAGTAAAAGAAATTAAATAAAATAAATAAATACATAAATTTAAAGTTTAAACTTCACATGCCAAGATGGTAAAGCAGTAATAAGGCAGGCCACGAAGCTTGCCATATAAGTTAAAACTATTAATAAACTTTTTTTAAAGTACATTTTAAGCAAAAAGCCTGTGAGAGAGTCAGTTGGACCTCTAAATCAGTGGTTCTCAACCTTTTTCCCATAGTGATCACCTCACAGACCATGCTCACATGTGACACACTGCTCATTACAATTTACGGCGGAAATAAAAAATAAAGGTCCAGTATTATTTTTATTGTTAAGAATGACACAAGGAAAAGATACATAGGCTGAGCCTCTGTTGCCACATTAAAGTACATTACCCTTATGAATGATCAAAGACCTCATATGAATGTTACCATCTCATGGAAAGGGGGTAATAGGCAACAGATTAAAACCCTGGTGGACACGGGGTGGAGGCCACCATTATAAGGCGTAACTCACATCGATACAGGGGCCAACCAGTAAAGCTGGAAGGATACAGAGGTCCCGTTACAACAACTGTGCAGGTCCTAGCGCATATAATTACAGAGGATGGTCAACGACTGTCTCTTCCTGTTATCACTGCTCCCCAGAAAGATTGCATATTAGGCATTGACTTTATCAAACAATTTGAATGGGAAGTTAAGCAAGGACAGATGTTTATCCGCCCAAAACACACTGTGCTGTCTGCTGTTGGCATTGATTGTCTTCTTGAGTGTGTGTCCCTTCCCAAACCTAAAGAGATTGCTCATTCTGACTAGTCTTATAGTTCTTTTGTAGTACAAACTCCTTCTCTGAACTTCCTTTAATTTTTAAAATTACTGTTCTTTACCATTCTCCATGCCTTTTGGCTCCATCAATCTGTGATTGCTCAGTACCTCTCCATCTACCTGGGAAATTCACCTTTTCACCTTCTCCTGTTCTTAGAATAACACTGGGACATTCTCTTTAATTGTGTCATCTTATATCTTTAGACAGAATGGAAAAATGGGCTTAGTAAGTCCAGCCTTAAGTAACTGAAGCGCATTTTGCATGTGAATCCCCCCAGCTCCTTCTAACTTTATGGGCAGCAGCTGATGGTGAGAAGCTGGGGGGATTCACATCCAAGGTGAGCTACAGCTCCTTAAGACCTGATTTACTAAGCCCATTTTTCCTTTCTGTCAAAGGTGGGAAAAGCTTAGTAAATCAGGCTCTCAATGAGAATTAAATGTGGGTGTCCAGCAGTCTCCCTTCCACCTTGTTTCCATCCTCGTGCCATAAGATTAGTTCTGGGTGAATTCTGCACTACTGTGGAGCGCAGAATTTGCGCAGAATTCCCCTCCTGCATAGAATTGCCAAATTCTGTGCAGAAAATAGCAGAGGAGATCTTGGCATGCCGTGAATGAAGCACGCAAAGATGAAGCACTGAGAGGAGAGGATCACCTTGCTGGTGGCTGAAAAGAATCAGTAAGTTTTTGCTTGGGACATTTTCTTTTTTAAAGGTATTGGGCGAAGTTAACTATTTGGGAATATTATTTAGTGTGTTTGTGCTTTTAATAGTAAGGCAGCGAATAAACAGAAGTTAGACTGTTTGTATTTTTAAATAGTAAGGCAGCTAGTAAGCAGTAGTTAGTGTGTTTATTTTTAATAGTTTGTAAGGCAGCTAGTAAGCAGAAGTTAGAGTGTTTATATATTAAAAACAAACAAAAAAAATAGTCAGAAGCTAGAAATAAGCTAGGAGCAGTGTATACCTAAGTAAAAAGGTTGAAAAGGTTGAAAAGTTCAGCACTTACCTTGGAAAGGTGTTAAGATAGTGTGATTTGGTTTAATTATTTACCAACATTTGTTAATCAAGAGAGCAGTGAGTCACTTTGGCTGACTAACAGGCTGATACAGAAAAATGCGCGGGAGAGCGCTCTCCCGGCGTGCGCACAGGCCACTCTCCTGGGCGCGCGATTCAGGAGGGTGGCCTATGCTAATTAGGGCCCGCGGTAAAAGGAGGCGCTAGGGACTCTAGGGCGTCCCTATTGCTTCCTTTTTGACAGGAGCGGCGGCTGTCAGCGGGTTTGACAGCCAACGCTCAATTTTGCCGGCGTCGGTTCTCAAACCCACTGACAGCCACGGGTTCGGAAAACGGACACCGGCATAATTGAGCGTCCGTCTTCCGACCCATGGGCCAATTTTTTCTGCTGCACATGTTGAGGGCGCTATTAGTTGCGGGGGTGGGGGGGGTGGTTGGACACGCGTTTTCGACACGCGTTTTCGACACGCTATTACCCCTTACTGTATAAGGGGTAAAGCTAGCACGTCGAAAACGCACGTCTAAACCCGGCGGTGGAGCGCACTGTACTGTATTGGCCTGTAAGTGAAGTAGGACTGTTTGTATTTCCCAACCCTTCCCTAGCTCATCCTTTAATTTATAGGCAAGTGCCACTTTAAAAACAAAAACAAAAAAAACCCAACCTTACTAAGAATTTGATCATTCCCCTGTAGGCCACTACTAGACATATAGTGAATTCACTAATACATTTAAAGGATATTAATTAGACACATTCCTACTCCCATAGCAACCTAAAACTTAAGTAGGAACTGAACAAATTTGAGATGAAGGCAGCAGTCCAGCAGCAAGAGGGAGGGGCTTCCCAGTCTTTTGCATCGAGTGTCACATGTATGATTTTTTACCCGCCGGTGAGAAGTTGTACATGTGCATGCGATGCAAAGAGCTCCTGGCTCTCAGAGAACAAGTCTGATCTCTGGAGGCTAGAGTGGCAGACATGGAGGAGCTGAGGCAGACAGAGGTATGAGTCCTTCAGGGACATAGTAGCCAAGTCCCAACTTCAGACTGGCAGCCCTAGTGCTGTCTTGGAGGAAGAAGGTCTCATGATTGGAGAGCATCAACCTGGTGCAGCAGGAAATGATCCTGTAGCAAGGACCTGTTCTCCAGGTGATGCATTGTCCTTTCGCACCAAGGATATCTCCCCAAGGCCTACTGCCCAGGAGGGAAAGGTTAGGTCAGCCATCATAGTTGGTGATTCGATTATTAGGAATGTAGATAGTTGGGTGGCTTGTGGGTGTGAGGATCGCCTGGTAACATGTCTACCTGGTGCGAAGGTGGTGGACCTCACGCGTCACCTAGATAGGATTTTAGACTGTGCAGGGGAGGAACCGGCTGTCCAAAACGGAACTCCTGGTTATCTCCCCTAGCGATAACCACCCCTTCACTAATAACACAATAACCCCACTAGCAAGCCATGTCAGAGACCTTGGGGCCACCCTTGACTCCAGAATGAATTTCAAAAAATTCATTAACGCTACAACTAAAGAATGTTTCTTCAAGCTACAGGTCCTGAAGCATCTAAGACCGCTCTTACACTTCCAGGATTTCCGTTCTGTGCTTCAAGCAATACTGTTTTCAAAGATTGACTATTGCAACGCTCTTCTACTCGGTCTCCCCGCCTCTTCGACCAAACCTCTACAGATGCTGCAAAACGCAGCAGCCAGGATCCTTACAAACACACGGCGCAAGGACCACATCACACCTATCCTAAAAATCTTACATTGGCTTCCTATTCAACATAGAATACTGTTCAAAGCTCTCACTATCATCCACAAATCGGTCTACCAACAATCCTCTCTCCAACTCACCTTCCCTCTGGAACTACTTACATCTTCAAGACCAATAAGAACTGCCTACAAGAGTAAGCTCAAGGCCCCTCCCAACAAATCATCAGTTCACAACTCCATCCACAAGCGAGCTTTTTCAACAGCAGGTCCCCTACATTGGAATTCGCTTCCTCAAGACTTACGCCAGGAACAATGCCATTTAACCTTCAGAAAAAAACTTAAAACCTGGCTGTTCACACAAGCCTATCGTTGAAGGATTCCATATTAACCAACTCTCTCTCACCCTCCAACCCACCCTTCTCCCTCCCCGCACTCCCAAACTTTTTTCACTTTTTTCCCTTTTCCACTCGCAACCTCAACCCACCCTTTTCCCTCACCCCCGCCACTCCTCCCATCTGACATAACATGTATATTCCAGCTGTATATATTCCATATATATATATTTCCATGTATATTTCCGCTGATTATAATCCATGTTTTCTGTATTATTAATTTATTGTTTTATGTTAATTTATAGTTTGTAATTTTTGTTAACTTATTGTTCAATTACTTAATTCTGTCCTATCTTCCGACATCCATGTTTTCACTCTCCCTGTTTTAATGTAACTTCTCTTTTCCACTTATACGTTAATTGATTTTTCCCCTTGTTCTAATGTAAACCGGTACGATAAGACCTGGTCTTGAGTGTCGGTATAGTAAAAGAAGTTAAATAAATAAATAAATAAATGGTACATGTGGGCACCAACGACTTAGGAAAATGTGGGAGGGAGGTTCTGGAAGTCAAATTTAGACTCTTAGGTAGAAAGCTTAAATCCAGAACCTCCAGGGTAGCATTCTCTGAAATGCTCCCTGTTCCATGAGCAGGTCACCAGAGGCAGGCAGAGCTCCGGAGTCTCAATGCGTGGATGAGACGATGGTGCAAGGAAGAGGGATTCAGTTTTGTTAGGAACTGGGGAACCTTTTGGGGAAGGGAGAGTCTCTTCCTAAGGTGGAACCAGACTGCTGGCGCTAACCTTTAAAAAAGAGATAGAGCAGCTTTTAAACTAGAACAAAGGGGAAAGCCGACAGTCGCTCAGCAGTGCATGGTTCGGAGAGAGGTATCTTCAAAGGATACTAATGATGCATTAGAGTTAGGGCATCCCGACAGTGAGGTTCCAATAATAAGAAAAGTAGTCCAAGTGCCTGTAACTAAAAACTCACCTGAGCTAAACAATTCTAACTTATCCATATCAATTAAAAAGCAGAATGAAAATACAAGCAAAAAACAAACTTTGAAATGTTTGTATGCTAATGCCAGGAGTCTAAGAAGTAAGATGAGAGAATTAGAATGTATAGCAGTGAATAATGACAGACTTAATTGGCATCTCAGAGACATGGTGGAAGGACAACCAATGGGACAGTGCTGTACCAGGGTACAAATTATATCACAATAACAGAGATAAGCACCTGGGAGGTGGTGTGGCGCTTTATGTCCGGGATGGCATAGAGTCCAACAGGATAAACATCCTGCACGAGACTAAATCAAAACTGAATCTTTATGGTTAGAAATCCCTTGTGTGTTGGGGAAGACTAGAGTGATAGGAGTATACTACCGTCCACCTGGTCAAGATGGTGAGACTGACAGTGAAATGCTAAGAGAAATTAGGGAAGCTAACCAAATTGGTAGTGCGGTAATAATGGAAGACTTCAATTACCCCAATATTGACTGGGTAAATGTATCATTGGGACACGCTAGAGAGATAAAGTTCCTGTATAGAATAAATGATAGCTTTATGGAGCAATTGGTTCAGGAACCGACAAGAGAGGGAGCAATTTTAGATCTAATTCTCAGTGGAGCACAGGATTTGGTGAGATTTGGTGATAGAGGTAATGGTGATGGGGCCGCTTGGCAATAGTGATCATAATATGATCAAATTTGAATTAATGACTGGAAGTGGGACAATAAGTAATTATGTAATTATGTTATTAACCCCCATATATCTTAATCCAAGTTAATTCAACCTGTTCATTGTAAGACATTGACTTGTCATTGTTATTGTTTAGAATGTAAACCGAATTGATCAGTAATTCTGTTATTGGAAAGTCGGTATAGAAAAATGCTAAATAAATAAATAAAGTAAATCCACGGCTCTCGTGCTAAACTTTCAAAAGGAAAACTGATAAAATGAGAAAAATTGTTAGAATAAAACTGAAAGGAGCAACTACAAAGGTAAAAAGAGTGCAAGAGGCACACTGTTAAAAAATACCATCCTAGAAGCACAGTCCAGATGTATTCCACACATTAAGAAAGGTGGAAAGAAGGCAAAACGATTACCAGCATGGTTAAAAGGGGATGTGTGTGTGTGCAAGAGAGTGAGAGAGCCTGTATGAGGGTGTGTGTTCTTAGGGTGATATAGGGTGGTCCTAGCGACCCGTGGGGGTCGTTTACACCAAAGAAAGCTGCACACAATTTGCTGCCACTTTTTAAGTAGGGGTGTAGGTATGCAAATAGGTATGGTGGTAAAGAAATAGAGAAATTGGGGGAGCACATTCATTTTGACTATAGCCAGTCTTCCTAGCCAAGAATGGGGTTGTTGTTGCCATTTCGCTAAATCCACTTTAATAGAATTAATAAGGCGATGTGGTAGGCCTGATTGACAAACTGAACAGTAGTAAATCACCCGGACCGGATGGTATACACCCCAGAGTTCTGAAGGAACTAAAAAATGAAATTTCAGACCTATTCGTAAAAATTTGTAACTTATCATTAAAATCATCCATTGTACCTGAAGCGTGGAGGATAGCAAATGTAACCCCAATATTTAAAAAGGGCTCCAGGGGCGATCCGGGAAACTACAGACTGGTTAGCCTGATTTCAGTGCCAGGAAAAATAGTGGAAAGTATTCTAAGCATCAAAATCACAGAACATATAGAAAGACATGGTTTAATGGAACAAAGTCAGCATGGCTTTACCCAGGGCAAGTCTTGCCCTGGGTAAAGCCACACCCACAATCTGCTTCACCCACAATCTGCTTCACTTTTTTGAAGGAGTTAATAAACATGTGGATAAAGGTGAACCGGTAGATATAGTATATTTGGATTTTCAGAAGGCGTTTGACAAAGTTCCTCATGAGAGGCTTCTAGGAAAAGTAAAAAGTCATGGGATAGGTGGTGATGTCCTTTCGTGGATTGCAAACTGGCTAAAAGACAGGAAACAGAGAGTAGGATTAAATGGACAATTTTCTCAGTGGAAGGGAGTGGACAGTGGAGTGCCTCAGGGATCTGTATTGGGACCCTTACTTTTCAATATATTTATAAATGATCTGGAAAGAAATACGACGAGTGAGATAATCAAATTTGCAGATGACACAAAATTGTTCAGAGTAGTTAAATCACAAGCAGATTGTGATAAATTGCAGGAAGACCTTGTGAGACTGGAAAATTGGGCATCCAAATGGCAGATGAAATTTAATGTGGATAAGTGCAAGGTGATGCATATAGGGAAAAATAACCCATGCTATAATTACACAATGTTGGGTTCCATGTTAGGTGCTACAATCCAAGAAAGAGATCTAGGTAGATAACACATTGAAATCATCAGTTCAGTGTGCTGCGGCTGTCAAAAAAGCAAACAGAATGTTGGGAATTATTAGAAAGGGAATGGTGAGTAAAAAGGCAAATGTCATAATGCCTCTGTATCGCTCCATGGTGAGACAGCATTGGTTTTATGGATTTTTCCTCCAGGAAATGGTTTGTCCCTTGGTATGCATGTTTGAGGCAGTGTTGAGTATAAGGTGTGCATGTGTGGCTGCTTATGCTTTATATGGCCACACATGTTGCACATAAGTCTGTAAAGAATTTGAGTAGAGCAGGAGTCCATGTAGCTGCCATTCCTCCACATCTGCGCTTACCCTGCAAGTATGCTTGAAAGTTGCAAACTGGCACTTAACTGTATGCTGATTTCCTGAAGCATGTCAGCATATGAGAAGGATCTGCCCATGAATTTTGAACATGCTTGCAGGGCTGGTAGACAGGGAAGTGCAGGCCGGGGAGTGGGCTTGTAGCAAGTAGGGGAGATGATGCTGAGGAATGAGGCAGAAGAGGTATGGGAAAAGCAGGAAACACAACTTTGGGCAATGCTTCTAGAATACATTTTTAATCTTGTTTTGACTTGGAATATATTCTAGTATTCCATGATTACAGTTGTGCATGATTTATTGCTGTCTTCAATTTCTCAAATAAGAGTTTTTGTAGTGTCTATTATTGTTGTTTTTTTTTTAATGGAAATGACCTTAGGTAGCATTTGAGATCATATTTAAATAAGGCAGTGAGCTGATTGAAGTCTGGTCTTTTTACCCTTAGATCATAGAGTCCTGGAGTTTTACAAACATGTCTGGATTTCAGGAAATCCACAATGAATATGCAAAAGATACATTTGCATGCATAACCTCCACTGCTATCAAATATATTTCATGCATATTCATTGTGGATGTCCTTAAAACCAGACCTATATTTGGCACTCTAGGACTGGAATTGGCTACACCTGCTTAGGATTATGCTGACATCATGCTGTAAGCATGCTTCATGTGCTTCCACTGCTCAAGCCCAGATGAAAGAGAAGAAATAAAAGAAGAAACAAAGATCAACACTCAAATTCTTATCTATGCTTGTCTCCTCCATTGCTAGCTCCCGAGTACTTTCTACCCTCCTTGTATGGAAGACCTTTTTTTAAATTGGTGCTGTTGTTCTCTTTCTTTGACCGTATTAAAGTCCTATCTAAAAGCTCACCTTTTTAGGTTGATTTTAAATTTTCTGGCCTTTCCTAACCACAGTCTTGTTGATTTAATCATGTTTGCTGTAATAAATAAATTTCTTGAAACCCCTTTTGTCTTGACTGGATTATAAGCACCTGGAAGAGGGACTATTTCTTAAAGATATCTGTAGGAACACAATTGAAAGGATAACTAGTAGTATGTCGTAGGTGATACCATTCTACTTACCATTTATGTTAATCTAATAAACTTGTTTATGGACCTTCATTTCAATTTATATACATGAATTAACATGTCAACTACACCCCTTTTCTATACCACACCCCCTCCAATATGAAACAGCCTAGGAGGATTGATAATCCATGCCTTAAGACACCCAGTCCTCTACCTTCCAAGTTGCCAGTATTTTCTGCAATCTCCAGCATTTTTCTACTGTCGGTTCTATGTTACACTGGATCCTCCATCATCCCTAGCTCAATACTTGCCTAGCATAACAGTAATTAACAGCTTCAGCCCCTCCCCCTCTCATGATAGCCTAATGCTAGACTTCCAAGGGGTTGGGGGCGGGCCATCCCACCCCGGTCCATTCCTACGAAGACATAGAAGATGTCACTGCTTCCGTTCACTTGTCGCCACTCGGCTGGAACGTTTGTTGGACAGTGTTGACAGATTTTAAATATGGCTTGTGCCCAAATTAAGACACATTGTAGCTGAAATGTAGCCTAATATAAATGGTATTTTAAAAAATCATTTTATTTCTGATGTATTAAAACATAGAATCTTGTAGGGTATTTACAAAGAGAGAGTGTCAGGGAAAGAGGGTGAGAGAAAGCAAAAAAAAAAAAAAAAAAATGCAACAGGGGCTCAACAGCCCCAATATAAACTTCTCCCCTCACAATAACACCACCACCACCAATATCCTTTCCCAACCCTCTTTTCCCCTGCACAGGGTACTCAAAACCTCCCCCCTCCTCACCTCACACACCTCTTCTCCACCTATCTCTACCCTCAATTAACTTCTCTTCCCCTGTCTCCCACTCCCTCTCTTTCATGCCTCTACAGTCCCCTATTCCCCTCCTGTCCCAATTCAATTTCCTTTCTCTGCCTCTCGCCTCCTATTCCCCTCTTGCTACACTCCCCCCTCTCTGCCTTTTCCATCCTGTACACTGTACTAGTATCCCCCTATCTCACCGCCTCTAATTATGAGGATTTTTTAGGAAAATAAAAAGTGTTTATTGAGCGTTTTCACTGGGTAGTTTTTTGTTAGGTTCTTGTCATGTATCTCTTGTTGAATTGTGTCCTAAAAGGATTAAAGATAGTCAGTAGTGATGCATATAGGGAAAAATAACCCATGCTATAGTTACACAATGTTAGGTTCCATATTAGGTGCTACCACCCAAGAAAGAGATCTAGGCGTCATAGTGGATAACACATTGAAATCATTGGCTCAGTGTGCTGCGGCAGTCAAAAAAGCAAACAGAATGTTGGGAATTATTAGAAAGGGAATGGTGAATAAAACGGAAAATGTCATAATGCCTCTGTATCGCTCCATGGTGAGACCTCACCTTGAAAACTGTGTACAATTCTGGTCGCCGCATCTCAAAAAAGATATAATTGCGATGGAGAAGGTACAGAGAAGGGCGACCAGAATGATAAGGGACTTTTCAGCTTGGGGAAGAGACGGCTGAGGGGGGATATGATAGAGGTGTTTAAAATCATGAGAGGTCTAGAATGGGTAGAATAGGTTATTTACTCTTTCGGATAATAGAAGGACTAGGGGGCATTCCATGAAGTTAGCATGTGGCACATTTAAAACTAATCGGAGAAAGTTCTTTTTCACTCAACGCACAATTAAACTCTGGAATTTGTTGCCAGGGGTTGTGGTTAGTGCAGTTAGTGTAGCTGGATTAAAAAAAAAGATTAGATAAGTTATTGGAGGAGAAGTCCATTACCTGCTATTAATTAACGACTTAGAAAATAGCCACTTCTATTACTAGCATCAATAGCATGGGATAGACTTAGTTTTTGGGTACTTGCCAGGTTCTTATGGCCTGGATTGGCCACTGTTGGAAACAGGATGCTGGGCTTGATGGACCCTTGGTCTGACCCAGCATGGCATGTTCTTATGTTCTTAGGCATACAAAATTTTGGATTCCTGCAATTCTCACAGTCCCAGCCCTAGCATGCCTTCCACCGTTTAGCAACCCCCAGCTCCAGAACTCTATCCCTCACCCAGCACAGCCCTTAACTTCCTAACCCCTCATCTGAGCATTCATAATCTCTTCACCTCCCCCTGCCATGTGCCTAGTGCTCAGGTGTGGCTTGCTGCCACATTCTCTCACCTTTCCTTCCCTACCCCTCTATCTTCCACTTTCACCCCACACTTCCTTCTCTCTGACCTCAACCCATTTTTCATCCTCTGTCCCCCACTCCCTCACATGCCTTGCCCCACCCCATTCCTGCCCCCACCCTCCCCTCTCAATTCCTCTGACTCTCCTATTGGCTACACACCACCACTATGTCTCTACCAGATCCCCTGTCTTTGCCCCTTCCCATGATGCTCAGCATATCTTTTCCCCAACCAAGTTTCTTCCCCTCTTTTCCCCCCACCTATCTCACAGTTCTACTCTCTTTTCCATCTCCCCCCCAGAAGGTTAATTGTCAGCCACCACCAGACAAATAAAAGCCACCCAGTCTCACTTCTTACTTCCTGCAAGTGTCTTCAAATCTCAGTTGCTGATTCCCAGGCAGTAACTGGCTTTGGGCATTTCAATAAGGTGAAGTGGACGGTCAGCAGCTTCTGGTTCAAGCCCAAGATTGAGGAAATGTTCAGCAGCAACAGCAGGTTTAGGGGGTATAGGTAAGCAGGCTGATGCAATATAATGTGCTCAGCTGAGCGCATGGCTTTACAGGCGCTTGGATGTGTGTTTTGGGCCCCTCAAGCAATAAGGGGATTAGCGCGTCCAAGCCATTGAGAAACATAGTGCTCAACATATGTAAATTCAGGTTGATGAGGCTATTAGCTATTACCCTCCCCCGATGCAAAAAAAAACAATGTGCGTCCAAAGTACACATTTTTCCTCTCAAAAATTAATGCCTGCCCGGAACAAGTGTTAATTCTTGAGCAGCCCCAAAAGTTTACAGAAAAGCAGAAAATACTGCTTCTCTGTAGTTCCTGCGACTTAATATAAGATATTAAGTCAGAGAAACCGAAAAAAGGAGAATCATAAATAAATAAATAAATACAAAATTTAAAAAATATCGCCGGGGGTCAGGTTAGGAAAACAGATGCTCAATTAACGAGCGTCTGTTTTTCTAACCCGCTGACAGCCACTTTTCCTAGGAGCCCAATCCTCAGGAGGTGCTAGGGACGTAAAATCTTTCCTAGCGCCTCCTTTTTATCCCTGTAGCCCATTTAAATATTAAATCAGGTGCACCAATATTGCATCGGCCTGAAGCTGCACTAATCGGGCAGCGAGCAGATTCAGATTACTTTATTGGCATGACAATTTTACATGTTGTCAAAGTAACATACATAATTATTAAAATAAAAGGGTAAGAAAAGAAAAATATTATAAAATAAAAGTAAAGTAAAATTATAAGTTATAGAAAGTACAATAAAGACAAATATGTTTTTGCAGGCAAATAAAATTGTGAACTTTGAGAGAAGGCTCTTGGGGTCTAACATCCCTCCTATTCTTTAGCAGAGGGTGCATAGTCCTATCTCACAGCTCCTATTGAAGCCATCTTGTGGGTTTTAGGAGCTTTTTGGGATAAAACTTTGACCCCCCCCTCCCAAACTGTAATATTTAGTGCTCAATTTTTTGAAACCCAATGTTTTTGGAAAAATAGAAACCAGAAATAAGACAACTTCAAACTATATTCAGGGTATGGTGGTTTGTTATTCAGAATTAGAGTTGTCACCGCATTGATTTCCATGATATTTCTCAGTCTAATTTTTTTTTCGTTGTGCAGAAAAATATTTTTTTGTGAGAGTTGGATTAGTTTTGTACTAGTAGGGTTGCCAAAGATCCAGTTTTGGACAGCCAGGTTTTCAGGAATTCTGTACAGTGTCCAGTCAGAAGTACCTACCGGACACTAAATGTTCAGTTTTGCAGGTGAATCCTTTTCCCCCCACAGCCTCTTAGCTAGAGGAAGAGAAAGGCAGAAGAGCTGTGTCGTATCCCTGCCTCCTTTCCCATGCTGTGATTGGAAGGCATAGGGCAGAGCTTTCCAAACTGTGAGTCGCCTGCAGTGTGAAGATGTGTCACCCGGTCCACATAGCAGCTGGGCCGGCGGAAGCAGGGAACTACAGCAGGAAGATTGGCGGGGCCGTGGTGGAGCTTACTTCACCATGGCCCGAAGAAAAGGGTCTCGTTCACTCCTCCTCCTTCCTGCCTGCGCAGCACTGGAAGAAAAACATTGCCGGAGCCACGTGGGCAGGAAGGAGGAGAAGCATCTGCCGTGTACAGAAGAAGAGCAGCCTTAATGGGCCGCCGCATATCCCACGTTGCTGTGGCTTGAGAAGAGGAGGAAACCCAGTAGTAGGGCTGGTGTGAGAATGAGAACCTGATTGGGAGTTTAAGGTAAGAAGACAGATGGAGAGAAAAGAAATAGAAAAAAAAAGACCCTGTAAAAGAAATTGGCAAAAAAACAAGAAAGGGAAGGTGGAAAAAAGAGCCTGTGACCAACCAATTAGAAAACTAAGATTAGACAGCAAAGGTAAAAAAAATTACTTTTTAGTGATTGGCATATGTTATCTTTGGGAATGTGCAAGAGAAGCACTTTCTCTATGCCGATCTCGCAGTGTACAAGATCGGCATCGAGGAAGTCGAAGCCCGCAAATATTTAATACCGCGGGGCCTGCACAGAAGAGGCAGCAGAACGGGCTTCAGTTCCAGTAGCAGCAATCAGCACCTCCCCAAATATCCACATGGCTGCAGTGACAGCAGTAGCAGAGAAATGAGAGAGGCTCTGAGGTTGCTGGCAAAAGAAAGAGAAGGGGGTCTGCCTTCAGTGTGTGCAAGTTTATGAATAGGAGTCTGCCTGGGGGTGTATGTGTGTGAATGCATGGGTGCCTGCCTGAGGCTGTATCTGTGTATGAGAACGAATGTGTGTCTTCCTGGGGTCTGTTTGTGTGAGAATAGGTACCTGCCTGTGTGTGGTGTACATGTGTGTGAGAATAAATTGGTGCCTGCCTGCCTGGGGGTCTGTGTGTGTTGTGAATGAATGTGTGCATGCCTAGGGGATGGGGAGGGCACGGTGTCAGAATGAATGGGAGCTGCCTGGGGGGGTTAGTGTGGGCGTAACATTATGTAATCCACAAAAATGTATGTATATATTTAAGGAAACATACATAAATTGTCAAAATACATTTTGTTCGTTTAACTTTTAACCTCTGGTTTGCTAGTAGACTGAATTACTGTGTCGTGAAATTACGTTTGTCTAAAAAGATTCACCAACATGAAAAGTTTGGAAAGCTCTGGCATAGAGAAAAGAAGTGGTGCACAGCACAGCCTTCAGCTCCCAGTGGTTCAGCAGATATATAGATACACTGTTTAGGCAGTTCACTGGCAAGATCTAAAATGTATTCAAATAAGGGGGTACCATTCCCCTGCCCCAAGTCCTCTAGCGTCCAGTCCTGGTCTATGGAAAAGGTGGCAACCCTATGCACTGGGCGCTTGAGCGCTAGAAGCCGCCTCTGTTACTGGCACCTTTTTACATCGGGCAGCCCAGCCAACAGTCGCAGAATGATTACTTTCTGAAGCAGCCAATCAGAGGTGAGGAACAGAGTGCAGGCGCGGCAAGGCAACTGTTGCTGCGGCGGATTACGTCGCGGTTCTGTGATGGCAGTGGAAGGCGTCTTGCGCAGGCGTAGGAGGAGTGAGACGCGAGGCAGGGGGCAGGGCTTGGTGGGGGTGTAGGGGGAAGTGGCGGCAGAGGGGGCGGGGCTCTTCTCCGTCTTTATCTCTGTTATCGTTGTTTTTGCCGCCCCGGGTGCGGACCGTGGCTGGTGGTGGAGGCCGTTACAGTTGCGCGTGTGAGCAATATGAAGGATGGACGAGGACGACGTGAGCATCCGGGAGCAGAACTTTCACAGTCAAGTCAGGGAGTACATTGTGAGTAACGGTGGGATAAGTAGTGATCGGAGGGAGAAGGCGCTCCACGGCACCGGAAGTTCGGCCCCTCCGGTGTTTTTTGGCTCAAGGCGGGAGTTTGGTCTCCAGTGGTCCTGCAGGCTGGATTTGGGGGCTGACTGAAAGCATTCTAGATGTCAATATAACCTCGGTCCGCGTGGATAAAATGCTGGAAATTGAGGCAGAGTGCAGGAGCATTGGAGAGGGAATTGCTTTCCTCAGTTTCTAACGTTTTTGCCCAAACGAATTAAAAAAGACAATCGGGCAGAGCGAAATGCAGTCACCACAAGCCAGTGTTAGTTCATCAAAAGTGAATCTTCAGAACAAAAAAACCCCCTTTCTTGCGGTCTGTCAGAGCTAGCTGACAAGTATAGGAGAGAATAAAGTCGTTTAGTATTTTGCAGTTAAATTTAGAAATTATGAGCCAGTTAAACTTAGGAATTCAGTCTCCAATAACTTCATTGGCATGGCAATTTTTACCTGTGTTATCAAAATTGTATGTAAAGTGGTTCTTTCTGCATGTTTGTTAATCTGGGAAATCAAGCTGCAGCTGCAGTTCTTGATCAAATGTGTCCCGATTTACCGAACTGTAAGATGTGCCATGTTAGGTCAGACCAAAGGTCCATCGAGCTCAGCATCCTGTCTCTGACAGTGGCCATTCCAGATCCAGGGCTGAATTTAGGCAGGTTTGGAGAGTGGGGGAAACCTTGAAGACCAAATAGTGGATAAAGTCCCTCTGTCTCCACCCTCCTCTAGAGTGCCATAGTAGTGCCATTTTGAAATGGATTAATGGCGTAGGCTCCTCTTTGGCACAATTACACTTCTTTTTAGCCTGGGTATTTGGTGCCTTGAAAATTTGGCACCCTAAGCAGTTGCCTATGTTGTCTATACCTAAATCTGGATTGTCTAGATCTCTAGGAATTATCGAGCAGATTTGTTCTTTCTTGCTTGTTCCCAGGGATAAGCAGAAGCTTTCTGAAGTCTGGCTAAGAATGGTTTATGGACTTTTCCTCCAGGAGTTTAACCACTTTTAAACCCAGCTTTGCTAATAGGTGTTGCCATATACTCTGGCTACAAATTCCACAGCTTAATAGAGGCTTCTAGGAAAAGTAAAAAGTCATGAGATAGATGGTGATGTCTTTCGTGGATTACAAACTGGCTAAAAGACAGGAAACAGAGAGTAGGATTAAATGGACAATTTTCTCAGTGGAAGGGAGTGGTCAGTGGAGTGCCTCAGGGATCTGTATTGGGACCCTTACTTTTCAAATATATTTATAAATGATCTGGAAAGGAATACAATGAGTGAGATAATCATGATACAAAATTATTCAGAGTAGTTAAATCACAAGTGGATTGTGATAAATTTCAGGAAGACCTTGAGAGCTGGAAAATTGGGCATCCAAATGGCAGATGAAATTTAATGTGGATAAGTGCAAGGTGATGCATATAGGGAAAAATAACCCATGCTATAGTTACACAATGTTAGGTTCCATATTAAGAGCTACCACCCAAGAAAGAGATCTAGGCGTCATAGTGGAAACACATTGAAATCATCAGTTCAGTGTGCTGCGGCAGTCAAAAAAGCAAACAGAATGTTGGGAATTATTAGGGAATGGTGAATAAAACGGAAAATGTCAGAATGCCTCTGTATCGCTCCATGGTGAGACCGCATCTTGAATACTGTGTACAATTCTGGTCGCCGCATCTCAAAAAAGATATAGTTGCGATGGAGATAGTACAGAGAAGGGTGACCAAAATGATAAAGGGAATGGAACAGCTCCCTTATGAGGAAAGACTAAAGAGGTTAGGACTGTTCAGCTTGGAGAAGAGACTGCTGAGGGGGGATATGATAGGAGGTGTTTAAAATCATGAGAGGTCTAGATCAGGTAAATGTGAATCAGTTATTTACTCTTTCAGATAGTAGAAGGACTAGGGGGCACTCCATGAAGTTAGCATGGGGCACATTTAAAACTAATCAGAGAAAGTTCTTTTTTACTCAACACACAATTAAACTCTGGAATTTGTTGCCAGAGGATGTGGTTAGTGCAGTTAGTGTAGCTGTGTTTAAAAAAGGATTGGATAAGTTCTTGGAGGAGAAGTCCATTACCTGCTATTAATTAAGTAGACTTAGAAAATAGTCACTGCTTTTACTAGCAACAGTAACATGGAATAGACTTAGTTTTTGGGTACTTGCCAGGTTCTTATGGCCTGGATTGGCCACTGTTGGAAACAGGATGCTGGGCTTGATGTTATTACTGATAATATAATAACAAACAAAGCAATCCTAAACCCAGTGGTCATTAGTCACAGGCCAGCAGGACTACTCATTCACAGGCCACCCGGCCTGCAGCCTCTAGGCAGCATCCCGTCACTGCCCAGCAAGGAGCCATTCCCGGAGCAACTGCTCTGACAGACAGGTATTTTTCACAAGCCAGCTCTATGATCATATTGGCTACCCGTCCTGCTACCACAGAACTTTAATGAGGCTCGGGCAACTGGCCCTAAATAAGCTGCAACAGCAGCAGGAGGAGGAATAGCCTAGTGGTTAGAGCAGTGTCCTATGAACCAGGAGACCAGGGTTCGAGTCCTGCTATTGCTCCATGTGCAAGTCACCCTCTATTGCCTCAGGTACAAAAACTTAGATCCCCTCTGGGGATAGAGAAATACCTACAGTACCTGAATGTAAACCGGTGTGATCTCAATTGAGATCGAATGTCAGTATATAAAAATAATAAATATCTATTTGCAAAAATCTACAACAGAACAATAAGGGCAGGAGGGAGCGATGCAGCTCTGTGCCTCCAAAAATTGGAGCAAGGCAAAACCTTGCTTAGTCACCACTAAAAACTCCTCCCCTTCCTGAGGATCTCTGTGCACCCTGTCCAATCAGACAGGGTCCCAAGGGCAGCATCTTTGAAAACCCTAACGCCCTCAGCAGAGATCCTCTTCTCCCCCCCCCCCCCCTCCGGTTTTGAGCAGCCCGAGGTTTTTCCTGGCCCTCATGTACTTTGTAACACTATCAGTGTCAAAACCTTAACATTCCACAGTATTTGCTACCAAGGTCAGCACTGAAAACTCAAGTTACTCACTAGTTAAAATGGCCACCTATAATCGGGGCCAAAGGATCTATTGCACTTTCTGCTATACCCCAGTACCTCTATCTCCTTCCATCCCCACTTCAATATGTAGCACATCACTTCTGTGATTGGTATGATGATGGAAAACAAAGTAGGGAAATTGAGCATATCATTTTTACCTTAAAGTTTCTTCAAAATATCAGTTTGTCTGTTTCCTCACACTGTCTTGGTACTTTGTATAAACTTGAGCATTTATATATTTTGCAAGTGTTATTGTAATTTGTTTGTACTTTTTATTTATAGATTTGCAATATGCATTCAAGAAATTCTTGCTTTAGGGAAAAACAGGAATCTAGTTATATAACAAAGAAAAATATACAATAACTAAGAAAATGTGGATCCTGAAATTAGACCACAGTACTTGGAAGAAATGAAAAAAGGAAAAAAATATACAATGTATTTTTAAATAAGACTGTAATTGTGTTTTTAAATACCACTCTGTCTCTTTATGCCGCTGGGACCCAACGAAAAATAAGAGCTTTGCCTTTTTTAGCAGGAGTTCCCTGTAAGAACATTTTTATTTAAGATCATTCTGATTAGGACAGTTGTTTCCTTAGTGTTGTGCTAATTTATTTTCATTTCTTTTGTCTTTATTTAAAAAAAAATTGTGAATTGCTTAATATAAAATTTAAGCGATGTACCAAAGAACAGACACAGAAATAAAAACTCACAGGACAGTTATCACTTCTTACATAGTGCTCATCTCTTGTCCATCCAATAGCCTAGCAGAATTAATAGTATAACAATACAGGATCAAAAATAATTGTATCTGATGAACAGGTATCATAAAATGGCGTGAACAGCCCATGTATTTAAAGGCTGCAGCACCCAAGGTTCGATCATGTACTAGGCTGAATTTCCCTATACATTTGTAACTCATTTTTTCTTTTTTAGTGCAATTAAAAATGTAGGAAAAATTAATTTTCAAAAAAATACCATAGTACTCATAACAATATCTATAGCAAGCTCTCTTAAACCATGTCTCCCATTTGTACCAACCCCACTGCATTGTACGTTTAAGGCATCCTTAGATAAAAACCTAATGAGAGAGAACTTAGCTTCAGAATCTTTGGGACTCGACAGAGTCCAAGCCACTTGTGCCGTTGTACAAGCAGGGATGTAGAATGGCCAACACTGCAGTGCTTTGACAATGCATGATTGTTTGCCTCAGGGATAGATCAAAAGTTATCTAAATGAAAAAGAGAGCTGTTAATTTAAGAAAGATCAATATAAGTTTGCTAGTTCAAACTTTAAATAGAAAAACTTACATCTGAACTGCATTTTCAGACTTCTCAAAACAGAGCCGCCATAAAGGGATGCTGAGGCGTAAAACTCAATTGGCTTGGACTCTGTTTGAGTCAGAAAAATTCTGAAGCTAAGTTTTTTCTCATTAAATTTTATATCTAAGGATGCCTTACGTACAATGCAGTGGGGTTGGTAATTTTTACAAATGGGAGACATGGTTTAAGAAAGCTTGCTATGAATATTAATTGTTATATGAGTACTGTGGTATTTTTTTGAAAATTAATTTTTTCCTACATTTTTAATTGCACTAAAAAAGAAAAAAATGAGTTCCAAATGAATAGTGAAACTCAGCCTGGTACATGATCAAACCTTGGGGGCTTCTGCCTTTAAAAATATAGGCTATTTACATTGTTTTATGATACCAGTTCATCACTTACAATTATTATTTTTGATCCTGTATTTGTTGTTGACATTTGTGGATCAAGACGTACTTGGGTTTTTCTCACAAAATTTAATAGTATGCCCGCTTAAATAAAATGTCTTTAATAAACTTTTGAAGGATTTTAAACTGCCTGACAAGTGTAATGCCACAGGTAAGGAATTCCAGGGAATTGGGGCTGCTACAGAAAAAGCACAGTCCATTGTAGTGACGGAAAATCCAAAAGACCTCTCTGTGAAGACCTTAAGTGATGGGCAGGCAATACACATGTAATGCACTGCACGAAGGGGAGGCAGCAGAGGAAATCAATCTGGTGCAAATCTTAGTGTATCTGCTGATTTACTTTCTTATGTTAATACTTTTTTGGAATAATGGTGTGTACCTTCTAAAATGATCATGCCCCTTGTGTTTGAAAATTTCTTTTCCCGAATCAATTTTTTTTTGTTTTGTTTTCACATTATCTGTGATGTGATAAGTTTTTTGTTTTTTTTTCAGCAGCACTCCTGATCTATTTAGAATCACTGATGTGCTAAGTACAAGAGCTTGTAAACCCCCCCTCCCAAAAAAAAACCACCCCAAAACTAATAACACTCTAGGAATAAAGTATCAAAACAAAAAAGTGGCTATTAATCATTTCTCATTTTCATGACTAAATTTACTAACTTGTGGCTACTTCTTTTACTGCTACTGTTAAAGGATTTAAAGTTGTATTTAGTTCACAAGCCAATAAGATACAAGAACATAAGTTGCCATACTGGGTCAGACCAAGGGTCCATCAAGCCCAGCATCCTGTTTCCAACAGTGGCCAATCTATGTTTCAAGCACTTGTAACCTGAAAATGTTAGAAATCATAATACAAATAATGGGTAAATAAAGGTTAAGTGGGGCTGGGGAGGAGGACAGGTGGTAGAGGAAGGAATGGGGGAGGCGTTAGCAGACAGCCCTAGAAACAACGGGGGGGGGGGGGGGGGGGGGGGTGGGAAGGAGGGCGGGGGCTTACAAGGGGGAGAGAGGGGGGTTAGGTGTTGCTTCTGTAGGCCTGCGTGAACAGCCATGTTTTGATTTTTTGTTTGAATTTTTTAGGACCGTGTTCTAGTCGCAGTTCGGGGGGCATGGTGTTCCATAGGATGGGTCCAGCGATAGATAGGGTGTGTTCTTTTGTGGAAGTAAGGTGGGCGAGTTTAGGTGAAGGAGTTTGTAATGTTGCCAGGTATTGTGATCTAGTGGGTCTGGTGGTGGAGCGGAATAGTAGGGAGTCACTAAACCAATGCATGTTGGGGTTGTGAAGGGCTTTGTGAATGAGGGAGAGTGTCTTGTAGTTAATCCTGGCGGATATCGGGAGCCAGTGAAGTTGTTTGAGGATGGGGGTGATATGCTCTTTTTTGCGTGTGCCGGTCAGGATGCGTGCAGCGGCATTTTGGAGCCTTTGGAGGGGGGCTATGTTGTGCATAGGAGGATACTGTTGGAGTAGTCAATTTTGGAGAGAATGATGGATTGTAGTAATGAGCGGAAGTCGTTCGAGATGCAGTAGGGGGTTTTAGTTTTTTTAGTGTGTGTAGCTTGAAATAGCATTTTTTAGAGTGGTGTTGATGAATTTATTTAGATTGAGATGGGTGTCAAGGTTGATGCCTAGGTCACGTATGTGTTGAGAGAAATTGAAAGTGGAAGGGAGAGTGTTAGGCGGAAGTAGGATTAGTAGTGTTGCCTTGAGCGGTGAGGGCTCATGATATCCCCTGCCATTGAAAATACATGTTCACTGGGCACATTGGTTGGTAGACATGACAGATATCGCTGAGCCACTTTGGCTAGGTGTTGCCAGACAGTGGACTCGTGTGCCCGATATGCCAGCGGATCTGTCTGCATGTCCTCTGTGGACTGTGAGAGATACCGTGTCACTAACATTTGTGCTGGTGTCTCCTTTGCTTGGGTGGGCTGAGAGTCACTCATGCCAGCTGCTTTCTCTCTAGCCCATAGCAGAACAGATGAATCTTTATGGGCAATATGCCTTTTGCGTACTGAGGAGGAGGAGGTACTAGCTGTCGCTGACAGAGTGCTGCTCCTGCTTGGGCTAGCACAACTCTCTGAAGTGCCCTCTGTTTCCTACTCTGCTTCATGCCTAATCTGTCTCTCTGCCTATGGCGCTCCTGTTTTTATGGACTTTTGCTAACAGCAGCTCCTTCACAAATGAGACAATTGGACTGTAGGGCAAGTTTCCCTTTCACATGGGGATCACAGATTGTGGCGAGCATGTATGTGTGGTCTTCTGTTAAAGGCCTTAATCTCTCTTGCACCTGCTTCTGCAAAAAGTCCAGACAATGCAGCACTTCAGCTGTCATGCCCTCTTCCTGTTTAAAGCCCTCCAAATTTTCCTCCAGAAAATTAACTATAGGGATGATGTCAGCCAAGGTGGCACTTCTGGAACTCTGCTCCTCCTTGGCATCCTTGAAAGGCTGCAGGATTTTTACCAGCTGACTCAATACTAACCAATCATGATGTCCTAGGGGATTATGCACACCTATATCCATTGAACCAGAAAGTTCATGAAGGGGTGTCTATAGCTCCATTAACCTCTGCAGCATCATAAAGGTGGCAATGTCTTGAATGAGATGCTTGTGAGGCATCTCCAAATCAGTCTGCTTTTGTCTGAGAACCTGCCACGCCTTCACACTTCTGTGGAAGTTCGCTGCTATGTTCCTGCATTTGTGTATTAACGTATGCAGGTATTCATTCTCTTGGTGATTGGACTCCAACCCCAGAGCTGACTTCTCTACCAGGTGCAGAGTATGTGCAAAACATCAGATGTTCTGAAAGCACCCGTCGTATATTGCCTTTAGCATGTTTGCACCATTGTCTGTGACAAAGAACCTGCCTGAGGATTCCTGTCTTGCTGGTGTAGTTGCCAGCCCGCCAGCATCTATCTGATGCATGCTAGAATATTGGCTAAGGTATGGGCCTCATCCGTCAGGTGGGTGTGCAGTAAAGCCCACCTCCACCCTGATACTTGTTCACTAATAGAGCTGCTGCCTGCCCCTGCCTCAGCCAGGTCCCACCAGTGTGCTGTCAGGGAGAGGTAAGAGTGTGCAGCATTCATGGCTGTCCAGATATCGCAGGTGAAATGCACACTCCCCTGTGCCTTAGCTAGCAGCGCTTGGATGCGACTGCGACACTGGTTGTACAGGCTGGGGATGACCTTTCTGCTAAATGTGATTCTGTAGGGGACTTTGTAATTTGGAACTAAGACCTTCAGCAAATGCTTGAAACCCACATTCTCCACTATCTGCAAGGGCTGGTCATCAAGGGCAATCATTTCCCCAATGCTCCTGGTTATAACCTTTGAGGCTGCCTGCCTCCTTCCCTGGGATAGCGTTACCGAACACCACCCATTTCCTCCTTGGTGGGTTGTCGCTTCTGCCACATGGCAGGAGGCTGCTGGCCTGCCACCTGACTGCTAGAAGGGACTGAGGGTGTGGGGTGACTCTGCTCCTTTTCAACCACTTTACGCTGCCTGGAAAAAGGGGTCCCCTGACTGGTACTGCCACCATCCCCAGATGGCAGTACTGTTGTTGGGTGTTGCCTCTTCATATGATACATCATGCCAAAATTAGTTAGATGTCCCATTTGCTTGCCTCTGTTAATTGCCCTGGCACAGTAATTGCACTGAGCAAAACGTGGGTCCTGTCACTTTAAAGTGGCTCCAGATTGCAGATTTCTTTCGTGATCCCTTCTCTATAGCCTTCGGGGTGGATGCTGGCACTGGAGCTGAAGTAGTGGGTGCACCCTGAGAAGCAATGCCAGGGGCTTCAGTCACACTCTGTGCCTGCGCTGACTGCTCTTCTTCAGTTTCATTTCACCCCTGCAGCACTGAAGTGGAGGCTAAGACAGGACTAACTAATCCTCCTAAACCTTCTTCAGCTATTATTTCCATTTCTGATAATGAGAATCCCACACAAGATGATTCTTCATCTGAATCAGAAGCAAACAGTGCTTGCGCTACATTGTCAATGCTAAGTCGAGTCTGCTGGCGCACTGCTGCTTTTGGGTGTCGCCCTTTATTCTTGCATGGCTCAGCCTCCCCTTCCCTCACCTCCAAAACTACAGGATCAGAAACAGGTGGTGGCGATGCATCATTTTTAAATTTCATTTTTTCCCGGATAGAACTGCCTGCCCCTCCAGAGATTTTAGTTTGGAAGAGGTCCCTTTTTAATTTTAATGGGGGACTGACACTACCTTTTGAAGTGCCTCCTCTGCCAGTCCCAGTCACTCGACCACGTCTAGCTTTCCCTGACATGGATTTAATGTTACTGCCTATTAGGGATTTCAATTAAAAGCATTATTTCCAAAAGAGGCCTACTGGGGATTTGGCTTCAGAGAGCACCGCTGTCCCAATATATGTGAGTCTGCAAAAGTGCCCCCAGGCTCACAAGGCTGTGCCTGGATGTACACTAAAACTGGTACAACTGTATGTACACACACCAAGCTTGTAACTACAAAAGAGGCCCACTGGGGATTTGGCTTCAGAGAGCACTTCTGTCCCAATATATGTGAGTCTGCAAAACTGCCCAGTGCCCAGTGAGTGCACTCTGTTCTTGGCTTAAAAGAGCACAAAGAGACAGCCTGAGTTCAATTAAAAAAAACTGCAGTTAAATAAAAAGGATGGCTTGCTTGGCACCGCAGCAAAAAGGAAGAAATATATTTTTCAATGGAAAATTCTATCAAAGTAGCTAGCAATTGAATACAGATTTGAGTCACTCAGACTAGCTCTGAGTAAAGCCACCATCCCTGGACCACCTCCCCAGACCACCCCGCAAAGAGTGCGTGGCACGCTGCGTTCTTAACGTATAAATAGTGCTGCATCATCAGGAATAGTCACAAAGTACTGAGTAAGAGCGGCATTTGGCTGCATTAGAAAAATGCTTAGCTCTGAAAGGTTGCATTCTGGTCTCCTTGCCAACCCGTGACAGGGCTGTGATTCACAGGAAAAGGCTGGTTTTTGCTATCTCCTATCTCAAACGGCAGCTAAGAAATCATTGCGAGCCAAAAGAATGAAACTAATATGATATGTGTTTTGCGAACCAACAAATATAACGAATAGGGACTGATGCGTTGCGGATTGCCAATGCGTTGAAAACGTATGCACATCCCTAGGATGCAGTACTAATTATTGGCCCATCAAACCAACCACAGGCTCAGCTTTCCTGTTTTGAATTTTAATGTATAGTTTGAAATAGAGCTTACATTATCAAGTTTCAGAATCAACTAAAAACATTTTCCCTTTTTTTAGGGGAAAATAAAATAATTTATAATGCAGTTAAACTGTTTGCTTTATATATAAATATTATTGGTAGTGTGCAGCATTATAAGTTCACAACTGTGATGCATAAGTTTGAGTGTGTTTTTAACATGTCATTTTTTTTCAGATCTGTTTTCTTCTGTTTGCCATTCTCTACATCCTTTCTTACTTCATTATCAGAAGATACAAAAGAAAAGCAGGCAAGTAAAATTTAATGTTGTATTTTTTTTAAATTTTAGTTTACAAGAGAACAAGAAAATAGACAAATAGCTCTAGATTGTATTTGTCAGTCCGTATCTTGTTGCTTGTCTTGTCTGGGCTTGATATGCTACTGTTTCAGGCATTGCTCTGTAGTGATGACTAGTGATCAGCTCAAAAGTTAGCTCTGCTGAGCTTGAGTGATTCAATTATTTTTTTATTTATTTAAAAGAATTTATATCCCACACCCATCAAGGTTTGGGGCGGGTTATGGGTTCATATTCCATGGCTGAGTAATGTTGTATCTGAACTACTAACTGTACAGTGCGATACAGTACAGTGTGCACTGTTAACCCGCGTTTGGACGCGCGTTTCAGTAAGGGGTAATAGCGTGTCGAAAATGTGCGTCCAACCCCCCCTGAAACTAATAGCGCCCGCTACATGCAAATGCATGTTGATGGCCCTATTGGTTATTCCCGCGCGATTCAGTAAGTAAAATGTGCAGCCAAGCCGCACATTTTACTTTCAGAAATTAGCGCCTACCCAAAGGTAGGCGTTAATTTCTGCCGGCGCCAGGGAAGTGTACAGAAAAGTCGACTTAATATCCAGAACCGCTTACAAAAGATCCTTAGCCACTCCCGCCCACAATATCACCCAGCTTATACCTACCAAAAAATGTGCACTATCCGTAGCAGGACCAACATTATGGAACTCTATGCCATCTGATCTCCACCTGGAACACTGCACTGCCACCTTAAAAAAAAAAAAAAATAAATAAATAAAAAAGCTTAAGATGTGGCTGTTTGAATAAGCCTACACTTGAATTAGCTTCCCCCACCATATCACCTTCCTTCTCTACCTCCTCCTCCTGAATTATTCAAACAATGATATTATATTTATTGTTCTAGCTATTTAAAATCCTCTCCCCTAGGTCACATGACCGTTTTTCTACAACTCTTCCAAGTTCTGTATTCCCCTGTTACGTGTAACTTTATACTTCCCTCTCAGTTTCAATATATTTATCCACCTGTCATCTGTAAACCGATGTGATATGCCTATGAAAGTCTGTATATAAAAGTTTTTAAATAAAATAAATAAATGGCGATATTAAGTCGGAGGTCCTAAAAGTTTAAAATAATTAAAAAAAAAAAAAAAAAATCGGCTCGCGAGTTGAAAACCAAACGCTCAATTTTGCCGGCGTCCGGTTTCCGAACCCGTGGCTGTCAGTGGGTTTGAGAACAGACGCCGGTAAAATTGAGCATCGCCTGGCAAACTTGCTGACAGCCGCCGCTTCTGTCAAAAAAGAGGCGCTAGGGACGCACTAGTGTCCCTAACGCCTCTTTTTACCGCGGGCCCTAATTTGCATGTTTGTCTCCCCTGAATCGCGCGCCCAGGAGAGTGACCTGTGCGCGCGCCGGGAGATATCGTCCGCTCTCCCGCGACCTTTACTGTATTGGCCTGTGGGGGAGGTAGTTTGCTTTAAAAAAAAAAAATAAAAAAAAAAAGAAGCAAAAAACCGTCCAACTGCAAATGTTTCATAGTGATAAGGAAGGTCTCAGTTGGTTTGGAAGCTCCAGGAGCATAAGGAGAGCTACCTGGTCCAAAACTTTCTACTATGAAAACAAATATCTTGCAAGAAAAGGGAGTCTAATGAAATATTAGTCTGTTCTTTTCCTCTTGTTGTTTTTGTAGGCTCTCCTTGTGTGAGAGGTCAAAATATTTCCATTTGAACAGCACAGATTTTTCTTAGTGATGAGACTGTGAAGGTAAAGCCAGCAAAGACATAGCATCTACAGTAGCCCAATAGAGGAAGGCAGAATGGACTAGCAAGATGGGCCTGGCAGTTGTATTGATGCCATGTGCTTGGTTACTGTATTACTATGAATTTTGCATTTGTTACTCTCTGAAGTTTGACTTAATGCTCCTTGGCTTTTCCCTTTGTCTAAATCTCAAAGCATATTGTCCATGCTGTAAACTCAATGTCATTCCATATTTAGAAATGGAATGCCTGTAATAAATATAAACATCAGGTCATCGTATGAAATCTCTGGAGGACCACTTAAAGGATATAACGTAAACACAAACCATTGGATATAGCATGCAGTGGGATGGAAAGAATTTTTGGCACTTGTGAGCATAGATGAATGAACATGCTGATTCTCCAAGGATAACTATGTCAAAAACGATCCTGAAACAATATGAGTGGATAAGCTCAAAGAGACCTCATATTTAAATGCCAACAGGCTAAGCTAATGTAAGCTTTTCATAGCATTCAATTATTTTTTAATCATTGGTCTCAATGGGCTGGACGTGAAGGGCGCAGAAAGCTGCCCGTTTATGCACATTGAACCTGTAAGTACTTGCAAGACGGATTGCTGAGACGCTTAAATCCGAAAGTGTACTTATCTTGCTTCTTGTCCGTCTCTGAGCCTTGAATAGATGTTGACAGGAATGGTGAACTCCGACGTTGCCCCGACACTAAGTGTTTCGGAGTGGACCTCCTTCTTCAGGGGGCCGGGTACCACTAGGATCGGCTCTGTTGATATCCGGGAAACCTTAGCATATGATGCAAGAATGATTATTAGTGCAGCAGCATCGATAGCGTTTCATTTTCACTTCTGACAATGCTGGGCTGAAGACAGCGCGGTCGGCCGTGGCCGTGGCCGACCGCGCTGTCTTCAGCCCAGCATTGTCAGAAGTGAAAATGAAACGCTATCGATGCTGCTGCACTAATAATCATTCTTGCATCATATGCTAAGGTTTCCCGGATATCAACAGAGCCGATCCTAGTGGTACCCGGCCCCCTGAAGAAGGAGGTCCACTCCGAAACACTTAGTGTCGGGGCAACGTCGGAGTTCACCATTCCTGTCAACATCTATTCAAGGCTCAGAGACGGACAAGAAGCAAGGTAAGTACACTTTCGGATTTAAGCGTCTCAGCAATCCGTCTTGCAAGTACTTACAGGTTCAATGTGCATAAACGGGCAGCTTTCTGCGCCCTTCACGTCCAGCCCATTGAGACCAATGATTAAAAAATAATTGAATGCTATGAAAAGCTTACATTAGCTTAGCCTGTTGGCATTTAAATATGAGGTCTCTTTGAGCTTATCCACTCATATTGTTTCAGGATCGTTTTTGACATAGTTATTACTATTTATTTCCTGTGTATGTGGATTTTTTGATTTTGTGTATTGATTCTCCAAGGATAAGCAGAATGTTAGTTCTCATGATTGGGTGATACCAGTCTGCACCAGAGCTCTGTCCTGAGGCTGTGTAAAGCTTTAGAGTGCTCTGAGCAAGTGAAGAACATCCCGCGCTGATGTTTGTATTCATCTCTGATTCCTGTTAGATGCATTCCAGTGTTGGCGTGCTGCTTGTTCTTGTTTCCCTTCAAAATTTGCCAAAAATCTGACTCCTGTTTCTTAGCTGCCTCTAGTCAGGCTTTTCAGCATATTTATTTACATTTTTTTTTTTTTTTTTAGATCAGTGTGGCTTACAGTAATACTCATAAAATCTAGACAAGTTGTTTATCTCTCTTGATGTGCTCCACTGCTCTGAGTTTTTTCTTGCTTTCATTTGGGGTTTTTGTCCTGCTTGCTTTCCCACTCGATGCATGTAGAGGTTTTGTCTGCATTGAAGGTCACTGATCCCCCATTGGTGCACAATAACTTGAGTGGGGAGATATTGGCAACAGGCCCTTGTCCTCCAAAGCAGCCTTGTACTAAGAGGAGCTTATCCTCCAGTGAGAGTACCAAATCCCAACAGTCTCTAGGGTTCCATACTAGAGCCATGAATTCTTCTTGGGTAGCTTAGTAAAAGGGGACAGGTCTTTGACACCCATCCTTTTTTGCCTCCGCAGTATTTGAGGAGAGCTTGACAGGAGGATTCATAAGGCTCTGTCATGCTTTGAAGCACCCGCATTGAGTACTTCATCGGTGAGGTGGGTATCAGTGGAACTGGTCCTTGAGAACTTATGGGCATAGAGCAGCATGAAATGGATCATGGCTGCTCATTATTACAAGGTGTCAAATCACAGTAGGTTGCATCTAATGCGTCTCAGGAAGAGAGAAAGAGGCTTCATCAGTGCTTCAAAGCATTTTGGATCTTATTCTCCACCAGATGGTTAAAGGGTTCCTTTGAGAACATGGCTGGCAGGTTGTTGCCACACTAGTTTCCAGCTGAATGCTTTATCTCTGAATCTGTGTCAGAGGGTTTATGGGATTATTTATACAAGTTTGCTGGGTTAACTGATCAGGATTCCTCAACAAGCCTTCCCTCAGATCCTTCTTCTCCATGAGCTAGGATAGATCCCTGGATCTCTCTGTTGCTGATTTTGTGTAGGTAACGGATAAAGCCATTCTATTTGAAATAGAATAGCACACACATTCAGTCTCCTCAAATGTCTGTGCCCCTAAATTTGCAGTGCCTGCTCATCACCTCCTTCATAATATACAGATGTGGGAAACCCCCTCTATGTACCTCCTGTGAGTAAGAAGGTGGACTGAAGTATTGTATCTGTAAGACTATGGGATTTGAGAAAATCCAACTACCATATCAATTGGTAGTGACTGAATCCATTCCAAAAGAGATTTAGGAATAATTTCTTAGTGTCCTCGTGGAAGAATACGTAGACTATCTTTTTGGCAAGAAATTCCTTCAGAATGCTATGCTTAGCTGCTGCATAGCTTCTTACCATATTTTCATGGTCCAATACAGTCATTTTATGCTGGAAGGGCAAGGAAGTTCTGAGTTTCTTCCTCAAGAGAAATGGGATGAATTTGTTCGGTTGGATTCAGGGAAAGAGTGGGGAAAACACATGGTCAGGTTGACCTATGTTGCTTTCGACACAGCATCAAGAGCCTCAACAGTGAGCATTGGTGCTTGTAGACTCATGGCTGCGAGCCTCAGATTTGAGAACAGATGCTCATGACAGGCTTGCTGATATAATCTGCAGTGGAGAAAACCTATTTGGGGATAAAATCGGGGAAGCCGTGGCTCAAATCAAGGACACGTCAGACCTGCTATTACTAGCAACAGTTACATGGAATAGACTTAGTTTTTGGGTACTTGCCAGGTTCCTATGGCCTGTATTGGCCACTGTTGGAAACAGGATGCTGGGCTTGATGGACCCTTGGTCTGACCCAGTATGACTTGTTCTTATATCCTTATGCTGTAGCTGGTTCCAGTCTATTGTTCTTTTCTACTAGGAGGTTTCTGAATTGGCCGCCGAGGAGGCACTAATATCCTCTGAAAAGCTGTTTTTCTGCACCCTCTAATCCCCGTCCCAGAGAGTACAGAGCTCCTAAGCCCTAGGCAAACGCTCAGCCAAAACATGGGACAGGTTTTGATTGGATGTGGAACACGTAAGCAATATCCTGATATCCATTCCAGAGGACCACCCTATCAGGGGAAGACTAAGGATGAGTGGAGGAGTAGCTTAGTGGTTAGAGCAGCAACCTACTAGTCAAGGAAACCAGGGTTCAAATCCCTTTGCCACTCCTTGTAACCTTGGGCAAGTCACTTTAACCTCCATTGCCTCAGGAACAAACTTAGATTGTAAGCCCTCTGGGGATAGGGAAAAGTTAGAGTACCTGAATGTAATGTGCTTTGAAGCATTGAAAAGTGGAATATAAATCAAACTGAACCAATGGTCTATTTAACCTCAGACAGCTGGGTCCTTCATATTGTACAAACTACATCAATCCTTGCAAATCACCCGCAAGAGACTCTTGGTATACCTCTCATCAGGACTGCAGACCAGTGTGATCAAAATGTACCAACCTAGGGTAGAGTATAGGAATTTTATTCCAAGTATTTCCTGATCTCAAAGAAGACAGGAAGACTATCTTATCGTAGTCCTTAGGGGCCTTGAACAAGCTGCTAGTATGAAAAATGTTCAAACTTATTTCCTTGGGCACATTGATCTGTCAAAAGGAGATTGGCTATGCTCTGTGGATCTCAATGATGCTTTATATTTGCATAGGGGAGATACTTTGTGACTGGAATGTATGTTAAATTTGTAATAAGGAAACATTGCCTGCAGTACCAAATACTGCTGTTTGGCTGAGTGTCAGTATAATAAGTATTTAACAAATATCTGGCCATGGTAGCTATCTATCCTTGCTGAATGATGGTGCCTGGGTTTTCAATTTGGAAGATTAGTTGGTTGGTCAAGGGCAATTCTCAGTAAGGTGTTGTAGAATTGATGTTCAGAACCATTTGGATGTTGATATTACTAAGGTTTCCCCTCTGAACCCAACATCTTGATTGTAATTCATAGAAACTCTGCTGGACACAACTCTGAGAGCCTTCCTTCCCACAGAAAGGATCATCACCTTGATGTTCACAGTAGAAGAATAAGGAAGAATCAGTAGACATTACCCAAGAACATATTGAGGATGTTGGTTATCATGGTCTCAACAGTTCATTTTCATGAGACTGTCCCAATGGTCTCTAAGGGGTAGATTTTAAAACATGCGTGCACGTATGGATGTGCCAATTTTATAACATGCAGGCGCATGTTATAAAATAAAGTGTGCCGGATTTTACAATCTGTGTGTGCGATGTGCGCGCAAGGGGGAGATGAACTTTCGCAAATTCCACATGGCGACGCAGTCAGGCCTTCCCCAGTTCCCTCCCACTCCGCTGCCGGTGTGCGCTTCCCTGGCACAGCAGCTAATGGCCACTGTCTCGGCAGGCCTCTGGATCACACCTTCGAAGAGGCCCAGTACTTATGTGTGTACTGGGGTTTACGCGCGTGGCTGGGCCCCTTAAAAAAATTTGCGCGGAGTGTGCAAGGCCTGGCCACATGTGTGAACCATGGGATTATCGCGCACAGCCTTTGAAAATCTACTGGTAAGATTCCAGTGGCTACAGGCAACTCCGGATCTGTAGGAGAGCATCCAAGTTATCAGACAGCTCAGAGATTCCCTGTCTTGATGGCTAGTTCGTTACAATTTGGTCAGGGTTATACCCTTTAAAGTTTCTCCCAATCTATGATTTATGTTCGTTTATTATGTATATCAGAAGTTTTGTGTTTTAAATTGTAATCCGCTCTAAACTACTTGGGTGGAATATAAATTACTTTAAATAAATAAAAATAGTTACTCTTAACTACAGATGCCTCCAATCTGGGCTAGGGAGCCCATATAGAAGGGCTTCATATTTAGGGCCTCTCTTCTGCTCAGAAAGTGGTATCACAAAAAATGTCTTTGAGGTATGGGCTGTTCTGAGCATTCTAAAGGTTTATGGGGGATCAGTTGGCCCACAAAATTGACCTGGTCTAAACACACACTACTCATGAAGGCATGTTTTAACTGAACAAACAAGTTTGTCAGGAAACCATCAGAATATGCAACTGGGCCCATCTCTCAGGGAATAACCATAAGAGCCATGTATCTGGCAGGAAAAGAAAATGTTTGTTTGTTTTTAGTTGACAGACTGTCTGATCTTGAACCCTTATGAGTGGTCTCTGTACAGATGTGGAAAGCATGATATTTTTTTGAATGGGGTCATGTGTTTGATATATTTGTGACTTTCCTGAACAGAAAGGTTCCAGAAAGGTATCAGAGAGCAGGCCAGTGTCAATGTTTTTCCCTTCTTTTGGAGCAGGGTCTTCTATTTGCATATCCTCCAGTTTCGCTAGTCATGAAGACTTTGCTAAAACTCAGAAGGGTCCAGGGACCTGTGATACTATTATCCCCTTTTTGACCAAACCAGCTTTGGTTGCCACTCCTGTGGGAGATGTCCATCAAACAGAAGGGTTGGAGTATTCACAAGCCCTCATACTACAAAATCGGGGAACTTTACTTCACCCCGGCATTCAGTTACCTAGCCTTTGCTGCATGGATTTTGTGAGGGGAAGTATCCATTTCTTTGATTTATCTGATGGTTTGTTTTGAATCCTGGCTATTTATTTATTTATTTATTTATGCATGCTCTGCTTTTTGAAAAGACTTACTAGCAGATGTTATAGTGGAGGAAGTTTGCCATCTGGTGTGAGTTGAGTAGAAGGTCCTAGATTCTTTTCCTGTTACACACAAAAATAGCTTGAATACCTTGTACATTTGTTGATCTGGTCTGAAGACAAACTTGGTTAGGGTTCAACTTGGTGCAATTAGTGCTTATTCCCACCATGTAGAAGGTGAACCCATGTAGAAGGTGTGCCAGCTATGATCTGTGGGCCACTTCTGACCTGAGGAGGATGATCTAGCCTGCAGTGGCACTTGTATCCTGGCCTGCAGCAGTGACACCACTTCTGTCAACAAGTGGGAGGGGAAATGTCACTACTGCATGCCAGGTCTGAATGTGAGCCTCTGCTGCCAAGTTTGGCTTCTGGAAATGGAGCTGCTGATACTGAAGCTACTAAGCTCATTTCTTCTGAAGGGTGCTGTTGCTATAGGGGGAAAAGAGATGCTGCTCCTGCTGTAGTTAAGTTGCCAACACTGAAGAGGATCATTAAAGCCCTTTTTGTTTCATTTGACTCAAGCAGGCCTGGGGTTACTGTAGTCAATCACACCTATCTAATTGAATAGTAGATTGCATCTTCTTCTGTCATGCCCAGGCAGGCCTAACTCTGGAAGTGCATATCAAGGTTCATAACATTATTGGCAGGGCAGCATTAGTGGTCTTCCAGAGTCTAGCCTTTGGAGAAGATTTGCAAAGCTGCAATGTAGAATTAAGTCCATGCATTTACATGCCATTAATATTTGAACAATGACACCTGGCACTGGTAGGCTTGCTCAATCTTTCTTGCAAGATCTCTTTGAAGGGTAAAACACAACACCGCTAGGGAGCAGTTCTATTAGTTTGAATTGTCTACTGAAAAAAATAGTTTTTAAAACATAAGGGAATGCTCCCACAAAAAATGTGGTTTGGCTGGGTTTTTTTTTTTTAATGACAGCACCCCAGAGCAAGGGAACTTGTGGGGACTAGCTATCCCGCTTGTTCCTGGAGAAAGTATAGTTGCTTTCCTGTGGCAGGTGTTATTCAAGGACAGGATGATACAAGATCACACAAACCTCTCCAAGTAGTTGACTTTGTTCCAAAATGCTTTTATTTAGGTCTGAAGAAGATCCCTAGTGGTATTGATGATGCAGGGCATCCCATATGTGCTTAATAGAGCATGAAAGAGAGTTCTAGAGTAGTGGTTTTTTGCAATAACCAGCCAGTTGGGGTTTTTTTTTTTTTTTTTTGCAATAAGCACAATGAATATGCATAGGAGATTTGCATACCTATTTATCTTATGCATATTCATTGTAGATATCCTAAAAACCCAATTGGTTGGGGATCCCCCAGGTCAGGTTTGGGAACCACTGCTCCAGAGGCTTCTTAAGATATGTCACCCACTTATGTGGATTGGTATTCTGCCGAACACACATTATAGGTAAGCAATTTTGCTTTCCAAACCCTTTACGTTTTTATTTTTCAAATCCTTTTACATTTTTCACCTCTCTAGTGTATCTACTCTGTAACAGTTTTATATCATCTGCAAACAAGCATATGTCCTCAAGTATTTCTGCAGTGTTGCTAAAAAAGATGTGAAAACGAACTGGTCTTAGCACGGAGTCCTGGAGTACCCCATTCGTCACTCTGGGGGTAATTTTGTAACAACCCACATAAATTTGATGACAAATATGAATATAAGTTAAATTAATTTTCAAAGCAAACTTGTAAGTTCGCTTTGCATGCAGGAAATTTTGTTGGGATAATTTTGTTATTCCTAATATGCAAAGAAAATTTTGGGGAAAATTTACCCACATACTTTTGAAAATAGAAAAGCATGCATGTAAATGCAATCCCTCTGTTCAGTCTGGGTAAACATATATGCAAACATGACAAATGCTCATGTTTTCTCATATTTCAAGCAGGCAATTCTCTACCAAGCCATTTCCATGGATAAAATACTGTTTCATCTGCAGAAATGGTCTTGAAAATGACTCTTCCTATTTTTATCAGAAGAGACTCCATTTACTACCATTCTGTGGTCTCTGTGGTTCCACCAGTTTCTCACCCAATTTAAGCTTTCTATCCTAGATGATTTGCTTACCAGTTTTCTGCAGAACAGTGTCAGAAGGCTTTCTGAATAACCACTGTGCCTCACTGAGCCATCAATTTTGTCATATCATTTAAGGAACTTGATCAATTTTAAAATTGCCACAGCTGCTACGGGTTTTTGCAGTTGCTGTAGTTTTTTGTTCAGTTACAAAAATATGCAAGATGTGACCTATGCTTCTTTCCTGCTAGAAGTAGCTGCCTGTTTTATTACCCTTGAGTTCTCGAAACTGATCAATGAAAAGTAATTCCATATGATGATTTTCCTAAAATGGGATGATATTCATGTATTTCATTCCCCAGTGGTGTTTATTTTGAAAAGAAATTCCAATAAAGTTCTGGAAGATCTGGTTGAGGTCTAACCAAAATACTTTTTTAAAATTGTTAAAGGTTTAGACCAGCGAAGGAAAAAAGCATAATAAAATGTTAGAGGAAATCTACAATCTATATAATATGCTTGGCATTTCCAATTTGTGATATCCTATCTGTCTGTGCTGTTCCGGCTCTAATGACAAGGGGTGCTCTTGGCTGTGGCATGTGCCTATTTTGCAATAAAGTGCACACTCTATGTGCAAAGCTGCTGGGATAGAGGGAAGCAAAGGGACAGGTGGCCAGAAGGAAGAGGATGCTGACAACTGGAGAGGTAGGAGTAGAAGAGAGAAAGAGTGCTGGCGTCAAGTTGGGAAGTGGAGAGCCACATATCGGAAGCTAAATTTTTAATAGTTTGCAGCTAGTAGAGTTACAACATATAACAGCTGTGTATAACATTCAGCTCTAGTCACAGATCCACAGCATAATGTTGGGATGGTGGTTTCTTTAAATGAACTGCTTCTCACGCATTCAGGAGGTTTCCTTTTCAAAAATATAGTTAATCTGTAAGAGAGATTAAAATGAATATAATGGTCTGGAAATAAAACTAATTCCAGTATTTACATTTTGTTTTATAGATGAGCAAGAAGATGAAGATGCCATTGTCAACAGAATTTCGTATGTATACCTATAGATATTTTCTGCTAGCTCTTGGATTTATAGTCATTTTATTTATTTAGACTTTACTTTTCACTGTCACTCTCTCAATCTGGGTACAATAAATACATGTAAAACATTACACACAGGAAAATGTGTATAGATGTAGAGTTTATTCTGGTCACCTGTTAGCAGTCCTGCATCTTACATAGACCTCGTGTGCTGTATATTTATTAACTCTGTCCCTTAACTGAGGACTGTTGCTCAAATGCCTCCATCTAAAAATTTCTGGGAGTTCATAAATATAATTTCATTCTCCAAGGGTAAACAGGATGAATTGGCACATAATGAGTGATGTCATAAAACACTGCCCATGTGGAAAAGCTGTAGAAGGCTTTTAGGGGCTGGTAGCTGAAAAGAATCAGTAAGTACTGCTTAGGAAAATTTTCAAAACTTTAAAGTACTGGAGGAAAAGTAAACTTTTGGGGTATATTATTTAGTGTGTTTGTGAGTCTGTATTGAATAGCTAGTCAGAGGGCAGGCAAAAAGCAGAAGTTTGTGTTTGTATTTCCCAACCCTCCCACCCCTAGCTCATCCTTTAATTTATAGGCAGATGACAATTTCACACACAAGTTAAAAGGCTGAATAAATTTTTTCTTCTGTTTAGAAATTCCCCACACCTTATCAAGAGTTTGATCATTCCCATGTAGGTTCCTACCAGATATATAGTGAATACACTAACACATTCAAAGGACCCTAATTGTACGCATTCCTACTCCCATAGCAACCTAAAACTTAACTAAGAATTAATCAAATTTAAGATGAAGGCAGCAGTCCAGCAGCAAGGGGGGGGGGCCGCCCCCCCGGTCTTTTTTTGCATAGAGTGTCATGTATGATTATTTTACCCACTGGTGAGAAATTGTATGTGTGCATCCGATGCAAAGAGCTCTTATCTCTCAGAGAACGAGTCCGATTTCTGGAGGCTAGAGTGGCAGACCTGGAGGAGCTGAGGTAGACAGAGGCATATAGATGAGACCTTCAGGGGCATAGTAGCCAAGTCCCAACTTCAGACTGGCAGCCCTGGTGCTGCTGTGAGGAGGATGGTCTCAAGATCGGAGAGCATCAACCTTGTACAGCAAGAAATGATCCTGTAGCATGGGCCTACTGTCCTGGTGGTGCACCAAGGATGTGTCTCCCAGGGCTACTCCCCAGAAAGGAACTGTTAGGTCAGCCATCATAGTTGGTGATTCGATTATTTGGAATGTAGACAGCTGGGTGGCTGGTGGGCATGAGGATCACCTGGTGCGAAGCTGGCGGACCTCACGCAGCACCTAAGTAGGATTTTAGACAGTGCTGGGTAGGAGCCAGTTGTCATGGTACATGTGGGCACCAACAACATAGGAAGATGTGGGAGGGAAGTTCTGGAAGCCAAATTTAGGTTCTCAGGTAGAAAGCTGAAATACAGAACCTCCAGGGTAGCATTCTCTGAAATGCTCCCTGTTCCACGCGCAGGTCCCTAGAGGCAGGCAGAGCTTCGGAGTCTCAATGCGTGGATGAGACGATGGTGCAAGGAAGAGGGATTCAGTTTTTTAAGGAACTGGGGGAAGGGGGATTCCACCTAAACCATGGTAGAGTCAAGCTGCTGGCACTAACATTTAAAAAGGAGGTAGAGCAGCTTTTAAACTAAACCAAAGGTGAAAGCAGACAGTCTCTCAGCAGAGCATGATTTGGATGGAAGTATCTTCAAAGAATACTAATGAAGCATTAGTTATGGCATCCCAACAGAGGTTCCAATAATAAGAAAAATAGTCCAAATGCCTATAATTAAAAACTCACTTGAGTTAAAAGCTTCCAATTTATCTCTATCAAATGAAAAGAAGAATGTTGGTACAAACAAAAAACACACTTTGAAATGTTTGTAATCTAATGCCAGAATCTAAGTAGTAAGACGGGAGCATTAGAGTGTATAGCAGTGAATGATGACATAGACTTAATTGGCATCTCAGAGATATGGTGGAAAGAGGATAACCAATGAGAGAGTGTTATACTAGGGTACAAATTATATTGCAATGATAGAGAAGAGGAGCATCTTGGTGGTGGGGTGGCGCTTTGTCTGGGATGGCATAGAGTCCAACAGGATAAAGATCCTGCATTAAACTAAATGCACAATTGAATCTTTATGGGTAAAAATTCCTTGTGTGTTGGGGAAGACTATAGTGATAGAAGTATACTACCATCCACCTGGCCAAGATGGTGAGACAGTGAAATGCTAAGAGAAATTAGGAAAGCTAACCAGAGATGAAGTTCCTGGATGGAATAAATGACAGTTTATGGAGCAGCTGGTTCAGGAACTGATGAGAGAGGGAGCAATTTTAGATCTAATTCTCAGTGGGGCACATGATTTGGTGAGAGAGGTAACTGTGGTGGGGCTGCTTGGCAATAGTGATCATAATATGATCAAATTTGAATTAATGACTGGAAGGGGGATAATATGTAAATCCATGGCTCTAGCACTAAACCACTAAACTTTCAAAAGGGAAATTTTGATAAAAAGAGACAAATAGTAAAAAAAAAAAGAAAAAAAAAGCAAAAACAAAACTGAAAGGTACAGCTGCAGAGGTAAAAAGTGTGCAACAGGCGTGGGCATTGTTAAAATATGCCATCCTAGAAGCACAGTCCAGATATATTCCATGCATTAAAAGTGGAAGGAAGGTCAAACGATAGCCTCTTTCACCTCGCTTTTTAGCCATGTTGGCAATTTTAGCCAGAAGATCTTCATTCAAAAATTGGAAGAAGGATATATCAGAAGAAAATAGGATAAGCATAAGCATTGGCAAGTTAAATGTAAGACATTGATAAAGACAGGCTAAGAGAGAATTTGAAAAGAAGTTGGCCATAGAGGCAAAAACTCAAAATAAAAACTTTAAAAAAATATATCCGAAGTAGAAAGCCTGCGAGGGAATCAGTTGGACTGTTAGATAGTTGAGGGGTTAAAGGGGTACTTAGGGGCATTTAGGGGAAGATAAGGCCATCACGGAAAGATAAAACTATTTCTTTGCTTCGGTGTTTTCTGAAGCGGATGTTGGGAAGATACCCGTTCCAGAGCGTATTCAAGGGTAATGTTTCAGATGAACTGAACCAAATCAAGGTGAACCTGGAAGATGTAGTAAGTCAGATTGACAAACTGAAGAGTAGTACATCACCGGGACTGGATGGTATACATCTCAGGGTTCTGAGGGAACTAAAAAATGAAATTTCAGATCTATTAGTAAAAATTTGTAACCTATCATTAAAATCATCCATTGTACCTGAAGACTGGAGGGTGGCCAATATAACCCCAATATTTAAAAAGGGCTCCAGGAGCAATCCGGGAAACTATTGACCAGTGAGCCTGACTTCAGTGTCGGGAAAAATAGTGGAAACTATTCTAAAGATCAAAATAGTAGAGCATATATAAAGACATGGTTTAATGGAACACAGTCAACATGGATTTACCCAAGGAAGTCTTGCCTAACAAATCTGCTTCATTTCCTAGCGTGTAGCAGATGGACTCAGGACCAGTGAGTATAGTGTACTCCTGATAGCAGTTGGTGACGGATCAGATTTCAATCTGACGTCAGTCCTAGTACATATACCCCTGCAGGAAGTGCAGCTCTTCAGAATTTTCTGTCTCCATAGCAGTTCGGGACTCTATGCATGCTCGCACAGCGTTAGAGTAATTTACCAAAGAAACCCAAAACAAGAAGAAATCTTACTGCTACAGACTAGCCCCGCTCGCCTGCGGTGACACCCCTTGGGTCCCTCCCCCAGTTCAGAATTCCCGAGGTGATTTCCGCGATCCCTCGGAGGTTGGCCTCGGTCCGGCAGCCGACCCTCTGCGTGGACTTAGCCCCCGGCAATGGGTGAGGCTGAGAGGCAGCGGGTGCAACTTCGAGCGCGGCGGTGAAGGTATTTTCCCTCTCCCCTGCAGCCGGAGACCGTCCGGAATGAGACCTGGAAACACCGAGACAAGGTAAGATAGAAAACTTCTTTAAAGTCTCCGAAGTTCGAAGAGTCGCACAGGTCGCCAGCCGGCACCAGTGCCACTAGGTTGATCAGCCCTAGCAAGGCTAGGCCCCGGTCAGATTCGGGGGCACTCCCACGTGGAGACCCTCCGAGATGGTTGCCATACTGGCCTTGTGGTCACAGTCACCATTTTGACCTATTTGCCGCCCTGTCCACCGTCCCGAGCCGTGCGTACATCGGCACGCGCATAATTGCCGTATGCATAGCGACGCGCACAACCACACGCATAAATTTGGCCCGTGTGCACAGCGGCGCGCGCATCCAACTTATGCGCACAACCTCGACGCACCGGAGCGTATAACTAGGCTGCCCGGTCCCTGTATTTTTTACGCGCACAAGCCATGGCACCACCGGAGAAGAAGCTAAAGGCTCAGGGCCTTTGCCCAGCATGCCACAGAGCTGCGCAGCATGAGGAGGCCCTGGGGGATTCAGGGATAAGCAAGCAAGTGCCCCAGATAGGAGCGTGAGCCTGGGAAAGCTCAAGGTATTTCATGAGTCTACAATTCTTTGTGGCAATTGCCCTACAGATATCAGTCCTGTTCCAATTGATTGCCCCTGAGGCAGCTCTATGAAAGAGAGCGAAACTTGGCCAGAGTCGGGCATCATTAAGTAAAGGGCGTTTCAACTACCGATTCTCTTTCCCAGCCGGTGCTGGGGTCCAGCTCCTCGAACAGTACGCTGGACCTCGCGTCCCCCAGCGGGAGCCTCCCTCAAACGGGGCTCCCCAGGGACACAGCGCCTCTTAATTTAGACCCAGCATCTATCTCATGGGTGGAATTTTTCAAAGGCCTGCATACCTTCGTCCACATTAAACAGGGGCCTCCTTTAACACGGCCACAGCCTCCGCCAGAGTACCTCAACATCCCTGGACCCTCTATTCCCAGAGATGTGCCTTCACCACCCAGAAGCCCCACCCTCAGGGACACTGACAGCTCAGACGGTGATTCAGAACCCCTGGAGGAAGGGGAACTCCCCCCAGGGACTGAACCCCACCGAACTATGAGCTGTTTCTTCACCAAAGACGAGCTTCCAGACCTAGTCACACACAGCCTGAAAGAGCTCGCTATCCCGGGCACAAGTACCTTGGGGGAACCCAAGATGAACCCCCTCCTAGAGGGACTCAGTCAGACCTCCCATCATTTCCCACTATTACAAGCCATCCAGCAGCTAATTGACTTGGAATGGGAAGCCTCGGAGACCAAGTTCAAAGGGGGGGCGTGCTCTGGCAACCATGTCTGGACCCCGCTGCCAAAGATCTCCTGGCATGTCCGAAAGTGATTGACATGGTCTGTGCGGTCTCGAAGTGCACTACTATCCCAGTTGAGGGAGGAGCAGCACTCAAGGATGCCCAAGACAGACATCTGGAATCCATCCTCAAGCAGTCTTTTGACGTCTCCGCTATGTCTCCGCAGATAGCGGCCTGCTGTGCCATGGTGACACGCGCCTGCTTATCATAGACAAGGAACAACACTCCTAGGGAAACCCTGGAACCAGCAGTATCATTCTTCATGGATGCTGCTTCTGATCTAGTGCGCACCGCAGCTAGAGGCGTATCATCCACCGTGGCGGCCAGAAGACAACTCTGGCTCCGAAGCTGGTCGGCCGACGCATCGTCCAAAACGACTCACAAGGATGCCATTCAAGGGAACCCTCCTGTTCGGAAGCGAACTAGAAAAGCTAGCCAACAAATGGGGGTGAATCCCCACTGCTGCGGCTACTGGAGGACAGGAATAAGAGAAACCAGCGACCCTTCCCCCGAACCTCTAGGGGCAGAGGATCACAATGCTTCAACCCATACAGAAGCTCATATCAAGTGGCTCGCCCCGCAGGCCGGAGCCAGTCCTTTCGGAACAAGCACAATAAAAGGAGAGCTGGCTCGGGACCAGGTCCCAGCCGCACCCCACAATGAAAATCAGCCGACCCGTCCAAGAGAAGAAGCCATAGGGGGCAGACTTGCCCTATTCAACCAAAGATGGGTCGAGATAACATCAGGCAAGTGGGTCCTAGCCATCAGGGATATTATCTGGATTTCCACCACATCCCTCCAGACAAATTTGTGGAATCTCCCTACCATGACTCCTCCAAGTGGACGGCAGTGGAAGCTACACTGACCAGATTACTCGCCTGAGAGGCTATGACACCGATGCCCTCACAACAAATAAATACTTGACACTATTCCATCTATTTTATCGTTCCCAAGAAAGAAGGGAAATTCTGGCCCATCCTGGACCTCAAGTCGGTCAACTGCCACCTGAAGATTCCTCTCTTCCGCATGGAAACCCTACGCTCGGTCATAAGGGCGATACAACCGGGAGAATTCCTTACATCCCTGGATCTGTCTGAAGCCTACCTGCACATTCTGGTCCATCAAGAGCATCAGCGTTTTCTACACTTCACAATCCTGGACCATCACTACCAGTTCCGGGCACTACCATTCGGGGTAGCCACAGCACCCCGGACGTTCACCAAAATCATGGTGGTAGTGGCAGCAACACTGGGGAAGGAAGGAATCCTAGTACACCCCTCTATCTGGACGATTGGCTGATCAGGGCGAAATCCCCAGAGGAGAGTCACCAGGCGACCAACAGAGTCAAAACTCTCTACTGGAGAGCCTCGGGTGGGTGGGCAACACAAACAATAGCTGTTTGCAGCCCTTCCAATCCCTAGAATACCTAGGAGTTCGGTTCGACACCAAACAAGACAGGGTCATCCAGACACGGACAAGGAGATCAAAACTGATGACCCAGCTGCGAACCCTGTTGAGCGACCTTCGTCCCACAGCATGGGGAGAAGAGACGACTGAGGGGGGATATGATAGAGGTGTTTAAAATCATGAGAGGTCTAGAACGGGTAGATGTGAATCGGTTATTTACTCTTTCGGATAGTAGAAAGACTAGGGGACACTCCATGAAGTTAGCATGGGGCACATTTAAAACTAATCGGAGAAAGTTCTTTTTTACTCAACGCACAATTAAACTCTGGAATTTGTTGCCAGAGAATGTGGTTCGTGCAGTTAGTATAGCTGTGTTTAAAAAAGGATTGGATAAGTTCTTGGAGGAGAAGTCCATTACCTGCTATTAAGTTCACTTAGAGATTAGCCACTGCCATTAGCAATGGTTACATGGAATAGACTTAGTTTTTGGGTACTTGCCAGGTTCTTATGGCCTGGATTGGCCACTGTTGGAAACAGGATGCTGGGCTTGATGGACCCTTGGTCTGACCCAGTATGGCATTTTCTTATGTTCTTACCTCCAAATCCTCGACCTCATGGCATCCACACTGGAAGTAGTGCCATGGGCAAGAGCTCTCATGAGACCCCTACAGCGCTCTCTACTGTCACGATGGAGCCTGCTTCCCAGAACTACACCGCTCATCTCCAGCTCCCGGACAGAGTTCGGACCCAACTACGATGGTGACTATCTGAGCCAGGGAGTGAGGCTGTCCTCACCAACCTGGATCCTGCTCACCACGGACGCCATCCTACGGGGATGGGGAGCACACTGCCAGGAGCTATCCGCCCAGGGGCAATGGAACAAAGAAGAGTCTGGATGGAACATCAGTCTTCTAGAAGCATAGGCAGTCAGACTAGCCTGCCTACGGTTCGGTCACAGACTCCGAGACAAATCAGTCAGTCATGTCGGACAACGCCACAACAGAAGCCTACATCAACCGTCAGGGAGGAACCAGAAGCCAACAGTTGTCCCTGGAAATAGACCCCCTAATGACATGGGCGGAAGCGAACCTTCGAGACATCGCGGGGAAAGACAACGTCGCTGCGGATTACCTCAGCGGAGAAAGTCTAGACCCAGGAGAATGGAGACTGTCGACCACAGCATTCCAGTTGATGGTAAGCCATTGGGGAACACCAACCATGGGCCTCTTGGCAAACCGGTTCAGCGCCCAAGTGCCCAGCTTCTTCAGCCGCAGACGGGAACTTTAGTCCTAGGGAATCGATGCCCTGGTACAGACCTGGCCACAGGAAACTCTATTATACTCCTTCACACTGTGGCACCTATTGGGTGCAATCATCCACAAGGTAGAACACCACAAGGGACCAGTACTTCTGGTGGCCCCGGACTGACCAAGAAACCGTGGTACGCAGACATGCGAAGGCTACTGACAGGGAGCCCTCTTCCGCTACCGCCACACAGGGATCTGCTCCAACAAGGGCAGATCCTCTGAGGACCCAGCTCTATTCTCTCTTACGGCCTGGCCATTGAGAGAACTCGCCTGAGGAAGAATGGATACTCGGGGGCAGTAATTGACATCCTGCTCAGAGCATGCAAGTTCTCCACATCCCTAACATACATAAGGATTTGGAGAGTATTCGAAGCCTGGTGTGAGGACCACGACATCATCCCATGCTTAGTCAAAATTCCTGTGATTTTGGAATTCCTACAGAACTGTCTACAGAAGGGATTATCTCAACTCCATCAAGGTACAGATTGTCATGCTACAGAACCAAGAGTGAGGGCGGTAGCCTAGCCTCTCACCTGGATGTCTCCCGCTTCCTGAAGGGAGTCAAGCAGATCTGACCACCCCTAATGTGGCCGGTGCCTCTAAGGAACCTCAACCTGGTCCTAGACTTCTTAGCAGGAGCCTCCTTCAGACCTTTCTGCGGCCTGTCCTTCCGACTATTAACATTGAAAACACCCTTCCTGGTGGCAGTCTGTTCGGCCCGTCGTATCTCCGGGCTACAAGCACTGTCCAGTAGATGGTAGTTTATTTGGATTTTCAGAAGGCATTTGACAAAGTCCCTCATGAGAGGTTTCTAAGAAAACTAAAAAGTCATGGGATAAGAGGCAATGTCCTTTCGTGGATTACAAACTAAGTTGAAAGACAGGAAACAGAGAGTAGGATTAAATGGTCAATTTTCTCAGTGGAAAAGGGTAAACAGTGGAGTGCCTCAGGGATCTGTACTTGGACCTGTGCTTTTCAATATATTTATTAATGGTCTGGAAACGAATACGACGAGTGAGGTTATCAAATTTGCAGATACAAATTATTCAGAGTAGTTAAATCTCAAGCGGATTGTGATACATTTCAGGAGTTCCTTGAAAGACTGGAAGATTGGGCATTCAAATGGCAGATGAAATTTAATGTGGACAAGTGCAAGGTGTTGCATATAGGGAAAAGTAACCTAACCTGTAGTTACATGATGTTAGGTTCCATATTAGGAGCTACCACCCAGGAAAAAGATCTAGGCATCATGGTGGATAATACTTTGAAATTGTTGGCTCAGTGTGCTGCAGCAGTCAAAAAAGCAAACAGAATGTTAGGAATTATTAGGAAGGGAATGGTTAATAAAATGGAAAATGTCATAATGCCTCTGTATCGCTCCATGGTGAGACCGCGCCTTGAATACTGTGTACTATTCTGGTCACTGCATCTCAAAAAGGATATAGTTGTGATGGAGAAGGTACAGAGAAGGGTGACCAAAATGATAAAGGGGATGGAACAGCTCCCCTCTGAGGAAAGGCTGAAGATGTTAGGGCTCTTTTGGTGAGAGGCTGTATGTGTGCGCCCAGTGCAAATAGCTCCTGGCTGTCAGAGAGTGAGACGAATATCTGGAGGCCAGAGTGGCACAACTTGTAGGAGCTGAGGGAAACAGGTATATAGAGGAGGCCTTCAGGGACATAATGGAGCAGTCCCAACTCCAGTCTGGCAGCCCTTATGCTGTTTTACAGGAGCAAGGTCACTTGGAAGTAGACCCATAACTTGGTGTGGGGCAGGAGGTGATTTGTAGCTAGGACCTTCCCTCCAAGTGATGCTTTATCCTCTTGCACCAAGGATATCTCCCTAGTGGTCAGGGTCCATGAGGGAAGAGTTAGGTCACTTATTAGGAAGGAACGTAGCTGGGTGGCTGATGGGTATGAGCATCGTTTTGGTAACATGCCTGCTTGTTGTGAAGATAGTGGACCTCATGCACTATTAAATAAGATTTTGGGGAGGTGCTGGCTGCCGTAATATTTTATTTATCTTCCACTTTTTGACACTTCAAAGTGGATTACATGTGGATACCAATGAGTTAGGAAGGTTCAGGAGGGAAGTTCTGAAGGATAAATTAAGGCTCTTGGGTAGGAAATTGAAATCCAGAGCCTCCAGGGTTTTATTTTCAGAAATACTCTGTTCCACTGGCAGAACCCTAGAGGCTGGCTGAACTCCAGAATCTCAATGCGTGGAGGAGACAATGGAGCAGGGAAGAAAAGTTGAGATTTGTTAGGAAGTGGGAGACATTCTGGGGACGGATCATATTCTGAAGAGATGGAATCCACTTTAACCAGAGTAGAACCAGGCTGCTGATGCTAACGCCTTTAAAAAAAAAAAAAAAAAAAAAAAAAAAAAAAATGTTTAAACTAGAACATGAGAGAGTGTCACCAGTCACTCAACAGTGCATGGTTTGGAGCAAGGTATCCTCAAAAGGATACTGGAAAATCAAACAAATTAGAATGTCTTGATAGTGAGGTAGTTGTAAAAGCTGAAAAAAAAGCCAGATGTATTGAAATATAGAGCATACAGGTAAAAATTACTACAAACTGCCTGTATCATCTGATATTAAGCAGGTTGTGGGTACATATAAAAAAACAGAAATACAAATAAAACTACTTTAAAATGTCTTTATGCAAATGCAAGAAATCTGAAAAATAAGAATGAAGAGTTCAAATATATGGCACTAAAGGAAGATTCAGGCCTAATCGGCATCCTGGAAACCAGGTGAAAAGAGGACAAAGCAATTGGACACTGTGATATCAGAATATAAATAGTATTGATGTGGCAGGGCAGATAAAATTAGTGGAAGGGTGGCACCATATGTTAAATATGACATAGTCAAGCAGGATAAAATTTTTGCAGGAAACAGACTGCACTCTGGAATCCTTATGGTTAGAAATTCAAAGGATAAAAGGGAAGAGTATAATAGTGTGGATATATTGCTGCCCATCTGGTCAGGATGAGGAAACGGACTGCAAAATGCTAACAGATTAGATTGGCTAGTAAAATGGGCAACACAATAATAATGGGAGACATCAATTACCAGAGTATTGCTTTGGTAAATGTTGCATCAGGAAGTGCAAGGGAAGTAAAGTCCTTCAATTCTATCCATGACTGCTTCGTGCAACAGCTGGTTATGGCACCAATAAGAGGAGGAGCTGTATTAGATCTAGTTCTTGGTGGCTCACAGGATCTGGTGCTTGAGGTAAAGATAGTGAATCAGCTTGGCAACAGTGATCATAATAATAAAATATGACCTAATCACTGGAAGGTGAATACTATGGAAAACTACTGAATGAGCATTTAGCTATAAAAAGGGAGACTATGAAAAAATGAGTACATTTATTAGAAAAAAATGAAAGGAGCAATCCACAAGGTAAAAAAAAAAAACTTGCAGGAGACATGGATACTGTTCAAAATTACCAGATAAAATGTATTCCATTTCATGCATTAAAAAGGTCAATAGAAAGCCAAATGACTGCCTGTGTGGTTTAATAGTGAAGTGAAAGAGGCAATTAAAATCAAAAGGATATTATTGAAAAAATAGGAAAGCGGACCCAAATGAGGAAAATAAGGAAGAAAATAAACATTGGCAAGTTAAATGTAAAAAAAGTAATTAAGCAGGCAGAGCGAATTTGAAAAGAAGCTTGCCATAGAGGTAAAAATAAGTAATGAACTTTTTCAAGTATTTTTGAAGTAAAGAGCCTATGAGGGAAGTCAATTGGGTCACTTTGACAGAGGGGTAAAAAGGGTAGTAGGGAGGACAAGGAAAAAGCAGTAAAACCAGATGAATTATTTGCCCCTGTCTTTACTGAGGAGCATATTGCGGTCATACCACACTAGAAACATTTTTTTGAAGGTAATAACTTTGAGCAACTTGATGGAATCACTGTGAAACTGGAGGATATAACTCAGATTGACAGACTTAAAAAATAAGAAATCACCAGGACTAAAGGAATTCAAAAATGAAAATTCAGACCTGCTTCTGGTGATTTGCAACCTATCATTTTAAAAGAGCCACATTACCATTAGGCTGGAGGTTGGCCAAATGTGACTCCAATTTTAAAAAGGGTTACAGGGTTAATCTGGGAAAATCTAGCCCGGTGAGTCTGTTTGTGCCAGGCAAAATGGTTGAAACTAATCTTAAACAAAATTACCGACCAGATAAACATGGTCTAATAGGAGAGCCAACATGGTTTTTCCAAAGGTAAGTCTAGCCTTTACAATTTACTAGATTTTTTTTTTTAAGGGAATAAACATGTATGTAAAGGTGAGCCAGTTGATGGTAGTGTATTTGGATTTTCAGAAGGTGTTTTGACAAAGTCCTTTATGAAAGACTTTTCAAGAAATCGGTAGGTCATGTGATCCAGAGGAGTTTCCAATCCACAATTAATAACTGGATAAAAGACAAGGAACCGAGGGTAGGACTAAATGGTCAATTTTCTGAATGGAGAGAGATCATTAGTGGAGTCCCCCAGGGGTCTGTATTAGGACCTGTGCTATTTAGAATATTCCTACATGATCCAGAGAAAGGAACGATGAGTGAGAACCAGATTTGCAGATGGCACACAATTTTCAAGTCATTAAAAAGAGTGGATTGTGAAGAACTGCAGAAAGATATTGTGAAATTTAGGAGACTTGACTTCTTAATGGCAGATGCAAGTTAATGTGAATAAGTGCAAAATAATGCATATAGATAAATATAATCCCAACTGTAGGTACATGATGGTTTCCGTGCTGGGACTCGCCACCCATGAAAAGGACCTCCAGAGTCCTTGTGGATGATACCTTGAAATGTTTGGCTTGGTGTGCGGCGTTGGTCAAAATGGCAAATAGAACGTTTTAAGAACAAGACTGAGAATATAATAATGCCTATGTGTAACCCCCTATTTGGGGACCTCCCATAATGCAGGGGCATTCTGTTGTCCCCAATGCCATTTTTATTCCCAGATCTCACCTTGTCTATCAACACAGTCCACTTTGCCCCAGGGTGCCAGGGTTCATTCTGGCAGGCAGGAGGATACAATTTGGGAGTCATAGGTTCATGAGAGTGGGGACCCTCACATGGTCTCTTTTGGTTATGCTCTCACAGATGTCCTTGCTCTAGGACACCTCTGACTCTAAAGAAATATCCTGGACACTCTAGTGGAGTGTTCAACAAAAGTTTACTGTAACCAAAAATACTCAGTCCAATTCCCAAAAAAAACCAACTGCTTTCTCAGTTTTGTAAGCTGGGTCAGTGTTCCTTAAGTGGCAGGCAGTAGGAAAAACCCACTCATGAGTGATGGGAATGTAGGCTCCAAATGGGGAACTAGGATCTCTTTCTTCCCTTATCCCCCCCCCCTTCTTTTGGTCTCATGGACTTCTAGTGCAAGAAAGTCCCAAAATGTTGAAAATCAATTATCTCACCGTCTCCTCAGTGGGCAGGGACTAGTGGCAAAAAATGTCTTCCAAAATAATAGGAACAAAAGTCTCTACAAAAATTCTTTTCTGCCAAACTACTGCTGTCCCTCCCTTTGCTGGGAGGGACTGAATCAAAGCACACCTTATCCTGACCTTCCAAGGCAGGGGTGACAATCCTCCTTGGGCAGGAACAGTCTCCCCAAAACACAAAACTCTCAGAAAATAAACAGCAGTTATTAAAAACTCCTCTTCTACTCCTCTAAGACAATCCCTTCCAGACCTGGGAAGTACTGACCAGGGTAAAGTCTTTCTTTTTTTTTTTTTTTTCTCTAGATCTAGGCTGGGGGCCCAGTATAGGAAATCTCTCCGACACTCTTCCTCTGCTCCAAACTCTTAACAAAGCTCCACTCCTCTGGATTAAGCTGTGGAGCCCAAAAATGGTGACACTTGCTACTCACAACTGCAAGACAAAAGTGCCAAAAGCCAACTCAGAATGTCGCACCTCTCCACATGCAGTACCTGCTTTTATGGAAAATTGTTGACCAATCCAGACAAGCCTCTATGGAGGTGCTTGCAAGAATGGTCTGCAGACTACAAAATCCTAGTCCAGGGCTTATGCTAGGAACAGTTTGGCTAGTGAGGAACCTATGGTTCTCTATACTTGTATAGATCCAAGATATGACCGCATCTTGAGTATTGTGTGCAGGTCTGGTCGCCCTATCTCCAAAACCACAGCGAACATAGAAAAGGTGCAGAGAAGGGTTAGAAGAATGATAATGTGGATGGAAAAGCTCACTTATGGAGAGAGGCTAAACAGATTAGGACTCTTTTTAGTTTGGAAAAGAGATAACTGAGAGGGAATATGATTGAAATTTTATAAAATCATGTGTAGTGGAATGGGTAAATGGGGAACGGTAATTTACCCTTTCAAACAACACTAGGATTAGGGGGCATGCCATGAAACTGGCAACCAGTAAATTTAAAAGAAATTGTAGGAAGTGTTTTTTCACTTGGCGCATAAGGTTATGGAATCTATTGCTGGAGGATATGATCAAGGCAACTGAGATAGTAGGGTTCAAAAGAGGGTTGGACAAGTTCCTGAAGGAAAAGTCTATAAACCATTATTAGTCAGCTAGACCTGTGAAAGTTAGTGCTGATCCCTGATGGATACGTGTGACCCGGATTGGCCGCTTTCAGAGACAGAATGCTGGGCTTAATGGTCCTTGGTCTGATTCAGCATGGTGGTACTTATGTCTTTTTATGGAAAGTTTTTGAGAATTGGTGTTCAAACAGTAACATATTATCCAGAGATGCCTCAATACCCAGCATTTTAGTTTTCTAAAAGGATGGTCTCACTAAGGGTTCTGTGCTGAATTACTTGAAAGTTGTCTTTCTTGGCAGGATCCCTGTTGGAATCGATCAAGAAGATTTTGCTAAAATTCCTTTCTTTGAAGGCAGTATTTCAGGTGGCTATTAGTTCAGTGCGGAGGATTGTGGAGTTGCAGGCTCTTTCTTGTAGAGAATTGTTCTAGTTTTTTTTTTTTTTTTTTTTTTTTATAGAGGATATAGTCAAAATTCCTATGGTACCCTGCTTTCTTCTGAAGGTAGTGTATCCTTTTCACATAACACTAATATCTAAATGGTGACTAGAACAATCAACAAAGATAATTCAATAAAAAAAATAAAAATTAAAACATTTATTAAAAATAAAAAACAAATTGAGTGAAAAATGGGTTTGTTTGTACATGTGAGCAATGAGTGAAACAAAGTCCTTTCATGCTTGTAGCTGATCTTCCTTATTGATATGTCCTTAAAAAAAAAACACAAAAAAAAAACACTTAAAAAAATAAAAATGCCCCACCCTCTGTTCAAATGTGTTATACCAATATTATTCCTACAGGGCAATAAAGACACTTCTACTTTACTATCATTCCACTCATGTGATTCCTATTGATGACATCACAATTTTCTAATTCTTTTATGATTCTTTATTTTTCCTACTGTTTGTAAAACAATCTCACATGTATGAACATACCCATTTTTCACTGTAAAATCATACCTATAAGGGAGCTGGGACTGACATGCCACGAATGCGCAGTAGAGAGCGGCTCTGTAGCTCTCACTCACCAATGGGCCTCGCATGCGCGGAAGACGGATCTCTCACCGACGTGCTCTGTTTACGCCCCAAGGTACAGGAAAAGGCACAAGAGCCGGCGCTCCGAGAAGCGGCTCCTCCAGCATAGTCACAGATTTCCCGCAGCCGGAGCCCGTCCCTCTGCCGCAGGGGAAGGGGGGAGGGAGTAGGGACGGACCAGACCGTCACGCAAAGGGACAGCAGTGAGAAGCCACAGTACACAGGGAGGGAGGTACGGAGAGAGGCAGGTCCCCATAGTGGCGCCCCTCGCCCTCTGCATCTCACAGGTTCAGCAGGGTACAGCCGGCCCTGTAGAAGAGAGAAAGAGGGAGTGGAGGAGGGCTGAGGGAGAGGGAAGGGGTTGTGGATGAGATGAGGGGATGGAAGGAAAAGGGAAGAGGATATGAGTAAGTGGGAAGGGTAAGAAGTTGTGGAGAAGAGAGCGGCTCTGACCGTGTCTGTCTGACCGATGGAATCTCACCCGTTTGAACGGGCCTAACGGCTAGTTTTATTTATAAATAAGAGAAATATGTTTTAATTATCTTTTTTTGATCTGGTCACCTTTTAGACAGTGTATTCTCCGGCAATTGGTGAACCTGAGTTTCTTTCAGCCTTATTGTCCATTTCACATAAGTCAGCAAGTGTGTCTGTCTTCCTTCTATAGGCAAGTTAACGAGAAGGTGTATAGCCAGCTTATCTCTGGGATGTGAGGAGGATTCTTTTGAGATATTGAAGGATACCAATGATTTCAGAAAATGCAATCATCCTTTTGTTGTGTTTGGCAGAGTCAGAAAGAGCGAGGCAGTGTCCAAGTCTTCTTTAATATGTTGGATTAAGGATCTTATAACTGCAGTGTATGTTTAAAAGCAAACCTTTACTCAAATAGGTTACATAGAAACATATAGAAACATAGAAATGACGGCAGAAGAAGACCAAATGGCCCATCCAGTCTGCCCAGCAAGCTTCACACATTTTTTCTCTCATACTTATCTGTTTCTCTTAGCTCTTGGTTCTATTTCCCTTCCACCCCCAGTTTTTAATGTAGAGAGCAGTGATGGAGCTGCATCCAAGTGAAATATCTAGCTTGATTAGTTCGGGGTAGTAGCTGCCGCAATAAGCAAGCTACACCCATGCTTATTTGTTTTACCCAGCCTATGTTATACAGCCCTTATTGGGTTGTATAACATAGGCTGGGTAAAACAAATAAGCATGGGTGACATGACATATAGTCGAATAAGGTTACAGCTTATTCGACTAGAGCTCAAGCATCTTCATGGGTGGGGATTTATTTAGTTTTTCTGCAGGAAATTTGTAAGGCAGTGACTTGGTTTTCCTTACATTCATCTTTAAAGCATTACCGTTTGGATGTGTGGGCGAGGGAGGAGGCCCTGTTTTGCTTCGGAAGTCCTGAGAGCATGTTTGGCAGCATCATACCCTAGATGGGAGTAGTTTGGGTGCATCCCATATGTCTGAACTAGTCTGGCTGGATGAAGAGGAAGGAGAAACTTAATCTTACTTCATAATTTCCTTTCCTTAAGTCCAGCCAGATCAGTCCAGAACCCTCTCTGTTCTGCCAAACTATTGATATTCTGGACCGAAAAATAGTGAAGAAAGTTAAGCTGTATAGGAACTGTGATAAGGTAAGTTAGATGGTTCCTTGTTGAGTAGTTTGTATTTTTATCATTTTGGAAGCTCCCTGGTTTTAAAATAAGTATATAAATAGAGGGGGAGTTATTACATTTATAGCTGATTACAGATAATATTGCCAGGCCGAGGTCAACACGGATGCATATATAGGGTGATGCCAGCGAACCTATTAATCTGTCTCCATCTGCTGGTTGTGGGCCTAACAGATACATCTGGACTGGTCTGGCAGGACTCAATGAAAGGAAATTATCAGGTAAAGATAAATGTCCCCTTACTATCTTTAACAGGTGGTGTTCATGGACATCCGGATAATCCACCCTTCATGTACTCATTTTCCTCCCTTTTTGGAGTAGAATTCATTAATATTTTATATAGTACATAGGGGGACCACTGCTTGGTGGCAGCTAGGTGGGAAGTCCTTGTAGGCTTTTCCTCAACATTTTAGGAAATGCTGCATGTCTGCATCGTCAGATGCCACTCGCATGTATGGCTAATTATCCTGTTGTCCATAGAGCACTTGTTAAGGTAAGCAACTTAGTTTTGTTTTTTTTATTGTTACTTTGTTACCTGGGGAGCCAAATACACATGCTTTGTTTTTATCTGGTCCTGGAGTCACAGGGATATTGTGCCACTTTCCCTGGAGCAAGGGAGGGAACTCTTAAATTAATGTCCTGACTTTTGTTCTGAATTGGCCTTTCCCAGACTCTCTTTGAGACTCTGTCATGCCTGTTTTTTAGTATACTTCAGAGACGATAATACATTAGGACAAAACTTGAAAGGTCCACAAGAACTCAAAGCTGTTCAAAAATTGTTTTATTCACTTGTGGAAATTAACATATTAATCGTGTGCACAGACCCCTGATTCGGACCGTGTTTCGAGTAACTGCGTTGGGGGAGGGGGGAACCAGATCTCAGTATAATTAGTGCAGGGGCTTATTCGTGAAGTCATAGCACAGCTTATTGATAGCAAATAACTTCGATAGGCAGGCGCCATACTGTTCTCATATAAATTCAGGGAGGAGATCTCTGCAACAAAGTTTTAACAGAGTACGGGCAGGAACAGCTTACCTGCCTTTAGTAGTTAGCTGGCTAACTATAGCCGGCTGCTTATTTTACTTACTGAATTGCGTGGAAATAACTAATAGGGCCATCAACCTGCATTTGCATGTTGCGGGCGCTATTAGTTTCGGGGGGGGGGGGGGGTTGGCAGCGCTTTTTCGACGCGCTATTACCCCTTACTGATTAAGGTGTAAAGCTAGTGTGTCAAACGCGCGTCCAAACGCGGGTTAACAGTGCGCTCCACCGCTAAATTCTAGCTACCTAACTTATTAGCTGATTAGAGTTTAGCTGGATAAAGTCTGAATATAACTGGGTAGGACATTTAGACGGATAACTTTTCAGTTATCCGTCTAATTGGCTTTTGAATATCCATCTCTTTGAGTTTATGAACTTGATCAGTTTGCATGTTTTGGTTATTCTGAAAACCAAAAGTGGTTGAGGATCTCAAAGCTAAGCTGAGGTCCCACTGGATTTATATCTTATCCTCCCAGGTTAGGGTTACTGTATCTTATTGGTGACCTATTTAGTTTTTATTTGTTACAAATAAGCCCCAACAATAATTTTTACAACTCTAATAATGTTTTCTATAAATTAATTTAAATAACTTAAGTAGGTAAAAATGGATATTTTATATTTTAGTTTTAGTTTCTAGAACGTAGTTTTGTTTTAGGTCTCATTGTAGAAGATGATTGTAATTTCAGAAATAGTTTTGACAAAACTGCCTACCATATGACAGCCAATAGTACAAACAGGCAAAAGCTTTTAATTGCTGTCATGCAGCTGAATTTGAGAGCAGCCATTTTTAACTGTTAGTTTTTGAAAATGTTCTCTCTGCAGATAAGACAATTGATCTGCTTAAAGTCTGCTTAGAACAGAAGTCGTAAACATACGAATTGATTTTTTTTTTAACTAGACTTGTTATATCTTACTTTTCCAGGAGGTGGCGCATACTGACTGATTGTTGTGTTGTCCTGAATCAGTTTTCCAGTGTCTTCTGATAATGCTCCCTAAAACTTTCTTATTGAGATTTGAAGAGGGCTCTAACTCATAGGGACATATGAAACCTGTCCTGTGCAGGCTTGAATTGTGCCACTGTTTTGACTCCTATCACCTCCACTGAAAGTCTCCACTACTGTCTCAGGGGAAAAAGCATTTTTTCCGCATTCCTTCCTTCTGCTCTATATGATTGACCCTTTGTCCTCGAGCATTTCTTCTGCTAGATATTTGAATGTTTTTGTATCATATCTGCAGTTTCTATTTTTTCTTCTAGAGCAGTGTTTCCCAACCTTTTATGTGTCGTGGTATGCCTGGCACAAGGTTCATTTTGTTGTGGCACATTACCACCTTCACAGTCAACATCTTCTTCTCTTCCTTGTCATCCTACCTTTGGCATCATCACCCTCCCTTTCCTTTTCCCCCACCTCTGGTATCATCGCCTTCTCTTCTTCTTCCTTCAATGGCCTAGCATCATCTCCTTCTTTTCCTTTCCCCTGACATTTTCTCTTTTCTTCTCTCTCCCCTACACCCTGGCATCATCTACCATTCCTCACCCTCGACCCTTCTGGCATCCTCATTACCTTCCCTCTCCTTCCAACCATATAGCATTACCGCCACCTCCTTTTCCTTCTCCCTTCACCCTTCTGGCATTATAACCGCTTTTTCTTCTTTCTCCTTCTACACCCTGGCATCATCACTACCTTCTATTCCCTTTCTCTCCACCCGTTTTGCATTATCACCTTCTCTTCTATCTCCCCTGGCATCACCACCACCACCTCCCTCCACTCCCCTGACATAACCACCACTTTCTCTTCCCTTCCCCCTCGCTCTACCCTTCTGGCATCATCACCACCTTTTCTTGCCTCTACCCTTCTGGCATCATTAACTTCTTCCTTAGAATCATTCCCACTTTTTCTTCATTTCCCTCCACCCCTCTAGCAACATCTTCATCTTAATCTTCCCTTTCCTTCTACCCTTCTGGAATATCATCACTTTATTTGTCCAGCCACCCAGCCCCAGTTAGCCCTTGTCATCATTCATCTACCCTCTTTCCCACTCCTTGCCATCATTACCTTCCCTCTCCCCCGAGCAAGCACAAGTCTGAGCAGCCCTTAACTGCTGCTGTTGTTTTCTCCTCTGCAATAGTAACAGCACAAGGCCAGCATGTCTTGCAAGAGAGCTAGCAGAGCGGGAAGCAGCATCAGTAGCAGATAGACACTACTCTCCCGACACCCTCTGCTGGCAGGAGGACATCCTGCAGGCTAGGAAGGGAGAAAAATGCAAGATTTCTGGTGCTGCCTCTTGATTCCCAGCCCTTCTCATGGCATATTTGCAAGTCAGTCATGGCACACAAGTGTGCTGTGGCACACTGGTTGGGCAACACTGTTCTAGAGATGATATCTTTATCTCCTACAGTCTTTATATATTGTTTATTGTGCAATCTGCGCATCACTTTGGTGGCCTTCCTTTGACTTGCCTCTGTCTTATCGATGTCCTTTTGTAGATGTTGTCTACAGGGCCAAATGCAGTGCTAAAGGTGGGGTCTCAAAAGGACCTGTAACTGCTTTGTTTTATTGGCTACCGTTAGGCCCAGATCTTTTTGTTTGTTAATTTCTAGTTCTTTCCTCTCCATAAAGGTATTTAAATTCAGCATCATATGTGTATAATTTTGCATTTCTTTGAGTTAAAGCATACATAGTACCCATCTCTATCTTCTGGGCACATAAGGATGGTCCCATGACCTCCCGACTATCTTTAGGACTACTAAATGAGACCAGAGTTATTTGGATAACTTATCTGGGTAATTTAACTCTGCTCATACCTTATCCACATAGATGGGGAAAATACTGAAAGTCAGCATTTAGCTGGATTACTTGTTATCCAGCTAAATAATGCTGAATGAAAATTGCCAACAGGAAAGTGGAAGAGAGAAACTGGCACCAAGCCAATTAGGAAAACAAAGGTAGAAAGGAAGAAGTTGAAATTTAAATTTTTAAAGATTTGAGTGTCAGTTTTGGGAAATGTTTATCTCTCATTTTTTTGTATGTTGCAAAGAACTGAATCAGACAGAAAACACCATGCAGTGTCTCTGAAAATCTCTTATGACATAGATAAAATCAGGGGTCTAGAAAGAATATTATGCAATTCATTTATTCTTTATTAACAACACATGTTGAAAATGTTTTTACATGACCACTAACAGACTTTATAAACCATCAATCTGTATACATTCTTTGTAAGCAGTTTTAACATTGTTCCATAAATCATGCAAATTATCAGTAAAAGTACCCTACCCATTAAACCCTCATATACATGTATGCATTACCCTCCATTCATACCATCCACACTATACATTCATCTAAGAACAATTCACCAAGAGAAAAAGCCCCATCACATATTAAAACACTATTCCTAAATATGTTGAGAAACACCTATATGCTTACACAGCAGTTGCGCTTCAAAGAAAAAATGTAGGTGGTGTAAAACTGCAGGCTTTTCAGTTTCTAGGAATTTTAGTAGTGGTATGATTTTTCTTCTCTTTGATTTTCCTTGTGGGATTGTTTGTGTGGCTCCTTCTATCCTTCATAGTGCGTTGCATATAACTGCAGTCTGTCCTCACTGAAGCAGGGTGGGTAGATGAGGCATAGACCAGAGGTCACAGGACCTGAAATGAATCTGTGTAAATATTCCTGCTTGCTAAGAAACTTTGAAAGCCTGCTTATTGTGTGTGATCTGTGACTGAAAATTCCTTTGCTTGTGTTGCCTGTGAAGTTGCATTAACTGTGTTGCTTCTCTGATTTGCAGGCTTTTCCTCAGTACCTTTACTCTGGCAGTATCGTCTGCCTCGGTCCTGCTCCTTCCTTTCTCAATCATCAGCAATGAGATCCTGCTCTCTTTCCCCCAGAGCTATTACATCCAGTGGTTAAATGGCTCTCTAATCCATGGTGAGTAATTGTGGGCTGATGTTTTAAAAAATGTGTTTTGCATAATTGTGTCAAATACTAATGAACTGAAAATCTAATTTAGCAATAACTGTTTATGGAATTTAGTTGTAGCAGTTTTGTTTTTGTGGAACCCCAACTCTTGCTCCCTCCCTCAGTTCTGCTGCTGTACTGATCAACATAGCATATCCAATGTTGGCTCAGAATGGCAGACATTGTCCAGTGCTCCAGTATTTTGGATTGTGAACTGTACTGCACTCCCTTTTCATGTCTGCTTTCATAGTTATGCCATAGACCATATGGTTTTGCATGCTTGATAACTGCCTACTTGGAATGAAGCATGGCATTCTAGCATGCAAGGTCATGTGGAAAGCAAAGCTTTAAGTTTCAAAACCATGAGCACAAAAACCACCAATGAAAGGGTACACCCAGAAAGTAGATGTTTGCAAACAGTGACCACTTTATTATCAAACATATGTAGTCACTGTTTTAAATAAAGTCAATTTCTTAGGTAATAACATTCTGCAAAGGCAAGATAGCTAATAGCAAAAAACATTGTACATTTCATGACAGCACATTCATTTCATGACATCCACCTGTACATTAATATATTAAAATAGCATCATTACATATACAGGCATTGTATCTTATCCTTTAGGCACAATCATGATTACAACTAAAAACATAAAAAGAGGAAGTGGCACCCCAAAAGCTATAGTACTGCTGTAAGGTAACAGGTACATGCAGCACTACTATGTGCTGTCAACCCATAGGACCCAGGCAGTCCATGTTGAGAGTGCACTCAAAGGGGACAGCCTAAGGGCCACTGCAGCAGAGTTCAGCATGAAGGCAGCAGGACCAAGACCAAAGAGCTCAGCTTGAAGGCAGCAGGACCGGAGAGTGCAGCAGGAGTGCCACAAAACCAGCAGCATGGAGGCAGGAGGCCCAGGAAGAGACCCAGCAGCGTGGAGGCACCACTTGCAGGAGATGAGAAGAGATGAGACACCAGCGGCATGGGGCAGGAGATGGGATGTCATGACAAGAGCCAGCAGATGGAAAGTGAATGGAGGCTACTTAAATACCCTGAAATAGGGGTAGAGCCTTAGTGTGCTGCATGAAAATGCTTCACAGAGCACCATGCATTCTGCGTGCTGGCACAGCAACTCTGTAGTGAGGACATGCAGAGCAGGTTTCTTCCATCTAGACAGCACAGCAACTCTGTGAAGAGGGCGGCCCAGCCTTTTCCCAAAATTGGGTTCTTGCCCCTTACTGGCCCATTTTCTTGACATATTCAAGGCTCCTTGCCATGTCGTGACTTACCGCTTGGGGGGTGGGGGGGACCGACAAAACAAGAGGGTAGGCTATCTTAAAAAAAAAAAAAAAAAAAAAAAGCCGTGAGGGCAACAAAATGGGTTAGACGCCAAGGAATGTCCGTTTAGAATCTTTATTATGGAGACTCGTTCATCCAATGTTAGGCCCGACTCAGGCCGAGTTTTGCCCCCACAATGGGGCTACCTCAGGGGCTACAATACACAAATATCAAATATGACTTGACAATACAGGACATACATAAAACAATTGTGAAATCATATGATCATATAAAATGGTAACACATAAAATGGAAACCTAACACTGATTGAAACAGAATAAAACAGAACAAGGTAGTATGGGTGTGTACAAAAAATGCATGATTTTACCTGTATGTAATATATCTTGAATATGTATGAGTATTATCTCATAACATAAGAATTTTCTGAACATCGGTAAAATGTGCAAAAAATATAATAAATACACAGCAGTAAACTTAAGACAAGATCGCATAACCAATGCCTATGATGAAAAATGAATCGGGAGAGTAACTGCACAATTAGCTAAAGCCACTACCTATTTTTTATTTAAACAAAACGATTAAAAATAAAATAAATGTGTACTTTCTTGAGAATAAGTCTGGAGAGGAACTGCACAAATAGCTAATGCCACCGACTATCTAAAAAAACAACGATAGAAAATTTAAAGTGAATGAGTGCTTTCAGTGGAATGGCAGTGCGGGAGTTCATAGTGTAATGAAACCATAAAGATTTGTTTAAAAGGCATATTGTTTCCCGCACTGAATTTAATATAAATCCACTTTAAAAATTAAGACATTACCGCTCTGTGACAGTTAGTGCCAATCGTGGATTTTGTAAAATTTTATATATGTATCTCTCTCCCGACGGCATAACTTTTAAAACAAAGCACGACTCCAAGACTTTGAAATTAGGCATTAAAATCTACAAAAAATAACTCCTTAACTTACTTTTAGGTGCTTCCGACCAGCATGTCAGTCTCCTTTCTAAACGTGAATGTGAATTGTGGTGAGGACTTTAAAATGCTATAAATTGTGCCAAAACAGATATCAATCAAAAAAGTGGGTGTGGCCAAAAATGCTGTATGTGACAGCTCAGTCTGTGATCTCCCGATTGCAGAAATGAGTATAATGAAAAGTCAATGATGAATAAAAACCAATGAAGTGAAATGAAATTAAAAAAATGTAATTATAAAAAATAATCAAGGCGATCATTGTATATGTCTAAAAAATAAAAAATAGTTACAAAAATTGCACAACAGACTAAAAAAATGCTATAATATATTGGTAAAATCATATGTATAAAATCACATTAATACCAGCATATGTGTACTGCAGTAAAACAAAAATGAAACTAAAATAATTATACACAACTATGATCAAATAAAAACAAAAACAGTATAATTATTCAAAAAATAATCAAGATGATCATTGTATATGTCTAAAAGATAAAAAAAATAAAAATATAAGGAATTAAAATAGATAATACAACAGACTAAAAAATGCTAAAATATATTGGTAAAATAATATGTATGAAATCACATTAATACCAGCATATGTGTACTACAAAAAGAGTAATCTATTTCTAAGTTAAGACCATTCGGTTCCATAGTATTGAACTCGAAAATATATTTTTGTTTTAATTGCAATAACAGATTATCTAAATCACCTCCACATGAATTGGGAACTGGTTGGTGTAACACACAAATTGAAATCATTGAATTTATGATTCATCTGTAATGCATGGGACACTAAAGGCTTAGACTCTGCTTTCCTTTTAATGCTACTCTTATGCTCAATGATATACTTATTAAATTGTCTTATAGTTTTACCAATATACAATTTATTGCAAGGATACTGTGCTCAATATACTACACCCATACTTTTACAATTGGTGAATGATTTCAATTTAAATTCCTTATTTGTACCTGGAATCTGTAGACTGTTGATTTTTAAATTTACAGGACAAACGGAACAGCAGCCACGGTCTTTTGTCAATACTCTTATTGGTAAAGTGGATGAAGAAACAAATTTTTTTAATATTTTTCTCTTAATTGCTATCATTAAATTTTTGTTTTTGAAACAAGGTAGTAGTTGTAAAATGGACCAATGCTTCTTAAGAATGTTTGTGATGTGAAAGGACGTGTGTGTGTATGTAATCGGACACACAATACGATCAGTGGATTTCTTTTCTTTGTTAGTTAATAATTCCCTCCTATCTACTGAGGATGCTTTTACAAAACCTGCTATTATGTGTTTTTTGGGATATGACTTTTTTTTTTCTTGTGCTCCTACCATGTGACAGGGGCTGACCAATGGCACTGGTAGCCCCTGTAACATAGTAAGGGCAAAGGCTATTGGTGCCATTTTGAATACTGGCAGCCAGTGCAGGAGATCGCTCTCGGACTCCCCTGCTGGACCACCAGGGATTTTTGGCACATCTCGGGAGGGTCAGGAGGGTGGGGGGTTGTAGTTAATTAAATTCAAAGGGTTGGGATGGGGAATGGGGACCAAAAAACATTTTATGCCCTACCCTAATTTGCTCCATAAGATGCACAGATGCCTTGGAACAGAGCAGGTTTAGCCCACCATTTTTTTTCCCCACTCTGAATCCTAGGTGCATCTTATGGAGCGAAAAATATGGTATTTGGCGGAAGTGAATACAGTTGTTTTTTTTTTTTTTAAAATAGTTCTTCGATGTACAAATGTAATGTTTATATGGTAACGTGGTTTTCACTCTTTCCTAGTTTCTTTCTTTTCAGAACTTAACTCTACCTTCAACAAATACCACTGGTATTTTTCCTAATCTGAACCTTTAAATGCTTAGTTAAATGGCCAGGATAAAAAAAAAATCACCTTTTTTGCTTTCACTTGAGTTTTTTTTTCTCATTAGTAATACATATATTCTCACAGGACAAGCAGGATGGTTGTCCTCACAAATGGGTGACATCGAGGATGGAGCCCAACCACGGAAAACTTCTGTCAAAGTTTCAGGAACTTTGACTGGCCCCTACTGGGCATGCCCAGCACGGCACTAACCCTGCAGCCAGCAGGGGTCTCCCTTCAGTCTTCTTTTTTCCGCGTAGCAGTTGCTACGCGGTTAAGGAGCTCTTACCACATTCCTGACAGGAATCTCTTCAACTACTTTCTTGAAGAAAAAATTGCCCCTCAGGGGTCTCCCTTCTTCAATTTTTCCTCCGCGGTACTTCGGTAAGTTTTTGCCGTTGTTTTTTGTCGACTACCGTCTAGTTTGACCCTCGAGGCCTGTTGGCAGTTGACGGTCCCGCGGCTAAATTTTTGGCCTATGGCCATGGTGTCTCGGGGTTCCGTCTGTGCCCGGACTGTACGCGTACTATGTCCATCACAGACCCACATAGAGTCTGTGTTTTGTGTTTAGGGAGTGAGCATGATGTCTTAACTTGCACCAATTGTGCCCTAATGACACCAAAAGGTCGCAAGGCCAGAATGGAGAAGATGGGACTCCTCTTCCATGCTCACACTCCGCCATTGATTGCATCGACGTCATCGGAACCGGCACCGTCAGTCTCATCGTCATCGACAGTCTCCCAGTGACCGTCCGCCATCGACGTCTTCACGGCCATCGACTCCTGTCCCTTCCCCCGAAGATCGAGGGGATCGGAAAGAGAAACATCGCCATCGACGTCATAAGTCTCGGACCGTCGAGGAATCGAAGTCATCGACCTCAGTACTGTCTGAGCTGCCTTCGAAGAAGTCTCGACCAGAAGTGGCACCATCCACTCCTGTCTCGCAGACACCGAGGCAACCCTCACCCCTCCGGGGTTTGGGAGCCGCGATTCCACCGGTGACGGTGGTCCCTCCGGCTCAGCCTCCGCCTCCCTCTCCCGTAGAGCCGGGTCTTGTTACCCCAGGTCTCCGGGCAGAACTGGACCGGCTGGTCCAGGAGGCTATCGACAAGGCGATGCTACGGTTCCAGACTCCTTCGGCACCGAACCCGGCACCGAGAGTGGAACCGGTCACGACCCGATTCCAGCAGCACTGGCACCGCTGCTTGCTCGGTTGGAAGCGCTTACAAGAGCCCTTCCACCGGCAATACCCGGGTCACCGATCTCATCAGGTGGAGAAACACCGTTCCGGATTCCCCCTTCGGGGGTAGTTCCATCGGTGCCTTGTCATCCCTCGCCACCGATACTCTCCTCGGGGGCGATACGCACATCAGCTCCACCGATGATTTCGATGTCTGCGCCGAATCCTTCGATGCCGATACCGATTCCTTCGGTGCCGACACGGTATCGATGCCGGCACCGATTCCATCGAGAACATTCTCGATGCCCCCGGTAATTCCTTCGAATTTCTTGGAGCCTCAACCGGGGCCTTCAGATACACAGCCCCCTCATGGTCCTACAGGTCAGCATCCTGATCCTTATGACACCTGGGGTGATGATACCTCTACTGACACCGATGATTTGCCTTCACCACCCTCTCCTGTGGAGAGTAGAAAGCGTTCCCCTCCTGAGGACCTCTCTTTCATAAATTTTGTGAAGGAAATGTCGGAGTTGGTCCCTTTTCAGCTTCAATCAGAACAAGATGACAGGCACCAGATGATGGAGTTGTTCCAATTCTTGGATTCCCCTAAAGTCATCACCTCTATTCCAATTCATCAGGTTTTTCTGGACCTTCTAAAAAAGAATTGGGAATCCCCTGGATCTGTTGCTCCAGTAAATAAAAAAGCTGACTCTACCTATCTTGTACAGTCAGCACCTGGCTTTCAGAAACCACAATTAGACCATCAATCTGTTGTGGTAGAATCAGCTCAAAAGAAAGCTAAACGAATAAAGCCACATTCTTCCATACCTCCTACTAAGGAAAATAAATTCCTAGATAGTATAGGTAGGAAAGTATACCAAGGAGCTATGCTGATTTCCAGAATAGCGTCTTATCAATTATATATGACCCAATACAATAGGGTCATCCTGAAACAAATGCAGGAGTACTCAGATGCCTTGCCAGAGCAGTTCCAGCCACAGCTTCAGTCCCTACTAAATAAAGGGTTTGAAGCTGGGAAACATGAAATAAGAACAGCTTATGACATCTTTGATACTTCCACTAGACTTTCTGCTACGGCCATCTCTGCCAGACGCTGGGCTTGGCTTAAGTCGTCTGACCTTCGCCCAGAAGTTCAGGACAGGCTCTCTGATTTGCCCTGTCTAGGGGATAATTTATTTGGTGAGCAAATTCAGCAAATTGTTGCTGAACTAAAGGATCATCATGAGACAAACAGCTCTCATCTATTCCTTCTGACTTGCCTTCTAAACAACCATTTAAGAAGGACTCAAAAAAGTCATTCTTCTGTCCACGGAAGTATTATCCCCCACTAGCCAAGTCTAAGCCTGCGAGGCCTTACCATAGAACTCAGCCTCGCCAGTCTCGAAAACAAAAGCCCGCAGCAGCTCCACAACCTGGCACTGCATCGGGTTTTTGACTTTCAATTAGAGAGCAGATGCCACATCCCTCTTCCAACCATACCAGTAGGAGGTCGGTTAGGCCATTTTCTACAAAAATGGCACCATATCACCACAGATCAATGGGTGATAGCGATAATCGCACAGGGTTACCACCTCCCCACCGGGGTGGGGAGTCCCTTCGGACTCCCCACCCCGGCAGGCGTGGAGACTCACCGATCACTCTGTTCTTCTAGAGCAGGAAGTATCCCTTCTCCTCCAGTCAAACGCTATAGAACCCGTTCCTCTCTCACAACAAGGGCTAGGGTTCTACTCCAGGTACTTTCTGATCCCAAAAAAGTCAGGAGGACTTCGACCAATCCTAGACCTATGGGCCCTCAAGTACCTTTACAGAGAGAAGTTCAAGATGGTAACCTTGGGCTTGCTTCTCCCTCTGCTGCAAAGAGGGGACTGGCTCTGCTCTCTAGACCTAAAAGACGCCTACACTCACATTGCGATAACTCAATCTCATCGCAAATACCTCCGTTTTTTAGTAGGCTGAAATCACTACCAATACCGAGTGCTACCTTTCGGCCTGGCATCCACACCACGGGTCTTCACCAAATGCCTCGTGGTGGTTGCAGCGTTCCTCAGGAAGGAAGGTGTCCACGTCTACCCCTACCTGGACGATTGGTTAATCAGGGCCCCAACCCAGCAAATCGTTTGGTCCTCCCTGACCCTGACAATTCAAACTCTACTTTCTCTAGGGTTTCTTGTCAATTACGAGAAATCCTATTTAGTCCCATCTCAAACCTTATCCTTCATTGGGGCAGACTTGGACACCTTACAGGCCAAAGCCTTCCTTCCTCATCAACGAGTTCAAATCCTTCTGTCCCTAGCTTGCCAGTTGCAGTCTCAACGCACAGCAACAGCTCGCCAATTCCTCATTCTGCTGGGACACATGGCCTCCTCAGTTTATGTGACTCCCATGGCCCGCCTGGCCATGAGAGTCATGCAATGGACTCTGAGATTGCAATGGGCCCAAGCTGTTCAGCCTCTGTCCTCCATTGTTCGCATCACCGATGCACTCCGTCTGTCTCTTGCCTGGTGGACAAATCAATTCAACCTCCTACAGGGCTTGCCTTTTCTTCCACCAGACCCTCAGATAATCCTCACCACCGACGCTTCCAACATCTGTTGGGGAGCCCATGTAAACAATTTACAAACTCAAGGGATCTGGTCACCAGAGGAAGCCAAACACCAGATAAATTTCCTGGAACTGAGAGCAATCAGATATGCTCTCAGGACTTTTCAAGATTGCCTATCGAACCACACAATCTTAATTCAGACGGACAACCAGGTGGCCATGTGGTACATAAACAAGCAGGGAGGCACAGGCTCCTTCCTTCTGTGTCAGGAAGCTGCGCAGATTTGGGCAGAAGCCCTCTCCCACTCCATGTACCTCAGGGCCACCTACTTGCCGGGAGCAGACAATGTATTGGCAGACCAGCTGAGCCGCGTCTTCCAACCACACGAGTGGTCGCTCGACCCCTTGGTAGCGACCTCTCTGTTTCACAAATGGGGTTATCCCCATATAGACCTCTTTGCGTCCCCTCAGAACCACAAAGTGGACAATTACTGCTCTCTCATTCGGAGCCAGCACTCTCGGCCGAGGGATGCATTCTCCCTCACGTGGACAACCGGTCTGCTTTATGCATTCCCTCCACTTCCTCTTCTGTCAAAGACTCTCGTGAAGCTACGTCAGGACAGGGGAACTATGATCCTGATAGCACCGCACTGGCCACGCCAAGTGTGGTTTCCCATACTTCAGGATCTCTCCATCCGCAGGCACATTCCTCTGGGAAAAGACCCGCATCTGCTCACTCAAAACGATGGATGCCTCCTCCATCCCAACCTCCAAGCCTTGTCCCTGACGGCATGGATGTTGAAAGGTTAGTCCTTCAGCCATTTAACCTTTCGGATTCAGTTTCTCGTGTCCTGATCGCTTCACGAAAGCCTTCCACAAGAAAATCTTATTCCTACAAATGGAAAAGGTATACATCATGGTGCACTTCTCAGTCCCTTGATCCCCTTTCCTGTCCAATTTCTAAATTCTTGGACTATCTCTGGCATCTATCAGAATCAGGTCTAAAGACCTCTTCCATTAGAATGCATGTCAGTGCGGTAGCCGTCTTCCATAAAGGTATCGGGGGTGTCCCTATTTCAGTACAACCCCTTGTAACACGCTTTCTTAAAGGCTTGCTCCATTTGAAGCCACCTTTACGCCCTCCGGCCCCATCTTGGGACCTTAATCTGGTTCTTGGTCGCCTTATGAAACCTCCTTTCGAACCTCTTCACTCCTGTGACCTAAAATATCTCACATGGAAAGTGTTATTCCTTTTGGCTATCACTTCAGCTCGCAGGGTTAGTGAATTACAGGCCCTAGTTACCTATCCGCCTTACACTAAACTCCTGCAGGACCGGGCGGTACTCCGCACTCACCCTAAATTCTTACCTAAGGTAGTTTCGGAGTTTCATATTAATCAATCCATCATACTACCTACCTTTTTTCCCAGGCCCCACTCCAACTCCGGGGAACAGACTCTGCATACCCTTGACTGTAAACGTGCTCTAGCTTTCTATCTTGACCGTACAGTTGCCCACAGGAAGAGCACTCAATTATTTGTCTCTTTCCATCCTAACAAGTTAGGGCAACCTGTGGGTAAGCAGGCTCTTTCCTCCTGGTTGGCGGACTGCATCTCATTTTGCTATCAGCAAGCTGGCATTCCTTTCCAAGACTGTGTCAAAGCACACTCTGTAAGGGCCATGGCGACTTCAGTAGCACACCTTCGATCGGTGCCGCTTCCTGACATCTGCAAGGCTGCCACCTGGAGTTCCCTCCATACATTTGCAGCCCATTATTGCTTGGACAAAGCTGGAAGACAGGATTCCATCTTCGGCCAGTCTGTCTTGCGTAACCTTTTTTCCAGCATGATGTACCAACACTCTTCCACCTCCCGGTAGGGTGCGGATGTCCTCTACCAAATTTCACCCCAGTTGTTGTGCCTGTTGCACGCCATTGGATACATTTGGTGCATGTCCGGACATCCTCAGCTCGGTACTCACCCATTTGTGAGGACAACCATCCTGCTTGTCCTGTGAGAAAGCAAATGTTGCTTACCTGATATAACAGGTGTTCTCGCAGGACAGCAGGATGTTAGTCCTCACGAAACCCGCCCGCCAACCTGCGGTGTTGGGTTCGTTTTTATTTTATTTTCGGCACTGCCTGTAGCTTTGAAACAAGACTGAAGGGAGACCCCTGCTGGCTGCAGGGTTAGTGCCGTGCTGGGCATGCCCAGTAGGGGCCAGTCAAAGTTCCTGAAACTTTGACAGAAGTTTTCCGTGGTTGGGCTCCATCCTCGATGTCACCCATTGTGAGGACTAACTGTTACATCAGGTAAGCAACATTTGCTTATTTATATATATATTGCTAGAGGACGTGGTGAAGGCATTTGGGTTTAAAAGGGTTTGGACAATTTCCTGGAGAAAAAATTTATGAATATGAAAAATCTTTCACTCAAATATAACAAATTACTTGGACAATATCTTGGACTTATCCAAATATTAGATAAATGGAGGAAAAGACCTCAGACTCATGGCATATCTTTTCAAACGAACTATAAATGTCAGTGTTTCTTGTGTAATCATCTGTCAAAAAACCATCCATCCATGACCCTTTAATCAATTTCATCTCTAATTTTTAATGTTTACTTGAACCTTTTTTGTATATAATTTATTTTCATAAAAATGGGAACTTGTAATAACTGAACATCCTCCTTCAAAAAGAAGAAACCGCCAGAAAACGTATCTTGAGGTGACACTGCTCTTCGGTCAAAGATGAAAGTCACCAAAAACCCTTTCTTAAACTGACGTTTCTCTTCAAATTAATCATAGTAACAAAACTACTGATATTGGGCAATCGTTTCGCCAGGTAGGCTGCCTCAGGGCGGAACTGTTTGCATCAAATCAAAGACCTTCTATAGATTTTATTTATTTATTTAAACACTTTTATATACTGAAGTTCGTATAGACATCACATCGGTTTACATAAAACAAAGGAAGCAGAGGGAGCGGAAATGAAAGAAAAGTTACAATAAAACAATTAATTGATTAAATATGAGGATCTAAGAACGAAGAGGAGGGAAGAGACAGGTGGATAGGAGAGGGGGATGAAAGTTAGAGAAAAAGTTAACTGGAGCAATATATGGCCTGGATTGGCCACTGTTGGAAACAGGATGCTGGGCTTGATGAACTCTTGGTCTGACCCAGTATGGCATGTTCTTAACATAGCGTACAATCATAACTTTTGGGGGGGGGGAAGTATATACAGGGTAGGGAGAGGAGGGGAAAATGGTCGGCAATTAGGAGTGGCGATGTGTTATGAGAAGGCCTGTTTGAAGAGCCAGGTGTTTAATTTATTTTTAAAGGTTTGGGTGCAGGGTTCTAGACTAATGTCAGAGGGCATCGAATTCCAGTGATAGGGGCCGGCGATGGATAGGGTGCGGTCTCTGGTGGAGCTAAGGTGTATATTTGGCGGGGGGGAATGAAAAGGGTGCCGGTGTTGGAGGCTCTGGTGAGTCTGGAAGGAGTGTGAAAGCGTAGGGAATTGTTTAGCCATTGCATGTCGGGGTTGTGTAGGGTTTTGTGTATTAAGGTGAGGGTTTTGTATAGAATTCTAGATGAGATGGGGAACCAATATAGGTCTTTAAGTATGTGGGTGATATGATCGCATTTTCGAGAGTTGGTGAGAATATGGGCAGTGGAGTTTTGGAGCATCTGCAAGGTTTTGAGGGATGAGGCCAATAAGGAGAGTGTTGCAGTAATTGATTTTGGAGAAAATTACTCCTTGGAGGACTGTGCAGAAATCGGTTTTGTGAAGGAGGGGTTGGAGTTTTTTTTTAAGTACATGGAGTTTTTGTAGTAGGGTGGAACTGATACATTTTTTGAAGTTGAGATTGTAGTCCAGGGTAACACCAAGGCTTCGTGCTTGGTGGAGTAAGAGGCCCTGGATATGAGCAAGAAGGATTGGATCTATTCTTCAGGTGTTGTGCAAGAGATGGACCCTTGAGCAGAGGTGGGGTTGACGCTACCCACAGGGCAAGCCCTACGGGTCCCCACCGTCTGTAGGCGGAGCTGGCTGACTGAGGCCGGCTGGAGCTTCACCAGTACCAGTCCTCGTTCCCTGCAGGTTTAGCCCTTGGGTACCGGGACAGGCTGGAGTTAGGTGGGCCTCAATCCGAGGTCTTCCGATGGATAAGGAGGAGGAAGCCAGGGACCAGCAGTGGTAAGAGTATGTGGTCTGATCTGGACGAAGCGGAGTTCTGGATACCCGGGCACCAAATGGAACAGGGGGCGCCCAAGTAAGAACAGGCCAAAGCCTGAGAAGCCAAGTCCAGAATAAGAATAGCAAAGGCGTTGTTGAACAGGCTGGAGTCGGGGCAGGTGGCAAACAAGCTAGAGTGGAAAGGCAAGGCAATGGTCAAGTCCAGAAGATAATCAGAAGCATGGTCAGGCAAAGCAGAGGAAGAGTCCGGAAGAGAACAAGTAGAGTAACAAGGGAAGGTACTGGAACTCGGATCAGGAACACGGACAGACAGGAACCAGGAACACGAAGGAATCACCAGGGGAAGCAATGAAGTACATGACCAGCGTGGAGACCTGTTGTAAAGGCAACTAACAGGAGCTGAGCCTGGCCTTGTATACCAGGACCCAGGGACGTCATCATCCGGGGCTGCGGGTTAGTTTCCTGCCACAGCCCCTTTAAAAGAAGAGGAGATGCGTGCGCCTAGGGAGGGGCGTGGCACAGGATGGCGGTGTCTCCCCGCGGACCATGGATGGCCGTCGCTGAGACAGGAGCACCAGTGGTGGCACGAGGTTATAGGTGGCAGCCCATGGCTGCGAGAGAAGTGGAACCAGATGGTGGAGCAGGCAAAAGAGGGTAAGGGGGCCTGCCACGGCTGGCACACGCAACATCAGGATTCTGCAGTGTACTTATGACCTGGATTAGCCACTGTCTGAGACAGGATGCAGGGCTTGATGGACCTTGGTCTATTCCTACCGTGTTTCCCCGAATATAAGACAGTGTCTTACTTTCTTTTTACCCCCAAAAGTCCCACTATGTCTTACTTTCAGGGTATGTCTTATATTGGAAAAAAAACCTGAGTGTTCAAAAAAAAAATTATTTTTAAATACCTGTCGGAGGGCTGCGTGGGTCCAGGCGGCTGGCGGCGGGAGCCGGGTGGTCGCGTGTTAAATCTAGGCCGGGTCGCACAGGCGCGCATTCATTCACTGCCGGTGGGGGCTGCCTTGGCAGCCCCCACCGGCAGTGAATGAATGCGCGCACAGGCCCACAGCGCCTGTGCGACCCCTGCGATTCGGCGCTGGGGGCTGCCGGTGGGGACTGCCTTGAGCGCCGAAAGCAGCCGGCAGCGGCAGCCAAAAGCAGCCGGCAGCGGCGAAAGCAGCTGGCTCCTCCGCCTGGATGAATGAATTCATTCACTGCCGCAGCCCCCACCGGCAGCCCCCACCGGCAGCCCCCAGCGCCGAATCGCAGGGGTCGCAGGGGTCGCATTCATTCACTGCCGGTGGGGGCTGCCTCGCAGCCCCCACCGGCAGTGAATGAATGCGCGCCTGTGCGACCCGGCCTAGATTTAACACGCGACCACCCGCCGCCCGCTGGCCGTCTCGAACTAACGCGCGTCCACCCGCCCCCCCCCCCCCCCCCCCCCCCCCCGCCGCCGCCGCCTGGAACAAGCGCCCACCCGCCCGCGGCCTAGATTTAACACGCGACCACCCGGCTCCCGCCGCCAGCCGCCTGGACCCACGCGGCCCTCCGACAGGTATTTAAAAATAATTTTTTTTTTAAATGACAGGTACGTCTTACTTTCGGGGGATGTGTTACATTAGCCGACCCCCCTAAAATTCCCACTACGTCTTACTATCAGGGGTGTCTTACTATTGGGGAAACACGGTATATGGCATTTCTTATTTACACTAGAGAAGGAGGATGAATAGTTTCCCCTTATGTGAAATTTGTGGGTAACTATGGGGTCCTGTGATATATGCCAGCATAGTTTGCACTATGGTAGATTGCAGGGATTTGCGCTGTCTTATTTTTTTTTTTTTTTTTTTGTTCTGAATTTTACAATATTCCTTCTTACTAGTTTATGCTTCAGATCAGGTGGTTGCCAGATAGAGCAGGGAATTCAATGATTCACTTGTGTTTTGTTAGTGCCATTTTCTGCCTATTCTGTTTGGGCCTGAGGAAGGAAGTGTTAACTCCCGAAAGCTAATCAAGAAATGTATTACGGTAAATTAGTCCAATTAAAAAGTATCTCATTATTTTTGTGTGTTGACTTTTTTATTTCTATGCATTCAAGTGATCTAATACAGCAACCATGCTAAAAGGATTTACTTGTAGGAGAGAGAACACTTGAGTTTAATTTTACAGAAAGTTAACTAGTGAGTTAAAGACCAAGTATCTAATTACAATTCCTTTATTAAGTTGTTTGAATTCACTTGGAAATGAGGGACATCAACTCAGTACAGTTTTATTTTAATTGCGTAACAAGGGTTAAAAAGAAACTAATTGTCAGACTTTGGGGATTTAAAAATAGTCTTTAAAAGTTTATTACATAGCATTATAACAAGAGAAACTGCATCTTTAAATGTGTTAGTTACAGAAAGAGCTGATCAAGAGATTGTTTGCATATGGAAATGGCTGAAATAAATTTTATGACAAAAAGTAGTTGGTACATATTTAGGTAGTTATATAGAGAAGCATTGTTAAGAGATTTGCTGTGTAAAATAGGAAGTGACCAGTAACTGGTTGCTTTACAAGAGTGCTTGCAGGTTTATTGCCATTCTTCCATTCCATTTCAGTTTGGTTCTTTTCTGTTGGCATTGGAGCACTTTATGTTCTACAGTTCAGCCTTTAACATCTGCCTGAACAGCTTTCTAGCTCCACAAGTCTGTGTAACAGAGCATAGACCAACAATTCAGCATAACTGCATGCTCTGCTCCTGCAGTCCATTTCTAGCTTTTCCATTCTAGACCTACTAAGAATCTTTATTGTAGCACCCAGAACAAAGCAAAAGCTTCAGAATTCAAACCAAATTATGATTCCTTTTACAGCTTTGATGCTTTAAATGTATTGCTTTATTTGGAAGAAATCTGTACCCACTGTTTACTCTGCACAGTTTCAAACATGAATGCAACTATTGGTAATACTGTGAAAAATTAAATCGCTCAGTATGTTCAAATGTCTTGAGTAGTTCCAGTTCTCCTGATCCCCTTAGGTGTCCATTTTAGGAAGAGTGCCACAAATCACAAGGGATCAGAGCTTCTAAATTCATGTCATCTGTACCATAACTGGATGATGTGGACTGAGTTATTTACAATTTTTAATTTTAACAATGTACAAATGGCTTTATTTATAAAGTTAATGGTAAAAATAATACAAGTAACTCATAGATGAATGCCTTTACATTAATGAAAGATAACATTTTCTTCCTTCTGACTGCAATAAATGCAGTCAATCCTGTCCCATTGCAGGAGAAAGGACGGTGAATCTACTCTAGGTATTTCTGGTGCCCAAGAAAATGGGAGGGTTCTGTCTTATTTTATTTAAAATATTTATTACCTGTTCTTCCATATTTCAGAGCAGGGTACATAAAAAAACATGCATAAAGATCAAACAGAAGTACAATTTAAAAAACACTTTATAAGGAAGCAGGCAGCGAAACAAAACAAACTCAAATCTGAGTTTTTAGGGCTTTTTTTTTTTTTAAGGACTTAGCATCTTTCAGGCTTCTTGAATATGATGGAAGGGTTGGACCAGCAGTTGAAAATGCCCTCTCCCTTGTTTCGTCAAGGTGGGCAAGCTTTACAGAGGGTATGTCAATGAGTTCTTGATTGGAGTATCTCATAGACCAAGACAGTGAACAACTTCATAACTGAGGAAATTCACAGAGAAGTGATATTATTCAGAAAACTATGTACAGTAATTGCCAGTTTGATTTGCAATGTGGTAGAAAACTGGAAGCCAGTACAATGATAAAACAGGAGTGTAATGTGTTCTCAAATGGGTGTATTAGATAAGAGACATGCAGCAAAATTTTGCAGAATTTGAAGTGGTATGGCATAAGCAGGGAGGCCAGCAGGGAGTTGCAATCATACAGACTCGAAAAAATAAGACACGAGAACTGTATGGAAATCATATTGTAACAGATATTAGATGTCTCAGTAAGTGAAGTTTGAAATGTAGAAAATGAGAGCCAGCTTTGACATGGGCATGCATAGAAAGAGAGGAATCTATAAGACACCTAGATTATGTACTGTGCTGGAGATAGGTATTAGATAATCATTGACTTCAATTATTGAGAGAACAGAAGATGGAAACCAAGAAAGTATTAAGATTTTGGTTTTTGTTGAGGTTAAGTGAGAGCTTGTTGCGATGGAGCCAGTCTTGAATTGAAGAAATACAGAGTGAGGTGAATTTTTGAGTAGATTTCAGAGGAAAGAAGAACTGAATATTGTCGGCATATAATCTGTAATGAACCTCAAAGCCACCAAAGAGGTGGCATAAAGGAGTCAAATAGACATAAAATAAAGCAGCGACAAAGCTGAGCCTTGAGGTACACCAGATGATGGAGGGCACCATGATGAATAGTGAGAGCCAACTAAAACTTGCTGCATGCGGAGAGAGAAGATTCAAAGAAATTGTGTACAGAACCAGAGAAAATCAAAAGACGAGAGATTGGATAACAAGTTTGAGTGGTCCAACAGTATCGAAAGTGGTGGAGATAATGAGAAGAAACAACATGTATGGCTCTCATACAACAACCTAGCAATCAACTTAACAAAAAAACCGAGGTCATTATACTTGACTGTGCCATTAGATATACAGTGCCAGATTAGTTTGTCTTTGATAATCTCAGCATACAAATCTAAAAAAAAAAAGTTCAAAATTTGGGAATAATTCTTGATGCACAACTAACTATGAAACCACACATTTTCTCAGTCAGGCCACATTCGCAAAACTACGATTAAGGCACATAAACCATTCTTAACTTTGATTTTAGAACGGTCTTGCATGCATTCATTTTCTCATCCATGGACTACTGCATTTCTCTTTTTGCAGGTCTACCATAAAGTACAATGCGGTCGTTAAAATTATTCAAAACTCTGCAGCTAGGATACTCATCGGGGCCAATATCAGATTATGTAACCAGTTCTTTTTTCATTGCACTGGCTTACCTGTACTTTGGCACATTCAGTACAAGTTAATATTAATGATCTACAATTTACTCTATAATTTAGCTTAAGAACATAAGAACATGTTATACTGGGTCAGACCAAGGGTCCATCAAGCCCAGCATCCTGTTTCCAACAGTGGCCAATCCAGGCCATAAGAACCTGGCAAGTACCCAAAAACTGTCTATTCCATGTTACTGTTGCTAGTAATAGCAGTGGCTATTTTCTAAGTCAATTTAATTAATAGGTAATGGACTTTTCCAAGAACTTATCCAATCCTTTTTTAAACACAGCTATACTAACTGCACTAACCACATCCTCTGGCAACAAATTCCAGAGTTTAATTGTGCGTTGAGTGAAAAAGAACTTTCTCCGATTAGTTTTTTTTTTTTTTTTATCAGAATAATATTTTTTATTGGTAACGTCAAACAGAAGCAACCAAATCGCTCACAAAACAGCCTGAACAATATTGACAGTGAACATGTAAACTTGATGAACAGTTGAACAAAAAGGACCTCTGGTTTGCCACCACCTGACCCACCTTTTTTTCGTTTTTCATATTTACCTTACAGACAGCCCTAATCCCATCCTCCCTACCACCCCCAACCCCCAACCAACAACCAACATCCATTCCTCAGTCATCCAGACACACACACACACACACACACACTTTATGTACCCCCCTCCCCCCCTTGAACTGCCCATTCAGACGTGTATCCATTCTCCCGCAGGTCATCCTGCAGATTTTTAGGCATTGTCGACACAAAGGCTGCCCAACAAGCACAGTAAACCTTGTCCGGGCGTCTGCGGCCCAACAAAAAGTCCATTCGTTCCAGTTGTACCATTTCGGCCATACGTCGAACCCAAACTGTATACGTGGGTGTGCTGTCCGGGATCAACCAATCTCTCAAGATAGTGCTGCACGCCTGCATGACCACCACCCTCTCAAACTTAACTTTGGAGTGCCTATCCAGTAAAGAGGGTGGTAGGGAACTTGCCACAAGCACCATCCCCGTAAAATCAACAGTCATTCCGAGGCAAGTGCCCAATACATTCGCTATGGCTGCCCAGAAGACCCGTAGCGTTGAGCAATCAAATAATCTATGGGCCAAGGTCCCGGGTTGTACGCCACATTTTATACACATAGCTGTGGGAGCCAAGTGCATCTGAAATCGGCGAATGTCATCACAATAGAGCCAATGCAGAATTTTAAATTGTATTTCCCGAAGGCGAATATCCGGGAGGGTCTTCTGCAAGCGTGCAAATGCAGTAAGGATCTGGGCAGCAGTGACCGAAGAATGAAGAACCTCAGTCCAACGTCCTGCCAAATGAGCCGCCCTATCCATGCTGCGAAGTTTCTGTCCCATATTCTTCCATGCGGTGATGTTGTTAGTAAGATAAGCAGTATCAAAGGTTCCATTAGCAAATTTAAGTTCCGCCTCTATGTCCTCGGCAGTCCACGCACAAGAACGAATATAGTGGCGGACCTGAAGAAAAGCATAAAATTGCTTGGCTGGAACATGGTACGTACGTTGCAGAGTTGCAAAATCCAATAATTGACCAGTCGCCTCATCAAACATATGATACAAAAATAACAACCCCTGGGATGCCCAAGACTTAAATATTGCCCCACCTTCCCGCCCCGGCAAAAATTCCAAGTTGTGAACCAGGGGAAGCAGGAGAGACCGAACCCCCGATCGTGCATTCAACCGTCTCCACCATCCCCATGCCAGGATACAAGGAGAGAGCAAAACTGCAGGATACGGGGTAGCGCTGCGGACAGTGGCCCGGGATTGAATGATGCTCACGGGAGAACCAGGCGCAGACATGCACAGAAGCATCCCGGCCGCACACAATTTATAGGTACCCGTGAGCCATTCCCCCACAAACCGTAACTGACATGCCACATTGTAAAGCCGAAAGTCGGGCATATTGAGCCCTCCACGGGCAGTGGGCAATTCCAAAACTGAGTAAGGAAGTCTCGCCCGCTTCCCCTGCCACAAAAACCTCTGTATACCAGAGCGCAGGCGCCCAATGTCCACCCCCCTCAACCAACAAGGTAACATATGTAGTAAGTAAAGAAGTTTGGGCACCAGAATCATCTTTACCAGAGCGCAGCGGCCAAAAAAGGACAGCGGAAGAGAGGTCCAAGCCACCAAATGGGTTAGCAATTTGTCTATGCAGGTAGTAATATTTAAGGCATATAATTTTTTGAGATCCCTGGGGACCCAAACTCCCAAGTATTTAAGCCGCGAAGGGGCCCAGTGGAAAGGAAAAGGCGCACCCCACCTATCAGGCAAATGGTCATTCAGAGCAAGCGCCTCTGATTTGGCATAATTAATGCGGAGGCCCGCCACTAAGTTGAATTGGTTGAACAGCTGCACAATGACCGGGACACTAGTGCGCGGCCGACCCACAAATAATAGAATATCATCGGCGAATAATGCGGTTTTCAAAGGGTGGCCGCCCACACTGAGGCCATAAAAAACCCTGTCCCCACGCAAGCGACTAGCCAGGGGTTCTAACGCCAATACAAACAATAAGGGGGACAGGGGACAGCCCTGCCTGACCCCACATCGTATAGGAAAACTGGATGTGGGCCTGCCGTTCAGTAAAATGACAGCGCTAGGATTACTATATAAGGCAGACAGCCATCCCACATACGGACCCGAAAGGCCATATTGTTCCAAAACCCAGAACAAATATTCCCATGATATAGAGTCGAAAGCTTTCTCAGCATCCAGACTCAGTATAAGGGCTTCTTCCTGTGATTGGTAGCTAAGTGCTGCTAGGAGACGTCGGATATTTCGCACTCCCTGACGACCCCGCACAAACCCCGTTTGGTCCTCATGTATCAAAGTGGGGAGTATATTCTGCATTCTAGCAGCCAGAACCGAGGCTAAAATCTTAATATCCACATTAATCAAGGAGATGGGCCGATAGGAGCCCACCTCCAAAGGGTCCTTCCCTGGTTTGGGGAGGACCACAATTACCGACCCATTTGCAGCATCCGAGAGCGAGGGACCCTCCAATAAGCTAGTGTAATAACCCTGTAAGGGGGCCAGTATGGGAAATCCCAAAAGTTTGTAATATTCTGACCCAAACCCATCTTGTCCCGCTGCTTTACCAAGTTTCAGGCCTTGAATTACAGAGTAAATTTCCGAAGTAGAGATGGGTCGATTTAATGCGAGTAGGTCCTCCGGACTCACTCGAGGCCAAGGCTGCCCCTGAAAGAGAGCCACCGCCCCCTCCCGGGACATAGTTTTAGCGCCATATAGCTGTGTGAAATATTCTAAAAATCTAGCCTCAATTTCAGAAGGGCTCGTGCGATGGATCCCCCGTCCATCTCTGATTCCCGGGATGGACAATTTATCCCCCCTCGGCCGAAGCAAGTGAGACATAAGTCTACTAGGGCGGTTACCATATTTATATAATTGATAACGATAATACCGCATAGATTTCGAGGCACGGATATGTAATAAATTATTCAGGGCATTACGAGCCAAATCCAAAGAGATTTTATCCTCTGGTCGCCCAGTACTCTTATGTAATACCTGCGCATCCTGGAGCCGAGCGGTAAGCCGAAGAATCTCGGCGTTTCGTTGTTTGTTTTGTTTGGCCACATAAGCAATGATTACCCCCCGCATCACCGCTTTCCCTGCCTCCCACAAGGTCCCGGGGCCAACATCAGGTATGTGGTTATGTGAAAGATAGTCCGTCCAGCTATCCTGTACGTACTTTTTGAAAGTGCCATCCAAATAAAGATCGGGTCGCATACGCCATGAAAACGGCACATGAGAGTAATGTCCCCAACGCAAAATAAGGCTGATGGGAGCATGATCCGTCAATACCATCGGATCAATGGTAGCGGCCACTAGCTGGGAAAAGCATTTCTCGGAAAGCAGCAAATAGTCCAAACGGGAATATGTGTTGTGGGGATGAGAATAGAATGTGAAATCCCGTTCTTGGGGATGAAGCACCCTCCACGCATCTAAAAGCTGCAGCTCCTGACATAGCAGATTAATACCCTTACCCATATCAGCTGGAGAGGACAGTTTGGGAGGTTTGATATCCACCGCTTTATTCGCCACCACGTTAAAATCCCCCCCCACAATCAGATTATAATCAGAATATTCCATAAGCAATCGCAGCAGGGTGGTAAAATACCCAGGCGCATACACATTTGGGGCATAGATGTTACAAAAAACTACTTTCTGATGGTATAACGTTCCTGCCACCAAAACGTAGCGCCCTTCAGCGTCTTGGCTTAAATGGGTAAGTTGAAAAGGCAGGTTCTTATGCACTAGAATGGCCACTCCCCGCCTGCGTCTGGTAAAGGACGAGTAATAGCATTGGCCCACCCAATCACGCTTCAACTTAGCATGCTCCACATCCCCCAGATGTGTTTCCTGCAAAAACGCTACGTGGGCCTTCATACGTTTAAACATTGCATTTAACTTAGTACGTTTAATTGGGGAGTGGATGCCATCCACATTGAGGGAAACTATTTTAACCTGCGCCATAATGGGGCAGAAAGCATGTTACAAAAACCTGGGGCCCCGTAGGGCTCCAAAATACCTTTCCCAAAAGTGTCTCGTGGCCTCCCAGCCTAGACCACTGAGACACAGACCATCGCAATGTGACCTCGAAGTACCCTATCAGGTAAACTGCACACATCACCCAGGACAGTTCAACACCCCCCCAAAACCCCCCTTCCCTAGCTACACAGACACACGCATTCATACTTCTCAACGTACCCTCCCCCATACAAAAACCCTCCACACTCCCAGGAACAGGGGTCTCGACCGTCTTTCACCTACGTCCGGGGCCCCTGCCCCCGGCCCCACCCCCCCCTTCCCCCCCCCCCGGTCAGCCAACAACGCCACATCTTCCCAAACAGGCTTGGCTAAGGAATAGTACTGTAGCAACAGAAGGTCCCTGTATGTCCCGGGTATGAAGACCACAATAGACAGTATGCTGGGTAGGAAGTCAGTTGTGTCACACAAGAGTAAGCGTTCCAGCAAACCAAAGTTAGGGAAGGAACACAGTTAACAAACATGTCGTAAAATGTAATGATGAGTGACGTCGCTCACAAGCAGCAACCAAGGCACCAGTAACAACCAATGGAGCTCGAACCGCAACAGGCATACTCAGCACATGGGAAGCAGGCATCTCAGTCCGCCGGTGGTAAAGAAGCGATGAAGCCATCCGCGGCAGCCTTAGTAGTGAAAAGATGTGTTTGATTGTTGTAGGTCACCCTCAGTTTCGCCGGATATAGCAGGGCAAACCGTATGCCCCGTTGAAAGAGTAGCGTGCATGCAGGGGCCATGAGCTTCCTTTGGGCCGCTGTACTGGCAGAGAAATCATTAAATAGGAGCAGTCTATTGCCGGAATGCTCCAATTTCTCCTTCTCCCGATACGCCCGTAACAGTTGGGTTTTATGGCTCCAGTTTAAGATCCGGGCCATAACAGGGCGTTGCCGGCCGTGCCCCTCACGCAGCGGGCCTACACGGTGCACCCGTTCACATTGCAACCTGCCATCGGTCAGCTCCAACCCCACCTGCCTGGGGAGCCAGTTCTCCACCAGCGAGCGCAGCTCATCGTCCCGGACAGCCTCGGGTAGGCCAATAATTTTTAAATTATTGCGCCGGCCTCGATCCTCCTGGTCCTCCATCTTGGCTAGGAGTTCTCTCTGTCTGGTTTGCAGTTCCGCCACGTGGCGTTCCGAAGCAGCCAGCCTGTCCCCCACATCCGAGAGGGTGTTTTCCGCCACGTCCAGCCTCCTCGAGTGGCCCTCCACAGCCGTTTTGATATCTTCAATGGAGGTTTGTAGCTTGATCAGCCGGCTGTCCAACGCCTCCGTGACACTTTTAGATATTTTTTTAAGGGCGTCTTCCGAGATCGCAGTCAAAACTGGTTCCGTAGGGCCTACTATCTCCGCCATCTTAACTCCACGCGGTCTGAGAGGTCGGCGCTCTGTTTTGCCTCTGGTGCCCGTTCTCCGCATGCCACGCCCGTCGGGCTGAGCTTAGTCGACAGCGACCCTACTCACGGCTGCCGGGAGGGAGTTGAGGTGATAAACCAAGCGGCGAAATTGCGATACGGTTCGTGGAATGAGGAGCGGGGCCGCGGAGCTCTATCCCCCTGCTTCCGTCTCGGCTTACGTCATCGCCGGAAGTCTCTCCGATTAGTTTTAAATGTGCCACATGCTAACTTCATGGAGTGCCCCCTAGTCTTTCTATTATCTGAAAGAGTAAATAACCTATTCACATCTACCCGTTCTAGACCTCTCATGATTTTAAACACTTCTATCATATCCCCCCTCAGCCGTCTCTTCTCCAAGCTGAAAAGTCCTAACCTCTTTAGTCTTTCCTCATAGGGGAGCTGTTCCATTCCCTTTATTATTTTGGTCGCCCTTCTCTGTACCTTCTCCATCGCAATAATCTTTTTTGAGATGCAGCGACCAGAATTGTACACAGTTTTCAAGGTGCGGTCTCACCATGGAGCGATACAGAGGCATTATGACATTTTCCATTTTATTCACCATTCCCTTTCTAATAATTGCCGCAGCACACTGAACAGACAATTTCAATGTGTTATCCACTATGACGCCTAGATCTCTTTCTTGGGTGGTAGCACCTAATATGGAACCTAACATTGTGTAACTATAGCATGGGTTATTTTTCCCTATATGCATCACCTTGCACTTATCCACATTAAATTTCATTTGGATGCCCAATTTTCCAGTCTCAAGGTCTTCCTGCAATTTATCACAATCTGCTTGTGATTTAACTATAAACAATTTTGTATCATCTGCAAATTTGATTACCTCACTCCTCGTATTTCTTTCCAGATCATTTATAAATATATTGAAAAGTAAGGGTCCCAATACAGATCCCTGAGGCACTCCACTGCCCACTCCCTTCCACTGAGAAAATTGTCCATTTAATCCTACTCTCTGTTTCCTGTCTTTTAGCCAGTTTGTAATCCACTAAAGGACATTGCCACCTATCCCATGATTTTTTTCCTTTTCCTAGAAGCCTCTCATGAGGAACTTTGTCAAACGCCTTCTGAAAATCCAAGTACACAACATCTACCGGTTCACCTTTATCCACATGTTTATTAACTCCTTCAAAAAACTGAAGCAGATTTGTGAGGCAAGACTTGCCTTGGGTAAAGCCATGCTGACTTCTCGTTGGGTCAATGCAATTCTAAAGATATATAAGCTTCTGTAGTCTTTATTCCTCTGACCACAAATTGTTGGACATCTCATCCCCACGACAGACCTGACTGAACTCTACAAGAGAGAGAGCTATCTCCATAGCTGGATTCACACTATGGAATACAGTAGTGCTTCAACTATGTAGCATAGCTGATCTTAATTTAAGAAGTACTTAAAAACCTATCTGTTTAGGATCACCTTTAAAGACCTTATAGAACAACAGAAATCCTAATATGCCCTTTGTAATATCAATGTTCTGATCATTTATTTATTTATTTATTTATTTATTTATTTATTTATTTATTTAGAGTTTTTCTATACAGGCATTCACGATGAGAATCGCATCATGCCGGTTTACAATTAACAAGAGGTGAAGGAACATAAAAAGAAACTTTAAAAGGTGCTCAAAAAAAAGATTGCAGTTACAATAAAACAAGGGAATTACACAACTTGGAGGAGTGAAAAGGAGATAGGAATTTAACAGGGAGAGTAAATTTACCAATTAAAGGTGTGAACCAAGTTATGGAGTTTGCAAAGTTTGTTTTATTATGACTGCCATGGTCTGGTTTTTTTTTTTTTTTAATTGTATTGTCTGACCATTTTATTATGTCCTGTTTAGCCCACCCTGAGCATGGGAGGATGTGGGCTAGAAATAGTTTTTAATAAATAAATAAAAGAAATGTATTGTGACCCAATATTGAATCCATGTTGGACAGTATCAAAGCTTGAGAGGAGGAGTATCTCAGTATTACAAACTTTCTGGAATCCAGATTGGTATTGGTCGAGAGTGTGATGATTGTCAAGAAATTCAGACAACGTTTTCAATACTTTCTATTACTTTCTTCATAAAGGACAAGGATGAGATGGAATGGTAGTTTACGATAAGAGCGGGATTAGTGGTGGCTTATTTTATTATTTTATTTTTTTGTTAGTATAGGGTGAATTATAGCTCACTTCAGTGAGTTGGGTAAAATTCCCATGGATAGGGAAGAGTTTGCAAATTTTAGTTCAATGAGTTTCTCTAGAGGAAAAGTTGAAGGCAATTTCCCTGGACTCTATTGTTCCCATTCTAAGTAAGAGACACAGACTTTGCTATCCGCATCTCAGAGATGTGTACACTTATACAGAGATGCATTTGAATCACAGGGAATATTTCAGATTTGTAGTAGGGAAACATCCCTTCCAATACAGTATATTGCCTTTTAGAATAATGTTGGCTGCACTTGTAGTTTCTAAATATCAGGTTGTGTTCAAATGTGGATGATTGGCTGATCAAGAGCATATGTTAGGTAAGGGTGAACAAATCCATTTGCAAGACCATTCTGGTGTTGGAGTTATTAGGGTTTGTCATAAATTACCCAAAATCCAGATTTAGCCTGTCACTTCAGTTGGAATTCACTGGGGCTCCACGGAGCCCACGAGCAGTGTCACAGAATTAGAGTGTACAGTGATGTAAATTTTCAGAGTGCAAGACATCTGCCTGGGACATACTGAATATGTGGGGCCATTATATCTTAACAGTTCTTGTTGCCCCATGGTGCTTTTCCATATGAGACAAGTCCCAGTGGAATCTAGTCACGCTGGGACTAATGGCCCACATCTGTGCTATGTGTTAACTCAGAGATTCCCTGTTTTAGTGACTTTATCTTGTCAACCTAGTTAAATGTTTGCCCTTCAAAGATTTCTCCTTACCAAACTGTTCTGGTAACAGTTGTTCCTACCTTGGAATGCAAAGGTCATATTCCATGCCCTTAGTCCATCTAGGAAAATTATAACATCAGTTTGCTATAATTAAGGGCTGTGATGAATGCTCTAAAAGCTTTGACATCAGGTAGCCACAAAATTAGGCACTTCTAAATAGACCATCAGGTAGTAATGTTGTACCTGAGCCAGCAGGCAGTACTGGCTTTCTGCTTCTGTGTCAGGAGACTGTCAAGATGGAACTGAGCCATCTTTTATGGGACAAACATAAGAGTCACATACCTGGCAGGAAAGGATAACCTTCTGGCAGATGCTCATTAGGATCATAGACCCATATGAGTGGTTCCTGTATTCTACTATAGTGACCAAAATATTCCTTGAGCGAGATACACCCGAGATGAGTTCATGACCTCTCCGAATAGGAAGGTCCCACATTTGTGCTTCACAAGTGGATAAAAAGGCAGACCAGGATCAAATGATTTCTCCTTTCATTGAGGGACAGGGTTTTTGTATGCATATGCTCTGATACCCCTAGTTAGAAAAACCTTAAAACTCAAGAGACTTAGGAATATTAATTATTGTAGTTTCTTTATGCTTGAGACATTTGGTTTCCATTTCTTTGAGTTTTCCAGCAGGAAACCAGTCAGGGTTGGTAATTCACTAACTCTGATTATGTAGAATCAAGAAACTGTTTCATCCTAACATCTAGTCTGTCCATTCGTTTTTTTTAGATTCTTTGGTGAGGCATCTCAAATTGTCCTGGTTCTGGAAAGGAAATCTATTAGTATGTTTTATGGTTTAAAATTGAGGTGGCTTACTCGCTGGTATGAAGGCAAGAACCTACCGTATTTTCCGGCGTATAAGACAAGTTTTTAACCCCTGAAAATCTTCTCAAAAGTCGGGGGTCGTCTTATACGCCGGGTATCGTCTTATAGGGCGTATACCGTAGTTGTCGCCGGTAATCCAAAGTTACAGCGTCTGGTGCATTCCCCGCGCCCTCGCTCCTCGAGTCACTCCCCCGGATGCTGTAAAAGCAAACCCCTTTTGCCCAGCACCAGCCGATCGGGCAGCGTGCCCTCACTCCTCGAGTCACTCCCTCCTGCTGTAAATGTTGGAATGCGTTGGAAGAGGGGTAGTCTTATATGGCAAGTATATCCCAAACTCTATATTTTAACTGGAAAAGTTGGGGGTCGTCTTATACGCCCAGTCGTCTTATATGCCGGAAAATACGGTAGATACTTTCTCTTCACCACACAAAATTGCTAGATTATCTTGTAAAGTTTTCACTGTCTGGCCTCAAAATCAAATCTGTTAGGATCCACCTTAATGGAATTGGCACTTAACTATTTTCATGTAAAGAGAAACGCCTTGTCTTTGTCCATTCTTTACTTGTCAGATTTATGTGGGTCTTGAAGTCTTCCATTAAGCCATTTGTTGTATCAAGTGACTTCAGTGTGCTGCTTGCCCAGCTGATAAAAGCCCACTTAGAACCTTTAAACTCCTGTGGGCTTAAGTACCTAATTGGAAGGTCATATTTTAGCTTGCAGAGTTAATGAGCTCTGGGCCCCAGTTACCTTATAAAACGTATCCAATTTTAAACTAAGATTCATCATTACAGGTTGAAGTTGTATGCTCATCATAAGTTCTTGTCGACACATTTCTCCAGGCCACATGTTTCTAGAGGTGAAAAAGCCCCGCACAGTTCAGATAACTAAAGAGCTCTTGCCTTCTGACTTGAGTAGTTTAGATATTCCACTCAGCTTTTTGTTTTGCCCTCAATAGACCTGAGATTGCTGTAACCAAATGGACAAGATTTAATTGGCTAGCTGACTACTCGTTCAGAACCAGGGCTGGCATTTGGTGCTGTACTATTCAGTTTACAGTTGAGTCACGGACTCCTGATGCAGCAGCAGGTTTGGTTAGTCTGTCTGTCTTCCTAAATTTTTGAGAGAGAGGACCCAACTCTCACGACCAATTATTATTTCAGGCTCTTTTTTTTTTTTTTTGGTAAGTTTTTTTTTGATTTATTAATTTATATTCTGTATTTCCAAAAAGCAGTATTTTGTTCAAAGTGGATTAGAAACCCACTTAAAACCAAATTTCATAAAAACAAAATACATGATATTTTATGTATTTGTGTTTTGATTGTTATATGCTACTCCACCCATTGGCAATTTTAGATTTAGCTCAAGGTGAATGATATTCAGGCACTATTGGTATTTCATTGGCTCCAGAGGGCTTACAATATAAGAGCCTGATTTACTAAGGCTTTTTACCCATTCTGTGTGCTATGGGAAAAATGCATAGTAAATTGGGCCCTAAGATTGTATGTGAGACTATGCCCAAAGTCTTAAGTAGCATCAGCAGAATTTGAACCCTGGCTTCCCTAATTCTCAGTCCATTAGGCTTCTCTGATCTGGTATACCCGTTTTGTTGAAAGGCAACTCTTAATTATGAATTCCCACTTGTGAGGCTGATTTATCTTGCTTGTTCCAGCAAAGTTCCTTACTTGTAACAGGTGTTCTTTGAGCAGAATTATCAGGAAGAAAGTCTGAGCTGGCACCATCAGATAGCTTCATTCACTTTTGTGCCCAATTATCTTGCTTTCCCTGGAGAATTCCTGTTACAGGCAAGAAACTTTAATTGGGTAAATTAGTCTTCTTAATTCCAGAGTTGTCTTTTTTTTCCTCTGGAACATTTTCATGCTGAAAATGTTGCTCGTCAGTCTTTTGAAAAGTATTTTGAGTTATTTTCAACATTTGCCTAACTTAAAATATTTACGGGCCGATACAGTAAAAATCGCGGGAGAGCGGGTGAGCACCCACTCTCCTGTGCGTGCGATACAGTAAATTAATTTATTTAAATTAGGGCCCGCGGCAAAAAGAGGCACTAAGGACACTAGCGCGTCCCTAGCGCCTCTTTTTGGACAGGAGCGGCGGCTGTTAGAGAGTTTGACAGCTGATGCTCAATTTTGCCGGCGTCTGTTCTCAAACCCGCTGACAGCCATGGGTTCGGAAACCGGACGCCGGCAAAATTGAGCGTCCGGTTTTCAAGCCACGGGCCCATTTTTAAATTTTTTTAAATATTTTACTTTTTTTAAACTTTTGGGGCCTCTGACTTAATATTGCCATGATATCAAGTCGGAGGGTACAAAGAAAAGCAATTTTTAGTGCTTTTCTGTGCACTTCCCTGGCGCCGGCAGAAATTAACGCCTACCTTTGGGTAGGCGCTAATTTCTTAAAGTAAAATGTGCGGCTTGGCTGCACATTTTACTTACTGAATCGCGAGGGAATAACTAATAGGGCCATCAATATTTGCATGTTGCGGGCGCTATTAAGTTTGGGGGGGGGGGGGGGTTGGACGCGCGTTTTAGACGCACTATAAGGAGTAAAGCTAGTTTGTCAAAAACGCGCGTCCAATCATGGGTTAACAGTGCGCTCCACCGGAGCGCACTGTTAACCCAGTACAGTGCGCTCCACCGGAGCGCACTGTACTGTATCGGCCTGTTCGTTAGTGCTGGATAAATTTTTCACAGATCAGTGAAATCATTGCTTACTTTTCCCCAGCAGGTGGCGGCATAGCTTAATTTTAAACCAAATGTATAGAATTGAATAGCAATAGTGCAAGGCTCAGATATCTCTAATATCCATATATATTTATTAAAGCCTTTTTTCAGTTAGATTTTTTTCTTTATAGTTATTTAAAAGCACATACTCTGGGAACTTTTTATTTTGTTTATCCAGATAGCCACATTGAAGTAGTATGATTTATTTTCAAAATCATCTTTATAGATCAAATGCTACAAAATGCCAGGATTTGAATAGTGTTGAAATAATAGGAGTAATGCAATGAAAGGTGTAGCATGTTCATTAGCAGAGGTTGATGCTTATTCTAGCACAGTGATGGTGAATAGTTTTGATTTCTGGTGTTATACAATGATAACATCTAGGATTGCCAGGTTGGTGGACGCTAGTCTCAGTGAGACTTTGTGGTTGCTTTCAGTTCTCAGTTATTCTCATTAATTGTCCCTGCTAAAACAGAGCCTACCTATGCTGTGTGCCCATAGTTATCTCTCACTCCTGAACACTAAATAGAAACATTTAGAAAAAGCACAAATATGATTGGTTTGATTATGGTGCTTCAGTAATGCTCCTAGGAATGGCTGTTGTCTATCCCTCAACCAGCTGCTAATCCAGTCCAATTAATAATGAATATACAATAGGTCGGGTGGCAAATAAGGCTCACTCATAAAAAAAAAAAAAAAAAAAAAAGGTGGGGAGCAGAGGTTCTCAGGGATTGGCTCTTCATTATCTTTGTGAATTATAGTGCAGAAAATTTAGGATGAAAAGCTTGGGTTGTTTTGTAGATAACGCTACAACAGAATGGACATGCCGCAGGGAGTAGACTATGAGAAGCAATCGTAGAAAGCTGCAGGAGTGGTAGACTGCGTGGCAGATAAGTTGCAATATGAAGGCATAATCACGCATTTTGCGTTGGAAATACAAGGGAGTGTAGTACACAATGTGAAGCGAGGTATTGATAGCCACAAACAGAAAGGAAACTTGGGGTGGGGCGGAATATATTTATTTGATTTTAGGGTAGTGAAAGAATGCAGCAAGATGGTGACCAAGTCCAAAAGGATGCATAGGGAGAGGCATAAATAATATAACCAAACCAATTTACAGGTTATTGGTGAGACCTCACTTGGCATACAATGACCAGTGCTGGAGGCTATACCTCCAGAAGACATAGGATAACCAAATGCTGCATGGTGTGCACAGGAAGTCATATAAGACCTGAGCATCTGAATAGACAAGAGATGGGAGATATGATAGAGAGATTCAAATAACTGAAAAGTATTAATGGTGTACAGGAGGCAAGTCTTTTTCCATGCAAGTTAAGTTTTAGAGCAGAGGGTCATGGTATGAGGTTTCAAGGGGGTAAACTCAGGAACAATGCCAAGGAATAGTTTACTTTTCATGGAATGGGTGTAAATGCATGAAACACCTATCTGGAACGGAAAGTGGAGGCTAAAATTGTAATGCATTTCAAGAGGAGATGGGATCAGCACGCAGGATCCTTAGTTTCAAAAAGTGGAGAGAGAGATGCATGACCTAATGGAACTTATTTGTCTTTGAAATTCCCTACTAGAATAATCCAGCAATGAGTATTAAGGTTGTCAGAATGAATGGCAAGATCGGTAGGCTGAAACATTAGAAGTTCTAGTGGAAACACAGGCAACCTTGTAGACGGGTCTGTCTGGTAGGCTGCATAAGGGACCTAGGAGGCTGAATGTATGGGCAACAGCCTTGCTATTGCTGGAAACTATTCAGCTTATTACAAAGGCTTGTGGTTATACCTGGTAAAATATAGGGGTGCTGCATGTCTGAGTGGGGGATCTTGCATGCTTATCTGTCTAAGGCTGTAGAGTACAAATGAGGAAGGCAACAAACTGTTCATGATAAGGAGAGAAATCTTACTACTATTGCTACTACTATTTTACTAGACATTTTTGGCACTGTACAGCTACATATAAAAGACAGTCTCTGCTCCATGGAGCTTACAATCCAGTGAAGACAAACATACATAACAAGAATCTTTGGGAAGTGTATTTATTGTGGAGCAGTGTAGCGTTTAAAGGCAGCCTCAAAAAGATGAGTTTTTAGACTTGAATATTGTCGGAAAAGGAGCATGACACACTGAATCAGGAAGTCTATTCCATGCATACACTGCAGCAAGATGGAAAGCATGGAGTTGGTGGTGGTGGAGAAGGGCACAGATGAGCAACTTGCCTGATGAACAGAGATAAGATAAATAATGAGCTGCAGATTGAATGCATTTGCTGGCAAGTAAGAGAAGTTTGAACTGTATGTGGAAGGGAGCCAGTATTACAAGAAGAGGGGTTACATGTTCATAGTGATGTGGAAGGAAGCTAAGTAGTACAACTGAATTTTGAATAGATTGCATTGGGGAAAGAAGGCTTAGTGGGAGGTTTGTGAAGAGCAAGTTGCCGTAGTCAAAGCAGGAGGTAAGAGTGGATGAGTATTTTGGTAGATGCCTAGAAAGGGAGGGATGGATTTTAACAATGTTATAGAGAAAGAAATAACATGCTTTAGCAATGTTGCAGATGTTCAAAGAGAAGGCAAAAGAGGCATCAAAGATACCCCAAGATTATAAGCGGTCATGCTCTATGGCTGCCCTGCTCTATGGATATATTTTTAGCTATGTGAACTAGAATAACTAGGCAGACTGAGCGCAGTTGGTATATATATATATATTTTTTTTCTATGAAATTGTAATCTCTAGAGGCAAATGGTGAATGAGCATACAAACATATACAAAGTGGAACAATTACTCAGCTGATTCAAGCAAATAGATTACAAGCACTAGTTTATAAATTAGATTTAGATTAAGACTATCAGAATTCTGCCATGGACTGCACTTATTATTTTGTGTCCTATGCCTCATTTATGGCATACAGATATAATCTGCTCTTGTTGAAATCCAACAGAAAATTTATTTATTTTTTTTCTGTGCAGATAACCTGTTAAGGAGGATTGGCGAAGTGTTATGTCTTATTTTTTTGATAGAAAAAACTTGTCTGAAGGAGGGTGGAGTTTTATCATTGATATGATGGCAGTAAGTACGAATTTATGGTGAAATTCTCATTTCTGCATCAGTGGTGTAATTGGTTGTTTTAACGGTCCAAGATTCACCACTCGCCCTTTAAAACAAGATGCAAACCTTCTCGTAGAAATAAACTTGCTTCAACAGAAGAATGTCTTTGTGCTTTATTCATATCTAATATCCTCCATATTTCTGTATACTGTCACTGCTGTTTTTTGTGGTAGCTTTTCAATTTTACAGAGAAAGCATTGAAGTGCTGGCGTCTTCTGCTAGCAAATTATATATTTTTTCGTGGCTTATGTTTGTGGAACTTTTCCATAAATTTCATCTGCCATTCAGTTGCCCAGTCTCCTAGTATTGCAAGGTCCTTCTGCAGTACCTAGCAAACTGCTACAGTTTTAATAACTTTTAATAATTTAGTGTCATTTGCAAATCTGATCACTTCATTTATTCCCTTTTCCAGATGTTAAGACACAGGTCCCAGTACTAATCCCTGTGGTACTTCACTAATGACCTATCTCCTCTTGGAAAACTGACCATTTAGTCCTATCTGCTATTTCCTGTCTTGTAACCAGTTACCAGTCTACAAAATGACGTTGCCTATCCTATGACTTTTTAATTTCCTGAGAAGTGTCTCATGAAGGAGAAGCCTAGTGCTGGGGGGTGGCCAACTCCAATCCTAAAGAGCTATAACCAGGTCTGGTTTTGAGGAATATCCACAATGAATATGGATGATTTGCCTGTACTGCCTCCATTGTATGCAATTTTATCTTATGCATATTCAGTGTGGATATCCTGAAAACCAGGCCTATTTGTGGCTCTTGAGGCCCAGTGATGGCCACTCCTGACCTAGTAGTTAGAGCAGTAAGCTACAAACCAGGGAAGCCAGAGTTCAAATCCTACTGTAATGACATGTGACCTTGGGCAAGTCACATCATTCTTATCAGGGCATCGCTGGTTAGGGTAACCCCCAGTGCAGGAGCAGGCTGGATCCAGGAACAGTTGGCTTGAGGTCAGGATCTTCTGCCTGACCAGCCACCTCTCTCTAAAGTTGCGCTCTCGGATTCTGGTGGCTGGCACGATTGGCAGGTGGTGCACATGGGGACAGAAAAGCACCCATAAGGGCAGCTGGCTGCTGGAACAAAAGGGTACCCATAAACACAGAACAAAGGAATGCACTGCAAAACAAGACAGGACAAAACTAGAACAAGATAAACCCAATAGAAACAGACAAGGATAAAGGCCAAAAACAGAAGGCCACAGGCTTGGGCCAAGAACAAGGCTTAAACAGAGCACAAATGAAGACAGGGACATGACAAACAAAATACCAGAAGGCCAAAACTATGGCCTAAGAAACAGAACTAAAACAAAGCACAAACAAACTGAGACCAGACAGAAGACCACGAGCTAGGGCCAACACACAGGACAAGAACTAGGGAGAAGTGCAATATTCAAGGACCACAACATAGCATAAAGGACTTCAAGCTAAGGTCGGGTGCTGAAAGCAAGGCAGGCTTTTAAGGATATGGCACTGTAGGGAACATGACCGCTTGAAGGCCTAAGCAGCAAGGATCGTGGCCCACTGAAGGCTCCTTCTGGTAGGAGGTGAGCAGTGCACAGTGATCCCCTTACAATACTGTTCCTTCCCCCAAAAAAGGTGGATTCCAGACACCCCTAGGGAGTACCTCTCCCTTCAGATCCCAGATGAATATGGGTTGAACAGCATCTGGACCTGAGTCTGGCCGGATTGGATTAGACTGGAGCAAAGTATAAGACAGACTGGATTGGTGCTTTTTATGACCAAGCCTGGGCAGAATCTGGAAGTGGAGCCTGCAGGGTAGCAAAGCCTGGAGCAGAATCTGGAAGTAGAGCCTGCAGAACAGGAAGATGTAAAGCCAGAGTCCAGCTGCCCTGGAGTCTTCAGAACAGCAAGGTTTGCAGCGGAGTCCAAATGTTGCAAGGGGTTGGGGTCAACAGCTGGATTTAGACAGAATAGGCACTGGATCGCTAGGAACCAGTGGTGCAGAGACAGAGTGCTCTGGATCAGAGGTTTCCAACTTTTTTGTTTTGCTGCACACTTGGGAAAGGATTCACTTCATTGTGGCATGCCACCAGCTTCCCCATCATCACTTTCTCTTCCCTCTTCCCTCTCCCCTCTCCCCCCAACCCTTTGTACCATCACCGTCTCTTCATTTCTCTTCCTCTACCCCCTGGCATCATCCCCACCTCCTGGCATCATCCTTACCTTCCCTTTTCCTCCACCTTTCCTTCCTTCTTATCCACCATCATATTCACCTTACCTCTCCCTCCACCTATCCTCACTAGTCCCTATCATATTCACATTCTCTCTCTCTCTCTCTCCATCACTCCTTCCTACCCACCCACATCATTTTCCCTCTGTGCCTTCCCTCCACACCCACCCCATCATCACCTTCCTTCCCCAAATCACCTTTCCTCCTTTCCACCTCACCTTCCCTCTCCCTCATTTCCTGGTATCATCTTCCATTTTCCACCACCTCTCACCCTCCACCCCCCCACCCCCTGGCATAATCACCTTCTTTTCCTCCACCCTCCTGGCATCACCTTCCCTCTCCCTCACTTTCTGGTACCATCGTCACCTTCTTTTTTTCTTTCACCCCCTGTCATCATTACCTTCCTCTCCCTTCACCCTCTTGCATTATCTTCCTTCTCCCTCCATCCCCTGGCATCATCATTTTCCCTTTCCTTCCACCCCTCTCCCTCAACCCCTTGCAACATCATCACCCTCGCTCTCCCACAACATCTTTTGGCACATTCTACTTCCCCATGTCCTGTAATGGTAGAAGTCTGTAAGCAGCTCTTACCTAGACCTAGTGCTGCTGCTGCCTCCTTCTGTGTTAGCTTCCCCCTGTAATTCAAACTGCACAGAGCCAGCAGGTTTAGCAAGATAACAGAACACCATACAATTTCTATTTAAGAGGAGATCAGCAGAGGGGAAAGCAGGAGCAACTGCAGAGAAGCGCTGCTCTCCGACACCTCCGGCTGGTGAGAGGACGTCTTGCAGGTCAGGATGGAAAGAGAAATGAAGATTGCAGCCATGGCACACCGATTGGAAATACTGTTCTGGATGGCTTAAAAGCAAGTTCTGAGCCTTCAAAACCTGCTTTACACTTTACACAAAAATCACTTCGGATTGTTTTTTTCTTTATTGGAACACTTCTTCCACTCCCAGAAAGGAGCTGCAAGAACTAACTGGAGTTGGGACTATAGCACTAATGTTAGTGGCTGGACAAGGATGGAGAGTCCACACTCCCAAGTTTTACATTAGAGAAACACTTTTCTTTCATGGGTTGCCAAAATATAATAAATACCTTGGCTGATGTTCTAGGCATGAAAAAATTGAGCCAGATTTGAGGGAGTTGATGTAGCCATTCCTGTGGGGTTCAACTGGCGTCAGCTGGATATCTGGGCACTGTTGCTGGTTAAGGGTAACCCCTAGAGCTGGACCACTCCCCCCCCCCCCCCCCAAGTTGAGTTCTTAGGTTCTGATAGCTGGCAGGACTTGGCAGGTGGTGCACACGGAGACACAAAGGCACCCATAAGGGCAGCTGGCTGCTGGAACAAACAAGAAACAAGAGCGTCAACAAACAGCACACAATAGAAAGTGCACCCTAAAACAAGACAAACACAGTAGAAACAGATAACCAGAATCAGAAGGCCTCAGACTTGGACCAAGTGTAAGGCTTGGAGGCTTGAGCAGCAGGGGTCATGGTCCATGGTCCACTGAGGGCCAAGAGAGGTGTGCACTGCACACAGATCTCTTACAACCTTCCACTGTCTCAGATACAAACTTGGGAACTGGTTTACTAAGGCTTTTCTTCCACTCTGTATCTATGGGGAAAAATGCTTAGTAAATGAGGCCCTTAGCTTGTAAGCCTTCTGGAAATAGGAAAGTACCTACATTATCTGCTTTGAAGTGTCACAAAAGGCAGAATAAAAAAAAAAGGGCCTTCTGAAAATCCAAATATGCTATATCAACCTTTATCTACATGGTTTACACCTTCAAAAACTATAAAATATTGGGAAGGGCAGACGTGTCTTTGGTAAAACCATGCTGACTTTTTCCCTGTTAAGCTATGTCTGTCTATATAGCTGGTGATTTTGTTTTTAAGGATTGCTTCTTCCATTTTGCCTGGCACAGACATCAGGCTCACTGGTCTATAGTTTCCCAGGTCATCTCAGAGCCTTTTTAAATGTAGATGCTACACTGGCCACCTTCCAGTGATTTGTTGCTCTTAACTTTGTCAATCTGATCTATTACTACTTCTATTTGTTTTAGTTGCTCAGAATCTCCATCATGAAAGAATGTTTTAGGTGTGGGTATGTTCCCAAGATCCTCCTCTGTAAAGATGGAGGCAAAGAATAAATTCAGTTTTTCTGTTATTTCTTTGTCCTCCCTTTTGCACCCTCATTCATTTAGTGGTCTAATCAACTTCCTCACAAGTGTTTTGCTTCAGATGTACCTGAAAAGTTTCTAACACTAATTTTGTCTCACTGGAAAGCATCTTCTCAAATTCTCTTTTAGCCTATCTTACTACTGTTTTACAACTAAGTTGCCTATTTTTATCATTTAGGTCTGCTTTCTATTTTTTCAACCTTGCCCATTGAGCTTTAACTGCCTCCTTTTTCTCACCATTAAACCATGCTGGCAGTTGTTTGTTCTTCCTTCAGCCTTTTTTAATGCATGGAATATACTTTATCTGGGCCTCCAAAATGATATTTTTAAACAATGTCCACACCTCATGCAAGCTTTTAACCTTTACGACTGCTCAGTTTTATTTTATTTATTTATTTTTTACATTTCTTCATTCTATCATAGTTTAGACTCCCTTTTTAAAGTTATATGCCACTGCCATAGTTTTATTTAATGTCTTCACTCCAGTAATTGTAAAATTTGATTGCATTATGATCACTACTAGTTAGCAGCCCCACCACTGTATCTCCTTGCATCAGGTCTTGGATTTCACTGAGGACTAGAGCTAAAGTAGCTGCCCTTCTCGTCTGTTATAGGACTAACTGCTGAATGAATCAATCATTTATGGCATCTAGAATCTTACCCTCTCTAGTATGTCCTGTTGAGAAATAAACCCAATACTGGGGTAATTGAAATCTGCCATTATTGTTGTGTTACTGGATTTATTTGACTGTTTAATTTCAGCTAGCTTTTTATTTATAAAATTAGAAATACTGCCTATTACAAACTTCTCACTGGGCAGTTCACAAGCCTTATTTAAAGTACCTAAGCCAGCTTTCCCAGTAAAGGCTGCTTTCTAAAGGTACAGTGGGAAATGGTCAGTCAGTATAGGATGTGTATGGATATGTATGTATACACATTTATAGGCCAACAAATAGCAGAGCTTTAACCATGGAAAGCTTGAAGTGTGTTTCTTTTATTGCTTCATCTGAGTGAAGGGTAATGATAAACCTGGGCTGTTGCAATCCTGCAACAAAGGTGAGCTAATGCTCTGGTAGTGCATTGTTTACAGATGGCTAAATCGATAAAATGGGCCTGTACAATGCAGGAACTGTGTGTTAAAAAAAAAAAAAAAAAACACAAAACAAAGTGCTGTTTTTCTTTTCTTGTGATGTATGTATGTTCTTTGGAGCCTTATGTTGTGCAGACATCTGTTGTGAATGTATGTAAAGATAACACAGTAGTGAACAGCTTATTAGCAATAAGCTTAACTGTCGGAAAAGATGAGTTCCTATGCAAGTCTGATATTAACATTTAATGTCAAAATATGCTATTCACACAATATTGCGAGAGTTTTTGGTACTATACTTATCATTTTGACGTCTAAGAGAGCAAGATTTAAAAAAGATCCTAAATTACTTAAATCTAATATCTTTCTTTCTATTGATAAAATGTATGTAGGAATTATTATAATATGGTCACAAGAGTAGAAGAGATGTACAAGGAAATATTTAAATTACATAAAATCAAAATCTATTTGACTAAAAATGTAATAAATGTTAAAGAGCTCAGATTTGTTTGTATAGTATTTACTCATACTGCTAAATAGGGATGTGCATTCGTTTTTCACGAAGACTATTTCAATGAAATTGTATAATTTGTCCTGGTTCAGGAGAACCGAAAAACGAAAGCAATTTTTCCGAAATTTCAGAAAAATGTGGTTTTCAGGTTAGTGCGCGCTAACTTTGTTTCCTTTTTTTCCCAACCTGCAGTAACCCCTGTTAGCGTGCACTAATGGGAGTTAGTACACACTAACCCGAGAATCGGGGTCCCCCGGGAAAACAAAAAAAGCCCGAACTGCGGGAAAAATGAAATTTCCCGTGGTGGGCCAAAAACGAAGCCCGAACCGAGTTGTTTTACCGCTGCACATCTCTACTGCTAAAATCTGTTTCATGTGCAATGCAACATTGTAAAATAACAGTGCACAAAGTTGTACATCTGCAGGAGTTTCCAAATTCTGTAGTCAAATACAGTGGGGCTCAAAGCTGCAGAAGACTACCACAGAGAGGTTGGAAGTAAAGGATGTAAACAACAAAGAAATATGTCAAGTGATGCAGTCTCTAATATAACTGATGTGGTCTGCGTTTCAATGATAAATGTACCTCAGAGTGAAAAGTTTAAAAATATAATACTAAAAAACTTGGACCCAGGTGCACTTTGACTATAGACAATGATCCTTTCTTTGAACTGTGCACTAACAGTATTTTTTGATAGATATTCAGGTTACTTATAACTTATTGTACTTTTAGCTAATATGAACAACTGACATTTTTGAAGCCTGCGCTTTTTTTTTTTTTTTTTTTAATTTGGATTTGCTGGGGTTGAAAATCACCAATATAATTACCACTTTCTTTTTTTTAGGTTTGTGGAACCTTGTTTCCCTTTTTTCCAACCTGTGCTTATTTGTCCTCATGCCATTTGCCTTTTTCTTCCTCGAATCTGAAGGTTTTGCTGGGTTAAAAAAGGTAAAGATTTTATATTTTCTGAATTACTTTTGTCTACCTAAGTTGAAGCAGTAAATGTAGTTTGCTGAATCATTTTTGACTTAGAATTTCTTATTCACAAAGTTAAATTTTTTGGGTCTAAGTAGCATTCAGAATATTTTTCAGAATTGTGCCTTTGATGAAAGCGAAGGCATTTAGATTCTACATGTAAGAATTAGAATGAAGGTTATATTTTTAATATCAGATGATGCAAGTACTCACACTCTCACTCTCACACTCACAAACACAATCACACACACACAATCACACAATTTTGGAGGGAGAAATCTATTTTAGGATGTTAGAGGCTGTAGGCCTTATTAAAAATATTTTTCCTTAGAAACAGAATGGAAAAAAATTCTAGAAGTAGGTATATTTTGTCCTAGAGTACTAGCCTTGCATGATTGAATTGCAATATCAAATCCATTGATACATCTCAGTGTACCATTATTTCCAAGGGAACACGTTTCTTTGCCTGACAATACAGGCCTGGGAACACTGGAAGAAACAGAAGTGATATGTTTTTGAAGTATTTTTAAGCGATGCAAATTTTGTTGTGGTTTTTTTTCATTAAAACAAAATATATTTACTGTTCATGTCATGATTAGCAGAGATGCTAAATGAATATAGGTGTGCAATCTGCATGCTTATATTTGTAGATGGAATACGTAGGCATAAAAGTATATAAATAAAAATGTATTTTGTATTTTTGTATGCCCTATTTCGTAAACAGTGAAGACATACAATGGCATTGTTTAATATTGGAATGAGTTTTAATTGCTAGAAATTCTTGTTTGCTCAATAAAACAAGTATGTTTTATCTGTAGAAGTTGGGAATGCACTGAAGTGGTCGAGGTTGTAATCTTGTGCATCATAAATTGAGTAATCTCTGGCTGATGAACATAATTTTTTCTGGATCAGAGAGACTGTGACTCTGCACTATCTTTTCATTTGTCTCATAAGATCAAAGCATTACAAGCATGATCAAAAATCATTCTAATTAGCTGGCTGCTGAATGATCCAAGTAGACAGCATTTGGTGATCTCAGAGTAAAAGAAAACACAAATTTGGCAACCTTTATATTGTTTATCTAGTGCAAAGAAGCTTATTAATATATTGCGTATAAAACCATAGCAGTGTTTGGCACAGCACGTTTGAACTGTAAGGAAGAAAGGGTGGAAAGACACAATCATTTTGATAATTGTCTGATGCTTTGTTTTACTAAACTTTAACACTGAGGAACTGATGTAATAAGCTGCATAGAGCCTACCATGATTTTTTTTTTTTTTTTAGTGGCTAAAGGGGTGCACCACTTGGCCCCCATACCGGTGAGTGATTTCCTCTGAGGAGGAAGGGCCATCAGGTTCGATGGTGTCTCAGGGATGCATGGTGCTCCACCAGCTCCCCCAGGGCCATCTGGATCGGTCCCATCTGTGCCTTCAATGCTTACAATCCCCCTGATGCTGGTGGATCCATCAGTTCTCCTATGGCCTAGACATTCATCGATGCCTTGCACTCATTCTTCGGTGCCTTTGAGACCTACGCCTCGACTGCCGTTGGGTCTTCGATTTCCCCCCCCCCCCCCCCCACCCCGCATCCCTGGAAGGACGCAGTGAAGGAGAGGCCCATTATGACCTCTGGTAAGGGGAGGTGTCCATGTCTTCCACTGAGGAATCAGAGGATCAGCCTTCAGAGCCCTCTCTACCAGAGGAACAGTGAAAGTCTCCCCCAGAGGATCTCTCATTTGCGGCCTTTGTAAAAGCCATGGCAGAATCTGTGCCTTTCCAGCTTTTAACAGAGCAGGACACTAGGCACAAGATGCTAGAGATTCTGCAGTTCATGGATGCCCTGAAAGGAGGTGGTGGGGTGCCAGCCATGATATCTTCAAGGAGCTGATAGCCCACCTTTAGGAGCATCTCATCTCTTGCCACCAGTGAACTGGAACACTGACGCAATTTACCTAGTCCAGCCTACCATTGGGTCAAGTGCCGTCAGTTCCCCCACCAATCGGTGGTGGTAGTCAGCCTTGAAGACGGCAATGAGGATCCACACCCATGCCTTGGCTCCCCCAGGGCGGGAGCATAGGGCTCTCAATGCCCTTGGATGCAGAGTATTTCAGGGCACAATGTTATCTGCCCAAATTGCTTGCTACCAATTGTGTATAGGGCAATACTCCAGGAACCTGTGGAAACAAGCCCTTGAATTCAGTAAACGCCTACCACAGCAAATCCAGGAGGACTTCCAAAAAATTGTTCAGCAGGGCCTGGAGTGCAATAAGCACGAATTTCGCTCTGCTTATGATATCTTCGAGACAGCCATGAGAACTGCTGCGGCAGGCATCTGGGCTCAATGTACGGTGTGGCTACGTGCCTCAGATATATGCCCTGAAATCCAGGACCGCCTCGCTGACTTGCCATGCACAGGGGAAAATCTGTTCGGTGATAGAATCAAGGAAGCATAGCACAACTGAAGGACTATCGAGACCCTTCACCAATTGTCAGCTAGTACCTCTGACACCCAGCCACCCAAGAAGCCCCCTCATCAATATCTGAAGAGGCCCTTCTACCTGCTATATAAATACTACTCGCTGGTTCCGAGGACCAGACCTCCGTGACCTCCTACCAGAGCAAGGCCCAGACAGCCTCGGGCACCCCATGCAACCACAGTTCCACCACAGAACACCTCCACTGGGTTTTGACTGGTGGCCAGGGAGTATGAACCAGCCCTCACCTCAGGACATCAAAATTGGGGGTCGGCTCCAGCTATTCACGGACCGATGGACCTCTGTAACATCGGTCCTCTGGGTCCTGTCCATCGTGTGTCAGGGTTACAGTTTGCACTTTCAGTGAGTTCCACCCCATTTGCCTCTGTGGCTCCGGTGGAGGCAGACTAGAGACTTAAAATTGCTTCGGGTAGAGCTCTCCACTCTTGTACTGGCTCGGTTGGTCAAATGCGTTCTGCCCAGTCCAGTGAAGGATTCTACTCTAGGTATTTTCTAATCCCCAAGAAGGGGGGGGGGGGGAACGGGACTCTGGCCCGTTCTGGACCTGAGGTCTTTAAATTGTTTCTTGGTGAAGAAGTTCAAAATGGTCTTGTTGGGCACCTTGATCCCCCTTCTCAAAGTGGGAGACTGGCTCTGCTCCCTAGATCTAATAGACACATATTCCGATTATCTCCATCTTTCCAGTGGCTCGGCAATACCTTCGATTCCTGGTCGATGGGAATCACTACCAGTATTGCGTTCTGCTCTTTGGCCTGGCATCTGCACCCTGTGTCTTTACCAAGTGCCTAGAGGTTGTCGGTGCCTATCTTCAGAGATAGGGGATTCATGTCTTCCCATACCTTAAAGATTGGCTTATCAAGAGCATTTCAGAATAGGGGATACTGAGTGCCCTGCGCACCTCAATACAAATTTTGGAAATCCCAAGATTCCAGATCAGCTATTCAAAATCCCATCTTCAACCGTCCTTGCAACTGGACTTCAATGGGGCCCGACTGGACCTTGCCCAGGCGAAGGCTTTCCTGCCTCGAGGCAGGGTGGCAACCCTCACGGCTCTCGCTCAAGTGGTCTCTGGTCGTGCTCAGGTCTCTGCACACCACTTTCTCCGGTTCCTGGGCCACATGGCAGCGACAGTGCATGACACCCCATTTTCTCAGCTGCACACGCACAGGGTGCAGTGGACACGCCGTTCTCAATGGTGCTAGGCTTCCCAAGACCTGCATGCGTGTGTTCTAATCACCGCAATGCTACATCAATCTCTTCAGTAGTGGGCGACTCCCTCCAATGTGGAAAAGGGAGTCCCCCTTCTGGAGCCCACAACCCCAGGCTACTCTCACCACAGAAGCGTGCTTAATCGCAGTTTCAAATCAACTTCCTGGAGCTGCGAGCGATTCGATACACACTCCTGGCATTCCAAGATCTACTCTGGAACAAGGTAATTCTTGTTCGGATTGACAATCAGGTAGCTATGTGGTATCTGAACAAACAAAGGGGAATAGGATGCTTCACCCTCTGTGAGGAGGCAGTCCACATTTGGTCGTGGGCCATCGACAACAGCATCCTCCTCAGGGCAATTTATCTCCCAGACAACACCCTGACAGGGATTCCCTGAGCCGTGTCTTTCGTCCTCACAAGCGGTCCCTCGTCAACAGGTGGCAAACAGGATCTTTCGCTTATGGGGGACCCTGGAAATAGACCTCTTCACCTCCCTGGAAAACAGGAAGGTGGACCACTTCTGCTCTTTAGGAAGGAGGAGCGGCAGATCGCTAGCAAATGCCTTCTCGATTCACTGGGGCACCGGGCCGCTGTACGCTTACCCTCCCTTGCCTCTCATCTCGAAAATGCTCCAGAAGCTTCAGCAGGATCAGGCCTCCATGATCCTGATCACCCCCCTTTTGGGTCCCATCAGGCCTGGTTTCTGACCCCACAGGATCTGGCCTTGCGCCCTCCCAATCCGGTTGGGAATGGCCCCGGACCTAATCACACAAGACCAGGGCAGGCTGTCACCCCAACCTACAAGCCTTGGCCCTCATGGTTTGGATGTTGACCGGGTGACTGTGCAGGCCCTTGGCCTTTCGGAAGGGGTATCTTGAGTTATTCTGGAGTCCAGGAAGCCTTCTACCAAAAATCTTATGATATGAAGTGGAAGAGGTTTTCCATTTAGTATGGGACATGGTCTGGATCTCTTCTCTTGCTTCCCTCCCACGCTCTTAGATTATTTGCTTTCCCTCTCCGAGTCTGGTCTCCAGACCACATCGGTGAGGGTTCACCTCAGCACCATAGGTACGGATGGTACTGCTTATCCCGAGGTACGGATGGTACTGCGATCTCCTCTCATCTGCTTGTGGGACGGTTTATGAAGGGCTTACTTCAATTAAAGCCCCCAACTTGCCCTCCAATGGTTTTCTGGGTTCTCAACATCGTCCTGTCACAACTCATGAAGTCTCCATTTGAGCCGTTGCGATCTTGCATCCTGAAGTACCTTTCTTGGAAGGTCATCTTCTTGGTCACAGTGACATCAGTTCGCAGGGTCTGTGAACTGCAAGCCCTAGTGTCGTACCCTCCTTATACAAAATTTTGTCCTGACAAAATGGTTCTCCAAACACACACGAAGTTCCCACCCAAGGTGGTTTCAGAGTTCCACCCCAACCAGTCAATCATATCGCCTTCCTTTTTTTCCAAGGCCTCATATTCACTGGGGTGAATGGGCTCTGCACACACTCTAGATTGCAAGAGAGCACTGGCTTTTTATTTGGAGTGGACAACGCCTCACTCAACTGTCTCCTTCGACAAAAACAGGCTAGGAGTCGCTGTTTCCAAACAGACTTTATCCCATTGGCTTGCAGACTGCATTGCCCTCTGTTACGCACAGGCGGGCCTAAGGCTTGATGGTCATGTCAAGGCTCACTCGGTATGAGCCATGTCAGTCTCGCTAGCTTTTGTGCACAGTCCCCATTCACAAAATTTGCAGAACGGTGACCTGGAGTTCCCTCCACACCTTCACCTCTCATTATTTCCTGGACAAGGATGGCTGGCAGGATAGTTGATGCAGTCAATCCATCCTCTGTAATCTCTTCCAGCCATGAAAGCCCAACTCTCCCTCCGTGGGCCCTGTCCTTGGGTGCAGGCCCGCTCCTGTGGTTGCAACTCCAGTTGTTGTGCACGTTGGCATGGTCCCTGCTGCACATGTTTGGAGAGGCCTAGAGCTACTTAATCGCCCATGTGAGAAGACTACCATCCTGCTTGTCCTTGGGGAAAGCAGAGTTGCTTACCTGTAACAGGTGTTCTCCAAGGAAAGCAGGATGTTAGTCATCACAAAGCCCGCTCGCCACCCCATGGAGTTAGGTTCCTCTTGGTTTAGTTTTTGCAAACTCTGTTATAAGACTGAAGAGGGATCCTGCGTGGATGCGTGGTTAGTGGCATGCTGGGCATGCTCAATGTGCCAGTCAAAGTTTCTAGAAACTATGAGAAGTTTTCAGAGCCAGGCTCCATCGGATGATGTCACCCATGTGTGAGGACTAACATCTGTCCTTGGAGAACAGCTGTTACAGGTAAGCAACTCTGCTTTACTCCATTACCCAGGAGTTTAATTTCCAGTAAGCTCTTGGGATTGGTACCTACAGCTGAACAGTACACCAGCACAGTACATCTCAACTTTGGCGTACAGTTTAACTGTAGATACCCATTCCAGGGAGCTCACACTTTGCTCACCTACCTGTAAATGCTCTCGAGAGAGCTAATTCTTGCACTCAAGGCCATTTTGGCAAGGAATGGCAAATACAATCAAAGTATAAGCTCTTTTGAGAAGGCCAACACCTAGCTTAACAAAGCATTAAACACTCAGGGGGATGTACCTGCAGCTGAACAGATGCCAAAGTCTGATGCACAGTGCCAAAGTGCATACTGTGCGGCTGAAGGTGTCCACCCCAGAGAGCTTATGCTTTGATTTTACTTGCCATTCCTTACCAAAATGGTATTGCATGTAAGATTGATGTTGTGTATCCCAACTTGTGGGCATATTCTCTCATTCAAGTCCATTTTGACAAGGAATGGCAAGTAAAATAAAAGAATAAGCTCTGGGGAAGGCAGCTACAGCTAGATGAACAAAGCATAGACTACATGGGTGGGAACCAACAGCTGAACAAGTATCCATATTAGCTCCGTGTGCATTTTGTTCAACTTTACAGGGAAACAGAAAACCTGTGACTGATGCCTGCCTCAGAGAGCTTACCTTGGAAATTTAACTCCTGGGTCTGAGGTGGAGTAAACGCGTAGTTCTGGTGGCCAATGTTGTCTATTGTTGCACCCAGTGTGGTACGCCACCTCAGACCAAGGAAGGACTTAAATTTCAACACAGATGCTCTGTTGCTGGAACCTACAGCTGAACAGTGTGTAAGCTGACTGGAGAGGGCATCTACAACTGAACAGCATGCCAAAGTGGGCTGCCCAACACCAACATGCATATTATTCAACTGATGATGCCTTCCCTAGAGAGCTTATGTTTTGTTCAGCTGTAGGTGCAAGCTTTAGAGAGTTTATGCCAGAAATTAAACTATTTTTTTTTTTTTTTGTCCTGAGGTGGTGTAAACTCGCATTTCTGGTGGCCAAAGTTATTCTGTTGTACCCAGTGTGGTAGAAACAACTAGACACTACCACATGGGCACATCAATAGAATATCATGCCACTAGAAATGTGAGTTTACTTATACTCCACTTCAGGCCAAGGAGTTAACAAAATACAGAAGTAAGGGGGTAAGTGCTTGAAGTTGGAAGGGGTGTGACCAAAATGGCTTTGCATATAAGACTGGCATTGGGCATCCCAACTTGGGTATAATCTTGCATACAAGGCCATTTGGGCAAGGCATGCCAAGTGAAATCAAAGAATAAGCTCTCTTGGGCTGGCACCTACAGCAGAAGAATCTGTACTTTGTTGCTGTGTATCCCTGTTGGCTATAGTTGCCTGTTCAGAGAGCTTACCTTTTGATTTCACTTGGCATGCCTTGCCCAAATGGCCTTGTATGCAAGATTATGCCCAAGTTGGTATGCCCAGCATAGTTCCCTTTAAGCTGAGCATGTGAGCAATTGCTCATACATTTCAGAGTGTTGTGCTATATACAGTAATTCAGTGCTAATACTGGCACTCAAAAATTGTTGGTTTAAAAAAAATTGTTGGTAACCAGGTATAGAGTAGAACTCATAAGCTAGAAGAGTCACTTATCACACAGGATGATAGCAACGGTCCTTTAAATGAGAACTAAATCAATTTGTAACAATTTTTTATTGTTGCAAGAAGCTCCTAATGTTCAAAGTAGTAAGGTTCGTATGGCATTCAGACACAGCATTCCCGTGTTTTGCCCGAAGGCTGCGTTGAGAGGGACAAATCAAATCTACATTCGGAAACTTAGATGTGGAAACAGCATTAGTGTGGATTTTTTAGGTTAACTCAAATTTTAGTGTAATTTCATTTGGCATGGGTTTTTTTTTTTTTTTTTTTAAACTCCTGCTCATTTGCATCCCATTAGCTTGCTGCATCCTTCAGGGACCCCTGTTTTTAACGTGCAATAAGTAAACCTGTGCTAAAATTTAACTCTGGTTTTAGTATATCTTGGATTAATCTGACAGGTACTATACACCTTGTACTTGATAGTTTATTTAATTAAAGTGGTTCTTGTCGCAGTGATTATTAGATTAGAAACATAGAAACATGATGGCAGAAAAAGGCCGTATGGGTCACCCAGTCTGCCCATCAGTCCAATTAATTTAGCATCACTTCATTAGAGATCCCCTGCTTTCTTGAATTCAGATACAGTAGTGTCTCCACCACTTCTCCTGGAGGCTATTCCACATATCCACCCTTTCTGTAAAGAAATATTTCCTAAGATTACTCTGTCTACCCCTTTTCATCCTCATCTGATGACCCCCCTCCCTTTCTAGAGCTTCCTTTCCATTGAAAAAGGCTCATCTTCTGTGCATGGATACCTTTGAGATATTTGAATGTCTCTCTCATAGGGGAGATGTTGCCTTTCCTCTAGGGCAGCGTTTCCCATCCAGTGTGCCATGGCTGAAGTGCAGGTGTGCCACAGCTCCAGTCTTTATTTTGCCTTTCACGCTGGGCCTACAGAATTTCCTCCCACCAGAAGGGGGGTCAGAGAGCAGTGCTTATCAGCAGCTACTCCTGTTTTCCCTTTGGCTCTCTGCAATGGAAACTGCACAGGGCTCTGTAGGCTTGTGAGACTTGCTGGCCCCGTGCAATTCAGATTAGAGAGGGAAGCTGGCAAAGGTGGAAGAAGCAGCACTGGGTGAGCCAATTTCCAGACAACTTCTGTTCAAGGATTGGGGGTGGGGTGGGGAAAGGGACAGCTGAATGTGCCACCGGTTGTGGGGGGGGGGGGGGGGAGAGAGAAGGGAAGTTGATGATGCCAGGAGATTGGGGAGAGGGAAGAATATGATGTTTCAAGGAGGAGAGGTGGCGGGAGAGGGAAGACAATGCCAGGGAGTGAGTTTGAGGGAACATGTCAGAAGCTGGAAATAAAGGGAAGAGAAGATGACGGGGAGAGGGATGATGATGGTAGGGGAGAGGAGTTGAGAGAGAGGGAAAGTGAAGCTGCCAGGGGGGTGAGGGAGAGGGAATATGATGTTGCTAGGCAGTGAAGGAGAGGGCAGGTGATTCCAGGAAATGGAGAGAGAGGGAAGTTAATGATGCTAGGGGTGAGGGACAAGGGTGAAGAGAGGGAGGGATTTTGATGATGCCAGAGGGCGGAGGTAGAGGAGGTGAGGCAGAGGAAAGGTGGGGTGATGCCAAGGGTGGAGGCAAAGGGAAGGACATGATGCCAGGTGAAGAGGATGGGGATGAAGGGATTGGGAAGGTCATGATGATGCAAATGAGTGGGGGAAGAGGTGGTGGAAGGTTACAAGGAAAGGGAAAGTGGTGATAATTTCATGGGTGAGGAGGTGAGAGAGAAGATGATGCCAGGAGGTGAGGGAGGGGGATGGAGGGGGAAGTTGATGGTGATGCAAGGGGCGGTGGGGACGAGGTGGTGGGAGATGAAAGTTGATGATGCCTGGGGGTGGGGGAGAGATGGAAGGAAGTTGATGGCAGGGAGTAGGGGAGAGGATTAGAGGGAAAAGCATGATGATGAAAGCAGTGGAGGTGTAGAAGATAGGGAGGGGAGAGAAGGTAAGAATTCCAGGGAGTGAGAGAGGGTTAGAGGGAAAGGGAAGGTGGTAATGATACTAGGGGTGAGGAGAAGAGATGGAGGGAGAGAGGGAATGTGATGATGATGCCAGGGGGTGTGGGGGGGGGAGGTAGAAGGAAAGGGAAGATGGTGATAGGAGGTATAAGGAGAGGGATGGTGATGGGGAGGGGACGAGATGGGAGAGAAGTGGTGGTGATGATGCCAGTGGGGGGGGGGGGGGGGGGGGGAGAGAGAGAATGAGCGCTAGAGAAAGTGTTGATGATGCCAGGGAGAGGGTTGATTATGTTGGGGACAGAGGGAAGGGAGAAGTTGATGGTGCCAATGGATGGTGGAGGGAGAAGGTGGTGGTGATGTCAGTGGGATGGGGAGCGAGGGAAGAGAAGAGGAAGAGGTTTTTTTTGTGTGCTGCAACAAAGTAAATCCTGTGGTAGGTGTGCCACGAAACAAGGTTGGGAATCTCTGTTGAAGGTTATGCATGTTTAGATCTTTAAGTCTATCCCCATATGCTTTAGAATAAAAACCACTGACCATTTTAGTAGCCACCCTCTGGACTGACTTCATCATGTTTGTCCTTTTGAAGGTGCGGACTCCAGTATTCCAAGTGGAGTCTCAACAGGGACCTATACAGGGGCAATATCATCATTGTTGTAATGGATTCTTGGTGAGCACTCCCCAGAAATGTATGCATTGTTGGCAACTAATTCAAATTTATCGCTTCTCGGCCTTTTGGCTAAAATCAAGTGTAAATTGCAGCCACCTACATTATTTTGAATGTTTATTACAGGGTATTACAGTCCTTACATTTGCTGCCGGTATCAGCTTGTATTGATTTCAAAATTCCATGCCTAGTTTTTAAATCTGTCAAGGGGAAGGGTCTGTCTTTAGAATAATCTGCTTTTGTATTATCCATTTTGCATATTGAGATCTTTTCACTCCATCTCTTCACTACTCCTTCGTTAAAAAAAGCACATTGAGAAAATGGGCCATTAGCTGGATTGGTGCAACCATTTAAAACAAACTACCACAAAAAATTTGCTGTATTCAACAATATCCTTCCGCAAGGCTCTGAATTCTTGGCTATTGCAATTTGTTTTAAATTAATTTTTAATTCATGTTTTGATTCATGTTAGTTTGCATTTTTATAGCTTTGCGGTTAGGTTTACATTTTATCTAAATTCATATTTTTATTATCCTTGTTACTTGTTGGGAGTTTTTTCCTTCCTGTCCCTTATTTTTAATTTATCAATTATTTTATGGACTAGCATATTTATTGTGTTAATATTTATCTGTTATCCCTTTCTGCTTTATATGCGACGTGAGAAATACGTGAATGAATACATTTTACTTGTACCCTCCCTTCCTTTTGCCTTTAAATCCTTTCTTTATTCTTTCTATTGCTTCTAATTTTGATTTTCCTCACTTTGCTATATTGTCCTCATTCATCTTTCAGTCCCTTTCCCTATTCCACAAACCCATGTTTCCCAATCTTGTCTTAACTCTTCCTACCTTCTTGTTCTTCCTTTAGCCAAATAACTGGAAAAGAGAGCCTAGGTCAGACATTGGCTTTCAAATCAGTCCTTGGGATCCTCCTAACCAGTCTAGTTTTTTAGGATATGCCTAGTGAGTATGCAAGAGAGAGATTTGCATATGTCAGCCTGGTTCTCGGTGTCAGTGTATACAAATATATTTCATGCATGTTCATGACTGACTAGGAAAGTCATAAGGAATAGTTTGAAAACCACTGGTATAGGAAGGAGGCAACTTGAATAATTTGGGCGACTACTAATTCAGAAGAAAAGGTCTCCTAGGAAATAAAGAAAAGAATTCAAGTTTCTCTGTTGTTCTGTTAACATAATATACTAGAATAGGAGACTGAGCTATAGTTGTAAAATTCACCTGGAAGCAGAGAGTAGGATTAAATAGTCAATTTTCTCAGTAGAAAAGGGTAAACAGTGGAGTGTCTCAAGAATCTGTACTTGGACTGGTGCTCTTCAATATATTTATAAATGATCTGAAAAGGAATACAACAAGTGAAGTAATCAAATTTCCAGATGATACAACATTATTCAGAGTAGTTAAATCACAAGCTGATTGTGATAAATTTCAGGAGAACCTTGTGAGACTGGAAGATTGGGCATCCAAATGGCAGATGAAATTTATTGTGGGCAAGGTGATGCATATAGGGAAAAATAATCCGTGCAAGTTGTTGCATATAGGGAAAATAATCCATGCTGTAGTTACATGATATTAGGTTCCATATTAGAGTTACCACCCAGGAAATATATCTAGACATCATAGTGGATAATACACTGAAACCATCGGCTCAGTGTGCTGCGGCTGTCAAAAAAGAAAACAATGTTAGGAATTATTAGGAAGGGAATGGTGAATGAAACGGAAAATATCATAATGCCTCTGTATTGCTCCTTGGTGAAACTGCACCTTGAGTAATGTGTACAATTCTGGTCACCACACTGGAGAAGGTACAAAGAAGGGACAACCAAAATGATAAAGGTCTTTAAAATCATGAGAAGTCTAGACCATGTAGATGTGAATCAGTTATTTACTCTTTTGGATAATAGGACTAGGGAACCCTTCATGAAGTTAGCAAGTAGCACATTTAAAACTAATTGGAGAAAATTATTTTTCACTCAGTGTACAATTAAGCTCTGGAATTTGTTGCCAGAGGATGTGGGTAGTGCAGTTAGTGTAGCTGGGTTTAAAAAAGGTTTGGATAAGTTCTTGGAAGAGAAGTCCATTAACTGCTGTTAATCAAGTTGACTTAGGAAGTAGCTACTGCTATTACTGGCATCAGTAGCATGGGATCTACTTAGTGTTTAGGTACTTGCCAGGTACTTGTGACCTGGTTTGGCCACTGTTGGACACAGGATGCTGGGCTTTATGGACCCTTGGTCTGAACCAGTATGGCAATTTCTTATGTTCTTACCTGCTCAAGAAAGGGTCATCTTGATGTGGTTGTATCCAGTGCAGTGAATTATAACTAGGTTTTAGATCCCTGTTGCTCAGTTTTGCAATCTGATTGGCCAAGTTGCTTGCTTTTATGATATCTTGACATGTGTTGCAATGTCCTGATGAAAGCAGTGCAGAAACGTTTGCAAATGTGTGAAGTAAAAAAAAAAAAAAAATCATCCCTCTTTTATAACCACATTAAAACACACCATAGCACTTTGCGTGATTGTTTTTGGATGCATGGGTCCCTCAGCTTTTGACCTCACATGTAACTCACCAATAGTTTGTTGTGCTGGTATGGTAAGACATTACTTCAAACTAGCTTGAAGAACTCTTATCAAAGCTAACCAAAGAAGCTGAATAATACATTGGCTCAGCCTCACTTGAGTCAAGAATTTTCGTTATAGAGGATACAAGTTGAATAATAGCAAAAACTATTGCTGTAACCTGCTGCCTTTTACCTGCTACCTGTGCCAAGCGATGAACTGAATCCAGCTCACCATAGGAGTCATGAGGCCTGGCTTGGGGATGATAGGCATAACAAAGTCCTTATGAGGAGGGTCCTTTTTATGTTACTGCTGTTGGGATGTGTGAGGGGTTGCTTTTTTTTCTCTTGGTGCTAGTCCAAGTGCTTGATTGAGAGAGGAGAGATGTGCTATACATTAGTGACTGACTTGTGGAGAGCGAGACATTTTACTTCCCCAGTCTTAAAGTAACTGGTCATTATTTTCAGTTTATTTAACACTTTTATATACCAACATTCATGAAAAAAGACCATAACGTATCGGTTTACAGGGAACAAAGTATTATAACATAACCTTAACTAGTGGAAGCTTAAAGTTACAATAAAACAGGGGTATGGAACTGGGGAGGAGGAGTGTAGAGGGGACAGATAACTCATAAACTAATTACAACGAAGAGGAAGTAAGTGCTAGAGGGTCATGATCTGATCTAGATGTGGCTGTTGTTAGCCCTGGTTAGGGAAGGCTTGTTTGAATAGCCACGACTTAAGATTTTTTTTGAAAGTCTGTAGGCAGTGTTCCTGTCTAAGATCTGGAGGTATGGCATTCCAGATGGTAGGACCAGCTAACGAGAAGGCCCGGTCACTGGTAGTTGACAAATGGGCGGCTTTGAAAGAGGGGGCGTGTAGAGATCCCTTATAGGCCTCCCTGATGGGTCTGGAAGAGCGGTGCAGTTTAAGTGGGATTTGTAGGTCAAGTGGGACTTGGTGATGAATGGTTTTATGGATGATAGTGAGAGATTTGTGAAGAATTCTGTAGCTTATAGGGAGCCAATGCAAATCTCTGAGGATAGGCGTAATATGATCTCTCCTATTGGTGTACCTGAAGACTGGAGGATAGCAAATGTAACCCCAATATTTAAAAAGGGCTCCAGGGGCGATCCGGGAAACTACAGACCAGTTAGCCTGACTTCAGTGCCAGGGAAAATAGTGGAAAGTGTTCTAAACATCAAAATCACAGAACATATAGAAAGACATGGTTTAATGGAACAAAGTCAGCATGGCTTTACCCAAGGCAAGTTTTGCCTCACAGATCTGCTTCACTTTTTTGAAGGAGTTAATAAACATGTGGATAAAGGTGAACCGGTAGATGTAGTATACTTGGATTTTCAGAAGGCGTTTGGCAAAGTTCCTCATGAGAGGCTTCAAGGAAAAGTAAAAAGTCATGGGATAGGTGGTGATGTCCTTTGTGGATTCCAAACTGGCTAAAAGACAGAAAACAGAGAGTAGGATTAAATGGACAATTTTCTCAGTGGAAGGGAGTGGGCAGTGGAGTGCCTCAGGGATCTGTATTGGGACCTTTACTTTTCAATATATTTATAAATGATCTGGAAAGAAATACAATGAGTGAGATAATCAAATTTGCAGATGATACAAAATTGTTCAGAGTAGTTAAATCGCAAGCAGATTGTGAAAAATTGCAGGAAGACCGTGTGAGACTGGAAAATTGGGCATCGAAATGGCAGATGAAATTTAATCTGGATAAGTGCAAGGTGATGCATATAGGGAAAAATAACTCATGCTATAGTTACACAATGTTAGGTTCCATATTAGGTGCTACAACCCAAGAAAGAGATCTAGGCGTCATAGTGGATAACACATTGAAATCGTCGGTTCAGTGTGCTGCGGCAGTCAAAAAAGCAAACAATGTTGGGAATTATTAGAAAGGGAATGGTGAATAAAACGGAAAATGTCATAATGCCTCTGTATCGCTCCATGGTGAGACCGCACCTTGAATACTGTGTACAATTCTGGTCGCCGCATCTCAAAAAAGATATAATTGTGATAGAGAAGGTACAGAGAAGGGTTACCAAAATGATAAGGGGAATGGAACAGCTCCCCTATGAGGAAAGAGTAAAGAGGTTAGGACTTTTCAGCTTGGAGAAGAGACGGCTGAGGGGGGATATGATAGAGGTATTTAAAATCATGAGAGGTCTAGAATGGGTAGATGTGAATCGGTTATTTACTCTTTCGGATAATAGAAAGACTAGGGGGCACTCCATGAAGTTAGCATGTGGCACATTTAAAACTAATTGGAGAAAGTTCTTTTTTACTCAACGCACAATTAAACTCTGGAATTTGTTGCCAGAGGATGTGGTTAGTGCAGTTAGTATAGCTGTGTTTAAAAAAGGATTGGATAAGTTCTTGGAAGAGAAGTCCATTACCTGCTATTAATTAAATTGACTTAGAAAATAGCCACTGCTATTACTAGCAATGGTTACATGGAATAGACTTAGTTTTTGGGTACTTGCCAGGTTCTTATGGCCTGGATTGGCCACTGTTGGAAACAGGATGCTGGGCTTGATGGACCCTTGGTCTGACCCAGTATGGCATGTTCTTATGTTCTTAACTGTAAGTAAGCAAAGAAATCCCTGTCACTCAGCTGAAATTTCTCTCAGAGATATTGAAAAGACATTTTTTTGTCCTTTCCCACCACATTTCAGAGCTGTGCAATTCTTACTTTAGCTGAAGTATGAAAAGTTTCTACTTCATCCTCAATTACAAAGTCTTACCCTGCAGTGGAATAGAAGGTGAAAGCGTGGGATAGCCCTCCAAATGTCATCAAAATCGGTTTCCATGCCTGTTGCAGTGGGGCTACCAGCCAGCTCTTCCTCACTGCAACTGGAAGTTTACCACTTGGAGCAACTCAACAATAAGGTAGTAAGTACTGCAACCTCAATTGATTTAGTGACATAAATTGAAGTATCAACTAGCCAGTCTCAAATGATCCTATTCAACTTGACATCTGTTTTAACCATTGCAACCTCACTCTAGGCCTTTAGTGTCTCCTCCAAATAAATCTGGAGTAGTTTATCCAAACTAACTAGATCTTTTTGCATAAGTCGAAGAGGGAGTATCTATAACATACACAGGCATCTGGGAAAAAGTATCATCTTGTAAAGATTTATGCGCCCATCATTGATAATGGCAAATGCTGCACTGATGTAGCTTAAGCCGTGTATACTCTAATAACAAATGAACAACATTAGCACTATAGAATGAGTCCAGGTTTTGTTAATTGGATTCCCAAGTAGTGTATATATCTCTCAACTCACTTCAGCTTATACTTATCTACCCATGACTCCTGAAATTTGCCTCAGATTTGTCTGCATTCAACTTTTACCCAGAAAACTTTCCAAACTAAGTAAATATGTCCAGCAGATGATCCAATGAGGTTTTGGGGTCTGTAAGATATATATACCAAAAGATCATCAGCAAAGGCTGCAACTTTCAAACAAATTGAGCTAAGCTGAATCCCTTTTATCTTAGGATCCTCCTGAATATATCTCAACAGTGGTTTATAGAAATTGAGAAAAAGAGAGGGGACAATGGACACCCTTACCTGGTATGTCCCAGATCTCTGTCTATTAACCACAATCATAGCAAGGGGATTAGAATATAACAGATGAAGCACTTTAAGAAAGCTACCTTCCATACTCATTTGCTGCAATCCATAAAAAAAAATTCCCATTCCACCCTGTCAAACACCTCTTCAGTGTCGAAGTTCATCATTAAGGAGGATATCCCACGCCTTCTAGTCCTCTCCATAGTTGCCAGACCATTCTTCACAGTAGTTGAAAACCTGAGACACACGAATCCCATCTTACCTTCTGAAATTACATCTGGGAGAATAAATGCTAGTCTATCTGCCCACAACTTGGTCAGGAGTGTTACCTCCAAATGTATCAGTGATATGGGCTAATAGGATCCCAGTACCATGGGGGCCTTCTCAGGTTTAGGAAGTACAGTGATCAAGGCTGTATTTGATGCAGAAGGGAACTTCCCAGTCTGTACCAATGTCTCAAAGTAGGCAGATAAGGGAGTTGCTGCACATCCACCTAATTGCATATCTGCCAGAGTAAAATATATTATTTTTGTTATGATGGACTTGAGGCAGAGGATTTCTTCATAGAAATGTATAGTATGATGGCAGATAAAGACCATAAGGCCCATCTAATCTGCCTAGGTAACCTCTTTACAGTGCCACAGAACCCAATTCATTTCTGGCTTTCCCTTTGTTTCTTTGCAACTAAGGATCCTCTGTGCTTATTCTATGTCTTCTTGAATTGTCACTGTCTGTCTCTCTACTTCACTGGAAAGCTTATTTATTCATCAACCACCCTTTTTGTGAGTCTACTTCTATAGAGCTTCATGTCATGAGCTCTTGTTACAAAACATCCTTTCTAAGATATTTCAATGTCTCTCTCCTCTTCTCTCCTCTCTGTTAGGGTATACATATTTAGGTCCCTTAGTCTCATTTGCTAGGACTTTTGGGATAGACTCTGCACCATTTGATAGTCTTTGGGTTATTTGCAGGTTTACTGTGTGGTAAGCAGTATTTCTTTTTCCACATACTTTTACAAACAAGTTGCTAAGTTTATTGGTTGCCTTTGATTTTACAGCTACTGTATTTTAGCATCTTTATAAAAAAAATCACAGCTACTGATACATCTGTGGTTTGCCATATGGAAATTTTATTCAGTGACTTAGATTCAAGGGTAGTATGGAATTATCTCTGGGTATCTGAGTTTATTAGTGAAAAACCCATGATTTGGAGAATTGAACTTCATTTTTAAGGAGTAGTTGTCATCAGATTTAATATAGACTTTGATATATTTAGCATTTGTTGTGACTGGGATACCCACAAGCCAGCATGAGTAATAGCTCACCAAATAGCATTGCATTTGCACTTTTAAAAGCTTGTTTGTTTGGCATTTAAGCTTATATTTATTTGGCTATAAAATCATTCATTCATTGTGAACTCAAACTTCAGGGCTCTGATCTTGGTGAAATGTTTACCAGTTTGCAAGTGAATTATTATACATTATTATATTGTAACCCATTCACTCATTCCATTAGTATTGCTGGAGACAAAAGTTGTTTAATCAGTGACATCAAAGGCAGTAGTTTGTTTCTCAGTATTTTTGACATGAGCTAACATTTTAAGTTCAAATATATAAGGTCAGATTTTTTTTTTAAAGAACCTAGGTCATTAAACATCCACCCCACTTAAAATTTATTAGTTTTCACATTTGACTAGGAAGAAACCCTTATTGTTGTCAGATCTGACTTTAGACACTTTTTGTAATAGACTACTGAATTTGATTGTATTACTGTTAATGTGGATATGGATATTGCCCTAGAGTGCAAACCCTAGTTTTTACTCAGGTTTGAAGATCATGGTCATTGTTAGTATTTTATAAAGTAGTTAGTATTTGTTTATCTGTTGGTGAAATTTACTTTTATGTAGAAAGATCATGCAAGCTTTTTGAAAATAAGTTATTCAGTTGAGACGCAAATACTAAAATTATCAGTCAGAGTAATCTCCCAGTTTGCCAAGTTAGTTTTGAAACTTTATAGAATATATAGAAATCGTGTAGAATAGCATTCAGAAATTGGAGTGCTGTGATTGGGCAGAAGAAATTTCATCATGAACAGTAAAATTCCACTTTCTGCACCTTGAGGTCCCCAAACTGATCAGGTTCTCAGTATATCCCTGGTGAGTATGCATGGGGTATATTTGAATTTAATTGAGGCGAGGCAATGAATGCAATATCTCATGCATATTCATTAGGGATATCCTGGAAATCAGACTGGTTTAGAGTCCTTGAGGATTGCAGTTTGACATTCCTACAGTTATTTACACTGTTAGTGTTTAGTGTCGTCAGGGGAAAAACATTAAGCTGCTTTTTTTCTAAGTGTGATAAGACCGATCTTGCCTCATGTATACCTGTATTCAGGGTGTCAGGTAACATCAGTCTTAACACACACCCATTTCTGGCTTATTGCTTACTTGCTTCATGTTGCCTAACCCTTCTTAAATGGTTGTGAAGCACTATGGTCATACCCAAACCTAGGCAGTTTACTTGAGAAAGAACAGATGTTATTTACATAGCATTTACTTGAAAAGTAGTGTGATAGGATGCCAAGATTGCATGTCTGTACATTGTATTATAATGTATGCTAAAACATGATTAGTTAGTATCTTGCTCTTAATGTTGCCCTTAATGCACAAGATTTGAACTGATTAAATTGTATGCTGTATTAATAAAAGATGCATTAAGTAATAGCACATGACTGATGTGGGATACACATTTACTCCCCTTATGTAACCATGTCTTTTATAATAATTTTGAAACACCTGGGCTGTGCTTATTGCTCCATGTGCAGACTTTTTTTTTTTTTTTAATTTTAACACATGCAGCCTTCACTCTTCACAGCCCCTAGCTTCCTTCCCTCCATTCCCCCCCCCCCCCCCATGGGATATAAGTAGTGTCAGTAGTAGCAGATGCATGTGTCCCATGTCTTGCATCATATGTGATAGAGAAATGTGTGTGGTGCTTTTTAAGAAAAAAGATGAGCATATATGGTTGGGTGGGGACCTTTGTGACAGACCAGCTACTGCTCAGTTTTGGTTTTCTTGGTTTGAAGAAGAGTGCCTTTCTAAACCTATGCTGTTTTTGAATATTTTTATTATAAACTTACCAAACGTTTAATTAGATCAGACTTAAAAGAAATTACATTACCAATTTGGGGTATGACACATTCTCTGGAACATGATAGCACAACCAGCAGTAGTCTTCTGCACATTATGCCCTTTCACAGGTGGCAGACCCATTTCAATGTATTCATATAGTTTAACATTGGTTCTATTGGCTTAATTATATTCTTAATATTTACATCTTTCTAGCAATTTTTCAAATTTAAATGATTTAACATGACTACAACTTTTAGTTTTCTATTATATTTGTTTGAATGCCAGTGTTTTCAGTATGACCTATGTGACCAGCTATTTACATACTGCATGGATTATAATGTAAGCCCTTGGTCAACGTATCTCTCAGGGCAAATGGAAGCAATCTGACTCTTATTGCCAAAAGAGAGGAGAATGAGATGCACTAGTCCTTTCAGCCTGTGATGGCATAGAGAACCTCTATCATAGCCCTTTGTTTTATTTCTTGATGAATAACAATTTACTTTGTTAGTAAAATTGTGATGTACAATTAATAAAACTGGCAAATACTAAAAATATAGTAAACTGAATAAAAGCTTAAACATGAAAGGACAATATAAAATAAATACTGTACAGGGAATCCTGCCTGAATTGGGCATCCATGGCCTACCTAGTTTGGTAGAGAGAGAGATGTGGGTCTGGGCGAGTGACACTGATGTCACCTTATCTGTGCCAAAGTACCCCATAAGACCATCGCGGCAGTGGCATGCTGCTGCCAGCGTGCCTAAGGGACACACATCTAGATGAAATGGACAGGAAAAGAAGGGAAGATTTGTTTACCTCTGACAACTCTGTTGAGTGGTCCGATGGTTTCCCATTTAATACGTTTAAATTCTATGTCTAAAGAATCTACAGATGCTTTGCTGAGCCCAGAGATAATCTATCATCTAAAATGCCTCAATGTCCACCGTTAAATCTGGGTGAGAGGTGACCAGAGTCTGGTTTGATAACGAGATCTACAGGGAACCTCACCAGCTGGAGCCCAAAGTGAATCTGCCGCACAATGGGCTTCTCCCCAGGCAACTTATTTTTCAGTGAAGAAAGTTGGCTTTCACCCTTCTCCTGTCTTGGTAGGAAATTCCAGGGAACAAAGGGCCGTTATTCCACAACCTGTTTCACTGATTGTCTCATTTTCCATCAAGTGTCTCTGAAGACATGCTAGAGCCTACAGAAATCTCCTTGAGTGATATTTGGAGGCAGAAGTCACACGTGGAGTTGTTACTAGCCCAGCCAATTATACATCTTTGTTAATTTTCATCAGCAACATTTTTTGAAAATTACCAAGTTGGATCAAAGGATAGAAAATACGGAGTCTTCTATTTCATCTCATGACTGCTATTTCTAATTTGCAGGCTAGTGCAGAGGCAGTAATTAAGGACACTTCATATCTTCACTATCAACTTGAGTTGATGGTGAATAAATCAAGGCAAAAATCCTTTGATTTTTTATTAATTTTCCTAAAACTCAATAGTTGTCTGGGTTAGTTATTTAAAAGAGATGTTACACAAATATTGCAATTTTCTGTGGATAACGTTTTTCCTTGATTTCTAACTGTGTGGTTAGAAAAATGTCTAATCCTATAAGGTTTCCTATGACATATTAGCCCCTATAGACAGCTCTGATCTATCTGATTTTGTATAACTATCAAGACTTGATTACAACTCTTTATTTCCTTTGTTTTTGAATCAGATAATCTGTATTTTGGCAATATTTTAAATATAAATATATTTCCTTTTGTGGACAGAAGATTCAGATTGTCCCCAGTATCTCTAGGGAAATTCCTGAGAAGGAAGCTTTTTCTCCAACTCAAACCCTAATGATTGGCATTACCTTCTTCCTGTAGTTTCCCTGTAAGTGTGAAGTTGTTTACCGAAAGACATTTATTATTGATCCCTCTCACCCTGAAACCTTTCTGTCTGATAAGGAGCGGGATAATTAAGTGACAGTGGGCTAGGTGGTACCACTTGGACTCTGTCAGAGCTTATTTTGTTTTCTTTAAATTTTGCTTAATATTCTCCATTTCTTTTCCTTGTTATAAATGAGGACGTATAATGATAATATGCTTTAACAATTTGCCTGTGTTATGTCTTGATGGTTTTCATTGCTTGAATATTTGAAATTCATAAATTAAAAAAAAAACAAAACTGTACTTATATAAAACATAGTAGAGACATGAGTTTAAGTTGGCATAAGATTGACGTGAGGATAAGCTTGTAGAAAAATAAGTCTTAAGGGCCTTTCTAAACTTCAAATAGCCTTTTTCAAGATGCAGCAGTGAAATCCATAAACAGGAGATAGGGAAAAAAACAGATTTCCCTGGATCTTTCGAAACTTATTTCTCTAACACAAAGTACCACTAAAAGCTCCTTCTGAGAGAAGCAAAGTGAATGTGATGGCAAATAAGGAGAATGAGAGAAGAAAGAGATAAGGAGGAGCCCCAGCGCAAAGCTTTAAAAGGTAAACATTCAGTCTTAAAGGGCATGCACAAAGACACTGGGAGCCAGTGCAGCTAAACCAGGAGAGGGGATATGAGAACAAACTTAGATTTTCAAAAAATATGCTTTGTGACACTGTTCTGTAGCATTTGGATTCATCTAATCTGCATAGTAGAGAAACCAGGTAATAATGCATTACAATAATGTAATCTGGAGAGAAAAGTGATTGCTTTGTTTTGGGCCTGTGCCCTTAGAGGAAACATGCTTATTGATGAGTTGGTCATATTGTGATGCTGTACCCCACCCTGAAAATAGGAAGGGCAGGCAAGAAATGCTGTAAAATAAATAAATATTGATGTGCTATGTAAAGAAGCAAATCTTTTAAGAGACATGGTGAGGGAGACCTTGATTGTTCTTGAGGATCCTTAGATAACTTTGCAGTATCTCTCTCTGCTTCTGATTTCAGTTCCGGAAAAAATAGTGGAAACTATTTTAAAGAACAAAATCTCAGAACATATAGATAGCCATGGTGTAATGGGACACAGCCAGCATGGGTTTACCCAAGGGAAATCTTGCCTTACAAATCTGCAAATTTTTTGAAGGGGTCCGGGAACGACCTCCTGCACTCCGGCCGTCCGATGCCAGTATTCAAAATGGCGCCGATAGCCTTTGCCCATACTATGTCACAGGGGCTACCGGTGCCATTGGTCAGCCCCTGTCACATGGAAGGAGCACAAGATGGCGCCGAAGGCCATGTGACAGGGGCTGACCAATGGCACCGGTAGCCCCTGTGGCAAAGGCTATCGGCGCCATGATGAAACCGGCACCGAGGGTGTGAGTGCAGAGGATGGTTCCCGGAACCCCTGCTGGACCACCAGGGAGTTTTGGTAAGTCTTGGGAGGGTTCAGGAGGGTGGGGGGTTTGTTTAAATTTTTATTTAGGTGGCCGTATAATTCGGCGAAGATTCGTGTATTCGTGGGGAATCGCAATACGTTTCGCTTCCCCACGAATACTACGAATAGTGCATTATACGTTGCGGATCGCCAATACGGCGAAAACGAATGCACACCCCTAGCACCAAGGTGGTGGAGTGGACTACGAACTGGTTGACTGACGGGAGACTGTGTAATAGGAAATGGAACATACTCTGAAGAGAGAACCATGTTAAGTGGAGTGCCACAGGGATCGTTTTTGGGACTTTTTTGTTCAATATCTTTGTAAGCGACATTACTGAAGGGGGATAGAAGGTGAATTTTGTCTATTTGTGGATAACACTAAGATCTGCAACAGTGAACATGCCTCAAGAAGTAGAGAGAAAAAAAAAGTGGTTTAAGAAAGCTTGAATAGTGGTCAAAGACTTGGCAGCTGGGATTCAATGCAAAGAAGTGGCGTCGTGCATTTGGGGTTCAGTAATCCAAAAAAGCCATATGTGATGGGGGGTGATAGACTGTGCATGGACCAAGACAGGAATCTTGGGGTGATAGTGTCTGGGCATCTGAAGATGGTGAAGAAATGTGACAAGGTGATAGCTAAAGCCAGAAGAATGCTGGGCTGCACAGAGAGGAATGACCAGTAAGAAAAAGGTGATAATGCCCTTGTACAGGTCTTTGGTGAGGCCACCCCTGGAGTATTGTGTTCAGTTCTGGAGCCTGTATCTCAAAAAAGATAGACAGGATGGAGATGGTCCAGAGAAAGGTGACACAAATGGTGTGGGGTCTGTATCAGGAGATCTGTGAGGAGAGGCTGAAGGATCTGAATATGTATACCCTGGAAGAGAGGAGGTGCATGGGAGATATAATACAGAAGTTCAGATACATAAAAGGTTTCAATGATGTATGGACTTCTAAGATTTTCCATTAGAAAGAAACAATAGAACTAGGGGTCACAAAATGAAACTCCAGGGGGGACGACTCAGAACCAATGTCAAGAAATATTTCTTCACAGAGTGATATGGAAGCCTGGACTGCCCTTCTGGAAAAGATGGTGAAGAAAACAGTCAAATAATTCAAAGGGGCATGGGATAAACACTGTAGATCTCTAAAGGCTAGTGACAGAAATGAGAAGTGTGCAAGGGGGGGGGGGGTAACTATTGTATTGGCAATTAGTACCCTTAGCAGAAGGCCTGGAGATTACTACCCTTAACCAATATGCTTTTAATGCAACTGCACCATTGCTCTTCTCTTAGACAGCAGGGGGAAAAGAGGAATTGGATTCAGATGACAGCTGAGGTCCCCGACTTCCATGGTCTGGGATACTGATATGCAGATGTAAGTGAAAAAGCACAGGACTGCTTCTATGGCCAAGTCCTAAAGGAAACAAAGAAAGCATTTATGGGGTGACATTCTGATGCAGTAGTTACTATCCTGAACCAATAAGCCTTGATACTTTTGATGCAATGAAGCATTGCTCTCTTCTTCAGTGGCAGGAGAAATGGGGAATTGGATTTAGACAGCAACCAACGAGGAACCTGACTTTTACGGTCTGGGGAACTGATAAGCATGAGGGTAACCTGCACAAAACAGAAGTTACTACCCTTAACCAATAAGCCTTGATGCTTTAATTCAACTGCAATATCGCTGTCTGCTTTGAAGGAGGGGGGTGGGGAATAGAGAGAGAGGAATTTGGATTCAGAGACAACAAACACAAACAATGACTTTTTTACAGTTTGGAGTATTTATGTGCAGACAATAAGAAAAAAAAACACAGGACAGGTTCTACAGCCAAATCAATAAGCAAAGCATATAAGAACCAAGAAATTGCCATACTGGGTCAGACCAAGGGTCCATCAAGCCCAGCATCCTGTTTCCAACAGTGGCCAATCCAGGCTACAAGTACCTGGCCAAGTACCCAAACACTAAGTAGATCTCATGCTACAAATGCCAGTAATAGCAGAGGCCATTCCCTAGTCAACTTGATTAGCAGCAGTTAATGGACTTCTCCAAGAACTTATCCAAACCTTTTTTAAACCCAGCTCACTATGTTCTTATGAGGCAGAAAGAAAGGAAATACCTTTTTCCTCTATCCCCTGACATAATCTGCTTTGAAGTGGCTAACCAGTCCCTAAAGGTGTAATATAAATAAATATTAATAAAATAAAGCATATAGTGACAGATTTAAAGATCTAAATGTGTATACTTTGGAGGATAGGTGGGATAGGAAGGATATGTTAGCCATTTAAATACCTCAAGGATTAAATTCATAGAATGAGGGGGCCATGGGATGAAGAGTAATCTAAGAAAATATTTCTTTACAGAGCAGGTGGTGGACGTAGGCAGTATCCTCTCACTGGAGGTGTTAGAGACAGGGACTGTGTCTGAATTTAAGAAAGCATGGGACAAGCACAGAAGTCCCTGAATCCTGGGGACTGGTGAACAGGATACATTTTGGGAGCAATAATCTAGAGATATATCTGTTTATGACCTCTAAACAGGCAAGCCTGAAGCTTTTGCTTCTGAAGGGTCAGAAGACAGACTAGTATCAGGTGCCTTCTCCCCTTCATTGACAGGAAATGTTTTTTGCATGTATATTCTCGGACGTTCCTGGTTGCAATGACCTTAATAAAACTCAGAGACCAAGGAACTCTGATTCTTAAAGCTCCTTCTTGGGTGAGACCAGTTTGGTTCTTGCACATTTGGAAGTTATATATTAGTAGAATAATCTGGTTGAACAGTTTGCGAACACTGATCATGCAGCATCAAAGAATACTATTTCATCCCAAAAAGAGTTTCTGACCCTTGCAGTCTGAATGTTGAGAGGGGACTAATTAACCCCTTTGGATTCTTTAATAAGGTGTTACAGGTCTTTCGGGCTTCTAGAAATGAGGGGGCTTGCCAAATGGTGGAAGGACAAAACCCTAGAACCTGTCTCTTCTCTTGCTCAAAAACTGTTGGACTAAGTTCTACATCTTGCAGAAATGAATCTCAAAACCACCTCTGTTAGGATACACTTTAGTGCATTTGATGCTTATCAGCATATCAAAGGAAACTTCATTTCTGTCCAGCCTTCAGTTGTCAGATTTACACACTGTTTGCTTCAGTTGAAGCTTCCCATCATTATATTTCTGCATGGTACTTATTGAACTGATGAAAGATTGCTTTGATCTTTTTAAACTCTTGTGGGCTTAGTACCTGATCGGGAAGGTCCCACTTTTTTTTTTTTTTTTTTTTTTTGTGGCAGTTACTTTGGCTTACAGACTTAGAGTTCCAGGCCTTTGTCAATTTATCCACCTTATAATATTTTGCCATAATAGGGTGCTGCATATACAGCCAACATTCCTGTCTCAGGTTGTGTTAGACATCTATATATTCATGGAAAGGGAAATGTTTCTCTCAGATGTTGAATACATTCAGCAGTGGCTGATATTTTCAAGATCTGACTTATCCTCATTCACCTTGAACCAAGATACCAAGCCGAAACTCATTTTCCCCAACAAAAGCCTGAGAGAGTCTACAGGTGTTTCTAATGTAAACATAACATTAGTAAAAAGTGTCATCTTATAACTAGAGCACCCTCAGCAAGATACCTTTGATCTTGTCTTCCCCCCAGATCCTAGCAGCAGAAGGTTCTAAATACAAGGCAAATAAGTGGGAACAACAGGCATCCTTGTCTATATCCCCTTCTGATCTCAAAGGCATCAGTATAATCCCCATTAATCTTAATATAGTCCTGGGGATGAAAATATCTGTACCCATGTTATAAAATTGGATCCTAACTGAAATTTCTCTAAAACCCTGAACCAAATATGACCAATTTACTTTGTCAAATGCCTTTTTGGTGTCCACAGTTAGTAACACTGCTAGCGTACCCAGGTGCTTCGCCCCCTGCATCAAGTTAAGCACCTTCTGCACGTTGTCTGAAACAAGCTTACCCAGGACAAACCCAGACTGATCTTCATGTATCAAAATTGGAACTGCCAAACCCAGTCTATTGGCCAATACTTTTGCCAGAATCTTGAGGTCTATATTTATAAATGATATCAGGCGATATGAGCCACACAAAGTGGCATCACGGCCCACCTTGGCCAAGTGATGCCCGCTACATTAGCATGAGATGAAAAGGTCCCCTCCCCAAGAAGAGAATTGAACATGTCGGCTAGTAGTGTAACTAAAAGAGGCTGGAAATTTTTATAGAATTTTGCTTTTTAGCTTGTCAAGACCAGACGATTTTTCCAGCTTCATTTCTTTGATAATTTGCACCACTTCTTCTGCCCTAATAACCCCATTAAGTAAATCTCTGCATTCCGATGGAAGAACTGGCAGAACAATATCCCTAAGATATCAGGATATCTCTTCATCCATCATTTCTCCCTCGGAGTACAGAGCCATGTAAAAGCTAATGAAGCGCCTCCCTATACCCTGAGAGTCATATAGATACTTCCCATCAATATTCTTAATTTTCATAATATGATTCTGCATAGCCCTTTCCTTCAATCGTCGAGCTAAGAGCCTCCCAGATTTGTTACAATACCCGAAGAAGGTTTGCTCAGACAAATCTAAATGGTGGGCATACAAAGCGAGATCCAGGGCCTTTAAATCTTGTCTCGCCTGTTCAATTTCCCCCATACAATCGGATCAGGGGCAGTCTTATACAAGAGTTCCCACTTAGCATTTTTTTGCATAAGGGCCAGGTGGGCATATTCTCTTTTCTTCTTAACAAATGAGGCTCTCCATATCAGTTTACTTCTGACTGCCGCCTTCAAACACTCCCAAAAGGTGACAGAACAGTCATCTATATCATTCTCCATGAGATATTTATTTTATTTATTTATTTAAATTCTTTTTAATATACCGATGCTCAAGACCAGGTCTTATCGTACCGGTTTACAATAAACTAGGGGGAACCAGTTAACAGAGAAAGCAAAAATTACATTATAACAGGGAACGTGGAACTAGGCTGTTAGAGAAAAGATAGGTTAAATTCTAACTGGAGAGAAGGGCAAAAAGCAGGAGAAGGGTGCTTACAGGATAAGAATTATGTACAAATTTACATAGTGTATATGAATTAAGCAAGTTATAAGATAGTGCAATTAGTCGAACAACAGTTCCTTTGTGTTGCGGAAATGGACGCATCTGTGGGGTATGAGACTGTATGGGTGACCCTGAGGCTTTTCAGGGGTATGCTTGGGCGAACAGCCAAGTTTTAAATTTTTTTCTGAACGTGATATGGCAATGTTCCTGGCGGAGATCTGGCGGGAGGGAGTTCCAGTGATGCGGACCAGCAATTGATAGTGCTCGTTTTTCAATAGTTGTGAAAAACGGATTTTTTGGGGGGAACCTGGAGGGAATCTCTATATGCAGATCTGGTGGGTCTTGCAGAGGAGTGTGGTTTGAGGGGTATGGTAAGTTGGAGCAAGGATTTGTGAAATAAGGTTTTGTGGATAATAGTAAGTGTCTTGAAGAGAATTCTGTAGTGAATGGGTGGCCAGTGAAGTATTTTTAGAATCGGGGTGATGTGGTCCATGCGGCGGGAGTTTGTGAGGATCCTGGCTGTAGCGTTTTGCAGCATTTGAAGAGGTTTGGTAGAAGAGGCCGGGAGACCAAGTAACAGCGCATTACAATAGTCTATCTTTGAGAATAGTATGGCTTGAAGGACCGAACAGTAGTCATGAAAGTGAAGGAGAGGTCTTAGCTGTTTTAATACCTGTAGTTTGTAAAAGCCTTCTTTGGTGGTGGCGTTGATGAATTTTTTAAAGTTCATTCTGGAGTCTAGGAAGGCTCCAAGGTCTCTCACTTGATTTACTAGAGGTGTGTTAGTATTGATGGTTAGCATGTTGTTATCATATTACCAGATCCCTTTCTGTAATGGTGCCTCATAACTCACATCAGTCCAGCAGGTTGTCATTCAGCCACCAGAACTTCTTGCCCACTCGAGCTGTGAACAGGATCAAAGAAAACCATATGGGGCATGATCCGACCAAGTGATATTGTCCATCCCTGCCCCTGCTATCCCACTAACCAAAGATTTATCAATTAAAAAATACCATCTGGAATAGGATTGATGGGCTTTAGAGAAAAACATGTAATTGTGAGTAGTCAGTTTAAACACCAGATATCCACTAATCTCCTATCCAGCAATAAATGTTTCAAGGTTTACCTAGATACTCTCGAACCAGTAGCCACCCTCCTGGAATTATTCAGAGAGGGATAGCGCGTGAGGTTAGTCGCCTCCAATAATGAAATGACCCTCGGCCCACTCCTCCATTAGCTTAGAAATTTTTGTCAAAAATGGACCTTGCCCCGAATTGGGAGCATAGATGTTCAACAAGGTAAACAAAGTATCATATATGAGCAACTTAATCGCTATAAATCTTCGTTCTTCATCTCTCAAGGCCGCCTTTACATCAACCACCAAATTTTTAGAGAACAATATCCCCACCCTGCAATATTTGTCTCACATCTCAGAAGATGAGTCTCTTGACAAAAGATCACAGAAGCTTCTAAAAGATCCATTTCCTGCAGGAATGAGCTCCTCTTTCCAGGGGAGTTAAGCCCCTTAGTTTTAATGGAAACAACCTTCAAGGTACTCATAATGAAATCTCTATCCCGGGCCAAGTCCTAGTAACCCATATGGAGATCCCTGATGACCAAACTAAAATCGGTACTAATCTGTGTATTCCCACTGTCATAAACAATACAGCCCACCACATTGATTCCTGGATAGTCTCTCCCCACCCCATCCCTTTTTTAGCCACCTTCCCTCTAGGTAGCTAAACTCCTCCATAAGGAATGACATCAACCAGAACTGTTATCCCAAGTACACCCCCCCAACCCCAAAATAAGCACTATATCAACATGCTAATGAATAGCATCCCCTTAAATAGGTGAAAATAACAAACCCCTGCCATTAAAAGTAACTTGGCTGCGCAATCCTATAACACCCACTGAGGAACACAAAGTCCAAGAAAAACATTGAGTCCTACAAGCTGGGTTGTTTTGAGAAAAGGATGCTGCAAAAGGAAAACCATTTGACTCCCTCTTCAGCCTCTTGCCTCCAGTCACCACCCTCTGCCATCTCGATGGTGTAGAACCTCCGCGCAGCTGCTTTGCCTCACATAGACCAGGTTCTCCCCTCGCTACAATCACCCCAACAGCTTTCAGGGTCTTTGATGCTTCCGCAGCCGTGTGTACCCTGGACGTAACTCTCTCAATAGTAAAGCTGAGTGTGAATGGAAATAGCCAGCGATAATGCAGATTCCGTGACAGTGCTCTGATATGGCCTTAAATGCCCTTCTCTGATGTCCATGCCAAATACGGGCTCCTTGCTGTCTAGCCATGAGAAACACTTTTTCCATTACTGGGAACTCGTGAAAGCAGGCTATAATGTTTGTAGGCAATGAATCATGAGGTGCCCCCAAGACCCTGTGGGCTCTCTCCAACTGCACTTTCAGGGATTCCATTGCCGGCTCACCCTCAGCAAGAAGAAATTCAGATACTTTCCACAACTTTGAAACTATCTGCATACTCAGCCCTTTCAGGGACCTGCTTGAAATGAAGATTTGCCCTCCTCATACGATTCTCCAAATTGTCTAAGCGATCCTGCAGATCTTCCTGTGAGGCATGAAATTTACTATGTGCCTCACTGAGCTACTTCATTTCCATGACATGATTGTCCAGCTAAGATTCGGCCTCCTCCACGTGCCATCCCAGCTCCAACAAATCACTTTTAAGGTCAGCGCCTGAGCCCCCAATTTCCTCCTTGATTGTGATCATATCTCCCTGCAGTTATTGAAATCATTTCTGTAATTCGACGCAAAGGGGCCTCCCACATAGCCTCCGGAGTTGCTCTATCTTCTGATTTTACCTCTGGGCTAGCAAGAATTGCCGCATGGTCCGGATCCTCCGACCCATGTCCCAAAATGCAGGGATAGGAAAACCTGTTTCAGATCACTTTTCTTCTGCAAAGTTGACATCTGAATCATGCCACAGGTCTTTGCTCGTAGAAACGGCCTGAAAATGGCCTTGCTAAGCGCAGATGGATGGGGATGCAAGAAAATCAGGTCGGGAGCTGCCTCATCAAGCAGCCATTTCACGAGGTGACATCACTTCCTCCATGACTCTTTGGTTTTGTATCTGATCTATACCACATTTTTAAGTGATAAGGGCTCCATGAGGATCATGACAGAATTTTTGGGGGATCCATATACAGTGGCTTGCAAAAGTATTTGACCTTCCTAAAAGGTCAGCAGATTTGTGTGGATTACAAATGATACCTACACAGATTGTTTGTTTATCGCAAACCTTTATACTCATAAAGAAAATTTTCAGAGTCACAATTCATTATTTCTCTGCATTGTTTGTAAAATCAGTTTTTCTGGATAAAAGACCTGCTAATTCCAGTACCATTGGTCAGACTGTGAATCTGAAGGAAAGCTGTGAAAATGAAGACCAAAGAGCATTCCATAAAGCTAAAGAGGGCAGATTGAAAGTCAGCACACTGACCAATAATATTGTGAAGAAAGTGTGTGGTGTATAATTTGTTTACATCCTATATAAACTGCATCTTCTGCATCATGAGAAATAAAAATCTTTGCTGTTCTACTTTGAGTTTGCTTCGGACACTATAAATTATATGCCACACACCTTTCATGTATTGCCTCAGAATCCGAACTGCAGCCTCCTAAGTTGGAGCTCCCCCACCCTACTGTAGTCTGCATGCCTTGGACTAGGGAATATCCACCATCGCTGTGACCTACCTCCTCTGGGAGATGCCACTGAAGCTCGGATCTGTTGCCTGCCTGGGAGGCCTCCCCTCATACCTCCACCTCACCAGCCACGGAACCTGGAGCCAGTCTCCCAAGGAGCCTCTCTACTACAATCTTGACCACTGAAGCCGGGGTCTCCTGCCTGAGACTTTCTCCCCTGCCACCACCTCTGAAACTGCTCCCCAGCTGCATGCTTGGGCGCCTTCTTTGCCTGAGGGAGAAATTGGGAGACAACTACAGATTGGAAACACTTTTTGTGTAGCAGGATGTTTTGTGTTGGGGTCTTGCTCCCCAAAAAATATCACCACTACCAATGGTGATTGTATTTTTGTGGTGGTAGAGGGGGAGGTGTAATGTTGGGGCTTCATAATGGAAACTGCGGTGCATTATTGAAGGGGCATTCACTGTGAAAATTAGTCACTTTATTTTTGTTCAGAGTGAGCTGGGTGACAATAAAAGGAATATTTATGAATTTTTCTGAGGGCCCCAGAATCAATAAGACCATCCCTGGGGGTTCAGTTATTTATTATTTATTTATTTATAGATTTTTCTATACCTGGGTACGTAAGTAATATCACTTCGGTTTACATTCAAACAGTAATTCAGCATTGCGCTTTACAATATAACATAGTAACTGAACGAATATAATACAATGTATAACTTTGTATTAATAGAATATAAGCAATATATGAGAGACTGTGGAAATTAGGAAGAGTAGTAGAGGATTCAGTTCATTAATAGTAGGCTTTTTTAAATAACCAGGTTTTAAGGTTTTGTTTAAATTTTTTGTGACAGAGTTCCTGGCATAACTCAGAGGGCATGGTGTTCCATATTGTTGATCCAGCAATTATGAAAGATCGTTCTTTTGTACTAGAGAGTTTAGTCAGATTGGGTGCTGGGATCTTTAGTTTGGCTAAATTCTGGAATCTCGTTGGGCGGGAAGACGTTTTGAATTGTAGTTGATCTGTGAACCAGAGCATTTCTCTGTTTTGAATGGCTTTGTGTATCAGCGTCATAGATTTATAAATTATCCTGTGAGCCACGGGTAGCCAGTGCAAAGACTGAAGAGCTGGAGTGATGTGATCATGGCGGCTTGTGTCGGTGATAATGCGGGCAGCTGCATTTTGCAGCATTTGCAAAGGTTGAATGGTGGCTTTAGGTAGACCCAGTAGCAGAGCATTGCAGTAATCAATCTTTGATAAAATAGTTGCTTGTAAGACTGTGCGGAAATCATATTGGTATAATAGAGCTTTAATACGTTTAAGCGTGTGTAGCTTAAAGAAACCATTTTTGACCGTATCCGCGATGAATTTTTTAAACGTGAGATTGCTGTCAGTGATGATACCAAGGCTGCGTACTTGCTGTGAAATAGTGGAGTTGTCTTGTGAAATACCGGAGTTGATCAGTGTTGTATTTTTTGGAGGTGATATTAATTGTCCTTTCAACAAATACTGTTAGATTGAAAATTAATGTAAATAGAATTGGTGAATTCAGTGGATGGTTGGGCTTTTTAATCTCAAATTTTGTTACTTTCTTACTTGGTTCTTATTGCCTATATATAAAACAAGTTTCTTTTTTTTTTTTTAAGTAAATACTGTAATATTGGCTCAATTTTCTATTAGAGTTGTGCTTAATTTAAATTAGAGCTTACAGAGCTGTTGCAAGAGTATTTGGTGCCCTAGGCAAGCTTTGGTCATGCACCTCTGCCTCCAGCTTATCTATTTGTGGAAGCTCTAGCACAGTGCGCCCTCTTACAGGTGGCAGTGGCTCCTGCATAGTGCTCCCTGTTTTGGCAGAAATTATTCTGGTAATGCATCCCTCTGTGACTCACCCTGGCAGGATTTTGCTGCTCCCAAAACTTTGGTGATCTAGGCAACTGTGTAGATTGCCTAATGGAAGCACCGGCCCTAAGAGTTTATAATCCACCTTCCTCAATTTAAAATTATATGAAGGTGAGGTACAGTTTATCAGAGGACATGATACACTAGCCAAAGAGACAATAAATCAGCATATACAAAATAAGTCCTTTTTATGTCATAATGACATGCTTATGTAGTAATTGATGACATATTAAAGTTAAGTGGTCCATCTGGTTAGAGGAGCATAACTTAAACTAACACCAGCTCCCACCATGGCATTTACCTAACCTCTCAGAACTTTTTATACCACTGTCTTCAATTTGTTTTCCAAAAATGCTCATTAAAGTTAGGGTTATAAACAGTCACTCTGTTCAGGTTAGCTCATGCATCTTGGAAGCCTGATACAGAGGTGCTGGTGCTGCTGTGGGATTGTAGCCATGGCCTCTGCATACCAAGTTTCCCAGCCTTTTTGGAAGCCTGATGCAGTTAAGCCCTCTGCTCATTTACATTTATTTTCCATTACTTCTAAAGTTTCAGATGACTGAGTAAGCATGTAACCCCTTTCCTTCATTTCATCTGCCTGTCTACCTGCCTTCTCCACCCTCACTCCCCCCCCCCGCCCCCAACACACACACACCCCTTCTTTGATTATTGTGCTCTGTCTGTCCTAAGCATGTTTAAATTCTGTCATGGTTTACGTTGCCATTGCCTTTCCTGGTTGGCTATTTCTGAGATCTATCACCCTATCAGTAAAATAGTATATTCCCTTATCTTCTCTGAACCTCCCTCCCTGCAACTTTATATCATGCCCCCCTTGACTTTGAATTGCTTTTCTATGGTGAATTTCACATTCCCGTGCTCTGCTGAAGCTTGTCAAATATTTGAATGTTCTGTCATGTTCCCCATCCCTTCTTTCCTCCAGTGAGTACATTTTGAGCATCTTGAACTTTTCTTTGCATGGTTTGTGTTGCAGGCCTTGTATCATGTGTAGCCCTTTTCTGACTCATTTTCATCTTGTCACTTTTCTTGAAGTTACAAGCTCCAGAACTGAACTCAGTGATGGTCTCACCAGTGATTTATAGAAGCAGTGTTACTTTTCTTTCCTGCGCATACCACCTCCGCTTATGCAACTGAGCATACTGTTAACTTTCCCAATTGCTTTATTAATTCCTTCAGGTTTCTAAAGCTCAATTACTGAAACATCTTTTTGTTGGTCCAATAAAAGGTATCACAATCCAAGAGGACTCTGTTAGAACATTCTCTTCGTTTACGTCATTTAGCATGCTAACTCGATTGCTAGATAGCAAGATCACCATTTTGTGTACAATACAATGTGCTAAGATTCACTAGTATCTCTATAGAAGTTGATCCCCTCCTCCCAAAGAATATTCTTCTTCCTTAATCACCTTGAATAGCTGCCTTAGCTAGACGCAAAGTTAGCATCCCAAATTCCGACTTCCTAGTCCCTCATAATTGCTTCTGAGAGAGTAACAACTGACTCACTATCTGTAGGAAGTTGGCAGCAGGTCAGGTTTGTCGTGACACCTGCGTTTCTATTTTAAAAATGGCGGGTGATGAGGTTAGATCATAGGTGTGTAGAAGACTCACCTTGTACCTGGTAATAGTTGAATCATTGCCTTTCTGTGTATCTGTTTATCATTATGAATGGGAGACCAAACCCTGAACTCTGGTCTTCCAGAAATTTCTCTGTTTTGGTGACTGAATTGACTGTTCTGTACTGGCTGGAAGAAGCATGCATGGGACTTGCACGCTATCCACATTCTTCTTGCTGTAGGCCTTGACAGAGACACTGCCTTCATTGATGACTCCTGGATAATGTTGTGGTTATTCTTTCTCCCCTGTCCTGCTGTGCCACTGCCAAGAGGAGCTCATGATTTGCTGATTGTCAGCACCGTTCCACCTTCACAGCAGTGTAACTCGCATGTCAATGAAGACTTGTATTGGTTGTATAGCTACTACTGCTCATTCACAATAGCTGTCTACAGCAGATTGGGAAAGGTAATCTTAGACATATAGTAGAATTGCAAAATATGTTCACATTAAAATATGATAGAGAAGTTGTTGCGAGCGCGGAGGTGCGGTCGCTTGCTCAAGAGAGATTGTGAGCCCCTGGGCCATGGTGCGGCTCAGGGAGGAGCCCCAAAAAACACCGTGGGAGGTGAGTGTTCAGGCATGGGTGGAGCAGGAACAAGGCTGGACCAGGGTCAAGACATGGAACATCAGGAAACTGGAACAAGGCAGGCTTAGACCTCCACGCACAGGTAAGACCCAGCAACGCAATGCTGGTTTCAAGGGTAGCCCTCCGGCCACTTGGTAGCCCTTCCAGACCCACTGCTTGGGAATGACGAATACGTGAGGCCAGACGGAGGCTGAGGGCAGGAACAAGAAGAGACATGGAACTCAGAAATTTGGAAGACTCAGATGAGGTTTCAGGATACTTGGAAGACTCAGACGAGGATTCAGGCACTAGTACAAGTTGAGTACTGCACCACAGCACACCCTACACAGCTGCCCATGGCTGGTCATGCCACACCGGAAGCGAAGCGGACTCCAGGTGAGAAAGTGAAGTCTTGGACCTGGAAACATGTCGAAGATTCAGGAGAGGCCTGCACCAAGGCACGCCCTACACAGCCGCCCATGGCTGGTCGTGGACCATTCTGAAGCGGAGCAGGTTCTGGCTTGAGTCTAGGGCATGGACGGAAGCAGGAACAAGGTACTCTGAAGACTGGGAACAGGATTCAAGACTCAGGAACAGACTTAAGCATTAAAAGCAAGGGTCTTCCGGAGACTTGTGCTGCAGACGTGAAGACAGGCCTTGTGCCACAACGCACCCTATACAGTCCCCCATGGGCTAGTCACGGACCACGACGGTCGCACACCAGCAAAGGTGGACAAGCAGGAAAACAGGAAGCAGGATGGGAAAGCCAGAGACGAGGAAATCAGGACCAGGACTGGAACATCAAGAACATGGAACAGGTGAAAAAGGAGCTCCGAGGAACAAGGCCAGGAACATCATACAAAGGAGACCAGGAACTTATAACAGAGCCATCAAGACATGAGAAGACCACGGAGGACCTTGACCGGAGAGAGACCACAGGCAACTGTGAAGATCCGATTCGAAGACCCCGATGAGAACAAGCTAAGCCTTTTTATAGGGCTGGTCAAGGCACAGGCTGAATGTTATCTATTGGGGCTGCAGGCTTTTCCCGCCGCTGGCCCTTTAAATAAAGTGAAGCGGCGTGTGCCCGCACCTAGAGGAGCCTGGGAGGTGGATGAAGTCGGGGAGGACATAGCGGCGTTCCTGCTGCGTGAAGCGGAGGCCACGTCAGCTGCGGCACCAAGGCCATGAAGAGAGACAGTCTGGCGGCTTCCATGCCGCAAGAAGTGGAGAGATAGCGGCATCAAGGCAGCGGCTCCATGCCATGAAGAGGAGGAAGCAACCGTAGCCCCTCGTGCCACTTAGTGTCATTAAGCTGCATGGGAGTGGCAGTGGCAGTCTGGGGCGTCCTGGGCTCCGCGAGCAGCATAGGAACAGAAGCAAACCAGCAAGATTTTATAATAGCAATTATGAATTCCTAAGATGTTTACCTGGATTGTTCCAGGTAATTTTGAGGTTATTTGGATAAATCCTTTAAAATATTGACCTCTTTGATTGAAAGCTGTTTAGGGCAGGGAACTATTGCACCAATTTCTAATAATGCTATAAGATGCTCTGAGCATCATTTGGAAAGGTGGACCGAAAATTATGGAAGAGGGAAAAAAATAACAAAACAAAAAAACCTCAAAATGATTAAACCAATAATCTAAATATACATCTATGGAAAGTTGTCACAAAATAATACATACATCATCTCCAAAATATGAATACAAGAATTCTTTACATAGAAAACTGTATAATTTGCCAGACCCAAACAGAAGACAGTGACACTTTTACAAGAAATTTCATAACTAATTTAGTGCCAGGAAATAAATTATATACAACAAGAAGGAAAAAAAGCTGCCATTGACTAAAATTAATAACAAAAATATCTAACTCTTGATGGAGCCAGAAATGAAGACTCTAGAGTACAGGGAACAAGTGGGAAGTTGTTTTATAATGAATGTACAAAAATCCCAAAATATTATCATGGGAGAATAAAGAGTAAAATATAGTGTGCTAATTATAAATATAGGAGCTGATATAATAGGCCACGCTAAGTTTACCACAGGTTTTTACTCTGGTTTTAGTGTGAGTTTTTTTAATGTTAATGTTGCCCAGGTATGTTTAAAAAAAAAACAAAAAAAAAACCCCACACTAAAAAACCCATAGCAAACTTAGTGCGAGTGTGTGCAAGTTGCAGGGTAATGGCCTAATTAGCTATTACTGTACAATTCAGGGAAGTACGCTAAGGAGGAGGCTGCCTATCGGATCTCCATTTACTGCGGGAAATTTTAATGCTTGCTGAGAGGCAGACAGGCCGCACAAAAAGGTTGGGTTGGGCCAGGAGAATGCAGTCCTCCACCCTTCCCAAATCCCCTCTGTCATTCACCTTAAAAAATAAATAAATAAATAAATCTAGTGGTTCAAGAACCCCCTTCTAGATCCATGTAATAGCAGCAGCTCCAGCGAATTCTAAATTCCATCCCCCCCTCACCGTTCAATCCCAGCCAGAGAGATCTTACCTCTTCCGGTCAGGGCTACTTCCTTACTGACAGTGGATTAGTCCCTTCACTATCAGCTGACAGCGAAAGACAAGCCCCTTTCAGAAAGCTGTACTTTCAACCTTCTGGAATTAAAAAAAAAAAAAATTCTTGTCTGGGAAAGCCAGATTAAAGATACAGATTGTTTGTTTTCAGTTGGGACCCAGAGGTGTAGGGAGATAGTGTCTTGCTTAGTGGTTACACTGGCAGTCAGTAATTTAATAAATAGCTATTGGCAGATAAAAATTTCTTGATCTAACCAGTTGCCCTTGCCTGCTGATACTCCACCACCACTGCTTGTATGTCTCAAACATGCCTGAACTCTGTTTATGCTTTTGATTATTATTGCTCATAAACTATTCTAGTCATCAACTACCAATTAAGCTGTTCATTCCCTCGTTTACTATAAGCTTCCTTCCTGACTTCGTATTGTGACCTCTTTCTTTTATTTTAATAAAGCCTGCTAGATTTTAGTATATTTGTTTGTACATCTCCCGCCGTTTCTTTATCTTTCTTCTAGAGGGCGCGTTGGGACTGATGTAATCTGCACCGAGTCTGCCATGGGTTTTTACTCCAGTTTTATAATTATCTTTATTATATTTTCATTTAATATAATGAAATATGTTTGCAGAAAAGCATTAATACTTTTACAAATAAACAGATATATTAATTCCACTCTGCAACTCATCAAATATATAATAGAGGAAGCAATTCAGGAAAATAACTATTACAGAGAAAAATAAACCAAAATGAATTGTACCTAATTACTACTAAGTAGCCTAATTAACCTCCCCTATAAACTAAACATCCAACCCACGCTCAGGATTTTTATTCAAAATAAGTTTCCAAATGCAAAGGAACTGTAAAAATAAACTTATTAGATTGAAAAGTAATAAAACATCTGAATGGAAACTTTAAAAAGAAAGATGCTCCAAGACAATCACTTCACTCTTCAATGAAAGGAAATGTCTCCTTCAAGCTTGAGTAGGTCAGGAGACATCAGGAAATACAGAAATCTTTTGCCCGCAAAAAGAAATAGCCTTATTTTTGAAATATTTAAAGAAAACCAGTTCTTTATCCTGTTCAGTGCAAAATGAAACAATTAAAGTAGCCTTATTTGATATTAAATCTAAAGATTCTTCAAAAAAAAATGTTGTAATACCTGGACTGTCTACCCTGATCATCACTATCTAAACTTTTCTGCTTAGGTAAATAGAATATTTTAGAAGTAGATGGTAAATTATCCTCTTTATATGCTAATTTCTCCTTCAGATATTTTTTTAAACATTTCATTAACAGACATTTGTAGCTGGAAAATTAATAAAATGCAAGTTTTTAATTCTAGATAAATTTTCTAAAACCTCAGTTTTATTATGCAAAGCTAGACTATCTTTAATATGGGCTGACTCTGCATTTAATAATAATGAAACCTGCGAGCTCAAAGCAGTAGTAATTTTTTCAAATTCTTGCAACCTCTTCTCCTGTGAATCGAAGGAGGATCTGGACTCAACTACAAAGGAGTTAAATTGTGAGATTGAGACATGTTATCAAGTTTAGCAATTAGTTTCTACAAGTTTGATAATGTTATATTGGATGGCACGGGAATATCTTCACCTTTTATCCAATGTAACAAGTCCTGATGTGTTATGGACCTTTTCAGGTTCATTTGAAATGGAAGCAGGCAGTACAGTAGTCAAAACGGGATTAAATGCCAGATGGCCAAAACTCCCTAGATCTCCCACTACTGCCTCTGCACCTCGTGGAGAAACAAGCCTCCCAACATAAGATGAGTAGGCTACTGGCTGGGGAGGAGATTGACTGGAGCCGGGACTCAAGGAAGTGCCCAAAGTGGAGCCTTCACTGCAGTCACTAACAGGCAACTCACCCGTCCATTGCAGGTGATTGTCCATAGGATTTCGAACCACAGCTGGAACAAGTGATGACGTTTTCTTTTCCTCCCAATCGGAGCAAAGCCGTGCAACTATGTCTGCGTGCCATAGGCCTCTGGTTTTATCAAGCAGTCAGGTTCTTTCTGATGACTTCATCGTCCCCAGGTGGGGAGGGGCATCGCCGCAGTCCACACATGGCTGGGAGATAATCAAAATTCGCCCAAAGGATCTTCACAGGTACTCCTCATCTAGAAGGGCTCTCCCTTTACTCTAGTTTAGCATAGGTTTTTCAGCGCTAACTTAACTATGGTATGTAATATGTGTTTTAGTTTTGAAAAAACTGTTGTAGGCTTAGCATGAGTGAATGCAGATCACATGGGAATGAAGTTATTAGCTATTACAGGGCAATGCAGAGAGTCATGTTAGTAGAGAGACATTTTTGTGTGTGCTTTTTAATATGGCAAATTTAATGCCAGGGTCAAGAATGCAGACAAAAGAATGGGAAACAGCAAGGGAAAATAAATAGCACAAAAAACTCAGCAGCACTTACAAAATCTCCAACTCCTAGTCCAGAGTTTGTCTACACCACCCAAAATGGCTCTGGAAGAAGCAGCTTTTTATTTCCATGCAAGGAAGAGTGTCCAAGAAAAGAGATGGACATCTGTGCACCACGAATCGCACCAGAGGGCAGCCTAGGTCACCTCTATCAACCAGTAAGGAATACTGCAGCATTTTTCAAACTAGTACTGTTTTTTATTGTGAAAATTTGTATGTCTGTTTGAACATCAGTGTTGGCATGCTTTTTGGGCTTACTGCAGATTTTTAGTGCTGGTTTGATTTTCATACCATTAGTTTTCTGCATGGAGCAGTACTGAGTGTTTTAATGTGCTAGTTTTGGCACGGGTTTTATCATGTTGGCCTCTCAATGAATTGCTCAAGTTCCTTTATGGAGCACTTATATTCCAGTGTTAGAGGTGAATGTTTTACTTATCCCCAAGACTCTGTCATAGTCCCATGTGTTAACCACTAGAGCTACTCCTTTCCCCACTAGCACATTAGAATATATCAATTTGTTAAACTTTAGTTTTTCATGCACATTTGTTTTTCTTTTTAGCATGCTTTACTGAAGTTTTGATACTTAAAAAAAAGTTTATTAAATTTTTCAGTTTTAGTTTTGTTTTTTTTTTTTTTTTTTACTTTTCACATCTGTCTTGGGCTTCTTTTTCCATGCCCTTTGACAGGCCTCCCAGTTGCACCGTTTCTGTTTGGCCATATTTCTTAAGCAGTTATTTTCTCTTTTGATTTCACCTCAGTAATTTTTGTTTTTTGGCGATGTCAGGAAGACCAGTAGCTTCAAAATGTGCTCAAACTACAGTCAGATGTCGTCATTGATCATCACAAGAGCTGTAGCATCTGTTCCAAGTATGTTGCTGAAGGCCATCAAGATTTGCAAAGGGAGTCTGTTATCTTGAGCAGAAGAAAAAGTGCAATTCCCCTGAACTGGTGCCAGAAACTCCAAAGTACAATGATGACAGAGCTGCACTGTGTGCTAGAAGCAAGGTGTTGACGAAGGAAGTACGGATTTCTATGGCTTGTTCTCCCAGCTCACATCAAGCAACGTTCTGAGTGCTTGAACACAGAGCTAATGAGGAATAGCTGCTAGGGCCTACTGAAGGACAAGGATTGTTAGCATTAATCTACATCGATGCACAGCTTCAAGACCAGGGGATACTGAATTGTGCTTTCCAACATCCGAAGCAGCTGTGCTTGGAAAAGAACTCCTCCTCTTGTCAAGCATTTACCCCCAAAATCTTCAGAGATCCAGCTTCAGGTTTTCAGTACCACTCGGGATACTGTAAACAATATCAGTCATCCTGCTGAATCCCATCATATCTTCGGCTCAGCTATCTTTAAGCTACAACTTTTGGTGGCAAATACAGAAGGCTCAGCACATGAAGCATACCAAGCAGCAGGTGTTAACTAGTTTGACTCTACTTGGGATGTCAAATGACCCAAATACTGTCTTCTCATCTATTGTGCTTAGTGTATTGGCACCTAAGGCAAGTTTCAAGCATTGAGTCAAAGCTGAATATCTTTAGAAGCTTATCAAGCTGCTTGGTATTGATTGGCTTAAATGTTCACAGGTATTACCTTTAGGACCGAAAGGCAGTTGATTCTAGCATTGGTACAGCATCAGGTATCACCTACTGTTTTTATAAAGTGACTGGGAAGGCTCATAAGGATCTACTTATGGATCAGAAGTTGCATTTGGAAGAATACTCTTCTAGATCCCATTCATACCCTTTTTCCTTCATAGGCAAGGAGCAGTTCCCCTCCATAGAAACTCTCTTCTCCACAGATTTTATAAATTTAATAGCTAAGGCCATTTCCACTGAGTTGCAGATTAGTCCTGATTTGATACTTTGGAGATTAAGAAAAAAAGGACAGTACTTACTAAATTAAAGGTCCTCAGGAATAATGATTTTCTGGAGTCATCAGAGGCCCTACTTGGCTTTCTTTTTTCTTTTCTTTTTTTTTTTAATAACTTTTTATTTTAAATTTTTCCATTTACATATTCAAGCAACTTACACTTGATTTGCAAGCAAACAAAAAGGAAATAAATTACAAAGAAATACTAAATACCAATGTTATTCATAAAACAAGATCAGAAAATCTGGCCTATAAAGTCCTCAACAAGGGAGGATTCCAAACACAAATTCAGGTATGGTTTTACAGTAAGAAAGAAATAGGATCAGATACAAAAAGCTTTTCAGGATCGATTAAGCTGAGACCATTAAGTACTCATTCAGTAGCCAGAGGAAAAGAAATATTTGTACATGGCTTTTTCTCATTCAAGAACTCGGAGAGCTGTTGGGGTGTGAAAAACATAAGTATTACCCTGAAACTTAACAATACATTTGTATGGGTATTTCAACAAAAACCCCAAGTTGAACTACTTGGGATCTTAATTGAAGAAATAATCTTCTCCTCGATTGAGTGGATCTTGCAAGATCTGGGAAAATACTAATCTTTAAACCCAGAAAAGACTCAGTTCGGTATCTAAAATACATCCGTAGTATCCAGTCCTTGTCCGACTCTAGTAGGAAAGAAACAGAGTAGAAGGTGCCACTTGATCTTTTTGGGTAGATGCCAAGAAATTTACAAGATCCAGATCAGGAAATGCAGGTGTAAGAACTTGTAATCCTTTTCCCACATGTGCGGTTTTGTTGTATGGGGGGATGTAATAAGCTCTTGACATCATTGGCAATGATGTCTCAGGAATTTTTAATATCTCAATTAAATACTTTTTCCACATATCCGTTGGTGAGACCAGTGGATCCTTGGGGAAGTTAATACATCTTAGATTTTTCCCCCAAACATCTGGCTTTCTATACTTTTATTTCTTTGACTTCTAGTCCGAATATATAGGGACATAGACTACAGACTTCATATTTTCTAAATTTCCCTCATTGTCTGTACCCTATTGTTACTGTTCTTAAAATACTTCCCATGTCATCCTTATGTCTGGGAAAAACTGAGCTATTAAGGCTGGGCTTCCTAAATGTACAGTCAAGTAATAACATTTATCTATGACCTTATATTGGAGTATAAAATTAATGTTTTATGTCTTACGGAGACTTGGTTAATAGAAGGTGAATCTACCTGTTCGAAACAGGGATATTCATTGGGCTACTCATTTAGTTTATTCCTGGGGGAATTCTGCACACAAAAACTTAAAATTCTGCAAACTTTAAATTGGTCAAAATAACACAATTTACAAGACAGTTTTTAAGTAATTACATTTTAAATTAATACAGAAAAAAGTTATTACTTAAAGATGCAGAATTTTAAATATTTTGAGCAGAATTTCCCTAGAAATTCACTGTATGAGTGTCCCTTCCACCCGCTCTCCCTACTTCCCTGACCACTTTGCTCTCTCAGGCCCCAACGTTTTTTAAATATATCTGAAGCAGAAAGCCTGTGAGGGAGTCATTTGGACTGTTAGATGATTGAGGGTTTAAAGGGGCAGTTAGAGAAGATAAGGACACTGCGGAAAGATTAAATGATTTTTTTGCTTCAGTGTTTACTGAAGAGGATGTTGGGGAGATACCCGTATCAGAGAAAGATTTCAATGGTAATGATTCAGATGGACTGAACCAAATCATGGTGAACCTAGAAGATGTGGTAGATCTGGTTGACAAACTGAAGAGTAGTAAATCACCTGGACCGGTTGGTATACACCCCAGAGTTCTGAAGGAACTAAAAAATGAAATTTCAGGCCTATTAGTAAAAATTTGTAACCTATCATTAAAATCATCCATTGTACCTGAAGACTGGAGGGTGGCTAATGTAGTCCCAATATTTAAAAAGGGCTCCAGGGGCGATCCGGGAAACTACAGACTGACCTCAGTGCCAGGAAAAATAATGGAAAGTGTTCTAAATTTCAAAATCACAGAACATATAGAAAGACATGGTTTAATGGAACAAAGTCAGCATGGCTTTACCCAAGGCAAGTCTTGCCTCACAGATCTGCTTCACTTTTTTGAAGGGGTTAATAAATATGTAGATAAAGGTGAACTTGTAGATGTAGGATATTTGGATTTTCAAAAGGCGTTTGACAAAGTTCCTCATGAGAGGCTTCTAGGAAAAATAAAAAGTCATGGGATAGGCAGCGATGTCCTTTTGTGGATTACAAACTGGCTAAAAGACAGGAAACAGAGTAGGATTAAATGGACAATTTTCTCAGAGAAAGGGAGTGGGCAGTGGAGTGCCTCAGGGATCTATATTGGGACCCATACTTTTCAATATATTTATAAATGATCTGGAAGGAAATATGACAAGTGAGGTAATCAAATTTGCAGATGATACAAAATTGTTTCTGAGTAGTTAAATCACAAGCAGATTGTGATTTATTGCAGGAAGTCCTTCTGAGACTAGAAAATTGGGCATCCAAAAGGCAGATGAAATTTAATGTGGATAAGTGCAAGGTGATGCATATAGGGAAAAATATAACCCATGCTATAGTTACACAATGTCAGGTTCCATATTAGGAGCTACCACCCAAGAAAGAGATCTAAGCATCATAGTGGATAATACATTGAAATCATTGTTTCAGTGTGCTGCTGTAGTCAAAAAAAAAAAAAAAAAAAGCAAACAATGTTGGGAATTATTAGGGAATGGTGAATAAAACGGAAAATGTCATAATGCCTCTGCATCGCTCCATGGTGAGACAGCACCTTGAATACTGTGTACAATTCTGGTCGCCACATCTCAAAAAAAGATATAGTTGTGATGGAGAAGGTACAGAGAAGGGTGACCAAAATGATAAAGGGAATGAGGAAAGACTAAAGAGGTTAGGACTGTTCAGCCTGGAGAAGAGACAGCTGAGGGGGGGGATATGATAGAGGTGTTTAAAATCATGAGAAGTCTAGTACGGGTTAATGTGAATCAGTTATTTAATCTTTCGGATAATAGACTAGGGGCCACTCCATGAAGTTAGCATGTGTCACATTTAAAACTAATCGAAGAAAGTTGTTTTTAACTCAACACACAATTAAACTTGGAATTTATTGCCAGGGGATGTGGTTAGTGCAGTTAGTGTAGCTGTGTTTAAAAAAGGATTGGATAAGTTCTTGGAGGAGAAGTCCATTCTAAGTTGACTTAGAAAATAGCCACTGCTATTACTAGCAACAGTAGCATGGAATAGACTTAGTTTTTGGGTACTTGCCCGGTTCTTAATCCCTGGATTGGCCACTGTTGGAAACAGGATGCCTGGCTTAATGGACCCTTGGTCTGACCCAGTATGGCATGTTCTTTTGTTCCTCCACCTGCCAGTAACTCTCCCCTCCACCTCTAGGCTCAACCCCTTCCACTCTGTTGCCAGTCCCAGAGTTTGACCCCATTCTCAGTACTGCCCCTCACACAGGCTCCCTCTCCCCGCTCTCTCACACACATGCTCCCTCTCTCTAATACACATACACACATCCTCATACAGGCTCTTTCACTCTCTCATGCACACACACATTCCCTCATACAGGGCCCTCTCTCTTGCATACATACCCACACAAGCTCCCTTTCTCTCTCACACATACATCCTCACACACACTACCTATGTGTCTCTGTCACGCACCCCTTCACACAGAAGTCCACCAGAGGGAAAAAAAAAGTCAGGATTTTGTTCTGGATTTGCTAGCGTCTCAGCATTCCACCATTTTGGACCCAGCTGTTTAAAGATTTAGATCAGCGGGGATTTTTACCACTGAAGCTGAGAGCACTGATTGCACCTATCAGGTTTTGTTAGCTGATTTTCCTTTTAGCAGTGGATAATGTTCTGTTTTGCAAATGTGGATAATGTACATTTTTTTTAAATATTCCAGGTTTTTATAGAACAAAACTATTTTTATCAGAAAACTATTTTAAATATAAGCAAGCTTTTAAATATGAAAACAAATTGCTTTATGAGCTGTATTTATACAGCTCATGATTAACACCTACCATAAGATTATCTTACATTAAACTGATCTATATATGTGTATACAATATATGTGGTGAGAGATCTGGATTTGTAAAGTGGATATATATGAATTAGTCTGTAGAAAATTATTTCTAGACTCTAAACATTCATGTGCACTGATGGAAGTGTTGTACTTCTCTCAGCAGAGTCCCCAAGTATTATTCTTGCTGAATGGATTATAATTAAGGCTTCAGATTTTAGGTGTTACCTGATAAACCCTGATTAAAATACTGCAATTGCAAACAAAAAAAGTGTTAAAACACCTGAAAAACACCACTTCCCTTAGAACTCTCTCACCTCTCCTTTGCCTACCCTGGATCCTCTGTTTTGTTTTTGTGCCTTTTCCATGCTAACAACGCCTCACCTGCACAAATATATGTATTTGAACTGGAAAAGGTACTCAACAATAGTACCTGTCGTGAAACACCAATAAATATCAATTTTTGGTACTCCCAAAGAACCCCCATTTAGCTGAAAAATTAACAATTATAAACACCTAAAATCGGAAGCTCTAATTATAATGGAAGAGGCTGAGAAAATCTACATGAAAAACGGAGAGGGCCCAGTAAAAGAAATCCATTTTAGAATGTTGCCCTGGTTTAAGGCAAATGCCATTCTTCATTCACTGCTGCTGTTTTATATCTGTTGCCATGATTGAATTGCTGCTTTTATATAAGTTCATTTGTTAGCACACCAAGTCTTAATATTGTTCATTGGTATTTATGAAAGAGTAAAGCCATGGGATACAGTTCCCTTAGTGTTTGACATTAAAATATTGTTGACGATTTAGGATTATTTGTGGGTTGCTGCTTTACAGCTCATATCTGCTCAAATCACTATTTTGCTCCTTCGTTTATGGCACATTGAATATGGAGTACAAAGTTGAACATACATTTCTGTGCACCATATAGGGCCGGATTTTTAAAGCTTTACGCACGCCAGGCCTATTTTAGAAAGGCCCAGAGACGCGCGTAAAGCCCCGGGATGCGTCTAAGTCCCGAGGCTTTACTAAAGGGGAGGGGGCGGGGCCAGAGGCCTCCGGCACAGCGGCCATTTGCCGCTATGTTTGAGGATTGCGTGCTGGCAGGCTGCTGGTGCACGCAACCTGCACCTGCCTCCAGGTAGGCGCAAAAGGTATGATAAGAATTTGGGGGGGGGGGCGGGGTTTAGAGTAGGGCTAGAGGAGGGAAAGGTTAGGGGAAGGGGTGGGAAGCTTAGGTTAGGGGAAGGGAATGGGAGAAGCCTACACGTGCATGTTAAAAAAAAAAAAAATCAGGCGCACATGTACTCCCGTGCGCAGTTTTGAAAATTCACCCCATAGTGTCTAACATTGACAATAACTGTACTCTTCTGTAGTATCCAGTTTATATGAAATCAAACTACAGAAAAAAACACGGCTTGAACTTCTAGTTTTTTCTGTGCAGTAATTGCATATGGTAATAAACCAAAGTGATTTTAATCAGTAAAGTGGTCAGATATGAGTTAGAAATCAAACCAATAATCTAAAGAGCACATTTGTACACATGGCTATTCTGTCATCAAGTGAACATGTGAAGCCCCATAATCGGTGAGAGCAAACCCATGTTATACCTAAAAACTGAAGTTAGAACAATGCTGCTTTTTTTTAAGCCTTTACTTTTAGCCAGGCAACAAGCCACTCATTTCAGATTGCTCCTTTCTTCACATTTTAACAATCCCCCTAGAGCAGAGAGACTGTACAGATAGGTGCTAAAAATGTATGCACATAGTTGGTTCTTGGTTTAAAATAACAGAATATCTGTTTTTATTTTCATTCCCTTTTCGGGACTTCTATCTGTTTTCCCCCAGATGATGGAATGTCTGTTTATTGCAGTTTAAATGTTGGTTAAGTAAACCTTATCTCAGAATTACCAAGAGACCTTTTTTGTTAAATGAAAACAATAGGCTTGATATTTATTTTAAACGTGCTATGAATGTAGAATATTTTTCCCAGGCTTTCTGGATAGGTGGGGGCGGGATGCAACGAGTATTGTTGACATACCTTGCAAGAGGTCAAGATGTCCTGGCAGAATTGTTTTAAAATGTTCATCACCATAGAAACATATCGGTTTATTGTTAGAAGTTTTATGTGTGTAGCACATTGCAATTTTTACTTCAGGAATGCTCTGTGGGCCACAGCTGAATGTGTCTTTATCAGCAAGGATTACAATTTGCAGTGAGAAAAATTAGTGGAATACATAAATCTATGAAAAGGTGATAATTTGAACATATGCTTTAGTTCAGAAATACATAGTAATTCAAGTTTTACATAAAACCTGGAAGCTCCTACCTTTATCTCATAATATTTGTCTAGTATCATAGCTATAGCATCTCAAAATGGAATGACAGTAGGTAGTACCTCATGACAGGTTTTAAAACTGAACTGCTATCCAGTTTATATGAAATCAAAGATTTAGGACATTTTTGAACCTTCAAACTCCAAAATGAAAACTCATATTTTCAAAAGGCTTTCTCCTATTTTGTTAAGTATAAAATCATTTTGCAGTTAGGTTTTTTTTTATCTAGGGTAAATATCTTTTCACTAGATATACTAAGGACTTAATCCTAGAAGAAGAATGTGAGAAGCCCCTTAGGTAGTGCAGGCCTCACTCCTTGAAGTGTTCATTCAGGAAAGCAAGTCCATTAATTTGATTTTCTGAAGACAAGCAGATTCATCAGTCAGACAAGTGGGTTAAGTGACCACCCATGGGTGCTGAAAGATAAGTAAACTTCCTAAACTATCTGAAAAAGGCAAAAGCCTTTCTCTATGCGTGCATGGCAGTTTCAATGCTACAATGCCCTCCGTCTTCTGCCTCAGTTCCTTCTTGTCCACAGATTATTTTGGAAGTAAAACTGTCCTATAGTTGTCCTAGTTAGGTTATTGGCAGTTTTTCAAGCTTTACTATATTTTGTCCTCTGCTGCATTGGCTCATGTTTTCTCAGCAGCATGATGCCAGCAGGCCAAACAGATTCTTTTTCCTTTCTCTTCTATTAAGAGGGAAAATACTTTCATTTTGATCTCTCATACATTTTCATTATGATATTCTAGAAATAGTCCAGTAGCTTCAGGATCTTTCCTAAGATGCAGCCAGAAGATCTTCATCAGCAGTTCTGTTTAAAAATGTCTAGGTCACGACCTTGATGACAATAGCTGTGATATAATTGTTAGTCAAGTCGCGTTTATCATCTAAAGTTATAATGTTAAAGCAGTACGTTGAGGCAGTTTTTCTTCCAAGTTACAATGTTACAATGTAAAGCTATGACCTATTGTCACACTATCCCACAAGTTAGCATGTAAACCCATGTGATACCCATGTTTGAATGTTGGTATATAAAAACAAATATATAAATAAATACCTGTGCTAATATGTCACCCAGAATGGTTTGGATAAGCTTCCTTTTTGGTGAGCTCGGCTCCTTGAAGGTCTGACACAAGGACAATGGAGTCAACTTTGCTGGGGGCTTAGTTGCACTGAAAAGGCCCTCAATTTTTGGGGGTTTGAGAACAGGCTCAGGAGTTAAGAAATATGTCATTTAGAACACTTGACAGGATTGAAAAGAGTTGATGATGAGCCTCAAGGCTATGACACATCAATGTGTGACATATTTTGCATGACTGAGAGCGTAGAGATACAGGAGTTCATGCATTGTTGGAAGCAGCCCCATTTGGAGGTGAGCTCTGCTTGCCAGGCATAGACACAACATTGGTCTCCAGCTTTCCATTTTGGAGGTATTCAAGGTCAAGCTTCAGATATCCATAGAGGATGTCAGTCCCGTCCCCTACAAGGCTGATCCTGGTTCTATCATTGCCCTTTTAGAGGCAGAATTGGATAGGTCCCAGCATAAAGCACCCCAGCTTTACTTTGTGTTAAGTGATTCTTATTAGATTAATATAATGCAACGCCTGCATATAAATCTGCAAAAGACAAGGGCTTTACTTAGGTTCTTTCTCAAACGAAAAAAAAGGTGAATTCCATCACTTCTGGTATGCATGTGTGACATAGCCGAGCAGTCTTAGGCTGGAAACATGGCACACACAGGACTGCAGCCCTTCTCTTCTTAAGGAGTGCTTTATTTATAATACTAAATTAGGGGTAATAGAATCCAAAACTGCTTACCTCCAGCAGCATAAATCAACACACAGCATTGACATTCAGGACAGCAATCTTACAGCAGCTGCCTTTTCCTGGGAACCTGGGACCTTTCTGTTCCCCTTTGCGCCTCCACCATTATTCCTGCTCTCAGGGGACCCACCCTAAAGAGCTACCTGTTTCTCTAGCTTTTAAGATTGACCAGACATTTAGCCTGGTGTCATGAGGTACTACCTATTTGGCCTAGTCCAATACTGTTTATGAAGAGATTTGAGGAACATTCTTCATAGCATGTCTTAGTGTTTCGAAATGCTGTCTAGAGCCTCTGCTATAGCTAATGAAGCCTGCAGACTGCTTTGTGAAGATGTGCATGCAGCAAAGATTCAAAGGTATGTCATGCAAGGGTTAAAATCTATGTAGATAAGATTAAGAAACTGGTACATCTAATTAAAGACCACCATTTAGAGCTTAACACTCATCCACTGCCATTACAGAAATATCTTCAGCACCTCAAAAATATTCAAAGTAGACCACCTAGGATGCAGATTTTGTTTCCTCAGAAAAAATGCTTTGCAGAGCCTATTCACCTCACCAAGCACCTGCAGACACTGTAAGCCTTATATTGTTACCCAGTCAGGTTTTTGGCTGGATCCAAAGGAGTTAGCTAGAATCCCAGTGTCTATTTCGGAAAACCTATCAGTAGGGATGAAGTAGAGGGTTTTGGTAGATCATATTTTATAACCTAAGACGCTGGATCCTCCAGATTATGAGGGACTAATACAAATTGCATCTATTGTGAATTTTTCCAAATAATCCACCTAAAAGATCATTCGAGTACATTTAACACAGAATCTTCACAGAATAGAAATCTTCTCCCTCTTGCTGGCCAGAGTGGTGAACGACTTTTACAGGAGAGAGCAGGTTGAGATTTTACTTTAGGTACTTCTCATCCTCTAAATGACAAGAAGATTCTAACTCATCTTAGATCATAGGGCCTTTAGCACCTTCCTCCAAAATAAAGTTCATGTTGGTTATCGTGAGTTAATTATACCTCTTCTAAATGAAACTGGATATGTTTTCTGGATCTAAAATCTAAAGGAGGCCTATACTCAGAGAGACAACTTGTTAAAAGAAGTATCTCAGATTTTTAAGTGAACACTATTGTTGGGTCCAATATTGGCGTGAATATTGGAGCTAGCCTCTTTGATTACACATTATTTTTCCTATTTTTGATACAGTATATTACATTTTGTAGTATATACCTTTTTGGTTGTCCTGGCATCTGGTACAGTTTCACTGCAAGAATAGAGCTGATGGGAATTTCTCCTTGAGGGAAATTTTTGTAAACCCATTGCTGTGAAGTAATAGAGGTGATGAAAACATCTTCTGTGCTTTATAGTTACTCACAGAAAGTAGCATCTCTTAATCTACATGAATCTTTCTTCAAATCATACCTGAATTTGATCATTCATTGACTAAATGTGATTTAGAAGAGTAGTTTGCATGATGAAACTAGATTTGCATGGGTATTGATCCAAACCAGATTCAAATGCTCACTTTTCAGATGGTTTCTTCTCCAAAATTTAAATGTTCAAGATATGAGTATCTGGAGGTGAATGTTTGACATGTTCAGTTTGTCATTGTTCACTTGCTCTTAATCTAAAAGAGGTTTTCTATATTTTCTGTATACATAATTGTACATTTGGATTTAGGAGCCATCCCGCCCCAACTAAGGTGGGTAGGCCACAACCGGTGAGGTGCTCTGTTTCTGAAGCAAGGGAAGGGGGGCAGAGTCTGGGAGGGTTGGGCCAGCAAACAGAATTTAAAGGTGGGCTGGCCTGTCCCCCCAGCCTTTTCTTTCAGCAGTTTTCGTAGGTAAGGATGTGTTCTTGGTTCCCTTTCCCCATCTCCCAATACCATTTGCAGCCTAGCTTGGCCTGGCCTGTGACATAGCATGGTTTTCTACGAGTGGTCTCACCTCCAACTCGGGCTTTTAGCTGGCGGTGGCTAGGGGATTTGGGGAAGGGGAAGTCTTTTTCGAAGGAATGGGCTCCACCTTAACCAGGGTGGAACCAGGCTGCTGGCGCTAACCTTTAAAAAGGAGATAGAGCAGCTTTTAACTTAGAACAAAGGGGAAAGCAGACAGTCGCTCAGCAGCACATAGTTCAGAGAAAAATATCTTCAAAGGATACTAATGAAGCATTAGAGTTAGTGTATCCCACCAGAGAGGTTCCAATAATAAGAAAAGTAATCCATGTGCCTGTAATTAAAAACTCACCTGAGCTAAAAGATTCCAATTTATCCTTGTCAACTGAAAAGCAGAATATAAATACAAACAAAAAAACTCACTTTGAAATGTTTGTATGCTAATGCCAGAAGTCTAAGAAGTAAGATGGGAGAATTAGAATGTATAGCAGTGAATGATGACATAGACTTAATTGGCATCTCAGAGACTTGGTGGAAAGAGGATAACCAATGGGACAGTGCTATACTGGCGTACAAATTATATCGCAGTGGCAGGGTGGTGCTTTATGTCCGGGATGGCATAGAGTCTAACAGGATAAAGATCCTGCATGAGACTAAATGTAAAATCGAATCATTATGGGTAGAAATAGGCTGGCCTGCGCCTCCTGGCCAGTGCCTACCCTTAACAGACACACCGGGCCCCACGAGGACGGCGGCACAACGGGAGGGGGAGGAGAGGCAGGTGGGAGCTTCGGCATGCGATTTGCAGTCAGGCCCCCCCTCCCCCTATGAGGACGAAGATGCGGGGCTAAGCCCCACCCCGGGCTTCAGTACGAATAGGGAGTGACATCGGCCCTTTAAAGGGCCGCGACGGAGGCCCAGGAACCCCTTTTGATCATGCGCCGGCAAGCCACCCACCCACCCCCGGAACTGAGTTAGCGTAAAAAGTTGAGAATGTCTTTAAAGATTGGATGGTCGAAGAGCAGAATAGCGTTGCGTATTATGTTAAGCTAGCAATATCATAATGTATACCTTGTTATAACAGGTTAACATATTCAGCAGATAGCATACTTATGTTAATTAGCACAGTTAAAAATGTTAATCGATGTTGGGGGTTAATGTCACAGTTGAGAGGGAGGGGCTGGTTACCCAGGCTGGTTGGGCATATTGCAAGTGGTGCCGGTGGTATCACAGGACGCCGTGGTAGTCGACCAGCGCCTTGGACAGCGCAAAAGGTGGGGGTATGGAATGTGCCGATGGTCAGGGCCTCCTTGCTTGGGGACAAGGCGGAGGGGGGGGGGGGGTGTCCATGGAGTAAGGCTGCCTTGTTTGGTCCCTACGGCGGGCAGCAGCGGAGACATCATACTGGCTCGGGTACCCAGGGACATTTTTCATGATGTGTTGAATAAAAGCTGCAGCCTTATTATACCAACGACAGTTTCTGTGTTTTATAAGTTTACAAAAAGCAAATGCATAATTTTCTCTAAGGTACGGTAAGGGCCAGAAGGTAGGGACGATGGCCACATGGGTTAAAGTGGCAGCTGCTGGCGTTAATCCCTTGTGTGTTGGGGAAGAGAATAGTGATATGAGTATACTTCCGTCCACCTGGCCAAAATGGTGAGACGGACAGTGAAATGCTAAGAGAGATTAGGGAAGCTAACCAAACTGGTAGTGCAGTAATAATGGGAGATTTCAATTACCTCAATCAAAAAATGGGAACACGCAAATCAAATATTAAATAGCCTTAATGAAGGTATCAGCAAACCTGTCGTTGTATTTCTATCAAAACCAACCGGTCTTCTCAATCATTCACCTTCAATAACACTTTATTCTATATGCTTTTTTTGAATTTTTGACTTTTGTAGATTTTTCATAAAAATGTTTTGCCACAGTCCAGAAATTCTTTAAGTACCCCCACCTTTTGCACTGCCCAAGGCGCTGGTCTGCTACCACGCCGTCCTGTGATGCCACTGGCACCACTTGCAATATGCCCAACCAGTCTGGGTAACCATCCCCTCCCTCTCAACTGCAACATTAACCCCCCAACATCGATTAACATTTTTAACTGTGCTAACGACTCTATTGTTGAGATTTCAATTACCCCAATATAGTGAAACATCAGGGCATGCTAGGGAGATAAAGTTCCTGGATGGAATAAAAAACATTTTTATAGAGCTGACAAGACAGGGAGCAATTTTAGATCTAATTCTCAGTGGAGCGCAGGATTTGGTGAGAGGTAACCATGGTGGGGCCACTTGGCAATAGTGTTCATAATATGATCAAATTTGAATTAATGACTGGAAGGGGGGATAGTATGTAAATCCAAGGCTCTAGCACTAAATTTTCAAAAGGGAAACTGATATAATGAGAAAAATAGAAAAAAACTGAAAGCTGCAGCTACAAAGGTAAAAAGTGTGCAACAGGCATGGACATTGTTTAAAAAAAAAAAAAAAATGCCATCCTAGAAGCACAGACCAGATGTATTCCATGCATTAAGAAAGGTGGAAGGAAGGCAAAATGATTACTGGCATGGTTAAAAGATGAGGTGAAAGAGGCTATTTTAGCCAAAAGATCTTAATTCAAAAATTGGAAGAAGGATCCATCAGAAGAAAATAGGATAAAGCATAAGTATTGGCAAATTAAATGTAAGACATTGATAAGATAGGCTAAGAGAAAATTTGAAAAGAAGTTGACCATAGATGCAAAAACTCACAATAAAAACTTTTTAAAAAATGTGTCCGTAGCAGAAAATCCTGTAAGGGAGTCGGTTGGACCATTGGATGATCAAGGGGTTAAAGGAGCACTTAGAGAAGATAAGGGCATCACAGAAAGATTAAACCATTTCTGTGCTTCAGTGTTTACTGAAGAGGATATTGGAGAGATACCCGTTCCGGAGAAGGTTTTCATGGGTGATTATTCAGATCAACTGAACCAAATCACAGTGAACCTGGAAGATGTGGTAGGCCTAATTGACAAAGTGAAGAGTAGTAAATCACTTGGACCAGATTGTATACACCCCAGGTTTCTGAAAGAACTAAAAAATGAAATTTCAGACTTATTAGTAAAATTTTGTAACCTATCATTTAAAATCATCCGATATACCTGAAGATTGGAAGATGGCCAATGTAACCCCAATGTAATCCAGGGGTGATCTGGGAAACTATAGACCGGTGAGCATGACTTCAGTGCCAGGAAAAATCATGCAAACTGTTATAAAGAATAAAATCACAAAACATTTAGATAGACATGGGTTAATGGGACACAGCCAGCATAGATTTACTCAAGGGAAGTCTTGCCTCACATTTTTTTGAAGGAGTGAATAAACGTGTACAAAGGTGAACTGGTCTAGAGCAGGTAAATGTTAATCTGTTATTTACTCTTTCGGATAATAGATTAGGGGGCACTCCATGAAGTTAGCATGTAGCACATTTAAAACTAATCGGAGAAAATTCATTTTCACTCAACGAACAATTTGTTGCCAGGGGATGTGGTTAGTGCAATTAGTGTAGCTGGGTTTAAAGAAAGCTTGGATAAGTTCCTAGAGGATAAATCCATAAACTGCTATTACGTTAATTAATAAGCAATAGTAGCTTATGATGTGTCTAATGTTTAGGTACTCGCCAGGTACTTGTGACTTGGATTGGTCACTGTTGGAAACAGGATATTGGGCTTGATGGACCCTTGGTCTGACCCAGTGTGGGCATATCTTATATTCTTATGTTATGTTCTTATGAGGCTTGAGCTTGGTGCGCCCTGTTGTGGGGAACATGGTATGTGCCTGGTGGGTTGTGCAATGCTGGGTCCTTAACTCAGTGCAGAGAGCACCCAGACTCCCTCCCGCCCCGCTGCATGTGTGTGTGGTTTTTTTCTTGCCTCCTCTTTCATGGGACTTCCTGCTGCAGTGTTCCACTGTCCAGGCAGATTACACTGGGAGCAGGGCCTCATGCTGTGGTCAGCTGGGCTGTCATTTCTGTCCCCGCTTCTGGCTCCCAGATTCGGCACACCTGTATTTGGTTACGATGGGGGTCCTGCTCCCTTTGCACATCCCTCCCTCTAGCGGCCTGCCTGGTCTGTCAGCTTTGGTCAGGTGCAGCAGAGAGTTGGGGAGGAGTGCATTCAGCGAGTCAGCTGACTGATGCATGGGCCTTTCAAAATGCTGTGCGCGAGTCTTCTTGGCCTGTGGCTAGTTTATGGGATTGGGTCTACGCAGCCAATGAAGTCTTCTGCCTTCTGTATTGCTGCCGTATTGTGGAAGGCCCAGTTTTTCTTGGTATGTTCCCTCCAGCAAGGACCCTGCCTGTGGCAGCCAGCTGGCTTTTTCACACCACGCTGAGGGAACGTGAGCCAATTGCAGGGTAGTTGGGGTCGAGTCACTAGCGCGTTAAGGCTGCTTTCAAAGGTGGTGACATATCACTGACCAGCATATGCAGGGAGTGAGACCATGTGGCTGTTTGAGTAGCAGTCATCCGGTGGTGGGAGCGTGGCACAAGGTATGTCCAGTGCTGTTGGCGGTGTGTGTTATGCGCCAAAAAGTTTCGGAACCAGAGCACTACAGCCCAATGGGGCCATGGGCTAGATAGAGAGATCCTTGGCAGCAGTCTCCTGCAATGCTGCAAATCTCTGGGGCATGCCCGGCCCACCTTCCCCCTCTATATGTTGCAATTATAGCAAGTCAGTACCTGATATTTCAGGAGTTGAGGGTACTTGGATTTGGTAATGTATGACCCCTCCTCTATTAGCAGCTGACCTGCTTTAGCCCAGCTCTGCGCAGTGAGTATGAGAGTTGAACTCTAAGTGGTCTGGGTCGAGTGACCATCCTCTAAGCAAAGGGGTTGAGCGGACAGCTTTAGGGAGGCAAATAGATCCTTTCCCTGCTGGCCACCATTGCTCTTTCCTATAGGTGCAAAAAAATCAGCCGCCTTATGTGGTGGTGGTGTGATCTGCTGCAATCATGTTCGGTATGGTGAGTCCACGCTGGGCTTGGCGCAGTGTTCACAACCACTCCTCAGTCTACCCGATGTAGGGTCTGGGCTAGTGCCGGGCTTAAGCCGAGATGCTAGCGCTCTCCCAGAGCCTTCTGCATATACAGGCTGCAGCCTGGGAGCAGAGGATGTGTGGTGTCAAAGTGCTCAGGTAAGGGATATGAGATAATTCGAAGGTCTTTTCATTTTAATCTATGGCAGTCTGGCTGTTCACCAGATATAGCCACGTACTCTAAAGCGTGACCATTGGCGTGGGCATGCTTATTAAAAAAAATAAATAAATAAAATAAAAAACTGTGATATTCTCTGTTTTGTTCACCATTCCCTTCCTAGTGGTTCCTGACATTTCGTTCGCTTTGACCAGTGTGGCACCATGAGTAGACTATTTAGATGTTTTATCCAATTTGTCCCCTGCTTCTTTTCCTGGGGGGTTGGCTCCTAATGGGGAGCCTGGCATCGTGTGACTATAGCAGGGGTCGGGAACCTTTTTGGCTGAGAGAGCCATGAACGCCACATATTTTAAAATGTAATTCCGTGAGAGCCATACAAGACCTACCAAATTAATTTACTACAACCCCCTACTCTCCTGACGCCCCCCCCCCAAGACCTGCCAAATTAATTTACTACAACCCCCCACCCTCCTGACCCCCCCCCCCAAGACCTGCCAAAAGTCCCTGGTGATCCAGCGGGGGTCCAAGGCTCGCAGACAAATCTTTAATAAAAAAGTAAAAATCTAACAAAACCCTCCACCCTCCTGACGCCCCCCAAGACCTCCAAAATTAATTTACTACACCCCCCCCAAGACCTGCCAAAAGTCCCTGGTGGTCCAGCGGGGGTCCAGGAACGTGGCGCCGACGGCCCTTTGCCCTTACTATGTCACAGGGGCTACCGCCGCCATTGGTCGACCCCAGTGACATAGTGAGGGCAAAGGGCCGTCAGCGCCATTTTGACTACTGGCAGCCGACAGCCCAAGTCCAGGAGATCGCTCCCGGACCGCTCCTGGACCCCCGCTGGACCCCCAGGAACTTTTGGCAGGTCTTGGGGGGGGTCAGGAGGGGGGGGTTGTTTCTTATTAAAGATTTGTCTGCGAGCCAGATGCAGCCATCAAAAGAGCCACATCTGGCTCGCGAGCCATAGGTTCCCTACCCCTGGACTATAGCATGGGTTGTTTTCCTTTTGTGCTTCACCTTGAAATTCTGCAGATGGAGTTTTGTTTGCCATTTGGATGCCCGGTATTTCAGTCTTGGAGTGCTTCTGCAAATTATCACAATCTATTATCTTGTTTGCCAGATTTTTATATGCCTGCTTTTTGTACAACTCTCCTTTTCTTTTAAGTTACTGATATTTTATTTATTTGGATTAATGTATTTTTCCTGTTCTTATTGTAAACCGCTTAGATCTTATAAATATTTGTATAGGCAGTATAAAAATTTCAAATAAAATAAATAAATACTCTGAATAATTAGAGTACATGATTTTAATGTGGTTCTTTGGTGGCAGCATGTTTTACAGCTCATTACCATATCAGCTTGCCCCCACACTCCCACTCTGGCGAACACCTCTGCCATCCCACACCGTTGTGCAAATGAAAAGATTTGGCGGATGTGCACGGCAGCTAGGCTTGGGCATTACCACATGGTTTGGGATGCCTTTTTGTTTCGGCGCATGTGCTTCTTAGGGGAAAAAAGCATGACTTCAGTCACATTTCTGCATTGGGGCAAGAGGATTATTCAGTTGGGGACACTATAGTGAAGAAGTGGCCTGCCCATGAAGCAGGCCTACTTTGGTAGCCCCATTTGCTTGTCATCTGGATGCTAGCCGCCATTGATAATTAGGCTGGATAGTTATGATGGACGAGAGGGACCATATGGTCCATCAGTCTTCCCAGCAATTTCTTATGGTAGTAACTGCCGCTCTGTGCAGCTTACACCCATGTTTCTGTAAAGGGTATTAATTGCTGCCTTGTGTAGTTTACTCTCCAAGCCTTATTTATTTATTTAATTTATTTATTTATTTAAGTATTTTATGTACCGTGATTCCAAAAGAAGATCACAACGATTTACATTATCAGCCTTCATATTCTTGATCAACAATCACATACTGTGTGACATTCACCTTCTAGGTTAGCACCATAAATTAGGTCATAATCATATATATTCTAGAGCATCTTATTTATAACTATATAATCTAGTCCATATTTATACATTTTTTTTGTCGACACAAATCCCAATTCTGATTCTGCTAACATTACACTTTATATCTAACATTACTTGTTCATTCCACTGCTTATATTAAAGGTAGTAAGATCTATATTATTTATGTATTTTTCTATACCGATATTCTGGAACAATCATACCGGTTTACAAATAATAAGTCATCATAAAATACATAAAATGACAGAGTATAAATAATAAAAGCATTGAAAAATTATATACGAGATTATAAAAACAATAAGATAAAATAGGATAACAAAACATAAGAAAAAAAAACCCAAAAATTACAGCTAGCAACACTTTCTGGGTGAGCAGTCTTCGTTAAGTCAGACAAGACTGCTTGAACATGCTCCATTTAAGGATTTTGCTTGTGCTACAATCTTGCAAGTTACCATGCTGGGGGTGGTATGAGCATCTATTTGTTGGCAGCCTTTTCCTGCTAGCCAGTGTACTTGTTAATATTCCTTTGGGGTCCTTATGTTGTAATGTGTACAAACATAGCCTTGCATGCTTGGCAATGCTTTTTAATCAGGCCCCCTCAGAATGATCCTGACTGCAGGAGATGTGCAAGAATTCGTTACCACAGCAGGCACAACATTGGGACAGCTGTGGCTTGGCTGCTTTTGACAGCATAATTGTGACATATCATTAGAGATGTCCAGTTACCTTGTTCTCTCAATCTCTTATAGCACCCAGATACTGTTTTTCTCTGTCTCAGCATTCTCTTTGTAGTAGGCTACTATCACATTGCCTTTGAGAGAGCACATGGCAGGCTCTTGGCATGGAGCAAGATCTTTATACATCTAAGCTGTTAGTATAGATGTTCTTGCTTATTGTCATCATTTTAGTCCATTTTCCTCTAAACTATCTCCTTTTAGCGGTAACGTCCTCTTCAGTACGCTTCGTTGTGACCATATGTCTTTGATGCTGATACCATGCTGCTTGACTTGTGGTGTTATTTATTATTTATTTATTGACATTTATTGATTGCTTTCCAGATAATTTTATCACCCAAAGCGATGTACAAAATAAAAACAAGAAATACAAAAATAACATAAAATACATAAACTCATAAACAATTATTTTTGTTTTCTCGGTTTCATGGAGAGGCCATGGAATGCATCCAGGACTCAAACGTAGGGCCATCATTGGCTTCCAGTGATTGGTTCAACAGATTACTTCAGTGAATCTCATAGGATGGGTCAGAAGGATGGCCATCCAGCAAAGGTTTTATTTCCTCATCAGTGTGTGGGCCCCCCCCCCCTTAAGAATTTGGAGCTATGGCCAGAGGTACGGCAGATAATCTTGCCACTTTGATAAGTTAAATAGAGGATATATAATCCTGCATCATCTTCTTGGTTTGTATAGTCATGCATTTGCAGTTGGATACCTTGCTTGGCACATGCATCATATAGGCTTGACGATCTGAGTAGCTGGGTATAAGGGATAATTACTATCCCTGATGCCTTCCACTTTCCAGCATTTGCATGTCAGCATTTCCCAAGACAAGCACATATAACACGTCCTTATAAGGGTAATTTGTGATGACCTATAGCAATAGTCGTTCTTGCATGGAGGATTTTCCTTTCTCTTCCATGAGGAGTTTCCTCTGGTTGTTGTCCAAGTAAGATATTTCATCTAATGTTCGTGAGGCAGCATCATAGCTTGAACAGCATTAGGGCTAGCTCAAAGTTAATCTCCTCATTTCTGCAAGTGAATGGAAGAGTGATTGGTACATGCCTATAATCTATTCTCTAGCAAATGCACGATAGTGTTGGTAGGGCCCTGGTAAAGTAACCCTGAAATATTTTGGGTTTGTAATCTCCCAGTGTTCGCTAATACATTTGAAAAGTTTGTTATAAGTTCTTTTGTTTGATCTTGCGGCTCTTACAACCTTGCACTATATGATAGTTATTACATTTTTTTTATGACAAGGTCTCCAGTCCAAACACTAGGCAATTTAGCGCTATTAATCTGTGCTCTAGAAATGAGTTAAGTGGACCCCTGGCAGTTGGGATGATTCAGGACTATCATATTCCCATTCAATTATTACTATATAAAGCGCAAACCACGTGATAAACCCCATAGGTTTTGGGATGGAGGACATATTGCAATATTCAGCACATTCTAGAATGGAGGCAATCAAATAGGTTGGTGTCACTATGCAGTATTCTGCTGTGGGTTTTTTTTGGTTTTTTTTTTTGGGAGGGGTGGTGCTATCTCTGGAACAGTGTGCAGTTCATGTAAGATATTGAACATATGAGCATCATGAGTTCCTAAAGCTCTAGGCAGCATCAGTGATTGTAAGATATTGCCGCAGCTGGTTTGGTGGGGTGCCCACAGCAAGTGAGGTGTCACTACCGTGGGCTTATGGTGGGGGTTGACAATGACCTGTGGGGCACAGCATGTGCAATTCTTGAAAGCTGGCTGGGTAGAGAATACCAAGTAGCATGGTATTTCTACTTCTATGTTACATTGGTGGGTGGCAGTGAAATGAGTTGACTGTCAAGTCTTTGGCTTCAACGGCTGGGATTGACCTGTGCATCACCCAAAATTGTGTTGGCATGCTTGAGTGATACCTGCCTTTTTACAGAGCAGGACTTCATCGTACCTCAGAGAACTTTGTTGGTAATCAGGATCAAATGGCAGGATTACCTGAGGGGCAAGGCTTTGATAGCCCTCTGTCCCCCAATGGCAGTACATTGCTGTAGCATGATACTAAAGAACACTTAGGAATTGGAGCACATTTTTGATGGCCTTGTGTCCACAACGGTGCTACATTGCAGTAGCAGCATTCTATGGAGTAAATAAGTGAACTGAAATTCATCAGGTGAGGGCATCGTTACCCCTGGGGATTGAGACTATATTAGTAATTGATGTTTTTGTAATTATATGAATGTTAGTAATTGTTTTGTAATTGAATTGTACATCTGCAACCATATCCATCCAATAAAATTCTTTTTGAATAGTTGAATGACAGTTGTCTCTTACAAATATGACAAATTTGGGACAAGGGTGGGATTTAATTATAGATAGGTGAGAAGAGGCGGTTGCACCTGAGACAGTTGAGCTCAACAAATACACAGTAGAGTTTGCCAGATTCAGATCTCTTGTATTGAAGACTTTATTATATTAAAGAATAAATTTGTGGTTCTGGAGCTGAGACGTTTGTTGGTATTGTTACCACAGTATTAAGAAGTCTGTGCAGTAATTGAGAAATGGTTCATATATCAGAATAGTGTAATAGAAATTGTTCACACTAAGAACATGTTTATTACTTTTTACAGAGGGCATGCTTTAGCATTAGGTTTAGAAAAATGGCTGATTTAAAAAAAAATTGTTTCCATAATAATTATGGTTCATAAATGGGGTTTGTCATTAATTTATGTAAGATCCTAAAACTAGATCATTAACTTATGACTTGGACATAAGGAGTGTGTTAACTATTAAAGCAGGATGTGGCTATTCCTCTAAGTTAGTCTTAAAGATGATAGGGGATGAGGATTCTCTGGCATTTATATTTTTTATGATTTCCTCTTGTGGGGATAAAAGCAATAACTCTTGAATTAATTTGGTGAGATCATAACCTCACTCGCATCCATCATTTTTCTCATCAGATGTCTTTTCAGGTTCTCTGTTAGTGATCAGAGGTGTGATTGAAAAAAAAGAGCAGGCCCACTGCTCATTTTTCCATTTCAAATTAATTTAAGAGGAACCACTTTTTAGACACATTTCAACAGTGCAAGAACACCTGTTGTCAGTGGTACATCTGTCTATCTGTTCATCCATACACATATAGGCATTTGGAAATGACTGAACTGAGTTTGCTGAAACTTAGCAATGGGACTTATTTATTTACCACTTTTTATACCTTGCAGATCTAATATAGGATTGATCAGTGCAGCTCACAATAAAGCAGTAATAATCATAAAAACAAAACACAACAAACATAAATAGAAAACACAGTTCATAAAAACTATCTCCTATATAGGATTTTAATAAAATGCCTGGTAAAAAAAAAAATGAAAAAAAAATGCCTTGAGCTTTTTCCTAAAACTTAGGTAATCTGCCTTGTTTCAGAGAACAGACAGCAAAGCATTCCATAACTCTAGGCCTGCAATGGAAAAGATTCTGGATCTTGTCTCTTGTAAATGATAATCACAAACTGAGGGGACTGAAAAAAATTTAGCCTAGAAGATCTCAAAATCCTAATGGGCAAATAAGGTAACAAGCAATTTTATGTACAATGATCAATATTTTGAATTTCACTCTTAGTTTTATCAGGAGCCAATATAACATTTTTAATTTTGGAATAATTTTCTCTACCTTCTACCTGTAATTAATCGCACCGCTCCATTCTGCACTGATTGCAACACTAAATTTTTCAGGGAGGCCTAGATATAATGTATTACAGTAGTCCTGTCAACTCAAAACCATTGCCTAGAGAACTGTATGGAAGTCCTCAGCTGGAATAACATTTTTTACTTGTCTTAACTGTAATTTATAAAAAGAGGACTTAGCCACCTGCTCACGAGACTTGAAGGTTAACTTTCAATCCAGCAAAATCTATGGATCTCAAGTTTCATATACAGTAAGAAACAGAATTATCCTGTTGTAACCACAAACACATACTCCGGCACTGATCTTCCAAGCCACAAAAATTCCGATAGAGACTAAAAGTGTCGAGCAATTGACATTTTTCACAGATTTGGACCAAAATCACAATCTCCTGACAACTGAATTGGTGCAAAATTTCAATTGCCTGACAACCTTACATCTCAGTCCTCCATGCCAACTTTGACTCGCTGAGAGGAAGAGAAACTTTTCTATTATGCTTCTAGCATGCATTTTCCAACTTGTAAAACAAATCTCTTTTTAAATCCAGCTACACTAGCTGTCTTAACCACATCCTCTGGCAATGAATTCCAGAACTTAATTGTGCATTGAGTGCAAAATATTTTTCTCTGATTTTGTTTTATATGTGCTACTTGCTAACTTCATGGAGTGCCCTCTAGTCCTCGTATTACATGAAAAAGTAAATAACTGATTCACATTTACCTGTTCAAGTTCTTTCATGATTTTGTAGTCCTCTATCAAATACCCTCTCAGCTGTCTGTTCAAGCTAAACAGCCCTAAACCTCTTTAGCTTTTCCTCATAGGGAAGCCATTCCAAGCTGTTTATCATTTGGGTCGCTCTTCTCAGTACTTTCTCCAAGTGCAACTATATCTTTTTTGAGATGCGGTGACCAGAATTGCACACGTTATTCAAGGTGCGGTCTCACAATGGAGCGATAGAGGCACTATGACATTTTCCATCTTATTTACCATTCCTTCCCTAATAATTCCTAACATTGTTTGCTTTTTTGATTGCCACAGCACAATGAGCTATTTGTGTAATATCAACCATGATGCCTGGATCTTTTTCTGGTAGCTCCTAATATGGAGCTTAACATCATGTAACTACAGCATGGGTTATTTTTCCCTGTATGCATCAAGTTGCACTTGTCCACATTGCATCCATATAGCAGATGAAATATAATCTTCCAGTCTCGTGAGGTTCTCCTACAATTTATTACAATCTGCATGTGATTTAACTACTCTGAATAATTTTGTGTTATCTGCAAATTTGGTCATCTCACTCGTTGTACCCCTTTCTAGATAATTTATAAATGTATTGAAAAGCACCAGTCCAAGTACAGATCCCTGAGGCACCTCACTTTTTCCACTGTGAAAACAGGCCATTTATTCCTACTCTATTTCCTTTATTTCAACTAGTTTGCAGTCCACAAAAGGACATTACCTCCTATCCTATGACATTTTATTATCCCAGGACAAGCAGGATGCTAGTCCTCACATATGGGTGACGTCACTGAACGGAGCCCAGGAGGGAAAACTTTCTGTCAAAGTTTCTAGAAACTTTTGACTGGCCCCAGTGAGGCCACTGAGCATGCCCAGCATGCTATGATATTCTCTGCCACAGGTGTCTCTCTTCAGTCTTCGTTTTTTCCGCGCTGCAGCCAGCATCGCGGAACCGGAGCCGTTGAGTTGTTTCTCAACCTTCTTGTGACTTATTAGTCTAAAAAAAGTGATATTCTCTCTCTCATAAAATCTCTCGGGGTCTCTCCTTACCGGCCGGTAAGTAACCCAGTCTTGATTTATTTTCGGAGAGTAGGAAAAAATTTTACCTCAGTCGAATCGACGGCCGTCATTCGAAAAAATGTCCACAGGATTTAAAAAATGTCCTGTTTGTGCTAGAAAAATGTCACTCACGGACCCGCACACCGAATGTGTGATGTTTGGGTGACAAACATGACGAACAAAATTGTCCGCAATGTGCAGAAATGACGCCGAAGTCGAGGAAAACCAGGCTTGAAAAAATGGAACATTTGTTCAGCCTGCAACTTATACCTTCCCCGTCGCAGTCATCGAGGTCGTCTCCGGCTGGAGCGACTAAGCGAGTGATTCTTAAAAAATCTCGCCCGGGACCGTCGGGGGATCATTCCTCTCTTTCCTCGTCTTCGACGTCACCAAAATCCTCCGAAAAATCGAAGTCAAAACATCGACATCGACACAGAAGCCCCCCGTTGTCTGACTCTGCTTCCCAGCAACCCTCGACAGCGAAGCGGCCTAGAGAACAGGACACATCGGAGTCTTCAACGCCTCGGCCTACCTCGACTCCGTTGATGACGCCAGATCCCATACAAACAACTTGTCAGGAACTGGTACCTCAGCCTGCGCCACCGCCCGCAACCGCTCTGCTTCCATCGGTTGTGCGGCCGGAATTGTCCGATTTCATCCGACAAGCGATTTCTCAGGCTTTCAAAGAACAATTTACAATGCCGACTTCATTGTCGATGCTGATGATTTCCTCATCGATGCCGGCAAATTTGCCGATGCCGGTGGGCACACCGATGCCGGGGCCATTCTTGACCTTGACGGGACACAGGGACTCGACGTCGACACCGAAGATCATCACGTCATCGACGTCCATATACGCACAGCTTCCAGCGATTTCGTCGATACCCTTACCTTCCATGTTACCACCATCGAAGGACTCGACACCACGGGCACCACCCTCAACAACTTCGAGGGCACCCATTCTTCCCTCGACGATACCTGATCAGGACACTACTGATACACAAGAATTGGCACTTTTTCAACGCCTTTTGAAAAAATATCACAAAGTTGTCGACACAGCTCCTCAAAATCCCTGGAAGTGACTCCTCCCACAATATCCCTCGATGACCCATTACCTGGGCCTTCGGGTGTTTTCACAAGGAAAATCCCAAGAACTCTTTATCAACAGCCAGAGGAAGAAGATTCTTGGGATGATCCAGGGACAGATACTTCTTCTGAAAAGTTCATGTCCGAACCATCACCTCCTGAAGAAAGGAAAAGATCACCACCTGAGGACTTATCTTTTTCAAGTTTTGTCCAAGAGATGGCAGATACAATTCCATTCAAGCTCTCATCAGAAGATGATTCAAGACAGCATACATTAGAGGTGCTGCAATTCGTGGATCCGCCAAAACAAGTTCTGGCAATCCCCATCCATGAGGTCCTGTTGGATTTACAGCAACGAGTGTGGGAACACCCATGCACTGTTCCAGCAGTAAATAAGCGTCTAGACACTACCTACCTAGTGCAGCAGGCACCAGGCTTTCAGAAGGCACAGCTACCACATCAATCTGTGGTAGTAGAATCTGCCCAGAAAAAATCTAAAAGGGTACGTCCACATTCTTCAGCTCCTCCAGGGAAGGATCATCGTTTTCTGGACTCCCTAGGAAAAAAGGTGTACCAAGGTGCACTTTTATCTTCCAGAATCTCTGCCTATCAACTGTACATGACACAGTACCAGCGGGATCTCTGGAAGCAAATGGAGCACTTCTCAAATTCTCTCCCAGAGCAGTTTCAAGAATCTGCTCAATCCATTATCACCAAAGGCCTCGAGGCTGGGAAACATGAGGTAAGGGCTGCTTATGACAACTTTGATACAGCCTCAAGAACAGCAGCAGCCGGCATTACAGCAAGAAGATGGGCCTGGTTGAAGGCTTCAGATCTCAGGCCTGAAGTGCAAGACAAGCTTGTAGATCTGCCATGCCGTGGGGATAACTTGTTTGGAGAGAAAGTACAGGATGCTGTCCAACAACTTAAGGATCATACGGAGACCTTAAGACAGCTATCACAACTGCCTCAAGAACCAACCACCCAGGCCCCTAGACGTTTTCCACGAAGGGAACCTAGACGTCCATACTACAGGCCAAGAAGGTACTATAATCCACCTACCAGAACTAGACCTTCCAGGCCTACCCAGCGCTCTCAGGCCAGACAACAAAGACCAGCTCGTGCTCAGCCTCCTCCACAGACTGGTCCAGCTACGGGTTTTTGAACACAAATCCAGAGATCAGACCCACCCTCCAAAACCCCAAACAGCACATACCAGTGGGAGGAAGGATTTCCTACTTCCAATCAAATTGGGAAAACATAACCACAGACCAATGGGCACTTTCCATTGTAGCTCACGGTTACAAACTAAATTTTCTCTCAATTCCTCCAGAATTTCCACCAACTTCCTACCCACAACAAAATTCCCAAATAATTCAGTTACAAATAGAATTATCCACCCTTTTGACAGCCAGGGCCATTCAACCAGTGCCCAGGTCTCAGCAGGGCAGAGGATTCTACTCCAGATATTTCCTCATTCCAAAGAAAACTGGAGGCCTACGACCCATCCTAGACCTCAGAAATCTCAACAAATTTCTAAAGAAAGAAAGGTTCAGGATGGTTTCACTAGGCACAATGCTACCTCTTCTTCAAACAGGAGATTGGCTCTGTTCTCTGGATCTTCAAGATGCTTACGCCCATATACCAATATACCCTCCTCATTGCAAGTATCTACGCTTCAAGGTGGGCATTCATCATTACCAATACAGAGTACTGCCATTCGGACTAGCTTCTGCTCCCAGAGTGTTCACCAAATGCCTGGCAGTAATAACAGCACACCTACACAAGCAAGGTGTACATGTTTTCCCATATCTGGATGATTGGCTCATCAGAAGCCAATCTCAACAAGGAGCAATACAGTCTCTCAACAAAACTATTGCTCTACTGCACTCCATGGGATTTCTCATCAATTATCCAAAGTCCCATCTCACTCCATCTCACCTGCTTCAATTCATAGGAGCGGATTTAAACACCAACCTCTCCAAGGCATTTCTGCCAGTGGATCGAGCAAACACACTGTCTCTACTGGCAAGCTTGATTCACTCCAAGGAACAAGCAACAGCTCATCAGTTTCTCACATTACTAGGCCACATGGCCTCCACAGTTCATGTCACTCCTATGGCAAGACTGGCCATGAGGGTAACTCAATGGACTTTAAGATCACAATGGATCCAAGCCATTCAACTACTTTATTCTCCAATTCAAGTAACCCACCAACTACGCTCTTCTCTACGATGGTGGGTGAACAAGGACAATCTGTGCAAGGGCCTACCCTTTCAACAACCAGTCCCACAAATAACTCTGACTACAGATGCATCCACCTTGGGTTGGGGAGCTCACATAGGGAATCTCCAAACACAAGGAACATGGACAAAGCTCGAAGCAACATTTCAAATCAATTTCCTGGAACTTCGAGCTATACGTTATGCTCTACATGCCTTCAAGGACTGCCTTACCAACAAGACTGTGCTGATCCAAACAGACAACACAGTAGCCATGTGGTACATCAACAAACAGGGAGGGACAGGCTCGTACCTCCTTTGTCAAGAGGCAGCTCAGATATGGGGTTGGGCCTTGAACAACTCCATATTTCTCAAGGCCACTTACCTAGCAGGCATTCACAATGTAGTTGCGGACAGACTCAGTCGTCAATTCAAACCACACGAATGGTCACTAGATCCCACAGTAGTGACCAGGATATTTCAACGTTGGGGACAACCAACAGTAGACCTCTTTGCATCACATCTGAATCACAAAGTGGACAACTACTGTTGCCTATACAACCTGGACAACAGGCCATCCAAGGACGCCTTTGCTCGCCCTTGGAACTCAGGCCTATTATATGCGTATCCTCCGATACCACTCATAACCAAAACTCTAGTGAAGCTACAACAGGACAGGGGGACAATGATACTCATAGCCCCATATTGGCCTCGACAAGTATGGTTTCCCACACTTCTAGACCTCTCAGTCAGGGATCCCATTCGCCTGGGAGTAGCTCCCACTCTCATAACTCAGGATCAGGGTCGGTTGCGACATCCCAACCTTCAATCCCTATCACTGACAGCTTGGATGTTGAAAGCTTGATCCTACAACCACTCAATCTTCCAGCTAACATTTCCCAAGTTCTTATAGCTTCACGTAAACCTTCCACGAGGAAGAACTACGCTTCCAAATGGAAGAGATACACTTTGTGGTGCAGGCAAAAAGACATCAATCCTTTCACATGCCCCACAAAGTCTTTATTGGACTACCTGTACCATCTTTCAGAATCTGGTCTACAGACTTCCTCTGTAAGAGTACATTTAAGTGCAATTTCAGCTTACCATAATCAGGTGTCAGATGCACCTATTTCTACACAACCTCTCATAAAAAGATTTATGAGAGGTTTAATTCTTCTTAAACCACCAATTAGACACCCAGTCATTCAATGGGATCTAAATTTGGTTCTAACTAGGCTCATGCGTTCTCCCTTTGAACCCATTGATTCCAGTGATCTGAAATTTCTTACATGGAAAACTATCTTCCTCATAGCCATTACATCAGCTAGAAGGGTTAGTGAGTTACAAGCACTAGTCACATATGAACCCTACACTAAGTTCTTACATGACAGAGTGATTCTCCGTACTCATCCTAAATTCCTCCCTAAGGTAGTTACGGAATTCCACTTAAACCAATCTATAGTTTTACCCACTTTCTTTCCAAGGTCTCATGCTCACCAAGGAGAAAGGGCCTTACACACCTTAGATTGCAAGCGCACTCTATCTTTCTACTTAAACCGCACTGCAATTCACAGAAAATCCAATCAACTCTTTGTTTCCTATGACCCAAACAAACCAGGGAAAGCAGTGGGTAAACATACTCTATCCAACTGGTTAGCAGATTGCATACTGTTTTGCTATGAAAAAGCAGGCCTTCCTCTCCAAGGGCGAGTAAAAGCACATGCAGTTAGGGCAATGTCAACTTCAGTTGCACACTATCGTTCAGTGCCAATACTTGACATATGTAAAGCAGCAACATGGAGTTCTCTTCACACATTTGCAGCTCATTACTGTTTGGACAAGCAAGGACGACAAGATTCTGCCTATGGACAATCTGTCTTAAAGAACTTGTTTCCAGCTTAAACCCAACTCCTACTACAACCAAACTGCTGTGATCTTCGGCTGACTCATTCAACAAAAACATTGCACTACACAATGACTCAGCCTCTAGCTTGCTATTCACCCATATGTGAGGACTAGCATCCTGCTTGTCCTGGGATAAAGCAAAATTGCTTTATCCCAGGACAAGCAGGATGCTAGTCCTCACAAGCTTTAATAGGTGTTATCCCAGGACAGCAGGATGTAGTCCTCACAGAACCCACCCGCCACCCCGCGGAGTTGGGCCTTTTTATTTTTATTATTCTTTTTGCTAAAGCTTTTGCTACATACTAGACTGAAGAGAGACACCTGTGGCAGAGAATATCATAGCATGCTGGGCATGCTCAGTGGCCTCACTGGGGCCAGTCAAAAGTTTCTAGAAACTTTGACAGAAAGTTTTCCCGCCTGGGCTCCGTTCAGTGACGTCACCCATATGTGAGGACTACATCCTGCTGTCCTGGGATAACACCTATTACAAGGTAAGCAATTTTGCTTTTTCTTAGAAGCCTCTGATGAGGGACTTTGACAAATGCCTTTTGAAAATCCAAATACACCACATCTACTGGTTCACCATTGTCAATCCATAACTAAATCAAGAGGCAAATTGAAATCCCTCCAAGTAGAACAGGAAGATTAGCATATTAACAAAGTAAAGTGAAAACTTCCTGGAAAAACAGGCATTGGTATTGGGAGCATAAATATTAACAATCAAAAAAGAAAGATGATGAATTTTTGCTATAACCGCAATCCATCTGCCCTCAGCATCACTTATTACTGAGATATGAATTTGAGATGTGGAACATATGCTGATGATCTCTTATATGTGAGTTCCTCAGACTCCACTCTTCTAGCGATTATACACCAGATAAAGTCCTTTACCACAATCTCAGGATACACAGTTAATTGGACTAAATCTGAAATAATGCCTCTTAATTTAGCTGCCAGCACATACTCTTCTCTCTATTCACCTTTTCGATGGATATCTGATGGGTTGAAATATCTTGGTATGTATTTCTTTGGTACGATGGATCATATCTCTAAAACTGAAGAGCGTATCCTGGCTCTCCTCTCTCATACTATTGCCATTTGGAATCCCCTTTGTCTTGGTGGGGATTCCTTGATACAATAAAGATGGTGTTAGCTCCACGTATTAATTTTCAGTTGAGCATGCTTCCTGCTCTTTTTTTCTTATAAATTTTATGGGAAGCTTGATGCCCTATTGTCACATTTTTTTTATGAAATGATAAACCTCCATGAATAGCTTTGCAGAAGCTGAAGCTTCCTTGAGAGCTCGGTGGAATAAATTTTCCTGATTTTTATTGCTATCATGTTTATTTTATTTATTTATTTATCAACTTTTCTATATTGTCGTTCAGACATGCCATCACAACTGTTTACAATTTAAAAGTAAAAATACAGGATTACATAAAATTAAAGAAGTCAGTCTTAGTAATAATAAATGAGGATAAAAGGTACAAAAAACACAAGCATAAAGCACATTAGTAAAATTTAAAATTTAGTGTTAATAGATAAAGGATAAAATACCAAGATTTTAGCATAAAAGCACATAAATGTGAACTAGAATAAAGTAAACAGAAAATGTTAGTGAAAGGATAAAAAAAAAAATAGGTGTTTTTTTGGGCTACCTTTTTTTTCACATTCCTTGTAAGCTATGTTACATAACCATGTTTTTAAGTTTCTTTTAAAAATTAACAGATTGCAATCTTCTCTCTGTAGGTAACATATTCCATATCTTTGGACCAGCTAATGAAATGGCTCTTTCTCTAACTTGACTTAACCGGGTAGAATTTACAGATGGGATAGTTAAAAGGCCTTTATTTACTAATCTGAGCATATAGCTCATCAGCACTTTCTGGGTTAGTTATTCTGGTAATAGCCAGAAATCTGTTTGTCATTTTGCAGATGCTTTGTGTTCCACTTATGGCGTATTATATAGAGTTTGTTTATTATGTATTTATTACAAGGTTTATCGTTCCCATCTTACCAGGACCTGTTCATGGCAGATTACAAGCAGAATATTAAAATACAACAGTTAAAAGCTTAATTATACAACTTTTTTTTTTGCTTTTTTCCTTCAACAAGGCTTAGCATGGTTAGCTGATCAGCTGCATTTAGATTACTGTCTGCTTTGGTTGGATGTACAGATTGCGCTTGCCTGGCCTTGTTCCCCTTTGGTCTATCCCGGGTTTATCCTCCATGCAACATTTTCATACTAAACCCATTTTTCTTGCTACCTACTCAGCTTTTAGAACACTGGAACAAACTATTAAACACATTGATCCCATGGAAATAATCTGTGTTGACAACTTTATGATACAAGTGGTAATTCTCCCGGTTTTTGGCCTTTATGACTACAAACTGGCATATGGTCTCTGGAACAATTACTAGAAGGGGTTCGGCTACTTCCCTTCTCTCAGTTTTAATTGAGATTTGCTCTGACCCGTACTCAATATTTTCGATGGCTCCAGTTGTAGTCCTGTATTAGAGCCCTTTTGACTGATCTGCTTTGTTCGCTCTTTGATTGTTGGTGGCCACGTTGCATCTCATATGTATAAATATCTTAAGAAAACTAAATTTAATTGTTGCACAGGCCTCAAAGTCCTGGGCTTTTGAATTTATATTACCACATGATTTCCTTTGGAATTTTTATTGGAACATTTCTTTGCATGTCTTTCTCCCCAGCTGACAGTCTGTTCTTTTTAGCCCATTGTGCTATTTGGATTCCTTGGACCTTGTTTCGAATGGGCCGAATTTCATCTTCCAGTTGTTAGTCTTGTGGTGCTACCAAGGCAACATTATCCCTCAAAGTGTTTTACTATGGATTGACTAATTCTTTTTGGTGTGATGTATGGGTTAAGATTTCTTTAATGTTATATATCAGTTCTCCTCCATCATATAAAATAATCATTCTTAAGTCTTTAGCTGTGCAACTTGCATTGTCTCGTCCGAAGACAAAGTTGCTAGATTTTTTTGCTTTCAGTTGACACTAAACTAGTTCTGACTAATTTGAAGAATGCGTCCCTTCTCAATGTTAATTTCTGGTGGAATACTGTTTATTTTATAAATATGAAAAGATGGCAGCAGTCTGCTATCATCAGTTGACTGGTTGGCTTCTTATGTGGTGATCGATAAATCAATATGTTCAGTCCTAACTTGTGTTTACCGTGATTGGTGATGCACTCTCTCTCGGCATATTATATACTGAGTAATGTATATCAATGTTACTTCTGCTTGTATTTGCTTAATTTCTTCTCTCTATATATACAACTGTTATCATAATAAAAAGATCTGAACTGAAAATAAACATCTGTCTTGATTTCCCAAACATCTGAGGTTATGCTCCCTGTGAATAAAATATACTATCTCCCAGATGGGAAACGAGTTTGAGATCAGGATGTGACCCAACATACAATGGACAGTTTAGACATAATAGTTTTACTAGAATAGTCTGTTGTAGAAGAATCTATTAGGGCTACTCTAAGAACATGCCATACTGGGTCAGACCAAGGGTCCATCAAGCCCAGCATCCTGTTTCCAACAGTGGCCAATCCAGGCCATAAGAACTCTTGATCACCTTTGTTTTTCAGCAAGATCTATGATTATTCCCTTTATTTTCATAATTTGCAAAAATTGTTTATGGGACAAAGAATATGGGTTTATCTTGACATAGCATACACAAGAAAGAAGGAAACTATTTCTGGCATTGCACCAGGAAGTTAGGTCCCTGGGAGTATCATGTTTTCTTTATCTGTGTAAATGTTTAAATTTTCTGGTGCAAGTTATACATTCTTTGACCCATATCAGTTAATTTTCTTTTAAGATGAGTTTAATCAGTTCAATTCCAGTAGTAGTCTAAAGTGTTAAATGCTATGATTATTATTAGAGTAATATCCAGCTTAGATTCTTTTCTTCATCTTTTTTCCTTTTTATATCTCCTATGTGTGACCCCTCCCCTGGGAAGGTTATAGACTAATATATATGATATGTTACTATGATATTTTGTTTTATATTTTTTATTTATTTTTGTTTGATTGGTTAACCATGTTTCTTTTAAATTTATTGTTCGTTTTGTGTAAAAATGAAAAATGTTGGAAAACATTACCCAATAGCCCTTTATTCTTGCTATACTAAGAGTTAGTTTCCTACGCATGGCAAATATGAATTTTGCCACAGGTAGCCAGCACTGCTGTTTTTAGGCTGAGGCAAAGAATAGTCTTACTCTCCTCAACACAAGTTTAGTAGTAATGAGAACAAGAATGAACAAAAAAATGCCCTTTGCAGTTTTACAACCTGGACTCTGGGTGTTCTTTCGAAATACATCTCACTTAAAATTTGTTTTAATGGATTAGAGTTGCTATAATAGGAACTGGATTAGCAAATGTTTTGAGAAAGGAAGGATGATGCTTGATAGACATTGTACTTTTTTCTGCAAATATGCTATTGAATATAAAGTATTTTTCTTAGCAGTTTTTCTTTTCTTTATTTTGTTCAAAGCTATTTCATTGATGACATTTGATCTGTTTTGAAACAAAGAATGCATCTTCTTTCTGTGTAGACAAATAGTTCACCAAGTTGCACAAGTGGGTCATATGATTACATGCAACAGTGGATGGGTGTATTCCTCCAGAATGTTTTGTTAAAGACAAACGTCTTTCACTTCCTATGTTCCCGTGGCAACACTGCTCCGGGACACATCGCATACACTACGGCTGCCGGCTGCCAGCAATCAAAATGGCACCGACGGCTCTTTCCCTTACTAGGACACTCGGGAATGCCAATAGTGGCAGTAGCCCATGTGACATAGTAAGGGTGAGTGCCCGTCGACGCCATTTTCTGAACTGGCAACCGGCGCACCTTCGTCCTTACTATCTCAGCGAGACGACCGCTCCCATTGCTCCACCTCAAGGGCCCGGCGCCAATACTTCCATGCCGGAACGAACACCCTCTCCACCGACTACCATTTTTGAAAGGTATCGTGGGGAGGTTCTTGCGTCCATGTTCGGGGGGGGGGGCCAGGGGGCAGTTCCGAGATTCTGCAACTCTTGTGGGTTAATCTATTTCACTGGCCTGGGGGGGGGGAAGGGAGGGTGGGGGAGGCTTATATAAACACCACGTTTCTGTGGGGATTACTTTGGGGTGCAAAGGAGGAGGGCACACACAAACACATACACAAAATGTGCACCATCTCCGAAAGGTTACAAAACAGCCCTCACCAGGTGGGGAGTCATTGAGGTGACAGTGAGGGGAGGGAGGTAACTGTCAGGGGAGAAAGAATGAGGGGAGAGGTGAGTGTGAGGGGACAGAGTTGGAGTGGTGACAGGGGAGGGAAGGGGGGGGAGTGACCAAGGGGGAAGAAGATGAGTGACTCAGCTAAATGAGCAAGGGGAAGGGGCAGGGAGGGCAAATAATCTGACTCAGCCACTGCAATGCGTGGCAGGGGTCCACTAGTACAAAATAAAATATATTTGTATCTGATATGGTTTTAATTATCTTATCACTATCAAGCCCCCCAATGTCCCTTAACAAATCCAACCCACTAATACCCACCCTTGTAAAACTTCCCTCTAATGTCAAATAACAAGTCAGAACCTCAGCAGTAACTACCAAATCTAAGTATCCACAAATGCCTAAGAAAACAGCCAGATATTTAGGTGTCAAGAAAAACATGACAGTTTACTTGGAGTCATAATGGCTTTGGTAAGGAGTTCCAAATAGCTGAGACTACACAGAGAGAAAAGCCGTATGCCTGAAGGGATCACCAGAAAGCCATCTGAACAGATTTAAAAGACTGAGACTATCTCTGACCAGAACATCATGCTAATATTTTGGACCCCAACCTCTCATTGAAATTAAAAGCTAAAAGCTGTGATTTAAAAATCACGATGTCTCCCAAAACTAACAACCATGCTGCTTTATTCTGAATAAGCTGTAGTTTATGGATGGTTTTGTTTGGAAGTCCGATAGACTATTGCATAATCAAATCTCAAAATAATAAATGCTTGAAACAAAGTAGTTGTTTTCTCATTTCAAAACCGAATCTGAAGATGAATAAAGACTTTTTTTTTAACTATTGAAATTTGAATATCCATGCTATCTTGGAATACAGTATAACTTCCAGGCTTTTAATTTGATCTTTTATAGCCAAGGGAGTGCCTCCAAAATTAAAGGCATTACACTTCTGCAGGGGCGATTCCTTACCACAAAATCTCATGTTTTTTGAGGATTCAGTATCCATTTATTGGTTGTCATCCATTATATAACCTCCAAATAATCATCAATTTTATTCATATTCAATCCCATATCTTGTCCTAGCACCATATTCAACTGCATATTGTCTGTAAAAACATGGAAATACATTCCAGAATGCCAATTAAATCTCAGCAGCTTCAGGTATAAATAATGGTGAAGACAGTATGGAACTCCACAGGAGACCAGATAAGGTAGAAATGAAAACTCCCTCAATATCGCTTGTTGAACACAACCTTCAAGTAAAGATTGCAGCTATGTAAAAACTGTATCCACAATGCTGCTAACGAACTCAGTACGATCCTGTGATTAATTGTATTAAAAACTGAAGTTAAGTCAAACTACTCACAAGAGGCAGAACCTTGATCACTAGCATATGGCAGATTAGCCACCAATGAAACTGATATTGGTTCTTTATTCTCTGAGCCCTGTCTGTCTGTCTGCTTTGTAAAGGTTGCTTCCTTTACATACTCAGTCAGTTGACTAAAAACAGTGTGTGTAGTCAACTGAACAAGAGAGAAGGTATTGGATACATGATGAAAATTCAAGTAATTCAGATGTAATATAGTATTTTTACATGAAGGGACACATGCCTTTTTCAAAGGATAATATAGTCTATCTTCTGATAGGGAGAAAGTGTTTGTTTACTTGATACAGCCAACCTAAAATTCCTATTTTGATTCTCTTAATGTAGGGCTTTCCGAACTGTGAGCCAGCATGGACTCACAGGGCCTACAATGGCCCTGCCCTTGCATGAATTTTTGTGGTAACAGAAGGATCAAGGCGGCTGCAGGGCATATGATCTCGAACTAGCTCACAAGCTATGTGTTGACTTTGATTGCTAATGCTGCAACATACAGGTCATAATTGGGCTTCGGACCATCCATGAGGGGATAGGAGAGTGTGACAGTCTATGTCCCAACCCAGAAATATAGGCTAAAAACCCTGGCCTTAAAAGTCCTAGAAAAGGGGGGAAGGAAAACACAGCGACACCCAGCCAAGGAAATACCCTGGTTCCTTCCCCCAGTAACTATAGAGACAGAAAAACCACAGGCATGGGAAACAAAGGGTGGAGCTCCAGAAGCCAATCCTTGGCCACAGGAGGAGGGCCAAATTGAGGGTGGGACCCCACGAGCCAATCCCTTACTAGAGGAGTTTACAGAGTATAAAAAGGACTCCAGACTTCCGGCGATGATGTCATCTGTACGGACATCTGCGGCCCCCCCCTCCAAGCATCCCCCCCAATAAATCCGTATTGTGGCGGAAATCGAGTCTACCTTTTGCTGGGGAGTATTTATTAATGCTTTGTCCCTCCATCGGCAGAGTCAGCGCACCACGGGAGGCCAATTATGAAGGCAGCAGGAACAGAGCATAGCAAAGCCGGGCTTGGCGCGGTCAAGATGGCGGCCGCTTGGGGGTCCTGCCGTTGGTAATCGCCCGGCATGGTGAGCGATTTTGCAGCATTCCATCTCAGGCAGCTATTTCAAAGGCTCCTACTGCTGCGGATGAGCTCCAGGTGCAGAGCTGCAGGAAAAGGGCAGCGGCCCCAACAAAACAGTACACAGCCCGGCAGAGACAAGATGGCGGCTGGCCATGTGAGTCTCATTCACTAATTTGGCGGTCTGGCCCGGTAAGATTGCGACCTGTCTGCGTGGAGAGGCCTTTGCAGGACTGTCACATTTCATGGGAGACTATTGCTCCCATGAACTGGAGCAGGACATCACAAGGCGGGTAGAGTGCCTTCTTTCATAACCCAAGTACGAGACTCCTAGTGCTGACGCAGGGGGGATGGGGGCTACAGAGCGGAGCGTCCTGGGCACGATTCTTAAAAGCGATTACTAGTGCATGTCTGTGAGGAAACGTAGAGGTCGGAAATAGGGCTCCCGGATCTGTGAAGTGCCCCTCCATCCAACCAATTATACATCACTAACTCTTCTACAGCACTGAGATTTCCCTGGTCTAATCCCTTGGACATCTGGGGATCCCCATTAAACGGACAATGACGTCTTGTGTGATTTGCAAAGACTGGGAGCGGGAGAAGGCTCAGAGCTCAGATCCGCCATCTTCACTGGAGGCCGCAGTCTACAGCTCAGATGTCAACGTAGGATCTGGACAGTGGCAGTGGCGGCAGCGATTAGTCCGGAATTAAAAAATATAGTGGACAAGCTCTCTGAACTCACTCAGCCCCTCAGTGGATACGAAACTAGATTCGTGGAGGTGGAAAGTAGGTTCTCTGATCTGCAAGATGGCCTAGAAACCGCACAGCGAGACATCGTGGCCCTCAAGGCCTGTATGGCACAACAGGTGCAATATATGGAGGATTTGGAGAACCGATCACGCCATTCTAATATCGACTAATTGGGCTGCTGGAGATGATTAAAGAACAGGAACTCCCGTCACTACTCGAAACCTGGCTACAGGAACAGTTGGAGCTTCTGATCGGGCACGGACCTCTGCAAATGGAAAGAGCGCATAGACTAGGTCCGAAACAAGCTAATGCCATGCGACCCCGACCAGTGATGGCCAAACTCCTAAATTATGCTCACAAGGTGGATATCTTGAGAGCGGTGCGGGGAGGGAGGGGATCACTCATCTACGATGGCCACAAAATACTTCTATTTCATACTTCTCGGCGGCTGTTGCAGCACAGCGAAGACTCATGGCGCCGCACTGCTCCCAGCTGATCAATCTAGGCCTCCGTATGACCCTCATCTACCCAGTGTGCTTACGAGTGGCCACAGCTGCGGGGATAAAATGGATGGATACTCCCGCGGAAGCTCAAGCTTTTGTGACAGACTGTAAAAGCTGGGAATCAGCCACACAGATTTGAATTGGAGGTTTGTATTTTGCTGTGGATTGAGGTCAGTTGCCGGCCTAATGGATTGCTCCCGGGCTTACACCTAAGGGTGTGAAATTGCACCACCCTGCTGTAGTATTTCATTGGATGGCAGGCTGGGAATTCAGTCCTCGGAGGGTCTAGATGACTTTGATTACCCCTCTTCACGTTTTTGGCCTGCATCTTTGGTTCCAATATCATGTTCTGCTAGGTAGCCAGCAGTATGAGCGGGGAATCCTTCTTTATTTTCATATTCCACCACTTCTGTACTACCATGCCTGACTATACAAGTTTCTTCAACAGCTGGACTGCCTTTTGAACATCCCTTACTCCTTCCATTTAGGGGGACTGTTTGCAGTTGCTGCTCCGGGATCCACTTTGCAATTTAGATTACCGGGTCGGGGTAAATTATAACAATCGCATCCCTGTCTCCTTTTGGACTAGGTAATATATATAGAGTGCTTTATAGTCTGTTTTTTTTCTGGTTGTGATGATAATGTTCCTCACATGTCTTTCTTTATCTTCGAGACAAAAAGGTCTTCTGTTAAATTGTCTAAAGATAGGAGCTTTGGTACAGGTTGAACTTGAGGGAGTGGTCAAATAATACTTCAAAGCTATGCCACACACTGGATGCTATGGTCTTCCAGATAAAATTAATCAAGGGGAACTGTTTTATTACCCCTGTTGAAGTGAGTTATCTGTCCCCCGGTTGTGACCGTGAACATTTAACTCTGGTTTGGTCACCTAGGGGGCTAAGCACAGCCTTTAATATGGAACTTTGCGGCAAACCCTCCATTCAGCCCACGCCAGCTCGGATTAATTCCCATTTTGGGTGATGCCACATTTTTGGGCGTGTTCCTGACTATCTTGGGGGGCCGGATACATTTATAAACTGGGGTTTGTTTTTCTTTGTTGAACTTTGCATTGGTTTCTGCAGTTCTTGAATCTTTTGGAATTAAATGTTGTGTGGGGGGATGGAGGGGGGCTGGAGGAGGGTTGAGGAGGGGCTCCTCAATCTTCTGTTCTCTATGGGGAATGGGAGACTGATTCCCCTTTTGAGTTTAAGCATGGGGAGTTATGGAAAATGGGTTCAGGGTTGGGGAGGAGGGAGGAGGGAGTGGGTCTGGGGGAGGTGTAAGGATTGGGAGGGGGGGAGAATAGGGGAAGCGACCGGGTTCCTGATTGGTTTGTGTCCTCAGTGTTTCCATTTCCTTCTTGGAATAATGGCCTTGACGGAAATTTCATGTCCTGAGTGTGGGCCCCGGCTGGGACGGTGCATACTCTATCTCTGGTAATGGTTCAGCTAAACATTTCTCTACCTCTTGTCAAAACCTAAGTCACAGACGCGTATAGTTTCTTGGAATGTCTGTGGTATTCACACCCCCATTAAGCGCTCTAAAGTACTAACTAAAGTACAGATGTGGGGTTTCTCCAAGAAATTCATTTATCTGATTTGGAACATGCTAAACTATGAATATTGGGTGGGTAGTCTTCATTATGTGTCTGCTAATTCACGTTCAGCGGGCGTGGCGATCCTCTTTCATAAGAATTTACCTATTCAGATATGTAAAGAAATTAAAGACCTGGATGGTCGCTTTCTCATTTTGGTCACTGAACTATATCATCAGACCATGGTGTTCTGCAATCTTTACACCCTTAATACATATTCTTCGGGTTTTTTTACAAATTCTCTATCAACACTTACTTCCATACATAGAGGATACGATTGTTGGGGGGGGGGGGGGGGGACTTTAACACAATCAAGGACCCTCTAATGGATGCTTCACAAAATCTGCGTCTGGAAACGGGGTTGGGCAGAGGTCCTTCTTTTTTGGAAAATGCTCTCCATTTGGTTGAAACCTGGCACACATTAAACCAGGGAGTTTACTCACCTTTCTCGAGCACACGCTACATACTCCTGTATCTATTATTTTTTTAACAAGCTGCAGTGCATTTTCCTTGGTATCCGAGGCTGGTATTGAGGATATCGTTATTTCAGATCATGCCCCAGTATGGATTGACATGACTTTTAAACCCCCATCTCATTCAACTAAGATCTGGAGCTTCCCTTTCTACCTTGTTGTGGATCGGAATTTTCAGCAATATCTCGACAAATGTTGGTCCAAGTACGCTACATTCAATCTAGAGCACAGGGAGCAACCCATATTATATTGGTACACTGCCAAGGCAGTATTGAGGGGTGATATCTCCTATACTGCCCATCGTCGAACCTTACTTAATAAACGTATTCTGCAGCTCTCAAAACGGTTACTCAAAGCTAAGCGGCAGGTACTTCAGACAAACACGGGTCGGGCATGGGATAATTATCTCTCTATACAGTGCGCTTTAAATACACTTTTGCATCAGAGGGAACAGAAAAGTCTCTTGTATTATCAATTCCATCTATACCAACACAGTAATAAGGCAGGTAAACTAATGGCTCAAATGGTTAGATCCTCCCGTGCATCTTGTTTTATTGCGGGCCTTCGGAATAAGTCGGGTCACGTTGAGACAAATACCCAATCTATATTGCGTATCTTTCGCAGTTATAGCCGCCTGTACCAGACTGGGGGATGGTCTGAGGACGCTTGTTCTCGTTTCTGTGACTCTTTATCCGTGCCGCACCTCACTGAGGAGCAAAGGCAATTCTTGAATGGACCGGTAACTTTAGAGGAGCTCAGATTAGCTATTCACAGATCTAAACGCTTGAAAACCCCGGGTCCGGATGGATTATCTGCAGAATTTTATAAATGTTTAATTGATAAGATTACTCAACCCATGCTGTCGTTATTCTCAGAGCTTATAGCTACGGGGAGCTTCCCCACACAAGTGAATCAAGCCAATATTACTCTCATCCCCAAGCCAGAGAAGGATTCACTATTCCCTGACTCATATCGCCCAATCTCCCTACTCAATTTTGATCACAAGCTCCTGGCAAAAATCTTGGCTGATTGTTTAGCTACGCTGCTTCCCGTGCTCAAGTTGGCTTTGTTAGGAAAAGATATGCCCTTTCTTAATATCAGAGTGTTGGTGGCAATGGAGATGTATTGTTATTCCCAAACCCCGTATCTAGCTATAAGTCTTGATGCTGAGAAAGCATTTGATCGAGTGGAGTGGAATTATTTATTTTATATTCTAAGGCTTATGGGATTTGAGGGATTTTTTTTATGATGCCGTTCGGCTCTTGTACAATGCACCACAAGCGACATTACTTGTGAACGGTGAGTGTTCGGCACCGTTTTCTATCCTGCGGGGCACCTGTCAAGGCTGTCCCTTGTCTCCCCTACTTTTCTTACTTCAGTTGGAACCTTTATTAGCTGCGGTACATGCTGCCACCCCCCCCCCCCCCCCCCGAATTAGAGGGGTGCAGTTTGGGGAGGAAATCTTTAAATGTGCAGCGTTTGCGGATGACTTATTAGTTTTCCTTACGGATCCTTGTTCGTCATTGCCAGTCCTCTTAGAATTGTTTGAAGCATTTGGAGTTTTTTCGGGCTTCCGGTTAAACAGAGGAAAATCCTCGGCACTGGCCTTTCTGGACACGCTGTGAGAGCTTTGGCAGGATGGGTTTCCATTACAATGGGCGGACTCTGCCTTTCGTTATTTGGGGGTTTTTTGTCAGCGTATCCGGTTCAAGTATATCAGCTGAATGTCCTTCCCCTCATTAAAACAACACAGGAATTACTGAATCGGTGGCAATCATTACCTTTATCTCTGAGGACGGGTTCAATTGTATAAAATGATTATCCTCCCCAAATGGTTATACCTTTTATAAATTTACCATTTCATCTTGGGCATCGGGATCTGGTGGTGCTAGACCACTCTCTGAGGCTATTTCTTTGGCGAGGACGGAGAGCTAGACTTCCTCTCACTTGGCTACAAGAAAAGTGGGGAGCAGGGGGTCTGGGGGTACCAAATCTTGGTCTTTATAATTTGGCATGCAACATGCATGTGATTAGGGATTGGATACTGGGCACATCATCACACAACCCGATTTGTTGCGGATAGTGCTTTGGTGGTGCCTTTGGAACTGACTTATGTACTTCAGGTGGAGCCGACCAGGCTTTCTACCTTTTTGACTTTCTCCACCACTATTCGCCCCATCCGGCAATCATGGGTCCAATTAACTAAAAGATTGCAGATGCCACGAGTTTGTGCCTATATACTGCCCATACTAGGCAACGCAGATTTTCTCCCAGGCACTGGCATAAGGCAGGCATTAGACTCCTGGGGCACTTACTCATAGGAGAGGGTCGCCCGCTCCCTTATACTGAATTTCAGGATTACTATTGCTTAGGGGGGTCTTCGGTATTCCCATATTTGCAAATTGCCCACTATTTGAAGGCAATTCCAGAGGCCTTTCAAAGACAAGACACCTTTCAGAAATTGGAACGAATATTACAGTTGGGTAAAACGCCCATCCCCTCTATATCTTTTTATTATAAACAGCTGTGCAAGATTGGGAGGGCGGAGATCTATGCCATACTTGCAGATCGCTGGACAGGAGAGGGGGAATTTGTGGTCACTCCTTTAGTATTGCAGGTATGTTATGCTCAGGTGGCTAGAATTTCACAAAACTCTTATTACAGAGAGCTCCAATATAAATTTTTAGGGAAGACCTATGTCTCACCACAGTTGGCATTTCGCCAGCATATTACAGACTCCGCTTCCTGTGGTTGCTGTCCATAGGCTATTGGTACCTTAACACATATTTTTTGGACATGCCCGGTTATTAAGATTTTTTGGACAAAAATTGCGAAATATCTGCTACTATATTAACCATTTCTATTCCAGTAGCACCTTTGTGGCTTCTGTTTGGCTGTATACCATCCCTGAGGATAAGGGTCCTGGGTACCCGTCTCCTGATACAAAAGGCCTATCTGGTGGGGAAGCGGGTGATCCTTCTGGGTTGGCGAGAGGTGGAGCCGCCTTCGTTTTGGAATTGGAGGAATCTCTTCTACTCGCTTATGCATATGGAATACCTCTCATCACGCAGCTCGTCTCGACACAGGAGTCTATTTCTGGATATCTGGGAACCATACATTCACTAGTGCCAGGAGGCAACCACTGAATGCCTGAGTCTGCAGTTATTTTTCTCTAAGCTTTCACCTAATGGGCAGATAAATCTCAAATTTTTGTTGTAATTAATTACTGCTGTGACTCCTTCAGTTACTTCGGGACCTCAATCAGGAACTCAGGGATGGGGGGGGGGGGGGGAATTGGGGGAGAAGTGGGTGTTTCTGTGTTATAAGATAGGTATTATTTGTTGACCGTGAACTGGGGGGGTGTTGCAGTATCCCGCACTTCCTAGTATGTTTGTATTTTTGTTATTGCACATACAATAAAACGTGTGTGTGTGTATATATATATATATATATATATATATAACTCCTGCTACCATGGGAAGAAGGATGGCCATCGTGATTTCAAAGAAGGTGAGCCATTGGATTTACCTACTTAAAGGACATTTTCAGGAAAACTGCAGCTGAATATCCCAGAGATAAGGTGGGAGGTAGCAGTTAGGCCCATTGGGCCAGACTTTTGACTTTGTGAGAATGTTTGGAGAGTTAGTTTTGGTTTTCTTTTGGGTATCTCCGAAGACTGAAAAGCAAAGTTAAAGATTTAAAGGTGAACTTTTGAAGTCAGCCTTTATCGGTTAAGCCACTGGCTCAGTGGGGAAAGGCATCTGCCTTCTAAGCAGGTTGGGGATTGTTCAAACCCCGCCTGAGGACTTGTAAAAAGAAATTGTATATAACTTCCAATTTAGTTTTTCGAGTACCTAGGAAAAACTCCTTCAAGACGGGACCCTTCAAGTCTGAGTCTGAAGTCCACAGACCAGAGGGTGCGTGACAGAGAGGAGGGCTGAGTAGGCATGGGCTGATGGTGATTGCCATTGCTATTCTGTCCTCATTCACCACTGAACCTACCCAAGAGAAAATGTTGCCCCTGCCATTAGCTTGCTCTCTTCCCACCAGTTGTTTAACCATCTTTGGCCTGGGACATGAGGGAAAATATTGCCAGAACTACACTTAATACGCAAGGTGCGGCATTATGATATCCTCTGTTTTATTTTCTATTCCTTCCTTATAATATCTAACACTTTATTTGCTTTTTTGACTGCCACTGAGGATTTCAAAGTATTGTCCATAGTGACTCCAAGAACCTTTTCCTGGCTGGTGATGCCTAATATGGAACCCAGCATCATATAGCTATAGTTTGGATTATTCTCCTAGGACAAATAGGATGGTAGTCCTCACATGTGGGTGGCATCATCCGATGGAATCTGGCACGGAAAACTTTTGTCAAAGCTTCTAGAAGCTTTGACCAGCAGACTGAGCGTGCCCAGCCTGCTTCTATTCGCGCGTCCATGGATATCTAGGTAATTATATACAGTGTAGGAGGTTCTTAACTGGCCATCTGGGTAGTTATATACAGAGAAGGGGGTGGCCAGGGAGGTCTGACAATGTGAAAAGAGAACGGGAAGGAGGACTTCGATATCTAGGTAATTATATACAGAGAAGGAGGTGGCCAGGGAGGCCTGGAAAGGTGAAAGGAGATATGAGGACTTTGCATAAAATGTGCAGAGGAAAGGCATGAAGACTGGATATGGGGGCAGAGATTAGGTATAAACCTGTTTAATGTGGGCAAAGTTTAGGTATATGCCTGCTTAAACAACCAGGTCTTTAGTTTCTGCTTAAATTTCTTTGGGCAGAGTTCTAGGCATAGACTAACTGGCATAGAGTTCCAAAGTGCAGGACTGGCTATGGAAAGTGCACGATGCGAAGTTAATGAGTTTGGGAGTAGGGTACGTAGGGTTGCCAGGTATTGATTTCTGGTCAGTCTTGAGGTGGTGTGGAATAGTAAGGAGTCCTTGAACCAATTCATGTCTGGGTTATGAAGGGCTTTGTGGATAATGGAGAGGGTCTTGTATTGGATATGGTGTGCAGTAGGGAGCCAGTGTAAATCCTTGAGGACGGGTGATATGTGTACATTTCTCAGAGTGTTAGTGAGGATGCGAGCGATATCATTTTGAAGGATTTGGAGTGGGTGGATAGTGTTTTTGGGGAGACCTAGGAGGAGGGCGTTATAATAGTCTATTTTCGAGAAAATGGTTGCTTGAAGTACTGTGCAAAAATCAGTAAGATGAAAGAAGGGGTTTTAATTTGTACTCTGGGTGCAATCTGCGAGGAAGACCTTCCCCAAAGAAGCAGGGTGAAATGCAGCCCCTTCCAGTCTTCACGTACCTCACACAGCCAAGCCTATTACAGGTGCTTGCCACATTCAGGGAGTGAATGGGCTCAAGGAGTCAAGGAATCAAGTTCCAAAAGAATTCAGGCCAAAACGATATCCTTACTGTAACTAAATAGCTAGAATCCACTGGCAGGTTGTGCACAGCGAATTCCCCAAAAAGGGGTGAGGCAGGGAGGGAATAAAATCTACATCTTGTCTCCCTGATGTCTGCTCTGCACTGACTCTGGCCACACATCCTTAATCACAAAATGGCTAGATATAAAGGGCTTGAGTAATCCATCCCGGCTCTCCTAGGTGGAAGGAGAGCAAGAGGGGATGGATAGCTCAAGATGTTTAAGAAAAGGGAAATGGAACTCAGGCATGTAGTGACGGACTGGGAAGTCCGGTCACATATACACGCAATACGTATCCATTCTTTCTCACTCAAATACTCACTTCACCCTGTTCCTCTCCCTCACACACAACAGACAAATGCACCTAGAATCTCTCAGGTCCCTTCCTCACTTCCGTATTGAATCCCCACTCTGTTCCTCCTCTCCCTTTGCTGTCTACTCTGGGCTCATTTCCCTTTCTGTTCCCTGTGGCTGGATAAGGAAGCAGAGTGCTGTTCTCTGCTGGGTAATATTCAGCACAGCTGGAAGGCAGCCTGCTGCCCTAGGGCCAGGCAGAGGACTGGTGTACTTATTTGACAAATCTAGGCATGCCAACGGTCCACCTGCTCTACCAGTATGCCAGGCACCTTGAAGCCCTCACATTTGCTCTAGTGCCTAGTTTCAGATAAATACAGACTTTTAAGGTACTCCACATGTGCTGCTTAGTTCTGACAAATTTGGATCAAATGGTGCTGTTCTGTAATTTTCTAAACTTAGTGTAAATTATCAGCTCTGTGGTATATGAAAACTTGGAGCTTGCTGTACAGCATTCATCTTTATATATTTTGGAAAGAACAAATTGTGATCGGAAAATGCTTTTGAAGTGTTTTATTTTTAATTTCTAGAAAGGGCTGGGCTGTGTGGCTTCATGTCGGTTGTGTTTTATCCAAGTAAGTGCAGTAGAGAGAAATGACATATTAGTTTAGGTTATAAGATTTCTGTACTGCTAAATACACAATCCTAATGTAAAGCAAGCCAACACAGCACAAGAGGCTAGAATAAGGAAATCTAAGGGCAATGTTTCACTTCCTCTTTTGGCTTTTTCATCAGGAGACCTTGATAACTATCGTTTCAAAGCATCACTGAAATCTTTACATTACATTTCCTTATCCTGAGTTCTCTTGGTGTGTTTTCCTATTTTTTTAAATAGGTATCCATGTCTGAATCCTACTGCAAATATGTGATCAGAGCTAAAATGAGCAATACTATAACTGGACACTTGAGGGCTCTCCAGACCCCAGGGAGCTGTCAAAGCAATTCAGCAGCAAACTTTGTTTTGAAGTAGATTGTGCTGTACCTGTGTAGGGTTTGATCTTGGCAAGATTGCAGTTTTTGGGCAATTTGCCATACATGTCCTTCCATTCTCTTGATTGGAATCTTAGATACAATTTGCTAATTCACTTTCTCAGCTGAAAGTATTTAGAAAAATAGTAATCCATCTTTAGATTGGAGTTTGCAAAATCAAGGAAGCCCTAAAGAAACGTTCATATGGGCTGAGATTTTTAAAACTGAATTTAATCTCGAAGTATGTGTGTCTAATAAAAAAAAAATAAAAAAATAAAAATCATGATTTTAGGAAAATAATGGTCAGTTTGGACAGTGGAATGTAATAAACTATTTGTTGTCCAAGAGAAAACTAAGATTTTTTTTAAAATTTGTTTTTCTATTTTAAATACCTATAGTACGTTTGTGCACTAAAATGCTTACCCAATGTTTTGTGTGCTGTATTTTTTAGGGAATCAAAGCTCGCATTTTGGAAACGCTTGTTATGTTGATTCTTCTGGCGCTTCTTATTCTTGGAATAGTATGGGTGGCCTCTGCTCTCATTGACAATGATGCTGCCAGCAAAGAGTCTTTGTATGGTAAGGAGTAAACAGTTTATTTTTGTACACTCAATTTTAGCATTAATAACATAAAAATGAATTAGGTTTTCAGTCTAAAAGTGCTATATTTTGCATTCTTCCACCAAACCTTTAGTGTTCTAAGCTTATGGCTTGGATTCATCATTCATCGCTGAATGATGAATCAGGCAAAAATGGGGGGGGGGGGGGGCGAGCCTGCGAAAGCCCGGAGCCTTCGCACCACCGCGATGTCTTCGCTGCCGGCTTTCGCACCGAATAGCGCCACCATGAAAGGTGGTGCTATTGGGCGTGCTACTGGCGCCGCCAGCGAAGACATCGCCAAGTCCGTCCCCGACTCCGCTCCGAATCGATTTTTCATGCTGTCGCACGCGAAAAAGCCCTTTTCGCGTGCGAGAAGTCTTTAGAAAATAACCCCGTATGTTTGTAAAGTTAACATCCTATACTATGCATACACAATATTAAATCAGAAAAATTAAATATAGGGATGACTTAATATTTTCATATCTTTCATTAAAAAAAAACGATATTTCAGATAAAATATCACTGTTGGGATCTTTCTGTCTTCCCTTTAACTCTTTGGCATTACCTGTCTTTAACCCTTCTGTTGACAAATGACTATAACTTGGTCTGTTTAGTTTCCGCCCAATTATACAAGGACTCTGATAGGACATTGAAAACCATATGTGTGTTTGGATATCTTTGTCCTATTGGAGCTTCACTGTGCTCAAAATTAAGCATGTCAAAACCTGCTTATAAAGGTAGATAAGCTGGATTTAAATGTTATAAATCAATAAATCAAATCAATCACACAAGCTTTTTTGTTTGTGATCCATTTTCAATGTAATTTTTTGTTTGTTAATCAACTTTAAGAAAACAGGATAGCCTTCCTATGATGCCAAGCATTACTTGAAGGCTAAAGGGGAAGGGAGTTGAGGATCTCTTTGGAGCACTGTTCCTTCTGATTTAGGATGGCAGATTGCAGCCCAAAGGCTGCATCCAGCCCTCACATATTCTGTGTGTAACCAACAAAGCCTTATGGGGTCTGCCTCCCCCTCCTAGTTTCCTGGCCATCAGCTTGCTGGCATTAATCCTAGAACTCAAAAAAAGGTTGTGGTGTAGAGAGAGGAAGAATGTATACATAAGCTTTTTTTCTATAGTTGCTCCTCCTCTTACTGTGATGCCCACTTTCAGTTTAGAAAGGAAACCATGGGAACCAGATGAGGAGAATCAACTGTAGAGAATTTTTTTTCCTGTACTCTGTTGTCCTGGATGTGGGAGGGTGGACACACAGTCCATAATGGAAGAAACCGCATCAAGTACTATTATAGCAGTGGTTCTCAACCTGTTTCCCATCATGATACACCTGACAGACCATGCTCACATGTTTGACACATTGCTCATTACAATTCACGGCAGAAATTAAAAAAAAGAAAAAGATCCAGTATTTTGTTAAGAATGATACAAGGGAATGAAAAGTACTCTGAACAGAAATTGCATGAATAGTAAACATCCAATACCAAAGCACCAATCTCAACACTCAAGTAGTCACCAGTTTACCTAAGAAAAGGCAACACTGAAAATATTACACCAGGCCTTAAGACATCAATCCTTCTGTTAGGAAAACAGACCAAGCCAAGGCTGCTATAGAGCCCTACACAGAAACTGTATGCCAGCAGAATACCTCACCTCAGTCACATGGGTAGACCCTCGCCTATCAAAGAATAAAGAGACCATAAAGCATAACTAGAAACATGCAGACCAAAACTGAACTGGAAATTGCAACAAGCCAGAGTCTCTGTATGCAATGCAACAAAGGAAAAAGGGAAGGTCCAATAAAACAAATCGGAAGGCGGTCCCACGTAGCCAAGGCAAAATCAACAATGAGACAACCTTATGCCGATACGAGGACTTATCCCGATGCTTTTGAGATAACACAAAATATTTTAGATGCATCGATTTATTCTTTGCCTTGTTCAATACAAATTTGAGAGTGACACGTTGACAGATCGCGAAGGGAGATAATTATATGCAAGATTAAGATTGAAATTTGACAAAAAGAATCTACCTATGTAGTTCTATTTGACATCAGAAATCATCCCCTGATGCAGCCTTAATTGGCGAAACTCGGCCGAAGTCGGGCTTTGTAATACAAATAATAAATCTTTCCACGGCATAAGGTTGTCTCATTGTTGTTTTTACAAAGGAAAAAGGGAAACTTCACCAGTCCTCAAAACAAATCAAGAAATATAAAATCAATAGCAGTAAAACTTTACTAACAAAAAGAACAATTTCAAAATAGCTGATGAATGGAATATCCAATAATTAAAAACTCATATCAGAAATTTCTAGATACCAATAAAATATTTCAAAATAGCAGACACAAAGACCCAATAATGAAAAATAAGGATAAAAAAATGCTTTGCTCTGCATACCTGGGAATGTTTGATATCCAGGTGCCCTGAGATTGTTTTTGAATTTGCAGGAGAAGGGATAGTTTGCTTGCAACTTTCTCCTCTCTCTCACACACAAGCTCTCTCTCACACTGACTCTCAATCACAAACATACATATGCTCTCTCTCCTGCTTATATAGGCTCTCAATCATGCACATATACACATGCTTTTTCCCCTCTCATTTATTATAGGCTCTTAATCACACATGCTGTCTGTCTTTTCACAATTACACATTCAGGCTTTCAATGACACACTTACGTGTTATCTTTCTCTCACGCATGCACTCTCATTCACACACTTACACACATTCTCTCTCTCTTTCTCTCACACAAGGCTCTCAATCACATACTCACATGCTCTCACCTACACCGGTTCTCAATCATACATACACGTGATCTTTCTCACTTCTACATATAGGTTCTCAATCATACACTTACATTCATTCTATCTCTCTGACACACACAGGCTCTCAATCACACACACACACACATACTCTTTCACACAAACAGGTTTTCAATCACTCACATACATGCTGTCTCTCTCTCACATACACCCACACACAGGATCTCAAACATATGCTTGCTCACTCACTTTTTCTCTATCTCCCCCCACCGAACTAGCTTCAGCAGCAGCCTCCTCCACTTCCAGCCCTCGTGGCAGAGCAGCCTCCTCCACTTCCAGCCCTCACAGCATTGAGAAAGGACTCCCATCGACTGTGGGAGCTGACATTGCTTCTCCTCTGCTCTGCGCCACACCGCTCTTCTTCGGGCTGATGCTGCACGCACTAGCATGGTCTCTTCTTCCTGCCTGTGTGGCTGCTGCTCGCCACTTTCTCTTCCGGGCCACAGGGGATGGGAAGAAGAGACCATGCTGGTGCCGCTGACTCCAGCACTCCTGCTACATTCTGCCTGGGCTATCAGCATTTTAAGCCTGGGCGGAGGATGAATTCCTAGTTTGCTGGTGCAGGGGGAACAGCTGGGTCAGTGGGGGACCGGGAAGTTTGGCAATACACCTACGTGTGTTGCAACACACCAGTTGAGAACAGCTGCATTATAGGACAGGAGAGAGGAACAAAAAGAGGTGAATGCTTATTTCCTAGCGTGTAGCCAGATGGACTCAGGACCAATGGGTATTGTGCTCTCCTGATAGCAGATGGGAGACTGAGTCAGATTTCAAAGCTGACATGACCCTACAGATACCTGTGCAGCATGCTTAGCTCTTCAGTATTTCTCCGTCTCCATAGCAGATGCGAACACTATCCTAAAGAGAATAGTGTAACATTTACAACAAGAAAGAAGAGAGAAAATTTACCTCTTAAGAGCCCCCACTTCTCCTGCGGTGAAACCTAAGGGTCCCTCCCACAGTAGAGACTTTCCTGAGGTGATTCCCGATATCCCTCAGAGGTGAGCCTTGGTCCGGAAGCAGATTCCCGACGTGGACTTAGCCCCCAGGGTGGCTGAAAAGCAGCGGGTACAGATTCGAGTGCGGCGGTGAAGGTATTCCCCTCTCCCCCTGCAGCTGGAGACCGCCTGGCACGTGACCGGTAAGCGCCAAGACCAGGTAAGGTAGAAACCTTTACCTTAAGTCTCCGGTCTCCAAGGCTTGAATAGCCATACCGATCTTCATCCCGATGAGGTTTAAAATCAGGTTGAGCAGCCCTCATTTGGCTAGGCCCCGATTCACACACGTGGAGACCCTCCGGGGGGTGCCAGAAGCACAAGCCCTTCCTGGCACCTCCCGAGTTCCTCGAGACATGCCTCTCCTAACCAAGAGCCTCCCTGATGGGGATCCACATACCTCAGAAGACAAAACTGACTCCCTGGAAGAAGGAGAAATTCCCCCAGGGATGGAGCCATACTGAACCATGCTCCGATTCTTCCACAAGGACCAATTACCAGCCCTTGTGTCCCTGATTCTGAAGACACTCTGCCTTCCAGGCACGGATTCTATAACATAACCGAAGAAGAACCCCATTTTGGTGTACCTCCATAAAGCCTCATGTTATTTCCTATGTTGGAGCCCATCAAAGAACTGATTGACCTGGAATGAAATGCTCAGGAGGCCAGCTTCAAAGGGGGGCGGGCCCTAGAAGCCCTATACCCGCTGGAACCCACGGCTAAGGAACTCGTATACTTCTCTAAAGTGGACGTCTCAAAGCGCACTACGATCCCTGTGGATGGAGGAGCGGCACTGAAGGACACCCAGGACAAGAAGGCTGGAAGCCATCCTTAAGCAGTCCTCTGACGTATCAGCAATAACGCTACAGATTGCTAACGCTACAGATTGCTTCCTGCTGCGCATTGGTGGGAAGTTCCTGTTTGCTCCTCTCCAGAGACGCAGCCATGCCCGGAGAAACTATGGAGCCTGCGGTCTCCTTTCTCACCAATGCTACCTCAGATCTCGTGCGCACCTCAGCCAGGGGTGTCGCTGCAGCAGTGGCGAGAAGACAACTATGGCTCCGGAACTGGTCGGCTGACGCGACATCCAAAGTGAACCTCACTAGAATGCCTTTTAAAGGATCTCTCTTGTTCGGAAGTGAACTGGAGAAGTTAGCGAACAAATGGAGCGAATCTCCAGTGCCCCGACTACCTGAAGACAGGAACAAAAGAACATAGCGCTCCTCCCCAAGAAGAACTAAGGGCAGAGGTTCGCAGCGTTTTAGACCTTACAAGAACACATAGTCCCAAGCATCTCGCCCTTCAGGAAGGTCTCATTCCTCTCGGAACAGACACATTAAGAGGGGAGCAGGCTCAGGGGTAGGCTCCGGCTGTACCCCACAATGAGAAGACGCAGACCCATCCACAGGAAGAAGATATAGGGGGCAGACCTGCCCTCTTCTACCAAAGATGGGTTAAGATAACATTGGACAAGTGGGTCCTAACTATCATTCGAGAGAGGTACTCTCTGGAATTCCAAAACATCCCTCTAGACAAATTTATAAGATCACCTTGCCACTCCCACTCCAAGAGACTGGCAGTGGAAACCACACTAGCAAGACTACTCAGTCTGAAGGCAATAGCCCCGGTGCCCATGCTTCAACAAAATACTGGCCACTATTCCATCTATTTTATCGTTCCCAAGAAAGAAGGAACATTCTGGCCCATCCTGGACCTCAAGGCCATCAACCGTTACTTGAAGGTACCACACTTCCTCATGGAAACCCTAGGCTCCGTTATAATGGCGGTACAATCGGGAGAATCCTTAACCTCCCTGGACCTATTCGAAGCCTACCTTCACATCCCGGTCCATCAGGAGCACCAGTGCTTCCTGTGCTTTGCGATATTGGGTCATCATTACCAATTCCGGGCGCTATCCTTCGGACTAGCTACTGCCCCCAGAACCTTCACCAAAATTATGGTGGTAGTGGCGGCAGCACTGAGGAAAGGAGGAGTCCAGGTACATCCTTATTTGGACGATTGGCTGATCTGGGAAAATTCTCCGGAGGAGAGTCGTCATGCAACCACCAGAGTCAAGAATCTACTACAGGAACTTGGGTGGGTCGTGAACACAGCCAAGAGCTTTCTACAGCCCTCCCAGTCACTTGAATACCTGGGAGTCCGGTTTGATACCAAACAGAACAAGGTTTGCTTCCCCCCCTCCAAGGAGAAGGAAACTGATGGGTCAATTGCAAAAACTGTTGACCTCTGTTCGCCCCAAGGTATGGGATTACCTTCAAGTCCTCTGCCTCATGACATCAACTTTGGAAGTTGTTCCGTGGGCAAGGGCCCATATGCGACCACTACAACGTTCCCTACTGTCACGATGGAACCCAGTATCCCAGAACTATTCAATTCGCCTCCAGCTACCGGCAGAAGTTCGAGACCAGCTTCAATGGTGGCTACAGGAAGACCACCTAAGCAGAGGAGTAAACCTATCCCCACCAAACTGGATCTTGCTCACCACGGGCACAAGCCTGCGAGGGTGGGGGGCCCAGGGAGAATGGAACAAGGAAGAGGCGGGATGGAACATAAACCGCTCGGAAACTCGAATGGTCAGACTAGCCTGCCTACGATTCAGCCACAGACTCTGAAGCAAGTCTGTCATGTCTGACAACGCGACAACCGTTGCCTACATCAACCGCCAGGGAGGAACCAAGAGCCAGCAGGTGTGTCTGGAAATAGACCCCCTCATGGCGTGGGCGGAAATAAATCTGCAAGGGATTTCGGCCTCCCACATTGCAGGAAAAGACAACGTCTCAGTGGACTACCTCAGCAGGGAGAGCCTAGATCCGGAGGAATGGTCGCTGGCGGACATGGCCTTCCAGCTGATAGTAAACAGATGGGGGTCTCCCAGTCATGGACATACTGGCAACTCGTCTCGGTGCCCAAGTCCCCAGGTTCTTCAGGCACAGGCGGGAACCACAATCTCAGGGAATTGACACTCTTGTACAGAACGGGCCAGAAGAAGACCTTCTGTACGCCTTCCCACCCTTTGCACTACTGGGCAGGATCATCCACACAAGAGAGCACTACAGGGGGCTAGTTCTACTAGTCACCCCGGACTGGCCAAAAAGACACTGGTACGCGGACATGCGAAGACTACTGGTGGGGAATCCTCTGCATCTACTGCCACACAGGAGCCTTCTTCAGCAGGGACCGATCTCCCACGAAGAGCCGGCTCGATTCTCTTACGGTATGGCCCTTGAGAGGACTAGCCTAAAGAAACGAGGCTACTCAAAAGCCGTGATTGACACCCTGCTCCGGGCACGCAAGTTCTCCACAACTGTGTCTTACTTACGGATCTGGAGAGTATTCTAAGCGTGGTGTGAAGACCATGGTCTCCTCTCGAGGACAGCCAAGATTCCCACGATCCTGGAATTCCTAGAGGACAGCATGAAGAAGGGGTTGTCTCTCAATTCCCTCAAGGTCCAAGTTGCAGCACTGACCTGCTTCAGGTCCGAAGTGGATGGTATCAGACTATCAACTCATCCTGATGTGTCTCGCTTCCTGAAAAGGAGTTAAGTAACTCTGACCACCCCTAAAATGGCCAGTGCCTCTATGGAACCTCAACCTAGTACTAGACTTCCTAGCAGAGGATTCCTTCAGACCAACACGCGGTCTGGTCTGTCTCTACGTCTCTCTACCATTTTTGGTCGCTATATGCTCAGCTTGGCGCATCTCCGAACTTCATGCACTATCCTTTGGGAACCATTCTTCAGGTTCACCCCGGGCACCATACAGCTGCGTACGGTACCATCCTTCCTACAGAAAGTGGTTTTCCAGTTCCATTTGAACCAAACCATATCCTTACCATCTCCAGATTAGCACAAGGAATCGGAAGACTCACACCTCCTTCGCTACTTGAATGTTGGCAGAATCCTAGTCCGATACCTGAAAAGATCAGAACCCTTGCGCAAAACAGATCACCTGTTCGTTCTTCACAGCTGGAAGAAACAAAGGGACTCAGCATCCCGCCCACGGCTGCTCCAGAAATCAAGAACCTCTGATAACAAATCTCGAGACTAAGCAAATACCGGTAAGCCATGGCTTACCCCTAGTTCAAGACACCGCAGTTGTTTGGTGTCGGCGTTTATTGTTTGCGTGCACTGGCGGTCTCCAGTTTAAAAAAAATGTGTATATATATAATCAGTTGAACCAGTTCAAGGTTAATCAAGTATTAAGCAACATATCCACACTGGCTTTTCGAAGATAATACTGAAGAGCTAAGCTTGTTGCATGGGTATATGTAGGGTGATGTCGGCTTTGAAATCTGACTCCATCTCCCATCTGCTATCAGGAGAGCACAATACCCATTGGTCCTGAGTCCATCTGTCTACACCAAGGAAAACGAAATTATCAGATAAGTAATTTCTCCATTGTCCTTACAGCAGGGTTGGATTTTCCATTAAGGAACTGCACAGGGCCCTGTAGTCATGCAGTACCCACCATTATTTTGCATTCAAATTTAAGACTGAAGTTCGTAGAGGAGGAGGCAGATGCAGATATGAAGCATTGCTTGCCTCCTGCTGGAAGAAAGAAGAGGTGGGGGTGAGTGAGCATTGCATGAGTGGAAGGGGGAAGGGACTTCATAGGTAGATTTTCCCCAAGCACCACAGATTTTACTTAAGGGCACATGAGAGTAGTAGTCTGTTGTAGTCTATGGGGCCAATGCAGTAAGCTGTACGTTAAAACTGTGAGCTGAAATTTTTAACGCAGTGCAGTAAGCTAATGGTTATACTATCGTATTTGGAGAAAAAAACAAAACACTAACCAAAAATGTGTGTGAAAAAATGATTAGCATGCATAAAAACATAATTTATGCACATAAACCCATGTTTTCTGCACATAAATGCAAAGTGCAGGTCACAGCACCAAAGCTAAAGCTTCTACTCATAGACTCACTGGCTCTGGAAACTTTATTCCACCTCTAGTTAGGAATTACATTTTCAGTGCTAAGACAACCCAAATTAATCCAGTGCACCTCTCTGCATGGTGGGAGAATAATACCTAAAGTCTTTATTACCATTACATTTACATGGAGGACACTAACCTGTGCCTACAGTTTTGTTTTTTTGCAGAAAACCTCTTTCAACATCAGGAATAAACTTTGTGCACAAAAAATATATGCACAATAGCAGGTAAAACTGTTCAATCTACCAAATGCACCTTATTACATTGGCCTCTATGTGCGAGACTGACTTGGCAAGGAGGCTTCATGTAAGACAAAAAGCAAGAGAAAAACCCCAAAAAACTGTTCTGTGATGTTAAAGGTAGACATGGAGAGGTAAGACACATGGAGAACACACGTTAAAAAGATTAGAGATTTAAAAAGGAGGAAAATTGTTTGTGAGGAAGACTATAGTGCAGATCAAAAACATACCTTTGTCCACATGCATCCTGCACCCCGATGAGACAACCACAGCCTCCCCCAGAGGACCTTAACATCCCGGAGCCCTCTAAACCCAGAGAAGTGCCTCTCCCGCCTCAAAGCCCCAACATAGTGAACACAGACACCTCGGACGAGGATCAAGACTCCCTGGAGGAAGGAGAAATTACTCCAGGAATGGAACCTTACCGAACCATGAGGCGGTTCTTCGCCAAAGATGAGTTTTCAGACCTCGTGGCGCACAGCTTGAAAGAGCTTGCTATCCCAGGCACAAGTGCCACAGGGGAACCGAAAACGAACCCCCTCCTCCAGGGACTCCGTCAGGCCTCACACCTTTTCATTTGCTGCTAGCTGTCCAACAGCTGATTGACCTGGAATGGGAGTGTCCGGAGGCCACGTTCAAAGGGGGGAGGACCCTGGCAGCTATGTACCCCCTGGACCCCACCGTCAAAGATCTCCTGGTATTCCTCAAAGTGAATGCCATGGTCTGTGCGGTCGCTAAGCGCACTACCATCCCAGTCGGAGGAACAGCACTCAAGGAAGCCCAGGACAGACGTCTGGAATCCATCCTCAAACAGTCATTCAACATTTCAGCTATGTCACTACAGATTGCTGCCTGCTGTGCCGTGGTGACACGCGCCTGCTTATCTAAGACGAGGAATGCCACCACGCCCATCGAAGCACTAAAACCAGCAGTATCATTCCTCACGGATTCGACCTCCAACCTGATACACATCGCAGACAGAGGTGTTTCATCTGTCGTGGCAGCCAGAAGACAACTTTGGCTCCGAAGCTGGTCGGCAGACATGATGTCCAAGACTAGATTCATGAGAATGTCTTTTAAGAGAACCCTCCTGTTCGGAATCAATCTGGAGAAGTTAGCCAACAAATGGGGCGAATCCCCACTACCGCGGCTACCGGAGGACAAGAACAAGAGAAGCCAGCGCCCCTTACCCCGAACATCTAAAGGCAGGGGATCACAGCGCTTCAAACCGTACATATCAAACATCTCGCCCCACAGGCAGGGGCCAGTCCTTTCAGAACAAGCACAACAAAAGGGGAGCCAGCTCTGGCCCAGGCCCCAGCTGCACCCCACAATGAAAATCAGCCGGCCCATCCACAGGAAGAAGCCATAGGGAGCAGGCTTGCCCTATTCTACCAAAGATGGGTCGAGAGAACTTCGGACAAGTGGGTCCTAACCATCATTTGAGAGGGATATTATCTGGACTTCCACAACATTCCTCCGGACAAATTTGTGAAATCTCCCTGCCACCACCTCTCCAAGAGGTTGGCAGTGGAAACCACACTGACCAAATTACTCGCCTTAAAGGCCATAACGCTGGTGCCCACGCAACAACAAAATTCTGGGCACTATTCCATCTATTTTATCATTCTTAAGAAAGAGTACTTTCCGACCCATCCTGGACCTCAAGTCCGTCAACCGTCACCTGAAGATCCCTCGCTTCCGCATGGAAACCCTACGCTCAGTCATAAAAGCGATACAGCCGGGAGAATTCCTCACATCCCTGGATCTGTCAGAAGCCTACCTGCACATCCTGGTCCACCACGAGCATCAGCATATTTTCTGCGCTTCGCGATCCTGGACCACCACCACCAGTTCCGGGCACTACCCTTAGGGCTAGCCACAGCACCCTCAACGTTCACCAAAACCATGGTTGTAGTGGCACCAACACTGAGGAAAGAAGGAATCCTCATACACCCATATCTGGACGATTGGCTGATCTGGGCAAAATCCCCAGAGGAAAGTCATCAGGCGACCACCAGAGTCAAAATTCTACTGGAGAACCTCGAGTGGGTGGTCAACACAAACAAGAGCTGTCTGCAGCCCTCCCAATCTCTGGAATACCTGGGAGTCCGGTTCGACACCAGACAAGACGAGGTCATTCTGACTCCTACAAGGAGAACAAAGCTGATGAACCAATTGCGAAACCTGTTAAGCAGTCTTGGCCCCAAGGTGTGAGACTACCTCCAAGTCCTCTGTCTCATGACATCCACACTGGAAGTGGTCCCATGGGCAAGAGCTCATATGCGACCCCTACACTGTTCCCTACTGTCATGATGGAATCCGATGTCCCAGAATTACTCTGTTCGCCTCCAGCTCCCGGAGGAAGTTCAAATCCAGCTACAATGGTGGCTAGAAGAAGACCATCTGAGCAAGGAAGTAAGAATATCCCCGCCAACCTGGATCCTGCTCACCACAGATGCAAGTCTACGAGGGTGGGGAGCCCACTGCCAGGAACTGACCGCCCGGGGCAATGGGACAAGGAAGAGTCAGGATGGACCATCAACCGACTGGAAGCACGGGCAGTCAGGCTAGCCTGCCTACGGTTCAGTCACAGACTCCGGAGCGAATCGGTCAGTCATGTCTGACAACCCCACAACAGTGGCCTACATCAACTGTTCTGTGATGTTAAAGGTAGACATGGAGAGGTAAGACACATGGAGAACACACGTTAAAAAGATTAGATATTTAAAAAGGAGGAAAATTGTTTGAGGCAGACTATAGTGCAGATCAAAAACATATTGTTTCCTAGCGTGTAGCAGATGGACTCAGGACCAATGGGTATAGTGTGCTCTTGATAGCAGTCTGAGATGGATCAGATTTCAATCTGACTTTAGCCCTAGTACATATACCCCTGCGGGACGCCATGCTCTTCAGTATTTTCCGTCTCCATAGCAGTTCGGTACTCTATACACGCTTGCACAGTGTTGGAGTATTCTAACCAAAGAAGAAAACTTACCTCTACAGACGAACCCCGCTCTCCTGTGTTGATACCTATGGGTCCCTCCACCAGTCGAGATTCATGAGGTGATTTCCACGATCCCTCAGAGGTAGGCCTCGGTCCAGTAGCCGGTCCCTGGCGTGGACTTAGCCCCTGGTATCGTGTGCGGCTGAGAGACGGCGGTGAAGGTACTTTTCCCTCTCCGCCCGCAGCCAGAGACCGCCCGGAACGAGACCGGGAAACGCTGAGACAAGGTAAGGTAGAAAACTTCTTAAAAGTCTCCGGTCTCTGAGGCTCGAATAGCCGCACAAATCGCCAGTCAACGGCAGTGCTACCGGGTTGATCAGCCCTATCCGGGCTAGACCCCAGTTCGATACGAGGGTTCTCCCATGTGGAGACCCTCCAAGGTGGTCGCCATATTGCAGGAATTCCCACACATGCTTACTAGAGCAAAGCTCTACTAGTGAAGAGTTAGAAGTCCATTTCGTGCTGCCTGATGACATTATCCATATGTCATGGCTAATTCATCCTGCTATGTATGGAGAGCACTGTTTACAGTAAGCAAACTTGCTATTAGAGCTTTAGAAAAAGAAGGGATTTTATTCAAGTTATTTCTTATTCTCAAAGAAATCAGAAGGGCTATGCCTAATCCTGGATCTAAGAAGTTTAAACAAATATCCTGAGAGAGAAAAGGTAAAAAGAAACTACCTCAACACCATCCTTCCTCACCTGGAAGTTGGCGACTGGCTAACCACACTAGATCCCATGCTTGCGCACACATTCTCGTTCATAGCAACCACAGAAAATACCTGTTTCTCCGTGGCAGAAGAACACTATTAATACCAAGTATACCCATTTGGTATGGAGGCAGCAACAAGAGTATTCACCAAATGCCTAGCAGTGATAGCTGCCCATGTCAGAAGGAGCAATCTCTTAGTGTCACAGGTCACCACCTGGGCCCTGCACGATCTACTGATAATTCCTTGGAATACAGAGCTCAGAGCCAGCCACTTGCAATAAAAAGTGATTTATTCCATGTATTATTGTTCACATCACACTTATAGCTTTTAGTTTCTGTCCTGAGACACCAGAACCACCGAGCAAGATACACTGATAGTCTGTGTAGGCCAGCCCATATAGAGCCTACTTCCCATCTATAGCTATTGCATTTCTAAAATCCTAAGGCTATGGAAATCTCTGCTTCTGAGTCTGGGTAATCCCCTTCTACCAGCTCCCAACCCGGCTCTGTTTTTCTCTCTGCCTGAAAGATTGTGCTCTCTCCCTTAAGAAACTTGCTGATTCTTTGAAGTAGCCCTCTGTAATTAGCCTAGGCTGTATCTCCTTATTACCACACCTTTCTGTGGCTGCAGCCTTCATCCTAATTGGCAATCTGCCAAAGATCTCTAAACTATATTTGAGTAGCCCTGTACTTCCAGTTCCTTCTGGTTTTACAGTCTGCTAACCAACTCTTGTAAACGTTTTTCTGTTTGTCTTAAGTGTTCTCTTTGTGACTTTTTTTAGAGCTCCTGGACAACCTAACTGTCCTGTCTCTTCAGGTTGCTTCTGCCTGAGTGAAATCCATCTTTCATTACACTTAGCATTTCCTTTTTTTTTAGATGTTTGGCTAATATTAAGCAGATCTTCAGAAGTGCAACTGACCACCTCTTATATAATCTGTACCCTTCATTTACTGTAATTCGCAGAGAATGATGAGAATCCCATCTCACACTGACTCATGTTAGAATTCATCAGAGCATATATGGCCACACAGAAGAGAAAAGCATTTCTACCTCTTCAAAGGATGAACAACCTATCTGGTATAGTTAAAGTTTTGTTCAGCTGGTCGTATATATCAGCCAGGACTTTAATGAAAATGTTGTGCGCTACAGTCCATGTAACACCTTTTGCCTATCTATGGATTAGAGAAGCTCAGCAGCATCTGAGATGTCTTTGGAATCTGCATTTACAGTTTGCATCTCACAAAACATATCTCTCTGAAACACTCTCCCATGCTTTGAACTGGTAGATTCAATCATAGAATTTGCTTTGTGGTCAACACTTTCTCCCATCCCAAATTCAACAAGTGTTAACTACAGATGCCTCCGTCCAGTCCTGGGGAGCTCATTTCAATTCAGTCTGCTCTCAAGAAACTTGTTTATTCAGGAGAAAAATCTCCACATAAAACTTCTGGAACATTTTCAAAGCTTCCTTAGTATTCAAAACATGGTTGAAGTGAAAGGTGGTTCAAATTTAAATGGACAATTTAGCAACAATGTATTACATAAACAAGGAGGTACCAGGTGCTTGGAACTGGGCAATTTTTAAGGCAAATGCATTTAAATGCCATTCATTTCCTAGGCAATGACTAAATCACCAGCTTCAACCTCATGAATGGTCCAGCCATCCCAATACTGTACAGTTTTTTTTCAACTCTGGGGAATACCAAAAATAGCCTCTTTGCATCACCATTCAACCACAGACGCTCTCTATACTGATTCACAAGACCAATGCTACTTACTCCACCGTCTCATTTTCATGGGACAAGGATCTCATGTATGTGTTACCAGCAATACCTCTGGGTGCCAAAACAATAATCAAATTAAGAAAAGAAAGAACAATTCTAATAGTCCCACTTTTGGCCAAGGCAAATATGGTTTAATTGGTTCCAGAGATTAGCTATTGCTCAGCCCGCCATTCTGCAAATATTTCCAGCTCTTCTAACGTAACACAGTGGGTCACTTCTTCACCTCAGTCTTCAATCTCTTGTGCTTACAGCATTGGATATTGAAAACATAGTAGTATAAGTGAGTCCATTTCCATCAAATGTAAGAGATAATTTTGGCAGCAAGAAGACCTACCACATGTTCCTATGATTTTAAATGGAAAAGATTCTCTGTTTGGTGTGCAACTCAAAAAGGGAATACCTTTGAATGTTCAATTTTCATACCACTTTGGTATCTACTTAGTGTCTCAGAATTGAGACTAAAGACCGGTTCTGTCAGAGATCAGTTGACTAAAAATGTTTTCCTAGCGTGTAGCCAGATGGACTCAGAACAAGTGGGTATAGTGTGCTTGTGCTAGCAGTTGGAGACGGATCTGACGTCAGCACGGGTACATATACTCCCACAGGAAGTGAAGCAACTCAGTAATTTCCATCTCCAAAGCAGTTTGGAGCGCCTGCACGCTCGCTGAGCGTGTTTTCCAAATCTACTTTCTACTTTCCAACTTCTCAGAAGACTAGCCCCGCACTCCTGCGGTGATACCCTCGGGTCCCTCCCCCAGTTGAGTTTCCTGGGGTGATTTCCGCGATCCCTCGGAGGTCTATGCCTCGGTCCGGTGGCCGATTCGCAGCAGGGATCTAGCCCCCGAGCGAGAAGGGCTCGGGCCTGGCTGAGAGGCGCCTCGGTCCCGGCGTGGACTTAGCCCCGAGCGAGACGAGTTCGGCGGCCTAGAGGCAGCGGGTGCATTTCCTCAAGTGTGGCGGTGAAGGTATTTCCCCCTCTCCCCCCGCAGCCGGAGACCGCCCGGGTTACAGCCGGGAAGCGCCGAGGATCAGGTAAGGCGTACATCTCTTACTTTGGGTCTCCGAGGTACGAGGATCGGCGGCGTTGCCTGCATGGGGCACGCCGTGGCGGTCGCCATTTTGTCTGCCTTGTTCAGGTATTGAGTGCCCATGATAGGCGCCTGTTGATGGGCACACAACGCAGCATATAGATTGCTAAGCGTATGTTCTTGTTGCTGAATGCATATTACTGAGCGCGTATTGTATATTATTGAGTGCATATTGTATATTGAGCGCATATTGCTGAACGCATATTCTCGAGCGCATATTGCTGAACGCATATTGTTGAGCGCATATTACATTCGCAAGACACGATGGAACACTTAAACGCCCCGGCGTCTCCAGAGGTGGCACCTCCTGATTCCGGCGTGAAAGCTCTCGGCCGGTGCTCAGCTTGCCAGCTTAGAGCCACACAGAGCGAGGAGCCAGACTTCCTTTGTGCCCAATGTGAGGAGGCAGTGGGAGCCTCGGGCCAGGACCAGTCTCAACAGAGGTTTACCGACAGTTCCCCAGGGGCCACCCCGGATTTAGCGGGCCGTCTCGAACAGTCAGGAATCCCGGGGGACCTGGTACCCCGACGGCTAGAGACCGCTTCCATTTCCTGGGTGGATTTATTAAAGGGATCCATGCCTTTGTACAGAGTCAGCTTCCTGCCCAGGCCCTGCTGCTGCTCCGGCTGACCCTGCCCCTGGACCTTCTCGCCCTTATCGCGTGCACCCGCCTCCGGGCAGTCCGGCTCATGCGGACCCTGATGTCTCGGAGGACGAGTCCGAACCTCCCGAGGAGGGGGAACTTCCCTCGGGGATAGAGCCATACCGAACTATGAGGCGGTTCTTTCCCAAGGAAGATCTCTCAGACCTGGTTTCTCAGTGCCTGACGGAGTTGGCTATTCCAGGCCCCAGTACCATGGAGGCATCCACGCAGAACCCCCTGCTGGAGGGTCTTCGTCCCACAGCCCGCCATTTCCCCTTACTGCAAGCGGCGCAACAGCTGATTGATTTGGAGTGGAATGCGCCGGAGGCCTCATTCAAAGGGGGTCGGGCCCTGTCTGGCATGTACCCCCTGGATCCGGCAATCAAGGATATGCTGGCGTGCCCTAAGGTGGACGCCTTGGTTAGCACTGTGGTCAAGCGCACTACCATTCCAGTGGAGGGGGGGGGGCATCCCTCAAGGAGGCTCATGACAGACGCCTGGACGCCATCCTGAAACAAACCTTTGAGGTGGCAGCCTGTCTCTGCGAATCGCAACCTGCTGCACAGTGGTGACGCGTTCCTGTTTGTCACAGGTCAGGAACAATGCTCCGGCAGCGGATATGGAGTCCGCTCTCTCGTTCCTTATGGATGCCGCCTCCGACCTAGTCCGTACAACAGCTAAGGGGGTCTCATCCTCAGTAGCAGCCAGGCGGCAGCTCTGGATACGGAATTGGTCAGCCGATGCTCCTTCGAAGACACGTCTCACTAGAATGCCGTTCAAGGGTTCTCTCCTGTTCGGCAGTGACCTAGATAAACTGGCCAGCACATGGGGTGCCTCTCCAGTACCTCGACTGCCGGAAGACAGCTCCAAGAGGAACCAGCACGCCTTTCCGAGGCCCTCCAGAGGTAGAAGCTCCCAACGCTTCACTCCCTATAGGAGTCGCTACCAGGCACCTAGTCCTCAGGCCAGGAACCAGTCCTTTTGGACCAAGCAGCACAAGAGGGGAGCCGGCTCAGGTTCAGGTCCCGGCCGCACCTCCCAATGAGAATCAGCCGATCCGTCCCGGGGACGGAGCCATAGGGGGCAGGTTAACCCTCTTCTACCCCAGATGGGTCGAGATTACGTCGGACCAGTGGGTCCTCACCAACATCCGAGAGGGGTATTATCTGGACTTCCATCACATCCCTCCGGACAGGTTTGTGGAATCCCCGTGTCCAATCCACAAGAAGGCAGTGGAAGCTACCCTGGCGAGGCTCCTGTCCTTGAAAGCCATAATCCCAGTACCTGCATGGGAAATGGATTCTGGGCACTATTCCATTTATTTCATGGTACCCAGGAAAGAGGGCACTTTCCAGCCAGTATTGGACCTCAAGTCAGTCAACCGATACTTAAGGGTCCCGAGGTTTCGCATGGAAACTCTGCGCTCAGTCAAGACCGCAGTACCGCCAGGGGAATTCCTCACGGCTTTAGACTTGTCGGAAGCCTACCTGCATATCCCGATCCATCAGGATCATCATCGCTACCTACGCTTCAAGGTTCTGGGACGACACTTCCAATTCCGGGCTTTGCCCTTTGGGTTAGCCACGGCACCGCGGACCTTCACCAAGGTGATCATAGTGGTAGCAGCGGCGCTCAGACAGGAAGGAATCCTTGTCCATCCCTACCTAGACGATTGGCTGATCAGGGCGAAATCACGAGAGGAGAGCCATCGGGCAACCAACAGAGTGATCGCCCTTCTGGAAAGCCTGGGATGGGTAGTCAACCTAAACAAGAGTTGCCTACAGCCTTCCCAATCACTGGAATACCTGGGAGTCCAGTTCGACACCCAGGCAGACAAAGTCAGTCTCACCACCAAGAGAAGGTTAAAACTCCAGACGCGTCTACGGTCCTTGATGGGAGCCAGTCGGCCCATAGCTTGGGATTATCTGCAGGTTCTCGGTCTCATGGCATCCACCCTGGAAGTGGTACCCTGGGCAAGGGCCCATATGAGACCTCTACAACGCTCCCTCCTCTCTCGATGGAGCCCCGCTTCCGGAATTACTCCGTGCATCTCCCTCTACCAGCCAGAGTGCGGACACAGCTACTGTGGTGGTTGCAGCCCAACCACACGAGCAGGGGGTCGAAGATGTCCTCCCCCACGTGGACTCTGCTCATCACAGATGCCAGCCTGAGCGGATGGGGAGCACACTGCGAAGAGCTCACCGCCCAAGGGCGGTGGAACAGAGAAGAGTCGGGGTGGAACATCAACCGACTAGAGGCACGGGCAGTCCGGTTAGCCTGCCTGCAATTTGCTCACAAATTGAGGAACAGAGCAGTCAGAGCGCTCTGACTGCTCTGACAACGCCACCACGGTAGCATACATCAACCGACAGGGCGGAACCAGAAGCCAACAGGTGTCCCTAGAGATAGCCCCGCTGATGGCTTGGGCAGAGGCGAATCTCCAGGACATCTCCGCCGTCCACATTGCCGGAAGGGACAACACCGCGGCAGACTTCCTCAGCAGGGAAAGCCTAAATCCGGGAGAATGGCAGCTGTCCCCCACAGCCTTCCAGATGATTGTGGATCAGTGGGGGACTCCGGACATGGACCTACTTGCGGACAGGTCCAATGCTCAAGTACCCAGATACTTCAGGCGCAAGCGGGATCCATTCTTTCAAGGGATCGACGCCCTGGTTCAGCCATGGCCTCCAGGGACCCTGTTATACGCCTTTCCGCCGTGGCCCCTGCTGGGTGCCCTTGATACACAAGATCCATTTTTCCTTCATTATCCGCTGTAACTTTGTGACAATGTTTATCCCTCATTTATTGCCTCTCATGTAAATAATGTTACGTTCCTTTTAATTTCTCAGCTGCTATCTTCTTCCTCCTTTACTTTCCCACCCTCTCTCCCCCCCCCTTTCTCGAACCTGCTCCATCTCCCACTCCCTGTTTTTTTGTAATTTCCTCCTTTCGCAAGTTTATTGTAAACCGGCGTGATGTGCTCGCACGAACACCGGTATATTAAAAGCTGTTAAATAAATAAATAAGATTCAGAGGCACAGGGGCCTAGTTCTTCTAGTGGCACCAGACTGGCCGAGAAGACTACTGACAGGGGAGCCCCTTCCCCTGCCTCCGCTCAGGGACCTGCTACGTCGAGGTCCCATCCTTCACGAGGATCCAGCTCAATTCTCTCTTACGGTCTGGCCATTGAGAGGGCTAGACTGAAGAAAAGAGGTTTCTCGAAGCCGGTGATAGATACACTCCTCTGAGCTCGCAAGTTTTCCACATCCCTCACCTACATAAGGATAGCAAATGTTGCTTACCTGATGTAACAGGTGTTCTCACAGGACAGCAGGATGTTAGTCCTCACAAATGGGTGACATCGAGGATGGAGCCCACCACGGAAAACTTCTGTCAAAGTTTAACAGAACTTTGACTGGCCCCTACTGGGCATGCCCAGCAAGGCACTGACCCTGCAGCCAGCAGGGGTCTCCCTTCAGTCTGATTTTCAAAGCTACAGGCAGTGCCTAAAAAAGTAAAAACTAAAACGAACCCAACACCGCGGGGTGGCGGGCGGGTTTCGTGAGGACTAACATCCTGCTGTCCTGTGAGAACACCTGTTACATCAGGTAAGCAACATTTGCTTTCTCACAGGACAAGCAGGATGGTTGTCCTCACAAATGGGTGAGTACCGAGCTGAGGATGTCCTGACTTGCACCAAATGCACCCAACGACGTGCAACAGGCACAACAACTGGGGTGGAATTTGGTAAAGGGCATCCGCACCCTACCGGGAAGGTGGAAGGGTGTTGGTACATCATGTTGGAAAAAGGTTACGCAAGACAGATTGGCCGAAGATGGAGTCCTGTCTTCCAGCTTTGTCCAAACAATAGTGGGCTGCAAAAGTATGGAGAGAACTCCAGGTTGCAGCCCTGCAGATGTCAGGAAGCGGCACCGATCGAAGGTATGCTACCGAAGTCGCCATGGCCCTCACAGAGTGTGCTTTTACACGGTCTTGAAAAGGAATGCCAGCTTGCTGATAGCAGAAGGAGATGCAGTCCGCCAACCAGGAGGAAAGAGCCTGCTTACCCACAGGTTGTCCTAACTTGTTAGGATGGAAGGAGACAAATAATTGAGGGCTCTTCCTGTGAGCAACTGTACGGTCTAGATAAAAAGCTAGAGCCCGTTTGCAGTCTAGGGTATGCAGAGTCTGTTCTCCGGAGTTGGCGTGGGGCCTGGGAAAAAAGATAGGTAGTATTATGGATTGATTGATATGAAACTCAGAAACTACCTTAGGTAAAAATTTAGGGTGAGTGCGGAGTACCGCCCTGTCTTGCAGGAGTTTAGTGTAAGGCAGATAGGTGACTAAGGCCTGTAACTCACTAACCCTGCGAGCTGAAGTGATAGCCAACAGGAATAATACTTTCCATGTGAGATACTTCAATTCACAGGAGTGCAGAGGTTCGAAAGGCGGTTTCATTAGACGACCAAGAACCAGATTAAGGTCCCAAGATGGGGCTGGAGGACGTAAGGGTGGCTTCAGATGGAGCAAGCCTTTAAGAAAGCGTGTTACCAGGGGTTGTACTGAAATAGGGACACCCTCTATACCTTTATGGAAAGCGGCTACCGCACTGACATGCATCCTAATGGAAGAGGTTTTAAGACCTGATTCCGATAGATGCCATAAATAGTCCAAGAACTTAGAGATTGGACAGGAAAGGGGATCAAGGGACTGAGAAGTGCACCATGATGTGTACCTTTTCCATTTATATGAATAGGATCTTCTGGTGGAGGGCTTTCGTGAAGCTATCAGGACACGAGAAACCGAATCTGAAAGGTTGAAAGGCTGAAGGACTAACCTTTCAACATCCATGCTGTCAGGGACAAGGCTTGGAGGTTGGGATGGAGGAGGCATCCGCCGTTTTGAGTGAGCAGATGCGGATCCGTTCCCAGAGGGATGTGCCTGCGGATGGAGAGATCCTGGAGTATGGGAAACCACACCTGGCGTGGCCAGTGGGGTGCTATCAGGATCATGGTTCCTCCGTCCTGGCGAAGCTTCACGAGAGTCCTTGACAGAAGAGGAAGTGGAGGGAATGCATAGAGCAGACCTGTCGTCCACTTGAGGGAGAAGGCATCCCTCGGCCGAGAGTGCTGGCTCCGAATGAGAGAGCAGTAATCGTCCACTTTGTGGTTCTGAGGGGACGCAAAGAGGTCTATGCGGGGAGAACCCCACTTGTGAAACAGAGAGGTCGCTACCAGAGGATCGAGTGACCACTCGTGTGGTTGGAAGACACGGCTCAGCTGGTCTGCCAATACATTGTCTACTCCCGGCAGGTAAGTGGCCCTGAGGTACATGGAGTGGGAGAGGGCTTCCGCCCAAATCTGCGCAGCTTCCTGACACAGAAGGAAGGAGCCTGTGCCTCCCTGCTTGTTTATGTACCACATGGCCACTTGGTTGTCCGTCTGGATTAAGATTATCTGATTGGATAGATGATCTTTGAAAGTTCTGAGCGCGTAGCGGATTGCTCGAAGTTCCAAGAAATTTATCTGGTGTTCGGCTTCCTCTGGTGACCATAACCCTTGGGTTTGGAAATCGTCCACATGGGCCCCCCAACCGATGTGGGAAGCGTCGGTGGTTAGGATTACTTGTGGATCTGGTAGGAGAAAAGGTAAGCCCTGAAGGAGGTTGACTTAAGTCGTCCACCAGGTTAAAGACAGGCGTAGCGCTTGTGAAACTGTGACTATGGAGGACAGAGGCTGAAAAGCTTGAATCCATTGGTGTCGCAGAGTCCATTGTGTTACTCTCATGGCTAGTCGGGTCATGGGAGTGACTTGAACCGAGGATGCCATGTGTCCTAGGAGAATGAGGAATTGGCGAGTCGTGGCAGTGTGTTGAGACTGGAGCTGGCGAGCTAGGGACATGAGAGTTTGGACCCGTTGAAGTGGAAGGTAGGCTTTTGCCTGTAAGGTGTCCAAGTCTGCCCCAATGAAGGATAAGGTTTGAGATGGGACTAAGCAAGATTTCTCGTAATTGACAAGAAACCCTAAGGAAAGGAGTGTGTGAATTGTCAATTTTAGGGAGGATTGAGCAATCTGAGGGGTAGAGGCCCTGATTAGCCAATCGTCCAGGTAGGGGTAGACGTGGACACCTTCCTTCCTGAGGAATGCTGCTACCACTACGAGACATTTGGTAAAGACTCGTGGAGCAGATGCCAGACCGAAAGGTAGTACCCAGTACTGATAATGGTCGCGGCCTACCAGAAAACGCAGATACTTGCGATGAGATGGTGTTATGGCAATGTGGGTATAAGCGTCCTTGAGGTCGAGAGAGCACAGCCAATCCCCCTTTTGCAGCAGAGGGAGTAGCGCGCCCAGGGTTACCATCTTGAACTTTTCTTTTTGAAGGTACTTGTTGAGGGCCCGAAGGTCCAGAATGGGACGTAGCCCCCCTGATTTCTTTGGTATTAGGAAGTATCTGGAATAGAATCCTGTCCCTTGTTGACAGGGAGGGACGGGTTCTATAGCATTTGATTGTAGAAGAAGGGATACTTCTTGTTGTAATTGAGCCAACTGGCTGGTTAGACTCCATGCCTGAAGGGGCGGGGAGTCTGGCGGGAGAGCCATGAAGTTGAGGTGGTAACCCTGTGCGATAATTGCTAACACCCAGTGATCTGAGGTGATCTGTTTCCAACGGTGTAAGAAGTGGAACAGTCGACCCCCCACAGGGATGTATGGAAGAGGGATCTGGCATGTGCTCAGTACAGGGAAGTCAAAGGCCCGCCGCAGGCCCAGGAGGTGGGGCTACAGTAGGTCTTTGCTTTCTTGGCTGGCGAGGCTGAGGCCTGTTGGAGGACCGTGCAGGACGAGGCCTAGCTGATGGAGGATAATAGCGACGTGGTCGAAAGAACGACTTCTTAGAGTCCTTCTTTGGTGGTTGCTTGGAGGACACGTCAGGTGGGACAGACGAGAGTTGTTTCAACGTCTCATGGTGATCTTTTAACTCTGCCACAATCTGTTGAATTTGTTCTCCAAACAAATTGTCGCCTAAGCAGGGTAGATCAGCAAGACGATCCTGGACCTCTGGGCGAAGGTTAGACGACTTTAACCAAGCCCAACGTCTGGCTGAGATGGCTGTGGCTGAAACTTTTGTGGAAGCATCGAATATGTCGTAGGCAGTTCTAATCTCGTGCTTCCCTGCCTCAAATCCTTTATGAAGAAGGGCTTGAAGCTGTGGTTGGTACTGGTCCAGCAACGTGTCAGCATAGTCTTGCATCTGCTTAAGGATGGCTCTGTTGTATTGAGTCATGTAAAGTTGATATGAAGCTATGCGTGAAATCAACATAGCTCCATGATATACTTTTCGTCCCACACTATCCAGGAATTTATTGTCCTTGGTAGGTGGAGTGGAAGAGTGTGGCTTAAGACGTTTGGCCTTCTTCTGCGCAGACTCAACCACAACAGAGCGATGATCCAGTTGAGGCTTTTGAAAACCTGGTGCTGACTGGACAAGATATGTGGAGTCAGCTTTTTTGTTAACTGGTGAAATAGATGGAGATTCCCAGTTTTTCTTTAGCAGATCCAAAAACACCTGGTGAATAGGGATGGAAGCAATGATTTTTGGAGCATCCAGAAATTGGAGTAGTTCCATCATCTGGTGTCTGTCATCGGCTTCAGATTGTAACTGAAAAGGTACAACTTCTGACATCTCTTTTACAAAATTAATGAAAGAGAGATCCTCAGGAGGAGATCTTTTTCTACTCTCTGTAGGAGATGGTGGTGAAGGCAAATCTGTGTCAGAAGATGTATCATCATCATCAGCCCAGGTATCGTAGGGATCATGTGGGACTTGAAGCCCTGAAGGACCTGGTTGAGGCTCTGAAGGCATCGATGGAAATCTAGATGGAATCGGTGCTGTAGGTGGAACTAGGAATGGCATCGAGGGCTTCGGCGCTGCCGACGGAATCGGTGCCGGACGCGGAATCGATGGAGCCGAAGGATAAATCGGTGGAGATATACCAGAAGGTACCGATGGAACCACCCCGGAAGGGGGAATCCGGAACGGTGTTTCTCCTGCCGATGAGAATCCAGTCGGAGACGGTGGTGTTGTCGATGGTACTGGAATTACCGATGGAAGGGCCGTCATAAGTGCCTCCATGCGGTGCAGTAGAGGTGCTAGAGCTTGCACCAACTCGGTCGATTCCCTCCTCGGTGGCGAAGTCGGTGCCGGCGTCGGTGCCGGAGACGGTGCCGATGGAGGTTGTAATTTCTTCATCGCTTTCTCGATGGCCTCCTGGACCAGCCGGTCCAGTTCTGCCCGGAGACCAGGGGTAACAATACCCGGCTCGACGGGAGAGGGAGGCTGAGGCAAGGCCGGAGGGACCACCGTAACCGGTGGGATCACGGCCCCCACACCCCGAGAGGGTGAGGGTTTCCTCGGTGCCTGCGAACGAGACGTGGAGGGTGTCCGGTCTGATCGCGGCTTCTTAGTCGGTGGCTCGGCTTGAGCGGAGGTCGATGGCTGTGGATCCTCGACAGGCCGAGACTTGTGCCGTCGATGGCGATGCTTTTCTTTCCGATCCCCTCGCCCATCCGGGGAAGGGACGGGAGTCGACGGCCAAGAAGTGATCGATGGCGGACGGTCACCGGAGGGTTGACGGTGATGGTGCAACTTCGACGGTGCCGGTTCCGATGACGTCGATGCTATCGATGGCGTTGGGGTGGGTGCATGGAAGAGGAGCCCCATCTTCTCCATCCTGGCTTTGCGACCTTTGGGTGTCATTAAGGCACATTTGGTGCAAGTCAGGACATCATGCTCACTACCCAAACACATAACACAAACCCTGTGGGGGTCTGTGATTGACATAGTCCGGGTGCAATCCGGACAACGACGGAACCCCGTTGCCATGGCTGTAAGCCAAAATTTAGCCTGGGGATCGGTAAGTGCCAACAGGCCTCGAGGGCCAAAATCGACGGTAGTCGATGGAAAATGGCAAAAAACTTACCGGATTCCGTAAAGATGACAAAAATTTGTCGAAGGGAGACCCCTGAGGGGCAAATTTTCTTAGGAAATTAATTTCCAAATTCCTGTCAGGAACGTGGTAAGAGAGCTCCTTTCACCGCGTGGCAACTGCTGCGCGGAAAAAAGAAGACTGAAGGGAGACCCCTGCTGGCTGCAGGGTCAGTGCCTTGCTGGGCATGCCCAGTAGGGGCCAGTCAAAGTTCTGTTAAACTTTGACAGAAGTTTTCTGTGGTGGGCTCCATCCTCGATGTCACCCATTTGTGAGGACAACCATCCTGCTTGTCCTGTGAGAACTGGAGAGTATTTGAAGCCTGGTGGGACACTCATGGCACCGATCCACATGCGACCACAATCCCTATTCTGGATTTCCTGCAGGATGGGCTTCAGAAGGGTCTCTCCCTAAGCTCCATCAAAGTTCAGGTGGCTGCGTTGTCTTGCTACGGTCCCAGGAGGGATGGCAAGACTATTGCCAAGCACCCAGATGTTTCCCGCTTCCTGAAAGGAGTCAAGGACATTCGTCCGCCACTAAAGTGGCCAGTGCCTCTGTGGAACCTCAATATAGTTCTGGATTTCCTCGCGGGAGCCACCTTCAGACCCCTCTGGGGCCTGTCTCTCCGTTCTCTCACTTTGAAGATGTTGTTCCTGCTGGCAGTGTGCTCAGCACGCCGCGTTTCGGAACTACAAGCGCTGTCCTGCCGTGATCCCTTTCTCAGAATCACTCCAGAGGCTATCCATCTTCGCACGGTTCCCTCCTTCTTGCTTAAAGTAGTCTCACAATTTCACCTCAACCAAACCATATCCTTGCCAACCACGGCGGGTTTGAAGAAATCAGAAGAAGGGCGTTTGCTATGCCATCTCGACATCGGCAGATTGCTGCCCAGATATCTGGAAGTGACAGAAGCCGTACAAAAGACGGACCATCTGTTCGTCCTTCACAGCGGGAAGAAACAAGGGGAAGCGGCCTCTCGGCCCACCATCGCCCGCTGGATTAAAGAAGTTATCAGAGCGGCCTATGTAGAGGCCGGGAAGTCACCACCTCTACAGGTCAAGGCTCATTCTACCAGAGCCCAAGCAGCATCTTGGGCAGAATCTAGGATGCTGTCGCCCGCAGAAATAAGTAAAGCGGCGACATGGTCCTCCCTTCATACCTTCTCCAGGTTTTATCGTCTGCATGTCCAGGCCAGGGAGGACACAGCATGTGTGAGGGCAGTCCTACGCGGTCCTCAGGCAGCCTCCCGCCCAGCTCGGGAGTAGCTTTTGTACATCCCACTTGTTCTGAGTCCATCTGGCTACACGCTAGGAAATGTTGAGATTACTTACCTGATAATCTCCTTTTCTTTAGTGTAGACAGATGGACTCAGTTTCCCGCCTGGCTGCCGGTATACATGGGTTTCACCGATTAATGGTAAGCCATGTCATTTTCTTACATAAGAGCGTCCCCTCTGCCAGGTGTTGACGCCTTCCGGTTGGGAACGCTGGCGGTCTCCAGCTACTATCAATCGGTCAGGGAAATCCTGTTTCACTATTTCATTGATCGTCAGTACACATATAACCATAACAGCTTTTGCAAGGAAGATTACTGAATAGCTACGCTTCCTGTGAGGATATATACGCCCCCGTGCTGACGTCAGATCCGTCTCCAACTGCTAGCACGCGGATACTATCCCATTTGTACTGAGTCCATCTGTCTACACTAAGGAAAAGGGGATTATCAGGTAGTAATCCCAACATTATTTTAGTATTATTTTTCATAGCATTTGCTTCAGCTCATTGAGAAAGCAAACTTCAGGCTTTAGTACTGCATGCATTATATTCTCAAATTTAAAAAAATAGGATCCGTTCTCAGTACTATTCTAAGTTTATATCTAAAATAGTTTCTCAGTTTAAATTGAATCAGTCCATAGTACTACCAATGTTTTTCCAAAACCTTATTCCAACAAAACTAAACAGGCAATTAATACCATGGCTGCAGAAGGCTCTGTTTTGTTTGGAAAACAGATTTCCAAATCTTACAGAAAAACTTCCCGGCTATTCATTTCTTGTGACCCAATTAAACAAGACCTACCAATTAAGGAACAAACTATCTACTTTTCCTACTTTTATAAGCTCTAGATTTCAACTTTGCAGTAAAGTGAAACTTATCAAATAAGGGAACATAAACCTCTGTAGGTCACTTTTGCTCTGCCTCATTTGAAGAAATCTGTAAAGCAATCATATGGTCCTCTATCCACACCTTTGTTCAAAATTTCTGTCATGAAGACTCTTACAAGGATAGTGGCTTTGATCAGGCAGTTCTAAAATTATTTACAGGCCAATACAGTAAAGTGCAGCCGCGGTTACCCTGCTTCTAACCCGCTTTTTACTCACAATTTGGCCACGTTAGTCCAACCTGCGATTCACTATCCCTTTTAACCCATCCTTACCGCTTATTTAAATCAACGGGTAACCCTTTCCGCCCGCAGCATGTATATGAGACATAAACGATCGGATTAGCTATTCCCTCCCATACAGTAACGCGCGCCCTGATTATCGCTTTTTAAACCTGCAGTTTTGCCGTGCGTTTAACCTGCTAATTTACCGCCTACCCTTACCCCTGCATTAGAGGCAGGGGTAAGGGTAGGCAGCAAACTTTCCCCCAGCCCCCGCTCACCTGCCCTGGCCGGTCCATGGGTGAAGATCTCCGGGGCAGCCCCAGTCCTCTCTCCCTTCCTCCCGAAGCAACTTTAACCAAAAGAAAACCTAAAATCCCCTCCTCCTGAAGCAAGGCAGGCGAAAAGCGACTCGACACATAAAGTATTGTGAATAAGTGTAACCAAGGTAAACTTACTTTTTCTTTCAGCCCTCTCTGCTCTCCTCCGGAGGTGTGCACCGCGGCTCCCCTGCCTCCCGGGGGCAGCAGGCGGCGAAAGCGGCTTCCAGCGGCCTCCGCTGGCGAAGATGGACGAACGCACGCCCGTTGTGCACGGGCGCTCAAGCCAGCGAAAGCACATGAACGGGCGTGCGTGACGTCACGGCGTACATTCATACGCTTCGCTGGCTTGAGCGTCCAAATTGACGGGCCCCCCAAATCAGTGAAAGCGTATGAACGTACGCCGTGATGTCACGCACGCCCGTTGTGCACGACAACGGGCGTGCGTTCGTCCATCTTCGCCGGCAGGGGCCGCTGGAAGCCGCTTTCGCCGCCAGCTGCCCCCGGGAGGCAGGGGAGCCGCGGTGCGCGCCTCTGGAGGAGGGCAGAGAGGGCTGAAAAAAGAAAAAGTAAGTTTACTTTGGTTACACTTATTCACAATACTTTACGTGTCGAGTCGCTTTTCGCCTGCCTTGCTTCAGGAGGAGGGGATTTTAGGTTTTTAGGGTTTCTTTTGGTTAAAGTTGGGATCCACTTCCTGGTACCTGTCATTTCAAATGTCATTTGAAATGACAGGTACCAGCGCGCCTATACAGTAAAATGGATTACGCTTCATGGACGCGCGTTGGACGCGGCTTGCATTTGCATGCCATTTAAATAGAGTATCGAGCGGTATGTGATCCGAACTGTGCGTGCGGCAAACGCGGGTGCGCCCGGCCCTAACACACCTCTTTCTACCGCACCTTACTGTATCGGCCCGTTAATTAGGAGCTTAAACTCTCCCTCTTTCCTCTATCAGGTTATAGTTCCTCTGTTAAAAATAAACTATTTTTGTGCAGCTCTCAGCTTGGGAATCCTCACTAGTTTTGCTTGTCCACAGAGAGAAAAATTGCTTACATGTAACAGATGTTCTCCATAGACAGCAGACATATCAACCACACTATCTCATCCTCTTCCTGACAGAGTTGAAACTTAGCTTATGTTATGACTCAGGAGATTCTCATGGCAGTGGCTATTGGGGAACACCTAGAAGTCTGAGAGAGCATGTCCATGCCTGTTCTGTCCAGTGACATTGCCCATTTATGTGGGTGATTTGTCTGGCTATTTGCAGAAAGACCTGTTACAGGTAAATAGCTTTGCCTTAATGTCTGTCATTGAGGATGCTGTCTCTTAATAACCACTTATGATAGAGTAGGTTAACTCATTGCTCTTTATCTCATTGTAGTCTTAGTTGAAAAATTAATAGTTTGGTCAGGTCAATGCCTTCTCAATGGCATTGTTTAAAATTATATTGAATGTATTAGTCCTAAGGAATTTTACTTTTTTTCTTTTTAGTAAATTTCCAGCTCTTACCTCACTGATTTTTTTTCTTTAATTTCTCTTTTATAGAAATGTTAATGTGACATGTTCCTAGTTTGTTTATTGTAATGGCTTTTTTATATGTTTGTATTACAGATCTTTGGGATTTCTACCTCCCTTATTTATATTCCTGCATTTCACTGATGGGATGTTTATTACTTCTTTGTAAGTCATTTTTCTACTTCTTACAGAATGTTTTCATATTTCTTGATTGGATGGATTAGGTGTGTTAATTTTTCTTTAACTGCTATAAAAGAATTAAGAGTATGAATGGATCTAAAAAAAAAAAAAAACTGATTGCTGAGCTTGCTCTTGATGCAAATATTAGTCTGTGGGTGTGGTTTATTAGTTACAGTCCCAGAATGTAACAATTCAAGAAATCGGAATAAACAAGTAGGGAAAGCGTGCAGAGGCAATACTCTCCTACACTGGGACCGACCGCTGCTATTGGTCGGTCTCAGTGACATAGTGAGGGCAAAGGGCTGTCGGCGCCATTTTGATTACTGGCAGCCGACGTCCCAAGCCCAGGAGATCGTTCCCGGACCGCTCCTGGACCACCAGGGACGTTTGGCAGGTCTTGGGGGGTCAGGAGGGTGGGGGTTGTTAATTTAAAGGGTGGGATGGGGGTTTTTTTTGGGGGGAGGGGTTCCCAGAGAAAGAAAAGTTTTCTGATCTGGGGAGTGGACCGAAATGGCCCTCCCCAGACCCGAAAACAAAATGGGGAGAAAAAAAAAAGCTATGCACTCCCCTAATTTGCTCCATAAGACGCCTAGACGCAGAGCCGGTTTAGCACAATTTTTTTTTTTTTTTAATTTTCCCCATCTGAATCCTAGGTGCGTCTTATGGTCAGGTGCGTCTTATGGAGCGAAAAATACGGTATGTGGTTTTGGTGGGGGGATGGCTGCGTGTGTGTGTGGGGTTAGAGGGGTGTGTGAATTTATTTATTTTTATATTCCGCTTTTCACACTTTATTCAGCACTTCAAAGTGGATTACATTCAGGTACTGTAGGTATTTCCCTATCCCCAGAGGGCTTACAATCTAGGTAAAGTGACTTGCCCATGGTCACAAGGAGCGACAGTGGAACTTGAACCCTGGTCTCTTGATTCATAGCCCGCTGCTCTAACCACTAGGCTACTCCTCCACTCCAAGCCACCTCCCCCCCCCCCCCATATTCAGTGTGTGTGTGGGGGGGGGGGGGGGGGGGTGGCTTGAAAGGTACCTTTAGGCAACCTGCTTCACCAGTTGCATCAATTATTTTCCCTATCTCTGAGAAGTGTGTGCTGGGGTATGTAGCAGGTGTGGGGGGAAAGTGGTGGGTTTGTGTGGGGAGAGTGTGCGTACTTTGGAAGTGTGGGGGGAGGTGGCTTGGAAGTTGTCTTTTGATGTCATGCTGTGCCAGCTACTTCAATTATTTCTCCCTGTCTGTGTCTGCCTGTGCTGCTGTTGGACAGATTGCTGGAAGATTGGCAAGGCTTTTGGAATGGAAAGCTAGTCAGCATTTGGCAGCCTCTTATTTTTCATAGAAAGCAATGGAGATATTTTTGAAGATTTAGTTCTCTGAATATACTGAACTGATGAATCTGGTTTTCAAACTTAGCCGGAATAGTAAGATTGTCTTCCTGTATACCAAATTTGATAAATTGCTATCCATGTTTTGGAGAGTTATTGTGCCTCGGGTGAGACTAGCTGCCCATAATTTGGTGTATGTGATTTAAATTTGCTACTCTTGCACATAAAGGCTCCTTGCGCATAAGTATTCTGAGGAGTGTTTGAGTAGTCAGGATTTTTTTTAGAGCTTTCATCATTTTGCATGGTGCATTTGATAGAGGCATACAGTGGAGCATGTGGGCAGCAAATCTTTTAAATTAGACAGCAATTCCTTTTATATAATTCTTTCTCACAGGACAGCAGGATGTTAGTCCTCACACATGGGTGACATCATCAGGATGGAGCCCAATCACAGAACACTTTTGTCAAAGTTTCTAGAACTTTGACTGGCACCTACTGGGCATGCCCAGCATGGCACCAACCCTGCATCCAACAGGGTTCCCCTTCAATCTCTTTGTTTTTTCTGCGCAGCAATAGCCACGCGAGCTAAGGAGCTCTCTAGAGATTCCTGACAGGACCTTTCCTCATGGAACTTTTCTTTGAAATTTTCAAAACTTCTATCCCATCCAGGGTCCCCCTATCGATTCCGTACCCGCGGTCATGTAGATAAAGTTTTACCCTCCATTGTGGTCGATTCCCGTCGAGTTTTCCCTTTGGGGCCTACCAGCCATCGACTGCACCGCGGCTAAGGTTTTGTCGAAGCCATGGCATCAGGTTTTCGGCGGTGCCCTGATTTGTCCTTGGACATTGTCCATTACAGACCTGAATGCAGTTTGTGTGTTGTGTTTGGAGGCGGACCATGATGTCCTAACTTGCACCAAATAACGCCGAAGGGCCGTAAGGCCTGCTTCTAAAAGATGGAGTTTCTCTTCCTGTCGAAACCACCGACTCTGTCACAGGTATCGACGTTGTCTGAACCGGCACCATCGACCTTTCGTCAGCAGCTGGATACCGGTGCTTCCCACCCGACGTAACCTGCTTCGAAGTCGTCTACTGCTTCGTCTCCGGCCCCGGAGAAAGACAGAGGCGATCATCGAGAGAAACACCGGCACAGTCATCGTAAGGCTCAATCCGCCGATCCAGGCAGGCCCCATCCTCCTCTGAGTCTGGATCACCGAGGCGTTCCCCACCTTCAGTGGTGCCGGGAGATGCAACTCCACGTTCATCGGTGGACCCTCCGGCTATGCCAGCACTGCCTCCTACTCCGGGACTGGGGTTACTCACCTCAGGCTTCCGCGAGGAATTGTACCGAATGGTCCAAGAGGCTTTCGTAAAAGCGCTGCAGGGCTTCCAGCCTCAATCGATGCCGGCACCGATTCTGGCTCCGGCCGCCAACCCGATACCTGCGGCGCTTGCACCTTTACTGGATAGAATGGATGCGCAAATCTGTGCCCTTCTACCGCTGGGATCGAAGACACCGTTATGTCCCACTCCTTCCACTCCGATTCCTTTGTCATCGGAGAACTAAGAAGTACCGAGGCCAGAGCCCACTCCCGGGCCATCGGGAGTCCTGCCACCGTCTCATCCGCAGGTTTCACCGGTTCCATCGGTGCCGATTCCATGATCAATACCGCACCATCCCCAGTCAGTGCCTCCTCCGGTGCCATCAATGCCTTGGCCTGATCCCACAGGAATAGCCCCGTTTCTTCTGCCTGAAGATCCCATGGGCGCAGGGGACCAGCTCTACCAACTTTGGACAGATGATTCTTCTCAGGATTCAGATGATCTGCCCTCTGAACCATCTCCCCCTGAAGAGAGAAGGTGTTCTCTTTAATAAAATTTATAAAGGACAGGTCCTCTGGAGATGTCTGAGGCCATTCCATTCCAGCTTCAGACAGAAGAGGACTCCAGGCACAATATGCTGGAAGTGCTCCAATTTTAGATGCACTCAAGGAGATCATGTCCTTCCCTGTTCATGAAGTCCTAGACCTGCTCAAGCGCAACTGGGAGCATCCAGGTTCTCTGCCACCGGTAAACCAAAAAACAGATGCCACCTACCTGGTACAGACAGCCCCTGGATTCCAGAAAACACAGCTGTCCCATCATTCTGTGGTTGTGGAATCTGCGCAGAAGAAGGCTCGTCGTTCTAAGCCTCATTCTTCTACGCCTCCAGGGTAGTAGCAAAGATTCCTGGATGCCTTTGGCCGACATGTTTTTCATGGCTCAATGCTTATTTCCCGCATTGCTTCCTACCAGTTACACATGACCCAGTATAACAGTGACCTTTTTAAGAAAATCCAGGATTTTTCTGATTCCTTGCCTGACCAATTTCAAGATCAACTTAACTCCTTGACCCAAAAGGGTCTGGATGTTGGCAAGCATGAAGTCTGCGCTGCGTATGATATCTTTGACACAACCTCTAGGGTGTCCGCAGCGGGCCTGGTTGAAATCCTCTGATCTAAGGCCAGAAGTACAGGACCGATTGGCTGACCTCCCCTGTGCCGGGGATAATCTCTTCGGGGACAAGATCCAAGAAACCGTAGCACAGCTCAAGGATCACCACGAGACACTATGTCAGCTTTCTTCGGTGCCTTCTGATTTCTCGTCCACCTCCAAGAGGCCATTCAGAAGAGAATCTAAGCGGCCATCGTTCAAGCCACGGAGATACTATCCTCCTGCTACTCGGTCACCCCTCCAGGCATTACCAGAAGGGTCAATCCCGGCCTCAGAAGACTGTCAGCTCCTCAACCGGGCCCAGCTTCAGGATTTTGACTCCTTGCTAGATAGCATGGACCATCCACTGCTGTCATCTGTACTAGTCGGCGGTCGGTTGTGCCACTTCGCAAACATCTGGCACACAATCACCACAGATCAATAGATACTCGCTTTAGTGACTCAAGGTTACCATCTCAAATTCCTAACCGTACCAGCAAACTCCCCACCTCGGCCTACTTGGGGCATATCTGACCATTCCTCCCTTCTAGAGGAGGAGGTATTATCCCTCCTCAACTCACCGGCAATAGAACCAGTGCCCCCCTCGCAACAGGGATAAGGGTTATATTCCCATTATTTCCTCATTCCAAAAAAGTCAAGGGGTGTTTGTCCAATTCTGGACCTACGTGCCTTAAACAAGTACCTACAAAGGAAAAAGTTCAGGATGGTAACCTTGGGCTTCCTGCTATTTCTTCTGCAGCGAGGGGATTGGCTATGCTCTCTAGATAGTCATGACGCATACACACACATCTTGATAACTCCGTCTCACCGCAAATACCTTCGATTCGTAGTCTGCTCCTGACACTTCCAGTATCGTGTACTGCCATTCGGCCTGGCATCTGCGCCTCAAGTCTTTACCAAATGCCTTGCAATGGCCGCAGCCTACCTCAGGGGACAGAAGGTCCATGTTTACCCTTATCTCGATAATTGGTTGATAAGGGTTCCATCCCAAAAGGACGTACTACCTTCCTTACATCTAACCCCCTCCACACACTGCTGTCCCTCGGGTTTCTAATCAACTATCCCAAGTCTCACCTGGTTCCCTCCCAAATCCTCTCCTTTATAGGAGCGGACTTGGATACCGTTCAGGTAAAGGCCTTTCTCCCTCAGGAGCGGGCCTGCACTCTCGCGGCTTTGGCGCAGCAACTCCAGGTGCGAAAGTTCGCAACAGCTAGTCATTTCTTCACTTTGCTGGGTCACATGGTGTCGTCGGTTCATGTTACTCCAATGGCCCGTCTAGCCATGAGAGTAACACAGTGGATGCTGAAATCCCAGTGGGATCAGGCATACCATCCAATGTCCGACATTGTCCATGTCACCAAACATCTCCGCCTCTCGTTGGCCTGGTGGAGGCAACACTCCAATCTCCTCCAAGACCTTCTCTTCCAGGCTCCAGAGCCTCAAGTTACGTTGACGACGGACGCTTCCAACCTAGGTTGGGGTGCGCATATCAACAACCTGCTGACTCAGGGAAGCCTGGTCTACGGAAGAATCCCATCACCAGATAAATTTCCTAGAACATAAGAACATGCCATACTGGGTCAGACCAAGGGTCCATCAAGCCCAGCATCCTGTTTCCAACAGTGGCCAATCCAGGCCATAAGAACCTGGCAAGTACCCAAAAACGAAGTCTATTCCATGTTACCGTTGCTAGTAATAGCTGTGGCTATTTTCTAAGTCAACTCAGTTAATAGCAAGTAATGGACTTCTCCTCCAAGAACTTATCCAATCCTTTTCTAAACACAGCTACACTAACTGCACTAACCAGATCCTCTGGCAACAAATTCCAGAGTTTAATTGTGCGTTGAGTAAAAAAAGAACTTTCTCCGATTAGTTTTAAATGTGCCACATGCTAACTTCATGGAGTGCCCCCTAGTCTTTCTATTATCTGAAAGAGTTAATAACCGATTCACATCTACCCGTTCTAGACCTCTCATGATTTTAAACTCCTATCGTATTCCCCTCAGCTGTCTTTTCTCCAAGCTGAAAAGTCCTAACCTCTTTAGTCTTTCCTCATAGGGGAGCTGTTCCATTCCTCTTATCATTTTGGTCTCCCTTCTCTGTACCTTCTCCATCGCAATTATATCTTTTTATTTATTTAAAAACATTTCTATACCGTCGCTAAGTTATATACCATCGCAACGGTTTACAAATAGGCACATAGACTAAGGTATGTAAATGTAGGATATCGTACATTCTAACAGGTGCCAATAAAGTTTGGTTACAATTTCATAAATAAAATCATTATTTGAGTAATGTTGGTCAAGTCCAGGTATATTATTGAGTTACTATCTCTTTGAGATATTACTTCTTAAATGTAGGATTGAGTAAATTCATTATCTGCATTACCCTGTACTTTCATTCTCTACCCTCCATACTCTTTAGTGAAGGCTTTTTTAAAGAGCCATGTTTTTAATTTTTCTTAAAAGTTTTGAGATTATTCTGTAATCTGAGTTCAGGGGGCATCGTGTTCCATAGTATGGGCTCAGCCAAAGATAAAGCCCTTTCTCTCACTTGGGTTAATTTTGCTGACTTTACTGAAGGGATTGTTAGTAGTGCTTTGTTTGCTGAGCGGAGGTTTTTTTGTGGAACGTGTACTCGTAAGGCTGTGTTTAGCCAGTCTGCTTCTTTATCATATATTAGTTTGTGTATGGTGCATATAAGGCCTTGTATTTTATCCTGTATTCGATGGGTAACCAATGTAAGTCTGCTAGAGTTTCGGTTATATGGTCCCTCCTCTTTTTTCCCGTCAGTATTCTGGCTGCAGTATTTTGAAGTATCTGGAATGGTCTTATCGATGTGCTTGGGAGTCCTAGTAAGAGTGCATTGCAGTAGTCAGTGCTGGAAAAGATAAGTGTTTGCAATACTGTTCTGAAGTGGGCAGGTGTGAGTAATGGTTTCAATCTTCTGAGGACCATAAGTTTTGCGTAGCCTTCTCTTACTTTTATAGATATGTGTTGCTTCAGGTTGATTTCTGGGTCCATTATTGCTCCCAGATTCCTTACTTTTTTGGCTAGCTCAATTTTTTGGTTTATTTCTTAGGGTTATCGGTGTTTGAATGATTTCAGTATGTTTTCTCTCAAGGTGAAGGAATTCAGTTTTGTCCATGTTGATAACCAGTTCCATTTGGTTTAGTAGTTGTTTAATTATGTCTGGGTACATGTTAGCTAGACTTAATGTTTTTTCAAATGTGTCGTCTATTGGTAGAATTAATTGAATGTCATCTGCGTAAATGTAATGTATTATCCCTAGGCCTGCCAGCAGATGACACAAGGGTAGCATATATATGTTAAAGAGGGTAGCAGACAGCGCTGAATCCTGATGCGGTCCGTTTTTTTCACCATTCCCTTTCTAATAATTCCCAACATTCTGTTTGCTTTTTTGACTGCCGCAGCACACTGAACCGACAATTTCAATGTGTTAACCATTATGATGCCTAGATCTTTCTTGGATGGTAGCACCTCATATGGAACCTAACATTGTGTAACTATAGCATGGGTTATTTTTCCCTATATGCATCACCTTGCACTTATCCACATTGCATTTCATCTGCCATTTCGATGCCCAATTTTCCAGCCTCACAAGGTCTTCCTGCAATTTATCACAATCTGCTTGTGATTTAACTACTCTGAACCTTTCAGTTTTTTTCTAAGTATTTTTTCTCATTTTATCAAAGTTTCCCTTTTGAAAGTTTAGCACGAGAGCAGTGGATTTGCTTACTGTCCCCCTTCCAGTCATTAATTCAAATTTGATCATATTATGATCACTATTGCCAAGCGGCCCCACCACCATTACCTCTCTCACCAAATCCTGTGCTCCACTGAGAATTAGATCTAAAATTGCTCCCTTTCTCATCGGTTCCTGAACCAATTGCTCCATAAAAATGTCATTTATTCCATCCAGGAACTTTATATCTCTAGCATGTACCGATGATATATTTACCCAGTCAGTATTGGGGTAATTGAAGTCTCCCATTATTACCGCACTACCAATTTGGTTAGCTTCCCTAATTTCTCTTAGCATTTCAGTCTCACCATCTTGACCAGGTGGATGGTAGTATCTTCCTATCACTATAGTCTTTCCGGCATACAAGGGATTTCTACCCATAAAGATTCAGTTGTGCGTTTAGTCTCATGCAGGATGTTTATCCTGTTGGACTCTATGCCATCCCGGACATAAAGCGCCACACCGCCTCCCGGGTGCTCCTCTCTGTCATTGCGATATAATTTGTACCCCAGTATAGCACTGTCCCATTGGTTGTCCTTCTTCCACCATGTCTCTGAGATGCCAGTTTAGTCTGTCATCATTCACTGCTATACATTCTAATTCTCCCTGCAGGTTTTTCAGGATTGCTTATCCAACAAGGCCATCCTGATCCAGACTGACAACCAAGTGGCGATGTGTTACATCAACAAGCAAGGGGCAACTGGCTCCTACCTTCTGTGTCAGGAAGCTGCACAGATCTGGGCGTGGGCTCTTTCCCACTCGATGTACCTCAGAGCGACCTATTTGGTGGATGTGGACAATGTTCTGGCGGACCAGTTGAGTCGAACCCTTTCATCCGCACGAATGATCTCTCCACCTTACGGTAGCGGATACAATTTTTCAATGCTGGGGTTACCCACACATGAACCTCTTTGCGTCCATACACAACTGCAAAGTAGAGAACTTCTGCTCACTCATTTGCAGTCTTCACTCACCGCCGAGGGACGCTTTCACCCTATCGTGGTCCAGCGGTCTCCTCTACGCCTACGATCCGCTTCCACTCATTGCCAGGACTCTCGTGAAGTTACGGAGGGTCAAGGGCTTAATGATTCTCATAGCCCCCCACTGGCTATGCCAAGTCTGGTTTCCAATCCTCCAAGACCTCTCAATACATCAGCATATTTGCCTGGGGGCAGACCCGCTACTGATAACTCAGAACCACGGGCGTCTATGCCACTCCAAACTCGCAGCCCTGTCCCTGACGGCCTGGATGTTGACAGGTTGATACCGACTCCGAAAGGTTAAGGGGTTGGAGTATCTCGAGTCCTGGTAGCTTCACGAAAGCCTTCCACTAGACAGTCTTATCGTTCCAAATGGAAGAGTTTCACGGTCTGGTAAGTATCCATGTCCATTGACCCGTTTACTTGTTCCACTGTGAAATTCCTAGACTACCTCTGACATCTATCAGAGTCTGGCCTACAAACTTCCTCCATACGGGTGCATGTCAGCGCGGTAGCAGTTTTCCATAATGAGATAGGAGATGTCTCTATTTCAACACAGCCCTTAGTATCGTGCTTCATGAGAGGCTTACTCCACCTAAAACCTCCACTACGCCCTCTGGCCCCCGCTTGGGACCTGAATGTGGTTTTAGGACTACTCATGAAACCTCCATTTGAGCCTCTCCACTCATGCGACCTTCGTTATCTCACGTGGAAAGTGCTATTTTTTCTCGCTATAACGTCTGCTTGCAGAGTTAGTGAATTGCAGGCACTGGTCACCTACCCGCCTTACACTAAAATTCTGCATGACAGGGTTATGCTACGCACCCACCCTAAATTTTTACCGAAAGTAGTATCAGCGTTTCATCTCAATCAATCATATTACCTACTTTCTTTCCCAGACCCCACTCCCACCCAGGAGATCAGGCTATGCATTCCTTGGACTGTAAATGTGCCCTGGCCTACTACCTAGAGCGCACGTCGGCCCATAGGAAGTCCACTCAACTGTTTGTTTCTTTCGATAAGAACAAACTGGGTACTGCGGTACGCAAGCAGACCCTCTCTTCCTTGCTGGCGGACAGCATTGCTTTTTGCTACCAGCAAGCAGGCCTACCACTCCAAGAACGTGTAAGAGCACATTCTGTCAGAGCCATGGCAACCTCAGTGGCGCACCTCCGTTCGGTTCCACTTTCGGACATCTGTAAGGCTGCCACTTGGAGTCCTCTCCATAATTTCGTAGCTCATTACTGCCTAGACAAAGCTGGCAAACAAGATTCCATTTTTGGCCAGTCTGTTCTGCGCAACTTATTCTCAGCTTAACTTCCCAACATCCTTCCAGTGACCCGTTCAGGGTTTTCAGGATGCCCTCCTACCAAAATCCACCCCTCTTGTTGTGCCTGTTGCACATCTTTGGATGCATTTGGTGCATTCCTCGGGCATCCTCAGCTCGCTATTCACCCATGTGTGAATAGTGGGGAGAAAAAAAAGATTTGCATTCACAAAAAAGCAGGGAGTAGCTTGCTTTTTATGGCAGTTACTACCCCAAACCAAACAAGCCTGATACTTCACTTTCAATGCATATCCAGCATAGCTCTCTGCTTCAACGGCAGGGGAGAAAGTCTGACACTTCAACCATATCCAGCAATAGTTCTCTGCTTCAACGTCAGGGGGAATGAAGAAAAGTGGATCTATATACAGACAACCAATAAGGACTGAATTACATAGTCTGGGTAAACAAATAAGCATGGGTGTAGCTTGCTTATTGCGGCGGTTACTACCCCTAATTAATTAAGCTAGATATTTCACTTAGATGCAGCTCCAACACTGCTCTCTACATTAATGGTGGAGGTGGAAGGGAAATAGAACCAAAAGGTTACTAAGAGCCAAGAGAAACAGTTAAGCGGAGTGTCCAGCAGTAGTCAGCCAGCATGAATATTTCAAATGCTCACCCTTTCTGACTGGGCTTCATATAGTACAATGCTGACGTCTGCTTATTCAGCAGCAGCATGGCAGTAGAACTGCATTGCATCAGAAAATGATGTAATAAACTCTGGATGATGTGTGCATGATGGTATTATGCAATATGATGCAATATTACATCATTCTGGTCTTATATACAGTCCTACTGGATAAATTTACATGACTAAACATAGAAAGTGAACTATATTAAATATCTTCAAAATGAGAGCCAATAAAAACTTTTCATGGTCATATTCGTTTTCAGCACATCAAGATACTACAGAGTAGGACCTTTTTAGGTCAGTAACACTTTCATTGTTGCCCAGTGTTACCTGTACACTTTACATCATTCATTATTTATTGCTCAGGTCACTACCATTATCTGGTACCGACAATAAAGTTTTCAGTATATTGGTATTTTATCTTAAATCAGAAGCTTTTCTAAAGAGCCATGTTTTCAGTTCACGTTTGAAATTCTTTCTTTGTTATCTGTCGTAATGACTCTGGAAGGGAGTTCCACAACTTGGGGCGTGCTATGGAAAACATTTGGTCCCTTATTTGTTACGTGTGTGCTCCGAGTAGAAGACACCATTAAAAGTCCTTTGTTTTGTGATCTTGGTGTTCTCTGTGGAGAGTAGTGTTGAAGTGTCACTCCTAATTGGCATGGGTCAGTATTGTTGATGATATTGAAAATTAGGGTTATTACTTTATAATAAATCCTGGATTGTACAGGAAGCCAGTGCAGTGCCATCAGCGAGGGGGTGATGTGGTTCCTAGTAATAGCTTAGCAGAATCATTTTGGAGTAACTGTAGTGGATTTATTAAGCTTGAAGGTAGGCCTAGTAGTAGGGAGTTGCGGTAGTCTAGGTTTGAAAATGTTAGTATTTGCATGCTGTTTTGTTTTAGATCATAGTGCAAAGGTTGATTCTGCCCTTGATAGATTATTGCAACTCAGTTTTTATTGGGTTGCCTGTGTATGCTTTGAAGACTTTACAAATCTTGCAGAATGCTGCAGCCCAGCTGATCTCTGGTTCTGCTCTTAGGCAGCTTGTCACACCTGTTCTTTGTGGCAACTCTCCTTGGAACGGACTACTGCCCTTTTTTTTTTAGCAAAGTGAGCAGAAATCTATATGGCTTTCTGAAGAGGATAACGCTCTTCCAAGTCTGCCTCAAAGGGCTTTGGAACCTCTCCTAAGATGGGAGAAGCATTCCCGCAGAGTGAAGCTTCATTTACTTATGTGCCAGTGCACAGCTCACTCAGCAGTTACCAGCTATTGTTTTAGCCACAAGAATCCAACAAGCCTTCTCCCATGGCCAGGGGATCCCACTAGGAATATGAGGATAAAGAAAGAGCTTCAGCTGGATCAGTTTCTGTTGTCAGCATGTCCACCCTGGGGCAATAGAGGTTTCTGCCTTGGTTACCACTTTCATCATTGGGGTTATGGATCAGCATTCCCCCTTGGTCATGTGCAAAGGAAATTTGTTAAAATTCTGTCAGACCCCTTACCTCACTTACCACAGCATTCCATCTCCCTCCCCCTACCCTCTGCAATCTCTGGCAGATTCAGCAATGATTTTGGTGTACAAGTTGCTCCAAGACCTCCAGTCCAGGATGTGGCAGAATCCCACCTCTTGCCTCCCAATAGCCAGAAAGCTTGACCTAAAGTAGAGAGTGTAGCCTGCTCCTAGTTTTGGTGGAGTCGGCCATCAAGCAGGACAAAAAGACTCTGAAATTCTCCAGTATGCCTTTGGGAAAAGATGTGAAGCTTCTGAATACCTTTGAGAAGAAAGTCTTCCCAAATTTTATGTTGAATGCTCAAATTGCAGTGCACTACTTTTATGTTGTACAGTACGTGCGTAAGTGCATTAAGAAGCTAAAACTCGTAACCATACCGCTAGACCTTGGGCAAGCTAAGATTCATAGGGCGGTGGAGGATTTGGAAGAGTGTGAGAAACATTTAATCTGCTCAGTCTGAGGCATTCAACACTGCAGCCAGTACTTTGACAGTGGCCATTAGGGTTTGAAGGCTAGCTTGGTTGTTTGGTGGATGATCCTTGTGTAGGAAACAACTCATTTTGGAGACAGTCAAGGAGTCTGTAGCTTAGATTAAGGAACATGAAGTCACGATTCAATCTTTGTCAGTTGGGAGAGAGGGGGAGCTTCAGCCCTCCAGGTGTCCATGCTTCTCTTATAGATGAGCGCTCTCAAATGCTTCTTCCAAACTTATCAACATCATCAGGCCACTCCTACATTTCATCAACAGGAGCTCCCCACCAATGGGCCCCAGAGAGAAAGAAATCAAGCAGAAATTCCACAGCAGTAACAGGTGAAATATAGGCCTAGTTTTTGACAAATCTCAAATCCAACTTCAACATCTCCAGTAGGGGGCAGGGTCCAGGCTTTTTCTTCTCCCCAGAGTGGATGAAGATCACAAAGGACGAGTGGGTCCTAAAAATTGTGGAGTGTGACTAATGCGTACATTTTCTTTTGTCTCTCTACAACAGAGAAATAGGCATCAATGTAACTGCACAATCACAGGTGGCTCTGACTTTTATTAACCTCAATACTTAAAGCATGATTTATGTTTTTAGTATTTATTGGTTTAATATTTATGGCTTCAGACATTATTTTAAGATATCTTTTATTCTTACTTGTTAAATTTTATCTTCTATTGTTTGTAATTTTCTTTTATTGTATTTTATTGCTATGTTAACCGCTGTGAAGGCTACGCCGAGACAACGGTATATAAGCACAAATAAACCTTAAACCTTAAAACCTTAAACACAGTGATTTTCAGCATTCAATTCAGACCCACCTCAGTCCCACCTGGCTTTGACTAGAAGCAGAGTTAATTCTCTAACAGAGGCAGATAGAACTGGTACATTCTCTGGAGCATGGTTAGGGATTTTACTCAGCATTTGTTTATCCTCAAGAAAATGAGGGTATTGAGATCTATTCTGAATTTTTGAAAGCTGTTGGCAGCCCTGAAAGTGTTCATGAAGTGCCTAGTTGTAGTAGCAGTGCTGCTTCATTGGTTGGCTGTTTGCATTTTCCTCTGTTTAGACAATTGGTTTGTGATGGATCCATGCCAGTTGGTGGTCTGGAGTCCTTGAGAAGATGTTAAATGCCTCCAGTCCCTCAAGTTTCTGACAAACTTTGCCAAGTTGAGCCACACTTCTGGTCAGAGGATTCAGTTCATAGCACTATAGATATGTAGGGACAAGCAAATCACTCTAAAAAGGAGTGTGCAACTAAGCCATACTGAGTGCAGGCCTAGCAGTACAAGATGCAAGTAGAGCCATGTGGTGAACTGCACTGAGGAGAAGAAACCTCCTGTTGTTCTTCATATAGAACAATCTTTGCTTGACAATTTAGTTGGTACCACAAAATACAAAACTTGCTAAGCTTGTGGCTTTGATAAACTTTGTATATAGTCACGAGGCACAGTTCTGTTCACCAGATATCTTCTAGCCCACATTATCATCCAAGTGAGAATTTACTTACATGTACCAGCTAGGAAGTAGTAGTATCAGAAGCCCCATGGATTGTAGTAGTAGCCAACCAGTATCAACTTTTGGATCCTATGCATATGCATGGAATCCTTTTGAAAAGAAAGACATTTTAGACTTTTGGCTTTAGATCTTCTTTGAATTTTTACTTTAAGTGAAGCTTCCAGCTAATTTCCAAGACTGAGTACCACTCAGCCTAGCCTGGCTCCATTAATTTTGGTGTACCTGCTGAATCATTCTTGCACAAGTCTTTGCAAAAGCCAAGCTAATCTTTACTCCTGCTTGCACAACTTACAGAACTTTCTGCAAGTACTCCCGGTCTGCTGCCCTGAGTCTGTAATGTTAATCTGTCATTTGCTCACTGGAGGTCCAGCTGGCTGCCCTCCATATCCAGAAAGAGGACCCTGACAATACCCTTTGAGAGGGATGACCCTATTGCAGTGGAGATTGAAAGGGTCTGAGATGTCGTCATGCACTTCTGACTAGTATAAGATTAACTGGCTAGATTACTACTTTTAAGATGGGTAGTTAACTGGCGATGTTTGAAATTTGCAAATTGGCTTTGGGCTGGACATGAGGTCTCTTCAAGCCTTTGTAACAATGGATTTTTACTCTGCTAAACCACAAAGTTAAAACAGTATCCACCATATCTAAAAACATTTATTTTATGCTGTTATAATAAAAATTATGTACCTCAAGAAAGGTGTAGACATTCTGCTCCCTTTACATGAATTTGGACCATATTTTATCTGATTTAAATGTCAGATAACCATATAATACTGATGTTCCTTACAAATAGACTCTGTATAGGACAAAAGGGGCCTAGTGAAGACCCTCTTTCAGTGGGACTAGACTCCAGGAAGAGCAGCTTGTTCCTCCTTGGTCATATGGCAGCTGCAGTATATGTAGCCCCCATGTCTTGATTAAACATGAGGCCTACAGTGGGATCTCTGATATCAGTGGGACCAGCTAAGACAGTTATTAGCTCATCACATATCAGTGATGGTTGCGATGAAAGGCTCCTGCAATGGTGGTTGAAACATGAGTTCTGATTGTGGGACTCCCTCGGCAGAACTTTTCTCAAGTGACACACTATCTGCGCCACCACTAGGTGGTGGGGAGCTCATACCAGCATGGCTCGCACTCCAAGGGCATAGTTCTTGGCAGAAATTCAACTTCAGATCAAACTGCTAGAACTGCACAGTATGTGTCACTTACTACACTCTAAAGGCTTTCTCTCACCTAATGGTGGTTAAGAGAATCTTAAACCAAATGGACAACCAGGTAGCTATGTTTTACGTAAACAAGCTGGTGAGCACAGGTTCATTTGCCCTCTTCCAGGAGTCTGGATCTGGAGATTAGTTCTCTATCGCTGAGCTCACCTGCAATTGACCTACCTTCCAGAAGCCCTAAATACACCAGCGAACCATCAGTTTTTTTACTATACGAGTGGTCCTTGGATTAATAAGTAGTAAGCAGGTTATTTGACCTTTGGGGTCAACAGACAATCAAATTATTTATTTGCTTTAGAAAATCGGAAAGTCAAAAGGCTCTTCTCCATGCTTCCAAACAGGTACAGTTCAGCTCCTGATTCTTTTCTGCTAAATTGGGATGTCTGTTGTCTTTATGCATATCCACCAATCCCACTGAATGTAAGGACAGTCCAGAAAGTAAATCAAGATCATATGAGATTGATCTTCATTGTTCCAGCGAAGCCAAGATAGGTGTGGTTCCCATACCTCATCCAATTGTCCTTTTAGCCTCCAATCGCATTGGGAACTTATCTGCCCCTCCTCATACAAAAAACTTGTAAACCGTTGTGATGGTGAAACCAAACGACGGTATATAAAACTCGATAGATAAATAAAACAAAAATACAGGAGGGGGGAAAACTTTTCTATCCAAATCTGTTCCTCATGGCATGGATGTTGAATGTGCAATAGTTTCATCTTAGTTAGTTTTGAAAGATGTAGATGATGTCTTGATTTTGACTAGGAAGCCTTTAACCAGGAGGCCATATAGCTTCAAATGGAAAAAGTTTTTGTCCTGGGGTAAGTCCAGTTCTCTGGATCCTATTGCATCTTGCCCAAAGGATTTGCACCAGTACATTTTTAACCTTTTCTCTTAAGGGCTTAGTACGTTGACATTGAAAGTGCACCTTATTGTTATTGTGGCATACTTACCAGTAGGTGAAAGGAGCACCAATCTCCATTCATTTTGTAGTATCTAAATTTTTTAAAGGATTGCAGCATTCCCAGCCCTCAGTTTCCATAAATTGTCAGTGCCTTGATCTTAATATTACCTTGACTCTGTTCATAAAGCCTCCCTTCAGACCTCTGGAGTTGGCGAGTTGGCTAGTTTGAAGTTCCTCACATGGGATCTGCTGTTCCAGTAGTTGGCCTGTCTGCTTAGAGTCTACAAATTGCAAGCACTGATCTCTTATTTATCATGCCTTCAGTTCTTCCACAACAGAGTGGTCTTGCGTAATTACCTTAAGTTTCTTCCAAAAATGGTATCTGCTTTTCACATTAATGAAGCCATCATTCTTATCTTTTTCCAAGGCCACATGCTCATTAAGGTGAGAAGGCTTTTCACACTTTGGATTGTAAGAGAGCCTTAGTGTATTATTTGAGAGAGACTCCGCCTCATCAGGTTTCTCAATGTTTTGTATCTTTTTATCCCAATAGGGTTGGCAGGGCAGTAGCCAAGAGAACTTTGTCAAATTGGTTAGTGGACTGTATTGTGCAGATTACAGATGTAAAGGCTCATCATATAAGAACTGTGATGCCTTCTGTGACTTATCTCACAGCTGCTTCCATTCAAGACATCTGCAAAAGTGCATTTTGGTCACCTGTGCATTTTGGTCACTGACTGTTCCCCCAATTAAATCTACACACCATATTACACTCAGAGACCGGGCCTTCTCTACAGCGGACCCCGCTCTTTGGAATTCCTTAGCACCTGATCTCAGACTTGAACCTTGCCTGCTAACTTTCAGAAAAAGACTTAAGACTTGGCTATTTAAACACGCCTTTCCCAAATCCAATACCCAAGGAGAAACCCTACGGCAAGCGAGACCTACAGAATCCACCATCCATTGAGAGACCTTCGGTACTATGTAAATAATTACCACAAAGAGACATTACTGCAAAATGTAAATAATCTACCTCTGTAAAGTTTATATTTATTCCTTTCTATTCTTGTCTCCTTCATCTCCCAGTTTCAATGACCTTGTTATATTGTAACTTTTTGCCTCTTCTGCACTGGTTAAAAGAACAAAGTTATTACACACCCCTGTTATTTGTAAACCGGCATGATATGATTGTATCATGAATGCCGGTATAGAAAAGCCTTAAATAAATAAATAAATCTGTGCACACCTTCACTTCCACTGCTGTTTGGGCAGTATGTCAAGAGGTGACAGTACTTTTAGAAAAGCAGTTTTGTGCAGGCTGTTCACCTGTAGTCGGTGGTGTTAGGTTACTTCTTTAATATTGCTTCGGTGTGCAATTCAGCTTAGGACTCTCTATTTGTCATGGATAATTAAGCCCTATGTGTCGACAGAGAAAGCAAGTTTAGCCAATGGAAGCCTTGTCTCACCAATTTGCTACATTTTTTGAAGATGTAAATAAACATGTGGATAAAAGTGAGCCAGTTGATACACTATATCTGGATTTCCAAAAAGTATTTGACAAAGTCCCTCATGAGAAACATCTGAGGCAGTTAGTCATGGGGTAGGAGGAGGCAATGCCCTATTGTGGATTGGGATCTGGTTAAAAGATAGAAAATGGAGAGTAGAGGTAAATGGTCAATTTTTTCAATGGAGAAAGGTGAATAGTGGCGTGCCCCAGGGATCTGTTGTGGAACCACTGCTTTTTAACACATTTATAAATGACCTGGAAATGGGAACAACGAGTGAGGTGATCAGAATTTCAGATGACACAAAATTATTCAAGATTGTTAAATTATAAGAGGATTGTGAGAAAAATTGCAAAATGATCTTGCAAGAATGAGACTGGGCATGCAAACGAAATTTAATGTGGATGAGCATAAAATGATGCACTTAGGGCAATCTAAATTATAGCTACACAATGCAAGATTGTACATTAGGAGTCACCACACAGGAAAAGAATCTACATATCATTGTGGACAATATGTTGAAATCCACTGATCAGTGTGTGGCAGCAGCCAAGAAAGCAAATAAAATGCTAGAACTTATTAGGAAAGGAATGGAGATTAAAACAGAGAATATCATAATACTGCTGTTGATCTGTGGTATGACTGCATCTCTAGTATTGTGTGCAATTCTGGTCACCATATCTCAAAAAAGATGTAGCAGAATTAGAAAAGGTACAGAGAAAGGTGACCAAAATAATAGCGTGTGGAACTGTTCCCCCTACGAGGAAAGGTTAAGGAGGTTAGGTCTCTTCAACTTGGGGGAGATATGATAGAAGTCTATAAAATAAAGAGCAGGATGAATGCAAATCGATTATTTTACTCTTTCAAAAAATACAGTGTTTCCCAACCAATGTAGACATGCAGAGGATTTATATGGCCCAAAGAATAGCTCTGGAAGCACTGAAAGACCTGCCAGTCTCTCTGAAATTTTAAAATAAAGAGGGCCGGGAGGGGCCAAGACACACAGGATCCCACCACTAAGGACCAGTTCTGTCTATATACAAGTGTAAGAGAAAGAGGTTAGTGTAACACAAGTAGCCAACTCAGTTACCTTGGCCGCCACATGTGGCAGCCAGAGCTCCTCCACTGCTGCTGCTTCCAACACTCAGAATTAGTCACATCTAGTGCTCAGTGCATGTTATGCCTGTCTCATAAAGCCTAGGGGTAAGACAGAGGCTGGAAAGACTGAAAGGAGGAAGCTCAGAAGGGGGAAGATGTGTGCCGAACAAAGCAGGGCTCTGCTATCCATACTCTGCATGGTGCTTATTAATTTACATACTCCAGGGCTCATGCTGTAGCTAGGAAGGGGAGGCATACATGTTTTAAGAAAGGAGCTTCTACATGTTTAAGAACCATTGCTGGTAACTCTTGTTGCTGTGAGGTGCTGAGAGCAGAGCCCAGATGCTGATCTGGATCTGAGAATCAGGCAATGTTGACTTTTCTGTGGCACACTGGTTGGGAAACACTGGATTAGGGGAGATGCAGTGAAGTTACTAAGAAGTACATTTAAAACAAATAAGAGAAATATTTATTTTTTATTTCTTTGATTTATATTCTGCTTTTTCAGACACTTCAAAACAGATTACAGGCAGATACTGTAGGTATTTCTCAGTCACCAGAGGGTTTATACCTGAGGCAGTGGAGGGTGAAGTGATTTGCCAAAGGTATTTAAACCCTGGCTTGTCTGGTTCATAGCCTGCTGCTCTAACCGTTAGTCTACTCCACTTCAATGCTTAATTAAGATCTGGAATTTATTGCCAGAGGATGTGGTGGAAGCTGTTAGTGTAGCTGGATTTGAAAAAGGTTTGGACAAGTTCCTGGAGGAAAAGTCCATAAATTATTATGAAGGTGGACTTGGGGAAATCCACTGCTTATCCCTGTTTAACATTTGGGGTCTTACCAGGCACTTGTGACTTGGATTAGCCACTGTTGGAAACAAGATACTGGGCTTGATGGACCTTTTTCAGACCCAATATGGCAAATCTTATGTTCTTATGCTTCCCTGTAAACAGGATTCTCCATACACCACAGGATGAATTAGCCATGCTTATTACCCACGTGCTTCCCTGGAAAGTTGATTTCCTCAGTAAGGCTTAAGTTCTGAAAATGATTGAGGGGATCGCAAGGCAGCATGTGTGGGAACTCATGCTCCCACTCAGTAAAGTTTACAGTGTGCTGAGAGATGAATTCATTCTGCCCTATCAGATGACATTACCCACTTGTCCTGGTTAATTCATCTTGCTTTCTACGGATAACCCTGTTTACGGGTAAGCAAACTTGCTTTCTGTATGGTCTTGTGTGCCCCAGCATACATAAATCATATTCAGGGGATCACATTCAATTTTCCTAGACTGATTATCCCAGCCTAAAAAAATATAACATCCTTTTCTTTTGTGCACAAATAACATCTCGGTTCTGCCAATGAAAGTATCTTAGCTTCAAAATTGTAAAATGTAGATGGACTGTGTCTCAAAATATATTGTAGACCAGATGAAATAACTGAAATGTTGTACTAACTTAATTGAACTACGCACATTATCTTGTTTCTTTATAATGGACTTTTTACATGGGAACAAACAAATACCTGCTTAAAATATGAATAACTTTAAGTAAAAATATATATATAACTGTAGCAGTGTGTAGCAAGAGCTGCATAAGCAAATAAATATTTTTTCTCCTCAGTATGCACACCTGTGGGTCTTTCCCGAATGTTTACTGTGATGGGTCAGCTATTAGTGAAGCCAACAGTAAGTATTTTTTTTCTGCCTGCCCCTCTATTTCCCCTTCCGCACCACCGTAATTGTTCATTTGCAGCCTTGTATTGAGCCATGCAGTGGACTAGGATTTGATTTCTGTATCAGGTCCTACGGGGATTTTGTGGAAGAAGTATTCGCATTCCCTAGGGGGAGGAAGTCTAAGTCATTACACATCAGTGGCACCTAGTGTCAAGACTTAGGCTCACATTGTAAGGGTCCAGAAGGAGCCCTATGCATGGCCCTCAGCTGAGGATGGTTACTACAGTGACTGGGCTAAGTGACTTGGTAGAAGATGTAAAATAAGTAAAAAAAATAAAAAAAAATCCTGGGTAATTGCAAATAAAGACTTATGGCACTGGATTCTAGCCCTAGTTCTGACTGAACTGGAAACTCATAGGAGCAGGAGGAAACTGGACAAATTAAGAGAAAAAGAAAGCTTGTATTAGTGTAATAATATTGTGTAATCTTTTTAGTTTTCCTGGCATGTAGCCAGATGGACTCAGGACCAATGGGTTATGTGTCCCCTACTAGCAGATGGAGATGGAATCAGGATTCAAAGCTGATGTCACCCTAGATATACTCCTGCAGTGACCTCAGCCATTCAGTATCTCTCAGTCTCCTAGCAAATGTGGATACTATCTCCACACTGGCAGTGGTGTCTAGCAGGATTGCAGCACTAATCCAAAGGAGAAATTTTACTTTGAGCCCTGCTCTCCTGCAGTGATACCTAAGGTTCCCATCCCCAGTTGAGAATTCCTGAGGTGATTTTCGAGATCCCTCAGAAATGTATCTTGGACTGGTAGCCGGCTGCTGGCATAGACTTTGCTGCTGAAGCAGTTGAAAGGCATTGGGTACAGAAGCCGAGCGCAGCAGTGAAGGTCTAAGTTCTCTCCCCCCGCTGAGACAGTCTCTGTACTCAGCCTGTAAGCGCTGAGACCAGGTAAGTAGAGAAGAATTCCTCTGAACCAGAGATGCAGAAGGGCTTCGGTAAGTCTTTCCTCCAGTCTCCTTGCTTGGTGCACCGTACCAATATCATTCTTGATCCTGTTCGGGCAAGGGAAGGGGGTTTCTAAGTGGGTTGAGCAGGCCCCCAGTGGAGTTATAGTTTTCAGACTGAGGAGCCTTACCACTGTGGATTCCACTGCCAGTTTCTTGTACTAGGAGTGGCAAGGTGACATTATGAACCTGTCGCGAGGGATGCTGCGGAATTCGACATCATGATGTCGTGACAGGTTCATAATGTCACCTTGCCACTCCCAGTACAAGAAACTGGCAGTGGAATCCACAGTGGGTAAGGCTTCTCAGTCTGAGAACTATAACTCCAGTACCTACACCCCAAGTAAATTCGGGGTTTTATTCCATCTATTTCATTGTGTCCAAGCAACAGGGCTCATACAGACCCATCCTGGATATCAAGAGCATGAACCGTCATCTGCAGATCATTAATTTCCACATGGAAACTCTCCACTCCATCATAATGGCTGTGCAACCAGAAGGGTTCTTAACCTCCCTGGACCTATCAGAGGCCTACCTCCATATTCCAGTCCATCAAGACCATCAGCATTTTCTATGGTTTGCTGTACTGGGCCAACATTACCAGTTCTGGGCGTTACGCTTCAGCCTGGCAACCGCCCCCAGAACATTTTTCAAAATTATGGTGGTCATAGCAATGGCACTGAGGAAAGAAGGGTTCCTGGTGCATCCTTATTTGGACAACTGGCTGATCCTGGCAAAGTCGTTGGAAGAGAGCCGCCAGGTGACCAGCAGGGTCAGGTCCCTCCTACAGGATCTCGGTTGGGTCGTGAACATGGACAAGAGCAGCCTCAAGCCCTCCCAGTCCTTAGAGTACCTGGGGGCCCGATTCGACACCAAGCAGGACAAGGTCTTCCTCCTTCCCTTGAGGAGGAAGAAACTGGACCACGTACATCTGTTGACTAACACAATGTGCCTCAAGGTGTGGGACTATCTCCAGAACCTCTGTGTCATGGCATCAACCCTGGAAGTAGTACCGTGGGTGAGGACACACATGCGGCCTCTCCAACACTCCCTATTGTCACGCTGGAACCCATTGCCTCAAAACTACTCAATTCGCCTCCACCTACCGATGGATGTATGCTCTCGGCTCCAGTGGTGGCTACAGGAAATCCACCTAAGCAAGGGCATAAGCCAGTCCCCACCGAGCCGGATTGACCTCACGATGGAAGCGAGCCTCCGAGGGTGGGGAGCTCACTGTCAGGAACTGACAGCCCAGGGGCAATGGACCGAGGAAGAGGCGAACTGGAATATAAACCGCCTGGAAGTGCAAGTGGTCAGATTAGTAGGCCTGCAGTTCAGTCACAGGCTCAGGGGCAAGCAATCCGCATGATGTTGGACAATGCAGCTACGATGGCCTACATCAACAGCCAGGGAGGAACCAAGAGCCACCAGGTGTCTCTGGATTTAGACCCCCTTATGGAATGGGTGGAATTAAATCTACCTTCCCACATCATGGGAAAAGGCAATGTCACATTAGGCTTTCTCAGCAGGGAAAGCCTGGATCCGGGGAATGGATGCTGTCGACCAGAGATTCCAGCTTCTAGTAGATCACTGGGGCCTCCCATCCATCGACCCACTGGCCACATTTCACAATGCGAAAGTTACCCAGTTCTTCAGTTGCAGACAGGACCAGTGTTCCCAAGGGATCGATGCCCTCGTCCAGACCTGGCCAGAGAAGGGATTACTGTACGCCTTCCCTCCGTGGCCTCTACTGGGCAAGATCATCCGCAAGATCGAACATCAGAGGATTAGTCCTTCTGGTGGCCCCAGATTGGCCCAGACACCTGTGGTATGCAGACATGTGGGAGGCTTCTTGTGGAGAGTCCTCTTTACCTTCTTATGTTCTTAATTTGAGACTACAAGGATCTTCATGAAGACCCAACTCTATTCTCTCTTACTGTCTGACCCTTGAGAGGGTTCGCCTGACGAAGCGTGCCCATTTGGCGGCCGTGATCACCACATTGCTCAGCACGTGGAAGTTTTCAAAGTCCCTGGCATACATAGAGATCTGGAGAATATTTGAGGCCTGGTGCAGGGAGTGTGGGGTGCCCCCCACGGATGGCCAAGATCCCCATGATTCTGGAATTTTTACAGGATGGCCTGAACAAAGAATTGTCCCTCAAGGTCCAGGTGGCAGCTCTCTCCTGCTTCAGGGCCTAAAAGGGGTTAAACAACTCCGACCATCCTTAAAGTGGCTGGTTCCCCTATGGAATCTCAATCTAGTATTGGACTTCCTAGCAGGGCCCTCCTTCAGACCACTGCTCAGTCTGTCGCTATGCCTATTAACACTAAAGACTGTATTCTTGATAGCGATATGTTTGGCTCGTCGCATCTCTGAACTACAGGCACTGTTTTGTCGGGAACCATTCCTCTGATTTACTCCAGGAACCATAGAGCTTCGCACCGTCCTCTCCTTCTTACCAATGGTAGTCTCTGAGTTTTACCTGAACCAATCCATCGCCTTACCATCCACGGATAGACACAAGGACATGGAAGACTACTGCCTTCTTTGCAATCTAAATGTCAGCAGACTCTTAGTGCACTATCTGGAACGTTCAGAACCGGTGCGCAAGACAGATCAATTGTTCATTCTTCATGGGGGAAAGAAACAGGGCGAAGCAGCGTCGCGAGCTACCATAGCTTACTGGATCAAGGAAGTAATCAAGGCAGCTTACGTAGAGACAGGGAAGCCTTTACCCCTTCAGGTCAAAGCTCATTCTACAAGGGCCCAGGCAGTATCATGGGCGAAAGCTAAGCTACTGTCGCCCGCCAACATCTGTCAGGCAGCGACGTGGTACTCCTTACATACCTTCTCCAGGTTCTACCGCCTGGTTGTTCAGACTCAAGAGGATGCAGCTTTTGCAATGGCAGTGCTAACTGGACCACAGGCAGCATCCGTTCAGGAATAGCTTTTGTGCATCCCATTGGTCCTGAGTCCATCTGGCTACATGCTAGGAAATGGAGAAATTACTTACCTGATAATTTCGTTTTCCTTGGTATAGACAGATGGACTCAGCATCCCGCCCACGGCTGCCCAGGAGAGGCGCCAAGGAATTGTCTGAGGCGAACCTAGATTTCATATGAATACGGGTAAGCCATTACCTTATCCCTAGTTCAGGGCATCTATAGTATTGCTGAGTTTGGTTGAGTACAGAGGCGGTCTCCAGTTTTTTAATCAAGTTTTTAATCAAATTGTATCCAAGTTCTTCAATAATATGTCCACAATGGCTTTTTGAAGATAATACTGAATGGCTAAGGTCACTGTAGGAGTATATCTAGGGTGACAGCTTTGAAACCTGACTCAATCTCCATCTGCTAGCAGGAGAACACATAATCCATTGATCCTGAGTCCATCTGTCTACACTAAGGAAAACAAAATTATCAGGTAAGTAATTTCTCCATTAGTACTTCTAGGTAGGACTGTCGATTAAGGGCAGCCAAGCCAGGTTGCTTTCCTTGGTGCTAAGTAGGCTATTTTATTTCCCCCCTGCTCCCCCCCCCCCCCCAACATGGGCATGCCCATGCTCTCCCAGCATGGCCTATCTTGAGGGCAGGCCACAGGAGCCATGCAGCTACCTGGGTGATTTGGTGGGAGGGGCTCCAAATGTGTCCATTGCCCACCAAGCTGTGTTCTCTGGCAACAGTCCTGCTGTTAGGCTGTAGTCCTTAACAATGGTATCACCTTGTAGGAAACGTATTTATTTTAAATATGTAATTTTTTTGCCGATCCATTTTCATAAAAGAAAAAAGCAATGTATTGGAGGTAATATCATTCAATTAATTGTAGTATATCAATTTAAACAGGGGGGGGGAGGGGGGCAAGATGTCCGCCATGTGGACGAACAGTTGGAAGGCTCTCTCCCTGTGTTACTTTGGAATTTATTATCTGTAAAAGATATGCCGCATACTAAATGGAAGGCTAGGGTAAGGGAAGCGACAACATCTTCTCCCTTACCCGAGCAGACTCAACCCAGGATAGTCTCGTCCTTTACCACTCTGGCGAACTTAACGCCGGTGGAGGGGGCCGCTGTCGTAGTCTGCGCAGAGCAGGTGTTGATGGCGCTGGCCGCTGACATCACATTGAGTCCTGGTGCACCGAAAACTCCCTCTCCTCCTACAATCACTGCTGAGGTAGAGGAAGTGCTGGGTTTAATTCAACAAAGGAAAGGCTGAGCCGATGCCTGAGGCCTCCAGCGAACCTGTATGGGCGGAAACAGGAGCAGGAAACTGGCCGAAGTTCAGGCCAGTGAGAGATTTGTCTTCAGAAGATTCTGCCACCAGCATTGAGGAAGAAAACCTGAACGTAGAGCTAGGGAACCTGGAAGTAGCGGGAGAGGAGATGACCAAGAACCATCTGGAAGTTTTCCCCCTAATGGTGAAACCAACGGTCATTACCTTAGATTCCTTGTGGAGTGCTTTGAAAGGTTTGGAGACAGTAATTTTAAACTTAACCAAGATTACCCTAGAATCTAATTTGTTTTCAGAACATTGAGAGTAAAATTGCTTTGCAAGACACGAAAATGGGACAATTAGAGGCAAGAGTTATTAAGGTTGAATCCACGCAGTAGGAAATATTAAGGGTAGAAGCTGTGAATATTAAGAAAATGGAAAACACAGAGAATTCTGGAAAATATTCTAATCTCAGTGTTCTCAATTTTCCGTTTGTGGAAATTTTATCATCTTATGATATGTTTAAGAAATATCTTGTTCATGTGTTAAATCTATCTTCTGAGATGTTACCTGTGTTTAATAGGATTTATTATCTTCCTGTTAGAGAAGAAAAATTGAACGGAGACCAACCATTAGATCCCACTTTGAACTTAATTCAAGTTTTAGAAATATCGTTGGATACAAAATGGAGGACATTATTTGTGTCTTTTACTTTATCCCAGGGCAAGCAGGATGCTAGTCCTCACATATGGGGGACGTCACTGACAGAGCCCTAGTGCGGGCAAACTTTCTGTCAAAGTTTCTATAAACTTTTGACTGGCCCTGTGAGGCCACTGAGCATGCCCAGCATGCCATGATATTCTCTGCAACAGGGATCTCTCTTCAGTCTTCATTTTTCCGCGCTGCTGTAGGCATCGCGGTTTAGGAGCCTTTGTGAGTTCTTTCACAAATTTGTGACAAAAAGTCATATTTTTTCTCAGAAATTCTCCCACACGGGATCTCTCTCGGGTTTTCCACCGGCTGGTGAGTAAAATCTGTTTCATTTTACTCTTCGAGTAAAATAATTTTTCTCAAGATTTCTCTTTGCCTTCGGCTGTTGAGACAAAATGGCTACAGGATTTTAAAAATGTCCCATTTGTAATCATACAATGTTGATTACGGACCCTCACCTCGAGTGTGTTATGTGCCTCTGTGAGAAACACGATGTCATTTCCTGTCCAAAATGTACAGAAATGACTGAAAGGGAGGAAGGCCCTTCAGGAAAAGATGGAACATCTGTTTCATCTGCAACTTTTACCATCTCCCTTGACTTTGACGAAATCGTCTCCAGCAGGAGCCTCCAAGCGGGTACTGTTTAAAAAGCGCCGCCTGGAAGGATTGGGGGATCATCTGTCACCGATGTCATCGATAGCTTCGGTTAAATCAGTCGGCGAACACCGCTCGAAGCATCGACATCGACGTGCATCGGGATCGCCTCTCTCCCCAGGGGAGAGAGGCGATCCCGAGTGCAAAATGGCCACAGACACAGGAAACACCCGTTCCCTCAATGCCTGGACCTCTTCAGCCAGAGTCGCCGATTCCTGCACCTCAACAGGGCTCTGTGGATGATAGGCCAGTGCAGTCTCCGCCAGCGCTTACAACTGCTCTGCCCGCACCAGTTGTAATGCCGGAATTGTCCAATTTTATCAGGTAAGCGATCATTCAGGCACTCAAGGAACATCTTCTTCCTCCGGTGCCTTCGCCGATGCCTGTGCCTTCTGCACTGATGCCGGTGCCTTCCACGCCGATGCTGGTGATCGCACCGATGACGCTGTCCTCATCAATGCCGCTGACCGCAACACAGATTCCGATAGTCCCATCGCCGATACCTTCAAAATTTTTGAAGCCTCCGTGGGCGCAACCATCAATGCCATCACCGATGCCAACCCCTATATCGTCTATGCCAATACCAACGGTAGACCCAGAACATCCAGAAATGGCACTCTTTCAACTTCTAATGAACAAGTTGGAAAAAGTGGTCGATGCTCTTCCTCCAAAACCATCACAGGACACTTCTGAACACATACCCTCTGATCTGCTACCAGGACCTTCGGGGCTCCATCATCCACCGAGATCCTCCCCACTATCTCCATACCGGGAAGATCCATATAACATCAGTGATGATACATATACAGATACATCATCTGAGGATTTTATATCTGAGCCCTCACCTTCAGATCAAAGGAAGAAGTCCCCACCAGAGGATTTATCCTTTACCAGCTTTATTCAGGAGATGGCAGATACCATACCCTTTAAATTGGTTGCAGAAGAAGACAACAGACATTGGAGGTACTTCAATTTGTTGACCCTCCAAAACAGGTGTTGGCCATACCTATTCATAAGGTCCTCCTAGATCTACAACATTGAATCTGGGAGCACCCATGTTCTGTACCTCCTGTAAACAAGCGAATGGACACTACGTATCTGGTACAGTCTGTTCCTGGATATCAGAAATCACAGCTCCCTCATAACTCAGTAGTAGTGGAGTCTGCTCAAAAGTAGTTGAAGAGAATTCGCCCACGTTCTTCAAACCCCCCAGGGAAAGACCATAGATTTTTGGACTCCCTGGGTAGGAAGATATACCAAGGAGCTATCCTGAACACCAAAATTTCCTCCTATCAACTCTATGACTCAATACCCGAGGAATCTCTGGAAACAAATGCAGAACTTCACTACATCTCTGCCACAACTATATCAGGAAGCAGCCCAGACAATCATCCATAAAGGGCTTGAAGCTGGGAAGCATGAAGTCAGAGCTGCTTACGATAGATTTGAAACAGCTTCTAGGACAGCAGCTTCAGGGATTGCAGCTAGGCATTGGGCGTGGCTTAAGGCCTCTGATCTAAGACCTGAAGTACAGGATAAATTAGTCTATTTACTATGTACTGGGGATAACCTATTCGGTGCAAAGGTCCAAGATGCTGTGGTACAACTGAAGGAGCATTCAGAAACCCTGAGACAACTATCCCTAGTTCCACAGGAACCTGCTCCACAGACATCTCGCCGTCCTTCACGACGTGAACCCAGGCGTCCATTCTATCATCAGAGACGCTGCTACCCTCCAGCATCGAGAGGCAGGTCTACTAGGCCGCAACAACGTTCTCAGTCCAGGCCTTCAACCACTCAGTGTTCCTCCGGGCCACTTATCTGGCAGGCATTCACAATGTAGTGGCGGATCGGCTCAGTCGTCAGTTCCAACCACACGAGTGGTCCCTGGATCCCTCAGTAGTGACCAGGATATTTCAACGTTGGGGACAACCAACAATAGATCTTTGTATCACATCTGAATCACAAAGTGGACAAATTCTGTTCTCTACACAGACAGAAAAACCAACCAGCCAAGGACGCCTTTGCTCGCCCTTGGAACTCAGGCCTTCTATAAGCGTATCCTCCAATACCGCTCATAACCAAAACTCTAGTGAAGCTACAACGGGACCATGATACGCATAGCCCCATATTGGCCTCGACAAGTTTGGTTTCCCACACTTCTAGACCTCTGTCAGGGATCCAATTCGTCTAGGATTAGCTCCCACTCTCATAACTCAGGATCAGGGTCGGTTGCGCCATCCCAACCTTCAATCCCTATCCCTGACAGCATGGATGTTGAAAACTTGATTTTACAACCACTCAATCTTTCATCTAATGTATCTCAAGTGCTTATAGCTTCACGTAAAACTCGCAGCACCAATCCACATGCCGCTAAAATCCCCATCATTTTGGATTTCCTGCAAAATGGGCTCCAGAAGAGTCTGTCCCTCAATTCAATCAAGGTTCAGGTGGCAGCGCTATCCTGCTACGGCCCCAGGAGTGACGGCAACAGCATTGCCACACACCCAGACGTTTCACGTTTCCTGAAAGGAGTCAAACACATTCGCCCGCCACTGAAGTGGCCAGTGCCCTTGTGGAACCTCAACCTAGTTTTGGAATTCCTAGTGGGACCTGCCTTCAGACCCCTCCGAGGCCTGTCCCTCCGTTTGTTAACCTTGAAGATGGTGTTCTTGCTGGCCATATGCTCAGCGCGCAGCATCTCAGAGCTTCAAGCGCTGTCCTGCCGCGATCCGTTTCTCAGAATCACTCCAGGGGCTATCCATCTTCGCACAGTTCCCTCCTTCTTACCCAAAGTAGTCTCACACTTCCACCTCAACCAAACCATATCCTTGCCAACCACGGAAGGTTTGAAGAAGTCAGAAGAAGGTCGAATACTTCGCCATCTCGACATCGGCAGGCTGCTGTCCAGATACCTGGAAATGTCAGAAGCAGTACGAAAGATGGACCACCTGTTCGTCCTTCACAGCGGGAAGAAGCAAGGGGAAGCGGCCTCACGGGTGACCATTGCCCGCTGGATCAAAGAAGTTATCAAGGCGGCCTACGTAGAAGCGGGAAAACCACCACCTCTGCGGGTCAAGGCTCACTCTACCAGAGCTCAAGCGGCCTCCTGGGCAGAAACTAGGATGCTGTCGCCGGCAGAGTTATGCAGAGCAGCAACGTGGTCCTCCCTCCATACCCTCTCCAGATTCTACCGTCTGGACGTCCAGGCCAGGGAGGACACAGCTTTTGCAAGGGCAATCCTAAACGGACCTCGGGCAGCCTCCCACCCAGTCCGGGAGTAGCTTTTGTACATCCCATTTGTAATGAGTCCATCTGCTACACGCTAGGAAATGGAGAGATTACTTACCTGATAATCTCGTTTTCCTTAGTGTAGACAGATGGACTCAGCATCCCGCCCGGCTGCCGATACTCATGGGAATTCACCGACTCAAGGTAAGCCATGTTTTCTTACATAGGGCTTCCACCCTGCCGGGTGTCGACGCCTTCCGGTTGAGAACACTGGCGGTCTCCAGCTACTATCAATCGGTCAGGTTAATCATGTTTGGTTAATCAATCGGTCAGTCACACATATATCCATGAAGCTTTTGCACGGAAAATTACTGAGTTGCTGCACTTCCTGCAGGGGTATATGTACCACGTGCTGACTTCAGATCCGTCTCCAACTGCTAGCACGAGCACACTATACCCATTTGTAATGAGTCCATCTGTCTACACTAAGGAAAACGAGATTATCAGGTAAGTAATATCTCCAATATAGATGCCTAACAAAGGCTCCTAATTTAAGGCACCTTAAATCAGGTGCTGAGCCTTTTTTGAATATCTGGATCAAAATGTTTTATCATTCTTTAAAGTTAGTAAATATAAGATGAAAAAATAGTCTCTCACCTGTTCTAATGGCTGAAGAGAATTGTTAGATCATTGTACAATCTTTAATATCTAGGTCATTGGTTCAAGTCAGCTTAGCTCAACGGGATCTTTAAAAGATGATTTATGTGAAATGGTTTCAGTCTAATTCTAGGGGAGCATAATAGAAGCATTAACATCACAGCTCCCATCAGATTTCTGCTGCGTGCTGATTTTTGAAAAGGACGTGAGAAGAAAAAGACTCCGGGATAATATTCCAGCAGGGAGAATGATGAGAAACACCCTTTTTGCTGAAGAACTGATATCAGGAATAGGACAGTTTCATTGACAATGAACAGTTAAAAAAAAAAAAACAACCCCCCCCCCCCCCCCGTTCTGAGTTAAGGTGCAGTGATAAAATGTTTTACTTCTTCTGTCTTCAGTTGTTGGTGTGACGATGTCCACATCTTGTGAGATGCGATTTATAGTTTTGTTCTTGACAAATTCTGACAGGACATGGAAAAATTCCTTTGTGACATATATCACTTGTGCTGGTCTAGAGGCACCAGCCTGACTCAAAACATCAGTTCCTGCCAATGAGGGTCAGTTTTATGGTCCTGATAGGCATAGGAAAATCAATAGTAAGTTTCCAGTGATATGCCATGGCAAGGGCTTGTTGTGCAGACTTGTAGTTTCAGCTTTTGTAAAGAAATCCCAGAATCCTTTGTCAGACTTCAACCTGTACTAGAATGTTTTGTCTGACCCATTATTCAAATAATTCAAAGTAAAAATACAAGATGTAGTTTTAAGACAGAGCTGGCAATAGTATGTTTATTTTGTTTAAATGCAAAAATCTTTATATAAAGAAAGAAATTGGGTTAAAAAGAGAAAAATCTGAAATAGGACTAACCAGCAGGACTGAGGTGACCTTGGCAGTGGGTTTTTCAATAGAGTTTGGTGGCTGACTCAGGCCATGGTGACAGATGCTAGGAGCCAAATTTATACACCTTGGAACCCAGAATTTTTCTACCCATATTTGTATGCAATGGAACTATATGATGGGTCACATAAGCCTTCCGTTACCTATTAGTGTTTCCATTGTGATTACATCTTTTGAGAGTGAATATTGTCATTTTCTTCATTTCATAAATTATTGGATGTTTTTAATTAAGAAGATGGCATTTTCTTGTTGTACAAACTTTACAAATCATGTATCTCCTAGCTGATGATTGTGCAATAGGTGAAACTGATTTTGAGCATTTGTTCTAGAAAGGTAACACTCTAAATCTATCAACTCCTCTCATCTGTTGGGGTTCAGTATAAAAATACTGTTCTTATGAATGAATAAGCTTTTGGACACTTAATAGTATAGAGATTGAATTCCCAACTCCCAATATAGTAAGCAAATGGTAGGTTAATGCATCGAGAGTTAAGAGTGTGCAAACTTGAATTAAAATATGCTCAGTCATTTTCATAGGCTATATACACACTTTAACTTGGAAGGAGTTTATGAACACATAAGTAACATCTGGCCTCCAGCCCTGTAGGAAAAGAAAGCATGGAAAGCAGATAGTCACTTTCCTCAAGGCGCTTCTTTTTTTTTGTAATTAACATTTTTTATTAAAGTTTTAGAAATCGTTCAATACATAGAACAGCAAACAATGATTAAAGTTTAACAATCAGCCCCCAACCCTCCCCCCTTTTCCTTTTAGTAGAGCTCTCTAAGCATCAGTACCTGGAAAATAAATGTCATTTAAACAAAACTTTCCGTTCTTTAATCGTTGCACTGCTGTAGCTAGTCATAAGATAGAAATAATTATCAAAGTATAAGCTGCACAATGCTCTATATATGCGAGGTAGGTATGAAATAAAGCAAAAGGCTATCCTGCTCTTTTTGTGCATAAAAATCTAAGAAAGGTTTCCATATTTGCATAAGGGAGGATGTTCGTTTATGCTTAGCAGCCGTTAAGCAGGCAAGTTGGTAGGTGGCACACAATCTTTCTTACAACATCCTTTAATACACAGCACCTGAACTGCCTTCCACCAGGTTGCGACCAAGCCACACGCAGCTATAAACACCTTGTCACAGAGTTTCTGCTGATGTTTGTTTAACCTGGATGGTAGCATGTGTAGTAGGGCTGTCTCAGCAGAAGGAGCTAATGACACTCCCAAGGTCTCACTCAGCCAGGAAAAATACTGTACCCCAAAAAGGTGAAATTCGCAGGCATTCCCACCAGATGTGTAAGTAAGAGCCAGTTTCTCCAATCATGTGCCAACAAGAATCTGAGATGCTTGGGTAAAATCTGTGCAATTTATCTGGTGTTAAATACCAACGGTAAATCATTTTATAGCAATTTTCTTGCAATCTAGCCAAGATAGAGCACCTACTGGCTATATGGCGCTTCTCTTTTTCTGTGCATAAAGAATGATTTATGCACTCAAAAAATGTTTTCAGTGCAGAAAATCATTTTCTATATAGATAGACATGGGTTAATGGAAAGAGTCAACATAGTTTTAGCAAAAGGAAGTCTTCCCTTACCAATCTTTCTAGATTTTTTTTTTTTAAGGTGTAAATAAACATGTAGGTAAAGGTGAACCAGTTGATAATGTGAATTTAGATTTTCAGAAGGCATTTGACAGTCTTCCATGAGACTCAGGAAATTAAAAAATCATGGGGTAGGAGGCAGAGTCCTATTGTGGATTGGTAACTGGTTAAAAGACAGGAAACAGTAAGACTAAATAGTAAACTTTCCAAATGGAGAAAGGTCCACAGGAGTTGGAACTGGAACTTGTGCTGTTTAACACATTCATAAAGAATCTGGATAGGGAAAGTGGAATGAGTTGATCAAATTTGCAGATGACACAAAATTATTCAAAGTTGTTAAAAGAGCAGCAGATTGAGGAAATGCAGAATGACCTTGCAAGACTAGTAGACTGGTCATCTGAATGAAATTTAATGTGGAAAAGTTCAAAGTGATGAACATAGGGAAAAATAATCACATCTACTGGTACACAATGCTGGGTTCTAATTGGAAATCACCACCTTGGAGTCATTTCTCTAGGTAAATAAGGGCAGACTGGATAACAAGTTCACATTTTTCTGTACTCTGCAAATGGAGCCCTTGAATTCTCGGTAATATATTTCCAGAAGGTATTGATAAAGTCCCTTATGAGAGGCATGTCTGGAAATTAAAAGTTCAAAGGAGAGGAATCACTGTCCGTTTGTGGACTGGTAGTTGGTTAAAAGACGGGAAACAGTGGGACTAACTGATCAGTTTTCCCATTGTTGAAAGATAAATAGTGGCGTGCCCCAGAAATCTGTACTGGGCTTGGTGCTGTTTAACACATTCATAAATGAGCTGGAAAATGAGCAACAAGTCAGGTGATCACATTTCCAGATGACACAAAATTATTCAATGCTGTTAATGCACAAATGGATTGTGATGAAGTTCAGAAGGACCTTGTGAGACAGGGGGGGACTGGGCATCTAAAAAGCAGATGACATTTAATGAGGGAAAATGCAAAGTGATGCATACAGGATTATTTTTCTCTGTGCGCAAAATGCTGGGTTTCATTTTAGGAATCACCACCCAGGAAAAGGATCTTGAATCATTGTGGCCAATACATTGAAATCCTCAATGTGTGGCAGTGGTCAAAAAAGCAAATAGAAATTAGGAGTGATTTGGCAAGGAATGAAGAATAAATGGAGAATATCATACCTCTGTATCAATCTATAGTGTGCTTTTCCTTGAGTATTGTGTGCAGTTCTGGTCTCGCCAGCTCAAAAAAGATAAAACAAAACTAGGAAAAGTACAGAGAAGGGCAGCAAGAATGATAAAGAGAATGGATTGACTCCTTTACGTATATAGGAAGCCTAAACAGATTAGAGCTTGGAGAGAAGGTAACTGAGAATGCATTTGATAAAAGGTTTATAAAATCATGAGTGGAGTGGAACAGGTGAATAGGAAACATTTACCTTCCTTATCAGATTGTACTAAGACCAGGGGACACTCCATTAATCTAACAGGTAGCCCATTTAAAAAAAATTATAGAAAGTATTTTTTTTCACTCAGTGCACAGGCTGTGAAATTCTGATGCTAGAGGATGTGCTTAAGGCATATTAGTGTAGATCAATTTAAAGGGGGTTTGGGCAAGTTCCTAGAGAAGTCCATAATTATTAGCCAGGAATACTTAACGTATACATGAGTGACCAACAAGGAAAATACTTCAAATTTTTATATCTGTCGAGTATTTGTGACCTAGATTGGCCACTGTTGGAAATAGGATGTTGGGCTTGATTATCATATGGATGGATTATCCTATGTTCTTATTTATGTAGCATCAAGTAGTTCACTGTATTACTTCTTGATGTTGTTTTTGTGTTCAGGAAGTATCTACTAGATCTGAGCTATTATGTTATGTGATACCTAAATTAATTATGGTTTAATATTTTTTGTTTAGTGTTACACAGTACAGTATTTATTTGAATTCAACTAATTGTTTTATACAACCTATAACCCATTTCAAATAATTAAAACCTGTAGTTTTCCTATAGGAGAAACATGTATTGAAGCAGATAACATAAATGGCAAACACAATTTCCTAGAAAACAAATTTAATTTCTAAACTTCTTAGATCCTTGAAGACCTGGATGAACAGATTTACATCATCAGTTTGCAAGAAGCAGCTCTTCAGAGAAGATTAAATGGTATGTATATAGTGCTATCAAGCTTTTCATATGGTAGCATGCTGTTAGAGAAATGGTGGAAGGAGCTTAACTTGTCTATCCATGAAGATAATTGCTTAAAATAAAAAATTGATACTGATGTATAGCAATGATATGGGGTGCATAAATTGTTTACAGGATTTGAATATAACACAAAACAGGTGGCTGATAACTCATGAATCTGAGAACATACATTATTTGCCTAACCCAGAAGGGAGCTTGTCTGAGGGAAATTTTTTTTTTTTTTTTTGTACTGTTGATTTGATGTCTTCCTAGATGCCTTTCTTCTACCCATGTTACATAGGTGGGTAGTAAAATACTATTTTGTGGCTGAGAAGTTAAGAATAGAGTTAGTCTTGAGTTACTCTTCAGGTTTTGATTCTAGAGAGATACCTTATGTTACTACTCCTTGCTACAAATGGTCTGAGTGATTTCCTAGTTGATTTTAAATTCTGCAATCCCTGGAAATCTCATATGTAAATTTTATATCAGTACGTTTGTCTTTTTTGACACTTTGTTCTATACTTGACTTAATTATTTAGTTACAGCAGGCACAGCCATATCTTTCTTCCAACTGGGCGGACTAATATTGTAATTTATATTTCAACTAATTCTGACCTTGAAAATATCTGTACTGTTAATGTACTATTAAGTTGATCCGCCAGCCCTATACGCCCCAGCTAATTCTAGTTTGGTTTATTTTAATTATATTATCATTTCAATGTTATCAGCTATGTATCATTACTTAAATATGTTGGATTGTAAAGCTTGTTGCTAATTTAATGTTCATTGTAAACCGAGGTGATGTTTGCTAACGAGCTGCGGTATATAAAAATCCTTAAATAAAATCCGTAAATAAATAAATAAATAAATGTGCTTAAGAAAGCAACATCCCCCTCCCCTACTGTCCATTTGGCTCTGCTAGATATTTGTGAGCCCTATGACACTGGCAGTATCCTTGAAGTTAAGAAGTACTTAATAGAGCTATGCAATCATGAGGAGTGGAGATGGGCTTGGCTTAGAGAAATTGCATGGTAAAGGTGAGAATATAGAGATCGGGAAGGATAAGAGGGAGTGGTGACAAATCAAGGTTAGAGGAAGATGAGTTAGGAATTGGAGGGCAAAAGAGCTGCATTTTTATGAGGAAGAAAGAATAAGGTTACGGAAGTACACAGAAGCTAGGAGACTAGCTAGTGTGGGAAGGGTCAGAAAGGGGTTTTTTCCCCTCCACTTTTGTTTTCTCCAGCTGCTTTCAGCTCAGAACTAGGGCTGGGATCTGGCACCATAAGCTTTCATTCACAATTACCTGGGGATTTTCCCCAAATGTATTTCCCTTCCCAAGTTATGTTATTACATTAGTCCAGTTATTGCAGTGATTGTCCAGGGGCCATGCACCAGGGCTCTTTCTGGAACTCTGCAATTATGGGCCTTAAATCTGGCCACAAGGTGTCACTGTTGCATAGTGATTAAGTGATCTTCCCCCTGGGAGCTGCCAATTGCACGTCACCAACCCTAGTCAACACAAGGAGTGGAAGATGAGCTAGAAATTGAATCAAGGTCTCCGCATGGCAGCCAAGGAGCTGAAAAGTTAAGAGAGGATGGGTTGGATACAGGAGGAGAGAGGCTAAAATAACAGGCTTTGTAAGGAACAGAAGAGAGAAGCTTTGAAAAGGTGGAAGAAAAATAGTTTGGGAAGCAGAAAGGGAAAAAGACAGACATTAGGGGGCATCAGAGAGAGACTGAGTTGGGAACAAGAAGAGGCTGAGAGACATGGTAGGGGTAAGCAAGGCAAGAGTCTAGGGGAAACAGGTGGAGGATAGGGAAAAGTGTGAGAGAATGATATGAGGGTTGAATTCAGAAAATTGAGAAGGTCTGTGTGTGTAAGAGAGGAAGAACCAAGCCAGGAATGATAGCAAGGAGAAAAAGGTTCCATGAAAAAATAGGTGATAGGACGAAGAAAAATTAAAAGGTAACTTGTGGAAGGAGGGAGGGAGAGAGGAGTGTGTTTGGGTGCATGATTAGGAGGAGAGGAAGACTGGCTTGGTGGAGAGAGAGAGGCTGAGGAGAAGAAGAAATAAACTGAAAGAAGCAAGATGCAGGATGCTTTAAAGAGGTTAGAAAGAAGAATGAGTTGGGAAGAGGAGAGGCAGCATTGAGGCACATATTTAGGGAGAACAAGAAATAAGCATTGGTTGGGGGGGGGGGGGGGGTGCGAAACACAAACAAGACTATTTGAATAGATTGGAGGAGTCTGCCCAAAGAGTTTTAAAAAAATTTAAAGTAAAATGAGATGTTGAGAGAAAAAAAATCCCTTGAAAAGAAAAATGAAAAAAAGACAACACAGGAAAGAAGGAATAGAATACAGAATAAAAGCATAAATTGGGAAACAGTTTGGAAAAATATTCAAATAGTCTCATTCAAAATGATATCATATATCACTGGCATATGCATTAGAACCTAGCAGCTTCTGTCTCCTCCTAGGGCATGGACAGGTAAATCTTGTCCTTGACCCATAAATGAGTCTCATTTTCAGGATATCTGCACTGAATTTTCATGAAAAATATTTGAATAATTTGATCTAGGAGCCTGGCAAATTTACATGTTTGTTACCCTAAAAACTAGACCTCCAGGTGAGAGTCTGACTTGATCGAATCTTACCTGAGGAGGGGAGTGCTAGCTTCTGAAAGCTAGTCAAGAAATGTACTAAGTTATTCCATTAAAAAGATGGTATATATATTTTTTTTGTTTTTATTTAACCTTTATTTCCATGTGTTTAAATGGATGAAGACTGAACACAGCGACCACACTGCTTGATCAATCAAACATGAAGAGCTTCTGGTTCTCAGAGAATGAGTCTGATCTCTGGAGGCTAGAGTGACAGACCTGGAGGAACTGAGGCAGTCAGAGAGGTACATAGAAGAGACATTCAGGGACACAATAGCCAAGTCCCAACTTTAGTCTGGTAGCCCTGGTGCAGTCTTAGAAGAGGAAGGTCTCCTGGTTGGAGAATATCATTCTGGTGCACCAAGAGGTGATCCTGTAGCAAGGACCTGCTCTCTAGGATGTATCATCCTCACACTGAGGATGTGTCTCCTAGAGCTACTGCCCAGTAAGAAAGGGTTAGTCAATTGTCACAGTTGGTAATTCAATTATTAAGAATGTAGGTAACTGACTGGCAGGTGGACGTGAGGATCACCTGGTAATATGCCTACCTGGTCTGAAGGTTGTGGACTTCATGTGTCACCTAGATAAGATTTTAGACAGTGCAGGGAGGAGCAGGCTGTCGTGATATGTGGGCAACGACATAGGAAAATGTGGGAGGGAGGTTCTGGAAGCCGATTTTAGGTACAAAACTGAAATCCAGAACTCCAGTATAGCATTTTCTGAAATGCTCCCTGTTCCTCGCGTAGATCCTCAGAGGCTGGCAGAGATCTGAAGTCTCAATGCGTGGATGAGATGATGGTGCAAGGAAGAGGGATTCGGTTTTGTAAGGACCTTGGCAACCTTTTGGGGAAGGAGTAGTCTTTTCTGAAGGGACGGGCTCCACCTTAACCAGGGTGGAACCAGGCTGCTGGCGCTAACCTTTAAAAAGTTAGAGCAGCTTTTAAACTAGAACAAAGAAGAAAGCCGGCAGTTGCTCAGCAGCGCATGGTCCAGAGGGAGTTATTTTCGAAGGATACTAATAGAACAGTGTATCCCAACAGTGAGGTTCAAATAAAAGCAAAAGTAGTCCATGAGTCTATAAGTAAAGAATCACCTGAGCTAAAAGATTCCAAATTATCCCTGTCAACTGAAAAGCAGGTTGTTAATTCAAATAAAAACTTACTTTGAAATGTCTTTATTTATTTATTTATTTATTTATTTATTTATTTAAGTTTTTTTATATACCAACATTCAAGACAGTAGTCCCATCATGCTGGTTCACAAGAAACAGGGGTGCAATAAACTTTACAATTTGAACAATGGTGCAGAAAAGTAGTTACATGTAACAGGGAATCAATAACTAGGAGTAAGAAGGAAAATGAAGATCAATGCCAGCGCTCCGCTCCGCTCCGCTCCGCTGGCATTGACCAATGCCAGCGCTCCGCACTGTTAACCCGCATTTGGACGAGCGTTTTCGACATGCTGGCTTTACCCCTTATTCCCTCTGGACCATGCGCTGCTGAGCAACTGCCGGCTTTCTTCATTGCAAATGCATGTTGATGGCCCTATTAGTCATTCCCGCTCGATATAGTAAGTAAAATGTGCAGCCAAGCCCCACATTTTACTTTAAGAAATTAGCGCCTACCCAAAGGTAGGCGTTAATTTCTGCCGGCACCAGGAACGTGCACAGAAAAGCAATAAAAACTGCTTTTCTGTGCACCCTCCAACTTAATATCATGGTGATATCATGGTGATATTAAGTCGGAGGTCCCAAAAGTTAAAAAAAAAAAAAAAGTTAAAAAAAAAAAAGTTACAAATTAAAAAAAAAAAGAAAAGTAAAATTAGCTCGCAGCTCACGGGTTGAAAACCGGACGCTCAATTTTGCCAGCGTCCGGTTTCCGAACCCGTGGCTGTCAGCAGGCTCGAGAACTGACGCCGGCAAAATTGAGCTTCGGCTGTCAAATCCGCAGACAACTGCCGCTCTTGTCCAAAAAGAGGCGCTAGGGATGCGCTAGTGTCCCTAGCGCCTCTTTTTACCGTGGGCCCTAATTTATTTTTCTTTACTGTATCGCACGCACAGGACACTGGCCTGTGCACACGCTGGGAGAGCGAGTGCTCTCCCACTCTCCCGCGAACTTTACTGTATTGACCTGTAAGATGGGAGAGTTAGTGTACAGCAGTGAATGATGAGAGAGACTTAATTGGCATCTGAGACATGGTGGAAGGAGGATAACCAATGGGATAGTGCTATTCTAGGGTACAAATTATATCTCAATGATAGGGAGGAACAAGTTGGGGCGGGGTGGGTGGCACGTTTATGTCGGAGATGGCATGGAGTCCAACAGGATAAAGAAACCTGCAAGAGACTAAATACACAATAGAATCTTTATTGGTAGAAATCCCATGTGTGTTGGGGAAGAGTATAGCGATAGGGAGTATACTACCGTTCACCTGGCCAAAATGATGAGGATGATGAAATGCTAAGAGAAATTAGGAAAGCTAACCAAATTGGTAGTGCAGTAATAATGGGAGATTCAGTTTCCCCAATATTGACTGGGTAAGTATAACATCAGGACATGCTAGAAAGATAAAGTTCCTGGATGGAATAAATGACAGCTTTATGGAGCAATTGGTTCAGGAACTAATGAGAGAAGAAGCTATTTTAGATCTAATTCTTAGTGGAGCTCAGGATTTGGTGAGAGAGGTAAGAGACCGCTTGACAATAGTGATCATAACATGATCAAGTTTGAATTAATGACTGGAAGGGGGACCATAAGTAAATCCACAGCTATAGCGCTAAACTTTCAAAAGGGAAACATTGATAAAATGAGAAAAACAGAAAAAACTGAAAGGTACAGCTACAAAGGTTAAACATGTGTAACAGGCATTGGAGATTGTTAAGAAAAAAGAAAAAAAAATCTTAGAAGTGCAGTCCAGAAATATTCCATGCATTAAGAAAGATGGAAGGAAAACCAAACAATTGCCAGCTTGGTTGAATGGTGAGGTGGAAGAGGCAACTTTAGGAAAAAGATCTTTCTTCAAAAATTGGAAGAAGGATCCATCTGAAGAAAACAGGAAAAAGCGTAAGCATTGGCAAGGTAATTTGTAAAACATTGATATGAAAAGCTAAGAGAATTTGAAAAGAAGTTGGCCATAGAGGCAAAAACTCATAATAAACACCTTTTAAAATATATCTGAAGCAGGCAGCCTGCAAGGAAGTCGGTTGGCCCGTTGGAGGATTGAGGAGTTAAAGGGGCACTTAGGGAAGATAAGGCCATTGCAGAAAGACTAAATGGATTATATGCTTCAGTGTTAACTGATGAGGAAGTTGGGGGGGATAACCATTCTGGAGACAATTTTCAAGGATGATGATTGAGATGAACTGAGCCAAATCACAGTGTACCTAGAACATGTAGTAGGCCAGATTGACAAACTGAAGAGTAGCAAATTATCTGTACCAGATGGTATACACCCTAAGGTTCTGAAAGAACTAAAAAGTGAAATTTCAGACCCTTTACAAGTAATTTGTAACTTCTTATTAAAATCATCCGTTGTACCTAAAGACTTGAAAGGTGTTTGCTGTAACCCCGAAATTTAAAAAGAGATCTAGAGGTGATCTGGGAAACTGTAGACTGGTAAGCCTGATTTCAGTCCTGGGAAAAATCATGGAAACTATTATAAAGAGTAAAATCAAGAACATATAGATAGACATGGTTTAATGGTACATAGCCAGTATGGATTCACCCAAGGGAAGTCTTACCTCACAAATCTGTTACATTTGTTTTTGAAAGGGTGAATAAAAATGTGGATAAAGGTGAGCTGTTGGATGTGGTATATTTGCATTTTCAGAAGGCATTTGACAAAGTCCCTCATGAGAGGCTCCTAAGAAAACTAAAAAGTTAAGGGATAAGAAGTGATGTCCATTTGTGGATTGCAAACTGGTTAAAAGTCATGAAACAAAGAGTTGGATTAAATGGCCTGTTTTCACAATGGAAAAAGGTAAACAGTGGAGTGCCTTAGGGATCTGTACTTGGACCTGTGCTTTTTAATATATTTATAAATGATCTGGAAAAGGGTACAAAGAATAAGGTGATCAAATTTGTAGAGGAGACAAAATTATTCAAATTAGTTAAATCAGAAACAGATTGTGATAAAATGCAAGAGGACCTTGCAAGACTGGAAGATTGGGTGTTCATATGGTAGATGAAATTTAATGTGGACAAGTGCAAGGTGATGCATATAGGGAAAAATAATCTATGCTGTAATTACAAGGTTAGGTTCCATATTAGGAGTTACCACACAGGAAAAATATCTGGACATCTTAATTGATATTACATTGAAACTGTCAACTCAGTGTGCTCTGGCAGTCAAAATAGCAAACTGAATGTTAGGAATTATTAGGAAGGGAATGGCAAAACAGGATGCCATAATGCTTCTGTTTCATTCCATGGTGAAACCACACCTAAAACACTGTGTTCAATACTGGGCATGGCATCTCAAAAAAGATATAGCTGCACTGGAGAAAGTACAGAGAAGGGCAACCAAAATAAGGGGCATGGAATGGCTCCCCTATGAGGAATGGCAAAAGAGGTTAGGGCTGTTCATCTTGGAGAAGAGACAGCTAAGGGGGGATATGATAGAGGTCTACAAAATCATGAAAGGACTTGAATGAGTAAATATGAATTGGTTATTTACTCTTTTGGATAATATAAGGACTAGGGGGCACTCTTCCATTTTCCATTTTCAAACATAAATAGATATTCTTTAACAGTAGCATTCTGCCCTGTGCCCAATCTTATTGCAATCTGTGACTGGCTGGAAGTCTCACCGAGCTGAAGATCTCCATTCTGCTGCATCTGGGGGTACTCTCAAAACTGAGCTCAACAAAACACCACATCTAGGGGAGATGAAGCAATACTTCCCCTCCTTATTGTAACTCTTAAGGTTAAAATCAATAACAAAGAATCCACTCGCACTAACTCCCCATTCGGAGTCCCCCAAGGCTCCTCATTATCGCCCACTCTGTTCAATATCTACCTACTCCCTCTCTGCCATTTACTCTCAAAATTAAATCTGAAGTTCTACATATATGCAGACGACGTTCAAATTTTAATCCCCATATCTAATTCACTGGATTCAGCTCTCAAAACATTGGATTCTCACTTGCAAACGATCAACCTCTACCTTTCAAGCCTCAACCTAGTGCTTAACACTAACAAGACAGTACTCCTGCTCATCACCCCAGAAGGTAGTCCCTTCCATCAAAAGCTACACACCAACACAAATTTCCCACGCAAGAGACCTTGGAGTCATAATAGTCACCTGAGCCTAAAGAAATTTATAAACCACACTACAAAGGAGTGCTTCTACAAGCTACAGGTACTCAAAAAAAACTCAAGCCGCTTCTCTTCTATCATGATTTCAGATCGGTCCTCCAAGCCATCCTGTTCTCTAAGGTCAATTACTGCATCTCCATCTTGCAAGGTCTTCCTGCTACTACAATAAAACCCCTCCAGCTACTTCAAAACGTGGCGGCGAGAATCCTGATGAATACTAATCGGAGAGAACACATCTCTCCCATATTAAAAGATCTTCATTGGCTCCCAGTAAACTTTAGGATTCTACATAAATCACTTATAATCATTCACAAAAACATTCACCAACAGACGCCTCTTGACCTGCTACACCCTCTCAAACTTCACTCTACAGCCAGACCCTTAAGGGAAGCCTACAAAGGATCTTTACACATTCCTCCAATCAAAGCGGTGCACCACTCAAATATCAGAGACAGGGCATTCTCAACAATAGGTCCCTCCATCTGGAACGCCATGCCCCTGGACCTCAGGCAGGAAACCTGTCTCCTAACTTTTAAAAAGAAACTCAAGACATGGCTTTTCGGTCGAGCCTTTCCCTGTTCTTAGTCCAATAGCTTGACTCAGAACTGTTCCCATCTCCACTGTAATTAAACAAGCACTAAGACACACTAATACGTCATAACGACATTGGCTCCTTTGCCTCCCTCCCACACCCTCACCTGTATATAGTATATTATCTCTGTTCTCCCCCCTTTATTTTCCTATCCCCAGTTTTTGCTCCCTTGTTATAATGTAACTTTATGCTTCATCAAATTTTGTCTTTTGTTAATTGGTTATGGTTAACTGCTTGTTCGATGTAAACCGAGTTGATTTGATTTGTATCAAAGTCTGTATATAAAAGCCTTAAATAAATAAAATAAATATTGATTTTGTAAAAAAAACAGAGCAAAAAGAAATACAAGAAAAGTTGTTGCAAATGCAAACAGTATACACTGGTATGTACTTACAGCTAATTAAGTCCACATTGTGGGAGATCATATTAAGAAAGAAACTTAAACAAGAGTTTCAGTAACAGGAAACCTACAAGATTATTTATCATGGCCTATTCCTATGGACTATGGGACTATGATGCTGGAGCATTCCTGTTTTTAGAAAATCTTCCAATTGAACCAGGTCAAAGAAAATAAACTTATAATTTCTATATTTTACAATACCATTGCAAGGAAACTGTAAAACAAAACTTACATCCAAAGTGATTATTCTTGGAAAGAAACATTTTTCTTCCTTAGCTATGTTTCCTTCAACATCAGGAAACACAGCTATCTTTTGTTCAAGAAACTTTTCCTACTGTGGAAAAACAATTTTAATATCAATTGTTTGTCAGATTCAAAATTTAAAGATAAACTACACAGTGGCCCTACCTGTAACTTCAGACGGAGACTGCTCAAGACAAGCAGTAAGATCTAAAGATTCAGCAGGTTTAATATATGTCTAACATTTTGAGCAGAGATATTAGTAAAATGAACTGGCAAACAGAAAACCCTCTCAAATTCAGAGTAGCCTCATTTAGAAAGCTTTAAATTATCAACATAAAATTTTCTACTAGGTAAATCAAATTAATGCGGGTGAAATTGCATACGATTCCCAATGTATAAATGTACATAGAAATATGCTAAATGAGTCAGAAATTTCACAAAAATGGAAACATACATCTCAAACACTTTTATTACAGCTTCGCACAAAAAATACAAAATATATAACTTTAAATCTAAAAAATCAATCATTCCACATCCATAACACATTCATACCTAAAACCACCAAGTACAAAAGCATCTATATGTATTATGGTAACTTACATCAATGTAATGACATTGTTTACAAAAAATGAACACCACGTCAATGTTTACCCTAATTTCCTAAAATTAGCACAACTTTTTCAAGGTCTATCACTACAAAACGTTTACTTGATATATGGATTATTCTAATAATAAATAATGTTGCTGTCCTCTACTGTAATAACCCACGGATTTTTATTTCAAAATTTCACTTTTACAACAGTACAAAGATATAGTCTTCTTTCAAATGTCTGTTCTTATTATAGCAGCTCAAAGATTTCTTACTCCCAAAATTTCCAATTTCTCCAAATTTGTATTCTTTTATGGCAACTCAAAAACGCTTCTTTAAAGTTTTTGTCCTTATTGTGGCAACTCAAAGATTTTAGTACTCCCAAATCTCCGTTCCCTCCGGATTTCTATTCTTTTATCGCAATTCGAAGATTTTTCTGCTTCCGAATTTCTGTTACCTACAAGGGACCCTCGTTTCGCCCATTCGGGCTTCCTCAGGGGAAACATACACACCTAAATATTCAAAAAAACACTAATGTGAAATACCAAATACCTAATACCCATATCTAATAAATACTATTTCCTAGCGTGTAGCAGATGGACTCAGGACCAATGGGTATAGTGTACTCCTGATAGCAGTTGGAGATGGATCAGATTTCAATCTGACCTCAGCCCTAGTACATATACCCCTGCAGGAAGTGCAGCTCTTCAGTATTTTCCGTCTCCATAGCAGTTAGGGACTCTATGCACGCTCGCACAGCGTTAGAGTAATTTTACCAAAGAAAACCAAAATAAGAAGAAATCCTACCTCTACAGACGAGCCCCGCTCTCCTGCGGTGACACCCATTGGGTCCCACCCCAGTTGAGAATTCCCGAGGTGATTTCCACAATCCCTCAGAGGTAAGCCTCGGTCTGGCGGCCGACCCTCGGCGGGGACCTAGCCCCCGACATCGGGTGAGGCTGAGAGGCAGCGGGTGTAACCTAGAGTGCGGCGGTGAAGGTATTTTCCCTCTCCCCCCGCAGCCGGAGACCGCCCAGAATGAGAACGGGAAGCGCCGAGACAAGGTAAGGTAGAAATCTATTTAAAATCCCCCGTCTCTGAAGCTCGAGGAGTCACACAGGTCGCAGCCGGGACCAGTGCCACCGGGTTGATCTGCCCTAGCAGGGCTAGACCCCGGTCAGATCAGAGAGTCCTCCCACGTGGAGACCCTCCTCCACGTGGGAGGAGGGTCTCCATATTGTCCGCGTGGTCGCCATTACCATTTTGATCTGTTCGCCGCCCTGTCCGCTATTCCGATCCGTGCGCACAGAGGCGAGCCATGCGCACAAATACCTTGTGCGCCTAAGTACCGTACGCACAAGCGACGCGCATAGCCAAGCGCTTACTGTGCCGGGCGCATAACTTCGATCTGTGCGCAGAACAGCATGCACATCTCCCTGAGCGTGCACTAAACCTACGCGCACAACTTCAACGCATCGGAGCGTACAACTGTATCTTATACGCACAAGCCATGGCACCACCGGGAAAGAAACTCAAGGCTCAGGGCCTTTGCCCAGCATGCTACATTAAAACTGCACAGCATGAGGAGGCCACGGCCCTGTGTATACAGTGCGAAGAGGCCCTAGGGGATCCAACTCATGGCCCTCCCCAGCCGGTACCGGGTTCTAGCCTCTCCAACAGTGCGCCGGACCTAGCATTGCACAGCTGGACCCCCCCTCAAACAGGGCTCCCCAGGGACACGGCTCCCCTTAGTCTAGACCCAGAATCTATTTCCTGGGTGGAATTCTTCAAAGGTCTGCATACCTTCGTCCACATGCAACTGGGGCCTCCTATAATACGGCCTCAAGCTCCACCAGAGGACCTCAACATCCCGGGGACCTCTATGCCCAGAGAAGTGATCCCACCGCCCAGAAGCCCCACCTTCAGGGACATGGGAACTCTGATGAGGATTCAGAACCCCTGGAGGAAGGGGAACTCCCTCCCGGGACAGCCCCACCGAACCATGTGACGCTTCTTCACCAAGGACGAGCTTCCAGACCTGGTCACACACAGCTTAAAAGAGCTTGCTATCCCGGGCACAAGCACCTCAGGGGAACCTAAGACGAACCCCCTACTAGAGGGACTCCGTCAGACCTCCCGTCATTTCCCACTATTACAAGCTGTCCAGCAACTAATTGACCTAGAATGGGATGCCCCGGAAACTATGTTCAAAGGGGAGGCAGGCTCTGGCAGCCATGTACCCTCTGGACCCAGCCGCCAAAGATCTCCTGGCATGTCAGAGAGTGGAAGCCATGGTCTGCGCGTTTTCGAAGCACACTACTATCCCAGTGGAGGGAGGAGCAGCACTCAAAGATGCTCAAGACAGACATCTGTCCACTATGTCTCTACAGATCGTGGCCTGCTGTGCCATGGTGACACGCGCCTGCTTATCACAGACCAGGAACAACACTCCTGGGGAAGGCCTGGGACCAGCAGTATCATTCCTCGTGGATGCTGCTTCTGATCTGGTGCGCACCTGTTGTGTCCGTCGCTGTCCGTCTCTACTCCGCCCACCTTACCCTCGTTGGCGACTCCCTCCGGGGTTGATGGAAGGCTAGCTACTGCGGTGTCCTCCTCCGGCGTCCCCGAACCAGCTCGATGCTGCAAGTCGCCATGTTGACCAGATGCCTAAGGGTGTGCGCTTGCGCGGCCCGACTGATGTACCGGCATTGGCGCCGTCATCAGCTCCATATATTTAAGGTCTCGCTAACAAGACGAGTTAGCAAGAGCATTCACTATGTTCGGGTATCGCTGCGGATGGGATTCGCTTTCCGCAAACCTAGCTACTCTGCCTCCTCGGACTTCACTAGAGATACCTGTTCCTCGGGGGGGGCCCTCGCTCTCTCTTTTTCTTTTCAGGTCGCAGTCCGGAACCGGTACTCGCTCCTCGAGAGCCCATGTCCCGGACCAGCTCCTGAATACCACTTCTGCTAAGAAGTCATCGCGGCTTACAACATTAGTGAGTTTCCATCTATCTCTTAGAGCTTTCCTTGGGACCAGGTACTCCTCGAGGGCCTACTGCATTCCAACTCCTGGGCTGCCTTAAGAGACTATGGTGTGAGTGTTATCATCAAGGACTTGTTCCAGAACTCTGCATATACTATCTACTCACTTTCTTTGTTTCTCTACAGCTCAGTTACCTTGGGATTGCTGTTCCAATACCTGAGGGACTACAGCCCAGCTGGGCGCTTCCATCTCACTCCTGCCACCTTTGGTGGTTTAATATATTGCTTACTAAGAAGTCTTTGATGTTATAAGCAACAGTGAGTTTCTGTCTATCTCTGAGCTTTCCCTGGAACCAGGTACTCGCTCCTCGAGGGCCTAATGCATACGAACTCCTGGACTGCCTCAAGAGACGATTGTGTAAGTGTTACCATCAAGGACTTGTTCCTGAATTCTGCATGTTTTGCCTACTCACTTTCTTAGTTTCTCTACAGCTCAGCCACCTTGGGATCGCTGTTCCAGTTCCTGAGGGACTACAGCCCAGCTGGGTGCTTCCAGCTCACTACTGCCAACTCTGGTGGTTTAATATATTGTCTAATAAAAGAACTAGTGTGTGTCTGTCTCCTACACTAAGCCTGACCAGTGGTCCCTCTCGGGAGCTCCCCCGAGGGCGTGGTCACCTGCCACTGGTCCAAGGATCCACCCACAACTATTCTAAATAATAAAAGATTGCTATCTCTCAGATTTAACAACAGAGCTCTAATAACAGATTGCTAATTCCCAGCTTTAACAACAGAGCTTTAATAACAGCACCGCAGCTAGAGGAGTGTCATCCGCCAAGGCAGCCAGAAGACAACTCTGGCTCCAAAACTGGTCGGCCGACGCATCTTCCAAAACGAGACTCACAAGGATGCCCTTCAAGGGAACCCTTCTGTTCGGGAGTGAACTAGAGAATCTAGCCAACAAATGGGGCGAGTTCCCACTGCCGCAGCTACCGGAGGACAGGAATGAGAGAAACCAGCGACCCTTCCCCCGAACTTCCAGGGGCAGAGGATCACAGCGCTTCAATCCATATAGAAGCACATATCAAGCCACCCGCCCCGCAGGCCGGAGCCAGTCCTCTCGGAACAAGCATGACAAAAGGGGAGCCAGCTCGGGCCCAGGCCCCAGCCGCACCCCACCCCACAATGAAAATCAGCTGACCCATCCAAAGGAGGAAGCCATAGGGGGCAGGCTTGCCCTATTCTACCAAAGATGGGTCAAGATAACTTCAGACAAGTGGGTCCTAGCCATCATTCGAGAGGGATATTACCTGGATTTCCACCACCTCCCTCCAGACAGATTTGTGGAATCCCCCTGCCACGACCCTTCCAAGAGGATGGCAGTGGAAGCTACACTGACTAGACTACTAGCTTTAGAGGCTATAATACCGGTGCCTCCGCAACAAGTAAATACTGGACATTATTCCATCTATTTTATCGTTCCCAAGAAAGAAGGAAGGTTCAGGCTCATCCTGGACCTCAAGTCTGTCAACCGTCACCTGGAGATTCCTCGCTTCCGCATGGAAACCCTACGCTCGGTAACAAAGGCGATACAACTGGGAGAGTTCCTTACATCCCTGGATCTGTCGGAAGCCTACATACACATTCCGATCCATCAAGAGCATCAGCGTTTTCTACGCTTCACGATCCTGGACCGTCAGTACCAGTTCCAGGCACTACCATTCGGATTAGCCACAGCACCCTGGACGTTTACCAAGATCATAATGGTGGTGGCAGCAACACTGAGGAAGGAAGGAATCTGCGTACACCCTTACCTAGACAATTGGCTGATCAGGGTGAAATCCCCAGAGGAAAGCCACCAGGCGACCAACAGAGTCAAAACTTTGCTGGAGAGCCTCGGGTGGGTGGGCAACACAAACAAGAGCTGTCTGCAGCCCTCCCAATCTTTAGAATTCTTGGGAGTCCGGTTCGACACCAAACAAGACAAGGTCACCAGACACCGACAAGGAGATGGAAATTGATGACTCGGTTGCGAACCCTGTTGAGCGAGCTTCGCTCCACAGCATGGGACTACCTACAGGTCCTCTGCCTCATGGCATCCACACTGGAAGTAGTGCCATGGACAAGAGCTCATAAGGGACCCCTACAGCGCTCACTACTATCACGATGGAATCCACTGTCCCAGAACTGCACCATACGCCTTCAGCTCCCGGACAAAGTCCGGACCCAACTACGATCTGAACCAGGGAGCGAGTCTATCCTCAACATCCTGGATCCTGCTCACCACGGGCGCCAGCCTACGAGGATGGGGAGCACACTGCCAGGAGCTGACCGCTTAGGGACAATGGAACAAAGAAGAGACGGGGTGGAATATCAATCGCCTAGAGGCCCGGGCAGTCAGACTAGCCTGCCTACGGTTCGGTCACAGAATCAGAGACAAGTCAGTTAGAGTAATGTCGGACAATGCCACAACAGTGGCCTACATCAACTGTCAGGGAGGAACCAGAAGCCAACAGGTGTCACTAGAAATAGACCCCCTAATGTCATTTATTTATTTATTTATTTCAAATTTTTATATACCGGCATTCGAGACAGCAGTCACATCATGCTGGTTCACATAAAACAGGGGTGCATAGAAAACATAACTATAACAAAGGTGCTGAAAAGGCAGTTACATATAACAGGGTGATAAGAACTTGGATGAGAAGGAAGAGAAAGGATAGGTTATTAAATTACATATGTAAAACAATAGAATGGATAACCAAGGTGTAGTTGGAGATTAGTTGACTATGTTGGCATCCGGGAAGGCTTGTAAGAATATCCAGGTCTTTAGTCTTTTTTTGAAGGTTGAGATGCAAGGTTCTGTTCTGAGATTTGAGGGGATGGAGTTCCATAACGGAGGGATGGCTGTAGAGAAGGCCCGGTCTCTTAGTGTGCAGTGTCTGGTAGATTTGGACGGTGGTACCTGTAGCGATCCCTTGTATGCATCTCTTGTCGGTCTTGATGAGTTGTGTAGTCGGAGGGGGATCTGTAGGTCGATGGGAGCCAGTTGGTGGGTGATTTTGTATGTGGTAAGAATGGCCTTGTATATTATTCTAAAGTGTATAGGTAGCCAATGGAGGCTCTTTAGAATGGGGGTTATGTGGTCCCTTCTCCTGGTATTTGTCAGAATTCGTGTAGCTGCATTTTGCACCATCTGGAGCGGTTTAGTGTATGAAGCGGGAAGGCCGAGTAGGATGGTGTTACAATAGTCTAATTTTGAAAAAATAATTGCTTGTAGAATGGTTCTAAAATCTTGGGCATGGAAAAGAGGTCTAATTCTTTTCAGCACTTGTAGTTTGTAGAAACAGTCTTTGGTGGTTTTGTTAATAGTGGCTTTGAAATTCAGGCGATTATCAATTAGGACTCCTAGGTCTCTCACTTGTGTGATTTTTGGCGTGGCTTGTTGTGCAGAGGTGATGGTGTTATTTTCTGAGGCGATGAGCAGGAGTTCAGTTTTGCCGGAGTTTAATACCAAATTTAAGCTGGTGAGGAGGAGTTTAATTTTTTGAAGGCATGTATCCCAGTAAGCCAGAGTTATTGTGAAGGAATCCTTAATGGGTATCAGGACCTGGATATCGTCCGCATAGAGGTAGTGTTTGAGGTTGAGGTCGGTGAGAAGTTGGCATAATGGTATAAGGTAAATGTTAAATAAAGTAGGAGACAGGGAGGACCCCTGTGGGACTCCTACTGACGACGGATGTTGAGAGGATTCTTTGTTCTGTATCTTGACCTTGTATCCTCTATTGCTGAGAAATGATATGAACCAAGATAGTGCTGTGCCTGAGATGCCTATGGAGGCTAACTGGTTAATGAGTAAGGCATGATTGACGGTGTCAAAGGCTGAAGAAAGGTCCAGTAGGATCAGTAAGAAGGCTTGCCCTTTATCGAGGCCCAGGATGAGGTGATCCGTTAAGGAAATGAGGAGGGACTCCGTGCTTAGTGTTTTGCGGAAACCGTATTGTGATGGGAATAGGAGGTGGTTTTCTTCAATGTAGTTTGAGAGTCGGGTGTTCACCAGTTTCTCCATAATCTTAGCTATGAAGGGGAGGTTGGCGATAGGTCTGTAGTTGTTTGGGTCATTAGGATCTAGATTAGGTTTCTTCAGTAATGGTTTGAGAGAGGCCAATTTTAGGTCATCTGGGTAAGAACCTTGTGTTATTGAGCAATTTATGATGTCTGACAGGGATTTGGAGATGGAGTCAGGAATTGATAGAAGCAATTTCGAGGGGATGTGGTCCGAAGGGTGAGAAGATGGTTTCATTTTCCGTAGAATACCTTGGATCTCGATGGAAGAAGTTAGTTCCAGTTCTTCTAAGCGGGAATTTTTGAAGGTAGTCTGAGGTGGTATAGAAGTAGATGCGGTGTTAGAGGGCAGCTGAGTTAGAAGTTTGCTGATTTTGTTATTGAAAAATAGCGCTAGTTCTTCCGCTTTAGATTTGGCTTGGTTGAGAGTGATTTCTGATGAGTTTATTTGAGTGAGGTTGGAGACGTAGCTAAAGAGGGCTTTAGCGTCGAAGATTAGGTGGTGGATCTTGGATGCATAGTGGTTCCTTTTGGATCTTAATGTATTGGATTTGTATTGGTGAAGAGTAGATTTATAGGTAGATAGAGTGATGGTGCATGGGTTTTTACGCCATTTAGCCTCATTTTGTCTTAGCAATAATTTAAGCTTTCTTAGCTCTAGAGTAAACCATGGTTGTCTTTTGGACGAGTTGGGGTGAGGTTTTTTTGTTGTTAGGGGGCATAGCTTGTTGGCTATCGATTCCGTGATGTTGTTCCAAGATCGAAGCGCTGAATTCGGGTTGGTGAAGTCTACTTGGGTGAGATGTGATAATAAGTGATTGCTAAGATCTTCTGTGGTGCATGTTTTCCTGTAAGTAAAGCAATGTGAGGGTATGCGAGTTGGACTGGTATCTTTTATTGAGAATGAGGAAGTTATGAGGGAGTGATCTGACCATGGTACCTTCATGCAGGTTGGGTGCTGGACCAGTTTGATTGCTGTATTGATGAAGATAAGGTCTAACGTGTGTCCAGCTTTGTGTGTGGGTTTGTTAACTAGTTGAGTGAAACCTAAAGCGGAGTATGCTGTGAGTAAGGCTTCACAGTTGGGTGATAATTTGGCGTTGTCGATGTGCAGGTTGAAGTCACCTAAGATTATCGCTGGGGCATCTAGATTGATAAGGGAGGTAGTTAGTTCGACCAGGGGAGATGTGTCTGTTTCCAGTAAACCTGGAGGAGCGTAGAGAAGTAAAATTTGGAGTTTGTCTGATGTGAAGAAGCCAAATTCGAGTTTCGAGTCGGTATTGGAGGAGTGTTGAGTGAATCTGAGGACCTTTTTTGTAGCTAGGAGGATTCCTCCTCTTTTTTTTTCCCTGACGTGGGATGGAGAAGAAGTTGTATGTCTCTGTGGGTAGTTGGTTAATTATTGCAGTGTCTGAAGGTTTGAGCCATGTCTCAGTAATTGCGCATATGTCCGGTTTCACATCGATGAGATAGTCATTTAGTATTACTGATTTTTTAGTTAGGGATTGTGCATTGAATAGTGTTAATGTAAATAGTGTGAGGCCTAGCATTTGGGTAATGGGAGTGATCATGATTGGAGAGATGGATTTAAGGTTCTGGTAGTGGGCGTGTCGAGTTGAATGTCCTTTGGAAGGTGGACCGTGAGGGAGGATTGGGATTGGAAAGGATGGAGACATTCTTCTTAGTTTGCTGGACTGGATGCTGGATGCTGGAGTGGCTGGACTGGATGCTGGGGTGGCTGGACTGGATGCTGGGGTGGCTGGACTGGATGCTGGGGTGGCTGGACTGGATGGACTGGATGCTGGATGCTGGAGTGGCTAGACTGGATACTACGGTGGCTATAACGGGTAGTGGCTTTAATGCAGGCAGTAAGTATCGTAGAGGTTCAGCACTTTTACTGTTTATTACTATTGTATTATTGAGGCTGTAGTCACTTTCGTGGGTATGGGTCTTCCAGCTGTAGTCACTTACGTATTTTGAAAGCTTGCTGAAGATGGCGCAGGCTGGGCGCAGGATGGTACTTGCTAGGTGAGAGCTGGGAGAGCGTGAGCTGTATGGACGCTGGAAGAGCTCTGGTGCTGTAATGTTGTGAAGCTGCTCGGGGAAGCGAGGATCGAAACGAAGGGGCGAAACAAAGGGGCAGGCCCCTTTGTCGCGCTCCTTCGGCGCGTGACGCTCGGCGCGTGACGCCTAGCTTGCTTTAAGTTTTATAGATTGACTGCCACCTTAGTCGCTCTTCTGTGACGTCATCGGCCGTGCGACTCGACTCGTGGCGATTTGATGCGGCAAGGGGAGGCCGGCTGGAGGTAAGTAATTCCGAATTGAGCGCGTAGATTAAAGCCTCGTGGCCGGTGCGGTGCCGTCGGTGGTAGGGCGAGAAGTTAAGGCCTTACCCCGATGGGTCCTGCGCCGGCTGCGCGGGCCCTTCTCCCAGCGCCTGCAGGATCGTGGAGAGTGCTCGGTCCGTTCGTCGGTCGAGCTGGTCGGCAAGAAAGGGAGCAAGAAAGGGAGCAAGAAAGCAAACCTTCAAGAGATCTCGGCCGTCCACATCGCCGGGAAAGACAACGTCATGGTGGATTACCTCAGCAGAGAAAGTCTAGACCCAGGAGAATGGAAGCTGTCGACCACAGCATTCCAATTGATAGTAAGACGTTGGGGAACACCAACCATGCACCTCCTGGCAAGCCGGTCCAATGCCCAAGTGCCCAGCTTCTTCAGCTGCAGGCGGGAGCCCCAGTCCCAGGGAATCGATACCCTGGTACAGACCTGGCTTCAGGAGACTCTTATACGCCTTCCCGCCGTGGCCCCTATTGGGCGCAATCATCCACAAGATAGAACACCACAGGGGACCAGTACTTTTAGTGACCCCAGACTGGCCAAGAAGACTGTGGTACACAGACATGCGAAGACTGCTGACAGGGAGCCCCCTCCCTCTTCTTCCACACAGAGACCTGCTCCAACAAGGACCGATCCTCCACGAGGATCCAGCTCGATTCTCTCTTACGGTCTGGCCATTGAGAGGACTCGCCTGAGGAAGAGTGGATACTCGGGGGCAGTAATTGACACTGTACTCCAAGCACGCAAGTTCTCCACATCCCTAACATACATAAGGATTTGGAGAGTATTCGAAGCCTGGTGCGAGGACCAGGACATCGTTCCATGGTCAGTCAAAATTCCTGGGTTTTGGAATTCCTACAGAACGGCCTACAGAAGGGATTGTCTTTCAACTCCATCAAGGTACAGGTGGCCGCATTGTCATGCTACGGAACCAAGAGCGAGAGCGGCAGCATAGCCTCTCACCCGGATGTCTCTCGCTTTCTGAAAGGAGTCAAGCAGATCCAACCACCCCTAAAGTGGCCGGTTCATCTTTGGAACCTCAACCTGGTCCTAGATTTCTTAGCAGGAGCTTCCTTCAGACCCCTTTGCGGCCTGTCTCTCCGACTATTAACATTGAAGACAGCCTTCCTGGTGGCAATCTGTAAGGCCCGCCATATCTCTGAGCTACAAGCACTGTCCTGGCGGGAGCCATTCCTCAGACTCACCCCGAGAACCATCCAGTTACGCACAGTACCGTCATTCCTCTCCAAAGTGGTGTCTCACTTTCATCTCAACCAAACCATCTCGCTTCCATCGCCAATGAGCATAAGAATTCGGAAGAGTCTCGCAGCCTGTGCCATCTCAACATCGGTAGTCTCCTAGTCCGATACCTGGAAAGGTCAGAATCCGTACGAAAGACTGACCATCTATTCGTCCTTCACAGCGGGAAGAAGCAAGGGGAAGCGGCCTCGCAAGCAACCATAGCCCGCTGGATCAATGAAGTCATCAAGGCGGCCTACGTAGAAGCAGGCAAGCCACCGCCTTTACAAGTCAAGACCCATTCTACTAGAGCCCAGGCAGTGTCCTGGACGGAAACCAAGATGCTGTCACCCGCCAAGATCTGCCGGGCAGCGACATGGTCCTCCATCCACACCTTCTCCAGGTTTTACCGCCTGGGTGTTCAGGCTCGGGAGGACACAGCATTTGCAAGGGCACTACTAAATGGGTCACGGGCAGCCTCCCACCCGGTTCAGGAGTAGCTTTCACACATCCCATTGGTCCTGAGTCCATCTGCCACACGCTAGGAAAGGGAGAAATTACTTACCTGATAATTTCGTTTTCCTTAGTGTAGACAGATGGACTCAGCATCCCACCCACGGCTGCCGTTACTCATAGAATTCTCGGGTGACATCCCCCAAAGCGAGTGATTCATAGGTAAGCCATGCTTTCCTTCAGCTAGGACACCCATCCTACCAGGTGTCGACGTTTCTCAGTTGAGGGCACTGGCGGTCTCCAGCTATAACCAATTCAACTGGTTCAAATTAATCAAGTTAACCAAGTTATAAAGTTAATCAAGTTATTCAAATTGTTCACTCATACATATATCCACAATGCTTTTAGAGGAGAATAATGAAGAGCTGCACTTCCTGCAGGGGTATATATACTACGGCTGATGTCAGATTGAAATCTGATCCATCTCCAACTGCTATCAGGAGTACACTATACCCATTGGTCCTGAGCCCATCTGTGTACACTAAGGAAAACAAAATTATCAGGTAAGTAATTTCTCCATTCTCATTCCACATCCATACCATATCAGGGGTTTTATAGTATGAATGTGGAATGATTGTTTTTTAATATTTAAGTTATGTATTTTGTATTTTTTTGTGTGAAGCTATAATAAGTGTTTGTAGATGTATGTTTCCATTTTTGTGAAATTTGATTTTCATTTAGCATATTTCATCATAAAATTTCTTCAGCATCTCGACTGGTGAAAGTAGAAAACATCTGTGGAAATTGAAAAATATCAAGTTTAACCTAATCATGTAATTTCCTATGTTTTCAATTAGTCTATGTAAGAAAATATTATCTTTTACAAGAATAGCATTAGTAGGTAAAGCTGCACACTTAGTAGAAATTTCCTGCAACTTTTCACTATGCTCCTTAATACTTTGTAGACATTACTTAGACTGTAACCACAGAATCATCTTTGAGAGACTTCCTTATCTAAATTTGCAATTGCAGTCCACAAATTGCCCAAGATAAAATTAGCAGGTTTGTCAGGCAAAGAATAGCCAATTGCTGCAACTTCTATGGGAGAACACAAAAACAGTTCCACCGGAGGAGAGCCCGTCCCATCACAGGTGGATGCCTCTATCCCTCCTTTTCTACCTTCCAGGCTATCCATAGTTGGATGACCTATCTGCGGTGAAGAAGGACCTGCTGGACTAAGTGAGACTATTGTTTCTTAAACAGAAAGCTCCAAGTTCAACTTCTCCAGCAGTTGCTTCTGTTGAAAAGTTGAAAACTTCAAGAGTTGGTTGGGAGAGAGTAGAGGTTGTACCTGGCTGAGATAGGTAAGCCCTAGTAGTTCCCTTCCTTTTCTTACCCATTACAAATCCTGAGTTTTAAGAAATATGAGAAATGGGACCAAATCAAAAAGGGTGATTCACAGGTAACCCCTTTGGTGCAGTGCAAGATGTTAAAAAGTTGCACCTGGATGATGTCAGCAACTCCAGCCACCGTGGGTACACTGACTGTCAGGGCCACACAGATGGTAAGGGGGACATCTCTCCTCACTCTGTCCAGGTGCGCCACAGTGCAAGATGTAAATAGTCTCAAAAGGATGACCTCAGCAGCTCCAGCCACCACAGAGACACTGACTCATAGGGCTGCACAGATGGAAGGGGGGTCAACTCTCCCTAGGCATGCTGTATTGCAGGATGTTAAATAGTCTCACCTGGATGGCGTTAGCAGCTCCAGCCACCGCAGGGACACTGATTCACAGAGGTGCGCAGATGGTAAGGGGGTAAGATCTCCTCACTCTCCCTCAATACTTCCTCCCCTAAAGTCCCCAGATTCCACTCCTTTGAGTTTAATGAAATAATCAGGCCAACTACTGCAGGCAGAGCAGGGAATGTGGAGGACCTTGGCCTGCCCTTCCTCTTTTTATCCACCATCTGTGTAAAAATAAAAAATAAATAAAAAAATTGGAAGAAAGCAGATATGAAAAGGAGAAAAACTGAAAGCAGCAGAAAGAGTAGAGACTTAACCAAATGTTACTACTTTGGGCACCATCTTGATACCACTTGTCCAAACCTTTTTTATACCCAGCTAAACTAACTGCCTTAACCACATCCTTCAGCAGTGAATTCCAGAGCTTAACCTTATGAAAAAATATTTTCTCTGCTTTATTTTAAATGTGCTATTTAATAACTTCATAGTCACCTAGTCTTTTTGACGCCATTATTCAAAAACCAGCAAAATGGATTAGATATCCAATTACAGTTAGTTGGATAAGTTATCTGGTATATTCAGTGGGATAAAGGTCCTACTGAATATCCCTAATTAAGTTATCTGGCTAACTATAGCTGGATAACTTTAAACCTAACCAGATATTTTTTGAATATTGCTGGTTAGATATACAGTTTGGAGAGCAGGGGTTAGCTGGATAACATTAACCAGTCAAAAGAATATAGCTGGTTGTGTCGAGTTGTGGGAGTTTACAAAAAAGATAGATTGTGGTATTTATTTATTTATTTATTTATTTATTTATTTATTTAAGGTTTCTTATATACCGAGGCACGTTTGCAAAACATCACCTCGGTTCACAATGTAACTTAACTTAGCAACCGGCTTTACAATGATAACATTAACAGGGGGGGTGTTAACAGGGGTAGGAGATAATACAGGACTTATATACAGGAATTATATACATATGTACATGTTAGTTTTAACAAGGGAGTTAAAACAAGGCAGTGAAGAAAATTAGCAGGGGAAGTAAAAGATGGATGGGAGGAAGAGGAGAATACCTACAGGGGTGGGGGGAAGGGAGGGCAAAAGGAGAGGTCGCGGATCAGTCAGGCGGTCAGGGGTGGTGTTAGCACTGGTCACATGGGACCCTTGCCCAAAGTCTCACGATCAGTGCCCTGAATCTGTCTTAGCTCACGCCCATTCTTTTCAATCCCCAATTCATCCTTCCTGCAGACAACTGCACTATGCATGGTTTCTTTGTTGCTTTGCTCTGGATTGGGGACGGCCTTGTGCTTCACTGGGTTCTTCCTCCCTATAGACCCAAGAGAATAGGCTACTGTGTTGGCTGGGCCTGTGCAGCAGAAGAAAGACTGCTGAATTGCTTCAGCCTCTGCGCCTAAAAAGAAAAGGCTGCTGTTGGCTGGCCTTTGTGGCTAAAGAGATGAGGCTGTTGCCATAGGTGTGGTCACACTGCCAAAAAAGACTTAAGTTGGTGGAAATGTGGCCAAAAGAGGTTGTTGCATTGCCGAGCATCATGGCAAAGAGACTTGCATCAGTGAGGTCACACGGCTGAAGAAAAAAGCGTGATGCTGTCTGAATCCCGCATGTTCCATGGAGAGAGAGAGAGAGAGTGTGTGTGTGTGTGTGTGGGAGAGAGAGAACACGTGTATGTGTGTAGACAACATAGGAAAGAGCGTGTTTGTGTGTGTCTCGCTATGTAGGCCCACAAAGGAAACTGCTGTTCGTATGTTCTGTAGAGAAAGAGAAGTGCATATGTGTGTCAGGTAGTGAATGTGTGAGAGAGAGAGAAAGAGAGTGCATGCGTGTGTGAGAGCATATATGTGTGAGAAAGAAGAGAGAGTTTGTTGACCCCTCCCTTGTAATCCACAATTTCAGAGTGACTGGAAATCAAAAGTATGGAGAGCAGAGGAGTTTTTTATACTTATTACTGTGTTGAAATACACTATTGTGTCCTGTGTATTGAAATATTTTATTTATTTATTTGGTTTATAATCTGCTTTTATAAGTGTTCTGGGAAACTATTTTTATATGAATTTTTAATTGGATATTGTTTTCATCAGCTGTATTGAAATATTTATTTTTATGGTTTACTATTATGAGGTTTTATATTTCCTGATTTGATAAATTGATGTTTTATGTGGAATGGTGGTGATTTATTTTTTCCTTTATTGTACTGCATACAGGGTCTGACTTTTTGTGGTTTCAAGTTTGTTTTTTCTCTGTATGTTTCTGTTTATACTTTATGGTCTCTTTATTCTGTGTTTGGTGAGGGTTCGTTTGTTTTCTGCATGTGTGACTGAGGAGAGGTATTCTAGCTTTTAGGATCTGTGTAGAAATCTATAGCAGTTCCACTTGTTCTGCTTTCATAATAAGAGGTGCATTGGTGTTTTAGGACCTGGTGTAATGTTTGCACTGTTGCCTTTTCTTAAGTAGGTTTGTTACTGTTTGACTGCTGGCAGTTAGTGCTGTTTTAGTATGGGAATTGTAATCCACTTTTTTCAGAGAATTAATTGTCAATTTGTTTTTAACATCAAATTAAAGATAACACAATTTTTAAATGTCTACAGTACTGTAACCCAAAGGCTCTGTTAGTGGCTGTGTGCTGTACTATTTCCCTTAACCAACTATGAAGGCACATAAAGAAGTCAATGAAGGATGCAGATAATTGATGCACTCATAATATTTCCATAACGTTTGGAAAAAAGAGCAATGTATGTACACATTTAATGGAATGCATGCATCTATGTAGATTATGCTCTGTCATTATTATAGTGTTTCAGTTTGATTCATGAGTCTATCATTTATTACTGACGACCCCATTGGTTCTGTTTATGCATTGGTAGATTTTTCATTGCCAGTGTCCTGGGGATGCTAGAATAGAAGGAACAGAGGGATGAAAAGGAGGAGGTAGGTTTAGAAACAGTGGTGGCAAATTTATGCAAATGAGGAGAAGGTCAAGTGCACACAAACACATACACACAGTAACACCCCCTTCCCAATCCTCAAGGGTCCAATCTGTGGAAAAGTTGTCATCCATTGGGGGGGTGGGGGCAGGGTGTCTGGTGGAAAGGGCCCCAGATCTTTGAAGTACCTAGCAGCGGTCCTGCATTGTGGGCCTTACAGGCTTTACCATAAGAACATAAGAAAATGCCATACTGGGTCAGACCAAGGGTCCATCAAGCCCAGCATCCTGTTTCCAACAGTGGCCAATCCAGGCCATAAGAACCTGGCAAGTACCCAAAAACTAAGTCTATTCCATGTAACCATTGCTAATGGCAGTGGCTATTCTCTAAGTGAACTTAATAGCAGGTAATGGACTTCTCCTCCAAGAACTTATCCAATCCTTTTTTAAACACAGCTATACTAACTGCACGAACCACATTCTCTGGCAACAAATTCCAGAGTTTAATTGTGCGTTGAGTAAAAAAGAACTTTCTCCGATTAGTTTTAAATGTGCCCCATGCTAACTTCATGGAGTGTCCCCTAGTCTTTCTACTATCCGAAAGAGTAAATAACCGATTCACATCTACCCGTTCTAGACCTCTCATGATTTTAAACACCTCTATCATATCCCCCCTCAGTCGTCTCTTCTCCAAGCTGAAAAGTCCTAACCTCTTTAGTCTTTCCTCATAGGGGAGTTGTTCCATTCCCCTTACCATGGCCCCTCTTCCTCCCACCCGAGCTCCAAATGTTCGGCCCTGCTCAACTGAATCTGCAATTTTCCCAGCCCGAACCCTCTCCATCTTGTAATTATACAAATAAAAGAGCTGGAGCTGGCCTTTCCCCCAGTGACCCCTCTTGCTCCCAAGTCCCATCTAACCTTTAGAAATCTTACCCTCCAGGGCTCCCTTCCTTCCTCCTCTCACCCTAACACTATCTCTAACCCTCATAGAACCTTCCAAAATGTTATATTTCAGCCTAGATTGCGGCAGCAGCCTATTGTGACCTGGGCCCAGCACTTGTGCCATTGCTAGGGAGCTACTCTGGATGTGTAGGCTTCCAGCATAGAAATTCTAGGAAGCTATACTTGGAAGCATATGCTTCCAGAGTACCTCCTTAGCTACAGCTCAAGTGCTAGACCTGGGTTGCAGTAGGCTGCTACTGTGATCTAGGCCAGTGGTTCTCAACCTTTTTTTGGCCGGGACACACCTGACAGATGGTTCTCACATGCGTGACTGTCACGGGGCTATATGTAAACATATAATCTGCATCATGGGAACCCCGTCGACCCCATCGACTCCTAACAGTGGGTTAGAGCAGAACTAGGGCATTACCTGTACAACTCACCATACAAAAAGATGTTCTGGTGACATCTCAGTAAAAGCATAAACAAATTCTCTTTACTATCAGGCACAATAGCTTTCCTTAAGAAAAGACAGTAATTTATCACTATTGCATATCCTATTGAGAAAACACAAAAAATAAGATTAATACAAATGCCTATATGCTAGTAAACTACCTCACCTCGGTCATACACCCAGAACTGACCTTCACCAAGTACAGAAAAGCCACAAATTTTAAATATGGAGACAGAAACTGGAATGGAAAACCAAAAAAGCCACTCTGCATGCAGTGCAACCCTGGAGAAATGGAAACAAATATAGCACCTAACATAGTACCAAGATCTGCAATAATGCACACAAACTAATCCGCATAAAGTTACACCTGCATTATGGCATGCACTCCAACAGTAACAACCCTATCTATGAAAAGGAAACACTACAAATATTAAACCAGGCCCTAAGCACCAATATACTTCCTATTAGGAAAACAGAATAAGCCAAGCTGCTATAGATCCCCACACAGAAATAATTGTAAAACTATACTAATAAATGTTTCAAAACAGCTGATGAACAGAATAACATCCAACAATTAAAAACTCATAAAAATTATTAAAAATTGTCCAAATACCAATTAAATATTTCAAAACACACATTACATAATACCCAATAATTAAAATGGCAGTCAATCAAGAAAAATAAACTTAAAAAAGCCACCTTTACATACCCTCTCAAGCAACTCTCCTAATCTTTTCCCTTGCAGGCCAAAAGCACATACCAGAAGCAGTAGCAGCTGCTGAAGCTCTGGCCTCACGATCCTCTTCTTAGGGGGCGCGCACACACACATACAAACTCACTCACTCACTCTCCCATTCTCACATGCATGCACCGGGCCTCACTGCCAAACCTCTTCTTCCTTCGCTGCAGGTGTGGGCTCCAGTTCTGCCGTGGCTTTACTCAACAAAGCCTTCTTTTTTGCCGCCACGGGGATGGGCTCCTGTGGCGGCTTTGCTTGGTCGGGTTTCCGCATTGCTGCCACGGGGATGGGCTCCTATGGCAGCCTTGCTTCAACACTGTCACTCCTCCCAGCACCCCCCACCAGCCTATGCTATGCCTCTTATTCCTGCCTCACCGGCCAATTAGAAGCTTCCTCCATTCTTCCTACTTCCACTGGCAGGTAGAAGGGAGGAGGCTTCCCATTGGCCTGCGCGAGGGCACGAAACAGGGAAGCACAACCGGGGCGGTGGGACACCGGGAGCTGAAACACATCTGCCGGGGCTTGGTGACACACTGGTGTGTCTCGGCACACCGGTTGAGAATCGCTGATCTAGGCTGAAGAAAAAACATTTTAGAAGGTAACAAGAAGGTTAGAGTTGAAGGGAGGTAAGGGCATGAGCTCTGGAGAGTAGGATTTCTAGAAGATTAGACAAGACCTGGGAGCAAGAGGTGGGTGCTGGGGGAGAGAATGTCTCCCAGCCCTTTTATTTCTGTAATTAGATGAAGAGGGTTTGGGGTGGGGAGGGCCAAAAGTTTGATGCTTGGGTGAAAGGGAGGAGGGGGAGCTGTGATAAGGCCTGTAGGCCCGTGATCTATTTTTTTTTAAACCCCCGCAACACAACACTCAACCAGCTTTCAGGTGCGTCTTGTTAGCTGAATAAATTATCTGGCTAACTGGTGGGTTCTTACGATCATTCGCCAGGGGTACCTGCTGAATTTCAGGGACACCCCTGCAGACTTTCCTCCAAGTCCATCGTGGGGTTCATCTGCTTTGCCAGAAATACTTCGGGCAGAGCTCTCCGCTCTGCTGATGACAGGAGCGGTAGAACCTGTTCCCCTCTGCCAACAGGGCAGAGGGGAACAGGTTCAATTAGCATTTAATATCCATCCACAACACACTACTTCAAATAATCAACACTCAGTAACCTAACAATCTCATCCACATCCTCAACATCACTCATGTTTCCACCTTATGCCTTCCCTCCTCCCCATTCATTTTTTCCTACCTTTTCCCTCCCATAAAACATGTTTTACGGCCCAGCTCCACTTTTACTTTATTTAATTAGATTTTTTGTTACCATGAGGTATATACCAGTTATTGTATTTTTATTTTATTTTTATCTTTAATTTTTAACTCTATTTATTTTATTTTCATTTTACAATGTAAACCGTTTTGACAAAAAAACCTTGTTTTGAAAAACGGTATATAAATACTTTTAAATAAATAAATAAATAGTCAAGGTATTTCCTGATACCAAAGAGAACTGAGGGGTGTGCCTCATTCTTGCTCTCAGAGCCTTGAATAAATTCCTTCAGAGGGAAAAGTTCAAAATGGTCTCTCTAAGAACCCTTATCCCGCTTCTCAGAAGAGGAGACTGGGTCTGCTCCCTTGATCTCAAGGATGCCTACGCATACATTGCAGTCTTCCCAAATCACAGGAAGTATCTTCGTTTTGTGGTGGGGCAGGCTGATTACCAATATCGATTACTGCTGTTTGCTTTGGCCTCAGTCCCTTGGGTCTTCTCCAAGTGCCTGGTAGTGATGGCGGTGCACCTCAGTTGTCAGGGGGTACATGTACCCCCTATTTGGATGACTGGCTGGTCGAAAGAGCCTCCAAGCAGGGAGCACTGCGCACCCTGAATCTAACCATGTGAGTGCTGCAATTTCTGGGATTTGTCATCAGCTACCCAAAGTCGTACCTCTCCCCGTCTGGACCTTATAGGAGCCAAACTGGACACGAGTCAGGCCAAAGCATTCTTGCCATGCAATCAGGCTCTTGCCCTGTTCTCGCTGGTGAGCTCAGTGCTCAGCAGTCAGGTTCCTGACTGCCTGCTTCTTTGTCTGTTGGGCTACATGGCTGCCCCTGTCCACGTCTCTCCATTGGACCCACCTTTGCATGTGTAGGGCCCAGTGGACATTACGGTCACAATGACAGGTGTCCCAGGACCTCATGGTATGTGTCTCCATCATGCCACCTCTGCAGGTCTCCCTGTCCTGGTGGGAGAACCTCTCCAAACTGAAACAGGGAATCCTGTTTCAGGCTGCCCTGCCTCAGGTAGTTCTTACCACTGATGCTTCCACCCACGGGGGGGTGGGGGGTCCATGTGGTCGATTTCCACACACAGGGACAGTGGACAGCTCAGGAATCTCAATGCCAGATAAACTTCCTGGAGCTTTGAGCAATTTGTTATGCTCTTTGGGTGTTTCGAGACCACTTGTCCCTCAAAGCAATCCTCATTTGGAAAGAGAATCTGGTAGCAAAGTGGTACACCAAGAAGGAGGGAGGAACGGGATCGCTCCTCCTCTGTCAAGAGGCGGTGCAGATTTGGTCCTAGGCTCTGGTGCAGGGAATGTCCCTACGAACGATGTATCTAGCCAGATCATTGAACCTGGTGGCGGACCTCCTGAGCCATGCGTTTCAACCGCACGAGTGGTCCCTGGATCCTGCAGTGGGAGCCCAGTTTTTCCACCAGTAGGGAACTCCGGATGTGAATCTCTTTGCCTCCCCGTGCAACTGCAAGATGAGCAATTTCTGTTCCCTGTTCAGAACAGATGGACGTCCAGCGACAGATGCCTTTGCCTGTCATTGGGGCACAGGTCTACTGTACACGTAACCTCCTCTTCCGCTGATCATGAGGACTCTCTTGAAGCTCCAGCAGGACCAGTAGACCATGATCCTCAAGGCCCCATGCTGGCCCAGGCAAGTCAAGTTCCCACTCCTCTAAGACCTGTCGATCAGAGATCCTGTCAGTCTGGGGACTGCGCCTGATCTGATAATGCAGGATCATGGCAGGCTGCGCCATCTGAACCTCTGGGTGTTAGCCCTAATGGCCTTGAGGTTGAGCACCTAGTCCTTCAGACCCTGAACCTGTCTGATGGCATGTCTCAGGTGTTGGTTGCTTCCAGGAAGCCTTCCATAAGGAAGTCTTACCAATTAAAGTGGAGCAGGTTTTTTGTCTGGTGTGAGGAGCATGGCTTATATCCATTTGCCTGTCCCATTACGAGATTCTTGGACTATTTGTGGCACCTCTCCAAGGCTGGGCTTAAAACCACCCTGGTCAGGGTCCATCTGAGCACCATCTGTGCGTACCATCAAGGTGTCGCTGGCACGCTCATTTCATTTCAGCCCATAGTAGGATGCTTAATGCAGGGCCTGCTTCAATTGAAACCCCCCCCCCCCTCCCCGGGCCTCCTGTTGTGCCCTGGGACCTCAACGTTGTGTTAACGCGACTCATGCACCCTCCCTTTGAGCCTATATGCTTCTGCAATCTGAAGTTTCTCACCTGGAAGGTTCTCTTCCTGGTAGCGATCACCTCATCTCACAGGCTTAGTGAGCTTCAGGCCTTGGTTATGTACCCACCCTACACGAAATTCTTTCATGACAGGTGAATCCTCCATATGCATCCCAAGTTCCCTGCCTAAGGTGGTGACCGATTTCCACTTCAATCAGTCCATTATTCTGCCTGCCTTCTTCCTAAGGCCCCATTCACCCCAGGGCAAACGGGCTCTACACATGTTGGATTGCAAGACGACCTTAGCCTTCTATTTAGAGCGCACAGCAGGCCACAGGCAATCTACTCAGCTTTCGATAAGAATAGATTGGGAGTTGCAGTGGGCGAACAGAGCTCTCTCCAACTGGCTAGCAGATTCTATATCCTGCTATACCTTAGCGGGCCTTCACCTGGGAGGCTGGGTCAAAGCTCATTCTATGAGAGCTATGGTGGCCCATTTACGGGCTGTTCCCATCGCTGAAATCTCAAGGGCTGCGACGTGGAGTTCTCTGCACACTTTCATGGCTCACTACTGCTTGGACAAGGATGGTCAGCAAGATCAGATGAAGCAAGATAGTAGCTTCGGTCAATCTGTCCTTCGCAATCTCTTCCAGGCTTAAACCTAACTCTTCCTACCTAAGGCTCTTTGTTTTGAACCAGGCTGTACCCTGGTCTTCCCAACTGCAAGGCAATTGTTTTGGTGCCCGTTGGCACCTCTTTTTCGGTGCAGGTTGGTCATATTTGTTTGTGGGAACAGCCTGTGGCTTGGTATTTACCATTTTGTGAGGACTACCATCCTGCTTGTCCTAGGAGAAAGCAAAGTTGCTTATCTGTAACAGGTGTTCTCCTAGGACAGCAGGCTGTTAGTCCTCAGGAAACCCACCTGCCTCCCCGCAGAGTTGGGTTCTCCTACGTTTTGTTGTTTTATTTTTTTGCTAGTAAATTCTGTCAAGAGACTGAAAGGGGACCCCTTGTGGACACACGGATAGTGGTATACTGGGCATGCTCAGTGTGGTAGTCAGTTTCCCGTGCCGGGCTCCATCTGATATCACCACCCATTTGTGAGGACTAACATCCTGCTGTTTTAGAACACTTGTTACAGGTAAGCAACTCTGCTTTCTCCTAGGACAAGCAGGATGGTAGTCCTCACATATGGGTGACATCATGCGATGGAGCCTGGCACGCAAAACGTTTTTCAAAGTTTCTAGAAGTTTTGACCAGCAGACTGAGCATGCCCAGCCTGCTACTATCCGTGCGTCCATGCAAGGTCCCCTTCAGTCTCTTCTTTTCCGCAGTGCAGTTGCCTCGCGGTTGTGCAGCTCCACATTTTTTCTCGATAAAGTTTGGGTTCCTGTGCATCTCCTCGTTGGTGCCCCCTCGGTGTGGTAGGTTTTCTGTTGCAATTTTTCCAACTTTGCAGTCGATTCCCGACTCTCGCCCCAAGGTGACTGCTGGTCATCGACCACAAGCCGGATATTTTTTAATGATTCAACTGATTTTTGTCCATGCCCCCAGTGCCCGCGGACCATGTCTATCATGGATCTGCATGAGGTCTGCATCATCTACCTTGGGGCCTCGCATAACGTGCTTGGGTGCCGTCTGTGTGATTAGATGACCCCCCCCCCCCAAAGGGCGTCGGGCGTGATAAGATGGAGAAACATTTCGAGGCCCTGAAGTCTGCTCTCTCTATTCCTGTGTCAGTCCCATCGACACCGAGAGGTCGCGGGGAGACTTCTGACATGCTTCCCCTGGCCGTTCCTCTTGCCAGTACCTCCAAGGATCGAGGGGACGGTGATAGATCGTCAATTGTCTCACCACTCTCCTGGACATCAGGATCTTCCGCTTCCTCTGTGCTGGGGAAAAACCGGGCTTAGCACTGAAAAAGATCCCGCAAGCATCGCCACCGGTCACCATCGGCATATTGTACCGGTGCCGGCATGGCATCTGTGCCTGCTGAGCCATCTTCGAAGCGGCGGAGGCCCCATCCTCTGATGCCCTGGTAGTCCTTGGCATTCCCAACCGACCCCCTCTGAGTCCTCTTCACTGGAGGAGCGGTACCGGTCGCCCCCCGCCCCCCCCCCCCCGAGGATTTGTCCTTTGCAGGATTTGTCAGGGCAGTGGCTGAGGCCATCCCCTTTCAGCTCCTTACGGAGGAGGATGCGTGACATAAGATGCTGGAAGTCCTTCAGTTTGCGACGCTCCTAAGGAGATTGTGGCAGTTCCTATCCACAATATTTTTAAGGGCCGCCGCCTCCTCCACATGTGGGAGCACCCCAATTCTATCTCCCCACGGCCTGCTGCACTTACTTGGTGCAGCAGGCCGTGGTGTTTTAGATGCGGCACCTCCCTCACCAGTCGGTGGTTGTGAAATCTGCCTTAAAAAAAGGCTCGGTGGTCCTGCATCCATGCCTCCGCCCCTCTGAGTCATGAGCACAGGGAACTCGATGCCCTGGGCAGGAAAGTCTTCCAAGCGCCATGCTGGTGACCCGCATCGCCGCTTACCAGCTTTATATGACTCGATATATAACTGCAATTTCTGGAAATGAGTCCAGGATTTTGCTGAGGGCTTTCCTCAACAGCAGTAAGAGGCCCTCTCGGCCATTACCATGCTGGGTTTCAAAGCGGGAAAACATGAGGTACGTTCCACTGTAATGTTTTTGAGACAGCGGCCCGCGTAGCAGCGTTGGGCATCGATGCCAGAATAGTGTGGCTCCAGGCCTCTGATCTCCGACCGGAGGTTCAGGATAGGCTAGCTGATCTCCCTTGCACAGGTGAAAACCAGGCTGTGATTTGGTCTGTACCATGGCCAGAGGAGTGGCTTCGAAGTCAACTCTGGTTGTGAAATTGGTCAACTGTCATAGCCTCTAAAGCTAATCTTACAAAGATGCCCTTTAAAGACTCGCTCTTGTTTGGGAGAGTTGGAGAAACTGGCTATTAAGTGGGGCGAATCGCCGCTTCCTCAGTTGCGGAGGATAAGAAACAATTGCAGCGCCCCTTTGGTATGAGGGGTCGTCTCCAGGGTTCCAGGTGGTTTCATCCCTACAGAGGGTCCATCTTTCAGAGAACTTGCCCTTTCGGTAGGTCTCAGTCCTTTCATTCCAGACAGCTCATGAGAGGAGCAGACTTTCATGAGCTTCCCAATGAAGGTTTCCTGACCCACCTTCAGGAACAAGAGATAGGGGGACGCCTCTCTCTTTTATCAGAGGTGGGTCGAGATCACATCAGACCAGTGGGACCTGGAGGTGATACGAGAAGGATATGTGCTGGAATTTCGCAGTGTTCCTCGGGATGTTTTCATGGTGTCTCCTTGCCACTCCCTGCAGAAGAAGCAGGCAGTGGAGTCTATGCTTCAAAGGCTCCTCAGGCTGAGAGCTGTAGTTCCAGTGCCCATGTCTCAAAATATGGAGCGATATTCCATTTATTTTCTTGTGCCCAAGAAGGAGGGTTCCTTTCATCCCATCCTGAATCTCAAAAGGGTCAACCGTCATTTAAAGGTGATTCATTTTCACAAGGAAACCTTATGCTCTGTGATAATGACAGTGCAGTCAGGGGAATTTCTGACCTCCCTGGATCTATCCAAGGCCTACCTTAATATTCCCATCTGTTTGGAACACCGATGTTTTCTACGTTTTACAGTGTTGGGGTGCCATTATCAGTTTTGGGCGCTGCACTGTGAACTAGCCACTGCCTCCAGAACATTTTCCAAGGTTATGGTGGTAGTAGCAGCAGCCTTGTGCACCCATACTTGGACGACTGGCTGATTCGATCCAAGTCTCAGGAAAAGAGCTGTCTGGTGATGGACAAGGTGATTTGCTTGTTGCAGGAGCTCGGTTGGGTGGTGAACCTGGCCAAGAGCAGTCGTCAGCCATTCCAGTCATTGGCATATCTGGGGGTTCGGTTCGACATGGGACAGGACAAGGTTTTTCTGCCAGAAGTTCAGATTCAGAAATTGATGTCTCAGGTGCGTCAGTTGGTGAACACTATATGCCTGATGGTGTGGTCCTAACTATAGGTGCTCACGGCAACCTGGGAAGTGGTGCCATGGGCGAGGGCACATATGCGACCTCTTCAGCGCTCACTACTGTCTCATTAGAAACCCTGAATAGTCTCAGGACTATTCAGTTTGTCCACATTTACCACTGGAAGTCTGCTCTTGCCTCCAGTGGTGGTTGCAGGAGGCTCTTCTGAGAAAAGGAGTTTCTTTGGCTTCCCTGCCCTAGTTGGTACTTATGACAGATGCGACTCTCCAAGGTTGGGGAATTCACTGTCGGGAGCTGACGGCCCAAAGGTGTTGGATTGCTAAGGAGTCCCGCCAGAATATCAATCTCCTGGAAGCCTGGGTGATCCAGTTGGCATGCTTGCAGTTCAGCCACAGGCTGCAGGATCAAGTGGTCCGAATGATGTTGGACAACGCGATGGTGTCTTACATCAATTGCCAGGGAGTAACCAAGAGCCAGCAAGCATAGCAGGAAATAACCTTCCGCCCATTCCATTAGTTGGTCTATCTACAGATGATCTCTGCCTCTCATATTGCAGGAAAAGGCAAGGTAAGAGCGGACTTTCTCAGCAGTGAGAGTCTGGACCCAGAAGAGTGGGTGTTGTCCACCAAGGCGTTTCAGCTGATTGTGGATCTCTGGGGCCTTCCATTCCTAGACTTGCTGGCGACTTCTCACAGTGTGAAAGTTCCATAATTCTACAGTCGCAGGAGAGATCCATGGTCCCTAGGCATAGATGCTCTCATACAGGTCTGGCCAGAAGACACATTGCTTTAAGCCTTTCCTCTGTGGCCATTGCTGGGCAGGATGATTTGCAAAATCCAAGGCCACAGGGGGCTAGTACTTCTGGTTGCGCCGGATTAGCCCTGGCATCCATGATATCTGGATTTGTGAAGACTCATGGTGGAGACCATTCTCGCTGCACTGGGATCTCTTACAGCAGGATCTGGTTCTTCACAAGGATCTTGACTCTGTTCTGTCTTATGGTTTGGCCCTTGAGAGGGCATGCCTGTTGAAGCATGGGTATTTTTCCACGATGATTTCCATCTTGCTCCACGCTTGGAAGTTCTTCACTTCCTTAGCTTATGTGTGGGTTTGGAGAATATTTGAAGCCTGGTGTGAGGAGCATGGTGTTCTTCCTCATTTAGTTAAGATCCCATTCATTCTGGATTTTTTTGCAGAATGGGTTGAATAAAGGTTTGGCCCTTAATTCCTTGAAGGTGCGGGTTCTGGCCCTTGCCTGTTTCAGGGGTCCAGTGAATGGTGATTCCTTGTCTCATCCTGATGTGGTCCATTTTTTTTGAAGGGAATGAGGCATCTTAGGCCTCCCTTGAGGTTACCAGTCTCCTTGTGGAGTTTTAACTTGGTGCTGGATTTCTTAGTGGGCTCTAAGTTCTGACTGCTGTGTAGCCTTTTTCCTTGTGGTTGTTGACCCTGAAGACGGTGTTCCTGGTGGCTATATGTTCTGCATGTCGAATTTCTGAGCTGCAGGCCTTCCCTTGCTGGGAGTTGTTGCTTCGGGTGACTCCAAGGTGCTACAGCTGTGTAGTGTTCCTCTTTCTTGCCCAAAGTGGTGTCAGACTTTCATTTGAATCAATCCATCTCCTTGCCGTCCCTGGATAAGGTCAGGGATGCAGAGGAGTATCTCCTCCTGTGCTTCTTGGATGTCATGAGACTTGTCGTGGGGTATCTGGAGGTTTTTGAGCCTTTCCAGAAGACGGATCACCTGTTTGTCCTCCATGGTGGGAATATGCCGGGCGCTCCCGCTTCGCAGGCTACCATAGCTTGCTGAATTAAGGAGATGATCACGGCCGGGTATGTGGATGCTGAAAAGCTGTTGCCTACTCAAGTTAAGGCTCATTCCACTAGGGCTCAGGCAGTGTTATGGATGGAGGATAGGTTGTCTCCTGTCAACATTTGCTGAGCTGCGACATAGTTCTCCTTACATATGTTTTCCAGGTATTATCGTCTGACTGTGCAGGCCCAGGAGGATGCAGCCTTTGCATGGATGGTGTTGATGCGACTCAACAGCAGGCAGCCTCCCACCCTGTTCAGGAGTAGCTTTGGTACATCTCAGTGGTCCTGAGTCCATCTGACTACACGCTAGGAAATGGAGAAATTACTTACCTGATAATTTCGTTTTCCTTAGTGTAGACGGATAGACTCAGCTTCCCGCCCGCCGTATGAGTGTGTCAATAGTCCTCCGGTGGGGGGGCTTTGGATCCCAAGGGACTACTGGTAAGTGTTCATGCAGTCCGTAGATTGGTGTGCCTAGATTCTTATGTGAGTTCAGTGTTTCTTGTTGGTTGAGTACAGTTATGGTTGACTGTTTTAATCAAATTTTTTTTTTTTTTTGCTAGTCTGTCCACAGTTGCTTTTGAAGAGAATACTGGCAGGCTGGGGTCACTGCAGGAGTTTATATACCTTGGTGTCAGCTTGCTCAGTCTCCACCTGCTGGCAGAGGAGCATAACCCATAGGTCCTGTGTCCATCTGTCCACACTAAGGAAAACAAAATTATCAAGTAAGTAATTTCTCCAATATTCATGTGTATGTATACATGTATGCGTATTATATACATAGATATAAAATATATATTTCTCTAGTTTCTCTGCCCTACTGGGCTATGCCGCCCCATGTCACAGCATATCCCCACACTGCAACTGTTAACAAACCCTACTCAGAGAAGTTTGCCAATCTCCCTTCAGCAACTGTTTCCAAAGGCTTACTTCCTGGTAACCCTGCTTCCAGAAGACTTCCTGATTTGGCTTGCTTATGTGCTTCTCTTCAGTCTGTTCTTTGTGGTCATTCTAAGGGAGGAAACTGCACTTCCTTCTGGCCTCTTATAGCTCCACTTGCGCTTAGATGAGCAGAATCCTGGCCCACCCATCTCTCCAAGGTTCCACCCTCAAAGCTCCCTCTTAGGTCCCAATCCCAAAGCTTGCTGGGATGTGTAGTTCCTTTCTCCTCCACTTTACTCTGAAGGTTTTGCTTTCCATTGGGCTCACCTAAAGCTTTTCCTGTCATTTTTTGGGCTTGTGCAGTGACGTCCCCATCACAATTTGCATACAGTATAGTATCTAGCATCCATGGCCTGGTTAATCAAATATGCCTGTTATCTGAGAGCCCTTTGCTTCCTGCTCCAGACCTTCCCTTCCCAGGCAGCAGCATGCTGGGAACAGAAGGAGAGAAGGTGAAGCTGGAGCAGACTAGAGTAAAGCTATTCAGTTCCCTAATCCAACTCCTCTACTCTTGTCAAATCCCCTCCCAAATGAAGGTGCTGCCTTGGCAAGATGCCAGTTTCCAGAGGATGGTAAAGTGCTGGATAATGGAGCATTTATGTTTGTTTTTCTCTTTACTGTTGTTCAAAAGATTAAGGAACCATGAGAGACATTTGCTCTGCAAAATAATGAACTGATGATATTACATTTGAGAAAAGTTACAGTAAGGCAAAATGGACACAGCCTCAACGACTGTGAAACAGCCTGGACAGCCAGTCTGAATTGGACAGAGACTTGAGTGGTGCCAAGTAGTTATTGGATATTGTGGCTGAAGATTTATATTAGTCTTCAACAGCCTGTTATTTGATGACTAACAGATTGAGCTGTGAGGATTTTTCCCCGGGTTTGCCAGAACTATGAGCCCAGAGTCCTGCAGTGAAGAATAGAAGGCGAAGCCCCATCTATGTTCTGACGGAAAAAAACTAACTGAATGCCGAGGACATTACAATATACATGTATATTAATTTTATATATATACATACATACACTCATCTCACGTAGCAGTGTATAAGTCGAAATTGGATTGTGATTGAAGCTATGCAGCACCATCTACTTTCCTGTTCACTTTTTTGACACCTTTAACTGTTACCCACTGGAAAAAATAGGAAAGCTAGCATCAATAATCTCTTTACTTTTACTATATCACAGCACCTACAAAATACATTTCCAAACTCGGTTGAAATTTTCCTATACAAAATCCACCTTTAAAGGGTCAGTGCTGATTTTTCTAACAGGTATTGCAATATTTGCCTTCAAAAAACCTCTTTGGCCTACCTTAATATCTACATTACCCTGTACAACGATCATGCCACCTGTTATCCTGCTCCAAGTTTTTTTTTTTTCCTTTTATTCACTATCTTATACTTGCTTTGTCTCACACTGACGCTTAAATGCCACATGCTTTTCCCATGCATGCATATCCTTTTTCATATATATTCCCATCAGCTACCTAAACATATAAGGCCCAATATTGAGCGTGGCTGGTTAATAAACTTAGCTGCATATGACTTATCCAGCTAAGTTACACGGGATATTCAGCGGCATGGCATAAATCCGTATGTCTCACTACTTAGCCAAATAAGTTCTATCCGGCTAAGTTAGACCAGCTCTATGGCTGATTAACGTAGCCTGATAAGAGCGAATATCACTATTAATCCAGTTCAGTTAACCAGATAAGTAGCGCCTTTCTGATCTGCCCACTGCCCGCCCACAAATTGACTGGCTAAAAGGTAGCCGAATAAGTGATTTATCTGGCTAGGGAGCTCGATAAATTCTACTTAACAGACTATCAAGCGCTGATCACGCTTTCAATATAGGGCCCATAATATATATTCATGGTGCAGCTTATCCAAAAATTGTAGAAATTATTACAAGACACACAGAAAATGACAGCAGATTAGAACTAAAAAAGCCTATTATAGCTTTGCCTGTTCCTGATGGGAGTACCATAGAAGCCTACCCAATCTCGAGCTTTACCCTCATATTGTTTGCATCTAAATTTCTCCTGTGTTCATCCAATCTTTTCATGAATTTTGTTTCTGCTTATACATCACCACCTCCACTAGGAGGCGGCTGAAACTGCACTGTGAATCTCAACCATGATTGAAACCTTAAAGGTCAAAACAGTAGTATTAAATAGATTCATGCAAGTCTCAGAAAGTCAGAATTTATAGATTAAATCAGATGCATTAGAAAATTTATTTTTTTACAGACTTAATGTTTGGTAAAACATTTGCTAATTTCAGAGCAAAGTTTTCTGTGGTCCTTTAGCAGAGGTAGTCAAAATAGGAAGAATACATCTATCTTAACACTAAGGCAGACTTTACCTCCAAATAGTCTATATCTAACCTAGCCTTAGAAGACTTGGACTTGACGAGAGTTAAGCTGGCTCTTAGTACTTTGGGCTTTTTGAAGGGGTGCTCTCAAAGAGGCTCATTCCTTTGGCAGTGGCCTGCCATCAGTGCTGGCTCACTCATGATAACAGCACTGGGAGTGGGGCTTCAGCAAGGCTGATTTTAGTGGTGTGGTAAACTGGATGCAGAAAACCAGAATAATACAATTAAATTGACCTTAAATGAGCTGCTTTGTGGTTTCTTGGAGAATCCCTTCTAAGGAAGCATGGAGGTGAAAGTCCTGCCTCTTTTGTCCCAAGATGCAGCCTATAGGTATATTGGATCACACTTTAAAGCTGATACATCTTATTGGTTAATGTGTGGCAGTACATTTTAACCTGTATAAAGACCAGTAGGTGTAATTGGACTTCTTCCTGTTTGGTCTTGCTAGGATTATTATACCTTTGATATATATATTTATGACATTGAGTGGCCATACTTTATGAGCATGGTAAGAGATGTTGAGCCTCATATAAGAGAATATTGTGTCTTACACAGATTTTGGAAAAACCGATTGAGAGAGCATTCTTTACTAGGTTCTGCCTAATCACTCCTCCATCCATGTAATCAGTTTCATGAATGTTTGGGCTCCTAGATAGACAAACTTCAAAACTGTATTCTGGAAGACAGGATACACAAATGGTATCAGTCTTCTGTTGCCATATGCCAACTTCTTTAGGAATGCTGTAGTTGTCTACATGCCAAATTATATTCCATAACGGGGTACACAGTAAGAAAATGGAAAGATGCAGTGGGCTTTAATGAGATATCCCGAAACACTTTTGGAAAGTGAATTATCAGTAAAAATAAAACTGCTTGCATGGGCCTGTTTCCTGTAAGAGTCCAAGATGCCATTTACTGCAGCTATAAGAATTATAACAGTCCAACAATATATATGTGTTGTGACCATTGCTTATGATTATGTATGTAAAGATGTCATCCACTAGGCCTATTGTGTTAGGCGATTCAGAATTTCAAATAAATGTAAATGATGGTGATAGATGTGATAGCTGTATTTCCTAGGTCATCCTATGATGACCATATATTGAGGTAGAATTCTTTTTGAGTAACTGTTTGGTTGTGATCCTTAAGATGAAGTTCTGCTGGGTAGATAAGGGAAGGAATGAATGAGTTAATGTTGTTTTGTGAAGGAAGTGTTGTGTGAGTCTTAAAAATAATGTTCTTTTTTGTTGTGTTTTTGTTGATGATCATGGTTATCTCCCTTGCTATTAACTCCATTTTTACACTCATCTGGTGGTCCTGAAAAGCCTATCAGCTTACCAGAATAGTTATTGAGTGTATATTTGGCCTTGTGCAAACTCCCATTCGCTGTTTGAACTATGTTGGATACTTTTTGTGCCTGATGTTGGCTAAAGTGTGAAATGTTTGGGGAGTGCAGCATGATCTCCAACTCTGATGTAGTGTTCATCGCTAGCTGATTTGTGTTTGAAATGGCTTATGTGGTTGGCTGAATCAAACCCCATTTAATAAATAAATTCCAGGGCTAGCTCTGTAGAACATTGGCATATGCTATGCACTACCATATTGAGGATCCACTACAATTCTGGCCATTTAGGTCCAGATGTAGTAAGATTTGTCCCATAGAAATAAAATGAGAAAACTTGTTTAGCACATCAGGTACTTAATTTACAATAAAGAGAATATTACATATTTACAGGCTGTGAGTTATGAAACTATATTTCTTTGTTTCTGGTTTCCCATAATTTACTCAGGCATTGTTCAGAAAAATGTTGATTTTTTTTTTAAATAAGATTATTTATGGTCTGTTGTGTTTTGTTTTTCCTCTTCTTTTATGCTAATAGAGAAAATCCATACTGAATGGGGTGCTCTGTTATCTAGGCTGGCCTCTAATGATTTGTTAAACTATTCAAACTTTTTTTTTGCTGGAGAGGTGCTGGGCTCTAGAAGTTATTGTTGCTTCCAAAATATTATGTTTCAATCTCCAAATCAGCATTTCAGTAGAATAAAGGTGAGACTTTTATATTAAAAGAAAAAAAGTTGCCTTGAGCTATTAGTTTTCCCAAATCCAAAAAGACAGGTGGGGCAGGATCAAAAATTCTTACTTGATCAAAGTTATTGGCTCTGACTGCATCCTTACCTATGTAAGAAAGATGAAAGGTGGTGTTTTTATTGCATGCTAGTAACAGTGTAATTTTGAACTAATTGGTATTGAACTGCCAATCACCTAAGGGGAATGCAAATAGATACTCTTACAATTTCCTTTGAGGTACTGAAACCTTATGTCGGGACTGGAAGAAAAACAGAATAATACCGTTAAATTGACCTTAAATGAGCTGCTTTGTGGTTTTCTTGGAGAATCCCTTCTAATTTTTCATGACTAGTCTAAACAAGTTATGTCTACCCAGTTGATTTATTGGCTAGACAGTACTGACACTGAACTTTATGTGCATGTTAGAGATAAAGTTAGCATGCCTTTGAATTTTAATGTGTATAGTCTTTGCTTACTTTTAGATTTGGGCTCATTTAGGACTATAGCCCAGGCTTATGTACCGTCACATTTGCTTTATTGCAGTGGCCAGCTCGTCAGCATCCCATTGAGGCTGACACACAGGCTTCAGGTTGTACAAAATGTAGCAGCACATTTGATATGGTGGTGTCCATGGAGAGTGTGTGGCCACTGTTAAGTTGTATGCACTGGCTACCAATAAAGTTCAGAGTTTATTTATTTTATTTAGAACTTTTTTATACCGACATTCATGTAAAATACATATCACATCGGTTTACAGTGAAACAACTTATTTGGAAAATCATTACATAGAACAGGAGTAACATCAAACTGGGATCGGGGTAATAAATACAAACTGCTAACATAGTGGTTGTTTAAATAATAAATACAAACTGCTAACATAATGATTATTTGAATAAAGTATAAAGGGAGAAACTGAATAGTTTAAAATAGCACATCACCTAGTGAGGACCACCGTCTTCTCTGAAGTAATCGGGGTTACTTCTATGGCAGGGGGAGGGGAGGATAGGGAATCTTAGTGGAAGATAGGCATAAGGATTACAGCAGTTTGAAATATCCCTAGTTTTTCGGGTGTTGTGGGAAATTGGGCCTTCTTATCTAAAAAATAAATTACACTGGTATGTTCCATCTAGAGTTCTTCAGTACTCCCAGAATGCTATGCTAGTGATCCCATCTGTTAAAGCAGTTAGTAGAACAAATGGCCAGAAGGGCTCTCTTCCATTATTATTTCTCAACTTTAGAATAAACTTCTCAACTTTAGAATAAACTCCTCTTCATGTTAAGACCAAGACCAATTACCTCATGTTCAGGAAAAAAGTTAAGAGCATGGTTGTATTAATCTGTGTCCTAACAGCTTAAGACAACATGTTAGTTGGGTCTTGTTTTTATTCTGGTGTGTTGGTTTGTTTTCTTTTTTGTATTATTGGTTTTTAATATTGCTTTTATTATACACGGCTTTGGGCAATTATTTTATTTGGTTGGTTAAATGGTGTAGAAATATTTTAAATAAAATAGATGTAACAGAAAATGGGGGTCCTTTTTATATAAAGCAACATTTTGTAGCAAGTATTGTCAAAGAATTGGCTATCTTAAATCAGTATGATCATCTGCCTTACATTCAGAGATGTTTAGATTTAACTCATTTTATTTTTAAATACTATTTTAATGTGTATTGGAATCTCTTCTTTCTGATTTTTTTTATACATTTTCCAGGACTTGATATGTTTATAATAAACAGTAATACAGGGTGACAACAATATTATAGGGTGATAACTTTTTATTGAACTAACTTGGCCCCTGCAAACTGAAACGGTCCCTCAGTCAGCTTCAAGATTGAGTGGTTCTTCTGGCATCGTGCATCAATGGGGAGCGATGTTGATACTGTTTTGCCTTCTCTTGCTGCATTGATGCCAACTCCCTGATGTTGATACCACTGAAGCAGAATTTCTTGGTTTTCATCAGGTGGGGAGAACTAGAGTATGCTGTATCTCCCTGGCCCTTACTGGTGCAACACTTCAAAGCTTGAACTTTCCTGGTGTCGATGAACCACCAGCGTCCAGTGGGCCTTTCGATGCCTGTCTCTGCCAATGGATTGGACTTACCTGACCCAAAGAGTTCTTCCATAAGCTCCAGACTAGTCTGATGTCTTTGGGAGTCATCTGTTTGCAGGTCTATAGCCAGATATGATGTGCTTGTTTTCCAGGCACACCACATAGACATCATGAGGCTTTCTGCCTATCATCATTTGGTTGCACTGGTGTTATTTTCTAAAGCTGCTGTCCTTCTCTTTTTTGGGACATCAGTCAAAAAATAGCTCTTGCAAAATCAAATTTTGACAAAAAAAAAAAAAGGGGGAGGTTGCCTGATGTTCTTGGCACCTTAGGCCATGCAAAGTGCTGATGTGCATAAAGAAATGGACCAAGATGGGGCAGAAAAAGATATTGCCTGTAAAAAAAAAAAAAACAAAAAAAAACAAACCACAAAACCAAAAAACCTCAAGAGGGGGAAAAGAAACACCAAGAGGTCAACACGACAGTTGGATTCTATGAGAAAAACAGAACTGAGAGGGGGCCCCGCTTATATTAGCATATTTAGAGAGCATGTTAGTGAGCTTCAGAGCTTTTACAGCTCTGGTCCTGGGCTCCATCAGATAATATCAATATGAGTAACGTATTCTACTGTTCTTAGAGAACACCAGTTATATGTAAGTAACCTGGCTTTATTGGACTAACTTAATACTACTTTACACTATTTTGTGCATAGTAAACAATGATTATCTACAGTACATATTTTATATTTCTTGCCAGATTCTTTGCCACTATTAAGACAAGCACAGAGGAAGGAGATTTATTTCACATTAATTTTTTAGGTATATAGCAGTTTCTGTATAACACATTTTGCATGTCTTCCCTTATAGAGGAGAATAATTATTTGTAAAGTACAGATTTTATACAAGCCAGCTTTTAAAGAGGGAATTGGTATTCCTTGTTTTGGGTATTTAAAAGAAACATTTGTCTGTGTGGGCGTGAATGGAAATGTCTGAACACAATATATTAACTGTTGAGTCTTATTGATCCAATCAGTCTGCATCTTTGTCTGTACAGGTAGAAGTAGACAGGAACAAATAGAGCAAGGCTTAGTAAAAATCTGAAAGATTAGTGGAAAAGTTGTTTGGAAAAATCATTCCTTATGTGTGCTGACTTCAAAGAAGTTGAAATGTAAGGAGTTTAACTCCTACAACATTGCATAGTACCATGAAATAACTAGTTAATATAAGTATTTTACACCCTAATTAAATAATATATTTGATTATTTTATTTAAGTACCTAAATGTTCAACTAATTACTTTATTATCCTTTCTGTGTAGGCAGCTTTTTTCCCTAAATCCTTCTTTAAAAAAAATGGCAACGTGCCCAAAGTATGATTATTTTTGTTTAAAGATATACTTAATTTGGATTAGGTCCAAGGCTTCCACAAAGCATTATGCATCATGACACAGAGTCAAGTTCAAATCTCAAGTCTCATTGAGCTTGGTTCACAAAGATGAAGTGTTTGAGTTCTGGAAGGGAGGAAAGATAGTGGCCAATACTAGAGCAACTTGCTATAGAAGAGTAACACTGAGGTGTTCAGTCTCACAGAAATTTTGCTCCATTGATCCCTCAACTAGCCAATAATTCACAGAATCAAAATTTAAGATGTCTTTTTATGAATAATACTGTAGAAGGACTTTGGATTTATTTGCTGTCTTATAGCTGTCTAACTCTTGACATGCACACCTGAGAAATTAAAAAATGCATAAATAAAGGGTTTCATGCAGATTTGGCAGTACTTATCTGGCACTATGCAAAGTGACTTGTTGAGCCTTTTTTCAGTGTTATGAAAAGGATATCATGGAAATGCAAAATGTAGAAGTACGTTATAAAATGTAGAATGATTCCTAGATTGGTGTTTACACACATTTTGCTAAAATGTTTTAATGAGAAAGGAGAGACCAAAATAAATTTTGAAGAAAAATCTATAGCGAAGAATGGACAGATTCTACAAAGCTATCAGAATTGCCAGAAAATTAAGAGGGCAAAAGAAGTGGGGTGTAAAAGATTTGATTTTGAAAGGAGCCATGATATAGTTCATAATGGCTAGTTCCAAAATGAAATTGAAATGTTGTTCTAAAATACTTTGTGTTACTTCATGAAAAAAATTGAAAAGATAAATGAAATCATTTAAAATATTGACATCTTACATTTTTAACAGGGGTGAGTACTGCTGCAAAGTACAATGCAGTGGAGCTGGAAAATGAACTTGACAATGTGAGGACCTTGAAAACCAAACTGGGTAGGTCACATTCCCTTTATATTATGCGTTGATGTCGACGCTAAAGTACTGTATAATGAAGTGACTATTTTAGGCAGTACATTGTAGCATTTTTTTTTTTTAAATTAAGCTTGTTCACTTCTCACCCTTTTTTGGCAGATCTTTTCATCTCTTACTACATTTCCTGTTATCACTGCAACTTGTGTGACAGGCACATCTGTTATGACATTTTGAATTTTAGTGAGTATGGTAGTGGGTTAAAGCAGTAGTGCTTTGCTATATGCTTCACACATGGCCAGGTGCAACATTGGCACCCGCACTACTCCCTTCTCAGATACTCAGATGTACATACGATTTGAGAGTAACACATTTTATAAATTAAATACGCAAGTTGGAAATCCGGCCCAGTTCTTGTGGTACACGAGGCTGCAGTGGTACATGTAGTTCCTTTTACTCATCTGCACGTATGGGGACTTCATTGGGCCGTCCAAAGCCAGTGAGATCAAATCTATCAACTGTTATCCCATCAAATCTTTGTGACCTCTAAGATGAGAGCATATTATCAGTGACTGATGAGGTTCTCAAAGTTGACCTCTTGAAGTGCATCCCAGAGCATCAAGTGATCCTTTCTACCAACATTTCTATCAAGTAGGGTGGGGGGGACATACACAGAAGCTGCATGGGCTCAAGGGTTATGGTCCAGGGCAGAGAACCATCTGCAGATCAACCTGCTGGAGCTGTGAGCTATCCATTATGCACTAGGAGTGTGTTCTCTTCTGTCTGGCAAGAGAATATTGATTCAGATGGATAAACAGGTGGCCATGTTGTACATGAACAAACAGGGAGGCACGGGTTTGTATGCCCTCTGTGAGTAAGCCTTCCAGATCTCATTGTGGGTTGGTCATTACAACACCTATTTCGGGCAATCAATCTTTCAGGATTGACAAACCACCTAAAGCAAAGTATTGCAGCCTCACGAGTAGTCCTTGAATCAAATGGTCAGGGGCGAGTTGTTCAGTGTTTGGGGAATGTCATTGATTGACCTGTTCACCTCAGAGGACAACAGAAAGGTTGAGCAGTTTGACTCCATGCTTCCAAGCAACTACAATTCTGCTGCTGCTGCTGTTATGCTAAACTGGAGTTCTGGTCTACTCTCTGCGTATCCACCACTTCCTCTAATTGCCAGGACTGTCCATAAGATAATTTAAGATAGGGCAAGATTGATTCTCATAGCACTGGCATGGCCTCTTCAAGTGTGTTATCCATATCTGTCTATCAGCTCAGCCTCTAATTTTGTTGGGGAGCTCTCTGACTCTCATCACATGGAAGAACGACAGACTTTGCCATCCTAGCCTGCCATCGCTGCCCTCACAGCATGGATGTTGAACAAACAGCAGTCTCCTCCTTACTCCTTCCTAAGGAGGTGGGGGACATGCTGATTTTGGATAGAAAGACTTCTTTCAGAAGATTTTACAAGTGGAAAAGGTTCTCATCTATTAGTTTTATACCCTTTTGAAGGTGCAGTCTCCAGATTTGTGCACATAGTACTCCAAATGAGATCTCACCAGATTCTTGTACAGAAGCAACATAACCTCCTTTGTCCTGCTGGCCATTACTCTCCCTATGCACTCAAGCATCCTTCTGGCTTTTGCTGTTACCTTATCTACCTGTTTGGTCACCTTAAGATCATCAGATTTATTTATTTATTTATAACTTTTCTATACCGAAGTTCAAATAACAGAGTTAATGATCACTCCGGTTTACATTGCAACCATAAAAAACAGTGACAAAGTTGTCTTACATAGAACAGGGGGAGAGAAAAACTTGGATACAGCTTAAGCATGGGGAGTAACGTGTCAAAACTGGTAAGAACTGATAAGAGTTGGCTTTTTGGGGTAACAAGGTATTCCAAGGGAGGGGGTAGGAATGAGGGATTGAAAGGGGATTGGAAGAGGGGGGGGGGGAGGGTAGCGGAGGGTTACCATAGATTTAATGAAACTAATATACATATATTAAATATCTTAGGCAGCGGAAGAAAAAGTGCTTAGGCATCTGAGCTTAGGAAGAGAAGGTCCGTGGAGGATGAGGCAAGGACGAGTGTTATGGGAAGGCTTGTCTGAATAGTAGCGTCTTAAGTCTCTTCTTGAATGTAATTGGGCATTGTTCCAGCCTAAGGTCCGGTGGGAGCAGGTTCCACTGTTTGGGGCCTGCGGTGGAAAAGGCTCTTTTACTAAAGGAGGCTTTGAATGTAGGTGTTCTAAGAGTCCCTCTTTGCGCTAATCTCAGAGGACGGGTTGAAGTATGAAGTTGCAGGGGGGTCGATAGGTCCAGCGGAGAGATGTTAAGAATGGCTTTGTGGGTGATTACTAAAAGCTTGTAGAGGATTCTGAATTTGACTGGGAGCCAGTGGAGCTTCTTAAGGATCAGTGTTATGTGGTCCCTTTTGTTAGACTTTGTGAGTATCCTTGCAGTTGCATTCTGAAGCAACTGGAGAGGTTTAATGGAGTTGTCTGGAAGGCCTTGAAGAAGAGCACTGCAGTAATCGATTTTTGAAAAAATGATCGTTTGTAAGACAGACCTGAAATCTTGAAAATGAAGGAGGGGTCTTAGTTTTTAATACTTGAAGTTTGAAGTAGCACTCCTTTATTGTGTCGTTAATGAAGCCTGTGAAGCTCAATTGAGTGTCCATGACTACCCCTAGGTTTCTGACTTTGGGAGAGATGGTTGGGAGCGTTGTAGGGGGTAGGTTGTTTAGAGAAAAGTTCCCATCCTGTGTGATTAAGAGGAATTCGGTCTTGTTTGTGTTGAGAATCAGGTTAAGATTTGAAAGGAGGTTATTAATGGAGCATAGATAGGTGTTCCAACGACGTAAAGTACTGTCCAGAGAATCTATTATCGGTAGGAGGATTTGGACGTCGTCTGCATACACGTAATGTGTTAATTTGATGATCAGATATGATCATCCCCATATCCTGCTCTTTGCTGTGCACAGAACACAGAGAAGGGTAACAACAATGATAAAGGGGTTGGAATGGTTCCCTTATGAAGAAAGGCTAAACAGGTTGCAGATCTTCACTTGCAAAAAATGACTGAGAGGGAATATGATAGAGGTTTATAAAACTGAGTGGGATGGAAAAGATAAATAGGGGGATGTTTATTTCTATGAAGACAAGCAGGATGGTAGTCCTCACAAGTGGGTGATGTCATCCGATGGAGCCCAGCCCAAAACTTTTATGTCAAAGTTTCTAGAGCTTTGTCCCATCCTAGACCTAAGGGCCTTGAACAAATTTCTGAAAAAATAATTTTTTTCTTAATCTCCTAAACCCTTTTCTTCTCTCAAGGATGCTTACAAGCACATAGATTTTCCTGTCACAGGAAATGTCTCATATTTGTTATGGGAAACAGTCACCTCAAGTACTGCAAGCTGCCTTTTGGCTTAGCATCAGCCCCATAAGTCTTCACCAAATGCCTTGCCATGATGGCAGCACACCTATGCAAGTTGGTGGTGCATGTGTATTCCTATCTGAATGATTGGCTGGTGCTGGTAATCTCAGTTGTTGTACCCATTATTCATTCAGAGCAGTCTATAGTTAAGGATTCTCCACTTGACAATTGCCATTCTGCTTGTTCTTGGAGAAAGCAGAGTTGCTTACTTATAATAGGTGTTCTCTGAGGAAAAAAGCATGTCAGTCCTTACAAAATGCTCCCATCTCCCCTTGGAGTTGGTTTCAGTTGTATATGCTAAAGTAGAAGACTGAAAAGGCCCCTTTGTGGATGTGGTATGTTGGCTTGCTGGGTATGCTTAGTGAGGGACAAAGTTTTAGAAATGTTGATGTAAATTTCAGGCTGTTCTCCATCAGACTGACATTTTGCTGTCCTCGGGGAACACCTGTTACAGGTAAGCAACTCTGCATTTTATCCTTTCAAATAATAAAACAAGGGAACACGAGATGAAACTAACAACCAGCAGATTTAAAACAAATCTTAGTATATTTTCACCCAACATGTGATCAAGATGTGGAATATGTCATCAGAGAACATGGTGAAAGCAATTAGCAAATCTGGATATGCAGATAGACTTGGGAAAGCTATCACTTATCCTGGGTAGTGAGCAACAGGAAATAGGGTCACAAGCACCTGGTATATCTCAAAATGATCTAAGGTGGCCACTGTTCGGACAGAATACTGTGCTCAATGAAGTTTAGTATGATCTAGCATAACATATCTTAATGTTCTTATGTACTCTTTATACTGTATTGCTCCCTTGATTTTTTGCAACCCTAATTAGTTGGTAAAATCTAGATCATTCCTCAAACATCACTAGATCCCTGCTCATGTTTTCCACACCTTCTAGGGTGTCTATCCTTTTGTAGATTTTGATATAATCCGCAAAACAGCAAACATTTTCCTGATATCCCTTCTGCAGTATTGTTTAAATGTGTGTTAAACAGAACCAGACTGAGGACCAATCCTGATGGCACACCACTAATAACTCTCTTTTCCTTAGAGAGGATTCAGTTTCCCCACTACCTTTTGTTGCCTCCCGCTCAAACAGTTTCTAAATCATTCAGTCACTTTAGGGCCATACGTAGAGCACTCAGTTTGTGTGTAGGTCACCTATGCAGAACAATGTCAAAATACCTTGCTGAAATCAAAATTCGCTGCTTCTAGGATTCTTCCTTGATCACCAAGTCAAAGAAATTGATTAGTTTTGTTTGACAAAACCTACCTCTGATAAAGCAATGCTATCTTGTATCCTGTAATCCACTGGATTCCAGAAACTGCACTATCCTCTGTTTAGTAGCAGTTCCTTTGTTACTCACTATCAGGCAGATACAGTACAGTGTGCTCTGGTGGAGCGCACTGATAGCCCGCTTTTGGTCGCGCTTTTTCGACACGCTATTTTTACCCCTTATACGGTAAGGGGTTATAGCGCGTAAAAACCGCACGGCCAACCCCCCCCAAAACTAATAGTGCCCACAACATGCAAATGCATGGTGATGGGCCTATTAGTTACTACCGTGCGATTCAGAAAGTAAAATGTGCAGCCAAGCCGCACATTTTACTTTCAGAAATTAACGCCTGCCCAAAGGCAGGTGTTAATTTTGGCTGGCATCGGGGAAGTGTACAGAGAAGCAGAAAAATCTGCTTTTCTGTACACCCTCCGAATTAATATAGCGATATTAAGTCGGAGGCCCCAAAAATTAAAAATCTTCCCGCGGCCTGCGGGTTGGAAGACGGACGCTCAATTATGCCGGCGTCCGTTTTCCGAACCCGTGGCTGTCAGCGGGTTCGAGAACCAACGCCGGTAAAATTGAGCGTCGGCTGTCAAACTCGCTGAAAGCCACTGCTCCTGTCAAAAAGGCGCTAGGGACGCGCTAGTGTCCCTAGTGCCTCCTTTTACTGTGGGCCCTCTTTTGCACGTGGGCTGATACTAAATCGCGCGTACAGGAGAGTGGCCTGCGCTCGTGTCAGGAGAGCTGGCGCTCGCCGGCTCTCCCACACTTTTTTCTGTATTGACCCCCTCAACAAGGTCAGACTAATTGGCCTGTTTCTCCCAGGCCCATCCTTACTTCCACTTTTGTGAAAAGGAGCCCCATCTACTTGTCTCTGTTCGTTTGGAACCACTCCTGACTCTAAAGAAGCATTAAAAAGGTCAGACTGTGGAGCTGCCAGAACTTAATACCCCTGGATGTATTCCGTCTCGCCCCATTGCTTCATCTATCTGTCTGGGATGTACCCAGACAGCTTAAAAACTGCTTCTCTTAAACCCCTTCTTAAGAAGCACAATTTAGACCCCAAAGATCCTGCTAACTTCCGCCCCATTTCGAACCTCCCTTTCTTAGCCAAATTAACAGAGAAATTGGTTAATACTCAGCTTTCAGAATATCTAGAAGAACACAATATCCTATACCCTTCCCAATACGGATTTCGCAAATCTCGCAGTACAGAAACACTCCTCATATCATTAACAGACCATATTATTATGGGACTAGACAAGGGCTACTCCTTTCTTCTAGTACTCCTAGACATCTCGGCGGCATTCGACACCATCAACCACTCCATCCTCCTGAATCGCTTAGCAGACATAGGTATATCAGGATCAGCCCTCAGTTGGTTCACATCTTTCCTCAGTAACAGAAGCTTCAAAGTTAAAATTAATAATAAAGAATCTTCTTCGACAAGGTCCTCACTTGGTGTACCTCAAGGATCCTCTTTATCACCCACCCTCTTCAAAATCTACCTCCTCCCCCTCTGCCAGCTTCTAACAGACCTTAATCTAATACATTACCTATATGCAGACGACTTATAGATTCTGATTCCAATAACAGAATCCATCGCAAAATCACTCACGCACTGGAACAACTGCCTAAAATCGATCACCAGCCTTCTCAACAGTCTTAATTTGGTACTTAACGCATCAAAGACCGAACTCCTCCTCATCTCCCCCAACCAAGACAACCCCCTCCCACAGACCAACTACAATACCCAGCTCACGCATACCCATGTAAGAGATCTCGGGGTTCTACTCGATAATCGCCTAAACCTAAAGAAAATGATCAACACCACAACCAAAGATTATTTCTATAGACTTCAGGTTCTAAAAAGACTCAAACCCTACTATTTTTCCACGACTTCAGGACAGTTCTGCAAGCCTTACTATTTGCCAAAATAGACTATTGCAGCGCTCTCCTCCTGGGTCTCCCTAGCTCTACCACCAAGCCCCTACAGTTGATACAGAACGCCGCAGCAAGAATCCTGACCAATACTAACCGTGGAGAACACATATCACCCATCCTCTGTAACTTACACTGGCTCCCTGTGAAATACAGAATCCTTCACAAATCACTCACTTTAATTCACAAATCCATCTACAATCACCTTCATCTAGACCTTGAATTCCCTCTCAATTTCCATATCTCCAACAGACCGACTAGAGAAGCATACAAAGGAACCCTACAAGCCCCGCCTACCAAAGCCACACGCCTCACCTCGACCAAAGACCGATCCTTCTCAACAGCAGGCCCAGCTATCTGGAACAACATCCCTTCAGACCTTAGACTGGAACCCTGCCTTTTAACATTTAGGAAAAAACTTAAGACCTGGCTTTTCCGCCAAGCCTACTCAGATCCCCCGGATGCACACTAGATGACAGAACATCCTTCATGAATAATGGATATCTGTACTACCTTCAAGTACTTAATAAGAGCCACACTTGATGCATCAATTGTTTATACTCTCTGTTCACTACGTTCTTAGGCCTTTCTTTCCAGCTGTCTATGCTTCCAAGTTGACTATCCTTGTTGAAATGTAACTTTGTTGTTCCTGTTCAAACTATTGTTTTTTGTTACAGTTCCCCAATTCGATGTAAACCGATCTGATATGGTCATTTAACCATGAAGGTCGGTATAGAAAAGTGTTAAATAAAATAAATCTACTTTTAGTTTCAATAGCTCCTTGTAAACACAGTATTCTGAAAATTGTTTGAGGTCTAATTATGGCTATTTTATAACATTCTAAAATAATGTGCTTATTTTATAACATTGACATTGGAAGTAGTAATATAAGGGTGAATGGTAGTGGACTTGGTAGGGATTATTTTGGAGGGTTATATTCCTGTGAGTTAAGACTAAATTCTAAAGACTAAGTTATGATTTTTATATATTGTAAACTCAAGCTGTTTTGGAGGGGCAGTGTATAAATGCAAAAAAACCCAAAAACCTGACTTCCATTCTGATTTGTGGCAGTTTTCTGTGATCCTATTCCAAATTCTTCCTCAGTGAACACTGTTAAGAAATGTGTTAAGCAATTTCACGTTTTACTCATCAACCAGAGTTTTGATTTAGGCGGAATTTAAACATTTTTAAATAAATACATATTCCCCCTTCATCTATAAGTCTTACAATCCCACTTGTGTGCCTTCTCCTGTCATAAAAAGGAGAATAAATCTTGTTCTCCAGTTTTACTGTATTAGATAATTTTTCTTCCTTTTGTGCCTTTACTCTGACTACTTTCCCAGCTTCTCCAGATTTTCTTCCCTGTCATTTTATTTTTGCAATCTCTTGTAAATGCTTGTTTTTTCCCCTTACCTTTTCAGCTACTTCTTTAGAAAACCACAGTGACTTCTTTTTGTTCCTCTTTCCATTATTTTACTTTTCTAACAAAAAGATTTGTTGCCCTTGTATCTCCTTTTAGGTTTGCCCTCTGCTTTTCTACTTCCCCTGGCTCAGAGCTTCCCAAACCATGGGTCGGAACAAAATGTTCAGCTGGATAGTGAGCGCCTCAAATGGCAACACTCTTTAGGCACCAGCAGCATTAGTATGGAAGTCAGCCCTAGGGCCTGTGAGCCAGTACACAATCACAGGTCCTGCCCATCAATGAGTTTCTGTGGTATCATGAGGAAGGAATGGGGGCACTGCAGAGCCTGTGAGTTTGTACTGACTCGTGGGCCCTGCTATGATTTTCATTACTAATGCTGCTGCTGCTTGCAGATCACCATCTGGCTTAGGAACAGCCATGAGGGGAAGGGAGGGGAAGGCCGAATGTGCGTGCACAAGCCAGTGGAGCTTGCAACAGCTCTTCTCTCCTTGCCCACCACTAAACTTACCCAAGTTAAATATATTGCTCCTATTTGATATCTGTGATCTCACACAAGGACCAAAGTCAGTCTCCAAAAGCTGAGCATTACTTAGCTTGCTTTATTTAATATTTTTCTTAATCTTTGTTTTTAAGATAGAAATTCTAAATCTGTTCATGATGTTTAAATACTGCTGCTAATATCGGGGCCAGTTTTTAAACAGTTTAGGTTCCTAAATTAGCCCTTTTGAAAATTTACTAGGGCTAAGCCCCTAAATTTAGAACCCTAAAATGTGGGTGACTACGGGGGTGGAGGTAGGGTGGGAAAACAGTTAGAAGCTTTTCACTGATTTTCAGAACTAGGCACCTAATTTAGGAGCCTAAATCTAGGCAAGTAGCAAGCCTAATTTTAGGTTCCTAACTTTTACCCTTGTAAATGTATTGAATTTTCAGCTGAAAACTGACACCTAAGTTGGGCTGAAAGTAGGTGGCTAATTTAGAGTCCTAAATTTAGGATCTCAGCTTGTTTTTTAATATCTGCCCCATAGTTTTCTTAATCTCTGCCTACTTTTTGAAGTGGAATTTCTTAATCTGTGTTTGCTTGTGGAAATAGTGTGGTAAAACCATTGACTGCTTTCCCTTTTCTATCTGCTTTTTGAATGCTTTAGAAAAAACATTTGCTGCTCTTCATGTTTAAATTTAAATAAATTCATTAAAGTTGGGCTACTTTCATATAGAATCTGCTGTAAGAATAAACTACAGCGTTTCTAAAATTTCCTTGTACTCGCTTGTGAAAAAGGGTTGATAGGATATACCACTCAAGCAAGTTAGTTTTGGGTCTGGAGAGCTGGTGATGTCACAGAATGAGATGATCGCTTGATTCCCTGTACATACCAGGATCATTCCAGACGGTGGGTTATGTTCCCTGTCCAGCAGATGGAGTTAGAACCAAAAATTCCCAGGGGAGGACCTATATAGCCACGCCTCCCTTGCCTCAATCCTCAGTATAGTTCTAACTCCAGCAGATTGAGCAGGGGACATGGTGGTCCCCAGCACTTTTCTAGTTTTATTTTCTCTTTGAGGGATCAATTAAATAATATTAGATAAAGGTTTTCTTCTAAGGGATAGGTTCTGTAGTGTTCTGACAGGACCACTCCGTTCAAAGAGAGACACTGTTTTCCAGTCAGGAACTTGCTGACAGGCTGTGTTTTTTGCCTGTCACTTTATTTTTCTCTTTGGTTTTCCTCTTCCTTGCCCGGCTACAGTGTGGTAAGTGTTGTTTTTATTTTATTTACAGTCGTTGGGAGGAACAGGAATTTGTGAGGGGTGAAGTTGGTAGTGCCGACCGCTCCCCCCTAGCCCCGGAGTTTGTACTTTTCCCCTCCTCCCCTTCGGGGAGTGATTGGAGTCCCGCCCTGCAGCTCTGCGACGACACATTCCCCGGAGCTGCTTACCGTCGGGACGGCGCTTTCCCCGACGGTCTCTTGGGGACGGTGAGGGGTCCAGAGGCCGGATAGCTCTATTGCTTTGCCGCTTCAGTTGTTGCCGCGCGCCGCAGCCACCCCTCCCCCTCCCTCCCGCCGCGATGCAGAGATAGCCTAACGGCTCCGGAGCTCGGCAAGGGGTTCAGCAGCCCTCGGAGGGATTTTCTTCAGCTTTTCCTGAGGGGGGAGTATAGCTTACCTGGTAGGCAGCTTGGAGGAGAGTCGGACCGCGCCGGCAGGAAGCGGCATGCCCCGTTTCCCCTCAGCGCGGGAATGGCGGCCATTTTGTTAGCTGACTCTGAGGCAGCTCTCTCTGAGGAGGACGTCGACGCTCCGCTCCAGGTTTCCTCTCACAGTATGGGGTTTCTGAGCGCAACGGTCCAGGGCAGGCAAGGGGACGACACCTCGGGGGGCCCTTCATCAGCACTTCCTGCTTTTTCGCCAGAATTCGTCGTTTTAATGCACAAGGCATTTTTACAGAGCAGGGATCCGAATCTTGGAAATTGGGGTCCCCCTCCTCCCAAACTGACTTGCTTGACCCAGCTTTCGACGGCGGACCCTCCCTTAGGGAAGGCTTCTTTGCCCACAGGGGGTGCGGGGTCCGCTCGGCCCCCTCCCGTGGTCCCTACACCGCTGCAGCAACCATCGGGGGATTCATGGCAGGACCCAGATGCGGATGATCCCTCCCTGGCGGCCCAGGTAGAGGGTGTCGACCCGAGGGTTCTCCGCATTTTTCAAGCAGCGGAGTTGGATGATCTCATTCCCCACATCCTGCAGGAAATGGACATCGACCCTCCTCCAGATCCTGTGGCTCAGGATCCGAAGATTAAGAAAGGGGACCCTCTGCTAGCGGGCTTGCGACCCCTAGCGAAAGCTTTTCCCACGCATCACAATATCTTGCAATTGATTTCAAGGGAGTGGGATACTGGCGGTATCCGCGGTCACGAAGCATACCACCATCCCGGTCACGGGTGGGACGGCGTTGAAGGATGTCCAGGATCGCAAGCTCGAGGTGTACCTCAAGCGTATCTTCGAGGTCTCAGCGTTGGGGATGAGGGCTGCTATCTGCAGTTCCCTAGCACAGCGAGCAGCTCTGCGTTGGGTACAGCAGTTTCTCACATCCCAATCTTTGCCACAGGCAGAGACTATTCAGGCTGATAGACTTGAAGCGGTGGTTGCCTATGGAGCTGATGCTTTTTATGATCTGTTAAGGGTTCTCGCTCGATCCATGGTGGCGGCGGTGTTCGCTCGCCATCTTTTGTGGCTTCGCAGATGCTTCGCAGATGCTTCGTCCAAGACGCGCCTGAGTTCTCTTCCTTTCAAGGGCAGATGCCTGTTTGGGGAAGATTTGGATCAGATCATCAAATCTCTTAATGAGAATGCGGTGCACAAGCTACCAGAAGATCGTCCACGTTCTTCTATATCTTTTAATTCCTCCAGGAACAGTTACCGGAATCAACGGAGGTCGCGTCCTGCCAGACAGCAAACACCTCGAGCGCCTTCTACACGATCACACACCTGGAACCGGTCCTTTCGTGGACGCCGCCACGGTAAGGATACTCAAGGGGCAGGTGTCTCCTCAAAAGCTTCACAATGATGCCAGAGGGTCCCACGAGGGGATCCCCCACCTGGGGGGTCGCCTTACTCTCTTCTACAAACAGTGGGTCCAAATTATGTCTGATCAGTGGGTGCTGGACATCTTAAGTCAAGGCTACGTATTAGATTTTGTACACGAACCCCGAGACCGTTTTCTGTTTTCTCCTTGTGGTTCCCGCCTCAAACAATTAGCAGTTTGACAGACTCTCGATCGTCTGCTACAGCTGGGGGCGATAGTCCCGGTAGCGGCCTCCGAACTGGGAAGAGGACATTATTCGGTCTACTTTGTGGTTTCCAAAAAGGACCTATCCTGGACCTCAAGTCGGTCAACAAGTGTCTCAGAGTTCCTCGTTTTCGTATGGAAACGCTCCGGTCAGTGTTAGCAGCTGTGCATCCGGGAGAATTCTTGGCCTCGTTGGACCTTACAGAAGCATACCTTCACATCCCGATCCATCACCATCATCAGCGCTTCTTATGCTTCAAGATTTTGGGACAGCATTTTCAGTTTCGTGCTCACCCCTTTGGCCTGGCGACGGCTCCGCGAGTCTTCACCAAGATCATGGTGGTGGTAGCGGCGGCGCTCCGCAGGGAGGGTATCCTAGTACATCCCTATCTAGACGACTGGCTCATTCGAGCAAAGTCGAGGGCGCAGGGCTACCGTGCTGTCGACAGGGTGGTACAGCTTCTTCAATCTCTGGGATGGATCGTCAATTTCTCAAAGAGCAAACTGATACCGTGCCAATTGCTGGATTTTCTGGGAGCACACTTCGACACCAACCAGGCCAAGGTGTTTCTGCACCCGGACAGAGCTCGGGCTCTACGCGCTCAAGTAACCGGTTTTATGGCTCTCGTCACTCCCACGGCATGGGACTATCTCAGGTACTGGGAACCATGGCTTCAACCATCGATTTGGTACCGTGGGCCTTCGCTCATCTCCGACCTCTCCAGAGGTTCCTACTTTCGCGATGGAACCCGGTGTCGAGAGATTTTCAGGCAGTGCTGCCCATTCCGAGTGTTGTCTTGAGCAGTCTACAGTGGTGGCTGGACCCTCAACGATTAGCTCAGGGAGTGTCTGCAGAACCCGAATTGGGTGGTCGTCACCACGGATGCCAGCCTCACCGGCTGGGGGTGGTTTGTCAAGACAGGTCTCTCCAAGGCCGATGGACGGTAGATCAGTCCACTTGACCCATCAATCGGCTGGAGTCCAGGGCAGTCCTTCTAGCGCTGCTGCAGGGGTTCTACCCACTGGTACGCAGTCGAGCGGTTCGGATTCTCTCGGACAATGCGACCACCGTAGCGTATATCAATCGCCAAGGGGACACCAGAAGCCATCTAGTTTCCTTGAAGACCGACGACTTGATGGTGTGGGCGGAGCTACATTTGCAGCGTCTAGCGGCTTCGCACATAGCGGGCGTGGACAACGTGCAGGCAGATTTTCTCAGCCGGCAACACCTGAATCCAGGAGAGTGGGAACTCTCAGAAGTCGCAATGCAGAGGATAATACAGCGTTGGGGGATACCCCATGTGGATCTAATGGCAACCGCGACAAATGCAAAGGCTGCCCGTTTCTTCAGCCGCAGGCGAGAGCACGGCGCGGAAGGAGTCGACCCACTAGTTCCTCCCTGGCCTCGACAGTGTCTTCTGTATGTCTTTCCTCTGTGGCCTCTAGTGGGCAAGGTCATCCTAGTTGCGCCAGAGTGGCCTCGACGTCCATGGTTTGCAGATCTTCTCAATCTGGCAGTGGAAGGCCCGCTTCGACTCAGTCACCTATCACGTCTCCTTCGCCAAGGGCCAATATTTTTCAGAAGGCAGATCGCTTTTGTCTTGCGGCCTGGCTTTTGAGAGGCGCCAATTAAGAAGGCGCAGATATCCAGAGTCTGTCATCTCGACGCTCCTGAAAGCTAGGAAGACTTCCACGTCCGTTACCTATGTCAGAGTATGGAAGGTTTTTGAGGAATGGTGTGAGTCAAAGACTATTCTGCCAACGCAGGCCTCAGTAGCGCATGTGCTTTCCTTCCTACAGGCGGGTCTGGATTTGGGCCTGGCCTATAATTCTCTTCGTGTTCAGGTAGCGGCTTTGGGAGCTTTCCTACGGAGTAATGAATGACAGGGAGCTCCTGGCCTCACATCCGGATATTCTACATTTTCTAAAGGGGGTAAAACACTTGAAACCTCCCATTAGACCGCCTTGTCCTTCATGGAATCTCAATTTGGTACTCCAGGCTCTATGTGCACCGCCTTTTGAGCCTCTGACTTCGGCCACACTCAAGGATGTCACCGTTAAGACCTTTTTCCTGGTGGCGATCAGCTCAGCACGTTGGATCTCTGAACTACAAGCTCTATCATGTCGGGAGCCATACCTTCGTTTCACGCCAGGGGGAGTATCCCTGCGGACAGTTCCATCTTTTCTGCCGAAGGTGGTCTTGACTTTCCATCTCAACCAATCGATAGAGCTTCCGTCATTTGTATCCTCTGATTCTTCTGACCTGCGTCTGTTGGATGTCCGACGTTCTTTGATACATTATTTGGAGGTCACTAATGAATTTCGACTCTCCGATCATTTGTTTGTCCTTTGGTCGGGACCCAGGAAGGGTTGCATGGCATCCAAACAATCAATTGCTCGCTGGCTGAAAGGAGCGATTATAGCCGCATACATCGGAGTGGGTAAGTCTCCACCTTTAGCTGTTAAGGCGCATTCTCTATGCGCTCAAGCGACGTCGTGGGCGGAAAGTTCTGCAGTTTCTTCTCAAGAAATTTGTAGGGCGGCCACATGGAAGTCTCTCCACACTTTCGCAAGACATTATCGTCTAGACATTCGCGCGCCGTCTCACGGTCAGCTTGGAGACAGGGTCATACGGGCAGGGCTGTCCGCGACCCACCCATGATGGGGAAGCTTTGGTACATCCCACCGTCTGGAATGATCCTGGTACGTACAGGGAAAAGAAAATTATTCCTTACCTGCTAATTTTCATTCCTGTAGTACCATGGATCATTCCAGACCCCTCCCTGGTTTTGGGGGTTCTTTGTGGGCCATCCCTGCTTTCCTGTCTTCACAGTATTTTCACTCTGTATCTCTAGTTATTGCTAGCTGTGTCTTTGAACACAGTGCTGTTTTGCAAGTTCTCAGTTACAGTTTTTTGAGTACAAGTTACTTGCTGTCACTTACAGCTGTTTTTTTCTCTATTTTTGAGATTAATTGATCCCTCTGGTTCTGTCTCTTCTTGTCTTGGCTTTGCTAGTCCAGTTACTGAGGATTGAGGCAAGGGAGGCGTGGCTATATAGGTCCTCCCCTGGGAATTTTTGGTTCTAACTCCATCTGCTGGACAGAGAACATAACCCACCGTCTGGAATGATCCATGGTACTACAGGAACGAAAATTAGCAGGTAAGGAATAATTTTCTTATCTGAGCTCCAGCTTTCCCTGAGCCTTTATAAATAGAATCGCTGTACCTCCTTCACAACTGAGGCTATTTTTAACTTCTGGCCAAGAAATTATAAGCTTCCAATGGCTTTGAAGAAAAAAGGGCCTGATTTCAAACAATTCAAAACTTCTATCGAGCTTGGAGGAGCAGAGGAAGCTGTGGACTCACTTGCTTCAGCTATGGAGGCCAACTTGGGTTCCGGAGCATCGGGGGCGATCCTGAACGATTTGCCTACAAGACAGGAGTTTCGGCAGTGGTTTTGCAGTTTATGCAAAAACATGAGATACTAAGCAGGAAACTTGTTGCTATGATGACAGATATGAGAGAAGAGATGTTGGATATCGGGCGGAGAGTCAAGTGCGATGTGCACCTGGAAGCACAAGCTGATACAGTGGGGAAATTGCAAAAACAATACAGCCAACTCTCTTTAGAAAATTTAGACTGTCAAGCTAAAATCGAGGACGTTGAGAACCAGAACCACAGATATAATCTCCATTTCTGGGGAATACCTGAGTTTGATAATTACAACAATTGCCTTGTGGTGGTGCAGAAACTATATACCCTTTTTTCGGGACAGAATAAAGATAGTCATCCGTGATGGCTTCAGCAGTGGAAATCGAAATGGCACACAGAACTTTGGGCCCTAAGGTGGGGAATAAACCCCTTGATATCATCGCTTGCTTCAACTGTTTCTCTTTTAAGAAAGAGCATTATCAGTGAGGAGGAAGCAACCGTCATGGCTTTGGGAGTCACATACCATTTCAGTGTTTGCTGATATCTCGCCAGTTACCATCAGGAAAAAACTGGACTTTCAGGAAATAGCTTTAGGCTCTGTAAAGAAGGGATTTGTTATCGCTGCCTATTCCCTTTTGGGTTAGCAATGATCATCCAGGGTACAACTTCTAAAGTGAAAGCCATCGATGAAGCGGAGACCATTTTGCAGGACGCAGGCATTGCGGTTAAGAAAGCAATTACACAGAAGTCTACTGCTGCCGTACTGAGGGAGGACATGCCAGGCTGGCAAGGAGTGGGAAAAGGAGGCCGGAGGCTGTGAAAACACTCAGGAGACTTACTATCCTCTAAAGACCATGGTAAAGGACGAACTGTTTTTTTCTTGGTTTTTTTTTTGAGGATCTATTTTATGGGTTTTCCAATGCTAATGGTGGCTAGAAAGGCCCCCATGACTCTGCTTGCTGACATATAAAGTTTGATTGTGTGGTGGGTTTTACAAGTTGTATGCTTAGGTGGAATTCAGATTGCATTCTGTATATTTCTTTACCTCTCACTGTGTTTGCAGATCTGCTATGAAGTAATAGATAGGGGGGATGGGATTTTTATTAAGTTCTGGTGGGTCAGTGTGTCTGCAGTGGGCTATGCGGGAGGGAGCTCTAGGTGGTGCTAGCAGATATAGAGGTGGGGAATTTCGTTATCTAGTGCGTTGGTTGCTTTGGAGGTGGGGGGATCTTGGGAGAGGGGTCATTTGTGTTCTGTGTTACTTACAATATGGCTGTAACTAGAATCTTATCTCTGTGTTAAGGGATTAAACATTCCTCACAAATGGCAACTTAAGTCTGAGATCCAGGATGCAGGAGCTTCCATTGTACTTCTGCAAGAAACTCATTTTAAACAAAGTTTTGAACATTTTAGCGTGGCCTAATTTTCCTTCTCGTTTCTTTGCTACAGCCTCTAAATCTGAGAAATATACGGGAGTGGAAATTCTAATTCATAAGGACTATGAATGTCTCATTAAGATGAGTTATGCAGACCCTAATGTTAGATTTCATTTGGTAACATTTTAAGTTTGCTAAATGTGTATGCCCTTTAATTCAGAGCAAAGCCCCTTTTTTGATGCTGTTGGGGCGCTCTTGAATGCCGAAGGGGAGAGTCATTTGATTGTGGCTGGGGATATTTAATTTAACCCTCATTCCACAGATAGATAACTCTGGGGGGGGGGGGGGGTTTGGGTACCAATATGCATAGAACCCATCTTAAATCCTTAATGAAAAGCTGGGATATAGTTGACGTCCGGAGGCATCGTTCTTCCTATGCACGAAATTATTCATTTTATTCTAGCCCTCATAAATCCTACTCCTTGATTGATTTCTTCCTGGTTGATAAGACAGTACCTAATCGAGTCTCTAAGATTAATTACCTGGTCTGACCATGCCCCTATTTGGTTAGATTTTGCAGTGCAGGGGTACGGGTACCGGAAAAAGGTTTTGGAAACTTAATGGTACTTTATTGGCAGATGAGGCCTTCTGTTCGCAGCTGGCAGATATTAGAGAGTATATGGAAAATAATGGTCTGGGGGACACTAATCCTTCTTTTTTTGGGGATTGTTTAAAGGCTGTCATCCATGGGCGGTTGATATCCTGGGCAGCTTTTTAAAAAAAAAAAAAAAAAGAGAGAGAAATGTAGCATTGAAAGTGAAACTGCAAGAAGAAATTGTATCCTTAGCTTCGCTTCACAAACAATCACTATCTCACTTGCTGTATACCAAGCTGCAGAGGGCTAGAAATGCTATATATTCTTTAGAACTAGATACTATTTCTTTAAAATTAAATTTGGTCAAATGAGCCTTTTGAATGGGGCAATAAGGCTAGCAGGTTGCTGGCTCGCCGGTTGAAAAAACATATATTTCAGAACCAAATTACCAAGATTAGAAATACAAATGGGTCTGTGTTGACTGCCTCTACCAATATTCAGCAAAGGTTTATGTATTTTTATGGGGACCTATATGGTGCAGATACTTCTATCATACATAATCAGATGGAAGATCAATCTGAGAATCTCTGAAGAAGAGAAACAATTTTTTGATAAGGAAATAACACCTTTTGAGCATCTACAGGTGATCAAAGTGAATCAAGACCCTGGGACTTGGATGGTTTTACAGCCCAGTTTTACAAAAAATTCTCTCCTGAAATTGGTGCCTTCTTTATTGGCAATGTTTAACTCCTTACAATTGGGCAACTCTCTATTCCCCGGATCCAATGTGGCAGGTATTACTATTCTAGTCAAACCTAGCCGTGGCCCAACTTCATGCGGGTCCTAGAGGCCTTTTTCGTTGCTCAAAATGGACCTTAAGATATTAGCAAAATTTTTGCTAATCGTTAAACAGGGTAATGGCTAGATTGGTGCGTCCTGACCAAGCTGGGCAGGATGGCAGCAAAAAGCGTGTGCACATTTATTGATCTCATATCGATCTCATACAGTGGGTGCAGAAAGAACAGATTCCCACAGTTTTGCTTTCAGTGGATGCTGAGAAAATCTTCAATGTGGTGCATTGGCCTTTTTTATACATTACCTTAGAAAAAATGTAAGAGTATAGTAATAGGAGTATACTATTGTCCACCTGGCCAGATGAAATGCTAAGAGAGATCAGGGAAGCTAACCAATTTGGCAGCGCTCTAATTTATTTATTTATTTATTTACTTTTAACTTTTCTATACCGATGTTCCTATAAAAATACAGATCACATCGGTTTACAGTGTAACAGCAAACTTCGCTCAAGGGCAATACAAGGAACATGTGAGGCAATTAACAGTGGGAACGGGACATGACATAACATAACAGGTCATCTTAATAACATATACGATGATAACTGAGGAACAGAACAGGACTAATAATGGGAGATTTCAATTACCCCAATATTGACTGGGTAAATATAACATCAGGACATGTTAGAGACATAAAATTCCTGGATGGAATAAATGACTGCTTCATGGAGCAGTTGGTTCAGGAACCAACTAAATGTTCAAAAGGGAAACTTTGATAAAATCAGGAAAATAGAAAAAAACTGAAAGGTGCAGCTGCAAAGGTTAAAAGTGTACAACAGGCATGGGCATTGTTTAAAAATACAATCTTAGAAGCGCAGTCCAGTTGTATTCCATGCATTAAGAAAGGTGGGAGGAAGGCAAAATGATTACTGACATGGTTAAAAGGTGAGGTGAAAGAAGGTATTTTAGCCAAAAAATAATCCTTCAAAAGTTGGAAGAAGGATCCATCTGAAGAAAATAGGAAAAAGGATCAGCAATGTCAAGATAAGTATAAAACATTGATAAGGCAGGCTAAGAGAGAATTTGAAATGAAGTTGGCTGTAGATGCAAAAACTTTTAAATATATCCAAAGCAAAAAACCTGTGAGAGTCGGTTGGATCGTTAGATGACCGAGGGGTTAAAGGGGCTCTTAGGGGAAGATAAGGCCATTGTAGAAAGACTAAATGAATTCTTTGCTTCTGTGTTCACTAATGAGGATGTTGGGGAGATACCAGTTCCAGAGATGGTTTTCAAAGGTAATGATTCAGATGAACTGTATTAAATCACTGTGACCCTGGAAGATGTAGTAGGCCAGATTGACAAACTAAAGAGTAGGAAATCATTTGGACCAGATGGTATATACTCCAGAGTTCTGAAATTTCATTTTTGAATTTTCAGATCTACTAAAAATTTGTAACCTATCATTAAAATCTATTTTACCTGAAGACTGGAGGGTGGCCAATGAAACGCCAATATTTAAAAAGGGCTTTAGGGGCAATCCGAGAAACTATAGACCAGTGAGCCTGACTTCAGTGCTGGGAAAAATAGTGGAAACTATTCTAAAGATCAAAATCAGAGCATATAGAAAGACATGATTAATGGAACACAGCATGGATTTATCCAAGGCAAGTCTTGCCTCACAAATCTGCTTTATTTTTTTGAAGGGGTTAATAAACATGTGGATAAAAGTGAAATGGTAGTTGTAGTGTATTTGGATTATCAGAAGGAGTTTGACAAAGTCCCTTGTGAGAGACTTCTAAGGAAACTAAAAAGTCATTGAATAGGAGCCAGTGTACTTTCGTGGATTGCAAACTGGTTGAAAGACAGAAAACAGAGTAGGATTAAATGGTCAATTTTCTCAGTGGAAAAGGGTAAACAGTGGAGTGCCTCAAGGATCTGTACTTGGACCGGTGCTATTCAATATATTTATAAATGATCTGGAAAGGAATATGACGAGTGAGATAATCAAATTTGCAGATGATACAAAATTATTCAGAGTAGTTAAATCACAAATGGATTGTGATAAATTGCGGGAGGACCTTGCGAGACTGAAGATTGGGCATCCAAATGGCAGATGAAATTTAATGTGAACAAGTGCAAGGGAAAAATAATCCATGCTGTAGTTCACGATGTTGGGTTCCATATTAGAAGCTACCACCCAGAAAAAGATCTAGGCGTCATAGTGGATAATACATTGAAATCAGCTCAGTGTGCTGCAGCAGTCAAAAAAGCAAACAATTTTAGGAATTATTAGGAAGGGAATGGTGAATAAAACAGAAAATGTTGTCATGTCTCTGTATCATTCATGGTGAGACCACACCTTGAGTACTGTATTGCGTCATGGTGTGACTGCACCTTGATTATTATATGCAGTTCTGGTCAGTCCATCTCAAAAAAGACATAGTGGAAATAGAAAAGGTGCAGAGGAGGGCGACAGAAATGATAAAGGGGATGGAACATCTCTCCTATGTTGAGAGGCTTGGGTTCTTCAGTTTGGAAAAGAGACGGCTGAGGTGACATGATAGTTTATAAATTCATAAATGGGGTAGACCAGGTAAATAAAGGACAACTATTTAACCTCTCAGATAATACTAAAACCAGGGGACACTCCATGAAACTATCAATCAGGAAATTCAAAACAAATGTAAAACGTACTTTTTCATGCTGCACACTATCAAGCTGTGGAATCTATTGCCAGAGAATGTGATCAAGGTAACTAGCATAGCAGGGTTGTGATGCAGTGAGTGGGATAGGATGTGATCTGCACTGCTTTGGGGTTTTTTCTCATCTAATCTACTCCATTCCTATTCAGGGGGTTTCTTGAGCTCCCTGCCTTTGAGGATATGAGATGTTTGTGACCTGGAAATGTCCAGACTCAGAAAAAAAGATAAGGAATAGGAGAAACCTAAGTCAGAGGACCCAAAGATGGTAGATGAGGAGCTGCATTGGGGTCCTCATAATGCTGCAATGATTATGGAGATGATAGGCAATAGTTACTGCTCTAGACTCTGTTTGTTTGAAAAAGCTTATGATAAATTAGAGAGCAAACGTTTACTCTTGCGAACCTATGACAATAGATTTTCAGATGCGGAGCAGTGAATTTCTGATCTCCATGATGATCCACAGGAGGCATAGAAAGAACTAGCAACTTAAAAAAAATGGTGAAGAACTATGAAGTTAAAATTAAAGTTGGAAAACAGATCCTGACATAACTTAAGGTTCATTGACTTACCCGAACACTGCCTGACTATACACTCTCGCTGGTATTTTGGAGACATGGCTGCCATGCAAATTAGGCCTAAGTGATGCTTATGGAAGCCTGTGAATCAAACGGCTCATAGAGTGGACCTGTGCAAAGATGTCTCTGGAAGGCTGCGGGTTGTCATAGTTTGGCTAAAGTAGCAGTAGCATAAAGTAGCAGTTCCATAAGCTCTCTGGAGAGGTAAGCAACTGAAATACTAGGACAAATTGATTATAGTATTTCAAGATTACTCAGTCCGTCTGTTGGCCCAGTGTTAGGCATTTACCCCACCTACACGCTTTAGGGATTCGATTCACCCTGTTGTACCCAGCAAAACTTCGAATGATCCACCATAACACAGTGAAGGTGGTTCCAGTCACTAGCTGAAGCCTGAAGTTTTGTGTTACAGCTGGAGTCTGGAGAAGAGAGGCTCAGTGCAAGATGGAAGAACCTGACTTTGAAGGCAGTTTTGATATAGTGATGCAACTGGTTACTTCAGTATTTCGGCCTTTGAATATTAAATTGGCAGTCTTTGGAGCCTTTGGAGATGTAACTCTGGGAATGTCTTTCATTGTTTGAACTATTATGCTCTGTGGGTGTCTGCTCAAGTTTGCCGCAGTGGTAGTTTAGTCTGCAGTTTGCTGTTATTTTTTCCCATTTAGTACAGTTCCTTGTTTGGTTCCTTTAAGTATTTGCAATTAACGAGTGGCTCCCAGTTGATATTGGAGCATGGATTGCAATCATTCCAATGGGAGAGCCATTTTGATGATAGGTCGTACATCCTTTTATTTCAGGTTACCTCTGCAGTGTGTCCTGAAATTTTCTGAGACAGCATCAAGTGGCATGGGGATTCAGTACAGGTTTCTGAATTTACCTTTGAGTGTGACAGAGACCACTATATCTTATTGCTAAATTTGCATTAACATTTTTATTGCAGCTGTAGTTCTTTTACTGATACTGCAGTAATACAGGGACATTTATCTTATGCATATTGCATAAAGAATGAAAAAGAAACAATTGATTTGGTTGGTAACTGATAGATGGGTTAGAGGAGTGTTTTCTTGCATCTAACGGTGATCTGTCCCTTTATGGAGGGTAGGGGTAGGTTTCTGTGGAGGGGGGAGAGCTGGGTGGAGGAGATTGGGACAAGGAGGGGTTTGGAAATGGGAAAGCAGCCTGTGAGGGAGTCAGTTGGACGGTTAGATGATCAAGGGGTTAAAGGGGCACAGAGAAGATAAGGCCATCGCTGAAAGATTAAATGATTTCTTTGCTTCGGTGTTAATTTACCCTATACTGTATATATCCCCCATAACCTCCTCTGTAAATTCCTTCCCCCCCCCCCCCCGCAGTTAATGTACCCTATATGCAGTATCCCGTTGTTACACATTGTTACTTGTTCGCTGTAAGCTCCTTGCTGTTTTAGTTACCTGTAAACCAAGATGATGTTCCCAACGAATCCCAGTGTATAAAAACACTTAAATAAAATAAATAAATGTTTACTGAAGAGGATGTTGGGGAGGTACCCGTAATGGAGAAGGTTTTCATGGGTAATAATTCAGATGGACTGAATCAAATCAAGGTGACCCTAGAAGATGTGGTAGGCCTGATTGACAAACTGAAGAGTAGTAAATCACCTGGACCGGATGGTATACACCCCAGAGTTCTGAAGAAACTCAAAAATGAAATTTCAGACCTATTAGTAAAAATTTGTAAACTATCATTAAAATCATCCATGTACCTGAAGACTGGAGGATAGCTAATGTAACCCCAATATTTAAAAAGGGCTCCAGGGATGATCTGGGAAAGTATAGACCGGTTAGCCTGACTTCAGTGCCAGGAAAAATAGTGGAAAGTTGTCTAAACATCAGAATCACAGAACATATAGAAAGACATGGTTTAATGGAACAAAGTCAGCATGGCTTTACCCAAGGCAAGTCTTGCCTCACAAATCTGCTTCACTTTTTTGAAGGAGTTAATAAACATGTGGTTCTCACAGGACAAGCAGGATGGTAGTCCTCACAAATGGGTGACATCGAGGATGGAGCCCTGTACGGAAAACTTTTCTGTCAAAGTTTCAACAAGCTTTGACTGACACTGGCACACTGGGTGCACTGAGCATGCCCAGCCTGCAATTATCCCTGTGAGCCACAGGTGTCTCCCTCAGTCTTCTTTTTTCCGCTCTGCAGTCAGCATAGCGGTTGGAGCTCTGTGAGGATTTTTTAACTAATTACCTCATGGAAACACTTAACTTTTCACTTCAAAAAACACTTTTCCCTGCACAGGTCTCCCTCCGCGTACGTTTTTACGACGCTCGGTGAGTACTAATTCTTATTTTTCGGTCGGTTCCTGTCACTATCTTAAGGCTGTTAACTGACTGAAGCCTTCCCTTCCCCCATTTTTCAGTTAGCTTTAAACAGCTTGCGAGTATCTCTGTGACACTCTGCTTGCTTATGCTAGTGGGGTAGGGATTTTTTCCTTAACTTTAGGACTTCTGTAGCTTCAAGTCCTTCGTTCCCTGGTACCCTCACGCAGTCGATACCCTATCGCTACACCGGGACCCTCCTAAACCGCCCTGGGCTTTTATATGTCATCAGCGCCCCTCCCCCCACGGTGCCCTGATGCCTTTATCCATGTTTTTTGCTTTTCAGTGCTACCAGGCTTTTTCCTCCTACGCACTGTTTTTTTCCTTGGGCTTCCTCGGTGCCGGCCCTACCCGGATGCATGCCATTGACGCACACGCTGTTAGTCACTGCCATGCATACTCGGGTCGCCGCCACCGCTGCCCGAGACACTTTTTAACGATCCCAGGGTCACTTCATCGATGCCACCCCCCCTTTTGGGGATGCCATCGATGCCCCATCCTCCCCACCGATGTCCAGCCCTTTTCCATCGGTGGGCATCGGTGCCACATCGATTCGTCGGTGGGCATCGATGCCGGATGATCCCCATCAGTGGACATTGGTACCGGATGGTCCCCATCGATGGACATCGGTGCCGGATGGCCGTCCGTCGATGGCATTGGTGCCAGGTCCTTTTGCATCGATGGACACCGATGCCCAGGTGTTTCATCCATGGGCATCTATGTTAGAATGCATCCATCGAGGGCAGTCGATGCCAGGCTGCTCCCATCGGTGAAATTCGATGCCCAGGTGGGTCCCATCGGTGGGTATCCATGCCGGCTCGATTCCGTGGATGGGCGTTGATGCCAATGCCAGCCTTATGGCTGGCATCGATGCCCATGCTGATTCCAGGACTGGCGTTGATGCCGGGATGGAATTCATCGACTGGGAGATCCATGCCATCGATTCCATACGTGTCCATATCGATGCCACCGACACACGTGTCTGGGGCACCGATGCCATGTACACTTGGAAATCTGAGTCTGTCCAAATCGATACCGTCAACGTCTGTGGCCCTATAGTTGATGCCCGTGGCCATGCCACAAACGGCATAAATGCCCGCCTCCATGCATCGATGCCCTCGACACCTCCGTTTTCCTTCGGTGTCCTTGACGCCCTATTGATTCGACTTCGACTCAGTCGATGCCAGTATCTTTTTCAATAACGGCAATGTTTTTCGATTATTCGATTCCACATCGTTTCAAAGATACCTATGCCACTGCTGTCAGTGCCCGTCACTGTCATCATTCTCCTGGCCAGTCATCGACGATTTTTCATACCCATTTTGATGATATCCTCGAAGCCCCTTAGGTTGCCTTCAATATAGTCAATACTGACATAGCACCGCCACATAATACCCTCGCCTCCTCACATTGCTCCACGCTTTGGGTTCTTTTTTAAGCCCCGTATTAGCTTAAGACACTCCATTGTGTCAGGAGCAGAGCAGGCGTGCTGACAGTTCGTCATCGATCGCCTTCCAGGACGACGAGGGCTTCCATCTCGGCGCTGGGGAAAGACCGGGCCGAGCACCGTGGCACCCATCATCGCCGACATCGTGATCGTCCGCCGCTGACGCCATCCAGCACATCGGTGCCATCCTTCTCCAGGCTGGACAACGCTCGGGCAGAGCGACATCACCACTGCCATCAGCACTGTTCCTACAGTTTTGGCAGTCCTTGGTGATCCAGAACTTCCGGATCCAGGTCCGACAGCTTCTGCATTGGCGTCACGACACATCGAGCCGCTGGGACGAGGGAAGGGAACATGAGTTCCGTTAGGGCTCCTCTGTTCCTGGCGTGCCCCACCGTCAAGTGGTGTGGGACTATGGCCATCTGTTACACTTAGCAGTCTAAACGCCACTCACGCCTGGCCTGTCTCCTCTGTACCTGTGCCACCATACCGGGTTTCAGAGCGAGATGGACGTTTACGTCCCCGGCCTTACCCTCGAGGACTCCGGAGACCGTCGGAGTCAACAATCTTCACCGGCTCGTCTTGCGGCGATCCACGTCGGATGGTAAGTACCCGCTTCGGCGGCATTCCCATAGAGTTGTGTTCTCCCATTCGGACCGTGGTTCGAAAAGTTCTGGGTCATGTGCATTTTAGAACTGTATTAGTGTCACATATCGCTATGTTAGCTATGTTAGCCACAATATCAGGAGAACCCCTCTATCTTCTTGGGATTGCAGCAGGGCTTCTTCTCTTGTCAGTAACAAGTCCCTGTGCCGACCAATGCTCTGACTCTTGGTTCCCTCCCAACCAAGGTCCAGCTGCATTGGCTGATCTGCTAAACATGAGATTCAGCAACCATTGCCCCATGTACAAGTCCACCTTGAGGCCTGGCCACAGGTCTCAGTGTCTCCTTGTACAGCATACAGAAATGCGGGTACCACTTACCGCTCACACACCTGCAGGAGCCTACATGATATCCTCCATTGGGACACCTCCTGGTCTCCCATCTGGTCAGATATCAGAGCGGCCACCCCACCTTGTACCAAAGTCCCGGTACACTCCCCCAGGCGCTACGAAGTGCAGAGGGGAGAAGGGAGGGGGGTTGGGGAGTTTTAATTGCACTATTCTTTCTTTTAACAGAAAATAGTTACTCTCCGCACATCCTGGACCTAAGAAAATCCAACTTTCTTTAGACGTCACAGGTACAATGGTATCTTTGGTTACCATCACTCCATACTGCAGTAAGTACATTATTTTAATGTTTCTATGTGCTTTATGGTGAGTCAACATTACAACCCCAAGCTCTGCCGCCGGCACCAGCTTCGGTAAGTGAACTGTCTCTTGCATCACTGTTGGTGAATGCTGTTTTCTCTGCGGAGTGTAACATCATTCACTTTCCTTTCAGTACATGCAAGGAGCTCTCACTTTTTTCAGGACTCACTATACATTTACTAACTGGGATTACTGTCACTGCCATAAATCCCTTCTGTAACACTTCTGGACACCACAGTCTTAAGACCCTCTTGTCCAGCATGCGCACAGACATTCTGATACATTGTTATATGTCCCTGCGCATATTTTCCATAACCTCAACCTTTCAACTTTTCATGGTTGGGTTATGGGGTTTCTTCCCACTATGCATTTTTCTCATAATTCAAAACTGCTATGGGTTATATTCAGTGACATTCTATACTCAATGGACCTAAGTGGTTTCATTGCTTTCGTCCCTGATTCTTATCCCAGTTCGAACTAGGACCTAGTCTCCTTCGACTCATGCTCGCAATTCCTTAGGGTTATAAAGTTTCTCCTGAAAGCTGTCAACCCATTATGCATCTATTGCACTCCAGCATAGTTTCTCATAAACTTCCTGGACGTTGCACCCATGAGTTATGCCCTTATGCCTTCCAATACTGCTTTTGCAACAATTCTTTGTGCATACAGACAGACAGCATAGGGACAATGTGCTTTCCAACTCATAAGCACGCACAACCTCTTAGCTGCTCTGCTAGACAGCTGCGCAGCTCTACCCTTGGCCCTTGTTCACTTCATGCGTCCTTGGGCCACATATCTAAGAGATTTAATGAACGCTCTATCTGACCTTCTCCACGTAGGTTCTATCCTCTCGAATGGTCTCAATTACATGTGTACAGGGCAAATCTTTTAATGCTGAGTTTAACTAAACTTTCCTCTGCGTCTGCATCATTCCATACGATGCACAGGTTCTGCTCCCTGCACATGTTTCCTATGCGTTCCCTTAGATGCCTTTTCTTCCATCAAAGGCCTCTTCAATATATCTCTTCTGCTGCCTCTCGTAGCCAGCATTCTTCTAATGTTGAACTGGGATGGGGTTCAGTATTCTTTTCCCCACTCCCTGACTGAGATCAGTATGCTTCCCATACTTCTCAATCCATCATATCAGTAACCTTTTATTCCCTCACCAGTCAGTCCCAAATCATAGACTTACTGATGTTCTTAGGTTCTGGTAGCGTCACAAAACCTTCTAAACATAAATCTTGCCGTTTAATATGGCAGGCTTTACCTCCTGACGCTAAAAAAAAAAAAAAAAAAAAAGAGGTATTACCCCTTTTACTTTTCCACCATTTTTTCTTACTCCCTCGGATTCTGTTCTCCAGACATCCTCCACATAGATACACCTTTCTCTTAGGAGGTGTATCGTTTTGGGAGTTGGGTTCCCGTTTTCGGTAATCCTCTCTGAGTCGGCTTACCATGGATTATCCACTGATCAAGCCGCCTCTATTTCTCTAATCACGGAATGAACATATATATTCTCCTTATAAGTCTCATACATTCTACATTTGAGCCTTTCCATTCCTCTCTTCCACAGTTTGGCAAGGGAACTTCTTTCCCTCTTAATGTCATTCCTGCCAGCAGGGTCCGTGAGTTATGCACTCTTTCCATACTCACCTGACTCCGTTCCTCTGCCACTGAGTAGTTCTACGCATTCAACTTTCTATCCTTTTCAGGTAGATGTTGTATCTCCTTTCCTCAGGAAATACTCTATTAATTTTTCCTAACCTCTCTCTCTCGCCCTAGGGAGAGACTGGGTTTTCCACATTCCTGGACAGTAATGCTGCGCTTACATTCTATCTACATTGCACTGCATTCCATGTGAATTCCACTTGACTCTTTCCTTCATGCAAGGGTCAAGCTGCTACTTCCAGTGGCCACACAGACCTAATCCTTCTGATTAAGTGGTCTATATTTCCTTTCCTACCAACAAGCAGACATTTCACTACAACACTGTGGGTATCCACATACTGTTGTGTCCGTCTTAGCCTTAACAGCTTCCCTTTGGTTACTGCTGCTTGTACTTTTTTATCAGGTTGCAGCCTGGAGTCCTCTCCATACCTTCGCAGCCTATTATTGCTTACATTTGACTAGCCGGCATGCTCCATGTTTGGCCAGTCCGACTACTCTTACCTTTTTCAATTCACTACCCAACATCCTTCCACGAACCCATTATGGTGTTGCGAATGCCCTCCGTTCCCATTTCCACCTCAGTCGTTACGCCTTTGCGCATCTGCGGTGTATCTGGTGCATTCCCGGGCATCCTCAGCTCGGTACTCACCCATTTGTGAGGACTACCATCCTGCTTGTCCTGTGAGAAAGCAAATGTTGCTTACCTGATGTAACAGGTGTTCTCACAGGACAGCAGGATGTTAGTCCTCACGAAACCCGCCCGCCACCCCGCGGAGTTGGGTCTGTATACTTTTATTTTAGTTTCGCTTGCGCTTTTTAGCTATAAGACGAGACTGAGGGAGACACCTGTGGCTCACAGGGATAATTGCAGGCTGGGCATGCTCAGTGCACCCAGTGTGCCAGTGTCAGTCAAAGCTTGTTGAAACTTTGACAGAAAAGTTTTCCGTACAGGGCTCCATCCTCGATGTCACCCATTTGTGAGGACTAACATCCTGCTGTCCTGTGAGAACACCTGTTACATCAGGTAAGCAACATTTGCTATAAAGGTGAACCGGTAGATGTAGTGTACTTGGATTTTCAGAAGGTGTTTGGCAAAATTCCTCATGACAGGCTTCTCGGAAAAGTTAAAAAGTCATGGGATAGGTGACGATATCCTTTCATGGATTACAAACTGGCTAAAAGACAGGAAACAGAGAAGGATTAAATGGACAATTTTTTCAGTGGAAGGGATCTGTATTGGGACCCTTACTTTTCAATATTTATTTATTTATTTATTTAATGGCTTTTATATACCGACGAACATTGGGAACATCTCATCGGTTTACAGAGAACACAAATTTAGCAACAGGCTTTACAATTAATGTATGATTATATGAAGAACAGTTAAACTATTAGTATTTACATATAACAAGTTCGTTTTTACAAGTAACAAATAGGGGAGGAGGAAATGTGAGTTAAAGTTAGTTAAACTTGGAGGAGCAGGAAAATTCCGAGAATTGGGGGGATCCTTACATTTAGAAGGGGTAAATATACATGTATTTGAGAATATAATGTTCTTATATACAGTTGTAATGCCTTTATATACACTTAGAGGAATATAAAGGGAAGTGGAAAGGAAGAGGAAAGGAAGTGAAATGGCAATGGAGAGGATGGGGGGTGGGGTGGAAGAGGGAGGAGGCCATGGTGCTGTGGGGGCCATGAGGAGGGTGGGGGGATGAAAGAAATATGACGAGTGAGGTAATCAAATTTGCAGATACAAAATTGTTCAGAGTAGTTAAATCACAAGCAGATTGTGATAAATTGCAGGAAGACCTTGTGAGACTGGAAAATTGGGCGTTGAAATGGCAGATGAAATTTAATGTGGATAAGTGCAAGGTGATGCATATAGGGAAAAATAACCCATGCTATAGTTACTCAATGTTAGGTTCCATATTAGGTGCTACCAACCAGGAAAGAGATCTAGGCATCATAGTGGATAACACATTGAAATCGTTGGTTCAGGGTACTGCAGCAATCAAAAAAGCAAACAGAATGTTGGGAATTATTTAGAAAGGGAATGGTGAATAAAATGGAAAATGTCATCATGCCTCTGTATCTCTCCTTGGTGAGACCGCACCTTGAATACTGTGTACAGTTCTGGTCGCCGCATCTCAAAAAAGATATAATTGCGATGGAGAAGGTACAGAGAAGGGCGACCAAAATAAGGTGAATGGAACAGCTCCCTTATGAGGAAAGACTAAAGAGATTAGGACTTTTCAGCTTGGAGAAGAGACAGCTGAGGGGGGATATGATAGAGGTGTTTAAAATCATGAAAGCTCTAGCACGAGTAGATGTGAATCGGTTATTTACTCTTTCAGATAATAGACTAGGGGGCACTCCATGAAGTTAGCATGTGGCACATTTAAAACTAATCGGAGAAAGTTCTTTTTCACTCAACACACAATTAAACTCTGGAATTTGTTGCCAGAGGATGTGGTTAGTGCAGTTAGTATAGCTGTGTTTAAAAAAGGATTGGATAAGTTCTTGGAGGAGAAGTCCATTACCTGCTATTAAGTTGACTTAGAAAATAGCTACTGCTATTACTAGCAACAGTAACATGGAATAGACTTAGTTTTTGGGTACTTGCCAAGTTCTTATGGCCTGGATTGGCCACCATTGGAAACAGGATGTTGGGCTTGATGGACCCTTGGTCTGGCCCAGCATGGCATGTTCTTATGTTCTCACAGCAGTGTTGCAGAAATGTCAGGTTATTTGTTGGAGAGAGAAGATTATGTCAGAGGCCTAGGTGGGGGATGCTTCTGCCTAATTAAGATTATTGTTGCAGGTTTCCTTCTTACCAGTTGGCAGTGAGTGATTTAGGCATTAAGTTGTTATCCTGGAATATTGGGGATATTTACTCTGCTGTAAAGAGACAAAAACTGCTAAGTAATTAAAAGAAGCAAGCGGCTGACATAATGATTATGCAGGAGACTTACCTGAGCAATGAGGAGCATAAAATATTGAAGTGCTAGTGAATGGATATGGTCCACTTTGCTTTTCAACTCTTCTCTCAGCTGAAGTAGCCATTCTAATCCACAAGCTCCCTTTAATCATTAAGTATGACATTAAGGATCAGGTGCTGCTGGGGCACGCTTTAGAGTTTAAAAGCTGATATGCAGTGTCTTATGGCCCAAATGTTTATGATCATTCTTATTTTTCTAAATTGTTGCTTCTTTATGTTAATGACTGGTTTTAGGAGAGGATTTTAATTGGGTGGTTGACCCTTCTTTGGACAACTTGGAAAGGTATTTCTTTTCTGCGTAATATTTTACACTCTGACACCGTGAGGATTTTACATCTTCTTAAAAAAGATTTCACACCCTAGATAAATGTGTGACCACAATGGCACACCATGTCATCAAGACTGCCGCATCCTACACACCATACTCTGAAGAATTGACTATATTTTGATATTCAGACAGGTTTTTTTCAAGGGTTATCGAATCAAAGATAAAAGATTATTATAATTTTAGACCATTCACCAACTTGGAGATGGTGAACTTTGGGAGTGGAGAAAGGTGGCTTCAGAGGATGGAGATTTCCTATTTATTTATCTGTTACAGAATCCCCGTGCACTTCTCGCCCATGTTGTTCAGCTTGGTGGTGAGGCAGCAGCATGAAAGTCTGCTGACTGCTGCCCGCCACTCAGGAAGCAAAGATGGTAGCAAGTATGACCAGTGTTTCTACCACTGATTTGCTGACAAGTTCATGAAGAAAGGGCTCAGGAGATCTATGTGTGTGGTGAGCTCTTCCAGAAATTCCAGCTCTGCATACAGAAGGTCATAAAGGAAAAGGAGCAGTGGTGCCAGACTGTAGAGGGTGCCCGGGGGCAGGGGATCCCATTCCACCCAGCCAAGAAAAGGCCCCACGACCACCAGGAGATCCCATGCCACCTGCAGCACAAGTGAAGGAGGCCTACACTGCTGGGGGACCCCACCCTGTCCAGTTGCTCAACTGAAAGAGAGGCACTGGAGCCAGCATGTGTGTTAAGTATGTGTGTGTGTATGGAGAAGAGGGCGTGGAATCAGCCTGTGAGTGGGAATGGAGGCAGTATCTGCATGCTTGTGTGTGTAGAGGAGAAGGAATGGAGCCAGCCTGTGTGTGTGTGTGTGTGTCTGAGCGTGTGGGAGTTTTGAAAGAGCATTTGTGTGTTTGAGCATGAAGAGTAAGGATGTGTAAGGGAGGAGAAAGTTAGTGCACCTCCCTTGCCCTCCCACTAATCCATGACAATCTCAGGGTAAACAGAAGTCAAATGTTCCCAGTATGGAGAGAGTGATTTTTTTTTTTTATCCTTTTTGATTTTAATTAATCAGTTGGTGTTTGATGTTTCTCCTAGGACAAGATGAAGGTAGTCCTCACATATGGGTGACATCATCAGATGGAGCCTGTCACGGAACTTTGACCTCAAAGATTCTAGAGCTTTCAGCATGCCCCACTGAGCATGTGCAGCTGTAGTCATCATCTTGCCCCCTAGGCAGAGACCCTCAGTCTCGTTTTTTTCCGCTGAGCTGTTGTCTCACAGTTGTGGAGCTCGTGTTCTTTTTTTTTTTTTTTATCAGAAAACCTTGTTTTTCACAATATTCAGCTTTGCTTCTTACAGTTTATAAGTGATTTTTTTTCTAGAGCTGCAGCTTTTCTTTCTGGTAGTCTTATTCTTTTTTCCAACTGTCTGCTGGCCACATGGTGGGATCTTCTCTGTGTAGCCTGGCAGAGTCAGTTAAATTAAAAAAAAAAAAAAATTGCTCCTGCATGTTTTGATTTTGTGTCCTCTTTCCTCTTTCTTTTTTTCCACAGTGCTGACAGGACTGAGCTATGCAGTCCGGTGATCCGTGTAGGCCGCTGAGCCTGGGGACTTGCCTGAGTTCCACCCGGGCTGGAGTTCCATGGCAGTTCACCGATCACGTGGCATTGATTGGATTCAGACTGTGGAAGGATCAAGGAGCATGCCATTCCTATTGGGGGGGGGGGGAGAGTTCATCCTCCCCACATCTCAAGGAACTAGTTTCCACAAGGAGGAGCCCTGGATGACTTTGCCTCCCCTCCTGCTTGCCAGCCTTGGCAATGTAATCTCCCTGGAAGAGAGGGTGAGCAGAGCCTGGGCTAGCAGCTAGATGCCACATCTCTGTGCCATGCCCATGACTGGTTGCCCATGCACAGCTGTAACCAGCGCACCGTTCATCGATGCATCAATGTTGGAACCGCATTGGGGACAGGGCCCATCCTCGGTACCATGGTTCCCTTTATGCCATAAAGGTCCAGGGACACTGTTGTTGCCATCGAGGGGCGTGACCACCCATGATGCCATTGTGGTCTTCTCTGCTGTTGGCATCGGTGGAACTGGAGTCTCACTGCATCAGTTTGGGCATCGAGGCCTTGGTGTCGCAGTGTAGGATGCGGCAGTCTTGATGACATGGTGTCTCAATGCCATGGTGTCTTTGGTGCACTCGATGCCTTGGTGCCCTCACTGCACTCAGTGCTGTGGTGACCACGGTACTATCAATGCAGATGTGCTCTTGATGCCCGTGGGGCCCTCTATGCTATCGACGCCCTTGAATCCATCAAGGTGCATGTATCGCCACCCTCAGGGTTGTTGCGGTTGAAGTGGGGGCAGGCCTTCAATGCTGTTGAGGTGTATAACATCGATGCTGCGGCAGCCCTCCATGCCGTTGAAGCATGTACCCTGTATGCTCTAGGTTGTTGAGGTGCGTAGCCTTGGTGCCAGCCTGACCTCAGTGCCATTGCAATGCGATGCTGCCCCAATACCATTGATGCCCTCAAGGCCATCGAGGTGTGTGTGGGGGGGGGCTACCAGAGAGACCCCGCATGACCCTGCAGCCCTCGGGGGGGGGGGGGGGAGAGTGCAAGGGTTCTTGGCCTCTTACAGATCAAGCGCAGAGGTAGCCATCTTCTCAAGGCTTCCTGATGCGCTGATGCATCTATATACAGTGGCCTGGTGCCCTCATGGCTCCTGGGTGGTATTCCCTACAGAGTACTGGGAAGCTCAGGGCTGTCCCTTCAGGCCCCACCAAGATGTGCACACCATCAGTATTAATGTGAGCTAGCGAGGCTCTCGTCAGCCGTAATGCTTGTGATGCCATTTAGTTCACAGCATCAACACCACCGGATAAATCTGGGAGCGGAGGGGAATTGCCGTTGGCACTGGTGGTTGTCTGTGCCTTTTTTATATTGATAGCCTGTCGGGGGCCTGTGAGGGCCGCTCCCTGTAGACGCCCATGGCTCTTTTGGTCCATACCTTTGGGCATCAAGGCCCCTGAGCTATCGACTGTGGGCACCTGTGGTGCCAGGAATAGCATTAATTACCGGAAAACTGCTTATAGATCGCAGAATGTGTCCACAATTCTCCTTAAATACATGCGCTTGCTAGGGAGTTCATTGCAGTTGTTCCCTATGGGACTTGCAGGCGAACCGGTTCTGATGCAGTTTCAAAAGCCCGCCTCTTTGAACATTCCCAGGTACTGAAGGGGGTGATTCCATAGACCGCCTCCCTCCACCTCCCTCCAGTGAAGAGGACAGTGTGACGACAGATGCTGTCGTCACACTGTCCTCTTCACTGCAGTTACGGTGGCGTTGACGCGCAGCTTGCATGGTTGGGACAGATAAGGCATCTGTTCCAAGGGCCTCGGACACTGGCAGGCGGCATTCTCACTGGCTGTGCAGTCCTCAGCCACACTAGAGTCCTGCCATCTTTTGGCATAGTATCAGCCTCTGCGTCAGTCCGTACTGCATAGCGCTGAGGAGCACTGGCAGAAGAGCTGTCATTACACACTCTATGCTTGGTCGTGGGGCATCTGTGTAGCCACCGACTCTAGCACATGGTTCTCGGTCCTTGCTGGAGCATGGGATTTCTCCCACAAGCATGGTGCTCAGGATCAGGAATGTGCCACCATTTGTGGATGGGTTACCACCGCATGAGTCCACCCAACATGCTTTCGCAGCGGAGGGCTTCCAGTTGCCCTCTGTCGCCTGGGCGTTGGGGTGTGTGTGTGCGTGCATTGTTCCCTCCAGGCAGTCACAACAGGTTGGGTTCTGCAGCCGCAGAACTGACCTAGAACTGCACTTCTGGTCCGATCCTGAGGTGAGTGGACATCACGAGAGTGGCTTGAACGTCCTCTCCTTTCTTAGCAGAGGAATATGTCTTTCGCCCTCTACCATGTTCTTGTGGGAACAGTCCCTGGAGCTCTGTTGCTGAGCAATTGTTTTCTTTGATCCGGAGCCCTGATCCTCTGAATCAGCGCATCTCCTTGGAGGCCATGGCCATGGAGCGGTCGTTGGATCATATTCATCTGGGGCCCCTCTAGGGTTTGCAGTGTGGTGCCTGTGGTGAGTTGGTCACGTTGATGCCTCAGTGAGCAGTGATTATGCCTCAGCTCTCTTTCGGGGAGTTGCTAGGGTCTTTCGTGATCGGAAGGCTCCGATCCTGCGGCTTCCCTCTCCCCTCTGGAGGGTAGATTCGACTAGGATCTGGAGCAACCCTTTTGGGTTCCCCTATGAATGCCCCGCTGTGCACCCCTTCAAGAGGTGTCCCTTGTTTCTGTTCCCAGACAAGGGATGCTACTGCTCTGACGGGAACCAGTCCTGAGAATAGTTGAGAGTAGCACTCTCCCTTAGATGCTTTGAAGTATGGCATGTCTAACCTCGAGGGAGCCTGTACAGTGGTGCCCCCTGGTGGCTCTCCAAGTTTCCACCCAGTTCAGAAGTTACCTTGGTATATACTGGGTTCTATGGGCATCTTTCTTAAGGATCACTATAGTCAGTCAACTTTGCCTTTGGGACCCTTCTCTGTGAGGAGTGTTTCTGTCCATCAGCTAAGCAATCGTCCTTTCACCTTTTTGCCATGTCCATGGCAGAGGGAGTTGGGGGCAGAGTACACTGCATGAGGTGTACTGCCCTCTGCTCGCAGTAGCATGCAAGCTATTTTTTTCTTGTTTTCAGGATCACCCTGTTTGTGGGCAGAACAATCCTGGGTCATGCAACGTTGTCCATTGCTGGGCCGTGTGCTCCCTTAGGAGTGGAATTATATGCACTTATGGCTGGGGTAATGATACTGCAGCTGGTTGGTTTGTTACTCTGTCCTGAGATCACCCTGGGCCTGCCCTGATGCCTTTTGGGTTTCTGGACCGGTAATACAATCAGGCTCTACCAGGGTTTGCGCTTGCAACTCCCTGGCTTCCTGTCTCCTGGTGGAGCTTTCTCCCTTCATCAATCGCTCTGTTTCTGCTGTTTCAAGAAGACTGAGGGCTCCATCTCAGTGGGATACTCTTTGCTGTCTTTGGCAGTGAGTAGTTTGATTGGGGTTGATAGATAACCGGGTGACTTGTGCTTGCCTGGCGGTCCGCCAGTCTGCCTCCTTATGTTCTTCGCTCCTTCCGACTTCTGATTAGTTTGTCGAGGGGAGTGGAGATGAAGCTAAGAAGCTCGTGGTATCTCTCCGTATACCTGCAGGGAGAGATACTTCCTTAGATTTTTTTCTCATTCTCTGGGTTGCCCAAAGGGCCTTCTGCTCCCCTTGCTATCCTGTGACAGGATAGATGAACCGCTTCTGGCAGGTGATCTTGAGTGAGCTTCAGGCCTATTTTATCTCTCTGCTGGGAAGCTTTGGGCTACAGGTCTGTTTCGGGGATTGTTCTCATCCCCTGAGACCTTGACACTGTCCTGCGCCATCAGCTAGGTCTGATGCTTTGGCACGTAGTGTCTGTCCCAGACCCTGTCATGGCTTACTGCTTGTTCGTCAAGCATGACTTGGGTTTCTTCTGCCCATTCAGCCTACCAGCCATTCCTGGGCACTCTTCTCCAGACTTTTGACTGTCAATGGTCGACAGTCTCTTTCTGGAGGGTTCTCAGACACCAATTTGGTTTTTTTGGTTGTTTTTTTTCACACTATAAAGAAACTGTGCGGTTTTCGTTCTAGAGTATCTCTTGTTTACATTTCTGGTTCCTTCCTGTATCCAAGAGGATCTAGATCCACTGTTTCCGTGTTGCACTGTTGCTTCTGATTGCACTCGCATCACTCCCCTGCCTCAGGCATCCCTGATACGTATGAGGGTTTGTGTGTCTCTTTCTTGGCTTTCTTTGTAGTGCCCAACTCTTCTCCAGCTTGTACCCTTGGTGGGTAGGCTGCCTCTCAGGTAAAGGAGAGAGTAGTGCTCAGCACTATTTGGTTTACCGCTTTGTCCTGTTCGGACAGCCTGTGGCTTGGTATTCATCCATATTTGAGGTCTACCATCCTGCTTGTCCTAGGAGAAAGCAGAGGTGCTTATCTGTAACAGGTGTTCTCCTAGAACAGCAGGATGTTAGTCCTCATGAAACCTTCCCACCTCCCATGGGAAATGGTTTATTATTGACTGAAAGACTTTGTCTAGGGGGCAGGGTGATGACTACAGTTGCACATGCTCAGTGGAACATGCTGAAAGCTCTAGAATCTTTGAGATCAAAGTTCCATGCCGGGCTCCATCTGATGATGTCATTCATATGTGAGGACTAACATCCTGCTGTCTAGGAGAACACCTGTTACAAGTAAACAACTCTGCTGTATGCTGTTTTGAAATATTGTATTAGTGTTTGGGAAATTTTAAAAATATTAGGTTTTAATTATTGGATGTTCTGTTCATTTGTTTTGAAATATTAATTTTTATTAATATGGTTTTACTATTATGATGCGCTTTATATGGTTCCCGACTCCTTGAAACTCTCATCACTAAAACCTTAAATTAAGAAACCTAACCTGGATCCATCTAACCCAGCAAACCTTTCGTCCAGTCGCCAACTTACCATTTATAGCCAAACTAATGGAAAAATTAGTCAACAACCAACTCTTCGACTACCTAGACCTCCACAACATTCTCTACCCTTCCCAGTTTGGATTCCGAAAACGCCAAAACACTGAATCCCTCTTACTCTCTAATAGATAACATCCTAATGGGCCTAGACAAAGGCCAATCCTTTCTACTGGCTCTACTTGACATTTCAGCAGCGTTTGACACAGTGAACCATTCAATCCTCATCAACCGACTTTCGGACATCAGCATCGCTGGCACCGCCCTCAATTGGTTTAAATCCTTCCTTAATAATAGGATATACAAGGTCAGAATAAATAATAATGAATCCCACCCCGTATCCTCCAAGCACGGAGTACCTCAGGGTTCATCTCTCTCCCCTATACTGTTTAATATTTATTTGCTACCCCTATGCCAGCTTCTAGAAAGTCTCAACCTGACACACTTCATTTACGCTGATGACATACAGATCTTGATCCCAATCACAGATCCCATCTCCAAAACCTTAAATTTCTGGAACTGCCTTCAATCCATCAATCCTCTCCTCTCTAGCCTCAACCTTGTCCTCAACACTTCAAAAACGGAGATCCTCGTCATCTCACCCAATGATTCCAACCCTCTTATCAGCAACCACTTCACACCTCCAGTAAACCATGTGAGAAACCTTGGAGCTATTCTAGACTCCCACATGAACTTCAAAAAGTTCATAAACAACACCACTAAAGAATGCTTCTACAAGTTACATGTTTTAAAACAGCTTAGACCCCTCCTACACCTTCATGATTACCGTTCAGTCCTTCAGGCCATACTGTTTTCAAAAATTGATTATTATAATGCATTACTCCTAGGCCTTCCTGCCTCCACAACAAAACCATTACAGATGCTTCAAATGCGGCGGCCAGGATCCTAACCAATTCGAGGAGAAGAGAGCATATCACACTTTTACTCAAAAACTTACACTGGCCTCCCCATCAACTTTAGAATACTGTTTAAGGCTCTGACCATTATCCATAAAAACATCTACCAGCATTCCACACTCCAACTCAAAATCCCACTCAACCTGCACGCATCTACAAGACCAATCAGAACGGCATATAAATGATCGCTTCACGCACCCCCTATTAAAGCCTCACTTCACCCCTCCATTCGGAAACGGGCCTTGTCTACTGCCGGACCCTCTCAATGGAACTCATTACCACCAGAGCTTCGCCAGGAACAATGCCCTTTGTCCTTCAGAAAGAAACTGAAAACTTGGCTTTTCAAACAAGCCTTCCCTGATTGAACATTCCACAAATCCACAATTAGGTTTGTTTGTTTGAAAGTTTGTTGATCTCATACCAAGTCGTTAACCTAGTCACTATTTTACTTTGCTAGTTTTCTACTCTATAGTAGCGCTATGTTAAGCTATATCCATTTCTTACAGTTGTCCTGAATTCATCACCCTGTTTTATATAACTTTTTTCTCCTATATCGTTGGTTCTCCCTTGTTTTACTGTAAACTGGTACGATAAGATATTTATCTTGAGTATCGGTATATTAAAAGTTTCTAAATAAATATTTCTTGAAAGTATTCTGCTAATGTGTCGTTTCTATGTAGGGATCATAAAAGGTTTTTTTTTTTTTCTGTTTTCCTAATGGGAAGTATATTGGTGTTCTAGGTTCTGGTATAATGTTTGCAGAGTCACCTTTTCATAGTGTTGTAACTGTATGCTGACAGTGCTGTTTTGGAACGGGAGGTTTATTATATTGTAATTGTAATTTATTTTGCTCATGATTTTGAGGACCAAGCCCACACCCAACATGCATTACAATAGTCCTAATACCATATGTTTTCCAAATGTCCTTTTGTCTTTTATGCAGGGTTTTCTGGTTGATACCACAGTAGTGCATGTAAATATAATATATATGATTTTTGAAATAAAAATATCACAATAACAGTACTTTGAGTGTCCTTTTTTTATGTAAAAACTTTTACTATAAATTCATAATTTTAAATTGTGTGTGGAGCGGGCCGTTGTTGAGGGAAGGATGGCACAAAGCTGTAAGATTCACTTAGGTTCCTAATACTCTTGCACTAACCTGATTAGAAAAGAATACAAATTAAATGTTAAAAACAAAAACAGAATGAGGAAGGGACAGCCCAGTAATTGTTCGCACAGGATTGCAAAAAAGTTAGCACTGGCCCTGCACAGCGGCACCCTGTGGAGATGCGCTGTTGGGGTTCCCAACTATACCCAGTGAAGAGAGTCCCCATGCGGTGGTGCCATGTGGTGATGTGCTGGTGGGTGATGGGGAAAGTGCAGAGGAGTCGATGCAAATGCATTGGGCCCCCCTCCGTCCACTGAAGACCCTCACTATGCCTCTGCTGCTAGAATGGTTTTGGGGGAGCATAGTAGTATACACCATAAAGAGAAAATAGAATATGGATAAAAGATTATTTCAGTTGGAGAAACAATTAAAGGTGGATCAGCCTAACTAAACTAGCCATAATACCAAGGAGAACAAAGAGTCATTTCTGGCTGCGCAAGTGGTGATTAACTCTGTTGTATCAGCATATATATATATATATATATATATATATATATATATTTTTTTTTTTTTTTTTTTACTATAAATTTAAACTTTAACAACATGGTAATACAGCAGGAAATTAATGGCCAATTTAAATAAAAACTCCTCAGGTGTTAGATCCATAGCCACCTTAAGAGACACTAAAGGAGAACTAGTTAATTCTAATCAGGAAATATTAAAATATTAGAAGACTTTTATACCAAGTTATATACTTCACAGATGGGTAGCTCTTTTTTGGACCGGTTGGATTTCCCCAGTTTTAACTCATGTTTATTTGCACTCTCAAAAAATTGTAGCAAATTGGTGAGGCAAGAATTGCCTTGGTTAAATCCATATGTATGTATTTTATTTAAAAATCTCTTATATGCATCGCAGTGGTTTACCATAATTGTGTCTATATTGAAACATATGAAACCAACACAAAAAACATAATGTTCAAAATAAAGCACATACTGTAACATTAATTGGACTTGAACATATTGGCTTTATCCCATTAAACTATGCCTATCTGTATGTTCATTAATTTTGTTCTTTATGATAGTTTCTACCATTTTGCCTGGCACAGATGACACTCACTGGTCTGTAGTTTTCTGGGTCATTGTCTGGTAATATGTATCTGGCGATGCAATTCAAATTCTTATGTAGGGCATATATTTGGCAAGCCCGTGCATATATTACTAAGTTGTTGCTTTCAGATAGGTGCATGAAGTGTCATACTGAGTCTAGTACTTATGACTCTTTCAGGACTTGCCGTAAGATCCAAGTCTTCAGGCGGAGAATTATTGGTTATGTTGGTGAAATATTAGACCACCACATTCCTTGCTCGGTAGAGTTGCTGCTTTTTGATGGTTTGTCCCCTTATGCCTGTTTAGGATGGAAGTAAACCTTTTGCCCAGAAAGCATTTTTAAGTCAAAGAAAAACTTGGTGTAGCGAAGGGCGACTCCCTTCCTTTTGACAGTGGCACAATCAAGGCTATTTCAAGCCTCTGAGGCCCTGGGCAAACCTCACTAGGATAGGCCTTTCCCTATTCCTTACCATATACAATTTGTGTGCAGTTTATGAACCATGGACTCAGCTGATCCTTGTTAAGACCTAAAGAAGATAATATGGCATGTTAGCTATCTTATTTTACCTTCTCTACTTTTTTTTTTTCCGTTTTATTCTTTCTTTAATTTTTTGGGGGATCAAGCTTGGCCCTTCTAATGGTTTGGGCCCTGGGCAAGTGCCCCATTTGCCTTTTGAATAAAATGGCCATGGGTACAATTCACTTCACAGTATGATGCAAATGGAAAATCTGGCCTCTCAAGTTAACTTCTTGCTTAGGCATTCATTCCTATCCATTTGGGGAGAATACTTGCAGAGTCTTGAGCTATAAGTATATAATTTTATCTCAAAAACTTGCCACCTGAACTGCCTGTTACTTGCGCAATAATTGAACGGTGGGGAGAGAAGGGGTTGAGAATAATAGAAGGACTTCAAAAACTCTGCATCGCTTCACTCCTTCATGTGCTTAAGGATTAAAGGCACATTTGATGATAGGAACCCAGTACGCTTCGGGGGACTTGGGAGATAAAAATAAACATTTTTACATGATGTTTGTGAAGAATATTTGTATACTACGAATTTTGTAGCTGTTTTTGGCTTTCAATAAAAAAAAAAAAAGAGGTTTGGACAAATTCCTGGAGGAAAAGTCCATAACACGTTAGCCAGGTAGAGTAAAGAAAGACTTTGCTATCCCTGAGAGTGAATAATAGGAACTAGATCTACTTTATAGGATCTGCCAGGTATTTGCGACCCAATTGGCCACTGTTGGAGACAGGATGCTGGGATCAATGGACCTTGGTCTGATCCAGCAAGGCAATTTATTTTTAACTTTTTATTTATAATTTCCAAATTTTCTACCAGCATTCATTTGAGATTCAGAAATAGAAGCATGTGTGTTAACAATACAGAACAAAGAGGGGGAAACAAAGAAAAAAACAAATCAAAGCAAGTCTCCAATTAGCAGACAATAATATGGAGGATCAAGAAAGAAAAACCAATGCGAGTTGCCATCAAAAAAATATTTTTTAAAAGTTCCAAAAATTAACAAGAACCAAGCCTGTGACTACATTTGTGTTGCACTTTAACCCATCATAAACAGCCAGTTCTTACATTCCCTCCACCCTTCAACTGCTTAGAATCTATTAAAAAAAAATGTAGCTATGATGATTCAATAAAGGTAACTGTAGCTTCCTGAAATTTCACAATACATTTACTAGGGGAACAAATAAACAAAAGTGCCAAGTGATAAAACTTCTTGGCACATTCCAAAAACTTTACGCCTCTTCTGAGTTATTTTCAATAAATCAGAATACACCCTAATCTGCCCTCCCAAAAATGCAGCACCTTTATTAAAAAAAAAAAAAAAGTGAGGCCCGTGAAAGTTCTTTCTCTGCTGATCTTTCCAATATTGCCATCAAATCTAGAGCATCGCGTGATTGTTCCCCAGTAGGTAAACTAGCTTCCTGCTCCACAGTTCTCCCAGTAGGTAGATAATGAATTTTACTCACTGGGGGTATTACATTTTCAGGGATCTTAAGTATCTCAACCAAATATCTCTTAAATCAATAGATGAAACTGTTTGCATATTGGGAAACTTGATAAATATTAAATGCAGATGCCTTATATAGTTCTCAAAGTGCTCAGTTTTCTTACTCATAACTGTTTTACCCTGGATTAAAGAAGCTTGAAATCTAGCCAGCCGATTCATTACCTTGGAGACACTAGTAAAATTTTGAACCTGGGCTGCTATATTTGACTCTTGAAGATGAAAGCATTTGTGTAACAAAACACCAAATGAAGTGACAATCTGTTACAGGTAAGAAGCTGTTGATAGTCTTGGGCTAAGGTGACAATCTTGGGTGGAAGCACTGGAAAAGACAGAGCTGGAAAGAAAGAGTGGAGGCTTTTCAGACTACTTACCCCAGTCACAGGGCTGAATGCTGCATCCTCTGCACTCAATGGAGAAACCACGATCTCACCTGCAGACACCGCCATTAAGCTCCTCTGGTTCCATAGGCCACAGCAGGCCAGGTTCCTTTGAACTTTCTTGTTTGGAGTACAATTTTTTGCCGCCTTGGGTCTTGTGATGGTAGAGACTGACACTGAAGACACCAGGCTCCCTACCATCTGCAAGGGGGTGATTCTGAGACCTAGGCTGAAACATATCAGCCTCATGCTAGAAGCTGAAGCCTCCAACTCCAATGGCCTCTCAGGTCTCATCCGATTCATAGGCTCCACAAAACCAGAAATAAACATCTGGCGACCCAATGAGCAATACTGAGGTACAGGGAAGACATTTCTGACCCCTTCCCCTTGCATTTCCTAACCATCTTAATGGGTAAACAAGTAAAAAGGAAAAAAAGAAAATGAACAGGTTACCAGAAGTTGGAATGGCATGACTCCTTCATGCTGCCATCTTGGCCCCGCCCCCCAGCATGGCAATTCTTTTGTTCTGTACATGGTGGTTGTAGAACAGGGAGTGGTCAGATGCTTGTGCCCCTCTGTCAGGTTGGCCAGATTCCTCCCTGAGTCTTCCCCTTGCATGCTCCCATCTGTACCCCAAAATATGTTCTCACATCGCTCTTTGATCGTTACTTAGACTTAAAGACAGATGGTTCTAAGTCTGCAGTTATGTCAGCTTTCTGCCCTCCTGCTCTCCTTTGAACTCCTCACCTGTAGTGTACTGCTTTCCCACTTCTTTCTTCTGCACTGACAGACAACCTCTATGTGCCAGGCTAAGAAGCCAGCAGGGAAAGTCAAGAGGAAAAGAGAACTGAGCATGCTCAGTTTAGTGTACTTTCATTATTTAGGTGCCTTCAGTAAACATGTGCACACTGTTTAACAGTTATTTTTGGGATTACATGCATGAGTATAACTATGAACATGCTATTTCTGACCTTTTTTTATCATGAGCATGCTAAATCTTTTTGCATCACTTAAGTGGTTTTTTAATTTGCCTGTTATTGACTCAATTTTTTCATGTTGTCACACTGGCAGCTTGACCTACATCGGTCTTTTTTGTTTTCCATCATTAAGCAGGCTGAATTAGCCATTACATGTGGGGTGATGACTTCCAGCAGCACTGAACGAACTTCTCTCCCAGCTATATAACTTTGAGTTCTACTCAACATGTGCTGGAGTTCCTGCACGGTATTGTCATGAGCCCCCTCAGTCATTTTTTTATGCAAGCTAAAGTACGGACATGTATTTTGTGTCTTATTTTTTCCCTTAAAATGTATTTCCATCAAAACTATTTTCTGCTTTGTCTTGCTGCTTCTGCAGTCACACAAACACTTTAAGTGCTACCTTAAAATAAAAATGGAAAGTTAGTGTCTTCCCTCCCAAGAAAATGTTAAGCCAGAAGAAAAAGTCTACAATGGTGAGTGGATTAAGAGCTGCCCATGCAGAAAAATCATGTCCTGCACAGACGGCCATAAGTTTTGATACTGCTATGTGGGACCAGACCATGAGCAGAAAAACTGTGAAGCCTGTGGATGGATGCCCCCACTCTCAGGACAATCCATGGCCTTAAGAATGGAAGAGCTGTGTAAATCTGAGTAGCAGTAGGTCTCCCCACACACACACACACACACACACACACACACACAGTGCAGCAGCATCTGCCTCTCGGGAAAGCATTTCCCGAGAGGCAGATGCTGCTGCACTGTGTGTGTGTGTCCCGAGAGGCAGATGCTGGTCATTCAAAAACTCCTGTCTGTAAAGGCTAAATCCACAGGGTTGGGTTCAGCTGCCCAGGTGCCATTGAAGCACAAGTGGCATCACTCCCTTGAGCCAGTCCCATCTGTGTCAAAGAAACTGAAGCAATCCTCGTGAGGTGCATCAGTGCCAGTACCATTGGACCGTCCCTCTTTGGCACCTTCAGTGCAGACTATAACTCAATGTGGTGCATCGAATCACCATAAGTCTGAGACATTGATACACACCTACACTGCACCCAAGTACACTGAATCGACCACTCAAATCACAGAGTATCAATGAGCCCAGAGCAGTCAAGACATTGCACCTCATGCATGGTCCAGTGGTGCACCCTACACCAATGCACGATATTTCGATGTAAGTCATTATCTGATACAGGATGTATTCTCCTCTTTATATCCCAGTGCACCTGAAGCAAGCCACAGTGCATTCGATACATGTTTCACTCCATGATGTTTTGCAACCATCCTCAAGCATACAATATAGAAGGAGCTCAAAATCTCCCTTTTGGGACCCAAGAGGATTACCTGCACAACACTTTTCTGGCCATCTGAGATTGCTGAAGCAGGAGTCAGGTTGCCCTTACCTCCTCCATTGTTCAGAAGGCTAACACCTCCAAGATTGGTAGTGGAAGGTCTTTGGTTACAAACGGCAAATCCTATCTGTTCAATATTACTGCTGTCCTTGAATAAACTACCTATCAACTATGCAGGTTTAAGTTCTGGTTTCAGAAGATGTTTCTTCACTCACCACAGGCCAAAGGACACAGTTTTATGACCAGGATGTAGGGTTAGTGAGTAGTTCCTTTACCCCACTCACAAAAGAACCAGATGGAATGCTCCAGCTTCTTTGTTCAACTCTTATTTTAGCATTGCTTCAGACCAGAGTCATAAACTCACCTACAGGTGTTTTCATCATCAAAATCTCATATTAGAGGCTCTTCATCTACACATTCAGTTGCAGCAGAGTCCAGTTATTCAGAGGCAATAGACCAGGCCGCTCCTCCAAAGTTGCAATCAAAGGAATGTCCCTCTTCCCCTCTTTTGTCATTGGAGTCCTGACTGAGTGAGTTAGTACCCCTCAGACTGGAGGAGGAATCCACTAGAGTACAGTCTGATATTCTTCCATATCGTCTGGAGCACTTTTCTCTTCTGGAAGTTCTTACCTATTCTAAATTTGTTGAAAAGTTGACAGCGACACTAGGTATCCATATCCATAAGGATAAAGATCCATAAGCAAAACTCCTGTGTCTGCTCAAGATCCTGAATACACCAGATAAACCTGCAGCCTTACAAGTTCATGAGATTCTTAGTGTTACTCTTGAAATTATGGGACACACACCCATATCTTGTCCTCTGATGTCTAGAAAGCCGGACCTCAAATTTCGAATCTCCCACTTCTGGTGTGGTACACCTGCCACAACAATCTGTGATAGTTAAGTCCGTTATAAAAAAAAAAAGAAGCAAAGATGACACATTTATTCTAGTTCCCCACTGGGCAAAGATCACAAATGTCTGGATAATTTTGGAAAAGAACATTCCAGAGCACTATGTTCTCTGCCTGTATTGCTATCCATTAGTTTTGCTTGGTTCAATATGTTCATGATTGTCTCCAAAAGCTCAACTGGTACCTACCTACCTTTTAGATCAAAATGCTTTCCCACAACTGTCTGTGATGCAGAGGAAGCAGTGTGATACCTGCTCTGTTTTGTCTATGAATCCTTTGATTTTACTTCACATCTTCTGCAGCCTCAATTGGAACAAGAGACATAATATGGCTAAAATCCAGTTGCATCCGAGACAACATCTACGAAAAACTAATGGACCTCCCATGCTTTTAGGAGAAAAGCTCCATGAAATGGTCTCTCAGTTAAAGACCAGAATGCAACCTACTGCTTTGCGACATCTGTACTATCTTTATTAACACCCTTACTTTCACAGAAGGCCGTATTGTCCTTTTCAGCAATACCAGCTTCCGCCTCTTTCAGCACAGCATCAACAGCAAGTTTCAGCCAGACGGGTACACTATCAGCCAAAAACTACGCAACAGGCCCAGCCTAAACCAGGGCCCAGTCTTGATACCATTGACTAATCCCCCTCCTGTCCTCTTGGTAGCGGGTTGAATTCATCATTTTGTGAACCAATGATGTCAAATAATCAAGGATTCTTGGGTCCTCAGCATTGTACAACATGGATACCGGTTGCATTTTTCCTGGCCTCCATCCCTTCCGCATTGTTTGCTGCCCCATCCAGATCCTTCTCATCTCCTACTAATCCATCTGAAGGTACAATCTCTATTCAAGCATCAGGCAGTGGAAATCGTCCCTGCCCGATACTTGAATCAAGCAGGAATGATTCAAGATTTATACTCCATATATTTCCTCAACCCCAAAAGGTTGGGGAGGACTGCAACCAAATCTGCAGCTACAGCTCCTTAACACACATCTTTTGGGAGAAATTCAAAATGAACTCCCTCAGCACAATCCTCCCATTCATTCACAGGGCGACTGGATGTGTGCCCTGTATCTCAATGATGCCTATACTCACATTCCAATCCACCTGACCTAATGGTATTACCTGCGATTCCACATGGATTCTTCCCACTACCAATACAAAGCTCTTCTGTTGGATTACTCCTCTGCTTCCAGAGTATTTGCCAAATGCCTCACAGTAGTAGCAGCTCACCTTTGGACCAGGGGATTCAAGTTTTCCCATTACCTGGACGACTGGCTGATCACAATAAGTGCTTGAGAAGCAGTTCTCCACTCTTTAGGCATGACCATATGTCGTCTTCAGGACTTAAGTATTCTAATAAAATTTGAGAAATCGAAACTGGAACCTACTCAGACCCTACAGTTGATTGGCACTTAGACTTCTTGCTTCAGAAGACATGCCTGCCCAATGATCTGATGGTAACTATGCTCTTGCTTATCCATGCGTCAGTCCAAGGTCCGTTGCCAGATGACTCCTAGTGAAACTCTGTCATATGGTGGCAGCCATCCACATAGTTCCTTTAACTTGCCTTCACATATGATAGCTCCACTGGGGTCAGATCTCAGTGGGAACAGCTTACTCAAACCCTGTTTTCAGTAGTGCAGATAACACCACTAATGGCACGGGAACTGGAATAGCTGTTGTTCCCTCAAGTGCTCCAAGAAATTGCTCTGCTTCGGTTGTGTTCCCATCTACTTATTCTCACAACAGATACCTCAACCAGAGGCTGGGGAACCCATGTGAGATCCTTCCATATCCAGATCTTTGGTCTCCACACGAATCTCTCTTCCAAATCAATCTCCTGGAGCTTAGAGCAATATGGCACATTCTGACCATGTTCACGCATATATTCTGCAACAAAAACATCCTGATCCAAACAAAGAACTAAGTTGCCATGTTTTAGGTCAACAAATAAGAACAGGATCGTCTCTTCTCTGCCGAGAAGCACTGAAGAGCTGGAATTGAACAGAATGTCATCAAGTACCTCTGCAGGTCACTTATCAGCCAAGTGTCTCCAACATACCAGTGGATCGTCTTGGCAAAATGTTTCAACCTTAAGAATGGTCTCTGAAGCAATGAGTTGCAAACTGAGGATCTACTGTCAGTAGACCTGTTTGCATCACAGCAAAACACAAAACTAAATAAATTTTGCTCTGCTCTACCAAGCCATCACTGACACAAGATGCTTTTCTCCTCAACTGGAACCATAGCCTTTTGTAAGCTTTTCCACCTAGTCCTCTCATGTCCAAAACAATACAGAAAGTCCTTCAGGATCGTTCCTGCCTAATCCTCATAGTGCCAGCATGGCTCAAACAAGTTTGGTATGCATATCTAGTCAAGCTTTTCAGCATGATAACTCTTGGATCGGATCCTGCTCTTCTAGCTCAAGATAACGGGATGCTTTTTCATTCCTACCTTTCAACCCTCAACCTCACAGCTTCAGTGTTGAGCGTTCAATAATAGCGAATTTCCATCTACCATTCAAGATTGAAGATACATTGATTTCTTCTGACAACCCTCAAACAGGAAAAACTACGTCTTCAGGTGGAAAAGGTTCTCAATCTGGTGTCATCAACATGACTGTCCCTTTATCTGGTGAAACTTCACAGCTTTTGATATGTGCTTCTCCTCTGTAACCCAGGCTTCGCCACTGCCTAGGTGAGAGTACATCTAATCGCCATAGCTGTTTACCATACCTTCTTGGATAACAAGCCAATCTCCTTGCATCTGCTTGTATCTCATTTCATGAAAGGTCTCTGGCATGTCAAACTCCCAATACAGAAACTGCCTATTTCATGGGATCTAAATGTGGCTCTCTCTGTTGTTGAAGCCTCCTTGTAAACCCTTGGAATTTGTTCCTTTAAAGTTTTTGACTTGAGAAGTTCCATTCCTCATCGCTGATGCTTCACGCTGAGGTGACTGCAGACTTCAAGCTCTCATCCATTACTCTCTGTATATGCAGTTCTATTACAACAGAGTGATTCTCAGAATCCACCTGAAGTTCCTACCAAAAGTAGTTTCAGCTTTTCATATCAATCTGTCATTCTGTCTACTTTTTTTTCCAAGGCCCCATATGAATTAGGACAAAAAAGCCCTCCATACTCAAGACTGCTAGCGGGTCTTGGCATATTACAAAAGATATACTCAACCTCATCGTCAAACTAACTTTTTGTCTTGTTCGACCCACACTGCCTGGAAATAGTAGTTGCCAGGCAGACGTTATCCCTTCTATGACTTAACAGGACTTCAACTAGCAGATTCAATTAAGGCTCATCAAGTATGAGCCATGGCTTTCTCTGTTGCTTATCTCCAAGAAGTACCCATTGAAGGTATCTCTAAAGTTGTGACATGGTCTTCAGTCCATATATCAAAGTCTGACAGTAGGTTTGGTCAAGGAATTTTGTGAAATCTGTTTTTGCTGTAGTCCACACTCCATGGTGGAGCCTGGGTTGCTTAATAAGTAATCACTCCTCTGCAACACTTAGCTTAGGACTCCTGATATGTAATGGCTAACTCAGCCTGTTTATCAACTATATTTTGTGTAGATAGCAGGATGAATAAGCCATGGAATACCTGCCCACCTACAGGAAGAGTTGGCTGCACAGTTACATTTAGCTCTATTACTGACTGACAAGGCTCATGAAGCAACACCTGTGCAAGAACTCCCACACATGCTCAGTAGAGCTCAAAGCTCTACAGCTTGGAGAGAAGTCCATTTGGTGCTACCAGAGTAATTTATCCTGCTATCTATGGAAAACACTGTAATAATCAGATATGCTCTACATAATTTCATGGATTTATATTTCACCTTTAGAGCTCAAAAGCAGAAAAACTTTTAACATAAAAAGTAAACTAAAGAAATACAAAGCACAATATTACTAATCAACAGTATTGCCCACCTTTAAAGAATCCCTGATGAAGATGTTAATGGATTCAGTATCGCTCTTCATTATAATTCATCATACCCCCAAAACTTGTTGAAATTTGAGTGATGCTGCTGCTGCTGCTGTTGTATTTTACATTTTCCTCACCTACAGTTGCCAATCTCATTTTTTCATTTCCCTACTAGAGATTTAAAAAACGATATTACTGGCACTTTCAGTTGCCTCTGTTTGATAAAACACTTTTTAACTTGGTTTATCTGTACATTGAATTTAATTATATAGTTCAAGATTAAATTGAAAACACACTGATACCTTCCAACATACTGGATGTTTATATGACTGTAATCAGCATAAGAAATCTCCAAATTATTTGCAATACTGCATTTGTCATTTTTTTGAAAGAACGACGGAAAAAGGCTTCTGCATGGGAGAGGAACTTGGTATATCCAGCTGTCATGATCCTGCTTCTCATTGAGACAGTAAGTTTTCACACATGGCATGTCAAGCATCTTCAGTCTGTTTGTTAGCCATAATTGTTTTCTGATTCTGATTTTTTGATAGTTTGTTGCAGAAGCCCTTTCTGTGTTAGTATTTTCAGATGCAAATTTTTCATTATGTTGCATGTTTTGCTGTTATATTTGCATATTATTGAATGTCTTCAGACTGAGTTGACCACATTTTTTGTTTTCACAGTCGTGTTCTGTTGTCTTGGTTGCTTGCAACATTCTTCGCCTACTGGTTGATGAGACAGCTATGCCAAAAGGCTCAAGGGTACAGTAATATTCTAATTCTTGTGCTGCAGAAGATTTGTTGAGATACAGGAAGAGTTGTGGCTACTTATATTTGAATTTGTGTGTATGTCTGCAGTTGCTATGGGTGGTCTACACCCCCTTCCAAAATATTCACTTTTTGTTGCCTTATAGCCTGGAAGTAAAATGTGTTAAGTACTGTCTGTCCATGTATTAACACATCCTAATTCACACCTGCCAATCGAAAAATATATTCCAGAGTGTTTTACAAAATGAAGTAGAAATAAAAATATGAAATAGCTTAGTTGGATAAGTGTTCATGCCTCTCCCTGGTACTTCTGTAGCAATCCTAAATTCTTAAAGCTCTGGTGCAACCTATCACCTTCAATAGCAAACACAAAGTGAATGTGGCTCCACTTATGTTAACATGTACTAATTTAAATTCAGCAGTTCATGTTGGTTCTGTTTGCTGGGTGTTATGGTTAAGCAGTGTTTGGGTGGATCCTTGGGTACTGTGGCAGATGACACGCCCACAGGGAGGAGCCCCGTGAGGAGCCACAGTACTGGGCTAGACTCAGAACGCACAAACGCAGTTAGTTCTTTATTATACAGCTTGAAGAGTACCACCAGAGGTGGCAGTAATGAGGCAGTTTAGTTGTAGCAGTCTCAGGGACCTTGGTAGAGGGAGCCCTTCTCACCCTGTTGGTATAGGGAGGTTCCAAAGCAGGTTTCCCAGCAAGGTAGTACTGTGGATGAGATAGACTGAGAGTTAGAGTCCTCACTAGATGTTTGCTGTAGGGATGCGATTCCACCAGGTTGAAGAAGATGGTACAGGCACCGAGGCAGGGAGAGCAGGCCCTCGAGGAGCGAGTACCTGTTCCTTGTAAGGCACCTGAAATAAAGCAGAGGGCCCCCGAAGAGCGGGTACCCAGGTTAGCAGTTACCCCGAAGGGCAGAGAGAGAGCTTCCAGCGGCAGCATGGAAGCGGCAGAGTAGCGTAGACAGGAACGGATTTGAGTCCTTGCTAACTCAACGAGTTAGCAAATTAGTATAGGTTATATACCCGGATGGCGTGATGTCAGCAAAGGGGGTCGCCCCCAAGGTTCTTGCCAAGGTTGGAATAAAGACGTGGGTGACGCGTGCGCACCCTAGTAGGTACCTGGGAGGAGCATGGCGGGAGGCTGCACCATAGCCGTTCCGGGGATGCTGGAGAGGTCGGCTTGTAGACACGTTGGTAGCCATCTTTCCTAGGTAAGCTGGAGGAGCTGTGAAGAAGGTGAGGCAAACGGGGTGAAGCTGTCTAGCACCGGACACAACACTGGGTAGTGCATTTCAACACAGACTTAACTATGAGCCCCAAGGAGCTGTCAAAAGAAATCCAGGACAAAGTTGTGGAAAGGCACAATGGATATAAAAGAATTGCAAAGTTCTCAGATCACAGTCAAGGCCAACCTTCCAAATTGGATGATCAAGCATGAAAGAGACTGATAGGGAGGCAACCAAGATGTCATTGGCAACTGTGAAAGAGTTACAGGCTTCCAATGCCAAAACTGGTCAAAGTGTGCATGTGACAACAATATCCCAAGCATTTCATAAATCTTGCCTGTATGCTTGGATGGCAAGAAGAAGGTCACTAAAGAAAGCCTCCTTTGAATCCGATTTGAGATATGCAAGGAACAGTAGAGGGAGATTTAACCATATGGTAAAAAATTTTGTAGCGTGATGAAACTAAAATGGAACCTTTTGGCTTGAATGCAAAGGGTTAGATTTGGCACAAGACCAACACAGCACATTGCCCAGAGAACACCATCCATACTGTGAAACAGCATCAGAGTATGAGGATGCTCCTCAGCAGTGACTGGGGCACTTGTCAGGATAGACAATGAATGGAGAAAAGTACAGAAAAGTCCTTGAGGAAAATTGGCTGCCCTTTGTTTAAAAAAAAAAAAAAAAAATCTGAAACTGGGATGGATTTCATCTTCCAGCATGACAATGAACCAAAGCACATAACCAAAAATTACACTGCAGTGGCTAAGGAACAAAAGGTAAGTGTCCTGAAGTGGGCTAGTCAGGATCCAATCAAAACTCTGTGGCATAATTTGAAGATTGCTGTCCATCAGGCTCTTCAAGCCTCTCATGTAGCACTGAACAGTTTTGTAAAGAAGGATGGTCTAAGATTGACAAACTCAAACAAAATAGAAACTGCAAAAAACTGAGCTCAACGAACAGTACCAACAACTGTGTGTTCAGCTCAGTTGTGGCTTGCTAATATTGACAAATACAGGTGTGCAAAGTTGGCGATCTATCCCAGCAGACTCACAGCTGTAGTTGCTGCCAAATATGCTTCCAACAAGTATTGACTCAAGAGGATGGAGACTTAGCCCATTGGATTTCAGTTTTCTTTTTGGATTTATATATGCTTTGTCCTCCAATAAAACATTTTTGGCCCTAAGAAATGTTGATTTGAAAAAAAAAATTGCAAGACTGATTCACTGACAGAAGAAAATGTGAAAAATGATCAAGGGGGTTGTAGACTCTGGATGTATGTGGGTATAATACCATAATATATGAAATACAGTATTCACACGCAGCAGTAGATTCATAAATATATTTTTAGCAAGTCAAACTACAGTTGATTAAAGTTCTAAAGTTTATGAACTTCTTCTATGCTATTTTATTATAGCTTCATCCCTAAATCATTTGAAATATTAGAATATTGTGGGGGTTTTGGGCCCTTTCCTCCTGATCTGTGGTAGGAAGTTTTATCATAATTGAAACTTTCAGGGAATACTTTATACTGGTTTGGGGAAGTAAAAGCAGCACAAAGAATGGTAGATTTTTGTTTGTTTCATTGGAACATGATTTTTTTTTTTATTTTAGAATAATATATATCATCCTCTGAGGAAAACAACTAGGTGTCAGGTGATATCATCCTGATGACACAAACCAAACATCCCCTTCCAGAGCAGTAGTTGTTGTGCACCTGCAGCATGCATTAGTCTTGGTTTTTATGCGGCTTCCAGGGGCATATTTTTCTGTCTCGGAACAGCTCACTCAAAATCAGTGATTTTGTTTCCCTTTGTTTTCTTACCATCCAATAGCTTTTTCTCTTCCCTACTAGTATCTTGTTTTCTAAGAGTTATTTAATTTTTTCCATTTTTGCGTTGAACCCATCTTTTCGTGGCTCTTTGCAGGGATTGCAATCAATGCCTCTTTTTTTTTTTTTCTTTCTTTCTTTCCATCTTTCTTTTGAAGCAATCATTTAACATTTGGTTTTGCTTCAGTTATTTTTTGGGTAGTGGTAGAAAAGAAGACCAGCAACTTTCAGAACTACCTGGACTGCAGTTAAAAGGTATCCCTTACAAACCTCCACTTGACATGCTTACATGTATCTGGACGATGACCATGATGTCAACTGTGGCATCTGTGCAAGGATATCGCGGAGGGCCATCCGGTCTCACAGAGAGAGGCATTAGATGATTAAGAAGAAGCCCAGTTCCACCAAACTGGCATTGAGGCTGCCAAAGCAGAAAGCCTACAGAGCTGTGTCAACTGCTGGAGGCCTTTGCTAGGGCCAGAGAATGTCTATTCTCCCAGCACATGCCAAACATAGGTTGCTAAGCACTCAAGCACAGAGCCAAGGTCATCAGTATCAAGAGCCATTGAAAGACCCAGGATCATTGGTGCAGATCTCTGAGAATGTTGTCTGACCCCCCGAAGTGGCCATGCTTGTAGGATACCTTGACCATCTATTTTATGCAATTGCAGAGGCTATCTTCACAGGTCTTGCTTTTGAATAAAGTCAGTCTAATTTCTGGATCCCATAGACCCTTTATTTCATCTATCTGTGTGACTGAACCAAGAGGCCAGTAGCAAATATTTGAGAGGAGATTTGCATTTAAAATAATGGAAAGGGAAGGGGCACAAAGAGCCTTTGAAAACTATATAGGAAAAGAGTGGAAAAGAACAAACTAAAGTTAACAATAAAAGAAATATTGGTAAAGATAGCAAAAGCAGTCCCAAAAGATTTAATTAATTTTTCAGTAATCAGTTAAGGGTGGTCAGGGTCCATATTTTTGAATATGCGCCCATATTCAAAAAGATTCAAAACATAGCCAGGTACACAGTGGGAGCACTGAGAGGATAGGATCACCTTGCTGGTGGCTGGAAAGAATCAGTAAGTACTGCTTGGAGAAATTTTTAAAACTTAAAAGTATTGGAGAGAAGTAAACTATTGGGGTATATTATTTAGTGTGTTCGTATGTTTTATTTTAACTAGGTAGTCAGTCAGGTAGGGAGCAAACGTTTGCTCCCTGTTTCACGCACAGGTCCCCAGAGGCAGGCAGAGCTCCGGAGACTCAATGCGTGAATGAGATGATGGTACAAGGAAGAAGAATTCAGTTTTGTAAGGAACTGAGGAACCTTTTGGGGAAGGGGGAGACTTTTCCGAAGGGATGGGCTCCATCTTAACCACAGTGGAATCAGGCTGCTTGCGCTAACCTTTAAAAACAAGAGAGAGTAGCTTTTAAACTAGAGCCAAGGGGAAAGTTGACAGTTGCTCAGCAGCACATGGTTTGGAGGGAGGTATTTTCAAAGGATACTAGTGAGGCATTAGAGTTAGGGCATCCCGGCAGTGAGGTTCCAATAATAAGAAAAGTAGTCCAAGTGCCTGTAACTAAAAACTCACCTGAGCTAAAAGATTCCAATTTATCCCTGTCAACTGAAAAGCAAAATGTAAATACAAACAAGCACACTTTGAAATGTTTGTATGCTAATGCCAGAAGTCTACGAAGTAAGATGGGAGAATTAGTGTATAGCAGTGAATGATGACATAGACTTAATTGGCATCTCAGAGACTTGGTGGAAGGAGGATAACCAAATGGGAAGTGCTATACCGGGGTACAAATTATATCACAGTGGCAGAGAGGAGCATCTTGGTGGCGGCCTGATGCTTTATGTCCAGGATGGCATAGAGCAGGGGTGGGCAATTAATTTTCCCATGGGGCCACATGAGAAATTGGGATGGTTTTAGAGGGCCGGACTAATATAATTAACTCAGTTCTCAATAGTCCTCCTTATGAAAAGACAGCAGTTTACCACCAATGTATGTCCTCTGAGAAAACACAACAAATAAGACCGATACAAACGCTTACATGCTAGCAAAATATCTCATCTCGGTAACAGACACAGAACCGACCTAACATACTCCCAGGATCTGTAGTAATGCACATAAACTAATCTGCACACAGTTACACCTGTATTATGGAATACACTCAAACAGGAGCAACCCTATCTATGAAAAGGCAACACTACAAATATTACATCAGACCCTAAACACCAATACACCTCTTATTAGGAAAACAGAACTAACAAGCAGCTATAGATCCCCAAACAGAAATAATTGTAAAACTATACTAATAAGCAGAATAAATGTTTCTAAACAGCTATGAACAGAATAACATCCAACAATTAAAAACTCATAAAAACTATTAAACATTCTCCAAACACCAATAAAATATTTCAAAAAAGCAGACATCATACAATTAAAATGGCAGTCAAGAAAAATAAACTTAAAGCCACCTTTACTTACCCCCTCCAGCAGCTCTCCTACTCCCCTTCCCTGCAGGCCATGGCACACACCAGAAGCAGCAGTAGAAGCTAAGCTCTATACTTATGGTCCTCTTCCTTAGTGCCCATGTCTTTCACACACACACCATACCAATCATGCCCCCATGACCAGTTTCTGTCTCTCACACACCAATCATCTCCCAAACAGTCTTTGGCACACACACACCAGTCACCTTCCTGAACAGTTTCTCTCATGCCATACACACACACACACACAGGCTTCCCACTCCCGTGTTCTACTTGCATATATGGTCTTCTCACTCTCATAATCACTTTCTCTGTCTCTCTCTCTCACACACACACACACACACACACACACACACACACACACACACACACACACACACACACTCACTCACCAGTCTCTCACTCCCATGCTTGTTCTCTCCACATGCACAGGCTTCTCATTCCCAAAATCACTTTCTTTCTCTCTTACACACACACACACACCAGTCTCTCACTCCCATGTTCTCTTTCAGATATACCGGCTTCTCCCTCCCATGATGTGTCTCACACACACCCAGGTTTCTCACTCCCATGCTCACTCTTTACATGCACAGGCTTCTCATTCCCATAATCACTTTTTCTCTCTCTCTCACACACACACACACCAGTCACCTGATCTCACTCATGCATACACACACACACAGGCTTCCCACTCCCAAGTTCTCTTTCAGATATACAGGCTTCTCCCTCCCATGCTGTGTCTCACACACACCCAGGTTTCTCACTCTCATGCTCACTCTCTTCACATGCACAGGCTTCTCATTCCCATAATCACTTTCTCTCTGTTACACACACACCAGTCTCTCTCATTTCCATGCTCACTCTCCCCGTGCACAGGCTTCTCATTCCCTGAATCACATTCTCTCACATTCACACACACCAGTCTTTTTCTCTCACACACACAGTCACCTTACCAAGCAGTCTCTCTCTCTCATGCATGCACACTCACCCAGGTTTCTCACTCCCACAACGCCAGGCTTCTTATGCTCATGCTTTCCCACATACCCAGACTTCTCACTTCCATGCTTTTTCTCACACACACACACACACACACACACATCAGTCACCTCCCTGACTAATGCCTCACACTCTCACATACACATCAGTCATCTCCCTGAGCAATCACTTTCATTGTCTCTCACATACACACACACATCAGCTCTCTGACCACTCAATCACACACAGGCTGGCTGGCTGCTTCTCACTCTCTCTTACTCACTTCCTCTTCCCCCTACATATGTCACAGAGTTTTTTGCCGGTCCGCGGCGCGTGCTCCCGGTCTCTCCCGCTGCCGTTGCCGCTGGGCTGTCAGCACGTTCAAGCCCAGTGGGAACGGCAGCGGTGTTGGAAGAAGCTATGGCACCCGCGGCTGGCCTTTTCTTCTTCCCGCGCCTGCCCCTCCCGTGACCCGAAACAGGAAGTGATACAGGGAGCGGTGTGCGGGAAGGAGAAAGAGCCGTGCCGCGTCGGCTGCAGCATCGGCCCCCGAGCAATTGAACCAGCCGGCAATCGAGAAGAGAGTCAGCAGCATGAGCCCCCGCAGGCCAAGAAAGAAGAATCCCTTCGGCCGTGGGAGGCTCATGCTGCTGACTCTCTTCTCGATTGCCGGCTGGTTCAATTGCTCGGGGGCCGATGCTGCAGCCGACGCGGCACGGCTCTTTCTCCTTCCCGCGCACCGCTCCCTGTATCACTTCCTGTTTCGGGTCACGGGAGGGGCAGGCGCGGGAAGAAGAAAAGGCCAGCCGCGGGTGCCATAGCTTCTTCCAACACCGCTGCCGTTTCCACTGGGCTTGAACGTGAGACAGCCCAGCGGCAACGGCAGCGGGAGAGACCGGGAGCGCGCGCCGCGGACCGGCAAAAAACTCCGTGACATATGTAGGAAAGAAACTCGAGCGAAGGCACGCTGTCCGATTGGCCGGTACTGGGCAAGGCTTGCCCAGCACCGGCCAATCGGACAGCGTGCCTTCGCTCGAGTCACTCCCTCCTCCCCCCCCTCCCCCCGGACGCTGTAAAAAAAAAAAAAACAGTTCATTCTCCGCTCCCCGATTGGCCGGCCAATCGGGGAGTGAGGGAGCGGAGAATGAACTGCTGCCTTCCCTCTGCAAGGGAAGGCAGCAGTTCATTCAGACGGGGAATGAGGCACTGCTGCCTTCCCTTCTGCAAGGGAAGGCAGCAGTTCATTCAGACGGGGAATGAGGCACTGCTGCCTTCCTTCTGCAAGGGAAGGCAGCAGTGCCTCATTCCCCGTCTGCTCTCAGCAGTGGGCGGGCCGGATTCAGCCCGCGGGCCGTCCCTTGCCCAGGTCTGGCATAGAGTCTAAGATCCTGCACGAGACTAAATGTACAATTGAATCTTTATGGGTAGAAATCCCTTGTGTGTTGGGAAAAAGAATAGTGATAGGAGTTTACTACTGTCCACCTGGTCAAAATAGTGAAACGGACAGTGAAATGCTAAGAGAAATTAGGGAAGTTAACCAAACTGGTAGTGCAATAATAATGGGAGATTTCAATTACCCAACACAACGTGCAAGGAAAAAGTTTCAGTTCCACCACAATATACTGTGTAAATTTTCAGTTTTTATTCTTACAGTCAGTAGAGAACGGCAACTCCACGTTTGTATATATAACCAGGTATCAGTCCCCCGACATGGTCCCGTGTTTCGCTGGTGGCTGCATCGGGAGGGACCACATTGAATATAAATTATCCTTTAATTGAATCATGACCACATTGAATATAAATTATCCTTTAATTGAATCATGATTCAATTAAAGGATAATTTATATTCAATGTGGTCCCTCCCGATGCAGCCACCAGCGAAACACGGGACCATGTCGGGGGACTGATACCTGGTTATATATACAAACGTGGAGTTGCCGTTCTCTACTGACTGTAAGAATAAAAACTGAAAATTTACACAGTATATTGTGGTGGAACTGAAACTTTTTCCTTGCACGTTGTGTTGGGTTACTTGCGTAGTGCAGGGTTTTGCTTCTGCTATCTTTTGGCTTATTCAGATTTCAATTACCCCAATATTGACTGGGTAAATGTAACATCGGGGCATGCTAGAGAGAGAAAGTTCCTAGATGGAATAAATGACAGTTTTATGGAGCAGTTGGTTCAGAAACCAATGTGAGAGGGAGCAGTTTTAGATCTAATTCTCAGTGGAGCACAGGCTTTTGTGAGAGAGGTAACAGTGGTGGGGCTGCTTGGCATGATCATAATATGATCAAATTTGAATTGACTGGAAGGGGGACAGTAAGTAAATCTTGTGGCTCTAGCGCTAAACTTTCAAAAGAGAAACTGATAAAATGAGAAAAATAGAAAAAAAAACTGAATGATGCAGCTACAAAGATAAAAAGTGCACAACAGGCATGGACATTGTTAAATAAATAAATAAATAAATAAATAAATAAATAAACAAACCATCCTAGAAGCACAGTCCAGATGTATTCCATGCATTAAGAAAGGTGGAAGGAAGGCAAAATAACTGGCATGGTTAAAAGGTGAGGTGAATGAAGCTATTTTAGCCAAAAGTTATTAATTTAAAATTGTCAAATTTTACTTGGAATGATCTATCTGTGAGGAAAGAGGTGACCCATTTCAGCACATTTTCATCTGTCTTGATGTTTTCAACTGTTGGCATAGAAGGATATGGTCAACAGTGTCGAAGGCAACTGTTAAATCAGTTGATTTGTTTGAGTATGATTTGTTTGAGTCTGAACCTCGTAAAATAGGATCAGTTAAGGACTGAAGAAGAGTTTCAGTTGAGTGTTTTTTTTCCAGAATCCAAATTGGTTAGGATAAAGTGTCTTATTATCTTCATTTATTTATTTATAACTTTTTTTATACCGAAGTTCAGGTAACAGAATTACTTATCACTCCGGTTTACATTATAACAAGTAGAAAACAATGACAACATATGTCTTACAATGCAGAAGGGAGTGAACAACTTGGATAATATAACATAACATAACTAGGAACAGTAGCAGTATGCACTATTCATGATGATTTTCCAGTTGGGTAAGGAATGCTTTTCAAATATTTTTGCGATGAAGGTTAAGTTGGAGATCGGACGATAGTTATTCCAATCATCAGGTCGTCCAGATTTATTTTTTTAAATTGGTTTTATAACTGCCTGTTTTAGATTTTGGGGCATATAACCTTCCTCAAGGGTGAGGTTGACTAGCGTTGTGATTGTAGGGGTTATTGTCTGGTTTACTTGTTTTAGCAGGGTGGCTGGTATCGGGTCAAGAGGATGTGTTGCAGGTTTTAGTTTGGCTATAATTTTGCTTATCTATATTTTGCTTATATACATCAAAGGACACTACATATTACAAGTGATCTTTTTATGAAACTGGCAACAGACAAAAGAAAAAGGCATTCCTTAAGATTAAGGGATAAATATTTCACTGCTTTAAAAAAAAAAAAAAAAAAAAAAAAAAAAGGATTTTTTTTTACTGCGTGGTAACATGCTTCTAACAGAAGTAGTTATAGCTTTAATAGTAAATCAGTTCAAAAATAAATTGGACAACATTTTAGAGGAAAAAGATACAATGCTGTAACCACATGCAAGGGGAAAAGTGCTAATCCAGCAATTCTGAGTCCAGAGAATTTTCTTCTTCCTGAGGAATTAGTTACTGATATCCAGGGTTTTAAGCCTTCCCCTGAATTATCAGATAGCGAGGTGCTAGGCAATCAGAAGAAGATAGATTCAATGGATCTTCTTTTAACCTAAATCAACTATGTAAAGAGAATTGTAGGAGCATTAACAGAAAAAAAGAACATCAGTTGGATTGAGGTATAGTGGATCAGGGTGAGAGTAGTTTGTAGGTTATCCAGGACCCTGCATGTTTAACAAATTTAAGGAATAACCCCTAGCAGACAGTTAAGGTTGTCATTTTATCTTCAGTACTTCTTAGTATTGCGATGAATTTCTTTCGAACTTAAACAATACAGTGAACATTTTACAGGACAAAATTGCATAGGCAGTAAAATCAAATGACAGCCAAATTTGTGTAAAAACGAACCTTTTCATTTATATACTTTGAGCAAGTGAAAATTGGCCTTTAACAGACATACTGTTACATTCAGAACTGACAATGTAAAAAAATGAATTGAGATGAAGATGTTGCTAGGAACAAGATTATAAATGAGAAAAAATTAAACTGAGCTGTGTTCTATAGCTTAATCCCTTGGGAAGAACAGTCAGATTTACAGGTTCAGTCTGCAGTTGACCCAGCAGATCTCGGACCAGGAGCAGCACATAAATTAGTCTTTACTCTAAGAATCTGGGTAGGTAACTAGAACTAGTCCCAAGTTTTGTTTTACGTAGCATCATTGTTTCACCTTTCTCCATCAACAAGCAGACATAAATCAGCCGACATGTGTAGTTGATGGCATCCGACAGCGCCAACATGGACCCAGCTCTCAGAGCTCAGTAAAAGCCTTACTAAGCATGTGCAAGAGTTTCTGTGTGTATGCCACCTCATAAGCCCCTCAGTCTTTCTCCTACAAAGCAGAAAGTGTGAATTGCAGTGAGGTGCATTGCTGTACTTTGTGTAATTTATGTATTGATGCTAAAGTTGAGCAGAAATATTGATTTTATAAACTTGTCCATAATATAGAAAATTTATAAATGTGTGGGGAAAATTGATAATAAACTATTATGTTCTGAATATGTTAAGTTTCAGTGCATAGACACCTTAAGTTTAAAAAAAAAAAAAAAGGGTTTTGTGTGCATGAAATAAAAACTTAGCATGTATGCTGAAATCACCAGCTGCCTATGCACAAAATTTTAGATCTTTTACCGCAAAACTGGTTTTTAGAGCAATGACACACAATATCCATGCTAGCCCAGAACATGTAGCATGCACATGACGAGTGATGAAATCAACCTGAAATGAAAGGACCAGTTAGCACGGGACATTTCATCCCACACCCCATATCAATGCTGCGAACACCCTACCCCCTTCCAAGAGCTCCACAAAACATCGAGGTCTCTGCCCTCCCTCCAAAGAATCCCTGATCCTCCCCTTGTGCCCCCCCCCCTCTTGCCCCCTCTCCCCCTGCCATGGGACAGGGCCACCCCAAGAAGCCCCATTATCCCATGACAGACTTGCATGGAACTGGCAGAGGCAGATGTGGAACAGGTTTCAAAGTCTGGAGAAATAGTGAAATCTGCTTTGTGTGCGAGTTGTGCCAAATGCCTAATATTACCAGTGATTTATTTATGTATTTAAAAATACTTATATTCTGCCACTTCTGAGAATCTGTTCAGCGCGGATTATAAGACAATCATAAAATCTACATAATACAAAAAACGCATTACATGTACAATAAAAGCAAATGTACTAAACATTACATCTATATAAAAACTATCAAAACACATACTTATAACATTTAAAATAATGAAAACTAAATCATGCTGTTTCATACAAATGCCTCTTCAAAAAGCACGATCTGTAAGGCCTTTCAAAACATGTTAAGAACCTGCTGCTGTCTGAGCTCAACTGACAATTTATTCCATTCATTAGCAGCTGCTGAAGAGAAAACGCTCGCCCTAGTCTGAGCCCATTTAAACCTTTTGACTGGGGGAATGGCCAGCAGTTGAGTACCCTCTGACCTCAATATATGCCCTGGAATGTAGGATTTGATATAGTCTAACATAGGGAAAGGAATTCCTCAAGAGTTTGAAAACAATAATCACCAACCTAAATCTGACCCTCCATTTGACTAGGAGCCAATGTAGATCCCTCAAAACTAGGGTTATATGTTCTCTTCTAGATGTCCCAGTTATAACTCTGACAGCCACATTCTGTGCCAGCTGCAATACATGTATTAACCTATCTAGAAGAACCTTGTACATTACTCCACTATAATCCAAGTGGCTTAGGGCCAAGGCCTGAACAATCATCTGAAAATAAACCGAAGGTAACAGGCTTTTAAATGGTCAAACCAGCTTAAGTTTATCGAATGTAATTTTTGTAACATGGCAAATCTGTTTAATGGACAATTGAGAGTCCAGAGAGACCCCCAGACTGAATTGGCACCACTAAGGCTTTGGATAACCAAACTTCCCCTCTGTTCTTTGACTCAAAATCTTTACCTACCCAAGGATCTTTGTCTTCAAGTTTAAACAAACTATGGTCAGTCAACCATGCTTGTAGTCGTCTATTTCTTGCAATTTGGCTTCAGATATATCACCACCGGAGTTGCATGGCAAAAAAATTGATTATCATCAGCATATATAAAATATTTAACATTCATTGACTGATAAAGGGCTTCTATAGGAGCCAAATAAATGTTTAAAAGCACTGATAATAATGCTGAACCCTGCGGTACACTCCACCAAATTTTGTGCCTTAGAGAATGTCGAGTCCCATCTGGACGGTTTGTACCCTATGACCAAAATCAATTCAAGATTAGTACTTCCCACACCATGGGCATGCCTACTCCTTAGCAAAGGCTCATGGTGTAGAGTATCAAAGGCTGCAGAAAAATCTAATTGGAGCAGGATACCAGAGGAACCCTGATCCAGGCAGCCCAATAGAGTATCTGTTAAGGTCAGTAATAAGTACTCTGAATGATTTCTACGGAAGTCAAATTGATTCACATCCAAAATCGGCCTATTATGCATATAATCTTCCAGCTGTTACAACACAATGTTTTCTAAAACTTTTGCAATAGTTAGCAAATTCGATATGGGACAGTAATTTGCTAACTCAGTGGATGGCAAATTATAGTCGTTCTTGATAAGCCTTACTGTGGTCTGTTTCTAGACCTCAGGGACATCGCCATCACTCAAGGGGACCTATTGATCATCTTTTTCATGATGTGAAATATAACATTCTTCAGATTTTTAATAACAAAGAAGGGACATGGATCCAATACAGAAAAGATCGATTTCAAACCCAACACTTTGACCCCCCCACTTCCTTCGATGATATCATATCAAATTCTGTCCATTCACCCTACAGGGAGCTTTCATGTGTACAGACTAAATCACTCAATATAGGGCCAATTTGTTGCTGCAGACTCAGAATTTTATTATCAAAAAAAGTCTGCTAATGAATCACAATCAGAAAAATGGATCTCCACTATAGCAGGCTTTTTAGTCAATCACTTAACTATAGTGAAAGGTTTATTGATTGATAGCTCTAAATGTGACACACAATAATCGCTCTTTTCCTTCAGGCAACATTCACGGTAACCCATCAGTGCCTTATAAGCATCTAAAGACCCCTCATTTTTCAGCTTTCTCTATTGTTTCTCATATTTTCTAACAAGTCTCTTAGCCTCAGCAGCACTAGATACATACCAGATTGCGCACTTTCCCTTTTCTCAGAGAGCGTTATATGGAGGGGCCACCTGATCGTATGTTTGCATGAGCGAGGTCTGCCACTTCTCAACTATTGCAGTTAGAGACAATTCGTCCCAGTTAGACATCTGCTTTCCCTAACCAGCACTCTTTAAATTTATCTAAATCCAAATTCAGCTGCCTATACTTCTTTTCCCTTAATGTTCTTTTGTTATCCCTTTTGCTCCCAGTGATAGAGTGAAGTCAATGAGTGGTCAGACCAGTACATCTCTCTTAGCAATACCCTTCAAGAGATGGTGGTGACAATTTCTACACAATAACAGGTCAAGGGTATGCCCTGCAATATGGGTTGGCCCAGAAATCAATTGTACCATCGATAATGCTTGTAGCAACAGTGAGAATTCCTGTAACCCAAAGGAATTGCTATCCTCAAAGTGCAAATTGAAATAGCCAGTTATTGTAAACCTCAGCACTAAACTGCTCACAAAGTCATTTAAGAGTCACAAATCATCCCACCTTTGACCAGGTGGAAAATAAATAGTGCAGATAAACCAATTGTGAACTTTTATCAGCATTGATTCAATAGGTATTTGAACATGAGAGGTCTTGAACGAGTAGATGTGACTCTATTTACACTTTCGAATAATAAAAGGACTAGGGGGCATTCTATGAAGTTAGCAAGTAGCACATTTAAGACTAATCGGAGAAAATTCTTTTTCACTCAACACACAATAAAGCTCTGGAATTTGTTGCCAGAGGATGTGGTTAGTGTAGCTGGGTTCAAAAAAGGTTTGGATAAGTTCTTGGAGGAGAAGTCCATTAATGGCTATTAATCAATTATACTTAGGGAATAGCCACTGCTATTAATTGCATCAGTTCATCAACCAACCTCTTCCCTTCAATAATAATTCTATAACATATACCAATACAAGGGACGCTTGTGTTCTGGTATTACTTATAAGGGGTATTACTAATAAGGGGTTTTTTTAGACAAAAAGAGAAAGAAAAAGAAAAAATAGAAAAACACGAAAATCTACATTGAATTTTGGATAATAAAGATTAATAGACGGGGCTATAAAGAAGGACACCCACAAAATTGGCTGTCCTTGAATAAAAGCCACCGTACATAAGTAATACCAGAACACAAGCGTCCCTTGTATTGGTATATGTTATAGAATTAATTGCATCAGTAGCATGGGTTCTTCTTAGTGTTTTGGTAATTGCCAGGTTCTAGTGACCTGGTTTTGGCCTCTGTTGGAAACAGGATGCTGGGCTTGATGGACCCTTGGTCTGACCCAGCATGGCAATTTCTTATGTTCTTATTTAAAACTATTCTTTTTACCTCGTAAGATATTTTTAAAAATATCATTATCCCTCTCCCTTTCTTGCTTCCTCTCGTTTGTTTAATATATGCATACCCCTCAGAACAAGCATTATTCATGAGTACAATGTCATGTTTGTCATGTCAGGTTTCCAGTACACACACAATGTCTAAATGCTCAGATAGCAAGCAGTCTGTAATGAGCTCACCCTTGTTCCGAATTGATCGTACATTAATGTATCCAGTAGAGATGTGAATCGTGTGATCGATCGTCTTAACGATCGATTTCGGCTGGGAGGGGGAGGGAATCGGATCGTCGCAGTTTGGGTTTTTTAAATATCGTGTAAATCGAAAACCGGCACACTAAAACATCCCTAAAACCCACCCCGACCCTTTAAAATAAATCCCCCACCCTCCCGAACCCCCCAAAATGCCTTAAATTACCTGGGGTCCAGTGGGGGGGGGGAGGGGAAGGGGGAGGGTGGGAAAACCGGCACACTAAAACAAACCTAAAACCCACCCCGACTCTTTAAAATAAATCCCCCACCCTCCCGAACCCCCCCAAAATGCCTTAAATTACCTGGGGTCCAGAGGAAGGGTCCCGGTGTGATCTTTTACTCCCGGTCCTCCGTGCGTTGTAGAAATGGCGCTGGCACTACCTTTGACCTGTCATATGACAGGTCAAAGGTAGCGCCGGTGCCATTTTGTTTTTTTGTCCCCCGACGTCAGGAGCGTAGGAGATCGCTCCCGGACCCCCGCTGGACCCCCAGGGACTTTTGGCCAGCTTGGGGGGGCCTCCTGACCCCCACAAGACTTGCCAAAAGTCCATCGGGGGTCCGGAACGATCTCCTACCGCGCCGGCGCCATTTTCCGTACGGAAAAACGATTTGCGGTAGGAGATCGTTCCGGACCCCCGATGGACTTTTGGCAAGTCTTGTGGGGGTCAGGAGGCCCCCCCAAGCTGGCCAAAAGTCCCTGGGGGTCCAGGAGCGATCTCCTACGCTCCTGACGTCTGGGGACAAAAAAACAAAATGGCGCCGGCGCTACCTTTGACCTGTCATATGACAGGTCAAAGGTGGCGCCGGCGCTACCTTTGACCTGTCATATGACAGGTCAAAGGTAGCGCCGGCGCCATTTCTACAACGCACAGAAGACCGGGAGTAAAAGATCACACCAGGACCCTTCCTCTGGACCCCAGGTAATTTAAGGCATTTTGGGGGGGTTCGGGAGGGTGGGGGATTTATTTTAAAGGGTCGGGGTGGGTTTTAGAGTTGTTTTAGTGTGCCGGTTTTCCCGCCCTCCCCCTTCCCCTCCCCCCCCTGGACCCCAGGTAATTTAAGGCATTTTGGGGGGGTTCGGGAGGGTGGGGGATTTATTTTAAAGGATTCGGGAGGGTGGGGGATTTAATTTAAGGCATTTTGGGGGGGTTCGGGAGGGTGGGGGATTTATTTTAAAGGATTGGGGTGGGTTTTAGGGTTGTTTTAGTGTGCCGGTTTTCCCGCCCTCCCCCTTCCCCTCCCCCTTCCCCCGATTTACGATTTTTTAACGATAAATCGGGGGAATTGTTATTGTATCGCGGCTCTAACGATTTTTGACGATTTAAAATATATCGGACGATATTTTAAATCGTCAAAAAATGATTCACATCCCTAGTATCCAGCATGGAGATAGGAGGAATCCTGGCAGGCCTTTAAAGAAGGAATAGGAAAATCAGCTACCTCAGGGTATCTTAACACCTTAGCCGATGAAATCCTTACTTCCTTGCTCAAACCAGAATAGTGATCCCCTTCCCAGCACCACGAGGATCATAATTATTAAAAGGAAAAGAATACAACAACTAGCGCCAAAACAAAGCATTACTCGCTGAAAACAAAACTGCATTTTTCAGAGCACATTCCAGAGTCCAGGGGCCTGGGGCCCACCTAGCGTCCACCTTTTTAAACACCAGCGCTGACGTCGCGGTCCAGTGACGTCATAATCACGTGACCAGCTCTTTTACAGCATGTTTCCTAGGGCTCTGTTTCAGATATAACAGCTTCTGAATAAGGTGCAAAAGTGCATACGGAGGACAGCAGCCAGGCAAATGACTCTCTTCCTTTGATAACACCAGCGCTGATGAACTTGAACTCTCAGGACTTTATCTGCATGATTCTACTTTGATCTGGCTTCAGTATTAGATGAAATGTGAATTTCTTTAAGTCTATATAACAGAGAGGGAGCTATGGTAACTAAGGAAAGAGGAGCTGTAATGTTTAGGTACTTCCCTATTACAGCTATTAGGAGAATGGACTTAACCTGCTCAATGGCATTTTACCGAAATATATCTGTGTCATTAAATCATGAAAGATGTTTCCTTTTTGTTTTTTCTTCTCAGGGTCCTGGAATCGGAAATGCCTCTCTCTTCACTTTTGGGTTTCTGGGGGCTGCAATTGAAATCATTTTGATTTTGTATCCTTCCTTGGGCCAAGAATTCTATCTGTTAACAAGTATTTTGTCTAGTTTTCTGGGACACTGGTAATTTACTAAGACAGTTGCCAGGAAAGGAGAAAAAAAAGACAGGTCAGTCCTTCTCAGCCATCAGAGTGCTTTTGTTTTTTGTTTGGTTCTTAAGAAGTTTGAGAGACTGCTGAGAACTTGAGTGATACTTGCATTCCTAGGAAGGCTTTCTTTCCTTGATTCTCACAGCTATCTCATGGTGTCCTCTGTCGTCGGCTTCTACAGCTTGTGCTTTTTCCGAACTTTCACGCCCAGGAAAGATGACACAACTATGACAAAGGTAAGGTGGTAAAGCAGAGGTGCTGATGTCCCTTTCTTCCTCCCTCCCTCCCTCCCCTTCTTTCTTTTTTTTTTTTTTTGCCACCCAAGGTAAACTTCCTGTTTTATTTAGTAATTACTTTGAATGGCTCATTAGTAGCAATCAGTATTTGTTTGTAAGCTGTGTAAACGCAAACTGTAAAATTTTCCAAATGCTAAATGAGTGGGAAAAGGGGATGTGTTGTCGTGTTTAGTTTGGCTGGCATCCATTCACTTGTTTAAAAAAAAAAAAGTCTGGAATGGCAGAGCTTGTTAACTAGCTATAGAAAAGCCAGTGAAAGGGCTTTTTTCTTTTCCAGAAGAAAGGTATTGCTAATGAGTCACTTTGATTGTGCTAACTGTACCTCAGGGAGCTTGTTTGAAATCTGAAGAACTCAGTTTCTGCAAGTAATTCAGATAGCATAATTGAAATTTAAATAATTAAAGTAAGAATAAGGAGTCCTATTCAGTAACATTTTGAATCTGAAGGTTAGTTTGACTTATCACAATTTGGCATTAGTTTCAGAAGGGCAAATACTTCCATCTAATGCTTTGATTCAGGCATATGCAGGGTTGTTTGCTCAAATATTCCCACAAGCTGACATGGAAGGTCAGTGACTAGAGGGTAGGAAATGGATTTTAATACACACCCATGGTGTGTGCAGTTTTTTGTTTTGTTTTTTTGAAGGAGCAAAACTGTATTAAATGAAGGTTCTCATCTTGCTAGCATGTCTTGGAGATGCCAAGAATGTAAATGTACAGAATATTTATGTAAAAATCTCAGATATGACAAATCTTGTTCTTTGTCTTGTGGCTGTGTATATGAGGCAGTCAACTTTTTCAAAAGGTTTAATTTTAAGCAATAGCTGGCAGGCAACCACAGCTGTTCGTATTACAGCCCTAAGTCTTATCTAAATTTGATCAGCTAGATTTCAGAGAATTTAGCTGAAAATCTAGCCAGTTGGATTTGACTGAAATAACACCTAAGAGGAGAACCTGTCAGAATTAACTGATTATCTTATCTGCTCAGCAGATATTTAAAAATTATTTCTGAAATGTAAAAATAATGCATTATCACACACACATGGATAGTTCTATGGGATTCCTAAATACATTTTCTTATAGAATAGCATCTTATTTAAATAAATTAGAAATGAAAGGGTCCATGTTTAAAGGTATTTAACCAGATAACTTGTAAATACCGAATATTTTGAGCACTTATCTGGCTAAAATTTAGCTAGATAACATAGGGATTTCCGGGGCATTGCAAGATGGAGCTATGTTATCCTGCAAACTTAGCCAATTTTCAGATTTATTCCACTAAGTCAGCTGGATAACTTTAAATCTAAATTCAAAAGATGGCTCAGTAGGTTTAAAGTTATCCAATTAAATTTAGCTGGATATCTTTATTTGGGGATATTCAGTGAGATGATTATCCCAATGGATATCTGGGAAAACTTACCTGGCTAATGTTAGCCAGATAGGTTAGTTGTTATGCTTTTTTAATATTGCCCCCAAGGCTTTCTTAGTTTTAGTTATTTATGTACTTATATTCCGCCTTTCAGGCACTTCAAAGCAGACTACATTCAGGTACAGTCAATATTTCCCTATCCACATAGATCTCACAATCTGTTTGTACCTGAGGTAAGTGACTTACACAAGATCACAAGGAGTAGCAGTGGGATTTGAACCCCGGCTTCCCTGGTTCGCAGCCCTCTATTCTCACCCCTCTTCTCTTTTTAGTTAAAAAGAAAAGCAGAACTGACATACAGTTCTAAAAAATTGTTGTTTGTTACAAGGATATCACCAAAAAGAAAATGTTAAAAAGTGACTGGCATTATTGATTTTTTTAACTGATCAAGAAAAGTGAGTTTTAGATAGATGGATGAGAGTTGGGGAAAAAAAACACGATAAGAAGCCCCTGTAGATATCTCATAATCATAGGTGTTAGGCATACAGGCAAGACCAAATGCATTATTCTGAAAGAAATTGACAGGAATTCCAGCTATGAATTCCTTTATTAGTTGTGCAGACAGTGTCATAAGATGTGAGACTGCGTTGTTTAGCTGGACAGTATAGCTTAAAGCAGGATGTGTGACAGAGTAGGCTAAAGAGCAAGCTAACGTATACCAGAATCCTGAGGGATTCTGTGGTTAGAGTCCTGCCTGTAGTAATGCATTGTGACTGACAAGGCCCTGGATGCGCAGTTAGAAAAAGAAACTTCCTCATTTAATCACATAAGGCAAGTGAATCAAAGAGGACATATAACTAGAAAATGCTAGGATAAATAAATATATAATCTCTGGTATCCAAGGTGTTACTATATATTGCAATACTTAAAGTTGACCGTTACATCACATAAGCAAGACGAAAGCTTATGCATAGGTATTAGTTACAGAAAGTTAATGAATATTTAGATATAGATTAAATGCCAGCTGATTTGTTGATTGCTTATCATGATCTGTACAGTTATATAAGAATTAAAACTGCAGCACCCACTCAGAATAGCTTCCCGATTTTGATGCTAATCTTTTTTTTGGATCAGAGTGCATGCATCTGATGAGAAATAAAGGAAATAGGACTTCAACCTATTTCTGGTTCTTGTTTTTAAAAGTATTTTTGTACAAAGTCAGACACTGTAATACAAAATTAAGAGTTTGGGCCTGATAAGGAATTTCATAATGGCCAGTTTTTTATATTCCTTAGTAACTTATAACGTGCTAATAAATGTTTCTTTGATAAAAGCATTTTTGTCTGTTATAAGTAAAATAAAATAAAAAAAAATAAAAATCTGATCAGTTTATTGCCACTCAGGTTAAAAGGCTTGGTGGTGATTGGATTATCAGACTGAAACAAGCAAAGCATGTTTTGTTTTGTTTATAGAAACTTGGTGGTTAAGCTTATAGATGTAAAATAAGTTTCAGAACTTGTAGTATAAAATGTATTCCAATGTCAATGTTAAGTTGTTCAGTATTGCTTCACAATCATGTTTACTGTATGAAACTAATTTTTCTCTTTTTGCTTATTTGAAATAGATTATTGGGAACTGTGCATCAATCCTTGTGCTCAGCTCTGCACTGCCAGTGATGTCAAGGACGTTGGGTAAGTTTTGTGTTGCTAACTGACTTTAGAATGCCCTTGGTCTGCTGACTTTGTTGTCATAAAAAAGCTGTATTTTGACAGAATAAGCCAACCCACAATTTGTATGTATTTTATGAGAGTAACTGCAGGAAATGTTCCACTTCCCCTGACAAAATACTCCTAAACCAGCCAGTAAAACATGATGTTCTATAGCTAGAATTCAGCATTGCCCAACATTATAAACAAAATTAGATGGTATTAAAAAATCAGAAGGTCTGACACACAGAATATTATTTATAGATTTTTCTATACCGGGGTACGTAAATAACATCACCTCGGTTTACATTCAAACAGTAATTCAGCATTGCGCTTTACAGTATAACATAGTAACTGAACGAATACAATACAATATATAACTTTGTATTAATAGAATATAAGCAATATATGAGAGACTGTGGAAATTAGGATGAGTAGTGAGGATTCAATTCATTAATAGTAGGCTTTTTTAAATAACCAGGTTTTAAGGTTTTGTTTAAATTTTTTGTGACAGAGTTCCTGGCGTAACTCATGAAGATTAAAATCTCCTAAAATTAAAGTTGTTTCAGGAGAAGAGAATTCTTTTGTGAAAAGTTGGATTAAGGGTGAGAAGTCTTTTTGGAGAAGGCCTGGAGGGCAGTATACTAATCTGATGTTAATTTGATTTGATTTTAATATGGCTACTTCAGAGGGCGGGTAGATTTTAGTTTTCTTTAGTGTTAATTTGAGTTCTTTTTTGCAGATTATTAATAAGCCTCCACCTTTTCTGTCTTGGGATATGGAATAGATTGTAATTTGGATGTGATAATTGGTTTAATCTTGTCATTTAGCCAGGTTTCAGTTATGCAGAATATTGTTGGTTGTTGTTCATTAATAATATTATTGATTAAAGGGATTTTTTAAAAAACTGATTGCGTGTTCAGAAGTAGAATGGAGAGCAGTAGGCAAGTTCTGATGTTTTGATTTTTGGTGTTTGTAGAGTTTTGTAGAATTTTATTAGATTTGTTTGGATTTATGTTTTTGTTGTTCATTAGGTTTTTTCTTTGACCAGGTGAACTGCTTTTTAAGACATTTCTAGCTGAGATTTTGTTGCTAAAGACAGTTGGGGAGGTCTGCAGGTGGGGAGGTCAGCGGATCCGCAGGATCAAAGGTGGTGAGGTTCGCAGGTGGTTAGGAATAGGTCGGTGGACTCACCCAGCTGACCGTAGGTCTGCAAGTGGACTCAGTCTGCCGCCTGCAGGACCGCAGTCAGCATATAATCAAGCAAGAAGCTGAATATCAATTAAAAAGCAATCAGCTGAATATCAACCTCTCCCAGGGATGCCTAAATATTTACATACAACTGTATCTTCAAAGTCCTCCACTATTGCAAACTTACATTTTATAAATCCTAAGCTTGCCTATTGCATACATAAAAATGTAACAATAAGCTGGTAAAACCTTTTTAGTTTATATTCACCTGATTTCTTTATTATATTCTGTTTCAACATGTTGCTAAGTGAACAGAAGCTGATGCAACCTCTACATGATACAAAGTTAAACATGGCATCATTCTGCAAGTGTTAATGCAAAATTATTACTTATTTTTTACAGATTGAAAATAATAAAACAGTGAATGTGAAGTGTGCCAAAGTTTGGAAACCCTTTCAGTTGCGTCATTACTACTCTTGTTAAAGATTAATAAGACCGTAAGAGTTGACTGACTCATTAGGCCTTCAGTTAGGTAAAGACATTTCCAATGTTGGACAAATACTCTGACCCTTCAAACCTCTGAGGCTGTGATTGTTCTGTCCACTTTCAACAACCATGGACTCCTCAAAGCATTTTTCTGAGCATTTGAAAATGGAAGTAATTCACGCTTAAAAGCAGGGAAAGACTACAAAAGTCTCTAAATGTTTTCAGCTAGGAAATTCAGCTATCAAAAACATTAAGAAATGGAAGTCACAAATAAAAAGGTGAAATCACCCAAGAAACTTTGTAAGAGGGGAGTGCTCATATAAAGCTCAAATCATAATAAACCATGTAAAACTGAGCTGAATTATGATCATTACTGCTCTATATTTTTTAGTTCTTTTTTCAGTATAATTTGTAGATACGACACAAATGATATATTTTGATTTTATTTAAATTCATAACATATATTAATTGCAACAGCAAAAAGGGCTTAACTGTAGTGCTCCCCCAGTATTCTGATTCCATTCATGGAATGACAGATGGAGACAGATGTATAAACGAAACAGAAGTTACATGGAACTGCTGAAGTCAAGCCAAGACCTGGAAGACCAAGAAAAATGATAGAACTGCCCAAAATGTAGTCATTTTGGGCAGTTCTATCATTCATACCATAAATCACTGCAAATGACATGCTGAAAGGTTTTGCTGACACTGGAGTAGTTGACTACATAGCCACAGTACAGAGTTGCTTATAAAACAGTGATCTACATGGAAGAATGGACAGAAAAATCTTTTTTATGACCTTATAAAAAAATGCATAAAGTATGTAAAACAAAACCTTGATAAGCCTGAAACATTTTTAAACAAAGTGCTTTGGACTGAAGATATGAAAATTGAGCTGTTCAGCCACAATCACACAAGATTAATTTTGAGAAAAAAGGGTGGTGCATTTGAAGAAAAGAACGCCTTGCCAACCATTAAGCTCAAGGATGGATCTATTATGTTTTGGAGTTGTGTGGCAGCCAGTAGTATGGTAAATATTGTATGGGTGGAAGGAAGAATAGATACAAGTAAATATCAACATAACCTAAAAGCTAATTTCCCACAGTCTATGAAGAAATTGAAGCTGAAAAAAAGTTGGATATTCCAGCAAGACAGCCATCCAAAGCATACTTCAAAATCAACCATGAAATAGTTGCAGGAAGGAAAGATAAAAGGTTTTGGAATGGCCTTCACAGTCCCCAGACTTGAATGTTATTGAAAATCTGTAGGAAGATCTCAAACATACAGTGCATGCAAGGAGACCTAAGAATGTTTCTGAGTTAGAACAGTTCTGCAAGGAAGAGAGGAAAACGTATAAAAAGCAAACATAGACTAGCTAGAGGAGATATTTGGAAGCTGCTGTTTTCACCACAAGGTGTTACAAAATACTACTACTACAACTATTTATCACTTCTGTAGCACAATTTGACACATGCAGTGCTGTCAAAAACACATAAGAAACTGTCACGAGTCAGTAGAGCTTGCAATCTAATCAAGACAAACGAACAGGGCAAAACTGGCAATTTAATTTATTAAGAAACAAGCCGTAATGCTTGTTTAAAATGGGTGAGATTTACTCTGCTTCGGCTGACCCAACTCCCTTCCCCCGGCAGGCGGGGGGACAGGCTCAGGCTGTTGTCGGTCCGACCTCCTCCCCCCTCCCGCACCACGAAGGGCCGGAGGCGGCAGCAGTGGTGGTGGCAGGAGCTGCAGCGGCAGCCGAGGGGGGGATGTCGCGAGGCTTCTCACTGCTGTCCCTTTGCGTGACGGTCCGGCCATCCCAGCTCCCTTCCCCGGCGTCGGAGAGACGGGCTCAAGCTGTTGTCGGCCCAATCTCTCTGCCTTGGGGCGTCAAATCAGCACGTCGGTCGGAGCTCTCTTGTCCGCGCATGTGCGGCCCATCTGTCCCAACCGCTCTCTACTGCGCATTTGCGGTCCATCGGTCCGAGCTCCTTTATAGGTATGATAGTTAAAATCAATATCGCTGTGAACAGGATAACCAGGGGTTAAGATTTAAAAGCAGCCCCAAAAAGGTGGGCTTTTAGACTGAATCTGAATAAGGCCAAAGAAGAGGGGAAATGACAATACCAAATCAAGAACTCTCTTCTAAGCATACAGTCCAGCAAGGTGGAAAGCATGGAGTCCGCAGTGGGCAGCGGAGGAGAAGGGCATAGGTAGGAGTAATTTCACTGTTGAGAGTACTTTACGTGGAGGTCAGTAAGGAGGAAGAGGAGATGTAGTGAGAAGTTGCTGAGTGAAGGCTCTTATAGGTGAGTAAGAGGAGCTTGAACTGTGTGCAGTAGTGGATAGAGAGCCAGTGTAGTAACTTGAGAAGTGGGGTTATATGAGTGTAGAGATTTTGGCAAAGATAAGTCACTTGGCTGAATTTTGGATAGATTGCAGTGGAGCGAAGTGGGAGAACTGCGAGGAGCAAGTTTCAGTAGTCTGAAAGGGTTGCTTAACTTTTACACATGCCATATTCACATATTACTTTAAATCTGTTAAAATCTGCAAATTTTGTAGTTAAAAATTGCTGAACGATGATGTGTGTAACTCTGCACCATACAGCGATTGTCAGTTTCTGTTCACTTAGAAATTCACTGAAGCATACAATTTGCCTAAACTTTTACTTTTACACACAACTGAATATCTAGTCGATATGACATTTTGCAACAACACTAAATTAAGATGGTCATGCATGTAATTTGTATTAAAAATGCTTATTTTTAATAAAATGATTTCTAGATGGCTAAATACTTCTTTTAAACATTCAGGTTTAATACAAATTTGATTTAAGGCTTTCCCAGACTAATGTATCTGAACCAAGGTGTTACATTAAAAATAACACAGTATTATACAGAAATAAACTACCTATTATAACATGTTCTAAGCATATAGAAAAGAAGAGACAGTAGAAGTCTTACTTCTTAACTATGCCAGACAAGAAAACCCATTTTGAAACTGATTAAGTTTCAGCAGGTAAAATTGTATGCTGTTTAAACTGTAACCATTGATGTAGGCTTGTTTTATAGCTTAATTAAGAAATAATTTTGTTGAATACAGCAAGTTCATTTATTTAAAAGTAATTTAATTCTGCAGACTTCATAAATTGTGAATGCAGAGTACAATTCTACATACATAAAATTATCAACAAAGACAAATAATAAAGCAGAATGAGTCCTTTCTTCATACATTTAGCATGTGTGTATATTTCAGATTCAGATGTAGCATATAGGCAGAGTGATGGATAACATTTGCTTAGTGTTTTAAAGGAATGAACATAACTTTTACATACATGAATGTTTAAATGTATATCTCTGAATATCTGTGAAGGTTATACTTCTTGAAAACATTAAGAATTCTTCTGTCACTTTATGCATAAATATTGTGAATATGAAAACATTTATTTTACTTAGCTAAATGCATTTCGGCTGCACAAGTACTGTAATCAGAAAGAAACCTATGTAATCAGTTGACTGCCAGTTGAGGGTTATGCAGCTTGGCATTGTTTTGCTATGTGAGTGCATAGATGCACCAATGAGCTTATCCATCAGATTCCATTAAATCTTATTCCCATGCATTTTCGTTAATTTAAAATCTTTGCTTTCTTTTTTTTCTTTTTTTTTTTGTTCTTACACGAAAGTGTGTAGAAAATCTTGCTCCTTTCTGCTTTGTAAGAAGTTAAACTATAATTATTTTATGTAAAACCAAGGCTAATTTTTCATATCCTGGGCTTGAAATTGCTTTCTGTCTTAACTAGAACTGCTTGTGCTCTATGCAGTCATAAACCTTAAGAGTTGCTACTTTTTTGCCCCATTCTGTTTTATGATATAATTGCTAGGAAAGTATTGATTAAGAAGAAATTTCAACCTGCTGGTTAAGGATGGAATATGTGATATTCATGAAATGTGGCACCCAGCAAAATAACTGGTCTAGCATCTCGCTATGTGATTTCTCTGTTTTTAAAACCTATTTCTGGTGGATTATAGTTTGATTGCTGATAACAGTTGTAAGGGATATACCAAGATTATAAAGGTGGGGGGGAAGGGACAAGGGGATAGTCTGCTTGCTGGCCACAGTTCTTACAAAGAAAACAAATTAATGGCATAGCGCTTTTTTTTTTTTTTTAAACAGGTTAACAAATGAAATTCCTGAATAGTTTACCATAGAGATAAATAATAGAAAAAAAACCCAGAAGGGGGAAAAAGAAAGATGGAACAATTCAAATGCAGCTAACAAATGCACAGACACAGCTGTCCAAACAGGATTAATAGAGTGCATTAGAGTACAGTGAGTCATGTGGTGCTTTGCAAAGTGAGGACATGCCTTGCAGTACATGTTATGCCCAGTGCCACTGAATAGATGAAAAGAGAGAAACACGTTAAGCATAGAGCCTTCTCAGAATAGCAGAAGGGCGGATGTCCAGATTGAAAGGAGAGAGCTATATTTTAACATGATGGGAAAAGGCAAAGGAACACTGAATAATTCACATCAGTTCTTTGAAACTAAACGAATAGCATGTAGTGTGCTGAGATTATAGCATTATCTCTTAAAAGAAGATTAGCTGCATTACGATTTGCTGGGGACCTTGTCATTTTCAAAATGAAACTCATTTGGAAATGTTTTCATTTCCATGTATTTTATTTAGTTTTTTTACTTTTAAGGAATTTTAATTTGGTTTCCTTGACTAGATGCCCCAATATAATTATAATACGAAAAGTTCTGTTAAGGAGAATTAGGTAAGACCACTATAAAAGTTTGTATTTGGTGCCTTTGTTAAGTAAGGTCCTGAAGCTGTAGTCATTCATTTTAAATCTGCTGTTTACATCAGTTACTTTTTTTTTTTTTTTTTGCCCAACAGTTCCCTCCTCCTGCAAGCTTTCAGCTCACTTGAGCTGTGGTACCAAAGCTTTTCTTCAAAACTACCCAGGTTACTTTCCCTCATTTTAAATCCGCCTTCCAACTCAAGCCAACCATTACAGCGAAAGTCCTTTGCCGGGGGTTATGCCTCGGAACTCCCTTCAGAACTCTGCAATCACGGTTGCTGTCTAGCTACTAGATGTTAATTTATTTTTGTTTCATTTTAAAGGGGGTTACATTTAAAACTGTTCTTCTAGAATAAAGTGGCTTTGGTGCATAAACAGATTAACTTTATTTCTTTTTAAAATATTAAACATTACTGTTGTATGCACTTAATACTGAGTAGTGTTCACTGTTTCTTTTGTTGGCCAATCTTCACTGTTTTGAAGAATATGTGCTGGGAATGAGACATGCAATAAAAGCCTATTGAAAAGCATTGGTGTGAATAAATGTTTTAATAGGAAATAGTTAAAAATGGCAAAACTTTTAACCTAAAGTGAGACTGTTTTCCAAATGCAGGAGACGATTGGCCACCCTACTTTTCCTGAAAATTAATGTTATGTAATGGTGCCTGACTTAGCAGTACAAAGTTTAAGAACCTTAAACAACCTTCTTAAACAAAATGCACTTTTGTTAGCCCCATCTCAGCTCTTCTCTGGCCATAGCTGGATCCATATGAAGAATGTGCAGTCTCTGAATGAGTTTCCTGTAGAATCCTGCTAGAGGAAGAAAGAAGCAAATTAATTATGAGATTTTTTTTTTGTTACTTGTATATCACTGCTTCTGTGACTGTTATCGTAGAGTTTTAATTGAATAAAAAATGTATTAAAATGCTATAATCTTCACTAATTCAACTGTAAAGGATAGGGAAAATCATGTTTAAATTCTGATCAAATGATTTTTTTTTTATATCTGATCAGCACTTTCAATCCAACGTGCATATCTGCAGTTCTTGAGGACTGTAAACAGGGTTGGTTTGCAAGGCAACCTAAATATGTAAGTTAAACAGGTTCTTAATCAAAATGTATGCAGATATAGCTCATTAAAATTCATTAGGTATGCCTGAAATCCAGACCTGTTTGTGACCTTCAAAAACTGAAGTTCTGCACCTACAGCATTTACATTTAAGACAAATGTAATATACCAATGCAGATCATAGAGCAGCATCTTTGCAAAATTATATGGGTCCTGTTCCTGTGGCAGTGTAGTAGTGGCAGTGTAACTGCTTTGAAGCTAGATGGTTGCTGATTCTGTTTGATTATGAATAATGAATTAAGTAAATTGCATAGGTTGTGGAAAATTTGTGGTATATCAAATAGAATAAATCATAAGAACATAAGAACATAAGAAATTGCCATGCTGGGTCAGACCAAGGGTCCATCAAGCCCAGCATCCTGTTTCCAACAGAGGCCAAACCAGGCCACAAGAACCTGGCAATTACCCAAACACCTAGAAGATCCCATGCTACTGATGCAATTAATAGCAGTGACTATTCCCTAAGTAAACTTGATTAATAGCAGTTAATGGACTTCTCTTCCAAGAACTTATCCAAACCTTTTTTGAACCCAGCTACACTAACTGCACTAACCACATCCTCTGGCAACAAATTCCAGAGATTTATTGTGCGTTGAGTGAAAAAGAATTTTCTCCGATTAGTCTTAAATGTGCTACTTGCTAACTTCATGGAATGCCCCCTAGTCCTTCTATTATTCGAAAGTGTAAATAACCGAGTCACATCTACTCGTTCAAGACCTCTCATGATCTTAAAGACCTCTATGATATCCCCCCTCAGCCGTCTCTTCTCCAAGCTGAACAGCCCTAACCTCTTCAGCCTTTCCTCATAGGGGAGCTGTTCCATCCCCTTTATCATTTTGGTTGCCCTTCTCTGTACCTTCTCCAATGCAACTATATCTTTTTTGAGATACGGCGACCAGAATTGTACACAGTATTCAAGGTGTGGTCTCACCATGGAGCGATATAGAGGCATTATGACATTTTCCGTTTTATTAACCATTCCCTTCCTAATAATTCCTAACATTTTATTTGCTTTTTTGACTGCTGCAGCACACTGAGCTGACTATTTCAATGTATTATCTACTATGACGCCTAGATCTCTTTCTTGGGTGGTAGCTCCTAATATGGAACCTAACATCGTGTAACTACAGCTAGGGTTATTTTTCCCTATATGCAACACCTTGCACTTGTCCACATTAAATTTCATCTGCCATTTGGATGCCCAATCTTCCAGTCTTGCAAGGTCCTCCTGTAATGTATCACAGTCTGCTTGTGATTTAACTACTCTGAATAATTTTGTATCATCTGCAAATTTGATAACGTCACTCATCGTATTCCTTTCCAGATCATTGATATATATATTGAAAAGCACCGGTCCAAGTACAGATCCCTGAGGCACTCCACTGTTTACCCTTTTCCACTGAGAAAATTGAGCATTTAGTCCTACTCTCTGTTTCCTGTCTTTTAACCAGTTTGTAATCCACGAAAGGACATCGCCTCCTATCCCATGACTTTTTAGTTTTCGTAGAAGCCTCTCATGAGGGACTTTGTCAAACGCCTTCTGAAAATCCAAATACACTACATCTACCGGTTCACCTTTATCCACATGTTTATTAACCCCTTCAAAAAAATGAAGCAGGTTTGTTAGGCAAGACTTCCCTTGGGTAAATCCATGTTGACTGTGTCCCATTAAATCATGTCTTTCTATATGCTCTACAATTTTGATCTTGAGGATAGTTTCCACTATTTTTCCCGGCACTGAAGTTAGGCTCACTGGTCTATAGTTACCCGGATCACCCCTGGAGCCTTTTTTAAATATTGGGGTTACATTGGCCACCCTCCATTCTTCAGGTACAATGGATGATTTTAATGATAGGTTACAAATTTTAACTAATAGGTCAGAAATTTCATTTTTGAGTTCCTTTAGTACCCTGGGATGCATACCATCCGGTCCAGGTGACTTGCTACTCTTTAGTTTGTCAATCTGGCCTACTACATCTTCCAGGTTGACAGTGATTTCGTTCAGTTCGTCTGACTCATCACCCCTGAAAACCAACTCCGGAACTGGTATCTCCCCAACATCCTCACTAGTAAACACGGAAGCAAAGAATTCATTTAGTCTTTCTGCAATGGCCTTATCTTCCCTAAGAGCCCCTTTAACCCCTCGGTCATCTAATGGTCCAACCGACTCCCTCACAGGTTTCTTGCTTTGGATATATTTAAAAAAGTTTTTATTATGAGTTTTTGCCTCTATGGCCAACTTCATTTCAAATTCTCTCTTCGCTTGTTTTATCAATGTTTTACACTTAACTTGACAATGCTTATGTTTTATCCTATTTTCTTCAGATGGATCTTTCTTCCAATTTTTGAAGGATGATTTTTTGGCTAAAATAGCCTCTTTCACCTCACCTTTTAACCATGACGGTAATCGTTTTGCCTTCCTTCCACCTTTCTTAATGCGTGGAATACATATGGACTGCGCCTCTAGGATTGTATTTTTAAACAATGTCCAAGCCTGTTGAACACTTTTAACCTTTGCAGCTGCACCTTTCAGTTTTTTTCTGACTATTTTCCTCATTTTATCAAAGGAACACGAGCAAAACTGCACTCAGAATTTATAGTTCAACCAAATAACTGCAGACAATATTGCATAATCCATATAGGTATTCAAAAAATAATTATTTTATTATTATTTGGCAGCTCCACTGTTATCAATATTTTTCAATGGGTCCCTCGACACGGACCCGTGTTTCGCGGAGGCTGCGTCGGGAGGGACAAATGAATGTCAGTGCGTAGTTCATTTATTTACATAGTCCATTTGTATGTTTCATTTTCAGAATTGTTGATTAAAGCTCCTCCCTGTCCTCCCCCACTCCTTCCCACCACCCCTCCTGCTCCCTTCCCTTGCAATCCTCAGCCCCCCTTACCCCGCCCTCTCACCCCCTAGCAACCCCTCCCTGAAAGTACCCGTGCTTTAATGTACCCCTTTTCACTCTACCCCACCCGCCCCTTTTTTCCCCCTGTTCTCTCCCTCCTTACTCCCCCCTCACTAGCATTTAACTATACATATGTACACTTGCCTTCTCATACTGTAAATAAGCCCTCATATGCTAATTTCTCAAGTGTACATGCCTCGTTAACTTTGTTTATAAGTTCTTTTGCATATTTAACCCTAACTTGAATGCAAAAAGTTGTAATTCTGCTCGTTGACTCTCCTCCTTTGTATTTCGCATATTACCCAGTTAGCCCCTCCCTTGTTCATTGTAATTTCCTTTCTCAGTTACTTGTAAACCGACATGATGTGTCCTACGAATGCCGGTATAAAAAAGTGTTAAATAAAATAAAATTAAATAAAGCCATTTGTCCCTCCTGACGCAGCCTCGGCGAAATATGGGTCCGTGTTGGGGGACCCATTGAAAAATATTGATGATGATAGTGGAGCTGCCAAATAATAAAAGAACTATATGGACTATGCAACGTTGTCTGCACTTATTTGGTTGAACTATAAATATCAAATAGAATAAACATAAATATGCTAATCTCAAGAATTTTATTAGTAACATTTTGAAGAAAAATGAACTTTCCTAGCGTGTAGCAGATGGACTCAGAACAAGTGGGTATAGCATGCTCGTGCTAGCAGTTGGAGACTGATCTGACGTCAGCACGGGTACATATACCCCCTCAGGAAGTGCAGCAACTCAGTAATTTCCGTCTCCAAAGCAGTTTGGAGCTCCCTTACGCTCACTGAGCGTTCTTCCAAATTCTAACGACTAAATTCCTAGAAGAAATCCTGAAGACGAGCCCCGCACTCCTGTGGTGATACCCTCGGGTCCCTCCCCCAGTTGAGTTTCCCGAGGTGATTTCTGTGGTCCCTCGGAGGTGAGCGACTCGGTCCGGTGGCCGGTTCGCGGCAGGGACCTAGCCCCCGAGTGAGAAGGGCTCGGGCGCGGCATAGAGGCAGCCTCGGTCCCGGTGAGGACTTAGCCCCCGAGCGAGACGAGTTTGGGCGCGGCTTAGAGGCAGCGGGTGCATTTCCTCTAGCACGGCGGTGACTGTACTTACCCTCTCTCCCCGCAGCCGGAGACCGCCCGGGTCGCAGCCGGGAAGCGCCGAAGATCAGGTAAGACGTACATCTTTACTTTACTGGTCTCCGGAGAGCAAGGATTAGCCGGGTCGACCTATGTGGCAGCCCGCCAAGGAGGTCGCCATTTGCCTGCCGGCTCGTTCACCAGCCCTGGTTCGCCGCCTCATTCTCAACAGGGCGACAGGCGCGTATGTTAGGCGCCCGGAAAGGTTTAGGCGCCCGTTGCTTTAGGCGCACGTTGAGAGGCGCACGCTGATACGCGCACATAGGCGCAAGACCATAGGTGCAGGATCATAGGCGCACGTTGATACGCGCACGTACATTGGCGCACGTTGATATGTGCACAAACATAGGCACACGTACATAGGCGCAAGTTCTAGGCGCATATTGATAAGCGCACATTGATATGCACACACTCATAGGCGCTCTTGGTAGGAACACATTGAAAGGGCTGAGAGCACACTGGAGTGTGCGGATAACAGACGCGATGGAGCGTAAGAGAGCCCATGCGTCCGCAGAGCCGGCACTTCCAGAATCAGGCATAAGAGCTCTTGGCCTCTGCTCAGCATGCCACCTCAGAGCCACACAGAGCGAGGAAGCAGACTCCCTTTGTGCCCAATGTGAGGAGGCCCTGGGAGTTACAGGCCAGGGCCGGTCTCAGCCCAGTTTGACTGCCAGTTCCTCAGGGAACACCCCGAACCTAGCAGGCCGCGGTGAGCAGCCAGGGAACCCTACAGACCTGGTGCCCCTACGGCTAGAACCTGCTTCCCTCTCCTGGGTGGAATTATTCAAGGGGATTCATGCCTTCGTCAAGATGCAGTCTGATCCCTGACCGGACCCATACGTACCAGATGGCCCTGCCCCGGGACCCTCAAGGCCTACGCATGGCCCCCCACCACCCGGAAGCCCCACTTATGGGGACTTGGATTACTCTGAGGAAGATGGCGAGCCCCCCGAGGAGGGGGAAACTCCCCTCGGGGATAGAACCATATCAAACCATGAGACGCTTCTTTCCTAAGGAGGATCTTTCAGACCTGGTCTCTCAATGCCTGTCGGAACTGGCTATCCCGGGCCCAGGCACCCCAGGGGAACCTAGAATGAACCCCCTGCTAGAGGGCCTGCGTCCAACGGCTCACCATTTTCCCCTCCTACAAGGTGCACAGCAGTTAATCGATCTGGAGTGGAATGCGCCGGAGGCTTCATTCAAAGGGGGTCGGGCTTTGTCTAGCATGTACCCCCTAGACCCGGCAACCAAGGAGCTGCTGGCGTGCCCGATGGTAGACGCCATAGTTAGCGCAATTGTGAAGCGCACCACCATTCCGGTGGAAGGAGGGGCGGCCCTCAAGGATACACATGATCAGCACATGGACGCCATTCTGAAACAAGCCTTTGAGGTGGTAGCCATGTCCCCCTACGAATTGCAACCTGCTGCACCGTGGTGACGCACTCCTGCTTATCACAAGCCAGGAACAACACCCTGGGAGAAGAAATGGAATCAGCCCTCTCGTTCCTTACTGACGCTGCCTCCGACCTAGTCCATACAGCAGCCAAGGGAGTGTCATCCTCAGTGGCAGCCAGAAGACACCTCTGGCTACGAAATTGGTCGGCCGACTCCTCCAAGACTCGCCTTACCAGAATGCCCTTTAAGGGATCCCTCCTGTTCGGCAGCGACCTCGAGAAACTGGCTAACAAATGGGGCGCATCTCCATTACCCCGTCTACCGGAAGACAGGTAAAGGAGGAACCAGCGCCCTTTTCCTAGGCCATCCAGAGGTAGAAACTCGCAGCGCTTCAACCCTTACAGGGCTCGCTACCAAGCACCTCGTTCTCAGGCCAGGAACCAGTCCTTTCGGACTAAGCACAACAAGAGGAGAACTGGCTCGGGTTCGGGTCCCGGCCGCACCCCACAATGAGAATCAGCCGACCCATCTGAGGGTAGAAGCCATAGGGGGCAGGCTAACCCTCTTCTACCGCAGGTGGGTCGAGATTACCTCGGACCAGTGGGTCCTCGCCATCATCCGAGAAGGGTATTTCCTGGACTTTCTTCGGCTCCCGCTGGACAAGTTTGTGGAATCTCCTTGTCCACCCCTCAAGAGGGCGGCGCTGGAAGTTACCTTGCGGAGGCTCTTGTCCCTAAAAGCCATAATCCCAGTGCCTGCATGGGAGATAAATTCTGGGCATTATTCCATTTATTTCATAGTACCCAAGAAGGAGGGCACGTTCAGGCCCGTCCTGGACCTCAAGTCAGCCAACCGACACCTACAGGTCCCCAGCTTTCGCATGGAAACTCTGCGGTCTGTCAAAAGTGCAGTACAGCCAGGGAAATTTCTCACATCTCTAGATCTGTCAGAAGCCTACTTGCATATCCCAATCCATTGGGATCACCAGCGCTACTTATGCTTCAAGGTCCTGAACCAACACTTCCAGTTCCGAGCTTTACCCTTCGGGTTAGCCACCACGCCGCGGACCTTTACCAAGGTCATAGTAGTAGTGGCGGCGTCCCTCAGGAAGGAAGGAATTCTCGTCCATCCATACCTGGACGATTGGCTGATCAGGGCAAAGTCACCGGAGGAGAGCCACCAGGCAACCAACAGAGTTATCTCTCTTCTGGAAAGCCTGGGATGGGTAGTCAAGAGTTCCCTACAGCCTTTGCAGTTGCTGGAATACCTAGGAGTCCGATTCGACACCCAGGAAGACAAGGTCAGCCTGACCTCCAAGAGGAGATCAAAGCTCCGGAATAGTCTGCAGGCCCTTCTGAGCGCCACCCGGCCCACAGCTTGGGATTACCTACAGGTCCTCGGCCTCTTGGCATCCACTCGAGGTGATACCATGGGCGCGGGCTCATATGAGACCATTGCAACGCGCCCTCCTATCTCGGTGGAGCCCACGATCACAGAACTACACCGTACACCTACCTCTACCGGCCAGGGTACGGAATCAGTTACGGTGGTGGCTGCAGCCCGGCCACATGAGCCGGGGGTGAAGGATGTCCTCCTCAACCTGGACCCTGCTCACTACAGATGCCAGCCAGAGCGGCTGGGGAGCACACTGCGAAGAGCTAACCGCCCAGGGGCGGTGGAACAGAGAAGAGTCTGGGTGGAACATCAACCGACTAGAGGCATGGGCAGTCAGGCTAGCCTGCCTGCGATTTGCCCACAGACTTCGAAACAGAGCAGTCAGAGTGATGTCGGACAACGCCACCACTGTGGCATACATCAACCGACAGGGCGGAACCAGAAGCCGACAGGTATCCTTAGAAATAGCCCCCCTGATGGCTTGGGCGGAAGCAAATCTCCAGGACATCTCCGCCGTCCACATTGCCGGGAAGGACAATGCCACGGCAGACTTTCTCAGCAGAGAAAGCCTAAACCCGGGGGAATGGCAGCTGTCACCCACGGCCTTCCAAATGATTGTGGATCAGTGGGGGACCCTGGGCATGGACCTATTAGCGGACAGGTCCAACGCTCAAGTACCCAGATACTTCAGTCGCAGGCGAGATCCTCTATCCCACGGGATCGATGCCCTGGTGCAGCCATGGCCTCCGGGGATCCTGCTATATGCCTTTCCCCCATGGCCCCTGCTGGGTGCCATTATACACAAGATTCAGCGGCACAGAGGCCTAGTTCTTCTGGTGGCCCCGGACTGGCCAAGAAGATCCTGGTACGCAGACATGAGAAGACTACTGGCAGGGGATCCTCTACCCCTGCCCCCTCACAGGGACCTGCTACGACAGGGTCCCATTCTCCACGAGAATCCAGCTCAATTCTCTCTTACGGTCTGGCCATTGAGAGGGCTAGACTGAAGAAAAGGGGATACTCGGGGCCAGTGATAGACACACTCCTCCGAGCACACAAGTTCTCCACATCACTAACTTATATAAGGATCTGGAGAGTATTTGAAGCATGGTGCGAAACTCGCAGCACCAATCCGCATGCCGCTAAAATCCCCATCATTCTGTATTACCTGCAAGATGGGCTTCAGAAGGGTCTGTCCCTTAATTCAATCAAGGTTCAGGTGGCAGCGCTATCCTGCTACGGTCCCAGGAGTGCTGGCAACAGCATTGCCACGCACCCAGACGTTTCACGTTTCCTGAAAGGAGTCAAACACATTTGCCCGCCACTGAAGTGGCCAGTGCCCCTATGGAACCTAAACCTAGTCTTGGAATTCCTAGCGGGACCCGCCTTCAGACCCCTCCGGGGCCTGTCCCTCCGTTTATTAACCTTGAAGATGGTGTTCTTGCTGGCCTTTTGCTCAGCGCGCAGCATCTCAGAGCTACAAGCGCTGTCCTGCCGCGATCCGTTTCTCAGAATCACTCCAGGGGCTTTCCATCTTCGCACGGTTCCTTCCTTCTTACCCAAAGTAGTCTTACACTTCCACCTCAACCAAACCATATCCTTGCCAACCACAGAAGGTTTGAAGAAGTCAGAAGAAGGTCGAAGACTCCGCCATCTCGACATCGGCAGATTGCTGTTCAGATACCTGGAAATGTCAGAAGCAGTACGAAAGACGGACCAACTGTTCGTCCTTCACAGCGGGAAGAAGCAAGGGGAAGCGGCCTCACGGGCAACCATCGCCTGCTGGATCAAAGAAGTTATCAAGGCAGCCTACGTAGAGGCAGGAAAACCACCACCTCTACGGGTCAAGGCTCACTCTACCAGAGTGCAAGCGGCATCCTGGGCAGAAATTAGGATGCTGTCACCTGCAGAGATATGTAAAGCGGCAACGTGGTCCTCCCTCCATACCTTCTCCAGATTCTACCGTCTGGACGTCCAGGCCAGGGAGGATACAGCATTTGCAAGGTCAATCCTAAACGGACCTCGGGCAGCCTCCCACCCAGTCCGGGAGTAGCTTTTGTACATCCCACTTGTTCTGAGTCCATCTGCTACACGCTAGGAAATGGAGAGATTACTTACCTGATAATCTCGTTTTCCTTAGTGTATGCAGATGGACTCAGCATCCCGCCCGGCTGCCGGTATACATGGGGAATCACTGACTCACGGTAAGCCATGTTTCCTTATATAGGGCATCCACCCTGCCGGGTGTCGACGCCTTTCGGTTGAGAACACTGGCGGTCTCCAGCTACTATCAATCGGTCAGGGTAATCATGTTCATTTAATCGATCGGTCAGTCACACATATATCCATAAAGCTTTTGCAAGGAAGATTACTGAGTTGCTGCACTTCCTGCGGGGGTATATGTACCCGTGCTGACGTCAGATCCGTCTCCAACTGCAAGCACGAGCACACTATACCCACTTGTTCTGAGTCCATCTGCATACACTAAGGAAAACGAGATTATCAGGTAAGTAATCTCTCCAATTTAACACTGACCAAATTTTGAAGGGAAAGGGTAATATGAAACATATATCTTGCAGGTTTCAGTAAAGTATAAAAGGGCCACATTTCTTGTATACAAAAGTCAAGGACAAAAGGGTCTGTAGCGGTGTGACTTGTGGCTAGGTGTCTGCGTCTCCTCTGGTCCACAGATATCTGGGACAAACACAAAGTTTCAGACTTTGTCTCATTAAGCAGGCTTTTCTAAATCATTAGGAATAACAGCTGGGAAGCCCCAATCGGGAAACAATATGTACAAAAATCAAGCAAAAACTTATAAACAGAAAACTTGGCTGTATCTGGTCACTATGTACACATTAGCAGTTCCCTCACTGCAAGGAGCTAAGCTTATAGCTCCAACAAAAACTCATCATAGTTTAAATCTTAAACAGCACAGTTTTAAATTCTCTCTTCTTTCTGGGCTTTACCTTGCAGCCTTCTCTCTGGGTTTCTTCCCCCCCCCCCCCCTATATGTAATTTTGCTACTTTCCCTTTCTGGTCTGTTCTTTATACGTGGCCTCTCTGGCAGGTCGATACTGTAACCTGCAGTTGAGGCTTTCCCGTCTGTAACGAGCTGGGAGCGCACAATTCGGACGCGTAAGGCGATCCAGCGATACAGTCTCCAGTTTCACGCGTCCTTAGCGCTTCTTAAAACAGACGCATAACCCTTTCCGCACGCAGCATGTATATGATATGTAAATGAATGAATTAGCTGTATAATGAAGGAATTAGCTATTCCCCTCCGATACTGTGACGCGCGCTCAGATTATCTCCTTTGTAACCCGCTATTTTGCCGTGTCCTTAACCTGTTAGTTTACCGCCACCCTCTACTTGGTGTTAGTGTGGTGTTAGAAAATTAAAACGGGAATAAAGTGTAAAAAATGGGGGCAATTTCGGCACTCAAGGCCCCGTCCAGTCTCCGGTGCAGCCCCAGTCCTGTCCCCTCCTCCCGAAGCAAAAAAAAAAAAAAAAACCGAAAAAGTAGCAAGGCTTGGGCCTGCTACGGTAGTCCCTTCTCCCTTCTCCCCTCCTCCCGATTTCGGTGCTCAAGGCGGCCGGGTAGGCGTGCATTCATCCAGGCAGAGGGAGCCGGCGGCGAAAGCGGCCTCCGGCTCCCTCTGCCTGGATGAATGCACGGCCCCCGCCGGCAGTGAATGAATGCCCGTGCGATTTCGGCGCTCAAGGCGTGACATCACGTCATGTGACTGCCTTGAGCGCCGAAATCGCACGGGCATTCATTCAGTGCTGGCGGGGGGCGTGCATTCATCCAGGCAGAGGGAGCCGGAGGCCGCTTTCGCGCCGGCTCCCTCTGCCTGGATGAATGCACGGCCGCCTTGAGCACCGAAATCGGGAGGAGAGGAGAAGGGAGAAGGGACTATCGTAGCAGGCCCGAGCCTTGCTACTTTTTCGGTTGGTTTTTTTTTTTTTGCCTCGGGAGGAGGAGACAGACTGGGGCTGCACCGGAGACCGAACGGGGCCAGGGCAGGTGAGCGGGGGCTGGGGGAAAGTTTGCCGAGCATCGGGGAACATAACTGGCCACTTCCTGGTACCTGTCATTTCAAATGTCATTTGAAATGACAGATACCAGCGCGGCCGCGAACCCAGGATACTGTATAGGCGCTCTATACAGTAAAATGGGTTGCGTGGGCCTAACGCTTGCCTAAGGCTTCGCAGCCGCGGCATGCATTTGCATGCAATTAGAAGAGAGTATCGAGCGCTAGGTGAAGAGAACTGTGCGTGCGGGGAACGAGGGTGCGCCTGGCAATGCCGCACTCTTTCTACCGCGGCCTTAGAGTATCGACCTGTGGGTGGGGAGAGTGACTCAGCAGTCATTTTGCATCACAAGTGAGGTCTCTGGTTAGAGAAACATAGAAAAGGTATCGCTAAAAAGGTATACAATTTTTTCAGAGGTATACAAATTTTTCAGAGCTCTGTAGTACCGAGACATTATAGAATTATAAGAGAGTGCTCTAACCCATTTATACAGTTGTGTACATACATTAGAATCACCGGAGAAGAGTGCTATACTTCGTGGGATTTTCTACTCATTTACACAATTGTGGTTGTGAAATTTGTTCATACAACTTGGGAGAACATCGGAAGATGTAATCTAGATGTCCTTCAGAGAACACTGTAACGTGTAAGTTAAATATCTACAGGCTGCAAATGATTGATAAGACCGGACGGCTCTGTATGAATGCATTGAGCACGTTGACAAAGGCTTGCTGATGCAGTCCTGTTTTTCATAATAATTGATTTCAAAATAATAATAATAATGTTTTTCAAAAATTTTTTGTATTATCTTGATTAGACGGTGTGAAAAATTGTATACCTTTTTAGCGATACCTTTTGTATTGATTGCTTGGTTTCGACAGGTTCGCGAATTTTTGCTCTTTGTGTTGTTGCTGTGTTAGAGAAACATAGAAACATATACTCCCTCACAGGGTCATATATGAAGGCAGAAAAAAGAGGATCAGAGGAAATACTGTTTGAGAGAGGTGGTAGTTGAAGCCTTGAATACAGTGACATGATTCAAACATGCTTAGAACATAACCAGAAGGTATGGCAGTAAAGAAAGGGAAGGGGAAATGACTGGAGATAGAGTAGAATTTGTATGGGCTTGGGATGCTTGACAAAGTGAGAGGTCTTTATTGGATGAGAGCTTAGTATATTCTCAGAGGACAAGCAAGTCACTAAGCCTCATCAATGGGTGATGACATCCAACAGGGCTTGGTGCACAGATTTTACACTAAAGATTTTCAGATGCTTTTGGCATGCTTGACTAAGTATATGCAGCCCAACCTGCATCGTACAGGGTCTCTTGAGTCTGTTTTCCAGTGGAGCCCCATAGTCACTATTTTGTCTCTTTCCCTCAGAAAAAGATTCCTCAAAAAGCTTAAAACCTTGTATTTTCACATGGGGCATCATAGTTCTCATTTCCACCCCTCTTAGCCTTACTAGATAGGATCCCAGTGTCCATGCTGGAAAACCTTCCTGTTGAGAGAAGGCCGAAGTTAACATAAACTGTTGGCCCAGAGTAACCTCAGACACATGGGCTCTCAGCATAGTTAAGAATGTATACAGAGGGATGGTAACTTTGAAACAGCTGCGCGGTTGCACATGTAAGCGCTTTTGCCAGTTCACATCCAGAGACACGGCCATTTTTAACATGCGTGCATGTTATAAAATAGGCTGAGCGTGTGTACATGTACACACAATTTTAATTGGTCATGTGCATGTGCGCGCATCTACCGTGTAAGTGGGGGAATTTTATAAGGGGGGCATGCTGATGCCATTCCCAGTTTTCCCAGTTCGCCCAGTTTGGGGATAGCAATTCTAAATCCCCCTAATTTGTTAGCCTCGCTTTCCCCCTGTTAGCTCCAACCCTTAAAACCTTGCTTACTAGCCTAGACTTTTTTGTTTTTGTACTTATATGCCATTCTTAGCAGTAGTAAACTTATGTGGCAGGGGACCTCGGTACACACACATCACTTGGCCATCCCCTGCATGCCCAAGTCCTGACCCTTTTTCTGAACTTTTGACTTGTGCGTATATCGGGAAATATGCACACACACTTTTTAAAATCTGCGCATGCATCAGGCTTTTAAAATTCAACCCATAGTTTATTGGGAAATCTGCAAACTCGCCCACCAAGAAGGCTTGGGCCTACTTTTCAGCATCAGAAACTGCTACAAAAGGAACTGTCCTCCCTCAGAGGCAATTGTGATCTAATTCATTCTATTAAGGGAAAGAAGGATGGGATTTACACTCCAATATTCCAAAGCGAACAAGGGGACAATGTCCCATCCTAATGCTAAGGGCTTAGATTAGAACAAATTTCTGGTCAAGGAAAAGTTAATGATGGTTTCTTTCAGCACCTTAATCTTTTTTCTAGATAAAGGGAACTGGCCATGATCCTTGGATCTAAAGGATTCTTATCCTACATAGATTCCCAGGTCAGCACCATGGGTATGCATAAAATGACTTGGTACCTGCGCATTTTTTTTAAATTTGATTTTATATAACACTTTTTCGGGCACTTCAAAGAAGATTACATACAGGTTCTGTAGGCATTTCTCTGTCTCCAAAGGGACCACAATTGGGGGTTCATGTATTTCCCTACCTGGATGCTTAGAACATAACCAGAAGGTATGGCAGTAAAGAAAGGAAAGGGGAAATGACTGGAGATAGAGTAGAATTTTTATAGGCTTGGGATGCTTGACAAATTGAGAGGTCTTTATTGGATGAGAGCTTAGTATATTCTCAGAGGACATAGCTCTAGGAGGTGCTGAAAAATCAGTGAGCAAAAACATCTGGATTTTGTAATTGCTAGGATTCATAATAAATTACCAAGTCCTATTTGAGCCCAGTCTCCTCATTTGGACTAGGGGATACTCCATGAAGTTAGCAAGTAGCACATTTTAAAACTAATAGGAGAAAATTCTTTTTCAGTCAACGCACAATTAAGCTCTGGAATTTGTTGCCAGAGGAAATGGTTAGTGCAGCTGGGTTTAAAATAAAAAAGGTTTGGATAAGTTCTTGGAAGAGAAGTCTTTTAACTGCTATTAATCAAGTTGACTTAGGGAATAGCTACTACTATTACTGGCATCAGTAGCATGGGATCTACTTAGTGTGTGGGTTCTTGCCAGTTACTTGTGGCCTAGATTGGCCACTGTTGGAAAAAGGATGCTGGGCCTGATGGACCCTTGGCAATTTCTTATGTTCTTATATTCTTATGGAATTTATAGGAACTCTGTTAGATGCACAACTCAGACAAAAGTATTTCATCACAGGAAAGAATCATCACATTGTTGTCCAAAGTGGATGGGATAAGATTGTCAGCAGACGACATTGGAAAATGTTGAGGTTGCTGGGCCTCATGGCATCACCAGTTCACATGACTCCTTTGGAACATCTTCATATGAGGTTAGCACAGTAGACTATAAGGTGGACTTGTGCTATTCAAGATCTCCAAAACAGCATCCTTCTTAGCCAGTGACTCAAGGACTACCTACCCTTGATGACTGATTCAAGCAAGGCTGATCAAAGGAATATCCTTCCAAATTCCTCCAGTGCAAATTGTGCTAACCATGGATTACTTCCCAGAAAGGGAGATTTTACATGAAAGAGCAACTTCAAAGTATAGTGTTATGAGATTAAAAATATATATATTAGCGGTAACTTTCAAAGTGATGTGCGTGTTTGCTGGCATGCGCACATGGACGTGCTGATTTTAGAACATGGGTGTATCTATATTGATGTGTGCATGTGCACGTAAATGCAGTCTCAAGTGCGAGAGTGGGGAGATTTTAGTAGATGTGTGCAGCGATGCATTAGGCCGATTTCCCAGTTTACCCCAGTAAAAGAGGACTTCCTAAACCCCCTATCTAACTAGCCTCCCTTTTACCCTACTAACCCTGATCCTTAAAACCCTGCTAACTACCCTTTTTTTTTTTTCTAATTACAGCCCATAGCAGAAGCAAGTTACATGGTTGTGGGATCCCGGTGCGTGCTAATGCGCATAACTGACTGCATGCTGCAGTCCCATCCCGCCCAGACTACGCCCTTGTCCCGCCTCTTTTTTCAGCAGACCTTTTTTTATCTGCGTACTGGGAGATACATCCATGGCTGCAGGCCTTTTAAAATCCATGCGGCCCGGGCACATCAGAGTCACTTGCATATCTCTCAGTTTTGCCACACATAAGCCTTTGAAAATCTATCTCGTTACTTATAACATGATGTACATTATATTTACATGCACTGCTGTGGTACCAACTAGAAAACTTTGCAACAAAGATACCTGGACCCATGTGGTATTAGGCCTATTGTAAAAGCATGTTGGATGTGGACTTGGCCCCAGGAAGCCATGAATAAACTGAATTACAATATAGTAAACCTCCCATGAAAAAACACTGAGTTTGATATTGCAAATAAGATACAAAAAAGTCACACGAAGACCCGAGTTTTGAATTTCAAATATACAGAATTTGAAAATATGGGGATATACCTAGAGGAAGAACTAGAAGACTGGGAGAAAATGAGTGAGGTAGAACAGCAGTGAGCTAAATTAAAAGGTAACATCTATATGTTAGAAAAGTAAACAAAAGATCAAGGAAAGGAGTAGCTGCAAAAATAAAGGCAAAAAGATCAGCGTTCAGGAAGTATAAAAGATCCTAAAAAGAGTAACACTGGGAATAATACCTGGTGAAAATGAGGGAGACAAAATCAGAAAAATAAAAGGTCAAGCGGAAGATGTTTCCCCAAGAGATAGAGAGAGTTGACAAAACATTTTTCAGATATATAAGAGAAGGAAAGCCTAAAGTGGTATAGTGAAATTGAAAGGTGATGAGGAGCAATGTGTCAAGACAGACAAGGACGTGGAGGAAATATTAAATAAATACTTCAGTTCGGTGTTCACTAAAGAAGATCATGGAGAAGGACCATTGCTGGTTGAAAAGACAGTAGAAGGAAATGGGCTAGACAACTCCTTTTTCAGAAGAATATGTATGGGAAGAGCTAGGAAAACTGAATGTGGACAAGTCCATGGGGCTGGATGAGGTACATCCCAGGATACTAGATGAATTCAGAGATGTCCTGGCAGGTCCGCTAAATGATCTGTTCAATTGATCCCTGAAGACGGGAGTAGTGCCAAGAGATTGGAGAAGAGTGGTTGTGGTCCCACTTCATAAGAGTGGTAGCAGAGAGGAAACTGGAAACTACAAGCCAATTAGCCTCATCTCAGTGGTGGGAAAATGAATGGAGACGCTGCTGAAAGAAAGATTACTGAACCTATCTACAGTCCAGTAAGTTGCTGGATCCGAGGCAGCATGGATTCACAAGAGGAAGGTCCTGTCAGACAAATCTGATGTTTTTGATTGGGTGACTAGAGAATTTGTTCGAGGAAGAACACTTGATGTCATCTACTTGAATTTCAGCAAAGCTTTTGATACTGTTCCACATAGGCTTGTAAACAAAATGAGAAGCTTTGGAGTGAGCGCCAAGGTGGTGGCATGGATTACAAACTGGTTGACTGATGGGAGAGAGTGTGCAATGTTAAATGGAACCTACTCTGAAGAGAGAGCCATGTTAAGTGGAGTGCCACAGGGATTGGTATTGGGACCCGTTCTGTTCAATATCTTTGTGAGCAAAATTGCGGAAGGGATAGAAGGTAAAGTTTCTCTATTTGCGGATGATACCAAGAACCGCAACAGAATAGACATGCCTGAAGGAGTGTAGAGAGAATGAAAAGTGAATTACGAAAGCTTGAAGAGTGGTTGAAGATTTGGCAGCAGGGATTCAATGCCAAGAAGTGCAGAGTCATGCATCTAAGATGTAATCCAAAAGACCTGTATGGGGGGGGGAGAGGCTGATGTGCACAGACCAAGAGCGGGCTCTTGGGTGACAGCCTCTGGCAATCTGAAGCTGGTGAAGCAATGTGGCAAGGCAATAGCTAGAGCCAGAGGAGTGCTGGGCTGTATAGAGAGGAATAACCAATAAGAAAATGGAGGTGGTGATGCCCTTGAACAGGTCCTTGGTGACGGCTCACCTGGATTACTATGTTCAGTTCTGGATTCCTTATCTCAAAAGGGATAGAGACAGGATGGAGGCAGTCCAGAAAAGGGCTACCAAAATGGTGTGGGGTCAGTATCAGAAAACCTATGGGGAGAGACTGAAGGATATGAATATATATACCCTAGATGAGGCACAGGTGATATGATACAGACCTTCAGATACCTGAAAGGCTTTAATGATGTACAAATGTTAAACCTTTTCCGTTGGAAAGAAATCAGTAGAACTAGGGGTCATGAAATGAAACTCCAGAGAGGACATCTCGGAACCAAAGTCAGAAAATATTTTTTCACGAAGAAGGTGGTGGATGCCTGGAATGCCCTTCTGGAGGAGGTAGTGAAAACCAAAACAGTCAAACTTCAAAAGAACATGGGATAAATATTGTGGATCCCTAAAGGCTAAAGTATGGAAATGAAGAAAAGAGTGCATGGAGTAGCTTGCTGGTGTGGCGGTTACTACCCTTTAACCAATAAACCTTGATACTGTTGATGCAACTCCAGCATTGCTCTCTGCTTCAATGACAGGTGGAAAAGGGGAACTGGATTCATATAGCAACTAATGAAGGCCCCAACTTTTACAGTCTGGGGAAACAAGTATGAGGTTAATTTGCTGATGCGGCGGTTACTACCCTTGATCAATAAGCATTGATACTTTTGATGCAACTCAAACATTGCCTTCTGCTTCAACAGCAAGGCATAATGGGGAATTTGATTCAAACAGTAACCAACAAGGGCCCTGACTTTTACGCTGTGGAAAATTGATAAGCATGGGGTAACCTACAAGGTACAACAGATATCACCATAAGCTTACTGGGCAGACTGGATGGACCATTTGTTCCTTTTCTGCCATCATATTGCTATGTTTTACAAGTGTTGGTAGATTTCTCTTTAAAAAAAAAAGTGAGAGTTGGGCTGTAGATAGGTACCGGCTGGTGAAGAAAACATTGGCAAGGAGAAAAGAACAAGTCTCAGAAATAAGGAAAGGGGGGGGGACGGGGGGGGGGGGACAGAAAAGAAAAAAATAAACAGGAGGAGAAAATCTGGAATGAATTGGTTTTTTGGCTTGCTAAGCAAAGAAAATGACAAGTGTGAAAGCCTATTTTTTTTGGATAACAACCAGGGTATTATTTAGAGTTTCAACCAGAATTTTTACAACTGGAAGATAGCTCAGGCACACTGCAACATGTTACTGTGCAAATGTCACTCTTCCTAATGCTACTAAATAGTAATTAACATTTCTTTATGTGAACAATACTGTCTTGCCTGCATTCAGCACTCTTGCAGCCTTCCCCCTTCTTAATCTTTCTGTATCTAGCACACACCTTTTTCTGTTGGCACAAGCAAGCAGCATGCAGAGCACTGCTATTAAAATCTGTTGCCACATTAGCCCTTACACAGATAAGCCAATCACATTGCTTTCTCTAGCCATTCCTAGTACGTTTACCAATGCATGAGTCCCCTCTTATCATCCCTACCTCTAACAGGTTCTACTCCCACTAATTCCTTAGGATTAAGACCTATCCTGGATTTACAAAGTCTGAACAAGAGCCTGTTATGGGGGAAGTTCAAAATGAACCCCTTCCACATCATCTTACCCATCATTCAAACAGGAGAGTGGATGTGCATCCTGGATCTGAAAAATGTGTATGCTTACATACCCAATCATCACTTGCATTGGAAATATCTCTGTATCATAGTGGATTCCTCTCATTACTGATACAAGGTTCTCCCTTTCGGGCTTTCTGTAGCCCCAAAGGTCATTACAAAATGTTTAGTGGTGGTAGTGGCTCACCCTCGTTACCAGCGAATTTGTGTCTTTCCTTACATGGATGAATGGTTAGTGACACAGGTTTCCCAAGCAGGGGTGTTGGACTTCCTCCTGATTCAGCTCCTTCTTTCACTGGGATTCATAATCAGTTTCACCAAGTCGAGCCTTGTTCCTATACAATGAATCAAGTTAATTAAGGCATAGATAGACTTGCTGGAGGAGAGAGCGTTTCTCCCGTCAGAGCAGGCCTTCTGTCTTCGAGCTTGATACTTTACTATTCAGGATCAAGTGACAGTCTGAGAAGTTCTGGTTGTCCCGGGGCATATGGCAGCAATGGACATTGTGGTTCCTAAGACCCACCTCAACATGCAGATTTTCCAGTTTGGGCCTCCACATTCGTTGGGATCAATTGCTTTGGACCTTGTTCCCAGTGAGAATCATTGCAGATATGAAGAAGGGTGTCTCCAGTGGTGGCTCGGCCCAAATGTCCTGGAGATGGGAGCTTCTTTTCGGCTTTTGTCTCAAGTAATGCTGGCAACTGATGTGTCTTCCAGGGTTTGGGGCACATATATGGGCTCTTTTCAAATCCAAGGAGTCTGGTCATCAACAGAATGTCTGTTTCAGATCAATCTCCTGGAGCTACAAATAGACATGCACTGAGAATTCCTTCACATCTCCTTCCAGGAAAGACTATTCTGATCCAGACTGAAAATTAAGTAGCAATGTTCTATGTGAACAAGCAAGGGGACACAGATTAATGGACCATCTGCCAGGAATCCCTAAGAATTTGGGAATGAGCCTGCAGCCACAGAACCTTCCTACTTCCCCGGCATCTCCAATACATTGGCAAATCACCTAAGTATTTCATCTCTGAGTGGTCTCTAGATGACCAGTTGTTCAGTCTTTGCGGTCATCTGTTGATTGAGGACAAGAAAGTAGCAAAATTCTTCTTCATTCTTGAAACCAAGTTCAGATCTATTCTGCATGCTTTTCTGCTAAAATGGGATTCATATCTGCTGTATGTGTTTCCACTACCCCTGTTGGTGGTAAAAAATAGTGCAGAAGGAACTCAGTGACAGTGTGTGGCCTTAAGTGTGGTTCTCTTAACATGTCAGATTGTCAGTCGGCCCTCTGATCCTTCTGGGATCCAATCTGCTAACTCAAGAGGAGGGTCGTTTATCATCCGAACCTTCCCTCTCTCAACTTGATGGCAGGGATATTGAGCACTCGCTAGTCTCCTCACTGCACTGTCCAAGAAAGTTGAGGATATTGTAATCTCTGCCAGGAAGTCTTCAACCAGAAGAGCTTGCAGTTTTAAATGGAGAATATACCCTGTATGTTCATCTTGGTGTTAATCTGAAACCACAAAGAGCAGTACTGCGAACCTGTTGGTTCAATCACGTAAAGATACAAAAGGTATCGCCACAAAAAATATTAATAAATAAAGGCTTTCACCTTCAATGTATACAAATGTATTGTAGAAAATATTTTATAGAACAACGGGATCGCATCAGCAAGCCTCTTGACGACGTGCTCGGTGCAACCAAGCCGTCCGGTCTTATCTATCACTTGCGACCCGTTGTTTTGTTTGCTTTTTAGTGTCCACCATCCTGCGGTTTCAACCAAACATATAAGTTGACTATTCACTCTTATAGTCCTCTATACCCGTTCTTTCATTGATATTTTTGTGAATCTATTTGATATTTTTGTGAATCTATAATTTAAACTTGTGACCCGACAGCGGCCGTATTTCGCAGCCGTATCGCTGCTTCATCAGGAGTCATCAATATACTGTAGATTCATTTAGCTTGGTGTTCTGTAAGTGAATACTGAAGGAGACTCTGTTCCCGATGAATCTACAATATATTGATGACTCCTGATGAAGCAGCGATACGGCTGCGAAATACGGACGCTGTCGGGTTACAAGTTTAAATTATAGATTCACAAAAATATCAATGAAAGAACGTGGTATAGAGGACTATAAGAGTGAATAGTCAACTTATATGTTTGGTTGAAACCGCCGGATGGTGGACACTAAAAAGCAAACAAAACAACGGGTCGCAAGTGATAGATAAGACCGGACGGCTTGGTTGCACTGAGCACGTCGAAAGAGGCTTGCTGATGCGATCCCGTTGTTCTATAAAATATTTTCTGCAATACATTTGTATACATTGAAGGTGAAAGCCTTTATTTATTAACATCTTGGTGTTAAGCAAGCTCCCTGGAGCTGTTTACCTGAGAGCCAAAAGAGTTGCTATTGAACTCTTCTCTTTCTCCTCAGGTCTCAGTGTATCATTTGGCAAAGAGCATCTCAGCTCCATTGCTGCTTACCATATTCAAGTGGACAACAAACCGATATCCCTACATCCTTTGGTGTTGAAGTTCATAAAAGGCTTGTGGCAAACAAGACCTTCGGTTGCCAAGCCACTGATGCCACGGGATCTCAGTCATATTGGCAAAACTAATGAAACCACCTTAAAAACCATTAGCTTCTTTAAAGTTCCTAGTAGCCATTGCATTGGCCAGATGAGTCAGTGAGCTTCAGGCATTGGTTCATTATTCACCGTACATGCAGTTTTTCCACAACTGTACATGCACTTTCCTCCTGTGCCAAAAGTAGTTTCGGCTTTTCTTCCTAATCAAGCCATTGCCATACCTTCATACTTTCCAAGACCTCATGCACGTGAAGGGGACAAGGCCCCCCATTCACTGGACTGCAAAGGGGCTAAAGCTTTATTATCTGAAGAGAACTCAATCACATTTTCAAACTTCTCAACTTTTCGTCTTACAGTCCTAACATTCTAGGAGTAGCAGTTGGCAAGCACTCATTGTCTGACTGGCTGGCAGATGGTATAGCACACTACTATACTTTGGCTGTCAAGGCTCATCAAGTGAGAGCTATGGCTACCTCAGTGGTTTATCTGCGAGCTGTACATATTGAAGACATTTGCAAAGTTGAGACTTGGTTGTTGGTTCACATCTTGATGCCCCATTACGGTTGGGAAAATCTATCAAGAAGTGACAGCAACTTTGGACTAACCGTTTTGCACAGCCTGTTCTCCTGGTAGTCTGCTCTCCACAGGAGAGTCTGAGTTGCTTTTCAGTTAGTGCTCCACTGCAACCCTCAGCTTGGGACTCCCCACATGTCATGGCTATTTCAGCCTTGCTTTTTAATGGAGAAAGCAGGGATCAATTAGGAATGCTTAACACCCACCTACCTCCCTGGCAAGTCAATTACCTAGCTAAAGCTAAGCTCTGCAATCAACTGAGGGGCTCACAAGGCAACGCATTCATAGAGCTAGGAGAGAAGGGTCCGTTTGGTGTTGTCTGATGACGTAACTTGCGTGTCATGGTTAATTCATCCTGCTTTCTATTGAGAACAGATTTACAGTAAACAAACACTCTCTCCTCTTGGTAAGCAGTTTTTTTTGGAGGGGGAGGGTTGTGCTGAAAGTGGGCTGCTTTGGTAGAATGGTTGAATTTATTTTTCTTCTAAACCTGCATTTACACAGCAATTCATATTGGCTAAAACATTTTTCAGCTAACATGAAATATTGCTATACAAGTACTGTGTAGCAATATGTATTTTCAACTAGACATGTATAAGCCATCTCTCTAATATGTGTATAAACATGCTTTAAAGCAAACTTTCCCATTCTGTAACATTTTAAAATGAAAATTTCATACATGAAATTCCCTTTTACTCTCTGGTATTTTCTGTCATTACAGAGAGGCCTTTTTAACATTTTTATAATATACTCTGTTACACTTCAGAAGGGACTGCTGCATCTGAGTGGTCTAAACTCATATCTTTTCTACAACTAGTGAACTAAGCACTCGAAACTTTGGATAGGGCATAAAAACTAGACCGTGGCTGACTTAAAGATGATCTGGCAGGAATAGACTTCAGAGTATAGTTGCAGAATTTGGTCTTTTTCAAAAACAAGGACAAACTCAGCTTAATGCCTTAAAAATGGTGTAATTCTCATCTAATGATCCTAATTGAAGACACCTATGTTCATTATGTCCAATCTGTAACTCTTGAATAGAAATCCATACTACCAAAGTGGATAGAAACATAGGGGTAGATTTTAAAAGGGTTACGCGCATAAGTTATGCGCGTAACCCTTTAAACCCCTCCCCCCCCTCCTGCGCGTGCGTCCCGTGGCTTTGCTAGGGGAGGCGGCGCGACGTTCGGGGTGTTCCGGAGGGGCGTGGTTCCGGCCCGGGGGCATTACGGGGGCATGGCCGAGGCCTCCCAAAATTGCTCCCGGGCCGGGGAATCGCACGGCGGCAGCTGCCCGGCAAGCGCGAGTTACTCCTGCCCCAGGCAGGCGATAAAGGTGGAGGGGTGTAGATAGGGCTGGGGGTGTGGGTTAGGAAGGGGAAGGGAGGGAAAGGGAGGGAAAGGGCAACACGCGCAGGGTGCACAAAATGTGCACCCCCTTGCACGCGCCAACCCCGGATTTTATAAGATACGCGCGTATCTTATAAAATCCAACGTACTTTTCTAAATTCTACCCCATAGTTTTCAGTGCACTAGAATTTTTTGGCGACTAGAAACCCGTATGGTAATACCCAAGCTGTTCAAGTGCAGCTTGCTACATATTAGTATATACCCCTATGTATTTTAAATATTGGTATAAGGAAATTTATTTTGAGAAGTAAATACCGGGAAAACAATTGAAAAGCCATTGACACAGCTAAAAAGCAATTTACCATTGTAATTGGTTATCTGAAAATTGCTTCTCTTAAAACGGCTAAAAGTATGTATGGTGTTTCATAACATGTCTACTTTTAGCTGCTTTTAGGGTAGGTATTTCTGGGGGCATGTTTTGTGCAAGATTGTAAAATAATGCACACAGATTGTATTTTCATGTCTATGTATGTTATTTTCCTTGCAAAATATGCCTGAACAAAAAAGCAGGTGCAAAAGTGTGTGTATCCACTACATATTTCAAAGTGGAAATCGAAATTTGATGCAAAGTTTGCAGGTACTGCTCTAATGTAGTCTAATTCTCCCTTTTTTTGTGTGTTTCCAGTTTGTTGTAATTTGAAAATTATACTTATATCATTTTTCTTTTTTTTAACTTTTAACAGGTGTTACAAGATTTGATCTGTTGGGTGATTTTGGAAGATTCAATTGGCTAGGAAATTTTTACATTGTACTATCCTACAATTTGCTGTTTACTATTATGACCACACTGTGTCTGATCAGAACATTTACCTCAGCTGTGCGGGAAGAACTTTTGAAGGCAATAGGTAACGTTTGGAGTATTATTTCTTTTTACCAATTACATATTGTGCATCTTCAAACACTCAAATTCTAGATTTATGTTTCTAGTCTTGGCTGGTTGAATTGTTTGATCTGCTTGGAATGTCTTAATGCTTCTGAGACTTTCAAGAGATTTTTCTTAATCTTTTCCTATAATCTTAACATATTGTAGTGCATAAAGCGTTTAAAATTATATTCCCAAGATTCACCAGCACTGAAATAAAGATAACTCTGTATATTCTCTTTTAGTCAGACCACTAGAAGTCTAAGGGCTAAATTTATATTTTGGGCATTAGTAGGACAAAAAGTAAATATCTGCAAATCGCTTTGCTTGTGCAGTTTTGAGTTTATTTTGCCCAAGAACTTAATCTCATGTAATCTCTGAAAGGGGAAAAATTAACAGAAAAAATGGCAAACAAAAATGGTGTAAAAAAAATAGTGCTTGCAGGTGCTGAATGTAATAGTTGAGCAACCCTCCCCCCATGCTTCTGCCAAAAGAACTTCTTTCAAACAGAAAGAGGATCCAAGGTAGTAAAAAAAAAAAAAGTAAACATTTGATTTCCAACAATTTGATTTTGTGATGAGTCCCATGATACTGTCGGTTTTTTCACGGATTCTAAGCTACTTTTGATAAGAACAGGATCCAAGCAGCTAGTCCATTTAAAGAAGCGTTTACTGTGCTAAACAAATTGCTTAAATTAACATATAACTGCGCGCTCAAATACTTTCACTGTGTTTACTTGTGTACTATATTCCTATAACCTATACAAGTCAAGGTTAGCTTAAAATAATACACAAACATGCAAAAAGTGAGCTTGATTGCAGAAGAAAATAGGAAAAAGCATAAATAATGGAAAGTTTGACAAAAAAAAATGTTAAGGCTGGTAAAAAAGAGAATTTGAAAAAAAGCTGGCCATGAAGGCAAAAATTCAAAATAAAAACTTATTTCAAATACATATGAAACAGGACGCCTTTGTGGCAAGTCAGTTGAGCCTTTAGATGATTGTGGGGTAAAAGGAGCACTTGGAGGAGATAAGGCCATAGTGGAAAAACTAAATAAATTCTTTGCTTTGGTGTTTACCGAAGAGAATGTTGGGAAGATATCCGTGCTGGAAACTGTATTTATTTAATAATGTTGATTTAGAGGAACTGAAGCAAATCAAGGTAAACCTAGAAAATGTAATAAGGCATATTGACAAATCAAAGAGTAGCAATCATCTGGACTAGAACTCAAGAATGAAATTGCAGATCTAGTACCAGTAATTTGTAAACTATCATAAAATTTCTGTTGTACCTGAAGATTGGAGTGGGGCCAAGGTAACACCAATTTTTAAAAAGGGCTCTAGGTGAGATCTGTTAAACTATACATCAATGAGCCTGACTTCAATGCCAGAAAAATTGTAGAAACTATTTCTAAAGAACTAAATCACAGCGCATATAGAAAGACATGGTTTAATGGGACACAGCCAACATGCATTTATGCAAGGGAAGTCTTGCTTCATCAATCTGCTAGATTTTTTGGAAATGATTAATAAACATGTGGATAATGGTGAGCCAGTGAATATAGTGTATTTGGATTTTCAAAGGCATTTGTCAATATTAAGTCCTATGTTAAAAGTAGAGACCTTTGTTTTCAGTTTTTATTGTATTTTGCCTGGCAGTTTCAATCTCAGAGCAAAAATGAAATTGGTGAAAAACTGACTTTGTAATAACATACAGGATCAAAACCAGTGGAAAAGTTATTTTTAGGGAGTGGCTACCTGTAAAACAGCTTTTGTTTTGGAAACAATTATGGAGGCGTGAAAGTGTTTGAAGTTAGATTTTAAGGTTTCTGATGTCATTTCTTAGTGGTATTGTCCGCCAGTTTTAACTATGGAAGTACTTGAACAGGTCTTAGAAACTGTAATAGTTCAATCACTGAAGTATTCTTATTTTTTTTTTGGTGAATAGGAATTTCAACTTAAATACTGATTTCGATCATGTGTAAAAGCTACCCAATTTCTGTCTATCAGGCAAATACAGTAAAGGTCGAGGGAGAACGGGCGAGCGAGCGCTCTTCCGGCGCGCACACAGGCCACTCTCCTGTGCGCGCGATTCAGGGGGGACAAACATGCAAATTAGAGCCCGTGGTAAAAAGAGGCACTAGGGACACTAGCGCGTCCCAAGCGCCTCTTTTTTGACTTGTCAGCAAGTTTGACAGCCTACGCTCAATTTTGCTGGCGTTGGTTCTCAAACCCGCTGACAGCCACGGGTTCAGAAACCAGACGCCGGCAAAATTGAGCATCCGGTTTTCAAGCCGCAAGCAGATTTTAAATGTTTTTTTCTTTTTTTTTTCTATTTTAAACTTTTGGGACCTCCGACAATATCGCCATGATATTAAGTCGGAGGGTGTACTGCTTTTCTGTACACTTCCCCAGCGCTGGCAGAAATTAACGCCTACCTTTGGGTAGGCGCTAATTTCTGAAAGTAAAATGTGCGGCTTGGCTGCACATTTTACTTAGTGAATCGTGCGGGAATAACTAATAGGGCCATCAACATGCATTTGCATGTTGCGGGCGCTATTAGTTTCGGGGGGGTTGGACGCGCGTTTTCGACGCGCTATTACCCCTTACTGAATAAGGGGTAGAGCTAGCGCGTCCAAACACGGGGTAACAGTGCGCTCCACAGGAATGCACTGTACTGTATCGGCCCATAAGCTAGCAGCAGATTGTGAAGGGTCTGACATATATAAAAAAAAGGACACGCTTTGGATCTGATTTCTGTGTCCAAGTTAGCATGGAAGGAGGATGGGAAGCTGGAGGTACGTGGAACTGAGTGTTCCCCCTGGCTTGATCACTAGTGAAATTTGGCTTTAAATATATACTTTTAGATAATGTTATTTATCCTTTGCAAGTTGGAGGGGGTCAGAAAGTTGATCAGAATAAATTTGGGGAGGTTTTGGGATCTTTGGTAAGAGAATTATTTTTAAAGTACTATAGGGGCAAATATCGAATGTTTAGTTGAGAAATGGTATAAGATGATTTACTCAAGGTTTGGGTTTGTTGCCATGTAGGGGGGGAAGGCAAGAGAAGTAAGAAATGGTTAGTATCGCCTTGGTTTACGAGACATTTAGTAGAAAGTAAGCGAGGACTTTAGTGCTTGGAGTGTTGGTGGAAAAGGTCTGGCAAGATTGAAGATAGAATATTGAGGGTAAGGCTGCCACTCAGTATTTTAGACACATTTTAAAAACTACAAAGAAATACTATTTAGAAGTTACATTAGAAATAGAGGATAATCCTAGATTTATAGTTAAGGTGATTAAATCACTCCTGGGAGGTGAGGTTGATGTCTGGAAAATTTGAGAATTACATAGGACTTGCAGATACCCGGTCTTTTACACTAGATTGTCTCCCTTGTCCTCTCAAATATGTTGGAGGGGATGTTGCTATGATGGCATATACCTGCATATGAGGTTATCCTGCACATATAATAATGTTTTCTGGAAAGAGGTACAGGAAGAAGTATGTAAGGTCATATCTAAGGATGTTCACTTCAATGCAGGTTTGTGCTTGTTAGAGGTCTCAAGGCAAAATGACCTAAAAAAAAATGTGCATAAGCTTTGCAATCAAATGAGTCACACTGCCAGATTTACTGTAGCTACTCTTTGGGAATCAATACCCTTGCTCACACATTGGCATAAACAACTGTGATATTGCCCTTATAGAAAAGCTTATCTATACATTAAACCATAGATAAGATGTGGAAATTTTATTGGGCATCTTGCTCACTATAAGGACTTTCATGTGTTTATTTTCTATGCTTCATATTGGTATACTCTTATGACAGTCAGTGTTTGCCATGTTACTTAGCTTGACTGTACCTATATTGATTCTGTATTGTCTGCTGACTTGTTAATAGAAAAAAGAAAGGTTAGTGCCCTTCAGCTTGGAGAAGACAGCTGAGGGAGATATGATAGTGGTCTATAAAGTGAGAGAATGGAATGGGTAACCGCAAATTGGTTGTTTACTCTTTCAAAAAGTACAAAGATTAGGGCACATGCAATGACGTTACTAAGTAGTATATTTAAAACAAATAGAAGAAAATATTTTTTTACTCAATGCATAATTAAGCTCTAGAGTTCGCTGCCAGAGGATGTGGTGAAAGATTTTAGTATAGCTGGATTTAAAAAAAGGTTTCGACAAGTTCCTGAAAGCAAAGCCCATAAACCATTATTAAGGTGGACTTGGAGAAATCCGCTCTTATCCCTTTTGGGATCCTGACCTGGATTAGCCACTATTGAAAACAGGGTACGGAGCTTGATGGACCTTTGGCAAATCTTATATTCTTATATTATATGCTTGAATTTACATTCTGATTCAGACTTTTTAAGAAAACCCAGGCTGCTTTTTAGTGGTGGCATTCTTAAAACAGGGCTTCCCAAATCTGTCCTGGTGATCTCACAGACAATTGGGTTTTCAGGTTATCCCCAGCAAATATGTATGAGATATGTTTACATATACTGAATCTCCAATGTGCTCTAATATATCTCATGCAGATTCATTGGGGATAACCTGAAAACTCGACTGCCTATGGTGGGGGGTGGCCAACCCATGGTTTAGGAGCTACATGTGGCTCTTTTATATGCAAATTACGGCTCTTGCCCTCCTGCCCCATGGCAACCGAGCACCACTGCAGAAGACAGGAGGGAAGGGGCAGGTGCAGGAAGCATATATAACAGAGCAGCATAAAGAATATCCATTCTGCTTCCTGCTCTAACCCTTCCCTTGCTATCCTTGCAGTGCCACTGATTACAATGGAAACCAGGAGGGGCTAGGGGAGAGACTAGAGGATTTTGCTGTTCATTCCTGCTCTGCCCCTTCCCTTCTGTTTGCAGACAGACCCAGCAGATCACATTGCTCCCAAGATTTAGAATTCAGCTAACAGTGGAGGAGAGGAGGGAGTAATCTGGAGCTCCAGTCAGGCCTGAGTGACTTGGGGTGAGGGAAAGGGGTGACTGCTTGGGAAAGGAGCAATGCAAGAGGGGGTGAATGCTTGGGGAAGTGGAGCAGCATGAGAAGAGCTAAATGCTTCCGGAGGGAGTGGTATGAAAAGGGACAAATGTTCAGAGAGTTGAGGGATATGAAAGTTGGAAAGTGAGGAGGGGGTTGAATGCTGTGGACAGCACAAAGAGTTGAATGCTTTGATGGAGATGAGGAATCTCAAAATCATGCTTTTTTGATGGCCTTTCCTATGTTTTGGAACACATTCCCAGAGTATTTACGAATGATGTTGTGCACTCAAACTTTAAAAAAGTCGCTAAAGACCTTCCTTTTCAAACAGACCTTTGATTTATAGTCAAGCGATGTATCTGGGTTTATTGAGGGACAAATAGATGGTGGGAGAGAAAGCTGGAATAGAGGGTAGCATGAGCCATGTGGGATGAGGAAGTAATAGTGTGTGAAATAGTATAGAGGGAATAAAGGGAATATGAGAGTCAGGGATAATAGTACAAAGCATTTGAAAGAACTAGGGAAAAGGAAGTACAGGAGTGCAAGAAAACCAGATGGGGTGGTTATATGTAAAAGAAAGCCAGAGATGTGATGGAGGCTGAAAGAACCATGAATAGTATTGGGGTAGGGATGGGGCAGAGGTAGTTTTGAGGGTGTGAGAGAGTGCCAGAAGTGGTCAAAAGTGAGGATGGATAACAGAAAGCCATAAGTAGTAAAGGGGGAGGAGGTGGTGGCAGAACCAGAGGTGAAGGAAGATTTGGGAGCGGTACAACCAGAAGTGGTGAGGTGGAAAGAGGAAGAGAGAATGAGATCCAGAGTTATGTGGTAGAAGGGGTGAGAAAGAACCAGAGATAGTGATTGGGAGGGGGGAAGGGTTTCAGAGAACGACATACAGAGGTGTGATGAGGATGCGTGTGAGCCAAAAGGGATGATGGTGCAAGGTAAATGAGAAAGAGCCAGAGAAGGCTATTGGAGGGGAGAGGTATCTAGAGAGAGGCTGAGTTCTGAGTAGAGAAAAAGAGAGAGGGAGTGGGGCAGTATGTTACTGGTGCTGGGCATATGGTAGGGAAGGAGGGATGGAATGAGGTAGGGAGGCAAGAGAAGGGTGTGGGTCAGGAGGAAATAGAGGATGCTGAGCAAAGGGTGAGAAGAGGAGGGATAGTAGCACAAGGGGTCTGCAGGAGATTTGTTGGGGCAACTGAACCTCCATCATCGTTCTAGTGGAGGTGGAGACTGTTATGCTGGTGCTATCGAGAGCAAGACTGGTGGGGGACGGTGGAGGAATTAACAGACTGGTAGAGACAGGAAGGGATTGAGAGAGAGATTGATGAGGACAGGGTGGGACGAAAAAAGAGAGACAGACTGAGAACAGAATAGGATTGAGAGAGAGGTAGTCACAGGGTGGAGGAGGTTGAGAGAGACTGATGGAGACAGGGTGGGGGGAATTGAGAGAGAAACTGGGGAGTGCTGAGAGACTAGTGGGAACAGGGTAGACGGTTTGAGAGGGACAGAGAATAGTGGAGGGGCTGAGACTGGTAGGGACAGGGTGTGGGAGTTGAGAGAGACTGATGAGAGACTTGTGGGGCAAGTGTTGGAGAACTGAGAGAGACTTGTGGAAACAGGGTAGAGGGACTGAGAGAGACAGAGAAAATAGTGGGGATAGGGTGGAGGGGCTGAGAGGGGGACTGGTGGAGGGGATTGAGATAGCAAGAGAGACTTGTAGGAGGATTGAGTGACTGCTGGGAATAGGATGAGATTAAGTCAAAGACTAGGAAGATTGAGAGAGAAAGAGAGGGATGCTGATGGAGATGAGGTGAAGAGGTGGGTTCACACTGGGGATGCACCTTAACCCTCATCTCATGAAAACATGAGGCTCTTTGATAGTGCGCATATTAATTCCTTGGCTGTTGGTGTGTGAAAGTTCACCACCCCTGGGCTATGGTGTCATCAGGCCAGGTTTGGTCAGTCTTGTTCTAAAGAGACATGAAATGGTTGGTGAATTGGTTATCGGGCAGAATTGTATGAGTATGGAATGACAGATGTATTTTCATTAACCACTATAAAATAGTGGTGTAAGGAGGCAATATATGAATGAGGGATGAGGAGGAGGGGATGGGAGACAAAAGGAACAGAAGGGTAGGAGAGAAAAAAGTGAAGTGGAGAGGTATGTGAGAGCTACAAGAGGAGGGAATGAGAAGAGACGGCAGTTAATGGAAGAGATGGATGCTGGGAAGAGAAAAATGGAGAGAATGAGGGAGAAGGATGGAGCGCAAGTCTCTAGTGGCAGCAGTAGTAAGTTGCAGCACTATGATAGGAAAAGTGAGAGTGGGTATACAAAAACAGCACAAGGTGGGGGGACATGCCTGCTTATTTGCAAAAGTTATGTACACAACAGTACAGTGCATACCCTGAAAACACTGGGGGGAACAGGTGTGTAAGGTGCGAGTTTTAGACCTTTTTGAGGGCCACAGTTATTCCTACTTCAATGTTTTGTATTACTTAGGTCACCATTTTCTCGGTAGTCAATTGAGTATTTGTGCTTTCTTCTTTCCCACAAAAAGGTGGTTTATAATGAATAACCTTTGTTTCCTCATTTTCATTTAAGAAAGACAAACATTTTAGGTTTAGGTAACTTCAGGACATCATTTATGTCTAGGTGTATTCAGTAAATTGGTAATCTCCAGTTCACAGTAGACCTGAAATATGCATTTGGCAAGCCAATAAGTTGGCACATGTTCTGAACTTAACTACTATTTACTTCAGAACAGAATCCATGTGTATTTCATGAAGCTATTTATAAGGAAACCATGCCTATTTCCATTTGTAAAGTTTCATGTATTGTTTACAATTTCGGAACAGAAAGAATATTGTTATTCACAAATTAACTTCTGTTTGGTTGTAATCTTTGTTCAGGTTTCGATAAACTTCAACTATCAAACAATTCTAGAGACTCTGAAACAGCTAAACCTTCCACTAACGGACATCAGAAAACACTGTGAGGTATACAATCAAAACTCGTCTGAGAGATGAAAACTTCAACATGACATTCCTCATCTTCATCAAAATATTGTAGTCTTGAACTTTCTTATTGCTATTTTGAGCCCCAACTTGTCATGTAATTGCATGCACTGCGTGCTTCTAAAAGGCAAGAACCTGTTTGTGTAATTTCAGCCTTTTCCACTTGAAACGTTTGGTCCACTTTATTTTACTTACCAATAAGAGATTTCATACATTCTGGAGCCTGTGAAGAAACCAGACTTCGTCTGAAGAGGACTGGTTTTCTGAACCTAGGGTTCTCAGCCAATTCCTCATGAACCAGCTCGCCTGCCTCTTCAGGATATCCACAGTGGATATGCGTGGGCAGGTACTTGCATGCCTGGTCTGCACTGTATTCATATCTCTCTCGTACCTATTCGTTGTAAATACCCTGCAAGCCAGATTGGACAGATGGGCCTTGAAGACCAAGCTGAGAAGCTCTGCTCTAAACTGATTTGGCATTGGCTGAGTTTTGTAAGCAGGGTGTCCTTTTTGCTACTTTGTCAGATTTAATTTGTGATATGACAATATCTGTTTTATGCTAACATGGCTGTTGTTTTCTATTGCACATCCAGCTTTCTGTCATAGGCAATTTTCAGTTAAATGCAATTTTTTAAACCATGATGCTACTGCCAGTAATGTATGTTCCGTTTTCTTTTCCCAAAACAAGTACTTCGATTGTAGTGCTATTTGAGACATAATAGGAAGTTCCAGCTTTTCCCTTTATTAGGTCAAAATTGTAAACTTTCACAGTGATTTGATTAGTCATACAGCCGCTTGCAAGGCTCAGATCATGCAACTTACCCTTAGTCCTGCTGCCTTACTGGAAAAGGCATTAAGTTGTATTTTCTGTCTCAGGAGTAGGTCATTAAGCTGTACCACTATGTAGTGACTGGCTAAGGAAGAGTCCACGTATTCTTGCTGTCCACAGGCTAATATATTCTGAATGTTATTGGTGACCCAGGCTATAATGGACACTTTCTCATAGGCTCATTGTCACCTATCACATCATCAGTGCCTAAATACCACACTACATATAAAACAGTTTAGGAAGATGTCTTAGATTTGTGGAAAGTTGTTTTTTTTTTTTGTTTTTTTTTTGATACAATAAATTTTCTTGATAGGATACCAATAGTGCAACAAGTCAGCTGCAGAACAGTCTTAGAAATAATGCATTGGAAGCAAACAGTAACACTGAAAAACCCTGTGTACTTTATTATATTAAATTTCACAGACAGAGAGCACGTTTTCCTTGTTAAAGGGGCAGGCATGCAAAGATAAAGTGCTACGCTGTTCTTACATTAGACATTTGGAGAAGACAATGTGACAGTGCACACATTATTTTCTGAGAGTAGTAGATTCTGCTGCTTAGCAGTTGTAGATCCGTACACTGTGCTGCCTCTTTTTTTTTTTTGCCTTTGTATGCTCTGAAAGTTTTGATTGATCACTGTAGAAGTTATCTAGTACAGTGGTTAATGATGGATGCCTAATTTGAGTTCCTATTCCTCAGCTTGTTTGGGGCCTGGAGAGCTCCTGAAATAATAGTGACAGTCCCCAGGAGACAGAAGAAGCAGATTATTGCTCTTATATAGCTCAGTATCAGGGTGTAGAGCAGCAATGGAAATTTTTATGTAAAAAGATGTACACTGTCTTAAAGTGCATAGTCAGCTAGGGATGAGATGTAATTGAAAGACATTTTTATAAACATAATATCAATAAGTAATTTTAAACCAAAGCACCACAAAATTGTTGTCAATCAGACTAACTTAGCTTGACCCTCAACAGTGTACCACAACAATCTACACCAGTACGCCAATCCCTAGCGTGCGACTGAGCCATGTATTAGCTGAGAATTCTGGGATGTGTCTTGTGATACCACCAGGAACTGAATTTGAGGCCAGTATTTGAATTTGCTGCTGATTGCTTTCTATTAGTAAATAGTTTAGTTTACTTTTTCAGTTCATTTTAGGTGAAATTTGCTGAGTGATGAGTATGTGTGTGTATGTATATATATCTATCTTTTAGATTAAGTTTTTGATGTACGTGGTTGACTATTACAGTTGGCCCAGTTTTTGGTTATCAGTAAAGCAGAGGTGTACAATGCGAGTCAGTGTTGCATACCAGTGAGGTTTACATGTTAAACATAACTCTGCATATACAAGATCTAAATAGTATCAATTTGTATATATCGGTTAACTTGAAATTCTGCTTAGTGTCCAGCATGTTAGTATCAGCGTTGCCTACTGCTGCACTAAAAAGAGCATGATGTGGATATATTTCGTTATTAAAAAAGACCACTTCTTTGGTTTCTACAGAACTATAAGCTTACTACTGTACATCTAAAAAGCTGGTCAGTTGTGGAGGAAAAAATGTCTTGCTATTCAGTATTATATTCCAGGAAGGAAGCAGGTTCTGTGTTCCTCAGGCCTGCTGCCCCAGGCTTGACAAAAGTCTGAGCATATGTAAGGAGAAAACCTTTTTCTCTCTTTCATTCTGCTGGACAGTGAATTTCACCATTCCCCTTAACATAATTGAGCTTCATAGTGAGCACCAGCTTTGAGTCAGTGGTTTTTGGATGGAAAATCTTGTGTTTTCTGATTTTGATCCCTGTGTCAACTTAAATTTTGAGTTCACGAAAATTGATGTTAACAGTTTGAATAAAATGCATTTTGCAGCTTTTTCCTATTGTGAAGTTGAAGTTTTTGGCAATAGAAATATATTTGTTGGGTAAGTAATTTTTCACTAGTAACTACTTGTGAGAATCCTTTCTGTCTTAATATATTAATCTGGTGCTTAATGTTTGGGCACACCAGCAATAAGTAGGTGCATTTGTAAGTGTGCTGTTAGCCTCCGTTCATGTTTGTGCTATACTTTGAAATGTGTTTTCTCTATGTATGTGGACAAATAGTTACCAGCTAATACAGGAAAAATAAAGTTACCATAATAACATTCAGCTGTACAATATTCTTGTTTCGCATTTAATAACTGGAAAATATGAATAAAACTGACCAAAATGAAATGTAGTGGAACACTATTAATTATTAATCTGTGAGTTTTCAGCTTAAAATTGTTCCTGATTCCTCTTCAGTGAATAGGGTGATATTTGCAAGTAAATAGTGTCCAGGTCAATGTTTTTTTGGTTTGTTTTTTTTTAAGGTTTGCACAAACAGAACTTAAGTTGATCAGGGCACAGGGTGATAAGTGAGTCAATTTTCTATACAGGAATGTATACTGAATGATGGGGGCAGTGTAGTGTTCTTTACAATTTTCTTTAGTTTTTCAGGTTTATCAGGCTTAACCCTAAAATCCAGAGGTCTATAGATAATGGATTCCTAATGTGTTGACTCCTGATAAAGGAGTGTGTATATACACACTACTGATCTTGGTGATATCAGCACCTTAGGTTATTGGGAGACATGCATAGAGGTGCTTTATTATTTCTGCTGATACTTTCCGATTAATTAAAGAACATTTTCAATTTTGCTTAGGTTTGGTTTCAAAGCCAAAAATTTTTGGAGGTCAGATTTCAAAACATTATGGATAGACTCTAAAACAAAGCGGTCGGTTTTATCAACACCTAAAATCGAGGCGGATTGACAAGAAAGAAGTTAAGTTGGGGATGTCAGCCGTCCCACAAATGGGCGGCCTATTTACATTTTGGAAAACAACTTTATTTAGACATCTCTAAGCATCTCAAGGCCTGTGATTATCAAGGAGAGGTTTAAAAAAGAAAAGATATGATATATATATATAATGAAGTATAAGCACTAACATGGAAGCGCACTTATAAAATTAAAAGTAAAAACAGTATACACTAATATTGAGGTAATTCTCTTTAGTTGTTACCTTTAAGGATACCGGACTTTAGAGCCTATCCACAAAGTTTTGCATTTTTTCCCTGTTTTTGTTTGGTTAAAAAAAGGGGGAATGGTATTTTGAGGTGTATATGTTGTGGTCAGTATTCAAAGCCAATTAGACGGATAACTCACAAGTTAACTATCTAAATGGCAAGTTATCCATCTAACTCCATGGTATCCATTAAAAGTTTTAGTTTTCAATATTGACCTCTTGGTGTTTAGTGTAGCCTTAATATGTCTGAATATAGGAAATTATGGAACAATTATGTACTGCGGAATTCTAGTAGACACTTTAGTTCTGGAAAGAAATGGAATCTGTAGCGAAGAAGGGGGGATCCATGGGGCTTTCAAAGCGCATGTACGATCTATTCTAGACCGATAAACATTACAACCTGCAAAGAATGGAGAACAATTTAATATATATTCAAACATGACAATATTTGGAGTGTACAAAAAATGTTTGCATTATGTGTTAAAATGCAAATTATCATCTTTCAACTCATTAGATCCTATTCAGCAGATTGGGCTTTTTTAGTCTTCCTCCTGTTTGTTCTCTGGGATATATTGTAGAAAGTCAGTGGCCTATTCCAGATGTAGGGGACAATTGTCAGTGTTCAACCTAGTTGCAAAATTCAGAGGTACCTATAAGAACATAAGAACATGCCAAACTGGGTCAGACCAAGGGTCCATCAAGCCCAGCATCCTGTATCCAAGAGAGGCCAAACCAGGCCACAAGTACCTGGCAAGTAACATAGTAATGACGGCAGAAAAAGACCAAAATGGTCAATCCAGTCTGCCCAGCAAGCTTCCCAAGGTAGTAACTGCCGCTCCGTGCAGGTTACCCCACGTTTCTGTACCCAAACACTAAGTAGATCCCATGCTACTGATGCCAGTAATAGCAGAGGCCATTCCCTAAGTCAACTTGATTAACAGCAGTTAATGGACTTCTCCCAGCTACACTAAGTGCACTATATATAAGCAAATTTCAAAGACTTCTAGTGCATGGACCTCCTTTTTCTGGTGGGGAAATGTGTAGGTTTGAAAGTGCCATTTTGTGCACATACTTTCCGCTCTGGCCCTAAACACGCTCTAGGGAAACCCCATTTTTAATGCGGCTAACAGTGTGTGTATTGTGAGCCCTGGCCATGCTTTTTAGCGGCTCTGAGGGCAGTTTTCAGCCAGACCAATTTACCCAGATAAATTGTTGAAAATGTCCTCCCACTGCTTACAAATAAGTTTGCCAAATGTTTTAAAAACTGAAATAAATGAAGTGCCAGTTATAGAAATAGAATAGATATTTTCTGGTGTCTAGCGGGTAGTTAAGGCAGACAAGACCCAAACACAGATACTGCGTCTTCCTGAACTCTGCCCCTAGGTGTTGAAACTGAGCATTTCACCTTTTTTTTTTTTTAATTCTAACCCTAGCTGTTGGAGAAAACTGTGATTTTGTTACACATAGCTTTCAAGCTAATAAGGTTAGAAAAACTGCAATCAGTATGGGGGCAGGATTGTATTTTTGACTGATAGTCGATAATTGACCACGTTTCCTCTGCTCACTTTGTACTCATACTTAGGAACCTTCTATACACACATAATTCTTTTATATTTTAAAAGTCCAGAGCCTCCTGCTTTGCTGAAATTATAGGTTATGGTTCTGAGAGAAGAACCATAGCTAAATCCTGTCAGTCACTGGTTTGGAGTGTTTTGGGAGCGGCAGGACTATGCAGTTGTTGAGCTCTTCTGGAGCTTCCCGCTGGCCTTAGGATCCTTTCGGAGGTTGAGCTCTCCTCGGATTCCTCATATCTTTAAGGTGAAGTCAGCTGTCAGACTTGCAGTCCAATTTAAAGACAGCTCTGGTCTTCAGTGTGTATATATAGTTGGGCTCAGAAGCATCGTTCCCAAGGGAGTTACAAGCAATTACATTATGAATCCAGCCTACTTCCCTATGGGAGGCCCTGCATCGTAGAGTCTGCAGTAAAAACCCAACTTCAATGCAGAGGGGAAAAAAAATGTCCAGTTCAGTTCAACAGCAGTCCCAAAACAAACTTCCAATTTAGTTCCCAAAGGCAAGGTTTTCAATTTAGTTGAAAAGCCCCCAAAAACTTTAAATTCAGTTCCAAAAGCAAACTTTCATTTGAGTTCAAAAGCCCCAAGTTTTCAATTCCCAGCAAAAGGCATAGCTTGGTAGGAAGAGCTTTCTTCTTTTTCCCTGCAGCTCCTCCCTGCCTCGTCCCTTTGGTTGGCAAAACTGCAAATACTCGCACTTGTGTGCTAGAAGTCTCTGCCTTCCCTCCTCAGAGACTCCACGCTAGGGCCTTCTTCTCTCAGTCTATTTCCAGCTTGTTTCCCTGGTCCCTGCCCCCCTTGCTTTCTAACAGCAGTATAATGTGTGTTTTGAAATATATCAAATATATATTTCTTGTATATCACCATCAAATGTAATATTCTAGAGATTTGATCACTTCGTGTTTGGTTTTATCATTAGGCAGTTTTAAGGGTCATATATGCATAAATATGGATTTGCATCTTTCACGAAATGTTTGTACTTTATGAATAAAATAGTAATGTTCATCAGATTCTTGCAAATTTGGTATCTGAGATGACAGATCACAATTGGAAATAAGTCTTATGTAGCTAGTAATAACTATCACTTTGTGTAGACACAACACATTCCATACTAGGACTCTCCATCTCATATTTTATTTTTTTATTTTTACGTCTTTTATTCTGCATATTCATTTCATTCAATGCAGATTACAGATTAGCAATCATAAAATTAACACAGTTACAATAATAAAAGCAATACAAATATATTGCACAACCCAACACACATTTTCAGTCTTCAGTCTTCCTCCCTGCTATATGTGTTTCTAATGAGTTCAGCTTTCAATAATTTTCTAAATCTTAAATAATCCTGCTCCTGCCACAGCCATAAGGGTAGCCTGTTCCACATATTTGGAGCTGTACTCGAATAAGACCTTGCCCTTGTTCCACTAAAATAGTAATCCTGAATAGAGGATGAATTTAGCAATTCCTGAGATTATCCTGAGTCCGGTGCTCTCACTCCGTCTGGCACTGGATGGATCCTCAGAGTTCCTTCAGTACAGTGGTTATATATATTTTTTCTCAAATACATAGCTACTCTTAAATGCTTGCAATACACTTCCATGACAGAGCTGAAGCTGGCTTCATAATTGCTGTGGAGGACAATGGGCCTAAGTTCAACACTTTATGCAGTTGCTATTTCTTCTGACTTTATGGGAAAAGCCACATCAGCCAATCTACATGTTTGGATCATCAAGCCAAATATGGTTTTGATCTAAGAAATTATAAAATGACTGATTTGTATTGTATATTGTTAGATTATTGTACATCAATATATTTGTGTTGTACATAGAAAACTGAATGAGCATATAGTATTAAATGTGAAATCCTACCTTTGCATAAATATTAACAAAAAAATCTTTGGAATGTATTTTTCTTAACATGTCATTAGTTTGCTGTTCAGATTTACAGTTTCTTGTAGATACTCTTATATTTTGATGCTGTCAAGACCTGGAATAGCTAACTCTATTTCTTAAGAGCTGCAGTCTGGTAGTGATTTGTTTTTTGTTTTTTTGTTTTTTGCATAACCTGTTAGATCAAAAGTATGTAAATATATCTCATGAATATTCAGTGTAGATATCTTGAAAATTAGACTACTTTGTGATCCTTGGGGGCCAGAGCCTTAAATCTGGCAGTGAACTATAGTGTATCCCCCTTGCCCTTTGATACTGGTAAGTCAGTGAATACTTGCTGTTCTGTGGACATGGCTCACTTTTGTGGTGCTCAGAATCTTCCATGCTTTCATAAACCTAACTCCACAAAATATGATTGCAGGTAGGAACTGCATCCATCTGGTCTATCTCTTTTGATTTGCTTCAGTTGATTTATTGCATTTTCCCTTCCTGCTATGATACCACACATCATTTATCTCCCGCTTTCCATTGTCTAAGGATCCTGAGCTTGCCTGTATTTTGCAAACTCTGTGACTGTTTTGTCCTCTACCACCTTCATTGGGAAGCTGTTCCATGCTTTTACAACCCTTTCTGTAAAGGAGCACTTTGTAATTACTTGAGTGTACCCTCTTCCATTGTCACTCTGAGCCTTATGTTCTCTTTCTTTTTCCATTGAGAAATGCTACTCTCTTTCACATAATTCATACTTATGTGAAAACATAAAATTTACTCACAGAGGGCCGGATTTTAAGAACTAGGCGCGGGTGTAGATTTGTACGCGCAATCTGGTGCGCACAAATTACTCCTGATTTTATAACATGCGCTTGCAGCCGCATGCATGTTATAAAATCCCGGGTCGGCGCGCGCAAGGGGGTGCACACTTGTGCACCCCCTTGCGCGCGCCGAGCCCTAGGGGAGCCCCAATGGCTTTCTCCGTTCCCTCCGAGGCCGCTCCGATTCGGAATCGGAGCAGCCTCGGAGGGAACTCGCCTGCTGGCCAAGTGCCGGCTCGCAATCCCCCGGCCTAGAGGGCCTTCGGAGCCCTCTGGCCACACCCCCACCCCTTTTTTCGTGCCCCGGGACATTTGCGCGGCCCAGGGCTTGCGCGCATCGCCGAGCCTATGCAAAATGGGCTCTGCGCGCACAGGAGCGGGTTTTCAGGGTTACGCGCGTAACCCTTTGAAAATCCGCCCCAATAGATTTGCCATTATTTCATACATAATCATTTAAATCATTTAAAGTTAAGAAGTACTATAAAAGCTGGGGTTTTGTTTTTTTTTCCAAAATTTGTGAACGCTATTAAAATCACAATGTAAATATTCAAAATAAGGATATTACCCTTCTGACTTGCTTTGCTTTGAAATGTTATAACAATAAAATCTCTGTGGACTACTCCAGAAGTGGGTTTTATACCTATGATGCACTGCCTGCAAAACTGCCAGGCTGTTTCAGGAGCTTACAATATGTGATTGAAAGTGAATGGATTTTAACTTTCGTTAATGCTGTTAAACAGGATGAGTTCTGTTTTGAAGAGCTGGTGAACATACATGAACCAGCAGTGGTTTTCATAGGGTGAGAGGTGCTAAGTTCAGTTGCCTGTGCATGTCACAAACATGGCAGAGGCTTAAAGCATATTTTCCCTATTTTATTTAGAGCAGTGTTCCTCCAAAAAAGTAGGATTAATTAGATATTAGTAGTGACAAAATTAGAAATGTTTGCACTATTAACTAACGTGGCCACCCTTGACCCAGCAAACTCTTTCCTCCCCAGTGTCCTTTTACAGTTGTTAACATGAAGATAGGCTCTGTACCCTACCCATTGCATTTTTGTATATACAGCTCTTTATTATGTTGACTTGGCTGAATTTGGATAAAATCTGAGAACACAGGGTGAAGAGGTCACCTGCATATCTGGTCCTTTTATCAGTTGTGAGCTTCTGAGTGTTACACTTCTGCTGTCGTGGGTATTATTGGATATTCTTTTGGATATTCATATTATTGGAGAAATGACTGACATAAAACTTTCAGATGGTTTTTATGAATATCATGAACAGGTCAAAAGCAGATCTGTGATGCTGGCAACACAAACATGAATTCTAAATATTTTTCTTTTTAATCAGTTTCCCCTTTTTTTTTCTCTTGTTTAACAAAACCTGATGACTAACAGCATCATTAACATTTTGTTGGCATTTATATGTGGGTTTTCACAAAAGTTGTAGAATTTCACCAACAAAAAAAAATATAACTGTCACCAGAAGAGTTTATCAACCGGTTCAATTTTTCAAAGCAAACTGATCTAGCTTTGCTTTTACTCCGTGGCATGCATGGACACGGAGTCCATGTGTGCCACGGAGTAAAACATGATTGAGTCATGATTACTCTCTTAGAACAGCATTAGCAAATACATTTCCCTTTTTTAGGTCAATATTGAACACACAATACATAAAATGGATGGAAAAATAGTTTTTTGAAGAACATATACTGATGTGTTCTTATCTTCTAGCCAGACATTTTATGTGGAAATCCTTTTTAATCAGATATTTAATGCACTGCCATGTTTGCCTCTTACTTTTTTGGAAAACAATCAGCTTTGTCTATTCGATTCCTGCCTCTCTAAGTCCACAGCACGTGCAGTAGCTTCCATACTTACAGCTATATCAGCTCCATTTTCTTTGTAGAACTATCCTCCAGTACCCAGTGAGGCTGAAAAAGCTAGCAGTCACCAGGAGATGAAACAATTCTCTCAGAGCAGAGGCTCCAATGGAACAAATGTCAAACTCTGTGCACCCTAAGAGTTCACAACACAACCTCATTTCAGACAACTTCCCAGACGACTCCTAATTACCTCCATCTCCTCCCTAAGAATGTAGCCTTTCGGCCACTGTAAATAATTATTAACTTATGGTAACCTGACATTGTTCTTTTTCTCTTTCTCCCAGTTCCATTACCTGTGTTTCATTGTAACTGCAACTCCTCCGCCCTAGTTATAGTTTTATTGTTCTTTGCACTCCTAATGTAAACTGGCATGATGTGATCTGATCATGAATGCCGGTATATAAAAAAACCTAAATAAAATAAAATAATAAATTCCCAACATTTTTTTTAATCTGTCCAATGAAAGGATAAGCAGCTTACTTGATTCACTGTGAAATTCTGTAGCTAGTAGTGCAGCTTGAGTCTGATTAGATAGAAAATTGTGGTAAATTTGATATGTTAAAGTTAGAATATGAGGGGAAAAAATGCCTTTTTAGAGAGGTTGAATGTATGGGGAACAATTGATAATACATGGTTATTTCAGTTTTTTGTCATATTCTGTTTTGTAGAATGGTTTGTAAACTGTATTTTCAATAAAGTCCATGAAAAAACTCTTCCTTTGTGTAGTGTCAATATTAATAAAAATGAGAGGATATTTTGGCTTCCTTACACTATCAATTTTCTATCCATAGTTGTTAGAGCAAGATGAAACTGTAAGATGCCCAGTATTCTGTATAATTTTCTGTGGCAATAAAAAAAAGGCAGGAAAGAATTTTTTTTCCCCCCTCCTGTTTGGTATTAACCTGTTTTAAGCAATTTGCTGCTGAAGTGTGGTGGCTGCTTTTGTTTTATGGTGATCCTCCAACAACTAAACAGCCAGATTGGGGTTACAATACTAAACATGGCACTGGATAACAATGTGCATAGTTTGCTTTAGAGATGTACATGTTTATGAAACAAATTGGTGAAAATTGCTGCATTTTACCTTTTTTTTTTTTTGTTTCATTTGTAGACCCTCAAAACAAATGGAGGGTGCCAATGAATGTAATCAAAAATGATTTCATTCATTTTTTTCTCATTCAAGTCCATGGCACACTGAAAAGTATTGCAGTGAGAAAGCTACAGCGACATCGGTACCTATGTCAATCAACCATTGCCTGTGTGGAGTGGCAGCTGGGCTGGAGCCGATGCTGGAGAAGTAGGCATATAGATTGGATGGAGAGCCAATCAAGATGAAACATTTTTTTTTTATTCATTTTCATCTACATTTAAGTAAAACCTCTTACAGAAAAATCAGAGATACATGAGTATATGTCTTAATACATAATTATCAGCAATAATAATCGTTCAAGGAATACTCCAAATATTTTAACAAAAATCCTTAGTTAAGCCGTTTACTCATGCCCCCCACAATAAAGGTATAGGAGGGGGACAGAATCATCCGGAGTTAACAAAGAAACTTAATATATAAAGAAACAGGCTTTACGTATCAGTGCCTTATTATTACTATATACCTTCAGAGATTAGATTTTAACTAAGGATTGGGTAGTTATATTCCTAGCGTTAATAAAGGACTTAAATTGCTCTGGTGTGAAAAAAATGAAGGATTCATAATGCGCTCTAAGCATTTGCATGGATATCTTAGTGAAAAAGATGAAACATTTTTAACTAGCCTATAGCTGCCGTCTGGATCAAGTCACACCCAATGTCCTCCCAGTGCAAGGTGTGAGCATGTGCAAAGAAACTTTTCTCTGATTTCAGAGAGAAATCTTGTCTTTTCAGAAGCTTTCTTAGAGTCAAAAAAAGCTTTAAACGAGGAGAGATAAGCATTTTGGCATTGGCAAAGGGCTTTTTTTTTTCTGATTTTCACTACTGTAGTCACAGTTTTCTCATTCACTGTGACAGAAAGCCTGAAGTACTGCTTTCTCTGTTCACTGGGTCAGAGTAGTGGTCTGGAAATTCAGAAGCTGTGAACACTGATTTTTGGTTTTATTTGTGTGTGTTTGACTCTGCACAGTGCACTGCAATGGTTACTGCAGACAGACTGAAGAGAAGAGCATCCCTGACAGCCTTCTCAATTTATTCTCAAACAGTTTTTTTTGTGGGAAAAAGGCAGTCAGTTGTGCACACATTCAGGCCGATTCAGTAAAGTCCGCGGGAGAGCGGGTGAACAGGCCACTCGCCTGTGCATGCGCTACAGTATTTAAATTAGGCCCAGCGGTAGAAACAGGCAAAAGGCGCCAGGGACACACTAGCGCGTCCCTAGCGCCTCCTTTTTGACAGGAGCAGTGGCTGTCAGCGGATTTGACAGCCGACGCTCAATTTTGCCGGCGTCGGTTCTCGAGCCCGCTGACAGCCACGGGTTCGGAAACCGGACGCCGGCAAAACTGAGCATCCGGTTTTCGACCCGACAGCCGCGGGCCGACTTCCAATTTTTTTTGTCTTTTTTTTTAACTTTTTTTTACTCTTCGGGCCCTCCGACTTAATATCGCCATGATATTAAGTCAGAAGGTGCACAGAAAAGCAGTTTTTACTGCTTTTCTGTGCACCTTCCCGGTGCCGGAAGAAATTAGCGCCCACCTTTGGGTAGGCGCTAATTTCTGAAAGTAAAATGTGCGGCTTGGCTGCACTTTTTACTTTCTGAATCGCACACGAATACCTAATAGGGCCATGAACATGCATTTGCATGTTGCGGGCGCTATCAGGTTCGGCGGGTTGGATGTGCGTTTTCCGCCCCTTACTGAATAAGGGGTAAGGGAAAACGCGCATCCAATAGCAGGCTAACAGTGTGCTCCGTCGGAGTGCACTGTACTGTATCGGCCCGATTGTGAGGGTAGCCCTAGAAAAATGACTGAATTTGTGCTACTAGCAAGTTGCTAATGTTTCTTGTTAAGTTGGCATTGTACTTGTTAAGCACTGAAATTAACTCAGTCAATTAACTTGATTGTGTGTGACAGTCAGAATTAGAGAGGTAATAGTAAGTGCTGGTACATTATCAAAGTATATTGTAATATTAAACCCCCCCAGTGGTAATGGTAAGTGCTGGTAAAGTATATTGTAATATTACACCCCCCCCCCCCCCCCAAGTAGCCAATTCCATCAGTCAATTGTGCGCAAAGGGAAGAGGAGGGAATGGCAGTGTGCAGACAAATGGCAGGGATAGAGGATTAGGTGTTGCTACAGAGCCAACTCAGCCTGTCAAAAGTACACGCATTACTAGTACTAGCGAGGAAAAAAGGAAACTGCCCTTAAACTTGAGCCTTTTTTTTTTTTTTTTTTTTAAGCCAAAGCCAGGCTTGGAAGCCAGTTCAAGTCATAAGAAACTGAAATTGAGAGAGTATGTGCCACTGCCATCTGTTGCTTTGGAGCAGTGGAAAAAGGCAAGAGAGCCATGCGAGGGTGGCATTAGCAGACTTGTGACTCATGCATGAAAGCAAATCTCACCCTCCAGACCCAACATCTATATTACATGAAGGAGATACTGGTGGCCTGGGTGCATGAATAGAAGTGCAGAGGCAGAGTGCAGATGTGCATTCATTTCCATGTTGTGTTAACTCATCAACTTTATAGTGCATGCGTAAAAACAGTGTACACATAACTTGAGTTTTAAAAGTACATGCATGACAGACATTATCACAGACATTATGCATGTACTATGTCTGTGGCCATCCCAGAGTAGTGCAAACAGCTACTATTTTCTTCTCCCCCCACCTAAACACATCACAGCCATGTTGACCCCACAGAACAGTCTCTCCTGATGCAGGCCATAGGAAACCCCAACAAAAATGTCTGATGTTTTCTGACATAGCACATTGAGGACATTGTCACAGATCTGCTGGCATATTGGGCACACAAGGCCATAGTCTGGCCAAGACGACTCATCATTATCTTATCAGAGTACCCAGCGACTGTGCTTTCTTAGAGGCAGAGGACATTGTGAGTCCTCATTGTTCAAGGCTGACAACAGAGTTGATGGGAAAGCTAGTCTTCCTGAAAATCAATATTCCTTTTGCTGGGTTCTCCAGAATTTCCATGCGAGTGGCAAGATGACTGAAAGCACCTTGGGGCCTAATCTGCCTAGCTTCTGTACTCTTGATGCTACATTTTGGGGTTTTTGATGCCTCTGTGTTGTCGGTTGCTTGGATCCCAGTCTAGTTCTCCCATTTTAGCTCCAAAATAAAATGTAGAAAATGAAATAATTTCTCCTCTTGACACACCTCTTTCCTGATTCTATGCCTTGCTGTCTTAGTCTGCCACTATTAATGCCTGACAAACCCAAATCACCAAAATCTACCGCTGCATGTAATACACAAATCAAAATATCTCAAAACCAGCATCCACCAAAAACCTTAAATGACAATAGTTTTATATTTTTATCTTTTCATATTTTATATTAAATCTTCTTTAATTTATTGTAGACACAAATATTTATAAGGTGTAAGGTGGTCGTTTCATAAATATGACAAAGTACCATCCAGGTTACCCATATCTTTAATTTTAATCATGAACGAACCACCGTCCACCCACTTATTTTAAATACTTATATCAAAAAAATGTTTTAAATATTTTAAATGCTTTTATCAAAAAGTTCAGAAATTCAAACTTCAAAAATGGGAGCAGTTCACCACTACAATATTTAGACAATGATGTTGTTTCATTGACAAACTGCTTATTTCAATAAGGCTGTAACACCTGCCGACGTGAAAGGAACACTTAGCTGTATGAGCTGAACAGGAGCGCTGGAACCTGATGTGGTCGAGTTTCGAAAATGAAGATTTAATATAAAAAACAAAAAAATAAAAAGATAAAACTATTATTGCCTGGCCTGATCCTGGATCTCTGTGCTCATTTGAGACCACCTGTGACTACAGCTACCATTTTGCCACTTTGTCACTTTGTGGTACTGTGGGAATTTATGCCACTGCTGGTGCTTTCACTGCTTTGGGCTGTTCATACAACTATTGTTTGGTTCCCTGTGCCCCTCTCATGAGTGTTTTTATCCCTCTCTGTTGTCAGGCTGAAGACTATAGTACATGCACGTAGGATTTATGTCACAATAAAGCTTTTATTAGAGGTGTAAGCAACAGAACAGTCCTTGACTTATATGCTGCCTGTAAACTTAAAGGTGACTAACAAGTAGGATAAGGCTTACCCTGTCCAAATAATCAGTCCAGATCATAGCACAATAGAATCCTTCCAGTAACAACACATATGCAATTGTAGACAAACTTTACAACTTGACAGTAAAATTTCACTTTAATACATAGCTTGGTAAGAGCTCATCGGCCTCCATGCTGTCAAATTGCTGGGGAACACCTGAGAGGTCGTCCAACATTCCTTTTGAGTCCCCTGCAGACCAAACTGGATCCTTGGGGGCAGGGCCATATAAAAAGGCAAATGCAGCCTACGGTTAGCCTTTCTCTGAGCCATCCTGTGGCTTTTGGGCAAAATCCCCATCCCTGACCCTGGCAGACCCAAGTCTCAAAACCAGAGAACATGCTTTTTTTTTCTCTTACAGAATCTGCCCCCTCCCCCCCCCCTCCCCCCCCCCCCCTCCCCCCCCCTCCCTACACACACACACACACACACCCCCACAGGGGGCTCCTCCTGGGACTCCAGGATTTCAGTGGGACCTGGTATCATGAAGCACACTCTAGCCTATTAGTGGTCAGTTTGTCAGAGGATGTTGCAAAACCTCCACGGTCGACACAAGTGCATTAGCTCTGGGTGGAAAAACACCTACTATGGCTAGAGGCTTTTCAGGAGCCACACCCCCAGCCCCTGACCTCACCGGTGTAGGTTCTTAATCAGTGGCTTCTGCAAAAAGACTAGAATGGTTACTTAAGACTGCATATAAAGAAACACTCCTCAATATCTTAGATTTATCTAGTCCCCCAGGAACAAAAGCCCACAATTATGGTAAGCAGATCTGGCTCCAGCAAGAATCTGGTGTGGCTGCAGCACTGCATAAAGCACTCCCTTCAGGCACAGGGTCCAATGTAACTGGAGTACTAGGTAAAGTGCCCCTGGAGCACCCCCACCATCGGACACAGGGTGTGATGTATTATCAGGAGTTCCAGCTGCTGCACCCTCCTCAAGCTCGGGGTGCAGCTTGGCAGGCAAAGAATCCATCCCAGTACTCACAGGTTCCAGAAGACTGGCAGGGCTTCTGAGCCTGCTTAAGAGCCTTTGGACCTCCTGCATGCTCTTTTTTTTACTTGTTCAATAATCCCTGATAGTTCAGGGGTAGCCTCTCTTGGGGAGATTTCCACCCTTCTTGGCAACTGGAACCAGAATCCAGCTGGGCATTTGGCATCACATTTGGTTCAGAAACTGAAGTCCCAACAGGCCACCAGAAGTAAGGGTAGGTATAGTTATCTCCTCTGGATTTCCAAACCCTTGAACCAGGGCAGTGAAATACTCTTGAAAGGAATGTAGAGTCGGGCAGTTTTTTGTTAGTTACCACAATTTAAGGCTTTTCCTCTGAACAGGAAACTCACCCATTTGACTTTGCTAGTTTTATTCCTAAAATGAGGTAGGATTTGCTGTGTCCAGGCATAGCACTGGTTCAGTTATCTCTATGGTTACCCTTTGGTGCCATCAAAAGGTTCTGGATATGGAGGTTTGGCTTTTGAATTGTCAACAGCACTTCTATCTCAAGTAGCAGGTGTCAGTTCCCTCGTAGGAGTTGTAGTAGAACTGTTTTGGGTGAGATTTCCAGTTCCCTAAGCAGCTGTTCTAATGCTCTCAGGAAAGCCCTGGGATCCCTTTGAGGTGTGGTCCAGAACTAGTCCTGGGCAAACTCTATTTCTCGCTGGAGTTTCTGGCAAACATGGGCTCATTTAGTTGCCTCAGTGTAAATCACAAGAGCAACTATTTTTTCAGAAAACCAGTAGAGGCAACCCTCAATAAAGGCTTGCATTTCTTTTGGATTTTTCTCACTTTTGGGAATGCATAGTGACTATAATCTCCAAATCCCATGATGGCCCTTTAGGGAGTGGGTGTAGCATTCAAGTTCATAAAGATAAATTGTATGCATCGGTTTGAAATCACAGTTTTGTATTCCAGCACAAAACAAGGACTGCTGCATAGATTACAAGCAGCACTGCTTGCAGGGTATGGTAGGTTGCTCAGGCAGCTTTTTTTTTAATGCACTCTGGCTACAGCTTAATTGGCTCATAGCTGCAATCTCTTTCTCTCCAGCACCACCTACACCACAAAAACTCATACAACAAAATCCTATCTCCAACTGAGCACCTTCAGACCAGGGATAGCTCCCTTTGAGCCTGCAACAAAACAAAAAGCCAGAGCTGTAGCCATTTGGCACCTATGGCCAAGTGAAAAAGTGCACCCACACCCTGAACATAAAATAAAACACCACGCGCTGGGAGATTCTGTTAATTTTCCTTTTGACCCAGCAGTTTCCTCCTGCTCCTTTAGGCTTCCAGCTCAATAGGATTCAGCATAGGGATCCTGGTGCCATAAGCCTTCATTCAAAAACAACTGGAAATACCAAGAAGCCAGACTCTGCATACCAGGCAACACAAGAAAAAGAGAAACAGAAATACATTTCCTCCTGCATTGTGCAAAATAAAATATCAAGAGCTGTCCATTCCCAAAATTGACACAGTCCATTCACTAAACTGAATATAAAATGCTTTTTTCTACCCTTGCTGTCTGGACATTTTATTTTCTAATCACTTTGGTCCTCATCTCTTTATACTGCTTTCCTCTTCTTGGTCTCCTAACTCCTTTACAAGGTCTCCTGTTCATTTTCTGTTTCTGCTCTCTTCTCCTGTCTTCTTCAGGTCCTCTCCTACATCTCTAATAGTGACTGTTCCCCTTGTCTTCATTCTCTTTTATCTCTGCTTCTCTATCCACTCATCTAGATCTCATCCCCCTTCTCTCCCTCCAGTTCTCTCTGCTAATCCTACACCTCTCCAACTCTCTCCCCTTTATTGCTCCCTCTCAGTCCTCCATCTCCCTCTCATTGAGTTGCTCCTTTTACCTCCAGTTATCTGCCCCCTGCCTTTTTCCTTCCTCTCCACAGCTTCATCCTTTCTTGTTCACTTGAAAACCCCTCAACCCCAAATCCTCCTTCTCCTCCTTCCTCCTCTCTCATCTTCCATGGTCATTTTCCAACCCCTCGTACTTTGCACCCTTCCCTAAGGCAGGTGTATGGGGATTTGGCACCCCAGGCAAACCTTGCAGACTTTCACCACCCCCCCTCCCCAGTTGCACCCAGTCCACTCACAATTAAAAATTATACATTTATAATAGATGTTACATGAAAAAGGGCTTTTCTGAGGTACAAATAGCAGTTACAGAATGTATATTGTACTTGTATGCATTGCTGCAGTATCAACCAGAAAACCCTGCAAATAAAAGTGGGGAAAAAGAAAAAGATTTGAAACCCTATCATATGAGAGCTATGGTAACGTAAGTTGGGTGTGGATTTGGCCTTGGGAATGCCATGAGTTGACAATTACAAAATAGTAAACCTCCCATACCAAAACAGCACCAACTGCCAGAACTCAAACAGTATCAACCCTACTTCTGCAAAGGCATCACTGCAAATATTACACCAGGCCCTAAACCACCACTACACCTCCTATTAGGAAAACAGAAGTAGTCAGGCTGCTATAGAATCCTACACAGAAACTACACCCTAGCAGAATTCCTCACCTCGATCACCCATACAGAACATATAGATGCTCACCAAATACAGAATAAAGAGACCACAAAGTATAAATAGTAAACATGCAGAGAACACCTGAACTAGAAACCACAACAAGCCAGACTCTGTATGCAGTGCAACAAGGGAAAAATAGAAATATTGCCAGTCCTCATAAAACATCAAATAAAATAAAAAATATAAAACCATAATAGTACAACCATACTAAAAAGAAATATTTCAAGACAGCATCATATAAAACTTTTCTAAATGTCATTAAAATATATTTGAAAATAGTAGACACACTAAATAACTTAAATAACTCCCAATAATTAAAACAAATAAAGATTTAAAAAATCCCCTACTTTTCATACTTGGAAACTTTTGATTTCCAGATGCTCTGAGATTGTCATGGATTAGCAGGAAGAGGGGAGGGGGTTGTTGCATACAAACTTTCTCTCTTCGCTCTCCAACATACACACCCTCGTGTTTACACTCTCACATGCTCAATCATTTATATACATTTATTCTCTCTCTTTCACGTGCACAATCATACACATACACGTTCGTATGCACACCTGCTTGTTTACCCACTCACATGCTTAATCATACACACACATGCTCATTCGTTCTGTCTCACATGCACAATCACACACACACACTTGTTTGCTCCTTGTCTCTCACATACACAATACACACACTCATTTGCTCTCTCTCACATGCTCAGTTATACACATACATGCTCCTTTGTGCACTTACATGCTCATACACACTACTTGTTCATTCTCTCACATGCCTAATCTCACACACACACACACACACACACTCATTCACTCACTCACACGATCACAGCTCATTTGGTTTCTGTCTCACATGCACAATCACACACACACCCACACATTTGCTGTCTCTCTCAGGCCAACACTACTCCATGTGCCGTGCTTCTGTCACATGCAAAAGATCATTCACTCTCTCACATGCTCAATCACACATACACAGGCTCGTACACACAGTTTCTCTCTCTCTCTCTCATAAAATCAATCATACACCCACACAGGCACACATTTTTGCTCTCTTACACAGGTGCTCAAACACACGTACGTGCATGCTCATTCATGCTCTCTTTCTCTCCTTGGCCCGCACTTCTCTTGACTGCTGATGGAAGGAGGGAGAGGGGGATCGTAGAACCAGGGTGATTTAGAGACCCCATTTCTATGGAGATGGTAACCTGCACCTCCTCGTACCCAAAAGCAGCACCTCGCACTTTACAGCCCCCTCTCCTTACACAGAGCACAGGGCGTGCTCTCACCATCACTTTACAAAGTTTGCTTTTCTCCAGCGTGCACCTGAGACAGGCAGATAGGAGAAGTGCTGACTGGTTTCCCATCTAACTGCCAATGGAGGGAGGAGGGTTCGTGGGAGGCTGATGTTTCTTTTTTTTAGGCATTCACTATTCCTAAATGCAGGGAGGTGGAGGAGGAGGCCAATACTGCTCCACGTGCTGCGCCCCTGACTTTCGGGGGGGAGGGAGATGGATGCTGCTGCTTGCAGCTCCTTTGGCCGTGTTTCTGGCTGCCTGGATGGAGTGGGAAGCCGATGTCATTTGCTTTTCACTGCAGAGAGATGAGGAAGGCGGCAGCATTGATGGTGATTTTGCCCGATTCGACCCACTGTTCCCCCAAGGACATCCCTGAGTGTAGGTGGGACACCAGGAGCAGGCGCAGTAGCTTTTCTCCCAGCATATAGCTGAGCTTGAGGCCCCAAAGCTGTATTGGATGGTGTGGAGGGGAGGCGGATCTTCCAGTAATTTATGAGAGAAATAGCACCTCTGGTGGATGGCACCTATGGTCTTGGCCAGCTACAGCTCTGCAAAAAGCATATGAATTGCAGCTTTACAGTGGCAAAAAGAAGGCATTTAGCGTTTTACCTGCACTTTGTCCTCGGGCCCGCCAGCTGCAGAAGCTGGAAGCAGAGTGCAGGGTTCCATGCTTGTTAGGCTAAAGATGCTGCATCACATGCACATAGGATTTATGTTGCATTAAAGGTTTTATTAGATGTGTGAGCCATCGAACAGTTCGACTTGTACTCTAGAGGTAAACTTAAAGGTGATTAACAAGTAGGATAAGGCTTACTCTCAATCCAAATAATCAGTTCAGGTCTTAGCACACTAGAATCTTTCAAGTAACAGCACATACACAATTCTAGACAGACTTCATAACTTGACAGTACAATATCACATTAATACGGAGCTTGGTAAGAACTCATGGGTCTCCTCCAGGATCCCCCACTTCTCTTTGCCCTCCATAGTTTACATGCTGGGACCACCTGAGAGGTGTCCCAGTACTCCTTTTGAGTTCTCTGAGGACCACTCTGGATTCTCAGAGGCAGTTCCATATAGCAGGCTCTCTGTAGGCTGCATTTACCTTTCTCTGAGCCATCTTGTGGCTCTCTGGACATAATCCTAGCCCTGAAGTGAGCAGACCAAGATTCAAAACCAGAGAACATGTTTTTTTTCCCCTGATGGCTGTGTGCAATACCCCACCTGCATTCTTATGCCTTGGGCCTTTTGATGAGACTGTGTGCTATTTTCCAGTTCACTGCACTGTATGCCTTGGGTGGGTGGGAGAGGGGTTTAATGCCACTCTGTATGCTGAAGTCTTGTCTTCTAATCTGCACCTGCTATTAACTTCAGAGGCAGATTGCAGTGACAACCATTCTAAGCTTACTATCTTCTCTATCTCACAACGTGTGTGCTATTTTAAAAATGTATATATTGCAAATCTGAATTTCTATGCAGTTTTAAAAAAATTCATAAAATTAATAAAATCAAGAAACATATCTAAAATCAGATAATAATCAGATCCAAAACAAACAAACAAAAAAAACAAAAACCAAAATCAACACCCCCCAAAAAAAAGTCACTTGTCTATATAAAGTACTATTTAAATTCCACCTCTATTTCAAACATTCAGATGTTAAAATACAATTTCATAACTTTTAATACCTCCACATAAACCCCCATATAGCCATTGCTTCAATAAAGACTTCTTAAATTGTGTCTTTCAAGCATACCCTATAGTGTGTGTCATTTTTACCCACATTCAGGCTGATGCAATATTGGGCACTGAGGTCAGCATGCCACTGAATGCATGGTTGGATGCATGTTTTGGACTCGCTAGACTTACGCCGAATGCAATACTGGGATTAGTGCATCCAAACCAGCATGTAACTAATAGCGCTCATCACATGTAAATGCATGTTGATGAGGCTATTAGCTAGTACGCCCAATGTAAAACGTTGCACACTGTACATGCATGTTTTTACACTCAAATTAATGCCAGCCCTGGAGCTGGTGTTAAGTTTTGAGGTTCCCCAAGCCATGCACAGAAAAGCAGAAAATACTGCTTTTCTGTAGTTCTTGACTTAATATTGTCACAATACTAAGCAGGAGGAACCACAAAAGCAGCAAAAAAAAAAAAGACATTAAAGCAGTCAGGTTAGGAAAAGAGACACTCAATTTACGAGCATGTTTCCCCAACTTGCGCATAGCCACGTCTCCTGGGCACTTGATGCCACAGAAGCGCTAGGGATGCACAATTTATCACTAGTGCAGCAGCTCATTTGCCTATTGCATCAAGCGCCCAAGAGAGGTGATTATGCGGATGTTAAAAAAAAGTGTGTCCAATTTGGATGCATATTTTTAGCTCGTCGGTATTGCATTGTCCTGATTGTGAGAGTTGGGTGTAGTATTGTACTCTACAACTGTAGTAAACTATAGGCATAACCAGGCAGTAGATAGAATGCTTGACAGTAGCTCACACTAACTCTGCTTCTTAAGCAGTGCCACTCTTCTTGCTGTGTTCTGCACCTACCATTTCTGGTTTTAATCACCAGTGCCATTGCTGCTGCTGCTTCAAGCCATTTTTGATTCCTTCTCTGCTCTAGCTGTCTTTTGAGGTTCTTTCCAAATTCTCTTCCCTTAGGGGAGCTGCTGACTCTTGATCTTGCCTTGGCAATCATTTGCTTTGACCCCCCTTGGGACTTTCTTGACGTTCCTGGTTCTGCTTTGTGCTTTTGATACCATTATGTCTCCTGCCCCTTTCCTTGCTGTAGATCTTGGGGCCTTGCTGTCACTCTTGCTGCATTGCTCTGCACTTACCATTTGTAATTTTAATCGCTAGTGCTGCTGATGCTGTTCCTGCTCCAAGCTACTCTTGGTACCATTGCTTTCTTCAAAATTCTTTCAAAATTCCATTCCCTTACATTGCTTGACAAGTCTTGGTCTTGTTCTGGCAATCCAATGCTTTATACAGACCTTCCCCAGTTATCTTTTTTTTAAACAAACTTTCTATTGAAACACCAAAGAATATATGTAATGGTGTAATACATTATTACTATAGAAAACATAAGTTTAACCACCAAACAGTACTGATTAGTAATCATATAACTGTACACTTTATTCTGCATTCCCTATCCCGCCCCTATTAAACCCTTGTTAGTGCATATCTTACAGAAATGTGAGCACAGAAGATGTAAACAGAAATGCATAAGATGGAAAACATTACGCATGTTCAAATAGAAGGAGTCATACTCTAAATGACATCTGCACTTAATGAGTCTCTGAATATCCTCTGGTAACTATTTCAGAAAAGGATCCCAAACTTTCATAAAAGATTGCAAGTATTTAGGACATAACAAATCTACCAATTTTGAATGCCAACTATTGAGACTTGGTGGACCAGATACTATTTTAATTAAATACACTGTTTTCCAACTAGACAACATTTATATAGAAAGGCTCTGTAATGCTTCTGTGAGTTCAAAGCATTGGAATCTATACCCAGCAAGCAGAGCTTGGCAGAACCTGGGATACTATATCCCCTGCAGTTGGAAATCTTCTAGAACACAGTTGACCAAAAACGTTGTATAACAGGACGGTTCTATGGACCATGGTGCAATGTCCAGTTGTGCTCATAAGTTTACATACCCCTGGCAGAATTTGTAAGATGTGTAGCATTTTAAGAAAAATGAGTGATCAGATAAAACGCGTCAGTTATTTTTAGTGTGTTCAAGTTAAACTATTTTATGCATCACAGAATAGCATAATCTTTAAACAAACCATAGCAATAAGGGAAATAATAAAATGGTCCTGTTCAAAAATTTACATACCCTTAATTCTTAATAGCATGTATTGCCCCCTTTTGCATCAATGACGGCTTTCAGTCTTTTGTGTTAGTTGTGAATAGGCCCTTTATTTTCTCATGTGGTAAAGCTGCCCATTCCTCTTGGTAAAAAGCCTCCAGACCCTGTAAATTCTTTGGCTGTCTAGCATGAACTGCATGTTTTGAGTTCTCCCCACAGTGGCTCAATGATGTTAAGGTCAGCAGTCTGTGATGGCCAGGCCAGAACCTTCACTTTTTTCTGCTGCAGCCACTGAAGGATGGTCTTGGCCTGATGTTTCAGATCACTGTCATGTGGAAAGTCCAAGTGTGTCCCATGTGCAGCTCCCTGGCTGATGAATGAAATTCTCCTCCAATATTTTCTGACGAGATGCTACATTCATCCTGCCATCGATTTAGATTAACCTCTGTGCTGCTGTAGTGCACACCTCATCAAAACAGCAGAGATCCCCTTCTGTGCTTCATTGTAGGGATGGTGTTGATCCCTCTCCAAAGTAAGCATTTATGGTTGTGACCATGAAGTTCAATTTTGGTCTCATCACTCCAAATTATTTTATTCCAGAAGTTTTGAGGCTTCTCTAGGTGCTGTTTGGCATATTGTAAGCAGGCTATTTTGTGCTGTTGGTGCAGCAATGACTTTTTTCTAGCAACTCTACCATGCAGCCCATTTTTGTTCACGTATCTCCTTATTGTGCATGTTGAAACACCCACACCACTTTGTTTCAGAGAAGCCTGTATTTCTGTAGAAGTCGATTGTGGGTTTTTCTTTGCATCCCAACAAATTTTCCTGGCAGTTATGTCTGAAATCTTTCTTGGTCTGGCTTGGTATTAACCAAAAGCAGAAAGAAATACAATCTGCTAGACAACGGGATAAGGTCTGTTTGGACACTGTGACTCCCAACCTGTTCCCATCAAAGGAGACAGAGTTGAGTGGACTGGTGATGAGGTGCTGTTCATTCCAGGTAAAAAGCCAGGGCTCTTTTACAATCCAGAGTGTGCAGGGCACGCTCACCCTGGTGCGAGTGCAGTCTTGGAAAATAGGTAGGTAGGACAATGGATTGATTAAGATGGAATTCAGAGACCACCTTTGGAAGAAACTTTGGATGTGTATGCAAAACCACCTTATCAGGCCAAAGTTTGTATAAGGGGGATACGACACCAAAGCCTGAAGCTCACTGACCCTGTGTGCTGAGGTGACAGCCACCAAGAAGATGACCTTCCAGGATAGGTACTTCAGATTGCAAGATCTCATGGGCTCAAATGGTGCCCTCATGAAATGGCCAAGACCATACTGAGGTCCCAGAAGACTGCTGGGGATTGTGTTGGCTCCTCTCATGAAGCGCCCTATAAGTAGATGGGTGGAAATAGGGGCACCATCCATCCCAGGATATGCTCCAATGGCACTGAGATGAACTCTCACCAAAGTGGCCTTCAAACCAGCCTCGGAGAGGTGCAACAGGCTGTCCAAAAGCCTTGGTGTGGAACATACTAACAGATGCAAACTGTGCCCCATCACAAACTGAGAACCTCTTCCACTTGAGATTGTAAGATCTCCTTGTGGAAGGCTTCCTAAATTCCAACCAAATTCGAGACACGCCATCTGAAAGGCCCAGGGTCTGCATGGTCACCCGATCAACATTCATGCCATGAGGGACAAAGCTTGAAGGTTGGGGTGGCACACCCTGCCCTGATCCTGCGTGATCTGGTCTGGAGGAGTCTCCAGAAGTATCGGAGGGCAAGAGGCCAGGACCTGCAAAGCGGGAACCAAATCTGGTGTGGCTAAAAAGGCACAATCAGGATCATTGTGCCTCAGTCCTGCTGGAGTTTTTGAATTGTCTTTTGGCCAGTGAGAGGGGAGGATAAGCGTACAGAAGGCCAATGCCCCAGTAATGCGAGAAGGCATCTGACACCAACCCCTTGCCTGCTCAGACCAGGGTGCAGAAACGATCCACTGTCCTGTTCTCCAGGGAAGCAAACAGATCAACGTCCAGGGTCCCCCAGAGGTGGAAGATGCAGTTCATGACCTCCTGTTCAAAGACCATTCGTGGGGGTCGAAAGGTCCAACTCAACGAATCTGCCAAGATGATGTCTGCCCTTGGGAGGTACATGGGTCGAGAAAGATACCTCTTGCAAGAGCCCAGGACCAGATCTGCACTGCCTCTTGGCAGAGGAGGAACGATCCTGTCTCCCCTTGTTTGTTCAAATACCACATCACCACTTGATTGTTGGTCAAGTGATCCTGGAATGCCCATAGGGAATAATGGATAGCCCATAGCTCTAGGAAGTTTATCTGGAATACTGCTCATGACCACTGACCCTGGGTACTGAGGCCTGCAACGTGGGCTCCCCAACCCATATGAGACGCATCTGTGGTGAGGACGATCTCACTTTCCTGGGGCAAGAAGGCCTTCCTCTGGACAGTACCAAACCTGCCTCCAATGAAATTCAACTGTAGTGACAGCTGAAGGTGGAATTTTGGGTAGGTGATTAGACATCTTAGGCCCTCCAAAACACGTATAGAGGAATGTAGGGAATGCAGCACCCTCTATCTGGAGTTGCTCTTGATGAGCTAATCATCAAGGTAGGGGAAGACATGTACCCTTTGCCTTCTAAGATAAGCACCCACTACTGCCAGGCATTTGTGAAGACACGGGGTGCGGATGTCAGGCCGAAAGGCAGCACCTGATATGGATAGTGTTCCCCTTCTACCATGAAGTGAAGAAACTTTCGATGTTTGGGAAAAATGGGAATATGGGTGTATGCGACTTTGAGATCGAGGAAGCAAAGCCAGTCCCCAGCTCTGAGGAGAGGGATCAGGGTTTCCAATGAGACCATCTTGAAATTTTCTCTGACAAGAAAACAGTTTAAATCTTTCAGATCCAGCATGGGGTGAAGGCACTGGTTTTCTTGGGAATCAGGAAATACCTGCAGTAGAACCCTTCGCTCTGCTGGCCTGGCGGTACTGGTTCGACTGCTCGAGTCATTAAGACGGTGGAGAGCTCTAATCAAAGTATTTGCTGGTTCTCTGAACATCACCACTGAGGACACAGAGGAGAATGTGGAGTCCGTTGGAAATGCATCCTGAATGCCTGCCACATGATAGATAAGACTGAGGTGACTGAAATCCACCAGTCGGCAAAGAGCTGTAGGTGGCCCCCCCACTGTGGGGTCGGTATTCTGAGGTAATGTTTGGTAGCTCAAACTCCCTCGCACCAGTCAAAACCCTGGTGGTGGGGTTCTGAAGTGGGGCGGGGGTGGGCGAGGGGCACATGGTTGTCGTGCTCTCGATCTAGCTGGTACCCGCTGGAGTCTTGCTCTGGACGCCGGTGGTAATACTTTCGTGGCCAGTAAAATGGGCATTTGTGAATTGCCTGGGTGGCTTCTTGCCCGAGGGCTGGGTGTCTGAGGTGTGGCTGACAACTGCTGAAGGGTTTCATGATAATTCTTCAGTTTGTTTATTTATTTATTTATTTATTTATTTATTTAACAGTTTTTTATACCGACCTTCATAGTAAATAACCATATCGGATCGGTTTACAGTTTAACAAAGGGAAAACTAGAGTAATAATTCAAGTAAACGAAAGATAACAATAGGTAGGAATGAGTCAAAGTTACAATCAACAGGGGGAGAGAACTTGGAAGCTTACAACAAGCTGGAAAGAAGAAAGGCCGGTAAAGTATTGTTACCATGGAGTGAACAAATTAAAAAACTTAAACAGTGCTATAACCTGAACGTCTCAGAGTCCATTTTATACGAGAGGACAGAGTGCCAGACCGGGTAGGAATGAATGCCAACTAGTAATTGACTGGTGGTTCAGGGAAGGCTTGGTGAAAGAGCCAGGTTTTAAGTCTTTTTCTAAAAGTTAAAAGGCAAGGCTCCAGTCTGAGATTTGATGGGATGCTGTTCCAGATAGATGGGCCTGCTATCGAAAAGGCTCTGTCTTTGGTCGTAGCGAGGCGTGTGGCTTTAGTGGGGGGGACATTGAGAGTGCCTTTGTAAATATCTCTAGTTGGTCTGTTAGAGGAGTGGAGTTTGAATGGTATTTCCAGGTCAAGTTGAAGTTGATGATGGATGGTTTTGTGGATTAAGGTGATTGATTTGTATAGAATTCTGAAATTCACTGGTAACCAGTGAAGGTTCCTGAGTATGGGTGAGATGTGTTCGCAGCGGCTGGTACTGGTCAACAATCTTGCTGCCGCATTTTGAATCATCTGCAGAGGTTTGGTAGTGGATTTGGGGAGTCCTAGTAGAAGGGCGCTGCAGTAGTCTATTTTGGCGAACAGTAGCGCTTGGAGAACTGTCCTGATGTCATGGAAGAATAGGAGTGGTTTAAGTCGTTTTAGGACCTGTAATCTGAAGAAGCAGTCTTTAGTTGTTGTGTTGACCATTTTCCTTAGGTTTAGTCGGTTGTCTAAAATCACCCCAAGATCTCTAACCTGCTTACAGGTGATGTGAGAGTTTAGTGGTGGTGGTTGGGAGATATTGTTATCGTTTGAGGAGATGAGGAGAAGCTCTGTCTTAGAGGCGTTGAGGACCAAGTTTAAGCTGTTGAGTAGATTGGTGATGGATAGTAGGCAGTTATTCCAATGGGTGAGCGCTTTCGAGATTGATTCTGTTATGGGGATTAGAATCTGTACGTCGTCGGCGTACAGATAATGAATTAGGTTGAGATCTGTTAACAGTTGGCTGAGGGGGAGGAGGTATATGTTGAAGAGGGTTGGGGATAAAGAAGATCCTTGTGGTACGCCAAGGTTAGATTTTGTTAGGGGTGACTCTTTATTGTTGATTTTGACTTTGTAAGTCCTATTGCTGAGAAAGGACTTGAACCAGTTGTGAGCAGATCCGGAGATGCCGATATCTGCTAGGCGATCCAACAGGATGGTATGGTTGACGGTGTCGAAGGCCGCCGAGATGTCTAATAGGACTAGTAAGAAGGAGTGTCCTTTGTCTAACCCCATAATAATATGGTCTGTTAGTGAAATGAGGAGGGTTTCAGTGTTGCGTGATTTACGGAAACCATATTGCGATGGGTGTAAGATCTTGTGATCTTCCAGATAATCAGAAAGCTGTGTGTTTACCAGTTTCTCCGTTAGTTTGGCGACGAATGGGAGGTTAGAGATGGGTCTGAAATTAGCTAGTACATTTGGGTCTAAATTGTGTTTCTTGAGGAGGGGCTTAAGTGAAGTGGTTTTTAGACTGTCTGGGTAACTTCCTTGGGTTAGGAGGCTGTTTATGATGCTGGTCAGAGGTCCTGAGATCGAGTTTGGGATGAGAAGCAGGAGTCTCGATGGAATATTATCAGCCGGATGGCTAGATGTGCTACCGCCTCTTTAATTTTGTCCCTGAAGTTCTCCCCTGTACAGGGAAGGTCCGCCAGACGATCCTGTACTTTGGGTCGGAGGTCAGATGCGCGAGGCCAGGCCATGGGACGAGCCCTGATGCAGGCTGCCGCAAACCTCGTTGTGGATTCAAACACGTCATACGCAAAGCAGACTTTGTGTTTGTCACACTCTAGGCCTTGTTGAACTACCTTCTGGAAATCGTCCTGAAATTGTTGTGGGAAGTGTTCCACCAAATCCTGGACTTGTTTCCAGAGGTTTCTGGAGTATTGGCCCATATAAATTTGATAGCAGGTGATCTTGGCCGCTGACATTGAACCCTAGAATACCCACCGTCCAAGAGAATCCAGCGCTCTGTGCTCACGACCCGGGATAGCCGAAGCATGAGTATGTAGCCTCTTTGCTTTCTTCAAGGCTGATTCTACCACTACCGCCTGGTGTGGAAGTTGACAGTGTTCAAAATCTGTGGTGGGCTGGACCAGATAGATTGCAACGATCTTCTGGTTCACTGGCAGGATAGAGATGGAAAGTTCACAGAGTCGGATGACTAGCTCCTTAAAGATGTTGTATACTGGCACAGCCTTTAGGAGCTTCAATGAATTGTAGGATCTCTAACATTTTATGCCTAGAACCCTGCTCCGTTAAGAGCTGGAAAGGCACTGACTCCGCCTTGACCTTTACAAATCCAGCAAGGTCAGATCCTCTGGTGGGGACTTGTGCCTTTCTTCTGGTGGAGAGGGTTCAGAGGGCACATCCTCAGACTCTTCTGTGGAGAAACTGATGCCTCTCCCTCCCAAGGATCATAGAGGGCATCCTCTCCACTCAGAATGCCGGGAGACACTTGAGGTGGAGCCCCCACTGGGGTCTTAAGCCGAGACTGTGAAGGCCTCAGGATCATTGGTAAAACCGGAATAGGCACCGGTGGAACCCTGGGGGCGCATCAGCACCGATGGCCCCATAGGCATCGGGCGCGCTGGGGGAATTGGCGACCCAGACAGCATCAGGCCTGAAGGCCCCGGGAGGGCTAACGCCAGTCGGGGTGTCATGCATGGTCTAGGTGCCGTTGAACCCGATGGACCTTCCTCATCTGAGGAATCACTCACTGGGATTGGCACCAGTGGAGGCAGCAGTGATGCATCCTTCAATAGCAAAGGGACTCAGGGCATCGGGGCTGGCTGCATCGATAAGTCACCGAGCAGCAGGTACAGCCGTTTCAACAGAGGTGCAAGCACCAATGGAGTCGGCTCTTGTGGCGGTCCTGGTGGAACTGGAGGCTCGATGCCCTGCAGGGCTCGGCCAACTGCCAGCCCCACATCTTTCCAACTCCTCCTCAAAGACTGCCGAGGACATGATGGCTGGAGGCGGCAGCGGAATCTGATTCCCCCGGAACCGTTTTGGGGGGGGGGGGGAGGAAACGAACCTTTCACAGGTATCGGTGGGGATTGTCAAGATTCCTTGGATTGTATGGGGGGAGGGTACAACGTCCTCAGCACAGGACTGCTTTGGGGGAGGCACGAATGATATGTGCCTTCCTGTGGTCCGTCTTCGATGATGAAGATGCAATAGCACAGAATTCCCCAAGGAGTATCTGGGGCACTGGGGGCAATGGTGGAAGCTGGATGATGCCATGGGAAAAAGAACACGGCACTCAGTCAATGCCCGGTGGCCACCGGGAGGCGACATTGTTAGTAACAAACCTCAAACTACCAGGGAAACTTACCAATACCGAGAGAAATATCCTGAAAAAACACAGAGAGACACCTGATGGGACTCGGGGAAAAAGAGAAAAGTTGTTTTCTTCAGCAAAAAAGTGCGAGCTCCACAGCTGCGAGGCTTCAGCTTCGCGGAAAAAGAGAGGCTGAAGAGGGACCCCGCATGGACATGTGGATAGTGGCTACATCTGATAATGTCACCTATGTGTGAGGACTACCATCCTGCTTGTCCTTGGAGAACTCATTGCCTTCAGGCAGGCAGGCAGAAACAAACATATATACCTAGAAAGTGTAGAGTTTAGAAAAGGAGCCCATAATTATATCCTAACTGAATAGAGATCATACCACAATTTCCTGATGTTTCCACATGCTCAGGGCACCACTTGTAGTAATAGGAGTTCTTAATATTTTGCTACTACACTGATACTAAAAATATTTTCTAAACCAAAAAATTTCAGTATCTAAATAAAAATGAAGTCTTTTTAAAGCAAGCTAGTGGTACAAGATTCCCAAATTATCATAGGAACAGAGGGTCACAGACAAGCTGGAATAATGTATTTATTAATTATTCTACAATTATGCTGTACACCTCTTCAAAATCACTAATAAAGAAATCCCTTCAAAGTGCAACCCTCAACACAAATAAATGCTGTGAGTGACCATCATAAAGAAGCACTAAATGCACATATGCCATGTGTCTTATGTATTTAGGGGGTCATTTTCAAAGGAGTTACGCATGTAAATGTGACATACTATCGTAGCAATTTTCAAAAGCTATTTACTCGAGTAAAGTGCACTTACTTGAGTAAATCCTATGGACAATTCAATGGCATATATTGTAGCAATTTTGAAAAGCCCACTTACTTGAGTAAAGTGTATTTACTCGAGCAAAAACCAGTTTTGCTCGAGTAAATGCTTTTGAAAATCTACCCCTTAGTGCATAATAGGGTGTAAGCATTGGTCACAAATCCAAATATTTTTTTGAGACTTTTTAGGAACATACTGTTTCTTAGAATAAGTTTTTTTAACTGCATTATTAAAAAGCCTCAAAAAATAAATGGATTTGTGACCAATGTGTTTGTTTCTGCCTGCCTGAAGGCAATGGATAATTATAACAGCTAGGTTATCATATTAACTTGTACTTAAACTGCACCTATCAGAGCAATACATGCTGCACTATTATTGATACTGACTAGAGTGAGTGCACTTCAGCCATCCTCTAAGTTGGTATATTATACAAGCAAAAAATAAGACATTGATTCAAACTTTTTTTTTAATTAGGAAAAAATAGATTATATTTGACCTCAGAATATATTAGTAGGTAAAAAGCATTACACACTAATCAAAATATTATTTGAGCACTACATTCCTTATGGTGATGCTAATAATACATGACTATATCATCTGACCCAGGTAGACTATTTCACCTATCAATCAACATAACCCATGTAAGGTAAAACAGGAAAATGATTGCACAGTAAGACTTGTATGCAACCATATTTTGGATTTTACTAACATACAAAAATATATCACTTTTTTCTTAGATTTACCTTGTCAACAAACCACTCCCTTGGTGTTAGGCCAATCTTATAGTGGGATGCTAGTGAAAAACCATGTATTCTTAGGGCACACCATAGCATTGCTCTGTTGATTTCTTTCTGCAATGCGTAATGTAGGCATAATGCAGGTTTTAACAACTGATACTGTTCTACATGACTACTTTAAATATTAGCACATAAGAATTCTCTTTTGATAACAAGAACGGCATAAAGGACAAATATGGGTTTCTCCTAAGGAGAAGTCTTCAAATGCCTGCAGACAAGTGTGATGAAATACATGTGAACAAGATAACAAAACAGTTTGGCGTGAACAGTGATTGTTGGTGTTCTCAGGACAGCACTGAATATGATTGGTGGGACAGAGTGGCATGATGCAGATAGGGCAGTCAAAGATCTCTCGACGAACTGCCTAAAAAAATACAGAGTAATTGCAATTAACAAACATACTTGGATGGCAGGTAGTACACAGAGCAACATTATCAGCATAATATTTTCAGTTTTTGCAGCAATGACTATGGCAGACCTTTTATATACTTTTACTGTAAATAAAGTAATAATTTACTAAAGGCTGTGGTTTTGTAAACAATGTTTTAACAAGAAATACCAAGGAGAATTCTTGGAACTTACTTTTCAGACTATGTGCATATATGTGTATATCAGACACACAAAAGTGTAAAAAGCCCAGAAAAACAGAGTTTTGGTCAATCTCTCACTATTGCAACTTTACTGAGATGAATTAAAGTAAATTGCAAGAAGATTGTGAGAAATTGCAAGAGAACCTTGCAAGAATGGGAGATTGGGCATCCAAATGGCAGATGATGATTAATGTGGACAACTGCAAAATGATGCATGTAGGGAAGAGCAACCCAAATAATAGCTACACACTGCAAGGTTCCACATTGGGAGTGACCACCCTGGAAAAGGATTCAGGTGTCATTGTGAATATGTTGAAATCCTCTGCGCAGTGTGCGACGATGACCAAGAAAGTAAATAAAATTCTAGGAATTATTAGGGAAGGAATGGAGAATAAAACTGAGAAGAGCAAGTTTGTTTATCATAAACAATGGTTTCCGTAGATAGCATGATGAATTAGCCCTGCTATTTGGGTGATATCTTCGGACGGCACACTCATTTGGACGTTTTCTTCAAGGATCAAAGTCTTTTGAGCTGCGCATGTGCGGCACTTCCCGCGGCACTTCCCGTGCACAGCTCGCGGCTCCTCTGCTAGAAGGCTTTGGACTTAGAATAAAGGAGCAGAAAACAACATGACCAGGGTGGAGGGTGGGAAGCTTGGCTAATTCATCCTGCTATCTACGGAAAACACAGTTTACGGTAAGCAAACTTGCTCTTTTCCATCGATAAGCAGGCTGAATTAGACCTGCAGGTATGGAATAAAGCAGTGATCTGTGATACTTGTCATTCCATACCGCAAACTTTTTTTTTTTTTTTACTCCTTGGTGGACATGGTTTTCTTGTCTAGAGCACAGGAGACAACTGCTTGACCGAGTATGCTGTCTGAAGTTCCTGAGTAGTCTAAGCAGTAATGAGCTGTGAAAGTATGAACTGAAGACCAAGTCGCAGCTCTACAGATGTCTACTTGTGGTATGTTTTTTAAATAGGCAATAGAAGATGCCTTTGCTTGAAGTTGGTGTGCTGAGACTGAGTTTGACGAGGGAGTTTGTGATCAGTTATGGCAGAACTAAATGCAGTTTGAGATCCAGTTGGATATGGTTCGTTTTGAGACTGCAATCCCTAGTAAGTTCAGGTTGAAAGATATAAACAGTTGAGAATTTTCCGAAAAGGTTGAGTTCTTTGTTTATAAGAAGCTAGTGCTCTTTTGCAGTTGTATGGAGTTGGGATTCTCTTTTGTTAGCATGAGGTTTGGGAAAGAATATTGGAAGCGTGATTGATATGGAAAGGTAATACTACCTTGGGCAGGAATTTTGGATGAGTTCTTAGAACTATCCTGTCATGAAAAAATTGCAGGTAAGGTGAGTAATGAACTAAGGCTTGAAATTCACTTACTCTCCGAGCTGAAGTTATTTCAACTAGAAAAAACACTTTCCAAGTTAAATACTTCAAATGAGAAGATTGAATTGGTTCGAAGGGAGGTTTCATTAAGTTTGATAAGACTATGTTTAGGTCCCACAGAACCGGAGGCTTTTGGAGCGGACGGTGGAGATTAAAAACTCCTTTGACGAAACGAGTTATTAAAGGAGGTGAGGCTATGGAAGTGCCATTAAGTCTTTCATGATAAGCTGCTATGGCACTTAGGTGTACTCTTACTGACGAAGTAATTAAGCTTGTTCTGGAAAGATGAAGCAAGTAGGTGAGGATTTCCTTAGGTGTTGAAGAAAATGGAGGAACCTTTTGAGTGTGGCACCACGAAGTGTACCTCTTCCATTTGAAGGAGTAATTTCTCTGTGTTGATGGTTTTCTCGATGCTTTAATGATGTGTTCAATGTCATCTGAAAGAGTGACGTTCTTTAAGATCTCGCGTTCAACATCCATGCCGTTAGGTGAAGAGAGGCGCATAGGGGGTGAAGGAGGGTTTTGCCTTCCTGGGTCAGAAGATTTGGATCATGACAGATTCCAAGGCTCTGTTTTGGAGTTCTGCACTAGATAAGCGTACCAAGGTTGTCTTGGCCAAGCAGAAGCTATGAGTTTCATCCATGATCAGTCTTGAATCAGTTTCTGAACTGTCCTTGATATGAGAGGAATTGGAGGAAATGCATAAAGAAGACCCTGTGACCATGACATCAGGAAAGCATCCTGTTTGTATCTGATGGGGCTGGGATATACTGAGCAGAACTGTTGAACGTTTCAATTTTGGTCTATCCAAGGGTGACCCCACTGTAGAAATATCTTATTTGCAACTGCTTGGTTCAGTGACCATTCGTAGGGGTGAAATATTCTCCTGAGACAGTTGGCTAATGTATTGGCTACACCTAGTAAATAAGTTGCCTTCAACAATATTGAATTTTGGAGAGCCCACTCCCATATCCAGACAGCTTCCCTGCAAAGAGTTCAGGAACCTGACCCTCCTTGCTTGTTTATGTAGAACATTGCAACTTGATTGTCTTTGTATCATTAAGGTTTGACCTCTCAAAAGATGTGTGAAAGCTTTTAGTGCAATCTTCATGGCTGGAAGTTCCAAAAGATTGATTGGATATGATCTTTCGACTTGTGTACATAGTCCATGCGTCTTGTAATGCAGATGTGCTCCCCATGTGCTCCCCAACCTTGTGTTGAGGCATCTGTTAAGATTAAGTCATGGACTGGGTCTTGAAGAGGAGATCCCACTGTTAGATCGTTTATATTTAACTACTAGTTGATGTCCTTTGCCATGGATTCTGTGATTATCTCTGTGAACATCAGCATCAGGAATTGAATCTACTGAGCTTTCAATCCCAATTGAAGACAACGCATATGGAGTCGGGTATGGGGAACTACGTGCTGCTAATTGTCCCAGAAAAATCAGAATTTGGTCAGCAATTTATTTTGTCATTGATAGTAGGTCCATACCAAGTTCATGCAATCAATTTATTCTTTCTTGGGGAAGGAACACAAGAGCTTCTATTATGTTTATCTTTGCCCCTATGAACTGAATAATTTGAGTCAGTTTGAGTACCGATTTATCGTAATTGATAAGGAAACCCAGAGATTCTAGACATGAGATTGTCCTCTTCAGGTGTTGAGATAAGGAGTTTGGGTCAGGGGAAACTATTAACCAATCATCCAGGTAAGGGAATAGACAAATTCCAACACCTCAAGTGGGCCACTGCCTCAGTCAGACATTTGGTGAAGACTCTGGGAGCAGAGGAAAGACCAAAGGGCAGAACCCTGTACTGGCAGTGTATGGAGTTCACCTGAAAGCAGAGAAACTGCCAGCAGGAGGGATGTATCACGATGTAAGTGTATGCATCCTTGAGGTCTAGAGAATACATCCAATTGTTCTGTTTTATGAATGGGAGAACTAATTTGAGGGATGTCATCTTGAATTTCTCCATCCACAGGAATTAGTTTAGGGTTCGAAGGTCTACAATTGGACAGAGATCCCCTGAGCATTTTAGGATGAGAAAGTATTCTGAGTAAAATCCTGAACTGATTTTGTTCTTCAGAATTATTTGGATAGCTTGATGCTGCAGCAGCAGTGTTTGTAGTTCTTGCTCCAGTAGGTGAACAGTGGAGATATTAGTCACTCTGGTAGAGAAGTGAGGAAGATAAGGTTTGGAGATAAAATTGAGATGATATCTCTCCTTCACAATTTGGAACACTTATTGGACTGAGGTGATCTTCTGCCATTCTGGGAAGTAATGTTGAATTTGTCCCCTGATCGGTAATTCTGGCTGTGGCTGAGATATCTTCAAAAAGACCGTGAAGGTTTTTGGAGAGGGGTCTGGACTGGTTTCTGTTGTTTCCTTTCTCTCTGGCAGGGTCTAGCCTGAGTTGTTTGAAGCTGTGAACGAGGTAGCTGGTAAGGTTGGAATTGTTGCGCTCTAAATGGATTGTAAGTTTTGTATGGTTTTCTTTGGAAGTAGCACCTAAAAGAGGATTGGAGATCTACGGATCCTGAGAGAGACTGGACTGCTACATTTTGTTCTTTTAGTTGAGCTACTGTATCCTTAAATTTGTCTCCGAACAAATTGTCTCCCACACAAAGGAGGTTAGCCAGTTTTTCATGAACATCTCTGATAGAACTGGAACATAGCCACGCCATGCAACGAGCTGCAATGGCTATGGCCGATGTTCTGGCAGATGTTTCAAAAGATTCACATACTGTCCGTAGAAGATGTCTGAGACCCTCTTCCATGTCATAAAAAGGTTGAGGTGTGATGGGCTGACCTGTGTCTGAACAGAGAAATAGTTTTAGCAATTGGAGGGATTCATAAAGATATTGGACAATGTAGAATTGATGTTGTTGTATGTGGGAAGTGAGCATCGCACTTTGAAAAGATTTTCTGGCATATTCGTCTAGAATCCTATGATCCCTTATAGGAGGAGTTGAAGAATATAGTTTGTTTGGTTTCTTTTTCGCTCGCTTCATAACTGATTCCACGATGACTGATATATGTAGAAGCGGAACTACTCTGTAAAAGTTAGATTTTTGTAGTCTAAATTTCAGATCTAGTTTTCTAGACACTGGAGCTGTTGCTTGCAAGCACTCCCAGGTTTTTGATAGAATGGTGTCTAATAATTTGTGAGATGGTAAAGCTGATGGTTCAGCGGGAACATCTACAATTTTTAGAATACCAAAAACATCCTCTCTATGGTCTGGTAGTTTTCTGATTTCCTCTCCTAGGAGGGTACACAGTTTCTCAATAAAACGAGAATAAGAATACCAGTAGAGCTGTCAGGGTCACCGGGTGAATCCTGCCATGTCAAGTGAGGCAAATGGATTTTCTCTGTGGTCTGCTCTGGGTTGGGAGAGCATGGTCAGTCAGGAATAATGGGGTATGGTGTGTACCCTGTTGGATCCAGAAAGTGTGGTGGAGATAATTGCGGATGCAAAGATGAAAAAAGATTTGTTATAATTGCAGAGATTTGATTTATGGCCTCCTGGGAACGGAATGTATTTGTATCCCCATGGGCCTTCTGAGGTTGAGTTTTTTGTTGTGAAACTTTAGAAGGTAATTGTCAGCGGTGTATGCCTGCAAGAAGGATGTCTGAAGGATGTTGAGGGGTCCAACAGACCTGGCTCCTGTTGGGGAGGTATGGTTCTTGGAGTTAGTTCTTCTTGTAAATGTGCTGATTTGTGAGGGGAACAAGAGGAAAGTCCCACATTGTGAAGAGGCTGAACTAATCAAAAGTGGTTTTTGAGGGGAAACCCACGGAGGATGTGATAATATATCCAAGATGGGGTCTTTTTTTAATTTATTTTTTAATTTTTTAATTTTTTTTACTATACCGGCTTTCATGACATGGATCACATCAAACCGGTTTACATTTAACAAAGTGTGCAAGATAAGAGATAACTCAAACAACTGTAACAAGAGCATTGTAAGGAGAGTGACAGTTACAATACAACAGGGAAATAAATAACTGGGACTTGGAGGTGAGAAGAGGGGGATTTAACTTACAGCAACTTATTTACAAGGTTACAAGATTGAGTCTGAATAAATGAGATTTGTATAGTAAATGATAGTGTTAATAATGTGAAGGTGATGGCAGCGAATGACAAAGTTTGTTATTTAAAACCATTTTTTATATTGTGGTTGAGATGTCGGGTGTAGATCTCAGTCGGAGCTTGGATAGTGTGGTTAAGATGTCTGGTGTAGGTTTCAGTCAGGGATTGGAAAGGCTTTTTTAAAAAGCCAAGTTTTCAGCCTTTTTCTAAATGTTGGAAGGCAGAGCCCTTTTGTAAGATGAGCCCTTGTTTTATGTTTGGACAATGCATGTGTCGTTTATTGTTTCTGCATCAGAGAATTTGAATGATGGTGCAAGTACGTCAGAGCAAAGTGCTTTTTGCTTTGTTTATGCGTCGTTGCATCATGATGATGGTAGTGCATTGTTGCATCATGTTTGTTTGGATGCAACGCATTTTGCGCCGGATGGCATTGATGCGTCATGTTTATTTTTTGACGCAATATCTGGTTTAGTTGGTTGAACTGGCTGTTGCGTTGTGCATCTTGCGGCACATACGGCACACTTGAGTCAGGATCACGCTCCTCCCGGTTCGATTTTACTTTTTTTGCATCTGATGTGGATCGATGCTTCTTTTGTCTCGGTTCAGCTGAAGAGGACCATCTGGGTAAATCGTGAGACTTCATTCTGGACCCTGGGGACGATTGAATAGAACGTCCCGGGAGTGGGGGGGGGGGGGGGGGGGGGTATATGAGCCCGAGGCAGGAGAGTGGTCCTGTCGAAGGCTAGCTATTTTAGCGGCCCTCTGACTTTGGGCTCTTGGGGACACACATCCACAATCCCGACATGACATTTGGTCATGGTTGGGGCCCAAACAAATATAAAGCAAAATTGCTTACCTTGTAATAGGTGTTATCCCAGGACAGCAGGATGTAGTCCTCACATATGGGTGACGTCACTGACGGAGCCCTAGTGCAGGAAAACTTTCTGTCAAAGTTTCTAGAAACTTTTGACTGGCCCTGTGAGGCCACTGAGCATGCCCAGAATGCCATGATATTCTCTGCCACAGGGGTCTCTCTCCAGTCTCATATGTAGCAATAAGCGTTAGCAAAAATAAAATAATAAAATATAACATACCCAACTCCGCGGGGTGGCGGGTGGGTTTCATGAGGACTACATCCTGCTGTCCTGGGATAACACCTATTACAAGGTAAGCAATTTTGCTTTATCCCAGGACAAGCAGGATGCTAGTCCTCACATATGGGTGAATAGCAAGCTAGATGCTGAGTCATCTTGAAGTGAAGCAACAGTGAAGTACTGCTGGTGAAAATGAGGCAGCCGAAGATCACAGCAGATTGGATGTAGAAGGAGTTGGGATTAAACTGGAAACAAGTTCTGTAAGACAGATTGTCCATAGGCTGAATCTTGTCGTCCCTGTTTGTCCAAACAGTAATGAGCTGCAAAGGTGTGAAGAGAACTCCATGTTGCTGCTTTACATATGTCAAGAATTGGCACTGAACGATAGTGTGCTACTGAGGTTGACATTGCTCTTACTGAATGTGCCTTTACTCGCCCTTGGAGAGGAAGGCCTGCTTTTTCATAGCAAAACTGTATGCAATCTGCTAACCAGTTGGATAGAGTATGTTTACCCACTGCTTTACCTGGTTTGTTTGGATCATAAGAAACGAACAGTTGAGTGGATTTCTTATGGACTGCAGTGTGGTCTAATTAAAAAGCCAGAGCACGCTTACAGTCCAAGGTATGTAAGGCTCGTTCCCCTTGGTGAGAATGAGGTCTTGGAAAGAATGTGGGTAAAACTATGGATTGATTCAAGTGGAATTCCGTAACGACTTTGGGAAGGAATTTTGGATGTGTACGGAGGACCACTCTGCCATGTAGGAATTTTGTATAGGGTGAGTACGTGACAAGTGCTTGTAACTCACTAACCCTTCTAGATGATGTAATGGCTATGAGGAAGATAGTCTTCCATGTGAGAAATTTAAGATCACAGGAATTCATGGGTTCGAATGGAGAACACATGAGCCTTGTTAAGACCAGATTCAGGTCCCATTCTCTAACTGGTGGTTGAATTGGTGGTTTAAGTTGAGTTAAACCTCTCATAAACCTGCTGACAAGGGGTTGTATGGATATTGATGCATCTCCCATCTTGTTATGGTAAGCTGAGATTGCACTTAAATGGACTCTTACCGATGAAGTCTGTAGACCAAAGTCTGAAAGATGGTATAAGTAGAGAAGTTGTGGAGCAGGTGAAAGGATCAATACTCTTGCTTGCACCACAAAGTAAACCTTTTCCATTTCGAAGAATAGCTTTTTCGTGTTGAAGGTTTTCGTGAAGCTATAAGCACTTGAGATACATTAGTTGAAAGACTGAGTGGTTGTAAAATCAAGTTTTCAACATCCATGCTGTCAGGGATAGGGATTGAAGGTTGGGATGGCGCAACCGACCCTGATCCTGAGTTATGAGAGTGGGAGCTACTCCCAGGCGAACGGGATCCCTGACTGAGAGGTCTAGAAGTGTGGGAAACCATACTTGTCGAGGCCAATATGGGGCTATGAGAATCACAGTCCCCCTGTCCTGTTGTAGCTTCACTGGAGTTTGTTATGAGTGGTATCGGAGGATATGCATATAGAAGGCCTGAGTTCCAAGGACGAGCAAAGGTGTCCTTGGCTGGCTGGTTCTTTTGTTTGTGTAGAGAGCAGAATTTGTCTACTTTGTGATTCAGATGTGACACAAAGAGATCTATTGTTGGTTGTCCCTAACGTTGAAACATCCTGGTCACTACTGAGGGATCCAGGGACCATTCATGTGGTTGGAACTGACGACTGAGTCAATCCGCCACTACATTGTGAATGCCTGCCAGATAAGTGGCTCGAAGGACCATGGAATGGTTCAGGGCCCAGCCCCAAATCTGTGCAGCTTCTTGACAAAGGAGATACGAGCCCGTACCTCCCTGTTTGTTGATGTACCACATGGTTACTGTGTTGTCCGTTTGGATAAGAACAGTCTTGTGGGAAAGGCAGTCTTTGAACGCATGAAGCGTATAACGTATAGCTCGAAGTTCCAGGAAATTGATTTGAAATGTTGCTTTGAGTTGTGTCCAAGTACTCTGGGTTTGGAGATTGTCTATGTGAGCTCCCCAACCCAAGGTGGATGCATCTGTAGTTAAAGTTATCTGTGGGACTGGTTGTTGGAAGGGTAGACCCTTGCGCAAGTTGTCCTTGTTCACCCACCAAAGTAGAGAACATTGTAGCTGATGGGTTACTTGAATTGGAGAATACAGTGGTTGAATGGCTTGGATCCATTGTGATCTTAAAGTCCATTGAGTTACCCTCATGGCGAGCCGTGCCATAGGAGTGACATGAACTGTGGAGGCCATGTGGCCTAGTAAGGTTAGAAACTGATGAGCCGTTGCTTGTTTCTGTGAATGGATCGAGTTTGCCAATAGGGAAAGTGTAGCTGCTCGATCCTGTGGTAGAAAGGCCTTTGAAAGGATGGTGTTCAATTCTGCTCCTATGAATTGAAGAAGATGAGATGGAATGAGATGGGACTTTTGATAATTGATAAGAAAGCCCATGGAGTGAAGTAGAGTAATTGTTAGACTGAGAGAAGCAAGAGCTCCTTGTTGCGAGTAACTTCTGATGAGCCAGTCGTCTAGATATGGGAAGACATGGACACTTTCTTTGTGTAAGTGTGCTGCTATTACTGCCAGACATTTGGTGAACTCTGGGAGCAGAGGCAAGTCCGAATGGCAGTACTCTGTACTGGAAATGATGATGACCTACCATGAAACGCAGTTACTTGCGATGAGGAGGGAATATTGGAATGTGAGCATAAGCGTCTTGAAGATCTAGAGAACAAAGCCAATCTCCTGTTTGAAGAAGTGGAAGTATGGTACCTAAAGAAACCATCCTGAACTTTTCTTTTTTCAGAAATTTGTTGAGATTTCTGAGGTCTAGGATGGGACGTAGGCCTCCGGTTTTCTTTGGAATGAGGAAATAACGGGAGTAGAATCCTCTGCCCTGCTGAGTCCGGGGTACCGGCTCTACAGCCCTGGCTTTCAGAAGGGTGGATAATTCTACTTGCAATTGAATTATGTGATTGTCGCTGAGAGAAAAAGGTCTCTGAGGAGAATCTGTTGGAATTGAGAGGAAATTGAGTTTGTAACCTCGAGAGACTATGGACAGTACCCATTGGTCTGTTGTTATGTTTGTCCAATGGTCGTAAAAGTAGGATATCCAGCCTCCTACTGGTAGATCTGCTCGAGGGTTGAGGAGATGGATTTGTTCTCTGGTTGTGGCCTCAAAACCCCACAGTTGGCCCAGTCTGAGGCGGGGCTGAGGTCGAGCAGTTCTTGTCTGCCTGGACTGAGAACGTTGTTGCGGCCTAGTAGACCTGCCCTTCGATGCTGGAGGGTAATAGCGTCTCTGTCGGTAGAATGGACGTCTGGGTTCATGGCGTATAGGACGGCGAGATGGCTGTGCAGCAGGTTCTTGTGGAACTAGGGATAGTTGTCGCAGGGTTTCTGAGTGCTCTTTCAGTTGTGCCACAGCGTCTTGGATCTTTGAACCAAATAGGTTGTCTCCAGCACATGGCAAATCGATCAGTTTATCTTGGACTTCAGGTCTAAGATCAGAGGCCTTAAGCCATGCCCAACGCCTAGCAGCAATCCCCGAAGCTGCTGTCCTGGAAGCTGTTTCGAAGCTATCGTAAGCAGCTCTAACCTCATGTTTCTCAGCTTCAAGTCCTTTATGGATGATGGTCTGGGCTGCTTCCTGGTATTGCTGTGGTAAAGATGTAGTGAAGTCCTGCATCTGTTTCCAGAGATTCCTCTGATACTGAGTCATGTAGAGTTGGTAGGAGGAAATTCTGGTATTTAGGATACCTCCTTGATATATTTTCCTACCCAGGGAGTCTAAAAATCTATGATCTTTCCCTTGGGGGGGGGGGGGGGGGTGTCGAAGAATGTGGACGTATTCTCTTTGACTTCTTTTGAGCAGATTCCACCACTACTGAGTGATGAGGGAGCTGTGATTTTTGATATCCAGGAACAGATTGTGCCAGATACGTAGTGTCCATTCGTTTATTTACAGCAGGTACAGAACATGGGTGCTCCCAGAGTCGATGTTGTAGATCTAGGAGGACCTCAAGAATAGGTATGGCCAATACCTGCTTTGGAGGGTCAACAAACTGGAGTACCTCCAATGTCTGTTGTCTGGTGTCCTCTTCCGCAACCAGTTTGAAGGGTATGGTATCTGCCATATCCTGAATGAAGCTGGTAAAGAATAAATCCTCTGGTGGAGACTTTTTCCTTTGATCTGGTGGTGAGGGCTCAGACATAAAATCTTCAGATGATGTATCTGTGTGGGTATCATCCCAGGTGTCATTTGGATCACCCCGATATGGAGATAGTGGGGAGGATCTTGGTGGATGATGGAGCCCTGAAGGTCCTGGTAGCGGATCATCAGAGGGTATGTCTGCAGAAGTGTCCTCTGATGGTTTTTGAGGAAGGGCATCGACCACTTTTTCTAATCTGTTCATAAGAAGTTGAAAAAGTGCCATTTCTGGTCGTTCCGGGTCCCCGGTTGATGTCGGCATCAACGGCATAGGGGTTGGCATCGGTGACGACATCGATGGTTGCTCCAGCGGAGGTTTCAAAAATTTTGATGGTATTGGCGTCGATGGAACCGTCTGTATCAGCATGAAGATCGGTGTGATCTTCATGCTGATACAGCATCGGTGCGGATACCAGCATCGGTGCGGAAGGCGCCGGAGAAAGCTGTAGTTCTTTAAGTGCCTGAAGGACTGCTTGCCTGATAAAATCAGACAATTCCGGCATTACAACTGGTGAGGGAAGAGCAGTTGTACGCGGTGGCAGAGGCTGCGCTGGCATATCATCCACAGAGCCCTGTAGAGCTACAGCAATGGGCATCTCTTGTTGAACAGGCCCAGGAGTTGAAGGAACGGGTGTTTCCTGGGTCCGTGGCCGCTTTGCGATCGATTCTCCTGGGGAGAGAGGTGATTCCGATGCTGATGGATGTCAGTGTTGATGTCGATGCTTTGAGCGGTGTTCGCCGACTGATTTTACCGATGCTATTGACGACGTCGGCGACGGATGGTCCCCCGATCCTTCCTGATGGCACTTTTTGAAAAGTACACGCTTGGAGACCCCCGCCGGAGATGATTTCATCGAAGTCGAGGGAGATGGTAGAAGTTGCAGATGGAACAGATGCTCCATCTTCTCCTGGCGGGCCTTCCTCCCTTTCACCGTCATCTCTGCACACTTCGGACAGGAATTGACGTCGTGTTTCTCACCGAGACACATCACACACTCGAGGTGTGGGTCTGTAATTGACATTGTACGGTTACAAACGGGACATTTTTTAAATCCCGTAGCTATTTTGTATCGACAGCCATCGATGACAAAAAAGAAATCCTGAGAGAAAAAAACAGTTTTACTCGGAGAGTAAAACGAGACACAGATTTTACTCACCAGCCGGTGGAAAACCGAGAGAGATCCCGTGTGGGAGAATTTCTGAGAAAAATATATGACTTTTAGTCACACAAATTTGTGAGGGAACTCACAAAGGCTCCTAATCCGCGATGCCTACAGCAGCGCGGAAAAACAAAGACTGGAGAGCGACCCCTGTGGCAGAGAATATCATGGCATGCTGGGCATGCTCAGTGGCCTCTCAGGGCCAGTCAAAAGTTTCAAGAAACTTTGACTGAAAGTTTTCCCGCACTAGGGCTCCGTCAGTGACATCACCCATATGTGAGGACTAGCATCCTGCTTGTCCTGGGATAACAATAATTATGATTGTCAGTGATGGACATTATGTGTCTGCATTGACAATAGTTAAAGCCAGGTTTTTTCACAGCCATTAGAGCACTGAAAAGTGCTGTTTTTCAACAGTGAGTCAATGGAGAAAATTTCTGAGGAGAGAAGAAAAAAGCATCCATGCCTGAGAACGGAAGAAAAATAACTGAAGCGGAGGAGTCGCAAGCTGTGCAGGGGAAGTACCACACATGCGCAGTGCAAAAGACTTTGATTCTTGAAGAAAATGTCCAAACAAGTATGCCATCCGATGATGTCACCCAAATAGCAGGGCTAATTCAGCCTGCTTATCGATGGAAAACATTATAATTCCTTTGCATGCTCCATGGTGCAACCACACCTTGAGAAGGTGTGCAGTTATGGTCACCACATCTCAAAAAAGATATAGCAGAATTAGAAAGGATACAAAGAAGGACAACCAAAATGATAAAGGGGATGGAATGATTACCCTATGAGAAAAGGCTAAAAGAGTTAGGACTCTTCAGATTGGAGAAGAGATGGCTGAGGGGAGATATAATAGAGGTCTATAAAATGAGTGGAGTGGAAAGCAGAGTTGCTTACCTATAACAGGTGTTCTCCCAGGACAGCAGGATGTAGTCCTCACATGAGGGTGACGTCATCAGACGGAGCCCTGTCATGGAACACTTTTATCAAGGTTTCTAGAACTTCGACTGGCACACTGAGCATGCCCAGCAAGCCATAATTCCTGTAGCCACAGGGGTCTTCCTTCAGTCTCGTTTGTAGCAAAAGGTGCGAGTGGGTGGGTTTCATGAGGACTACATCCTGCTGCTTTCTCCCAGGACAAGCAGGATGGTAGTCCTCACATGTGGGTGATTAGCAAGCTACAGGCTGACTCATATTTAATGTGGACCAACAGCATACAACTTGTGCAACAGGCACAACAACTGGTGTACTGTTGGGAAAAATGAGGCAGCCTGAAAATCACAGCAGATGGAAGTGGAAGGAGTTGGGATTATACTGGAAATAAGTTCTTCATGACTGATTGGCCAAAGGCAGAGTCTTGACATCCTTCCTTTTCTAGGCAATAAAGTGCTGCAAATGTGTGAGGAGAACTCCATGTTGCAGCTTTACAGATCTCAGCAATTGGTACTGAACGATATTGTGCTACTGACGTTGCCATGGCTCTTACTGAGTGTGCCTTCACTAGTCCCTGAAGAGGAAGGCCTGCTTTCTCATAGCAGAATTCAATAAAGTCTGCTAGCCAGTTGGAGAGAGTTTGTTTACCCACTGCAACTCCCGGTTTGCTTTTATCGAAAGAAACAAAGAGTTGGGGGGATTTCCTGTGGACTGCAGTGCGGTCTAAGTAAAATGCAAGTGCACGGTTACAGTCCAAGGTGTGTAAGCCTCTCTCGCCCTGGTGAGAGTGAGGCCTTGGGAAAAAGGTTGGTAAGACTATAGACTGATTCAGGTGAAAGTCGGTTACCACCTTGGGAAGGAATTTAGGGTGAGTACGGAGGACCACTCAGTCATGAAGGAACCTTGTATAGGGTGAGTATGTGACAAGTGCTTGTAACTCACTGACCCTTCGAGCAGATGTAATGGCTACTAGGAAAAGAACTTTCCATGTAAGAAATTTAACATCGCAGGAGTGCAAAGGCTCAAATGGGGAACGCATGAGTCTTGCAAGTACTACGTTTAGGTCCCATTCAGTAACTGGTGGTCATAGAGGGGGCTTAAGTTGCAGTCCATAAATCGACTCACAAGAGTTTGCACTGTTATTGGGGCATCCCCTACTCCCTTGGTGCTGAGATTGCACTGAGGTGTACCCGTACTGAGGAAGTCTGGAGACCAGAGTCTGAAAGGTGCCAGAGATAGTTTAATAGAGGTGGAGTGGGGCAGGAAAAAGGGGTCGATACCTTTTTGCATGCACCACCTGGTAAATTTATTCCACTTAGAATGATAGGATTTTTGTATGGAAGGTTTTCGTGAAGCTATAAGCACTTGATAGACCTCAGTTGAAAGATTGAGCGGTTGTAGGATCAGGCTTTCAACATCCAGGCTATGAGGGATAGGGTCTGAAGGTTCGGGTGGCGTAACATGCTGTGGTCTTGAGTTATGAGATTGAGTGCTGTGCCCAGGCGAACTGGTTCTCAGATGGAGAGGTCGAGAAGCATGGGAAACCACACTTGTCGAGGCCAGTATGGGGCTATGAGTATCACTGATCCCCTGTCCTGTTGTAATTTCACGGGAGTTGCTATTAGTGGTATTGGAGGATACACATATAGTAGACCTGTGTTCCAGGGGCGAGCGAAGGTGTCCATGGCTAATGTGTTTTGTTGCCTGTGCAGGGAGTAGAATCTGTCCACTTTGTCGATGGTTGGTTGACCCCAGCGTTGGAAGATTTTGCTCGCTACATGGGATCCAGAGACCACTCATGGGGATGAAAACATCGACTGAGGCGATCTGCAACTACGTTCTGTATGCCTGCCAGATAAGTGGCCCAGAGATGCATGGAGAGTGCAAGGGCCCAGACCCAGATCTGCGCAGCTTCTTGGCAGAGCAGATAAGAACCTGTTCCTCCTTGTTTGTTCAAGTACCACATTGCAACTGTGTTGTCTGTCTGTATGAGAACAGTCTTGTGTGAAAGGCAGTCCTTGAATGCATATAGAGCATAACATATGGCTCGAAGCTCTAGGAAGTTGATTTAAAACTTTGCTTCGAGTTGTGTCCAAGTACCCTGAGTTTGAAGGTTGTTCACATGAGCTTCCCAACCCAAGTTGGATGCGTCCGTGGTTAAGGTCACTTGTGGAACTGGTTGCTGGAAGTGTAGACCTGTCAGCAAGTTGGCTTTGTTTGTCCACCAGAGAAGTGACAGGTGCAGCTGGTTGGTTACATGAATCCGGGATGAAAGAGGCTGAGTGGCTTGGAGCTACTGAGATTTCAACGTCTACTGAGTTATTCTCATGGCTAGCCTGGCCATAAGAGTGACATGGACCATGGAAGCCATGTGGCCCAGCAACATGAGGAATTGATGGGCTGAGGCTGTTTTGTATGTGCACAGAGATGTAGCCAACTTGGAGAGAATCTCTGCGCAGTCGTTGGGCAGGAAGGCCTTTGCGACTGTGGTGTCCAAGTCTGCTCCGATGAAGGTAAGGAGATGAGATGGGTGGGTGTATAGTTCTCATGGACAGACAAAACTACATTAAAGAAATAGACCGCCAACTGTCTGATCATAATTTTTATGAAAAGTTGGATAAAGATCCGTCATCTGGTTTGAAAAAAAGACATTGATAATTTGCTATCTACAGCAAAAGATGGAGGTTTCCTTACAAATAAAGAATTTGATTTCTTAACAGTCGAACATCCTGTCATACCCATGATTTACATACTTCCAAAAATTCATAAATCAGTCATAGATCCACCAGGTAGACCTATAATTTCTCCTTGTTGTAGTATGGGAAGCATGGTGCCAAGAGGCACCATCCTGAATTTTTTTTTTTTTTAAGAAATTTGTTGAGATTGCGGAGGTCTAGGATGGGGCGGAGACCGCCTGATTTTTTTGGAATAAGAAAATAACGCGAGTAGAACCCTCTGCCCCTCTGAGTGAGGGGGACTGTTTCCATGGCCCTGGTTGAAAGAAGGGTGGAAAGTTCTGACTCTAGAAGTAAAGTGTGGTCTTTCCAGGTCCACAGTGGATTGGGTGGAGAGTCCGAGGGTACTGTGAGGAAGTTTAGATGGTAACCCTGGGCTATGATGGAAATTACCCATTGATCTGTTGTTACGAGGCACCAGTTGTTTTGGAAGTGGCGCAATCGGTCTCCTACGGGTATTTCTGGGTTTGGGTTCATAGATGAGTGGCCACTGATCTCTGGAAATGCATCAAAATCCAGAGGCTGGATCAGCTTGCGAGGCTGGCTGTGCTCTGGGTGCTTTGGGCTGGTGTGTATGTCCCCTTTGAGGGCTCTGGCTGGTCACGCTCTAGATGCAGGAGGGTAGTATTAGCATGAGCGGTAGAATGGTCTTCTGGGGTCCCTTCTCATGCTTTTACAGGATGAGGAGGGAGCGTCTGCAGTGACTGTGGACAATTGACGAAGGGTCTCATGGTAGTCTTTCAACTGAGTCACTGCGTCTTGTATCTTAGCATTAAAGAGATTGTCTCCAGTGCAAGGGAATCAGTAAGTTTGTCTTGGACCTCAGGTCTTAAGTCAGAAGCCTTTAGCCAGGCCTATCTTCTGGCACTGATTCCTGTTGCTGACAAATGGGAAGCAGTCTTGTAGGAGTCATATGCCACTCTTACTTCATGCTTTCCTGCCTCAAGGCCCTTGTGGATAATGGCAGTCAGGCTTTCTTGTTGTGGTTGAGGCAATGAGTCTGCAAAATCTTGGACCTGTTTCCAAAGGTTTCTTTGGTACTGGGTCATATATAGCTGGTAAGCAGCTATGCGGGACACCAACATGGAGCCTTGGAAAATTTTTCGACCCAGTCCATCTAAGAACTTCTGGTCCTTACCAGGAAGAGCTGAGGAATGCGGACGTAATCACTTTGCCTTTTTATGTGCAGATTCCATCACCACTGATTGATGAGGTAGCTGTGGTTTTTGAAAGCCTGGGGCATGTTGAAAAAAAATACTTTGCATCTGTTTTCCTATTTATTGGAGGAACAGTGTCAGGATGCTTCCATAGGCGGTGTAGGAGGTCCAACAGGACTTCATGTACTGGAATGGCCATAATTTCCTGGGGGCATCAACAAATTGTAGAACCTCCAAGGTCTTATGACATGTGTCCTCCTCCGTCACTAGATTGAAAGGGATGGTCTCTGACATTTCCTTGATAAAGTTGGCAAAGGAAAGGTCCTCAGAAGGAGAATGCCATCTTTCCTCTGGAGGAGAAAGCTCTGAGAGTAAATCCTCTGATGTAGAGGTATCGGTAACTACATCCTCCCATAGGTCATAGGGAGTCTCATGTCAAGATCCAGAAGGAGGGAGAATGTCCCAACGTCCAGGATGTGTGGGCATTGATGGATGCCTCGATGGAGGGTATATTGGCATCGATGGAGGCTTAGATGGAATCGATGGCATCGAGGGGAATGGTGGACGTTTAGGTCCCGAGAGCTCCGATGGACCAGGAAGTAGTTCCAGCATCGATGGAGCTGGAGTCGGACTGGAAGTAGTGTCATCATCCTCCGAGGAGCCCGAATGGGTATCAGGAGCTGCGGAGGTCTCGATGGCCGACTCGGTGCCGATGGAACGGGCTGAGTTGGAAAAGCACTGATGAGGGTATCAAGTTGGTCCAATAGCGGTGCAAACATTGATGGTTCTGGGGTCGGTGCTGGTATAGGGGCCGGCATCGCTGGCGGTTGTAGATTCCGGAAGGCATCAAGAACTGCCTGGCATACAAGTACGTCCAGTTCCTCCCTGAAAGCTGGTGTGGATAGCGCAGTTACAGGAGGAGGCAGGCTAGGCGTTACTGGCTCTTCCACAGGAGTTTGTGGAGGCACAGTACCTGGCACAGATAATGGTGGGGAACACCTCGGGATCTTGGGTGTAGAGGAGGATGGGGGCTCCTCTGTCCAGGCCTTCTTTGAAGGTGGCTCGATGGCCATCAATGCTGCTGTGAAGTCTGTGTCTGCACCGGGAATGGAATTGCTTCGGTGTTGGTGGCGATGTTTCCCTCGATGCTCGGTCCAGTCTTTCCCCGGCACCGAAGATGATGCTACCAATGCCCTGGATGGCGTCGGTGATGGACGGTCACCAAGGCTTGTCGGAGAAAGGATGTCTACTCACCGGCGATGACTGTGCAGAAGTCAATGGAGTTAATCTTGATTTGAAGAGAGTCTCCATCTTATCCAGACGGGCACGTCTGCCTTTTGGAGTCATTTGGGCGCATTTGGGACACCGACGGACATCATGCGACTTGCCCAGGCACAGAACACACACAGTGTGAGGGTCCGTGATAGACATTGTTCGCGGACACTCTGGGCACTTTCTAAATCCAGTCGCCATGATAAAAAGGGTGCGAAATGGTCGGTGGCCTGCGGGAACCAAGTGGTGAGGTGGCAGGAACCGACTAGTGACACGGGAAAGTACTCACCGAGCATCAGAGGGACACGGAACGTGATGGGAGACCCCTGCTAGGGAACTTTTAAGAAGTAAAACTTCAAGTTTTTCCGTGAGGAAAAAAGTTGAGAGAAATCTCACAGAGCTCCTAACCCGCGAGGCAAACTGCAGTGCGGAAAAAAAGAGACAGAAGGGAGACCCCTGTGGCTACAGGGATTATGGCATGCTGGGCATGCTCAGTGTGCCAGTCAAAGTTCTAGAAACTTTGACAAAAGTGTTCCGTGACAGGGCTCCGTCTGACATCACCCTCATGTGAGGACTACCATTCTGCTTTTCCTGGGAGAACGGGTAAACGCAAATTGGTTGTTTACTCTTTCAAAAGTACAAAGACTAAGGGACATTCAATGAAGTTACTTTTGAGCAAATAGGAGAAAATATATTTTTACTCAACACTTAATTAAACTCTGGAATTCATTGTCAGAGAATGTGGTAAAAGCTGTTATATACCTAGGTTTAAAAAAAGGTTTGGACAAGTTCCTGGAAGAAAAGTCTATAAATCATTATTAAAATGGTCTTGGGGAAATCCATTGCTTATCCCTGGGATAAGCAGCATGGAAACTATTGACTTTCTGTGATCTTGCCAGATACTTGTGGCCTTGATTGGCCACTATTGGAAACAGGACACTGGACTTGATGGACCTTTGGTCTGATCTAGTATGGCAAATCTTATGTTATGTTCTAACATTTTAAACAGCATAAAGAAATACCAAAAAATGATTTTTTAAATTAATACTGTTTCTTATTTTTAAAGTATTACTATTTATTTTAAAAACTTCTATCCTGCTCTATCAACATTCCAGAAGGGTTACATAAAAAAAAAAAAAAAAAAAAAAAAATCAAAAAATTATTTAACTTACAAACAGATAAAACAGACTTCAACCACCTGCAACAGGAAAGCCCTAGAATATAAAGTAGAGTTGCTTACTTGTAACAGATATTCTCTGAGGACAGCAGGATGTTAGTCCTCAAACATAGATGACGTCATCAGATAGAGCCCGATGCGGAAAACTTATGTCAAATTTTTTAGAAACTTTGACTAGGTACAGTGAGCATGCCCAGCCTGCCCTATACCATGCGTCTATGTGGGACGATAAAATAAAAAATAGAACCCCAACTGCATGGGATGGCGGGAGAGTTTTGCTTACCTGTTACGGAGAGCACCTGTTACAGGTAAGCAATTCTGCTTTCTCCAAGGACAAGCAGGATGGTAGTCCTCACACATGGGTGAATCCCTAGCTACAGGCTGCTCCCCAACACATAAGGGGACCAACAGACACCTAACCAGATGCCAACGGGCACAACAACCACAGTGCTATTGGTAACAGAGGGGAAGACAGCCTGAACCCAAACAATGGGCCCTAGGTAGGGAGATTTGGGTTACACACCTCGAAGAGATTCCAAAGGACAGACTGGCCAAACCTACTATCTCGTTGGCCATCCCTATCCAGACAGTAGTGAGATGCTAATGTGTGGAAAAAACTCCATGTCGCAGCCCTGCACATCTCCACAGGAACTGCTCACAAGTGGGCCACCGACAATGCCATGGCTCTGACAAGAATGAGCCTTGACATGAGCCCCAAGATGCAGCCCTGCCTGGGCATAACAGAAGGAGATGTAATCTGCTAGCCAACTGGATATTGTCTGTTTGGCAACAGCAATGCCCAAACCATTCTTATCAAAAGAAACAAACAGTTGGGTGGACTGTCTGTGGGCTTCTGTCTGCTCCAGGTAGAAGGCTAAGGCTTGCTTGCAGTCCAAACTGTCCAGTGCTCGTTCGCCTTGGTGCGAATGGGGCCTGGGAAAGAGTATTGGCAGGACAATTGACTGGTTATGATGGAAATCAGACACCTCCTTAGGCAGAAACATAGGGTGTGTATGCAAGACCACACTGTCATGATAAAATTTAGTATAATGTGGATAAGTCACTAAGCCCTGGAGCTCGCTGACCCTGTGCGCTGAAGTGACCGCCATCAAAAATATGACCTTCCAGGTCAGGTACTTCAGGTCACAGATGTGCAGTGGCTCAAAAGGAGCTTTCATTAGCTGAGCTAACAACACTTTGAGGACCCAAGTCATTGAAGGAGGCCTTAGGGAAGGCTTCATTTGAAGCAGGCCCCACATGAAACGTACAACTATAGGCTGTACAGAGAAGGGCATACAATCTACACTGTGGTGGTATGCGCCAGTTACACTGAGATGAACTCTAACGGTGTTGGTTTTAAGCCAGCCTCCGATAGTTGTAGAAGATAATCAAGCAATTTTTGTTTGGGGCAAGAGAGCAGATTAGGGCCTTCTGCTCACACCACATGGAAAACCTCCTGTACTTCAGTTCATAGGACTTTCTAGTGGAAGGTTTTTTAGAAGCCACCAGGACCCGAGACACAGCCTCTGAAAGATCAAGTGGCTGCAGAATTATCCTCACAACATCCAAGCTGTGAGCGACAGGGCCTAGAGGTTGGGATGCCACAGCCTGCCTTGATCTTGCATGATGAGATCTGTGGAAGACCCCAGACTGATTGGTTTCCAGATGGACAACTCCCGCAGGAGCAGAAACTAGACTTGTCTCGGCCAATGAGGGGATATGAGGATCATAGTCCCTCTGTCCTCATGAAGCTTCAAGAGAGTCTTTGCCATTAAGGAAATCAGAGGATATGCGAACAGAAGACCCTTGCCCCAATGACGGGCAAGGGCGTCTGAGGCTGGTTTGCTGTCTGACCTGTACAGGGAGCAGAACTGAGGCACCTTCCTGTTGCAGAGGGACACGAATAGATCTACATCTGGGCTCCCCCAGAGGCAGAATATCTGATTCATTATCCCCTAGTCCAGGGACCACTTCCGGGGTCTGAAGGCTCGACTTAGCCTATCCGCTACCAGGTTCTCTGTCTTGGCCAGGTACATGGCCCTGAGCACCATCCTGTGGGATAGGGCCTAATATCAGATCTGGAACTCTTTCTGATACAGGGGGAACGATCCCGTGCCTCCCTGCTTGTTGACATATCCCAAGGCTACTTGGTTGTCAGTCTGGATCAGCACAACTTTCTTGGACAGCCAATCTTTAAAAACCCATAGAACGTACCTGATAGTCTGAAGCTCCAGAAAGTTGATTTGACAAGAACGTTCCTGAGCAGACCACAGCCCTGGGTGCCAAGCCCATCTACATGAGCTCCCCACCCTAGGGTAGATGTATCCATGGTTAGCACAATTTGAGTAGGGAGACTCCGAAAGTTAATCCCCCGTTTCAGATTGGAAAGTACCTGTCACCAGGACAAAGAGTCCTTGAGAGATGGGGTGACTCGGGTGTAATCCTGGAGGCTCTAAGTGGCCTGGTGCCACTGTGACCTCAGGGTCCACTGGGCTCTGACCATGTGTAAGCATGCTAAGGGTGTGACATGGTCGGTTGCGGCCATATAGCCCAACAGCTTCAACATGTGCCAGGCTGATACCTGCTGGCTCTGTTGAACTTCTGCTGCAATGGTCACCAAAGCGACTGCCCTCTGGTGTGGCAGAAAGGACCTGCCGTGTCTAGCAGGGCTCTGATGAAGTCCAATTGAGGTGAAGGACTCAGATAGGACTTTGGGTAGTTGAGGACAAACCCTAGTGACTCCAACACCTGTATGGTCAAGCACATGGATCTGGTGACCCTTGCCTAAGAGGGGCTTTTGACCAGCTAATCGTCAAGATATGGAAACATTTACTTCCAGTCTGCGGAGCTGTGCCAACACCATGGCTAGGCCTTTTGTGAAGACTTGTGGGGCAGACACGAGCCCGAAGGACAACATCTGGTACTGGAAGTGCTGTTTTTCCACCACAAATTCGGAGATACTTCCTGAAACTCGGGAAGATCTCAATACGGGTGTATACGTCCTTTAGGTCGAGGGAGCATAACCAGTCCCCTTTTTGCAAAAGGGGGATCAAGGTGCCCAAGGAAACCATCTTGAACTTTTCTTTTTTTAGAAACCTGTTCAAGGTCCTCAGGTCTAGGATCTTTTCTTTGGAATCAAGACCTACCTGGACTAGAATCCCCACCCTCTTTGCCCTGGTGTTATAGGCTTGACCACTCTGGCTGTTAAGAGGAAGGAAAGCTCTGTTTGTAGCACCTCCTGATGCGCTGCTAGCCTCCAATATGAGCACGAAGGGCAATTTGGTGGGACACCTAAGAGATTTAATTGGTACTCCTGGCAGACAATGGACAAACCCCACTGGTCCAAGGTTATACTGGACCACTGGTTCATGAAGAACCACAGCCTGACCCTAACTGGAGGGTCCATCATCCTGGGTTTGGGCAACCGGCTTATGCTTCCTACGGCCCAGTCAAAACCCCATCCCCAGAGTTGACTGAGGAGCTGGCTAGGGCTTGGGAGCTCTCTGCTGTCTGGGATGGCCATGGGAGTTCTGATGGTGTTGACGGGATTGAGGAGGTGGAGGACAGTATTTCCTTTGGCGAAAGAAAGGCTTCATTGGCTCTGGCCTTGATGACCTTCTGGAGGAGGAGGCCGGGTTCAGAGTACTGGTGGAGAGCTGTTGGAGGGTCTCATGGTGTTCCCGGAGTTGGGCCACAGTATCCCTCACCCTATCTCCGAAGAGATTCTCTCCAGTGCATGGCACATCAGCAAGTCATTCCTGTAGTTCTGGTCAGAGAACTGAGGCCCGCAGCCATTCCATTCTGTGGGTGCCCATTCTTGCTGCAGAAACCCTTGATGCCATCTCAAAAACATCATAGGTTGCACGGACCTTGTGTTTTTCTCACTTCAGACCCTTGTGCACCAGCGAGATGAGGGTGTCTTGCTGCTGTTGAGGTAGCTGCTCAGACACCTCATGCAACTGCTTTCAGATGTCCCGCAAGTATTGGTTCATGTTGAGCTTCTAGGCAGCAATGTGGGCAATAAGCATGGCACCTTGGAACACTTTCATCTCAAGAGTATCCATCGCTCTGTGGTCCTTCCCCAGGGGCACTGAGGAGTGGGTCTGAGAGTGCTTGGCCTTCTTGAGGGCAGATTTGACCACCACAGACGGGTGAGGCAGCTGATGCTTATCGTATCCGGAAGCCTTCTGGATGAGGTAGACCTCGTCTGCCTTCTTATTCACAGGAGGCACTGTGAGGTGGGTGTTCCCAAATCCTCAGCAGCAACTCCTTAATGATCTCGTGCACCTGGACTGCCACAATCTCCTTAGGCTGCTCCACAAATTAAATAATCTCAAGCATTTTGTGCCTGGCATCTTCAGTCAAAAGCTGGAATGAGATGGCCTTTGCCATTCCCTGTATAAAATCTGTGAAGGATAAATCCTCAGGCGGAGACTTACTTTGCTCATCTGGAGGAGAAGAGACTGATGGGAGACCATTCGAATCCTTGGAGAACTCCATCTGATCATTCCCCCAGGGGTCATAGGGATCCTCATTCTCACTGTATGCCACAGGGGATGGGACCCTAGGTGCTAAGCCTACGTCCAGAGGTGCAGGCACTGATGGAACTGGACGGGGATTACTGGCCTTGGTGTCTCTGCCGTCCTCGGTGGAGCTTCCTCCTCTGAAGAACCGGCGACGACCACCATATGAGTATGGGGAGGCCTTGGTGCCCCACTGGGCACCTAGTTCAGATGGGTCAGTAACGCCCTGATGAGCACATTCAGCTTTTCCAAAAGCGGTACGAGGACCAGCGGCACTGGCTCTGGTGCCGTCGGTGCCACAGGACCGAAGCCTCGCAACCTCCGCTCCACCACCAGCTGGACTCTATGCTCTATTTATTTATTTAGATTTTTTATATTCCGCTTTTCACACTTTTTTCAGCGCTTCAAAGTGGATTATATTCAGGTACTCTAGGTATTTCCCTATCCCCAGAGGGCTTACAATCTAAGTTTGTACCTGAGGCAATGGAGGGTAAAGTGACTTGCCCAAGGTCACAAGGAGTGACAGCAGGACTCAAAGCCTGGTCTCCTGGCTCGTAGCCCACTGTTCTAACCACTAGGCTACTCCTCCATTCCTAGCTCTAGCTCCTCCTCAAATGTTGCCGATGCCAATATAATACCGACTGGGAGGAAGGAGGAGTGGCCAGATCCTTCCTTGGACCAGCGAGGGGATCAGCGACTTGCATCAGGAATGGTGGAGACATTCGCGGACCCCGGGCATCGATGGAGGATGGGCATTCCTTACCACAGGGTCTCTTCAGGGGCATCGAGGCAAAAGCCATTGCTTCCCCGTGCCCAGTACCATGCATCAACGGGGCCCAGTACCTATGTTTCTTGGTCTTCCCATGTTGCTCGGCATAGTCCTTCCCGAGTGCCGAGGTCGAGAATGATGAACCCGGCGTCCTCAGCCTGGAGGAGACTGACAATGGTCAGTCTCTGGCGCCCTATACACCAGTGACCTTGACAGAAAAGACCATCTATTGGTGCAGCTCCAAGGTCCCTTGATGCCAATGCCATCGTTGCCAATGCCGATGGCTTGGACCTCTTCGACCCAAAGAGGTTATCCATCTTGTCGAGCCAAAGTCAACATCCCTTCGGGGTCATCTGGGCTCATAAGCAACAACCCCGGACATCATGTAATGCCCCCACGCAGAGGATGCAAACATCATGAGGATCGATGATCGACATGGCCCTCGGGCACTGGGGGCATTGGCGGAAACCGGTCATGGCCATTTTGGGATGAAACAAAAGGGAAAAAGCATGGCATGATGGCAGTGGATATTGAAGGCCATCGGGGGGAACCAACTGTGAAATGAAACTTACCCGAATGCCAAAAACCCTATGGAGAGGCAACATAGAAGGAGCCGGCGATGGACCAATTGTGAAAAAACCGCAAAAATATAAAGTTTTCCACAAAGCAAAAGCCAAGATTTTAGAGCTCAATCAAACCACAAGGCTCACTGCTCCACAAAACAAAAAAGAGACTGAAGACATGTTATAGGGCATGCTAGGCTTGCTCAGTGTGCCTAGACAAGTTTCCCCACATCGGTCTCCATCTGAAGATGTCACCGATGTGTGAGGACTATCATCCTGTTTGTCCTTGGAGAACACCAAGATCTTCCAATCTGCCAGCAACCAATTTGGAGAGCAGTCAAAACTCCAAATCACCCAGTATGTACCTTCTACAGATATCAACCCAAGTTGACACAAATCAAAATAGAATGTTATAACACTACTGAAGACTTATGCTGTGCTGGACAATGATGATGAGTAATCAGGTACGATAAGTCCCTGCCCAAATGAACTTACAATTTAAGTGGGTACCTGAGACAATGGCAGATAAAGGTAACAAGGAATGTCATTGGGAAAAGTGAGATTTGAACCATGGCTTCCCTGGTTATCAGCCCATTGCTTTACTCACTAGGCCACTCTTCCTTCTTCCTGATACAATTTCCAAAATTGCAATCTCTTATTGTAGACAATGTAGTTGCCTACCTTTAACGCAATGTATGTCAGTGGTTCCCAAACCTGGCCTGGGGATCCCCCAGCCAGTTAGGTTTTCAGAATATCCGCTATTAGGGATGTGAATCATTTTTTGACGATTTAAAATATCGTCCGATATATTTTAAATCGTCAAAAATCGTTAGAGCCGCGATACAATAACAATTCCCCCGATTTATCGTCAAAAAATCGTAAATCGGGGGAGGGGAAGGGGGAGGGCGGGAAAACCGGCACACTAAAACAACCCTAAAACCCACCCCGACCCTTTAAAATAAATCCCCCACCCTCCCGAACCCCCCCCAAAATGCCTTAAATTACCTGGGGTCCAGAGGAAGGGTCCCGGTGTGATCTTTTACTCTCGGACCTCCGGTGCTTGTAGAAATGGCGCCAGCGCTACCTTTGGTTTTTCCGTATGGAAAAACGATTCGCGGCAGGAGATCGCTCCCGGACCCCCGCTGGACCCCCAGGGACTTTTGGCCAGCTTGGGGGGGCCTCCTGACCCCCACAAGACTTGCCAAAAGTCCAGCGGGGGTCCGGAACGACCTCCTGCAGTCGCATTGTGTTGTCTACGGCCGGCACCATTTTGCGCAAAATGGCGGCGCAAAATGGTGCCGGCCGTAGACAACACGATTCGACTGCAGGAGGTCGTTCCAGACCCCCGCTGGACTTTTGGCAAGTCTTGTGGGGGTCAGGAGGCCCCCAAGCTGGCCAAAAGTCCCTGGGGGTCCAGCGGGGGTCCGGGAGCGATCTCCTGCCGTGAATCGTTTTTCCGTATGGAAAAACGATTCGCATGCAGGAAGTCGTACCCGGACCCCGCTGGACTTTTGGCAAGTCTTGTGGGGGTCAGGAGGCCCCCCCAAGCTGGCCAAAAGTTCCTGGGGGTCCAGCGGGGGTCCGGGAGCGATCTCCTACGCTCCTGACCTCGGGGAACAAAAAACAAAATGGCGCCGGTGCTACCTTTGACCTGTCAAATGACAAGGCAAAGGTAGCGCCGGCGCCATTTCTACAAGCACCGGAGGTCCGAGAGTAAAAGATCACACCGGGACCCTTCCTCTGGACCCCAGGTAATTTAAGTCATTTTGGGGGGGTTCGGGAGGGTGGGGGATTTATTTTAAAGGGTCGGGGTGGGTTTTAGGGTTGTTTTAGTGTGCCGGTTTTCCCGCCCTCCCCCCCACTGGACCCCAGGTAATTTAATGCATTGGGGGGGGGGGGGTTCGGGAGGGTAGGGGATTTATTTTAAAGGGTCGGGGTGGGTTTTAGGGATGTTTTAGTGTGCCGGTTTTCGATTTACACGATTTTCACGATATTTAAAAAACCCAAACGGCGACGATCCGATTCCCTCCCCCTCCCAGCCGAAATCGATCGTTAAGACGATCGATCACACGATTCACATCTCTATCCGCTATGAATACACATGAGGCAGATTTGCATGCTTCCAGGGCCTTCTAATTTTACTTACTATCCATATACAAAATTTTTGTTTAAAACTGTGTTTAGGTCTTATCAAAATAATTAGGTTATGGGTATTGCTATTAAGTATTACTATTTCTTTATTTTATTTATTAGAACCCACCTGTATTTGTATTTTCTCCCAATTGGCTTCACTGATTTCTGGAACATTTTTTTTGTCCAACTGTTGAAGTATGTTTCTACTGGCAGCTAAGCAGTCATCAATTTCAGAAAAGAATTCATCGATGTTGGTATCATAAGATCTCAATAATCTATTGTTGATTTCTTCAAACTAAAATTTAAAAAATAAATCATTCAAATATCATTGAACTGAGATAATTGAATAAAAGGAAATGTAGTTTACGATGCATAAATCAATAAGGTCTGGAGTTCACCAATTCATAAGATATTAACTCTGCAAGCTAAAGCCAGGTCCTTGAGGTAACGAATTTCAAAGAGTGCTTTCATCAGCTGGCTCAGATCAAGGCTGATGTCCCATGAACTCTGGAAGTAAGCTCCACATAAAAGGGGCAATTTTCAAACTGGGAACCAGGACCAGAATCTACATTGGTGAGACCTTTTGGTGAAAACTGGTTTCCACCTTCTAGTGCTGTTTCCATCATTAGCTGAAGCTGCAGGGTCTTGATCTTAAGCCTCCCTACCCTGTGATGTCACCAGAGCCTGCCTTACAATCAATACAAGCCTGAGGTGGTAGACTGCCTCCAAAGTAGGGGAGAGGTTTCCGCCTTTGGGAGCCATTTAGGACTTTCGGGTGCTATTGGTGGTGTTTGTTTTTGGTAGTTTCATTAGTCTTGCAGAAATTTAGAGCAAATAGTCTCTGTGAGAGAGTGGGGTTGGTAAGGGTGGGCTCTCTTTACTGGTGAATGGGTAATTCTTAATTTTGAAATTGTGTATTTTGTAATGATGTAGTAATTTTATGCTTATATATTTTGTATTGGTATACATTGTTTTTGATGACATTTAATTTATGTTTTAAACTACTCTGACTCCTGGAAGAGTGATATAGAAAACAGAAACTATTCATACTAGGTCAAAAATCATGCATATATTTTTTTCCCCACACCAATTCTCAAAGCAAAGGTACGTGTGCGCTTTCACTTTGAAACTTTCTGCAGGTGTGACTTGAACCTGCTTTTTCAGCAGGTACAATTTTGCTGGAAAAGGATGCTTGAAGATTAGAAATGTAATCTATGCACATACTTTTCCTCCAAACTAAACACCCACCACCCTAGAATGCTTTTTCTCAATATGGCTAAAATAATACACAAGCTTTTGGTCACATTACGGAAGGGCAATTTTCAGACAGCTGATTTACACAATTAAAATGTTTTTTACCCATGTAAATCACTTTGAACATTGAACGCAAAGTGAGAAATTAAAGATAAACAGGAATCTGGCTTCCACCAATAAAGTGGAGATATGTTCTAATTGTACTAAACTGAACCTTGTCTTCAATTGATTTTCAAACCAGATTCAGATGTAAAAAGTACTCAAGCAATTTTTGTGTAACAAGGGAAAGTGAGCATCCTGACCAGCACCTCCTAGTCCCAGAACCCTTCACTGGGTACAAAAATAGAGGAAACAATGGTCACTGAGGTTTATTATACAAACGGGTTCATTTTCAAAGCCCGGTGTGCACAAATACTGGGAGATATGCATGAGGCCACGCTGAGCACATTATCAACGGCCCAGCCACACGCATATCTCTTGGTATGCATGGAAGTGCTGGGCCTTTAAAAAGGGTTGGGCTGGGGAGGGTCAGGGGCTAGCCGGGACAGCGCCATTAGGTCCTGTCCTGGGGAAGCATGTGCCGGCAGTCGGCCAGGGTGCGGAACTTGTTATTTTAGTATTTCCATCTTAGACTCACAGGTAGGATAGATCTAGTTGGCATTGTTAGGGGGTGGTTCTTATTACTAAGCACCCATGATTGACCAGAGGGATACTCTACTTGCCAACAAGTTCATGATCATGAATCCATTATCACCTGCTTTTGAGATGTCAGTTATTTATGCCTTGTCTACTTGATGGTTTCAACTGTTTGTCCAGGTTCTTTCTTGTGACCATTACTCACATCCCTTCTGATTGTTCACCAAAGTCTCTTCTGACCACAGACACCTTGCAGCTACCCTTGCTGATCCAAAAAGAAAAATTATTCCTCCCCTTCTTTGCCTATAAATTGATTTGCAGAATGATATATCTGAAAGGAAGTATGTCTGCAGTAATAAAGATATGGAATCTTAAGATGAGCCTATAAGGAAAATATGTTCTTATTTTCATAAGAGGGTCAGTCTTGCATTTAAAGAAAATATGTTAAAATAAAAATATGTTCTGTGTATCTACAAAACTGTATTAACTACTTACTATATCCCAAGCCACCTCTACTCAAAACTGTATGAACTGAAGGACCTGAACTACTTCCTCAGTGGACCAGAACCAATTCCTTAAACATTTTCTGAAAATCCAACCTATGAGGGCTAGAGATAGTTGGTGCTGGTAACCGTATAGAGATCTGCGCCAGCGTTGACATTAATATGCCCAGCACTCATGGAGAAGTCAACAGAAGCATGTGGCTCCATTTCCCCATAGCTAGTGTCTCAGCACCCTTAAGACATCATCTAATATCTCCATAAGAAATCTCCAATGAGAATGTCACAAATGACAAAAAGGTGGTAAGCCTCAAAATGTTCTAAATATCTAAGAAAAATGTACGGTGGAACTCCTTAAAGGCTTGGGAATGGCCTTTGGAGGACCAGCATGATTGGCTTTAGATCTTGGGAGGTTAGGCAATTCTCCATACACAGCTACTTCAGAGTATGGTACACTTTGAGCATGCTTGAATCCCCACAGCCAATATGGAACACTCAGGATATTGATGCCTTTGCTTAAGATTCTGTGCTTTCTTGGTCAATGAGTTTCAACAGTTTCATTTTGAGGTAATATGTGCATGAATAATGGTTGCAAGATCAGAATTAATAAAATAAACCTTAAAAAGAGCTTTTAAAAATAGCTTTTACATGTGTATCTAATGATAAGGTAGAATCCAAAACCTGTACTTGCTCTTCATAGGAATGGAAAACCTATCGATTACTGAAGTGAAAATGAATAGGGGGAAAACACTTTCATTATCCACAGAATTTCCATGTTTTGCAGATTAAGGCAAAATTTATAACTACGGTAATTAACCAATTTCTTATTTTATCAAGGCCAAGATTCAGCCTTTTCTCAGAGACAAGCAGCATGTCAGTCCTTGCACATAGATGACATCAAATGGAGCCTGGCACATCAATTTGATTCAAATGTTTGAGCATGCCTACTGGGTATCTTCAAAATGCTATATCACCACACCAGTCTCTGCTTTTCTACTGATCCCACTGGATTTTTTTCTCTCCTCTGTTAAGGAAATTTGCTTCTCAGGAGCTCAGAATGCATGCCTCATAGGGTCCTGAGTCTTCTCTCACCCCTTTAATCTTTAGGTAGGTTCCCAAGCATTTTTTATTTATTTATGCATTTACAAAATATATTTCAAGAATCCACTTGAAAGGCAATACATGTTACAAAACAGAAATAAAATATAAGAAATAAATGTTATAGGAAATTATACATCTCAAACTACCCAAGTCCTCAAAGGGGGATCCAAATACACAACCACAGGAAAAAAAAATTATAATTGAAAAATCACTAACTAGCACTAAAGGAGGTAGCTTATTACAAACATGAGAGGATTATGTTACTGGACAATCTGCACTCTACCTAAGGAGGTTGGAGAAGAACTTAAGGAAACCCTAGATTTATCACGCAAAAAAGCTGATAGTTGAGATGGTTGAAAGAAAACATAAGAAGCATCACGATATTTTATCAAGCATTTGCAGGGAAATCTAAGCAGAAAAAAAGGCACCAAGTTCTAAAATCTAGGGGTTTCATTAACAAAACTTGTCTCCTCCTCTTCTGTGTTTGTCTGGCAAGATCTGGAAAAATTTGTACTTTTAGGATTAAGAAAGATAGCATACGATGGCGGAAATACATTTTAAGAATCCAATCCCTGTCAGACTCTAGTAGAAAGGAATCAATTAGAGTAGCCAGAGTAACTGTTTTTTCCTCAGAGGTTTCCAAATTTGTAGTAAGATCCAGATTACCAGGCTCTATAGGCGAAAGAACCTACTTATTATTTTGATCAGAGAGACCTTTCTTGAAAAAAGGTATATAATGTATCCTTGAAATTAACGGGAGAGCTTGCTCATGAATTTTAAGTATGTCCAATAAATATCTTTTCCACATGTCCTTAGGTGAAACAAACAGATCTTTTGGGAAATTAATGCAACAGATGTTCCTCCCTGGTATTTGATTTTCCAGTGCAAGGTAACTCAATAGGGACTTCTCCAAACTGCTGCGGAGCAGCATTTCCAGCATCCTCCCCTGTGACAGGAGATTCTCCGAAGGCTCTGGGGTGCTTCCATCAAGCCCTCTGGCTCAGAACAAGACTGAATGCTGATAATTTCTTCTATCGGCACCGTTCCTCATATTGGTTCCTGCAATCTCACCTTAGCAAGATTGGCAGGGGCCGTCCACTCTTCCGGGGAAAGAGATGTCATCAGTTCGGGGGGGGGGGGGGGGGGGGGAGATCAAGTTCAGCTTCCTCCTGATCCACCTCGGCGAACTTTCTCCTGGAATAACAGCTCCCTGGCACACACATGAGTGTTCATAGGTCCCAACAGAGGGGTGGAAGAGATAGCAGCCGAGACCTCACTCTCTCTAGCCCTCTGTTTGCAGGCTGAATGAGGCATTTTCCACAAAAAATTGAAAAGGTAAGAGCAAGCTCACGCATGGCAGGCTAGTTTACCATCTTGGATCCCCAACCAAGCATTTTTTTTTAAAGTTTTTGGCAGCCACAAGGTGCACCAGAACTGCTGGATCAGGGTGGCATTGCTCAGGGTTTTTCCTATCAAGTTATTTGATTTTGCTGCTTTAATTTTTCGTCTGATGCCTCAGCAGGAGAAAGTCAACAGCTTTAACAAGTGACCCTACGTGAAAGGTTCATGACTACCATGGATCCCCATGATAGATATGTCCTTTGCCTGGGAGCCAACCATGATATTCAGTGGATGTCCCTATTGTGTGACCATGATCTCTAGAGAATGCTATTCATGGAGAAGCACTTTGGGATTCGTAAGTCTGGTTCATCAGTATTGACATCGAAGGACCAGGAGCTGCACTGACCACTGGTTGTGTATCGACATCAGGAGGGCAACAAGCACCAAATAGAACTGGGGGAGAGGCCATCATTTGCTTTTTTTCCACCCAAAGAGAGCAAGCTCTTAGATTCCAGTATTGTGGAGCCCTGATAATGTGCATCAGGTGAAGGCCAAGAAGCACTGGCATCTATCTCCATTGATATGTGATACTGGGAACAGAATCATTCTGACAGCATATTTGAATCATCCAAACCGTTCCCATGGAGAGGAAAGTTCATCTTCCATGCAGTCCCAGGAATTGTGACAGTCTCCAAGGGTCCAGTTGTCAGCCAGATACTTCTCAAGTAATCCAAGAAGAGGTGGTATCCGCAATTTTTGGTATGAAGCTGGATCATAAGATGTAGAGCATTGGTGCACCAGCATCAATAGAATCTATATACTTGCACATGGCTGTCCAGCTCTACTGGAGCCCTTGCTAGCACCTAGAGGAAGGGTGCAGCTGCTGGTTGCTGGAAGTGGTTCAACATCAGGTGTTGCAACTTTGATGATAATCTCCAGTACATTGGGAGTGGAAGCTTCTCCAAGGTGTCAGAGTTCATCAGAGTCTAAGCCCCAACAGACAAGTACTGCCCTCTCTGAGACCATGTCTGCTAGCCAGGTGAGGTCCAGGTCCACACCTCCAACATACCAGTCAGGACCAGCTCAGAGTACGCCTGGAGTTATGGCTATGAATCTGAGAACTTCTATGATCAAGTGGAGTCAACAGGTCTCCTGAGGATCTCTCCTTCACCAACTTTAAGAGTATGGGAGACACAACTCCATTTACTTTGCAAAAGGAGGAAAAGTCCAGGGCCTAGATACTGGATATCCACCAAACTGTAAAATCCTGAAAGGATATTGTGGCAGTGCCTGTCTATAAAATCTTTCAGGATGTACAGATGAGAAAGTGAGACAGTCCCCGCTTTGTGGCTTCAGTCAATAAGAAGATGGATGCAATATATACTGCATTGGGAAGGCTCTAGGATATGAAAAACAGCAGCTGCCTCACCAACTGGTGGTGGTCAAATTCTCTCTTAAGAAAACCAAGAGGTCTAGGAGTCATTCCTCTGAGCCCAGGGAACTTGCTGGATACCCTGAAATTGCTGGATATCCACCAAATTGTAAAATCCTGAAAGGATATTGTGGCAGTGCCTGTCTATAAAATCTTTCAGTTAATAGACTCTCAATTTCCGCTAGTGCAGTATTCCAAATTTTGAGCGCATTGGGTAAAGAGTTATTGTAGCGGCCGGGGGAGTGTACCGTGAATCTTGGTACAGAGTGGGGGCCGCTCTGACATCCGGCAAGTTGAGAGACTCGGAGGTGTCCAACTGGCGGGGCTGATGTAACCTGGATATCATGTAACCTCCCAAGGGAGCGTGGGCGGTAAAGTCTTACCCGCATTTCTGTGTGCTGTACAAGAAAATGTCGAGACCTGTCGCCAGGTTTCGAGGTGGACTTGCACCTGAGGCAGTATTTGCTGGATCTAGTGCTTAGCAGATCAGCGAATCCATCTGGAACTTCGGTCCTGAATTAGGAACCAGAAGCCAGAGTATTAATCAGTGCAGGGTCCCGTTGCTGACAACGGGAGGATGTCCTGATGCAATCCCAAATAAATGGTAGAGAGGTTCTCTTGGTATGGTGTCTGACATAGCTGGCAATAGCGATATGTGACACTAATACGATTCTTGGAAGACAGACTACCTAGAACCTTTCGAACCATGTGGCTCGAATTAGAGAACAGATCTCAATGGGAATGCCGCTGAAGCGGGATTAGAGTACTTACCATCCGACGTGGATCGCCGAAGGACGAGCCGGTGAAGACTGATGGCTCTGTGGATTTCAGGAGTCATTGAGGGGTAGCCTGTCGGACATAATATCCGTCTCAACTCTGAAACCTGGTATGGTAGTGCAGGTATAGAGGAGACAGGCTGAGCGTGGCTGGCGCTACCACAGTAATTTGTGGGGCCACAATCCCGCACCAATGTCGGTGGGGCACGCCTCGGGTACAGGGGAGCCATTATGACTCGTGAACCAGGCCCTCATTGCAGCGGCTCGATGTGTCGTGATGCCAGTGCAGAATTCTTTGGAACTCGTTCCAGTGTTTCTGGAGCACCAAGGATGTCAGCAGTGTGCGGAATAGTGGCGATGGCAGTGGTGATGTTTCTCGGCCCAGGCGTTCTCCAGCACCGAGAAGGATAGCACCAATGTGCTGGATGGCGTCAGTGGTGGACGGTCACCGTGCCGGTGACAATGAATGCCACGGTGCTCAGCCAAGTCTTTCCCCAGCACCTAGGTGGATGCCCTCGCTGTCTTGGATGGCGAATGTTGATGGACTGTCAAGCATGCCTGCACTGTTCCTGGTACTATGTAGTGTTATAGGCTAATATAGGGCTTTAATAAGACCCCAAAGCATGGAGCACTGTTTTTAGACGAGGGCATTACGTGGAGGTGCTATGTCGGTATTGACGGTGTCGATGGTGGCCGAAGCGGCCTCGAGGGCATTGTCAAAAATATATATATGAAAAACGTCGATGACCCAGGCACAGCAAGGATAACAATGATGAAAGCACTGATGGCATCGGTGTAGGTATCTATGGAAACGATGTGGCATTGAGAAATCGAAAAACATTGTTGGCATCGGGAAAAATGATGCCGGCAACGATGGAGTCAATGACCGCATCAATAGGAACGTCGACGGCATGGCCACGGGCGTCGACGGCATTGATGGTATCAACGCCATCGATGGAATCGACCCGGGCATCGACGCCACCGATGGAATTGACCGGGGCATCGATGGAATCAATGATGGCATCGATGGAACTGACCCGGACATCGATGCCACCGATGGAATCAACGATGGCATCGATCCAGGCATCGATGGCACCGATGGAATAGACGATGGCATCTATGGAAATGACCCTGGCATCGATGGAAGTGCCCTGGGCGATGATGGCATCGACCCGGGTATCGATGGCACCGACGACACAAGGGTGTGCATCGATGGCATCCATCCAAGCAATGATGGCATCGATGAAATCCAGGGGAAAATCAGTGCCATGGATGAAAAACATGGATGGTACTGATAGAATCGATGCAGGGAACGTTAGCATCAATGTACCGTGGGGGAGGGGTACCGATGGCATCGAAGAATGCAGGATGGTCTGGAAGGGGGTACCAACGGTAGCGATGGGGGCATCGACTGCGCGAGGGTACCGAGGAAATCGAAGGACCTGGATTCGACAGAGGCCCTGGTGGCAATGGAAACTGTGGAAGTCCCTGTCCCACTAGCGTTAATAACCAAGCAGAGTGTCACAGAGGGACACTCGCAGGCTATGTGTGGCTAACTATGAAAACATAGGGAGAGGGAAGGCTGCAGTCGGTTGGCAGGCCAGAAAGGTGACAGGAACCGACTGAAAAACAGGGCATAGTACTCACCGAGCGTCAAATAAATGTACGTGAAGGAAGACTCGTGCAGGGAAAAAGTGTTTGTGAAGTAAAAGTTTGTGTTTCCGTGTGGGAAAAAGTGTTAGAATTTCTCACAGAGCTCCTAACCGCTACTCTTACTGCAGAGCGGGAAAAAGAAGACTGAGGGAGACACCTGAGGTCACAGGGATAATTGCAGGCTGAGCATGCTCAGTGCACTCAGTGTGCCAGTGTCAGTTAAAGCTTTATAGAAACTTTGACAGAAAAGTTTTCCGTACAGGGCTCCATCCTGTGATGTCACCCATATGTGAGGACTACCATCCTGTTTGTCCTGTGAGAATTGGGATTTTATTTTCATGGAGCACCTCTCAAGGGAATACATTTTTAGATCCTTACGTCTCATGTCATATGGTTTCAGATACAGACTGCCTCTAGCTTTTCTCTATCCTCTCTGAGATGCAATCTTCAGAACTGAACACAATTTTCCAGTTGAGGGCTCACTAATGATCTGTTCAGTAGCTTGATCCTTTTTTCTGCCGGGTATGCCTTTCCCTATGTTTACCAGCACTCTTCTGACTCTAGTCACAACGCTGTCACATTGTTTGCTCTTTTGAGATCATCAGACACTATCAATCCAAAGTCTCTCTCCTGGTTGGAGCACATAATCTTCTCACCCATTTCATATAGCTTCTTTAGATTTCTATACTCCAAATGCATGACTTTGCACTTTTTTTTTTCCACTGAATCTTAAACAACAAGCATTTGACCATGTCTCAAGTTTTCTTAGATCATTTCTCATTTTGGCTACTCCCTCATGTGTGTCCACTTTGTTATAGGTTTACTGTCATTTACAAACAAGACAGACTTTTCCTTCTAACTCTTCTGCAAAATTGCTCACAAAAATATTGAACAGAACCGGCCTCAGGACCAATCCTTGTGGCACTTCACTAGTCACTATCTTCTCAGACTTAATTCCATTTAATTCTACCCTCTGTTGTCTAACACTCAGTCAAGTTTATAATCCAGTTCTATACCTTCATACCCACCTCCAGGCTGTTCTGTTTATTCATGAGCCTCCTATTTGGAATTTTTTCAAAAGTTTTGCTGTATTCCAAGTAAACCACATCTAGTATATTTACTTGATCTAATTCCTTTGTCTCCTAATCAAAGAAATCAATTGGGTTTATTTGATATGATCAGTATCTGGTAAAACCATGCTGCCTTGAATCCTGCACTATTGGTTTGTAGATAGTTTACTATCTTATCCTTCAGGTGAATCTCCATTAATTTTCCCACTACCAAAGTAAGATGAACCAGCCTGTAGTTTCCAACCTTCTCCCTGTTACCACATTTATAAAGATAGACTATATCTGTCCTTCTGCAGTCTTGTGGAACATAAGAACTTGAGAAATGTCATACTAAGTCCATCAAGCCTACCATCCTGTCTCTGACAGCAGCCAATCCACATCCCAAGGACTTGGCAGGATCCCAAAGAACATATCCAATCCTTCCTGCTCATACCAGGAACAAGCAGTGGCTTTCTCAAGTTTACATGGTTAATAATGGTTTTCCTCCAGGAACTTGTCTAAACTGTTTTTAAACCCAGTTATGCTAACTGCTTTCATCACATCCACTGGCAAATAGATTATACAGTTTATTTGTGCACTGAGTGAAAAAAAAATAATTACTCTGATTTGTATTAAATGTGCTACCTATTAACTTCATAGAATGTCTCCAAGCCCTAGTAACATTTGAAAGGGTAACACAAGTTTTCTTAACATAAAGAAAGATCTCCATAGACTGCAGGATAAATTAGCCATGACATATGGTTGACATCAAACAATCGCTCTGAACAGACCCTTCTCTCTTAGCTCATAGAACTTTTGCTCTGTTGAGCATGTGCAGGAGTTCCTGTGTAGCCTTGTGAGCTCCTCAGTTTATTTTACAGCTAACTTTAGCCAGTTGAGATGGGGCTAATTGGATTTTGCTCAGCCATAGTACATGCTGGAAAACTAAAAAAACTCTTTGGAGCTGGGATTCTAAGGAACCAGAACCTCTGCTGAATCTAAGTGCAATTTTATTTTATTTACCTGTGTTTTATTGTAATAGAGCTGTCTATTTGCCAAAGTCTGTGCCTTGTTCTGCTTGTAAGGGGTAAATTTGATATTGAAACCTGAATGTGAGCTATTTTGTCCCAGGGGTCAATCTGATACTTTGGGCTGTGCTTAGCCAGGAGACAGGAAGCACTAAAGCTTCTTGTGTCCAGCAAAGTAAAAGTTTTAACTTAGTAAACCAATCTGCAACTCAATTGCAGATTCAGAGTCCTGAGAACAACCTTTACCAAGGGTTAACTGACATCCAAAAGATGGGAAAGAAGGGAGAAGTGGTGATCGTTGGAGACTTTAATCTGCTGGATGTAGATTAGAGTATCCCTTCTGCAGAATCTAACAATAGTAGAGAAATAGTGGATGCCCTGCAAGGGGCTTTGTTCAAACAAATGGTAATGGAACCCACGAGAGAGAGAGCTATACTTGATTTAGTGCTCACTAATGGAGATAATGTCTCTGATGTCCAGGTGGGCGCCCACCTCAGCACCAGTGATCATCAAACGGTATGGTTTCATATCACACAAAGGATACGGAGAAGAAGCACGAAGACCAGAGTTTTGCAGTTCAAAAACATGGACTTTGATGAAATGGGGAAGTACCTGGAGGAAGAACTAGAAGGCTGGGAGAATGAGAGAGATGTGGACCAAACTAAAAGGAGCAATTACCAAGGCAACTAATCTATATGTTAGAAAAGTAAAGAAAAGCAAAAGAAAAATGAAACCTAACTGGTTCTCAAAGGAGGTGGCTGACAGAATAAAGGCTAAAAGAACAGCGTTCAAGAAATATAAAGGATCCCAAAGGGAGGAGCACAAAGAAGAATATCTGGTGGAACTGAGGGAGACGAAGAAAGTAATCAAGAAGGCAAAAAGTCAAGTGGAAGAAAGGATTGCCAAAGAGGTAAAGCGAGGTGACAAAACATTTTTCAGATACATCAGAGAAAGGAGAAAAGTCCAAAGTGGTATAGTGAAATTGAAAGGTGGAAAAGATCATTGTGTGGAGAGATATGAAGAAATGGCAGAAATATTAAACAAATACTTCAGTTCGGTGTTCACTAACTGACTGTTCACTAACTGACTGGAGAAGGACCGTCACTAGTTAACAAGAAACCGGAGGGGAGTGGAGTAGATGTAACTCCATTTACAGTAGAGAATGTATGGGAAGAGCTGGGGAAACAAATTGGAAAAAGCCATGGGGCCTGGTGAGGTTCATCCCAGGATACTGAAAGAGCTCAGAGATGTGCTGGCGGCTCCGCTGAGTGACCTGTTCAATAGATCCCTGGAAACGGGAGTGGTGCCGAGAGATTGGAGAAGAGCGGTGGTGGTCCAGCTTCACAAGAATGGGAGCAGAGAGGAGGCTGGTAACTACAGACCAGTTAGCCTCACCTCGGTGGTGGGAAAAGTAATGGAGTCGCTGCTGAAAGAAAGAATAGTGAACTATCTACAGTCGGGAGAATTGCTGGACCAGAGCAGCATGGATTCACCAAGGGAAGATCCTGTCAGACAAATCTGATTGACTTTTTTGACAGGGTGAGTAGGGAATTGGATAGAGGAAGAGTGGTTCGATATCATCTACTTGGATTTCAGCAAAGCTTTTGTTACGTCCCGCACAGGAGGCTGGTGAGTAAAATGAGAAGCTTAGGAGTGAGTGCCGAGGTGGTGGCCTAGATTGCAAACTGGTTGATGGACAGAAGACAATGTGTGATGATAAATGGAACTTACTCTGAAGAGAGAGCGGTGTTAAGCAGAGTGCCGCAAGGATCGGTGTTGGGACATAGCAAGGATCGGTGTGTGCGACATAGCAGACGAGATAGAAGGTAAGGTTTGTCTTTTTGCGGATGACACTAAGATCTGCAACAGAGTGGACACGCCAGAAGGAGTGGAGAGAATAAGACGGGATTTAAGGAAGCTGGAAGAGTGATCAAATATATGGCAGCTGAGATTCAATGCCAAGAAGTGCAGAATCATGCATATGGGGTGCGGAAATCTGAAAGAACTGTATTCGATGGGGGGTGAAGGGCTGATGTGCAAGGAGCAGGAGAGAGACCTTGGGGTGATAGTGTCAAACGATCTAAAGTCGGGGAAACAATGTGACAAGGCAATAGCTAAAGCCAGAAGAATGCTGGGCTGCATAGAGAGAGGAATATCGAGTAAGAAAAGGGAAGTGATTATCCCCTTGTACAGGTCCTTGGTGAGGCCTCACCTGGAGTACTGTGCTCAGTTCTGGAGACCGTATCTCCGAAGAGACAGAGACAGGATGGAGGCGGTCCAGAGAAGGGCGACCAAAAAGGTGGAGGTTCTTCATCAAATGACTTATGAGGAGAGATTGAAGAATCTAAATATGTACACCCTGGAGGAAAGGAGGAACAGAGGTGATATGATACAGACTTTCAGATACTTGAAAGGTTTTAATGATCCAAAGACAACAACAAACCTTTTCCTTTGGAAAAAAATCAGCAGAACTGCAGAAGATCCAAGGAGGAAGACTCAGAACCAATGTCAGGAAGTATTTCTTCATGGAGAGGGTGGTGGATGCCTGGAACGCCCTTCCGGAGGAAGTGGTGAAAGCCAAAACTGTGAAGGACTTCAAAGGGGCGTGGGATAAACACTGTGGATCCATAAAGTCTAGATTATGTGAATGAAGAGAGGGTGGCTTGCAGGAAAGACAGCTAATACCTGGAGATAATACCCTTATTCAATAGACATACACACGGTTAATGCGACTCTAACAGTGCTCTATGCTTCAACGGCAAGAGGAAATGTGGAAAAAAGGATTTGCATTCACAAAAAAGTGGGGAGTAGCTTGCTTGTTACGGCGGTTACTACCCCGAATCAATTAAGCTTGATACTTCACTTTCAATACATATCCAGAGTAGCTCTCTGCTTCAATGGCAGGGGGGATGAAGAAAAGTTGATTTATATTCAGATAACAACCAACAAGGACTAAATTGCTCAGGCTGGGTAAAGCAAGTGTTGCTTACCTGTAACAGGTGTTCTCACAGGACAGCAGGATGTTAGTCCTCACATATGGGTGACATCATCAGGATGGAGCCCAATCACGGAAAACTTCTGCCAAAGTTTCCAGAACTTTGACTGGCCCCTACTGGGCATGCCCAGCATGGCACTAACCCTGTAGCCAGCAGGGGTCCCCCTTCAGTCTTATTTGATAGCTACAGGCAGTGCCGAAAAAATAAAACAACAAAACATTACAAACCCAACACCGCGGGGCGGCGGGCGGGTTTCGTGAGGACTAACATCCTGCTGTCCTGTGAGAACACCTGTTACATGTAAGCAACACTTGCTTTCTCACAGGACAAGCAGGATGGTAGTCCTCACATATGGGTGAGTACCGAGCTGAGGATGTCCGAACATGCACCAAAGATACCCAACGGCATGCAACAGGCACAACAACTGGGGTGGAATTTGATAGAGGGCATCCTGAACCCCACCGGGCAGGCGGAAGGGTGTTGGTACGTCACGTTGGAAATAGGTTACGAAGGACAGATTGGCCGAAGATGGAATCCTGACTTCCGGCTTTGTCCAAGCAATAGTGGGCTGCAAAAGTGTGGAGAGAACTCCAGGTGGCAGCCCTGCAAATGTCAGGAAGCGGCACCGATCTTAGGTGTGCTACTGAAGTCGCCATGGCCCTTACAGTGTGTGCTTTAACACAGTCTTGGAAAGGAATGCCTGCTTGCTGATAGCGAAATGATATGCAGTCCGCCAACCAGGAGGAGAGAGTCTGCTTACCCACAGGTTGCCCTAATTTGTTAGGATGGAAAGAGACGAATAACTGAGTGCTCTTCCTGTGGGCAACTGTACGGTCTAGGTAGAACGCTAGAGCCCGTTTACAGTCAAGGGTATGCAGAGCCTGTTCCCCTGGGTTGGAGTGGTGCCTGGGAAAGAAGATAGGTAGTATGATGGATTGATTAATGTGAAACTCCGAAACTACCTTAGGCAAAAACTTAGGGTGAGTGCGGAGTACCGCCCGGTCCTGCAGGAGTTTAGTGTAAGGCGGATAGGTAACTAGGGCCTGTAACTCACTAACCCTGCGAGCTGAAGTGATAGCCAAAAGGAAAATCACTTTCCATGTGAGATATTTTAGGTCACAGGAGTGAAGAGGTTCGAATGGTGGTTTCATGAGCCGCCCGAGAACCAGATTAAGGTCCCAAGAAGGGGCCAGAGGACGTAAAGGTGGCTTGATATGGAGCAAGCCTTTAAGAAAACGTGTTACGAGGGGTTGGACTGATATAGGGACATCCCCCGACACCTTTATGGAAGGCGGCTACCGCACTGACATGCATTCTAATGGAAGAGGTCTTTAGAACTGATTCCGATAAGTGCCAGAGATAGTCCAAAAACCTTGGGATTGGACAGGAAAAGGGATCAAGGGATTGCGAAGAACACCATGATGTATACCTTTTCCATTTATAGGAATAAGATTTTCTCGTGGAAGGCTTCAGTGAAGCAATCAGGACACGAGAAACCGAATCTGAAAGGTTAAGTGGTTGAAGGATTAACCTTTCAACAGCCATGCCATCAGGGACAAGGCCTGAAGATTGGGATGGCGTAGACATCCGTCGTTCTGAGTGATCAGAAGCGGGTGCGTTCCCAAGGGAATGTGCCTGCAGATGGAGAGATCCTGGAGTATGGGAAACCACACTTGGTGTGGCCAGTGAGGTGCTATCAGGATCATGGTTCCCTTGTCCTGACAGAGCTTCACGAGAGTTTGACAGAAGAGGAAGTGGAGGGAATGCATAAAGCAGACCGGTTGCCCACGAGAGGGAGAATGCATCTCTGGGCTGAGAGAACTCGCTCCGAATGAGGGAGCAGTAGTTGTCCACTTTGTGGTTCTGAGGGGATGCAAAGAGGTCTATTTGGGGATGACCCCATTGCTGGAAGAGAAAGGTCGCTACCGAAGGATTGAGAGACCACTCGTGCGGTTGGAAGACACGACTCAGTTTGTCTGCCAAGACATTGTGCACTCCCGGCAAATAGATGGCCCTGAGGTACATCGAGTGGGAGAGCGCTTCCACCCAAATCTGTGCAGCTTCCTGACACAGAAGGAAGGAGCCTGTGCCTCCCTGCTTGTTGATGTACCACATGGCCACCTGGTTGTCCTTTTGAATCAGGATGACGTGATTTGATAGGCAATCCTGAAAAGCTCTGAGAGCATATCGCATTGCTCGAAGCTCCAGGAAATTTATCTGGTGTTTGGCTTCCTCTGGAGACCAAAATCCTTGTGACTGTAGATCGTTCACATGAGCTCCCCATCCAAGGTTGGAAGCGTCGGTGGTGAGAATGAGTTGAGGATCTGGCACTTGAAAGGGCAGTCCCTGGAGGAGATTGTTCTGATCTTTCCACCAGGCGAGAGACAGACGGAGTGCGTCGGTGATGTGGACAATGGTTGACAGAGGCTGAGTCGCTAAAATCCACTGTGATCTCAGAGTCCAATGCATGACTCTCATGGCCAGGCGGGCCATTGGTGTGAGATGGACTGAGGACACCATGTGTCCGAGAAGGACAAGGAATTGCCGAGCTGTTGCTGTATACTGAGACTGCAACTGGTGAGCGAGGGACACGAGGGTTTGCACTCATTGTTGAGGTACAAAGGCTTTTGCCTGTAAGGTATCAAAGTCTGCCCCAATGAACGACAAGGTTTGCGATGGGACTAAATAGGATTTCTCGTAATTGACGAGAAATCCTAGAGAAAATAGAGTGTGTAGGGTAAAATCCAGGGACGATCGAGCAGCTTGCTGGGTTGGGGCCCTGATTAACCAGTCGTCTAGATAGGGGTAGACGTGAACACCTTCTTTCCTGAGAAAGGCTGCGACAACCACGAGACATTTGGTAAAGACTCGTGGTGCCGATGCTAGGCCGAATGGAAGCACCCGGTATTGATAGTGCTTTGGGCCTACTAAAAACCTGAGGTACTTGCGATCTGGAGCTATCGCAATGTGGGTGTACGCGTCCTGGAGGTCCAGAGAGCAGAGCCAGTCTCCTCTTTGTAGAAGAGGTAGAAGTGAGCCCAAGGTTCCCATCTTGAACTTTTCCTGCTGGAGGTACTTTTTGAGGGCACGTAGGTCCAGAATTGGACGAAGCCCCCCGGATTTTTTGGGGATCAAAAAGTACCGGGAATAGAATCCTAGGCCTTTTTGCGAAAGAGGAACGGGTTCTATTGCCCTTAACTGGAGAAGAAGGGAAACCTCCTGCTCCAGAAGGACAGAGTGGTCGGTTACTCTCCACACTTGTAGAGGTGGTGATTCCGGTGGAAGAGCAAGAAAGTTCAGGTGGTAACCCTGAGCAATGATTGTTAGCACCCATTGGTCGGTAGTGATTGATTGCCACATGCCGTGAAAGTGGCACAATCGACCTCCCACTGGTATGCCTGGCAGAGGAGTCAGGCTGCTGCTCTCCAAGGGAAAGTCAAAAACCTGAAGCAGGCCCTGGCTGGGGAGCTGCTTGTGGCTTTTGCTTCCGAGGCTGGTGAGGCTGAGATTTTTGATAAGGCCTCGTAACTTGGGACCTTGTTGGTGGAGGATAGTACTTCCTTAGGCGGAAGAATGACTTCTTAGAGTCCTTCTTGAAGGGCTGTCTAGAAGGGAAGTCAGAAGGTATCGATGAGAGCTGGTTGAGGGTCTCATGATGGTCCTTTAATTCAGCCACTATTTGTTGAATCTGTTCACCGAACAGATTATCTCCTATACAGGGCAGGTCAGACAGCCTGTCTTGTACTTCTGGGAGAAGGTCAGAAGACTTGAGCCAGGCCCAGCGTCTTGCCGAAATGGCAGTTGCAGACACTCTAGTGGAGGTGTCGAAGATATCATAAGCTGTTCTTATCTCATACTTTCCTGCCTCAAATCCCTTGTTGACAAGGATTTGAAGATTTTCTTGGAATTAGTCAGGCAGGGTTTCAGAGAAGTCCTGTATTTGCTTGAAAATGACCCTGTTGTATTGGGTCATGTACAGCTGGTAAGAAGCAATCCTGGAGATGAGCATGGCCCCTTGGAACACTCGTCGACCAATATTGTCTAGGAACTTGTGTTCCTTGACAGGAGGGGTAGAGGAGTGAGGCTTCGTCCTTTTTGCTTTCTTTTGAGCTGATTCTACCACAACTGAGTGGTGGTTGAGCTGAGATTTTTGAAAGCCAGGGGCTGACTGTACTAGATAGGTAGTGTCAGCCTTTCTGTGTATTGGGGCAATGGATCCAGGGTTTTCCCAGTTCTTTTTGAGGAGGTCAAGAAGAACTTGATGAATGGGAATAGAAGTGATAACTATAGGGGCATCCAGGAACTGGAGAAGCTCCATCATCTGGTGCCCATCATCTTGCTCCGTCTGAAGCTGAAAAGAGACCAATTCTGACATTTCCTTCACAAAATTAATGAAAGAGAGGTCCTCTGGAGGAGAACGCTTTCTACTTTCAGTAGGAGAGGGAGGTGAAGGTAAGTCATCGGTGTCTGTGGAAGTATCATCATCCCAGGTGTCGTAAGGATCAGCAGGCTGACCTGTAGGACGAGAAGGGGCTTGGATACCTGAAGGGCCCGGCTGAGGCTCTGAGAAAATTGAAGGAATCACCGGGGGCACCGTGGACACCCTGTGGGGTATCGGTGCAGGCATCGATGGCGCCGATGTGCGTATCACCCCCGATGAATGAATCGGTGGCGAGGGACGACATGGCATCGATGGCTGAGACAATACCCCCGAAGGAGGAATGCGGAACAGTGTTTCTCCTCCCGATGAAGATGTCATCAGGGAGCTCACCGAAGCCATCGGAGACCCGGGAATCACCGGTGGAAGGGCAGTCATGAGTGCCTCCATCCGGGAGAGCAGCGGTGCCAGCGCTGCTGGAATCGGGTCGGTGACCGGTTCCACTCTCGGTGCCGGAGGAACCTGGAGTCGGCATCGCCTTGTCGATGGCCTCCTGGACCAGCCGGTCCAGTTCTTCCCGGAGACCTGGGGCAATCAGCCCCAGCTCCGTGACTGAAGAGGGAGGCTGAGGCACAGTCGGAGGGACCACCTTTATAGGCGGAATTGCGACTCCCAAACCCCGATCGGGTGAGGGTGGCCTCGATGTCCCGGTTGGTGCCGTTCCTGGACGGGGCTTCTTTGCTGGTGGCTCGGACGGTGGCTCGGACGATGATTTTGCTCCCTCAACGGTCCAAGACTTACGATGCCGATGGCGATGTTTCTCCCTACGATCCCTCGATCTTGAGGGGGAGAAATGGGAGTCGATGGCCGTGAAGACGTCGATGGCGGGCGGTCACAGGACGGTTATCGATGCTGGTGTGACTTCGGTGCCGGTTCCGATGACGTCGATGCAATGGACGGCGTCGGGGTGTGAGCACGGAAAAGGAGTCCCATCTTCTCCATTCTGGCTTTGCGACCTTTTGGTGTCATAAGGGCACATTTGGTGCAAGTCAGGACATCATGCTCACGGCCTAAACACATTACACAGACTCCATGAGGGTCTGTGATAGACATGGTGCGAGTACAGTCCAGGCACCAACGAAACCCCGACGCCATGGCCATAGAAAAATTGAGCCGCGGTACGGTCGACGGCCTGTAGGCTGCGAGGGCCAAACTCGACGGTAATCGACGAAAAACAGTGAAAAACTTACCAGAGTACCGCGGCCTGAGAAAAGTTAGAGGAGGGACCCCTGTGGGGCAATCTAATTTTAATTAACTCCGTGAGGAAAATTCCAGTCAGGAATCTCTTCAGAGCTCCTAAACTGCGAGGCTACTGCTGCGCGGAAAAAAGAAGACTGAAGGGGGACCCCTGCTGGCTGCAGGGTTAGTGCCATGCTGGACATGCCCAGTAGGGGCCAGTCAAAGTTCTGGAAACTTTGACAGAAGTTTTCTGTGATTGGGCTCCATCCTGATGATGTCACCCATATGTGAGGACTACCATCCTGCTTGTCCTGTGAGAAACAAATAAGCATGGGAGTAGCTTGCTTATTGCGGCGGTTAATACTCCTAACCAATTAAGCTAGATACTTCACTTAGCTCTCTACATTAATGGCGGGGGTGAAAGGGAAATAGAACCAAAGGTTACATTAATGGCGGGGGTGGAAGGGAAATAGAATCAAAAGGTTACTAAAGGCCAAGAGTAACAGATATGTATGAGAGAAAAAAAGTGTGAAAGCTTGCTGGGCAGACTGGATGGGCCATTTGGTCGTCTTCTGCCATCATTTCTATGTTTCTATATGTAAGTTAGTTGTCCTTCCAGGGAGGCATGGGAAATTCATCCTTCTGTCTACGGGGAGCACTGTTTAATGAAAGAAAAGTTAATTTCTCCATTGAAAGGCATGGCTGAATTAGCAAGGACACAAGGGGAGTCCCAAGCTCAGTCTTGCAGCGGATTACTTACTGAAAAGCAACCGGACCGCAGTGTAGAGAGTAGACTATTGGGAGAACAGGCCACACAAAACTGCTTGTACAAATTTACTGTCACTTTTTGATGAATTGTCCAGACAGTAATGGGATGTGAAGCTGTGCACTGATGATAAAGTTGCAGCTCTGCAAATGTTCTTGATAGGTACATTTCACAGATGAGCCACTGATACAGCCATGGCTCTCACTTGATGAGCCTTAACAGAGTTTTAAATCTGGAGGCCAGCAAGTAAATATCAGTGTACGATACAGTCTACTAGCCAATTGGACAATATACACTTGCCAGGATCATTAGATATGAATAGTGGCAATCCCTTACAAAGTGGCTGAGTTCTCTTTCTGTAGTAAGCCAAGGATCTCTTACTATTAAAATGAAGGGCTCTTGGAAAGAATCTGGGTAACCTGATGGCTTCATTTATATGAAAAGTTGACCCCATTTTTGGTAGAAACTTTGGGTGGGTGCAGAGCACCACTCTGTGGAAGAACTGTCTACAAGGAGAGTAATGAAGCAATGCATGAATCTCACTGACTCTTCTGGCCGACATGATTGCAATGAGTACTAATACTTTGCATATGAGAAACTTCAAAGAAGCCAACTCCAATGGCTCAAAGGCTTCATAAGGGGTGCCAGAACAACATTAAGATCCCATGGAACAGATAGTTTGGCCTTTAGAGGTTTAGTATTCCATAAGCCTTTCATAAATTGTGACACTAAAGAATGAGGAGATAGTTTATTCTCTTCCAGAACATTGTAAGCTGCTATGGCACCAAGATACATCTTGACTGATGAGTTACTGAGTCCTAATTAGGAAAGAGAGAGAGCAAGTACTGAAGCAGCTCCCGCAGTTCATATGTAAACATGTCCAGGAAGCTTTGTTGACATTAGGATGAAAACAGTTTCCATTTAAAGCCATAAGTCCTTCCAGTTGAGGGCTTATTGGTGGATACCAGTACGTCTTCAACTTCCTTGGGTAAGGAAAATATGTGATCACTGAATGCTCAACATCCAGGCCGTCAAGCTGAGATAGAGGAGGTTTGAATGATAATGACGGCCCTCTTCTTGAATCAATAAGGATGGATCAGCCCTTAGAGGAATCAGGGGGAGGATGGACAGTTGTACTAGGTATGAGAACCACACTTGTCTGGACCATGCTGATATAATAAGTATCAGGCAGGCCCAGTCCTTGAGTACTTTTTCAGTGTACTATTAGCGGAATCTGTGGAAAAGCAGATATGAGAGCTGTTCTTTAAGGTAAGCAGAAAAGCAGCTAGAGTGAAACTAGGTTTGCTTGGAAGGATGGAGCAAAATCTTTCTTCTCCTCTCTTTTCCTCTGATGTGAAGAGGTCGATTAAGGGATGTCCCCAAAGGACAAACAGCCCTTCAGCTATTGCCTGAAATAGGGACCATTTGTGAGGATGAAACACCCTGCTGAAGCAATTTGCCAATGTGTTGGATATCTCTGGAAGATTGGTTGCTCGCAGAGCAGCTTGATGGTTGCACTCCCATTCCCATACCCTTATAGCCTCTTGGCAGAGAGCCCATGATCCTATGCCTTCTTGCTTGTTAACATAAAGCATGGCTACTTGGTTGTCGGTTTGGATGAGAATCCTCTTTCCCTCAAGAGATGCGAGAAAGCACTCAAGGTGTGTCTGAGTGTCCCTAAGAACTGTGTGTGCTTCCCATCCCTTGCTGGATGGATCTTTTGCTAACGTTACCCAATGAGAAGTTGATGCATGGTGGCTCTCTCCCATAAAATTTATGGGTCTAACTAAGGCTAGATTAAGGCCAACTGATGCCTTAAGCACAGGCTGACAATGGTGTCCCCTCGGCTCTTCCATTGCTTAACTGACAAGACATTAAGACTCAATGAGTGCTGAAGGTGAAATAGATTAAAAATTCAGTTTTCTTCCAGGCCCCTAGGCCAGACCCTACAACTATATTAAATACAAACTTTTTAAAAAATTTAATTTATTTTAACACTAAATAGTAGTAAGCAATATAAACAAATTATTTACTTATAACTACCGGGCAACAGAAAAAAATGCAAATTTTCAAAACTATGTGGTACCCTGCAGAGCCCACAAGGGGCTTGCGGATGCCTGAGAATTGCATTTTCACATGTTGCTTGACCCAACCAGGTGGAGGACCTATGGCTTGCTCTGAAGAGGAGAAAGATCTGCTCAAGGAGCTCCTGATCATCTTGGCACCTGGGGAGCCAGAAGAGGTACTGCTCTGGGAAGAGGAATGGCTGCGGCTTTTTAAAGATTTACGCAGCTCTTCCATCTTACAGGATCTGGATCTTTAAGTCCTTGGAGACACCAACCACAGTGGAAGCAGTTAAGAGCATCATGGTTAGGCTGAAGATACAGGTAACAAAAGTCATGACCATCAGTTAATAGACATCTTGCCACAGATGCAATTCTTAAAGCCGACGAGGGAAGCCTTCTCTTCTTTTTTGGAAGTGCTTAAAAGTGCTGTTTGGGAGCTGCTAAGTCAGAGAGGCAACAAAGTTCTTAAGAAGAAAACAAGAAAAATATTAAGAAATTGAAAGATATAAACAAATAAAAGTAGAGATAAGGTACACTTACGCCATGGTGCTGCACTCCTGTAGAGGAATTAAATTCTTACTATTGGATTATTTATCCGCTTTTTCTATATTCCTTTCTATTGATTTAAGCTACACTTCATCTGTTTCAAGGTGGTATTATGTCAGTGCTGCTGAACCGCTCTGGTTGTTGCCTAGCCTTACTCCAGTTTTGAGAGTTTTTCCTGGGTCTCTCCCGAGGCAGTCCCTCCAGCAAAACACAGCTGTATTGGGGGCTGTACCGATGTGAATTACCTTTAAAATAAACAGCCAGTACCTTTGAAACTCTTAACTGTGATTGTAGAATATTTAAAGACTAAACAGTTTAATATTTATTCACATATTCTTGCCTTGTATTACTGTTTTATATGTGATTTTTTACTTCACCTATGCTTTATGTTTTTAAACAGTGTCCCACCGAATGCAAACTTTTAAAATATGCAACTGTTCTATTTTTTCTAATTTACTCATTTTATCATAGTCTCCTTGTTTCAGATTAAATGTTACTACAATAGTTTCCCTTAATCTTCTCCCTTCAAGGATTATGTTAAATTAGTAACAAAAGCCTATCTAAGGATGGAAGAAATACTGAGAATAGTTATATTTGTTTTGATATAGTGATTTTTGACCAACTTCAAAATGGTGTACAGGATACAATAAACAATAAAATAAAATAACTTTCAATAATAATAATAAAAGAGCATGATATATAATAAGTATACACGAAAAAAAAACCAGATACAAAAAAATCAAAATCAATACAATAAAATCAAACAAAAAAACCCAACCTTCTTCTAAAATTATTAATGGCCATCAATCTGAACTATAATTCACAGAACTTAGTGTCAAATTTCTACATTACTAATGCGCACTATATTGCGTATATTGTGTGATATACGCACTATTTTGCATGTCCCCACCCAGATACCCTCCCCTATTACAATGACTTTATTTGCATGCAATTTGCACGCATGAATAATATAAATGCCTGCAAAGAAGGTCATTACTAGGCAATTTGATGCAAATATTTTATCGCAGCCAATTGAGATGATGGTTAGCTATTATAAAATAACACCTCCCTGGTAAACATTACATGTGTAGCGGGAGGCTCGGGACCCTAATGAGGGTCCTGAGGCTCCCGCCGCACATTTACAGCAGCAATGAAAAAAAAACCCACGGCCAAAAGGGAAGGTCATGCGGGGGTCATTGCTTACCCCTGTTGCAACCCAGGACTGCTGGTCGAGACAGTCCTAAATCCCCCAAAATAAAAAAAAAAAGTTTAAAGTATGCACGCGGTGGCAGCGGCCCCCTGATCTTCAAGACCCCTCCCCCACAGTCAAATACCCCCTCCCCACTCCCTGATGGCAGTCCCCCTCCCCCTCATTGGACAAGCCCCCCCATCCCCACCCCAGAGTCTCCCTTACTTTATTGTTGTTCCTGCATCAGGGACTGGGGCACCTTCACACCTGTCCCAGTCAGTGCCATTTTGGAAAATGGGTGGGGACTGCTCCTTTGGGGGGGGGGGGGCTGAGGAGAGACTGCTCCACTGGGGGGCCAGGGAAGGGGGACTACTCCATTTGAGGGACTGTTCCATTGGGGGAGGGCTGGTGGCCTTGAATGTTAGGGGGGCTAGGGGCTGCGCCTTCAGGGAAATGGAGCAGGATGGGGCTGATCCTTTGAGGGGTCCAGAGGGAAGGGGACTGCTCCTTCAGGGGGCCGGGGGACAAGGGGAGGAGGGCTTTGATTATGTGTGGGGTGGGTAGTTTGGACATCAGGGTGGGGAGGCTGTGCGCATAGTTTAAACTTTTTTTTTATTTTGTAGGCGTGAAGTCCACCTTGATCAGTAGCCGTGGATTGAAACAGGGGCTGCCAATGACCTTGCTCAACTTCCCCGTTTGCCAGACATTTATTTTTTTGGTGGCCAGCAGCCCTTTAAGACGATGGCGTTCCCGTGAGATTGGGGTCACCATCACATTAAAGGGCCATTCTCCTTCTTCTTTTGTGTTGTGGTTTTTGGCTGCAACACAAAAGAACACGCCATTAAGCTGCAATCTGTTTTCGGAAGAGGGGCCCCACTATTGCGGTGACACCCCACACCACGAGAAAACATCGTGGCTTGTTGAATATAGGGGTAAGATTTTGCAGGCCATTAATTTAAAAACATACCCACAGATCTACACTGAACCCTAAAACTTTCTGGCCATTAAACAAAAACTTGTTCAAAAGCCAGGATTTAACCAGTTTCCTAAATTTAGGAAAGTTATTTTCTAGCCAGATATCAAAGGCAATAAATTCCAAGTCAAAGGGGATTGATATTGAAAGGTTGACTTATTCCTTCCAGATAAATTTCTTTAGGAGAAAGCAGACGCAAAAGTCCTTTCTGGGAAGATCTCAAAGATTATGCAAAATTAGCAAATTAAATTCATATAATCTGGAATACCTTTAGACAAAGCTTTGAGAGTCAGACATAGAATTTTAAATACCACTCTGCAATGAACAGGCAGCCAATGTAAATCCTTAAGTATTGGTGAGAAATGATCAGACTTGGACACACCTTAATCATCCTAGTAATCATATTCTGCAATAACTGTATGCATTTTAAATTGGTCTCAGTAATCCCTAAGTAGAGAGAATTGCAGTTGTCAATTTTAGAGTGGACTAGAGCACAGGATAACATAATCAAATCTGAAATACTCAAATAAGGTTTTAATCTCCGAATCATTTCGATACTGAAAAAAACAAACCAACAGATTTAGATGGACAAGAAATCTGCGCAGACATGGAAAGCACACAGTCCAAACATAAGATGTATGTAATTGAGATGTGTAAAAGCAGAGAGCTTGGGTGCACTGTGTGATAGTAGAGACGGGCTTGGACAATTCAGAAAGAGAGAAGGGGAAAGGCAGAACTGGAGAGTACAGCCAGAGAGAGGGGCGGAGCTCAATTTCCATATGTGGTAGTAGAGAATAGGTTGGACAATACAGAGAAAAAGGGGTGAAGCTGCAGCATACAGGGAGAGAGGGGGTGGGGGGGGGGGGGGAGCTCAATTTGCATACCAGAAATGCAGGCACAGGGCAATTTTCCTCTTTATTATACCTAGATTTGATTACATTTTGATCACTTGCCAACAGTCCCACCACCATTACCTCTCACACTAAATCCTGCATTGAAATGAGGATTAGATGTAGAGTAGACCCCTCTCATCTATTTTGGGACCAGCTACTCCATGATGCATTTATGGCATCTAGAAACTTTACATCGTTAGCATGTCTAGATGAATCATTCATCCAATCAATATTAAGGCAATTGCCATCTCCTATTGTTAATGTTTCCTAATTTGTTAGCTTTACTAATTTTTGTTAGTATTTCATTGTCTGTCTTTCATTGTCTGCAGTATACCTCTACAGCAACTCTTCCCCATCACATATGGAATTTCTATCCATAGATTTTCCATTGTGCATTTTGTCTCCTGGAAGACTATTATCCTGTTTCTATGCCCCTTTCCTCCTCGCCTCCAATTTGACCTGTCTCCAAAGATCTACTAAACAGGTCTTTCAGTGGACCCACCAGAATCTCTCCGATCTCCTTTAATATTCTGGGATACATCCAGCTGGGCCCATAGCTTTGTCCACTTCCTGTTTTGCTGTTCCACACAAACACTCTCTTCCATAAATGGCATTGTCTCCACCCCACTCCCAGATGCACTCTTGCCAAAGTCTTTTTCAGACATGGACTGCTAATTGTTGGCAAGAATGAACTATTTCTTTATAAGTATAGTGGATGCATGGGACAGTCTCTCAGTAAGGGTGGTAGAGACACGGATAGTATCTGATTTTGAGACAGTATGGGACAAGCACAGGGGATCTCTAAGAGAATGGTGTAAGGATTGTAAAACTGGATAGTTAGTATGGATGGGCAGACAATATAGGCCATATCGTCTTTTTTTTTACCATCTTGTTTCAATGTTTCTCATTCCAGCTATTTTAATGATATTGTATGCATTTTTTGTTTCATTTTTCTGATTTAAATACACTATAATATTTGTAATTAAGTGCTCTAATCTGAAAGAATTTAATGTTAATTTGGAAATTTAACCCACTGTTCTCATGTTAGCTAAATTCAAAGATACTATAAGACTCAGTGGATTCATAGTACAACAGTGGATACAAATGAACTGGCAAATTCTGACCCATAATTAAAATTTACAGTATTGAAAATACTGATAGTCTTAATAAAAATTTACAGAAACATTGTTTAAAGGTTACAAATCAAATACAGCAGTGTTGATATATCTGTTTTCTTCTTTTATAATGAAAGCTATGCATTAATTTGAACAGTTTACTATACTATAACCATATTTATCATCAATATGTCAAACAATCATGAGTTATTTAGAATGCAGCATACTAGCTAGGTGTTAAGAAGAGACAAACAAAATCACCCAAGTGAACTTTGTCCACTACAGGGAGGACTTTTTAAGTGATCTATCTTAATGACAGCAAATTGCTTACTAATGTGTTGACTTATGGCAACCCTCAAAAGCAAAATGAATAGGATGGAATTTACAGCATATCAATGAATCAGCTGATAAGCTTTTACTGGTTTAATATCCTTCTAGTCTTGCTTCTTGGAGTGCTTCAAGTTAGCAACAGAATGTTTGCCATCTCCATGTGATAAAGGAAGTCAAACGGCTAAACAAACCTAAGAACCATTATATTGTTTGGTGAGATTTAAATTAAAATTGTTGGAGAAATCACGTGGTTAGGAAAAGAGAGGAAATACTGAAGCCAACCACATCAGTTCACAAATGTCTTCTTACCTTCCTTCCTAAACAATGGTTAAGGCATTTAGCAAAGCTGGAGATAATATAATGTATTTGAAAAGATTTAACTGCAGTAATAAAAAGACCAAACCTCAATTAAATGACATATGCAAGCAGTTCTATAGATAATGATCAAAGAAATTCTCTACCAAACATACCACATTCTAGGCAACACTTTACTTTCTATATAAATGGGTTATAGATATTAGCATAACATGGTATCAGTGACCTTTCCAATCCCCTTTGATCTAAATTAGTAAAGAACTTTAATGGATTAGTGTAATGAGGAATACTGCAGCAGTATCAGACAAATAGAATACTTTCTACTTAGCAGTGACATTAAAGATCTTAATTCTAATGGTATGCCATTTGTGTAGAATATTAATTGTTTATTTGGCCTTATATAGTAAGCGTAAGATATTAAATCAACTTTGACTTCATTCATATTTATACACTGCCTTTCCAGTTATAGTTCATAACAATTTATAAAATTTCATACTTTATAATAATACATTTAAAAAAGATTGTAAAATAGTACAAATGCATAAAAAAACAAAACTTCACTTAAACCATCCATATGAAAGGATCTAAAATGTTGATACCATACCTAAAAATCCAGATTTAGTACAAAAGAAAAATATCAAATAAACAAATAATCTGCATAAAAGATCCAAGTCTAATAATACCAATATCAGATCATGTACTACAGTAACCAAACTCTATAACCAATAAAATGAGCTGAATTAATGCTCTCCTTCTTTCCTAAAAACATTTCACTGCTTTTCTAAAAGTTATTAAATCTAAGTTGAAATAAATTTCTTTAGGAAACAAGTTCCACATTACTGGAACCATATAAGAGCCTCTACATGCACTCTAATATCACTTCCTTCAGTGACACTACCTCTAAACTGGCCTCATTTGTTGAGCTTAATGATCTCCCAGACACATCTCTCACCAATGGTTGCACTGTTTTTTATTTTTTTAATCATACCACTAAATTTATTTTTCTTTGGGACCAGCAGTTTCCTCCTGCTCCTTTGAGTTCAGAACTGGGGCTGAGGATCTGGTGCCATAAGACTTTGACCTAGATTTATCAAATTGATATAAATATTGCCTGTGATTAAAAAAAAAAAAAAAAAGGGGGGGAGCTGGTTAGGGTAATTTTCCTGCTATCGCATAACATTGGTATTTTCCACAACACGCGCCCGAGAGAGAGCGAGCCTCTGTAGAGGCTCACATATAGGTTAACTATTTATACCATTGTAAGAGGGGGCACTAGTAACTCGGGGTGAGGTCTGGGGGGATGGGGTAGGTTTTGGGGGGCAGTTTTACATGCACAGTCATAGGTACAATCAGCACAGTTGCCATCAGTGAAGATTTTATGTGATTTGGAGTGATGAAAGGTTAAAGAAGAGTAGATTTGTACAATTTACTCTCTACCTAGCTTGATTGCAGCTAGGTAGAGAGAACGAACATATGATTGTGCATATAAAACTGCCCCCCAAAACCTACCCCACCCCCCAAACCTCACCCTGAGTTCATAATGCCCCTTCTTACAGTGATATAGAAAGTTAACTTAGAGAGAGAGCCTCTATGGAGGCTCACATATATCTCCTCCCCTCCTCTCCCCTCTTCCCCTCCTGAACTGGTAAAGCACAGTTAATGCAGGCATAACGCACAGAAAAAAGGTGTAGCTATTTCCAGTATTAAAACCTGCGTTGCTGTGCGTTACTCTATCACACGCCACGTAAACTGACCCTCATTTCTATTTACTCCACCCAAACTCCTCCCACTTGAATACTAATTTTAAATTTGCATATGCATTTTGTGATGTGGCATTTATCGCGCGCGTTATGGCATTATTGCGGGCACTCAGGCCTTTGCCTGGGCCAGTGGCCCGGGAGCATGTGAGCAGGCAGGCTAGGAGCGGGCCGGCAGCCTAACAGGTTATGACCCAGACCCTTGTCGCTTCAACGGCCAAGAGGTAGGGGACACTGAGGGAGTTTCAAGAGACCCGGACTTCCACAGTCAGGTCATGGTAAGCTCATCCTACGATGATGCCATGGCTACTATGGCCAGGTGTCTGCTGCGCTATCCCGGCTTCTACGGCCGGGATAGCCACGTCCGCTATTGGCAGGGTTGGCTCATCACTTGCTAGTAGGGTGCTGGTCACCAGGAGTTAACCCTATATAGTTTTAGGTTAAGGAACGTTGTTTGATTGGGTTATGTTATGATGTTATATTACTATGCAAAACTTGCAATGTTATGTTTGGGCTATGGCCATTATTTGTCCAACAATAAAAGCAATTTTCGAACTTAAGCAGCGTGAGAGTGGATTAATATGGGCATGGTATAAATGGGAGGAAAAGGGAGGGGAAGTTGGGGAAGAGGGTAAATGGGTGCAACCTATTCCACACTGCCCACATTGTGGACTTTTAGTTTGCAAAGGGTAGAAACTGGAACTATGAAAGTAGTTGCCATCTGCCAGTTATTTTTTAGTATACAGATATTTGTGAGTGTCCATTGTTGACTGAGACTGTAGTGTCTAAAAAAAATTAACACTTTCCATGCAGCAGACCATTTTGAGTTTGAATGCAGCTTGAGATTCCCTTTTCCCTCAATTTAAATCATGAAAATATCATCAATATACCAGTAATATCTGAAAGGTTTGGTGTGTCATTCATTCAGGAATGTTTTGTCCTATCCTGCCATAAAAAGGATGGCATACTCTGTTGCTATTTTGGTGCCCTTAGTGATTTCCATAATCTATTAACAGATGTCAATTTACAACCACATCCCCCGTGCAATGGCATAGCTACATATACAGACTCCTAACAATTACCCTGGACTACCAATGCACGACAGAAACTGTTGCAAAATTAAACTACTTCAACTTCAATAATGACATCTATTTAGAGTTTGTGAGAACTGCTTTTAGCATCAGAGAACTGGAAGAGACATTCCTGAGTGGATACCACATCTCTAAGAAAACTGCATCCTCATTCAAAACACCTATAGAAAATCTATTGCAATAGAGGAGAGGAGAGCCATGGAAGGGTACCACTTGTAGTAACATTACAACCAAGATCTAGAAAATTAAGAAAAATCATGAAAAACCTAGAACCACTACCACTGGAGGATGAATTACAGAAAGAAATAGTCCCTTCCTCCCCAGTTCTAGCCTTCCAGCAGCCACCTAACCTGAAATAAAAACTAATAAGTAAGCTTCAGACAAAACCTCAAATAGATGAAAATGGCACAAAACTATGCAAGATACCATGATGCAAGCACATAATCACAGAATTCTATGGCTACCCATATGGGAAGGACATAGCCTATCAAGGATTCATACTCATGCTCCTCTATGAATGTAGTATATTTGTATGACTTATATATACTTGTATATTTAGGTGACTTTGCCTTAACCTGTTCATTTTGTTTTGACCTGATAAAAGGAATGTAACGCCTGGAAGCTAGTCATGGAATATATTATCTAAATATGTGTAATTTATACCCAATGCACCTACTTCCGTATTCCTATCTATTGCACCCCACTTCTTATGTATTTAACTTGCATTCTGCCTTATATTTGTATATCATATCTATAGGTTTCCATTACTAATGTACTTTATGTCTTTTACTTTAAATAATCTGCCTTGGGTTTACTTTTAGGAAAAGATGGAATATCAAATGCTTAGAAATAAAAATTTAAACACTATACAAGATCTAATGCAAAAAATGTGAAGAAGGATGTTACATTGGTGAAACAACCTGAAAATTAAGAACAATAATATATATCCACAGACTTAAAATTATATATTACAAAAAAGAACAGAGCAACACCTCCCTTAATGACCTAACAATCAGACTCCTCAAAGTGAATTTCAGGAGAATACAAGAATGCCAAACATTTGAAATTAAGATGAACTAACACAAAAGGACTTTAGAGGAACATGGCTTTCTCAACCACCATCATATATAAGACATTTGATCTGTAATATCTACCATCATTGGCACCTTCTCCCCCTCTCTGCTAAACTGTAATAGTATATTCAATCTATGGCCTACTTGTCTCTGTACTATTTAAATCTAGTGCAACTGTGCTGTTTCTTCAGTCCTGATGAAGGCAGCTTAACTCTTGAAAGTTAGTCATAAATATATTAAGTTAGTCCAATGAAAAGGTATCACCTACAACTTATCTATTGACCCTTATTTCTATATATTGCTGAGCCTGGAAAGCAGAGTTGCTTACCTGTAACAGGTGTTCTCTCCCAGGACAGCAGGATGTTAGTCCTCACATATGGGTGACATCATCGATGGAGCCCTATCACGGAACACTTTTGTCAAAGTTTCTAGAACTTTGACTGGCACACTGAGCATGCCTAGCATGCCACTAACCCTGCATCCAGCAGGGGTCCCCCTTCAGTCTCATTTGTAGCAAAAAGTACGAGCGAAAAATAAAATAATAAAATGTAAGTGAACTCAACTCCGCGGGGTGGCGGGTGGGTTTCGTGAGGAGAACCCCTGTTACAGGTAAGCAACTCTGCTTTCTCCCAGGACAAGCAGGATGGTAGTCCTCACATATGGGTGAATAGCGAGCTACAGGATGCCCGAATAGAGTGAACCAAAAGCACCCAATGACGAGCAACGGCACAACACCACGGGTGCTGTTGGGTATGAGGGCAGCCTGAATTCCAGTGGGTCGCAGGTAAGAAGTTGGGTTATTAAACTGGAAACAAATTACGTAGGACAGACTGGCCAAAGACGGAATTCTGCCTGCCAGCCTTGTCGAGTCAATAATGAGCTGCACAGATCTGGAGAGAGCTCCATGTGGCAGCTCTACAGATGTCAGCAATAGGTACAGAACGGAGGTGTGCTACTGACATTGCCATGACTCTGACTGAATGCGCTTTCACATATCCCTGTAGCGGAAGGCCTGCTTGTTGGTAGCAGAAAGTAATACAGTCCGCCAGTCAGGTGGATTTGGTCTGCTTGCCCACCGGAACTCCCAGTTTGGTTTTATCAAAGGAGATAAATAAAAAGTTGGGTGGACTTCCTATGGGCCGTAGTGTGGTCCAAATAAAAAGCGAGCACACTTTTACAGTCCAAGGAATGCAGGGCCCGCTCACCTGGGTGTGAGTGAGGTTTTGGAAAAAATGTGGGCAGTATTATGGACTGTTTCAAGCGGAAATCAGAAACTACCTTTGGCAAGAATTTAGGGTGAGTGCGGAGTACCACACAATCGTGAAGAAATTTGGTATAAGGTGGGTATGTTAACAGTGCCTATAGCTCACTGACTCTGCAAGCCGATGTTAAAGCAAGCAGAAAGAGCACTTTCCAAGTGAGATAATGTAGCTCACAGGAGTGCAGGGGCTCGAACGGAGCCCCTGCACAACACTGAGGTCCCATGCAGGAATTGGAGGACGCAGTGGAGGCTTCAGTTGTAGTAAGCCTCTCATAAAGCGCCCTACAAGAGGTTGCGTTGAGATTGGGACATCTCCTACACCTATTTGGTAAGTGGCTATGGCGCTGACATGCACTCGGATGGAGGAAGTTTGTAGGCCAGACTCCGAGAGGTACCAGAGGTAGTCCAGGAATCTTGTTGTAGGGCAGGAAAAGGGATCTATTTCCTTTGTCGTGCACCACTAGGAGAATCTTTTCCATTTGGAACAATAAGATGCCAGCTGCCATTAAGAAATTATCTGTAAGAATTTCCCGCGACTCACGTGGTCGATCCACACTTGGCAGTTCCCCGGGGTGCCCTTGCGATGGTTCCGTTATTATTGGTGCACCCAGGCTTAGCGATATTTCCAGAGTCAGGGGGCTCGGTAGCTGCTCTTTACCGGCTCCCGCGACTTCAACATCCGGGTTGCCTATCGGCGTTTTGGTGAAGGCTTCGTTAATCCTTGGTTGCCGAATATCTCGTTCCAGGGTTTATTTATTTATTTATTTATTTATTTAACATTTTTATATACCGACCTTCATGAAAGAAAATTCATATCAGATCGGTTTACAGATAACATGAGGGGAATAACAAAGTCAACCATATAACAAGAAATGAAAGTTACATATAACAAGGGGGGGTATTAACCTGGAGGGCTAGGATAGCCGGAGCGATAGAAGGCAAAACTGAACAAATTAGATAATACAATAATATGATGAGAAGAGGCATAAGTGTATAGGCTACACTTGTCAGAGAGTTTAGGTAGGAGTCAGTGTCTGAATTAGTGAGGAATTGCTGGAACTGTAGGTTAAGTGAAGGCCTGGATGAAGAGCCATGTCTTAAGTTTTTTGCGGAAGGTAAACGGGCATGGTTCTAATCTGAGTTCTGTGGGCATCTTGTTCCAGATGGTTGGGCCAGCTGTAGAGAAGGTTCGTTCTTTGGTAGATGATAGGCGAGTAGATTTCGTTGTAGGGGGTTGCAGGGTGCCTTTATATGCTTCTCGAATCGGTCTGTCTGATGAGTATAATTTGAGGGGAATCTGGAGGTCTAGTTGTTGTTGGTTGTGAATGACTTTGTGGATTATAGTGAGAGCCTTGTGTAATATTCTATATTTGATTGGCAGCCAGTGCAGGTTCTGTAGTATGGGAGTGATGTGTGTTCCTCTGTTGGTATTAGTCAGGATTCTTGCCGCAGCATTTTGGAGCATCTGTAATGGTTTGATAGATGAAGTAGGGAGCCCGAGGAGAAGAGAGTTATAGTAATCTGTTTTGGAAAAGAGTGTGACTTGGAGCACTGTCCTGAAATCTTGGAAGTGGAGGAGGGGTTTGAGCCTTTTCATGACTTGTAATTTATAAAAGCAGTCCTTGGTAGTGTTATTGATGGCTTTCTTAAGATTCAGACGGTTATCAATGATTACTCCAAGGTCCCTTACTTGCGTGATCTGGGTGTTGCCTGCTGGTGGATTGATTAAGGCCGAGTGGTCCGAGGAGATGATTAGGAGTTCAGTCTTATTTGCATTCAGAACTAGATTCAAGTTGGTGAGCAGACTGTTTATAGATTTGAGGCAGATTTCCCAAAAGGCGAGAGATTTAGGGAGAGATTCTGTAATGGGAATCAGAATCTGTACATCATCTGCATAGAGATAGAATTTTAATTTTAGGTCCGTAAGCAGTTGACAGAGGGGCAGGAGGTATATATTGAATAGTGTGGGTGACAAGGAAGAGCCTTGTGGTACTCCTAATGTTGATTTGACATCTGGGGATTCGTTGTTATTGATTTTTACTTTGAAGCTTCTGTTACTTAGAAAGGAGTTAAACCAGCTGTGTGCAGATCCTGTTAATCCGATTTCTGCTAGGCGATTTAGTAGGATGGCGTGGTTCACTGTGTCAAATGCGGATGAAATGTCCAGAAGGACTAGGATAAAAGATTGACCTTTGTCTAGGCCCATGAGGATGTGATCGGCAAGGGAGATAAGTAGGGTTTCTGTACTAGCTGCTTTACGAAAGCCATATTGGGATGGGTGAAAGATATTGTGCTCTTCCAGGTATACAGAAAGTTGTGTATTAACAACTTTCTCCATGATTTTTGCTAAAAAAGGGAGGTTGGATATGGGGCGGAAGTTGGAGGGTTCACTTGTGTCGAGGTTAGGTTTCTTCAGGAGAGGTTTGAGGGATGCGGTTTTCAGCCTGTCCGGGTAGATTCCTTGGGCAAGTGAGCAATTTATAATGTTGGCCAATGCTCTGGAAATAGTATTCGGGATGAGAAGCAGTAGTTTAGTTGGAATGTGATCTGTTGGGTGGTTTGATGGTTTTAGTTTCTTAAGTATAGATTCGATTTCCAGTGGTGTTGTAGGTTCAAAGGAATCAAGGATGGCCCCAATATAAGTCCTGGAATTGAAAATTATGGAGGTTGGAGTTGCATTGTTCGGTAGGCGTGCTAATGTGTCTGCAGTTTTTTTCTGAAAGTAGAGTGCTAATTCGTCTGCTTTGGTTTGTGCTTGGTCGTCTGGAATGGTGGGTGTAGGTGATTTTGTGAGTTGGGAGACGTAAGAGAATAGGGTCCTGGCATCAAATTGAAGGTCGTGTATTCTGTGGGCATAGAAGTCTCTTTTTGTCTTTAAGATGGTGATCCTGTAGTTGTGGAGGGTGCGTTTGTAATCAGATAAATTAGTGGAGTTGGGGATCTTGCGCCATTCGTATTCTTTGTGTCTGAGATTTTGTTTCATCTGCTTGAGTTCTGGGGAGAACCAGGGTTGTTTCTTCTTCTGTATTGAGTTGATTATTTTCACCGTTTTAGGACATAATTTATTTGCTATTGCCTCAGTGATATTGTGCCAAGAGAGGAAGGCTGCATCTGGGCTAGTGGTGTCCAGATTGGGGAGTTCTTTGGTGAGATGATCACTGAGTGTGTCAGAAGTGCAGGTTTTCCTAAATTGGATGGTGGAAGGTGGTTGAGGAGGTTTAGGGCTTTCTTGAGTCATGAGTGTGGTTGTAATTATTGAATGGTCTGACCAGGGAATTGTGGTACAGATAGGATCATTTTTATAAGATATATTAGAATTGATGAAGATGAGGTCCAGATTGTGTCCTGCTTTATGGGTAGGTTTTTCTATGATTTGTTTAAAGCCCATAGCACCCAGGGTGGTAAGGAGTGCTTCACAGTTAGGGGTGAGGGGAGAGGCGTCTACATGGAGGTTGAAATCCCCCATTATTATGGCTGGCGAGTCCATGTTGATGTATTTGGCTATTGTTTCTATTAGGGGGGAGATATCTGAGTCCAGTAGTCCTGGCGGAGCATATATTAGAAGAATTTGTAGGAGTTTAGATTTGAAAAGACCTAATTCGAGTTTTGTAGGTGTGATGGTTTTGATTGGAAGTGAATTAAGTTTGAATTCCTTTTTGGTAGCTAGAAGAATACCACCTCCTCGTTTCTTTTGTCTGGGGATCGAGATGATGTCGTAGAGGTGAATCGGTAACTGGTTTATTAGGGCTGTGTCTGAGCTTTTTAGCCAGGTTTCTGTGATGGCACAGATATCTGGCTTTGAATCTGAGAGGAAGTCATTGAGGACGTGTGTTTTCTTTGTCAGAGATTGTGCGTTGAGAAGGGTAAGGGAGAACATGGTGAGACCTAGCATCTGCGTGAGCGGAGACGTCATGATTGGAATGAGAGATCTGGTAGTGTGTCTTGATGGTTGTTGAAAGGCTTTTGTGTGATGGAGGTGGCGGTGGTATATGATAGGGATTGGGAAGATTTGCATGTTGACTTCTCTAGGAGGAATGTGGGTCGTGGTGGAAGGCTAGTCTGACTGTGGGAGGAATGTTATAAGAGCTTAGGGCAAATTGAGAGTGAAGCATGAGTCTGTCTGCTGAAGAGCTGGATGTTTGAGCGGGCTGTTTGAATCTGTCTGGATGGGAGGGCTGAGCGTTGTGCGCTTCGGGAGGGTAGGGGATGATGCCCTTTGCATGGGGTCTCAGAGGTGGCTGGAGAGTTGCTGGAGAGGTAGACTTTTATTCCATACTGCTGAAACGGTCTGTTCCACAACTTTGCTGGCAGTTGCCTATGTTAGGGGTTTAGGTTGTTCCGCAGGTATGGCTCGAGCCTCCTCGGGGCTCTACGAAGGGGCGAGACAAAGGGGCAGGCCCCTTTGTCGCGCTCCTTCGGCGCGCGACGCTCAGCGCGCGGCGCCTAGCCGGTTAGGTTTTAAAGTCCTGCCGGGCTGTCTCTGGTTGGCTGCCCTCCTTTTTTAGGGCGGGCCTAGGCGCGTTTTTTTTAATTTTTTTTAAAGGTTTCCTTCGCCGGAAACGGCCTCGGCGATCGCGGTCGGCGTCGGGGTCCCCCGGGTGGGGAGGCCGCACACTGACCTGACCTTCCCCCGGTGGGGCTCCGGCGCCGGCCGCGCAGGTCCTCGGTCGCCGCGTGGAGAGGAGAGAAGAGAGAGAGAGATGGCGCCTAGCCGGGTAGGTTTTAAAGTCCTGCCGGGCTGTCTCTGGTTGGCTGCCCTCCTTTTTTAGGGCGGGCCTAGGCGTGTTTTTTTAATTTTTTTTTTAAAGGTTTCCTTCGCCGGAAACGGCCTCGGCGATCGCGGTCGGCGTCGGGGTCCCCCGGGTGGGGAGGCCGCACACTGACCTGACCTTCCCCCGGTGGGGCTCCGGCGCCGGCCGCGCAGGTCGTCGGTCGCCGCGTGGAGAGGAGAGAAGAGAGAGAGAGATGGCGCCTAGCCGGGTAGGTTTTAAAGTCCTGCCGGGCTGAGGTAATATCTCGTATTCAAGCTTTTCTTTTCATGTGTGGCATATTCTTTTTTTTTTTTTCCCGAAAAAACAAAAAGAAATAGAAAGCTCAATAAGAAATTTCAACAGCAGCCGGAGACACGAGCCTTCATGCCTTACAGCTCAGCGGCCATCTTGGTCTCCGTGTAAGAAAGTTTAGATGGTGACCGTGGGCAACCACAGAAAGGACCCATTGGTCCGTTGTGATTGAGTGCCATATGTTGGCAAAGTGGCACAAGCGGCCTCCCAAAGGAAATTTTGTTGGAGGCAGGGTTCGACTGCTGCTCTCTAGAAGGGAGCCAAAACCCCGATGCAGGACTAGTCTGAGGAGCTGGTTGGGTTTTCAGAGGCCGACCTCTTTGAGAGGGTCTGGTTGGTCGAGTCCGGGATGCAGGAGGGTAATACCTACAGGTTTTATGGGTTAGCATCCTGGGTTCCCGTCTAAATGGACTTTTGGTGGTAGATGAGAAGTCAGAGGGAACAGTAGATAGTTGGCGCAATGTCTCATGATGGTCTTTGAGTTGTGCAACTGTTTCCTGGAATTTCTCTCCAAACAAATTGTCCCCTGTGCATGGAAGGTCTGCTAACCTGTCCTTGACTTCTTGACTTGTCTGAAGATTTCAGCCATGCCCAGCGTCTGGCACTTATACATGCTGCTGACACTCTGAAGGCAGTCTCGAAGATATCATAGGCAGCTCTGACCTCGTGTTTTCCAGGATCAAGGCCCTTTTGGAGGATGGAATTCAATCCCTCTTGAAACTCCTCTGGCAGGGATTAGGAGAAATCCTGAACTTGTTTCCAGAGGTTTCTAGAGTATTGTGTCATGTATAGCTGGTAGGCTGCTATACGTGCCATCAACATAGAACCCTGGAACACCCTGTGCCCGAAGGTGTCCAAGGATTTCTGCTCTTTGCCAGGAGGGGCAGAAGAATGAGGTCGGGACCTCTTAGCTTTCTTCTGAGCGGATTCGACCACTACAGAGTGGTGAGGAGCTGGCTCTTCTGGAATCCTGGAGCTGATTGAACAAGGTAGGTAGTATCAGTTTTTCTGTTCACCGGTGGAACTGTACCTGGGTGTTCCCAGGTATGTTGTAACAGGTCAAGCAGAACTTCGTGGACTGGGAATGCCATCGCTTCTTTGGGCACATAAATATATAACATTGCCAACAATCGGGAAAACAATTTTTATTTATTTGTGTAACCAGACCTCATATATTATAAGGGTAAACATTTTTTTTAATTCCCCATTATTTATTTTACCACATCTATAAACTCTTAGTGGTTATTCAACTTGTATAATCATTGGTTCTGGTTACCATTTTTTTAAATTATTAGTTCTGGTTACCATTTTTTTAAATTATTTAGTGAACAACACTTATCGTTTTAACGCTGAGAAGAACGCTGAAGGAGTGATCGTCTATCAATGTGCCCGACAGGGCTCGTGTTTCTTAATAGCTTAGTCAGGGGCCAAATTTTCAACTTTAATTTGCTTCTCTTCTTTTTGATTGTTGCCAGTTAAATGCTTCACTCCCTTCAGGATTCAAGCCTGCCGTGCTGCATAAAAGCTACAAGTTGAATAACCACTAAGAGTTTATAAATGTGGTAAAAGAAATAATGGGGAATTAAAAATTTTTTTTACCCGTATAATATATGAGGTCTGGTTACACAAATAAATAAAAATTGTTTTCCCGATTGTTGGCAATGTTATATATTTATGTGTTATGAGATACACTGACCGTGCAGTTTAAGAGTATAGTTGTTAGATATCACTTCTTTGGGGGCATCCACGAATTGCAGAACTTCCAGCATTCTGTGCTTGGCATCCTCTTCAGTTTGCAGCTTAAAAGGGATGGTTTCAGACATTTCCTTTATAAAGATGGCAAACGAGAGATCCTCTGGAGGAGAGTGGCGTTTTTCTTCTGGGGGTGAAGGCTCTGATAGGATGTCCTCAGAATCCTGAGAGTCAGAGGAATCATCACCCCAGGGATCATATGGTTGGTCTCCTCCACCCTGTGGTCCTTCTAATGGAGGCAGAATCCCTAATCCAGCTGGATTAGGAGGTGGCACCGATGGAATCGGTGGAGGCGGTACAGAGGCCGGTGGAGGCACTGATGGCATCGGTGTTTTTGATGATCGTCGGGGTGGAAATATATCTGATGGCCCTGGAATCGGGTCCAGCATTGACAGATCTCGCTCTTCATCGTCCGATGACAGAGGAATTGGGGTCAATGCCAGTGGAGGAATCGATGGTCACGGAGGCATTGCCGGTCCGGAAGGAGCGGGCACAGAAGGAAGTGCGCTGATAAGGGTGTCTAGCCTTTCAAGAAGTGGAGCCAACATCGTAAGCACCGGGTCAGGCTTCGGCATGGGAGTCTGTGCCAGTGGTGATTGAAACCCTCAAAGTGTTGGTAACACAGCTGCCAGTGTTGGAGGCTCAATAGGCGTTGCTGGAGGGTCCACAGGAATTTGTGGATTCTCGGCTCCCGGCACCGTTGCAGGTGTGGAACGCCTCTGTGTCCCGGGTCCAGAGGAGGATGGGGGCTCCTCTCCCCGGGACTTCTTGGTTGGTGGTTCCAACGATGTTGGTGCCCGCTCCCGAAGAAGATTCTCGTTGGTGTCGATGACGATGCTTTTCTCGGTGCTCGGCCCAGTCCTTCTCTGGCGCAGAGGACGATGATGTTGAGGCCTTCAAGCGTGATGATGCCAGTGAAGGCCGTTCCCCGGCGTCCCGATGCTGAGACATCGATGGAGATGGAGTCGATGATGAAAATGGCTTCCGACTCGGTACACTCTTGGCCAGAGTAGATGGGGACAAGCGCTTAGATTTGAATAGGTGTTCCATTTTTTTCTAAGTGGGCCTGGCGGCCTTTCAGAGTCATTTGGGCACAACTGGTGCACAGTTGGACGTCATGGGAAGGCCCCAAGCATAAGACGCAGACATAATGAGGGTCTGTAATGGACATAGTCCTCGGACACTCGGGGAACTTCTGAAAACCGGTTGCTATTTTTGGAAAAAATAAGTGCAGCACTCGGTCGGTGGTCGTTGGGCACCGATGAGAGCACCTTCGGGAACTGACTGCAAAGAACGAAGTAAAAACTTACTGGCGCTAGCAGAGGTCGATGGTCGATGGGGGACCCCGGGATGGGGAAAAAGTTTTGAAATTTTTAAGAAAAGTTCTGTGAGGAAAAAAGTTGTGAGAAATTCTCACAAAGCTTCTGAGAACCGTGAGGCAACTGCTGCATGGAAAAAAAGAGACTGAACGGGGACCCCTGCTGGGCATGCTGAGTGTGCAAGTCAAAATTCTAGAAACGTTGACAAAAGTGTTCCGTGATAGGGCTCCATCGATGATGTCACCCATATGTGAGGCCGACCATCCTGCTTGTCCTGGGAGAAAGATTAATGTCTCCTTTCAAAGTCCTATAAATGCTGAAGATTTATGTGACATTTCCAAGATAAGATGCTCTCAATGAGCTGATGGTGATGTTTCATTTGCGATATTCCAAAGTACTGGTAAGTACAAGAATCTAAATCAGACCCTGATGCAAATTTTATAAAGAAATGCATTAAAGAGTAAATTTTCAATAATGTGCCTAACAACTATATATGTATTTTGCAGCCTGTGCAAATCAAGCTGACCTTCAAACACAAAGTACCTGCATAGTTTGTGCTTCAAGGTCGGGGAATTAAGTAAATAAAGCATGAGCGAACCCTATGTCATCTCAAATGAGAGCATAAAAAAAACATACATTTTTCAAAACTTTTTCTCTGACCAAGTTAAGGTCCTTCCCCCCTCCTCCCCAAGAATGTTCTTTTTTAATGTGGCTAACAATATATTATGAACGTATCTGTATACTTTTAGGCAGCTGAAAATCTGCTTAGATGCATTCAGTCATTCTCCCCATGTAACCTCTATTTTTACCCATAAAGGTCCTGTCTAATCCTTTGAAAATTTAACCCTATAATCTCAAGAATTAAACTGGAAGGTTTGCATAAAAATTCACAGTAGACATCATGGATCACATCATAAACTTTGCTTAGCAACATTTCAACTAAACCTAGAACTAGGGAACAGTCCATGAAACTAACTGGTAGAATATTCAAAACAAATTTAAGAAAGATTTTTTAGTCAGCACACATTTAAACTGTGGAATTTGTTGTCTGAGGGTATGGGCAAGGCAAATAGTACTGCTGGGTTTAAAAAACGATCTGGGCAAGAAACTGGAGCACATGTCCATTAACAACTAAGCCTGGGGAACACTGCTGGGAGTGAACATCAAGGAACGACAAGTGAGGTAATCAAATTTGCAGATGATACAAAATTGTTCAGAGTAGTTAAATCACAAGCAGATTGTGATAAATTGCAGGAAGACCTTGTGAGGCTGGAAAATTGGGCATCAAAATGGCAGATGAAATTTAATGTGGATAAGTGCAAGGTGATGCATATAGGGAAAAATAACCCATGCTATAGTTACACAATGTTAGGTTCCATATTAGGTGCTACTATCCAAGAAAGAGATCTAGGCGTCATAGTGGATAACACATTGAAATAGTCTGTTCAGTGTGCTGCGGCAGTCAAAAAAGCAAACAGAATGTTGGGAATTATTAGAAAGGGAATGGTGAATAAACAGAAAATGTCATAATGCTTCTGTATCGCTCCATGGTGAGACCGCACCTTGAATACTGTGTACAATTCTGGTTGCCGCATCTTAAAAAAGATATAATTGCGATGGAGAAGGTACAGAGAAGGGCTACCAAAATGATAAGGGGAATGGAACAGCTCCCTTATGAGGAAAGACTAAAGAAGTTAGGACTTTTCAGCTTGGAGAAAAGACAGCTGAGGGGGGATATGATAGAGGTGTTTAAAATCATGAGAGGTTTAGAACGGGTAGATGCGAATCGGTTATTTACGCTTTCGGATAATAGAAAGACTAGGAGGCACTCCATGAAGTTAGTATGTGGCACATTTAAAACTAGTCGGAGAAAGTTCTTTTTCACTCAACACACAATTAAACTCTGGAATTTGTTGCCAGAGGATGTGGTTAGTGCAGTTAGTATAGCTGTGTTTAAAAAAGGATTGGATAAGTTCTTGGAGGAGAAGTCCATTACCTGCTATTAATTAAGTTGACTTAGAAAATAGCCACTACTATTACTAGCAACGGTAACATGGGGTAGACTTAGTTTTTGGGTGCTTGCCAGGTTCTTATGGCCTGGATTGGCCACCGTTGGAAACAGGATGCTGGGCTTGATGGTCCCTTGGTCTGACCCAGTATGGCATGTTCTTATGTTCTTAATGGATCACTCCATGAGGATCTGTTGAGTACTTTTTCCAAGCAACCCAGACTTGCCACAATCAGAGACAAGAGACTGGTCTGAGCAAGTATGGCATTTCTTATGTTAAAAGAGTTAGGAATGAAGCAAAAATGACACACTGACTACAACTGTTTAGCTAAGTGAAACATACCTTTTCTTCAAAGAATATTTTTCTTAACTTGATGTCTTTTGGGGGAATTATTTTTCTTATGTTTTTATACCATTTTCGGACAATATATCCACGCCAACATGCTTGAATCCTATTACAGAAAGCAGTTTAGAAAATTCTACTAATATTGACACAAGAAAACAAAATATGAATTATTCTACAAACAAATGATACAAAAGAGAAAGTAAATATTCTTCCTCTGTGTTTATTTATTAACTCCCAAGACAAGCATAAGATTATATTTCCCAAAACCGGAAGCTGAGAATTATCACTCCTGGAATCACCATGCCCTACCAAGTGAGATCATATTTTTCATTGCAAATCACAAGACTCTCACTATACCTATAGAAACTGAATGTAATCCACTTTGATGCACACTGTGAAGTGACGAAAAGCAGAATATAAAAATCTAAATAAATAAATACACTGTGCGGCTGATGTAATAAGACCTGTACTAAAATCAGCACTCTGTTTTAGCACAGACATGGCCAAAACAAGGTGGCCCCATGGGATACAAAAACCCCATGCTAGAGAATCCTCCCCTCCACAAATAAACCATGCTAAAGCCTTGCTGCAGAAGCCCGCACCAAAACCCAGTGCTAAAAATCTGTGCTATTGGAAAAAATGCTGCAGAGATCCTTATTGGCTGTTTAAAGTGACATGGGCTGAATAGCAAAAGTGTGTACCTTGTAATAGGTGTTATCCCAGGACAGCAGGATGTAGTCCTCACATATGGGTGACGTCATTGATGGAGCCCTACTGCGGAAAACTTTCTGTCAAAGTTTCTAGAAACTTTTGACTGGCACTCTGAGCGCACTGAGCATGCCATGATATTCTCAGCCACAGGGATCTCCCTTCAGTCTCATATGTAGCAATAAGCTTTACCAAAAATAAAATAATAAAATGTATCAAACCCAACTCCACAGGGTGGTGGGTGGGTTTCGTGAGGACTACATCCTGCTGTCCTGGGATAACACCTATTACAAGGTAAGCAATTTTGCTTTATCCCAGGACAAGCAGGATGCTAGTCCTCACATATGGGTGATTAGCAAGCAGAGTCATTTTGTAGTGAAACAACATTGCAGTATTGTTGATAAAAATGAGGCATCCGAAAATCTCAGCAGGTTGGATGTAGAAGGAGTTGGGTTTATACCGGAAACAAGTTCTTTAAGACAGGTTGTCCGTAGGCTGAATCTTGTCGTCCTTCTTTGTCCAAACAGTAATGAGCTGCAAAGGTGTGAAGAGAACGCCATGTTGCTGCTTTACATATGTCAAGAATTGGCACTGAGCGGTAGTGTGCTACTGAGGTTGACATTGCTCTTACTGAATGCGCCTTTACTCGTCCTTGGAGAGGAAGGCCTGCTTTTTCATAGCAGAACTCTATGCACGCTGCTAGCCAGTTGGAGAGAGTGTGTTTGCCCACAGGATTACCTGGTTTGTTTGGATCAAAAAATACAAAGAGTTGAGTGGATTTCCTGTGGACTGCAGTGTGGTCTAAGTAATATGCTAGCGCACGTTTGCAGTCCAAGGTATGTAAGGCCCATTCCCCTTGGTGAGAATAAGGCTTTGGAAAGAATGTGGGCAAAACTATGGATTGGTTCAAGTGGAATTCCGTTACTACCTTGGGAAGAAATTATGGATGTGTCTGGAGAACCACTCTGTCATATAGGAATTTTGTATAGGGTGAGTACCTGACAAGTGCTTGTAAACTCACTAACCCTTCTAGCCGATGTAATTGCTATAAGGAAGATAGTCTTCCATGTGAGAAATTTAACATCAAAGGAAGTCATGGGTTCAAAAGGAGAACGCATGAGCCTTGTTAAGACCAGATTCAGGTCCCATTCTGTGACTGGTGGCTGAATTGGTGGTTTAAGGTGAGTTAAACCTCTCATAAACCTACTGACAAGAGGTTGTATCGATATTGGAGCATCTTCCATCTTGTTATGGTAAGCTGAGATTGCACTTAAGTGTACTCTTACAGATGAGGTCTGGAGACCAGAGTCTGAAAGATGGCATAAATAGTCTAGTAGAGAAGTTGTGGTGCAGGAGAACTGGTCAATGTTCTTTTGCGTGCACCACAAAGTAAACCTTTTCCATTTCGAAGAATAATTCTTTCATGTTGAAGGTTTACGGGAAGCTATAAGCACTTGAGAGACATTGGTTGAAAGATTGACTGGTTGTAAGATCAAGCTTTCAACATCCATGCTGTCAGAGATAGGGATTGAAGGTTGGGATGGCGCAACTTGCCGTGATCCTGAGTTATGAGATTGGGAGCTACACCCAGGCGAACTGGTTCTCTGATTGAGAGGTCTAGAAGTATGGGAAACCATACTTGTCAAGGCCAATATGGGGCTATGAGTATCACGGACCCCTTGTGCTGTTGTAGCTTCACTAGAGTTTTGGTCATGAGCGGTATTGGAGGATACGCGTATAGAAGGCCTGAGTTCCAAGGGCGAGTGGCGTCCTTGGCTGGCTGGTGTTTCTGTCTGTGTAGAGAGCAGAATCTGTCCACTTTGCGATTCAGGTGAGATGCAAAGAGGTCTATTGTTGGTTGTCCCCAACTCTGGAATATCCTGGTTGCTATTAAGGAATCCAGGGACCACTCGTATGGTTGAAACTGACGACTGAGGCGATCTGCAACTATGTTGTGGATACCCGCCAGATAAGTTGCCTGGAGAAATATGGAATGTGTCAGGGCCCAGTCCCATTTTTGTGCAGCTTCTTGACAAAGGAGATACGAGCCCGTACCTCCCTGCTTGTTCAGGTACCACATGGCTACTGTATTGTCCGTTTGAATTAGAACAGTCTTGTGTGAAAGGCAGTCTTTGAACACATGCAGGGCATACCGTATAGCTCGAAGTTCCAGGAAACTGATTTGAAATGTTGCTTCGAGTTTTGTCCACGTACCCTGGGTTTGGAGATTGTCTATGTGGGCTCCCCAACCCAAGGTGGATGCATCTGTAGTTAAAGTTATCTGTGGGACTGGCTGTTGGAAGGGCAGGCCCTTGCGCAAGTTGTCCGTGTTTGCCCACCAAAGTAGAGATGTATATAGCTGGTGGGTTACTTGAATTGGAGAGAACAGTGGTTGAATGGCTTGGATCCATTGTGACCTTAATGTCCATTGGGTTATTCTCATGGCTAGTCTTGCCATAGGAGTGACATGAACTGTGGAGGCCATGTGGCCTAGCAAAGTTAGAAACTGATGAGCTGTCGCTTGTTTCTTAGAGTGTAGTGAGTTTGCCAATAGGGAGAGTGTTCTTGCTCGATCCTCGGGTACAAAGGCTCTTGAGAGAATGGTGTTCAATTCTGCTCCGATGAATTGAAGCAGGTGAGATGGAATGAGATGGGATTTTTGATAATTGATGAGAAACCCCATGGAGTGAAGTAGAGTAATTGTTCGGTTGAGAGAAGTTAGCGCTCCTTGTTGAGAGTGACTTCTGATGAGCCAGTCGTCTAGATAGGGGAAAACGTGGACACTTTCCTTGTGCAAGTGTGCTGCTATTACTGCCAGACATTTTGTGAATACTCTGGGAGCTGAGGCAAGTCCGAATGGTAGTACTCTGTACTGGAAATGTTGGTGACCCACCAGGAAACGCAGATACTTGCGATGAGGAGGGAATATTGGAATGTGAGCATAAGCGTCCTGTAGATCCAGAGAACAAAGCCAATCTCCTGTTTGAAGAAGGGGAAGCATGGTGCCTAGAGAAACCATCCTTAACTTTTCTTTCTTTAGAAATTTGTTGAGATTTCTGAGGATTAGGATGGGACGTGGGCCTCCAGTTTTCTTTGGAACGAGGAAATAACGGGAGTAGAATCCTCTGCCCTGCTGAGTCCAGGGCACCGGCTTTACAGCTCTAGCTCTCAGAAGGGTGGATAATTCTGCTTGTAGATGAATTATGTGAGTTTCGTGTAACGAAAGAGGTTTTGGAGGAGAGTCTCTTGGAATTGAGAGAAAATTGAATTGGTAACCTCGAGATATTACCGAGAGTACCCATTGGCCTGTTGTTATCTGTAACCAATGAGTGTAGAAGGAGGAAACTCGGTCTACTGGCAGGTTCAGTTTTGGATTGCGGAGATAACTTTGGTCTCTGGTGATGGCCTCAAAAACCTGCAGCCAATCCCGTCTGCGGTGGCGGTTGAGGCCTAGCAGCTCTAGGCTGTCTGGGTTGAGATCTTTGTTGCGGACGAGAAGATCTACCCCTGGATGCTGGTGGATAACATCGTCTCTGCCTGTAGAAAGGTTTTCTAGATTCTTTCCTTGGTGGACGGCGAGACCGTGATGAAGCAGTCTTGCGGAACTGACGACAGTTGGCGCAATGTCTCCGTGTGTTCTTTCAGTTGGGCCACGGCATCCTGAAATTTTGACCCAAAGAGGTTGTCACCTACGCAGGTAGATCCACCAGCTTTTCTTGTGCCTAAAGTCAGAGGCTTTTAACCATACCCAGCGACGTGCACTTATTCCTGAGGCTGCTACTCTCGAAGCTGTTTCAAAGTTGTCGTAGGCGGCCCGGACTTCATGCTTTCCAGCTTCAAGTCCCTTGTGTATTATAGTCTGAGCTGCCTCCTGGTACTGCTGAGGTAGGAAGTTGGAAAGTTCCTGCATCTGCTTCCAAAGATTCCTCTGGTATTGCGTCTTATAGAGTTGATAGGATGCAATCCTTGAATTGAGCATAGCTCCTTGGTATACTTTTCTCCCTAAGGAGTCTAGAAATCTATGGTCCTTTCCAGGTGGAGTGGAGGATTGAGGTCATACTCTCTTGGACTTCTTTTGAGCCAACTCCACCACAACAGATTGACGTGGTAACTGTGATTTCTGGTAACCAGGAACATGCTGGACAAGATAGGTGGTATCCACTCTTTTATTAATCGGTGGAAATGAGCATGGATGTTCCCAGAGTCTATGTTGCAACTCCAAAAGTACCTCGTGGACAGGAATGGCCCGGACTTCTTTTGGAGGATCCACGAACTGTAAGACTTCTAAAGTCTGCTGTCTCGTGTCTTCCTCCGACACTAAGTTGAATGGTATTGTGTCTGCCATGTCCTTTATGAAATTGGTGAAGGACAAGTCCTCTGGAGGAGATTTCTTCTTGCCTTCCGGCGGAGAAGGGTCAGACATAAAGCTTTCTGACGAAGTATCAGTATGCTTGTCTTCCCATGAGTCATATGGCTCTTCCCTGGAAGGGGAAGTTGGAGAAGACCTCGGTGGTCAAAAAAAGTCCAGAAGGCCCTGGCTGAGGCTCATCGACAGGTCTCTGTCCAGGAACATCCCCGATCGGTTTAGGTGGGATAGACTTTGGTGGAAGAGCACCAACAATGGCGTCAAATCTATCCATGAGTAGTTGAAACAAAGCCAATTCTGGTTGACCTGGAGCCCCAGGTAGTAGAATCGGTGTTGTCGGGGTTGGTTCCGGCATTGGTATGGGTACCGGCATCAGCGTGGGCACCGGCTTCGGTGTTGTCACCGGCATCAACACTGGTGTCGGCGAGGGCATCGGCGATGGTCGATGCACCTGTAGTGCTTGTAGCACCGCTTGGCGGATAAATCTGCTCAATTCCTCCGTGATAGCTGATGTAGGCAGAGCAGCTACACGTGGTGGTGATGGGGGGGTTATCGGTCCTTCCACAGGGCCCTGTGGAGGTTCGATGGCTGGCACCTCGACAGAAGGTGAACACCTCAGTGTTTCCTGCAGGCGAGGACGCTTGGTGGTCGATTTCTCCGGGGATAGCAGAGATTCCAGAATCGATGGATGGCGATGTCGATGCCCATGTTTCGGTCGATGTTCCACTGCTGACCTCGTCGATGCCACGGATGGGGGTCGGTGATAAACAGTCCCCTGAACCTTCCGGACGACGTTTTTTAAGGATCAGTTGTTTTGAAACTCCGGCCGGAGATGACTGAGTGGATGTCGATGGAGAAGGTAAAAGTTGAAGATGGAACAAGTGTTCCATCTTTTCTTGTCGCGCCTTCCGACCTTTAGCGGTCATTTCAGCACATTTTGGGCAAGATGTTACATCATGAGATTGGCCCAAGCAAAGTACACACTCGAGGTGTGGATCTGTAATGGACATGGTCCGATTACAATTGCGACATTTTTTGAAGAAAAAGTGTGAAGAAAAAATATGTACTCGAATGAGTCAGAATGAGAATAGTTTACTCACCAGCCGGTGGTAACGAGGGAGACCCCGATATGGGAGAGAAATTATCAATTTTTTAAATCTGATTTTTAGTCAGAATTGTGAGAAAACTCACACAGGCTCCTGCTCCGCGATGCCAGAAGTAGCGAGGAAAAACGAAGACAGAAGGGAGACCCCTGTGGCTGAGAATATCATGGCATGCTGGGCATGCTCAGTGGGCTCAGAGTGCCAGTCAAAAGTTTCTAGAAACTTTGACAGAAAGTTTTCCGCAATAGGGCTCCATCAATGACGTCACCCATATGTGAGGACTAGCTTCCTGCTTGTCTTGGGATAATGACATGTATCTGGTGTACATGCATGTCCATTACATTTTCTGGGATACTCCTCCTTCCAGGGCCCTGTGTGAGTGTTGTTAGGAGTTGGTAGTGGTTAGTGCTGGTGGTACTAAATTGCTATTGCTGAGTGGTGTACCTGTCCCCACCACTGTAGCGGAATACTATGCACTTCTGGTTCTATGCACCTCAAAGGGCCCACTAATGTTGAGATTACTTACCTGATAATCTCCTTTTCCTTAGTGTAGACAGATGGACTCAGAACGAATGGGTATAGTATCCGCGTGCTAGCAGTTGGAGACGGATCTGACATCAGCACGGGGTATATATACCCCCACAGGAAGCGTAGCAACTTAGTAATCTTCCTTGTAAAAGCTGTTATGGATGTGTGTACTGACGCTCAGTGAAAAGTGAAACAGGATTCCCCTGACCGATTGATAGTAGCTGGAGACCGCCAGCATTCCCAACCGGAAGGCGTGAACACCTGTAGAGTGTACGCTCTTATGGAAACAGATGACATGGCTTACCTTGAATCGGTGAAACCCATGTACACAGGCAGCTGGGCGGAATGCTGAGTCCATCTGTCTACACTAAGGAAAAGGAGATTATCAGGTAAGTAATCTCAACATTTCCTGGCGTGTAGCCAAATGGACTCAGAACGAATGGGATGTACAAAAGCTTTACTCCCAGCCTGGGCGGGAGGCTGCCTGAGGACCATGTAGTACCGCCCTCGCAAATGCTGAGTCCTCCCTGGCCTGGACATCCAGACGGTAGAACCTGGAGAAGGTATGGAGGGAGGACCATGTCGCCGCTTTACATATTTCTGCAGGCGACAGCATCCTGGATTCCGCCCAGGATGCCGCTTGTGCTCTGGTAGAATGAGCCTTGACTTGTAGAGGCGGAGACTTCCCAGCCTCCACATAAGCTGCTCTGATAACTTCTTTAATCCAGCGGGCGATGGTGGGCCGCGAGGCCGCTGCACCTTGCTTCTTCCCGCTGTGGAGGAAGAACAGATGGTCCGTCTTTCGTAGTTCATGTGTCACTTCCAGATATCTGGGCAGTAATCTGCCAATGTCGAGATGGCGCAATATGCGCCCTTCTTCAGATTTCTTCAAACCCGCCGTAGTAGGCAAGGATATTGTTTGGTTAAGATGAAACTGTGAAACCTCTTTCGGTAGAAAGGAGGGAACCGTCCGAAGATGGATAGCCTCAGGAGTGATTCGGAGAAACAGATCTCGACAGGACAGTGCCTGTAGCTCTGATATGCGGCGTGCTGAACAGACAGCCAGCAAGAAGACCATCTTCAAGGTTAGAGAATGGAGAGACAGGCCCCGAAGGGGTCTGAAGGTGGATCCCGCAAGGAAATCCAAAACAAGGTTGAGGTTCCATAAGGGCACAGGCCACTTCAGTGGCGGACGAATATGCTTGACTCCTTTCAGGAAACGAGAAACATCTGGGTGCTTGGCAATGGTCTTGCCATCCCTCCTGGGACCATAGCAAGACAGCGCAGCCACCTGAACCTTGATGGAGCTGAGGGAGAGACCCTTCTGAAGTCCATCTTGCAGGAAATCCAACACAATAGGGATCATAGTCGCATGTGGATTGGTGCCATGGGTGTCGCACCATGCTTCAAATACTCTCCAGATCCTGACGTAGGTGAGGGATGTGGAAAACTTGCGAGCTCGGAGGAGTGTATCTATCACGGGCTCCGAGTAACCTCTTTTCTTCAGCCTAGCCCTCTCAATGGAGCTGGATCCTCGTGGAGGATGGGACCTTGACGTAGAAGGTCCCGGAGAGGAGGCAGGGGAAGAGGTTCCCCTACCAGTAGTCTTCTCTAGTCCGCGTACCAGGGTCTTCTTGGCCAGTCTGGTGCCACTAGAAGAACTAGGCCCTGGTGTTTCCGAATCTTGTGGATGATGGCGCCCAGCAGAGGCCACGGAGGAAAGGCGTATAAGCAGAGTCCCTGGAGGCCATGGCTGCACCAGGGCATCGATTCCGTGGGAGAACAGATCTCGCTTGCGGCTGAAGTATCTGGGTACTTGAGCATTGGACTTGTCCGCCAGTAAATCCATGTCCGGAATCCCCCAGTGATCCACAATCATCTGGAAGGCTGTGGGTGACAGCTGCCACTCCCCCGGATTTAGGGTTTCTCTGCTGAGGAAGTCTGCTGTGGTGTTGTCCTTCCCGGCAATGTGGACGGCGGAGATGTCCCGAAGATTCGCCTCTGCCCAAGCCATCAGTGGGGCGATCTCCAGAGATACCTGACGGCTTCTGGTTCCGCCCTGACAGTTGATGTATGCCACCGTGGTGGAGTTGTCGGACATCACTCTGACTGCTCTGTTCTTCAGTCTGTGAGCAAATCGAAGGCATGCCAATCGGACTGCCCTGGCCTCTAGACGGTTGATGTTCCACCGCCCTTGTGCGGCGAGTTCTTCGCAGTGTGCTCCCCAGCCGCTCAGGCTGGCATCTGTGGTGAGCAGAGTCCACGTGGGTGATGACATCTTCGACCCCCTGCTCATGTGGTTGGACTGCAACCACCACCGCAACTGGGTCCGAACTCTGGCTGGCAGAGGAAGGTGCGTGGAATAGTTCCGCAAGCGGGGGCTCCAGCAAGAGAGTAGGGAGTGTTGTAACGGTCTCATATGGGCCCTTGCCCAAGGTACCACTTCCAAGGTGGATGCCATGAGGCCGAGAACCTGCAGGTAATCCCAAGCTATGGGCCGACTGGCTCCCATCAAGTACTGGATACACGTCTGGAGTTTTAACCTTCTCTTGGTAGTCTAATGCCATGAGGAATTCTCCTGGCTGCACTGCGGTCTTGACGGAGCGCAGAGTTTCCATGCGAAACCTCGGGACCCGTAAGTATCGATTGACTGACTTGAGGTCCAATACAGGCCGGAAGGTGCCCCCTTTCTTGGGTACCATGAAATAAATGGAATAGTGTCCAGAATTCACTTCCCAGGCAGGTACTGGGATGATGGCTTTCAAGGACAGGAGCCTCGCCAGGGTAGCTTCCAATGCTGCCTTCTTGTGTGTGGGACAGGAAGATTCCACAAACTTATCTGGAGGGAGATGATGAAAGACCAGATAATATCCCTCTCGGATAATGGCGAGGACCCACTGGTCCGACGTGATCTCGACCCATCTGGGGTAGAAGAGGGTTAACCTGCTCCCTATGGCTCCGTCCCCCAGATGAATCGGCGAATTCTCATTGGGAGGCGCGGCCGGGACCTGAGCCCGGGCCTGCTCCCCTCTTGTGCTGCTTGGTCCGAAAGGACTGATTCCTGGCCTGAGGACGTGGTGCCTGGTAGCGACTCCTATAGGGAACAAAGCGCTGTGAACTCCTGCCCCTGGAGGACCTTGGAAATGCGCGCTGGCCCCTTCGGAACCGATCTTCCGGCAGTCTAGGCACTGGAGAGGCACCCCATGTGCTGGCCAGTTTATCCAGGTCGCTAGCAAAGAGGAAAGAGCCTTAAAGGGCAATCTGGTGAGGCCGTGTCTTTGAAGGTGCATCAGCTGACCATCTCCGGATCCAGAGCTGCCTCCTGGCGGCTACGGAGGATGAGATCCCCTTAGCTGTTGTCCGGACCAGGTCTGATGCAGCATCCGTGAGGAACGAAAGAGCTGACTCCATGTCAGCTGCTGGAGCGTTGTTCCTAACCTGTGACAAACAGGCACGCGTCACCACTGTGCAGCAGGTCGCGATCTGCAAAGATAGAGCTGCCACCTCAAAGGTCTGTTTCAGAATGGCGTCCAGCCGCCGGTCATGAGGCTCCTTGAGGGCCGTCCCCCCTTCAACTGGAATGGTAGTGCGCTTGACCACAGCGCTAATCAAGGCGTCCACCTGAGGGCACGCCAGCAGGTCCTGAATAGCCGGCGCCAATGGGTACATGCCCATCAGGGCCCGGCCCCCTTTAAAGGAAGCCGCTGGTGCCGCCCATTCTAAATCTATCAGTTGTTGTGCCGCTTGCAAGAATGGAAAATGGCGGGCTGTAGGACGAAGACCTTCCAGCAGGGGGTTCTGCGCAGAGGGTACCGTAGCGCTGGGACCTGTTATATCCAACTCCGCCAGACACTGAGACACTAGGTCGGAGAGATCCTCCTTAGGGAAGAACCGCCTCATGGTTCTATATGGCTCAATCCCTGGGGGAAGTTCCCCCTCGTCCGGGAGTTCGGACTCATCCGGTGAAACCTCCTCGTCTGACTGATCTGGACTGTCCAGTGGCGGGAGGACCCGCTCACGATAAGGGCATGAGGGTCCAGGAATAGGATCCGCAGGAGCCGCCACCGCAGCGGCAGCGGCAGCAGCCGCAGCCACCGCAGGAACAACAGGGACAGCAGGACCTGGACGGGAAGCCGTCTGCATCTGTACAAAGGCATGAATCCCCTTAAAGAGATCCACCCAGGAAATGGAAGCAGCCTCTAATCGCCGGGGTACAAGATCCCCCGTTATTCCCGATTGGTCGAGACTGCCCGCTAAATCCGGGGTAGCCCCTGGGGAACTGTCAGCAAATCGTGGCTGAGACTGGTCCTGGCCCGAGGGTCCCACGGCCTCCTCACATTGAGCACATAGGGAGTCTGGCTCTTCACTGTGCGTGGCTCTAAGCTGGCATGCAGAGCAGAGGCCAAGGGCTTTAATGCCTGAGGCAGGCGCCGCCGCCGCTGAGGCGTTCTGTTCCATGGAAAAGTATGCGCTGAATGAGAAGCGGCAATAATATATGCTTAATAGAACAGGCGCACAATAATAATAATATGCGGCAGCAATATGCGCTTAATACAACAGACGCACAAAAAATAACAATATGCGGCAGCAATATTTATTTATTTTATTTTATTTAAAGACTTTTATATACCGAAGATCATGTACTGGTACATATCGCTTCGGTTTACATATAACCAGATTGGGAATTACCATAAATATGGTGTACATAGAACAATGATTAATAGTCAGAAATCGATAAACAGTAAACACAACAGGTGCACAAAAATAATAATAATATGCGGCAGCAATATGCGCTTAATACAACAGGCGCACAAAAATAATAATATGCGGCAGCAATATGCGCTTAATACAATAGGCGCACAAAAATAATAATATGCGGCAGCAATATGCGCTTAATACAATAGGCGCACCAAAAGAATAATAATATGCGGCAATAATATATGCTTAATAGAACAGGCGCACAATAATAATAACATGCGGCAACAATATGCGCTTAGTACCACAGGCGCACAATCATAATAATATGCAAGACGTTCTCAGCAATAGGCGGCCATGAAAGCCGCTCAATTGGATGCAATATGCTCTCAGCAATATGCAGGTAGCAATACACGCTCAATGGCAGGTAATACGCTCTCAGCAAGAAGCGTCTAGTAATACACACTCAATGGTATGCAATAGGCTCTTAGCAGGAAGCGGTTAGCAATACACGCTCAATGGCATTCAATAGGCTCTCAGCAATATGTGGTTAGCAATACACGCTCAATGGCATTCAATAGGCTCTCAACAATAAGCCGTTAGCAATACATGCTCAATGGCATTCAATAGGCTCTCAGCAATATGCGGTTAGCAATACACGCTCAATGGCATTCAATAGGCTCTCAGCAATATGCGGTTAGCAATACCCGCTGAATGGCATTCAATAGGCAATCAGCGATAGGCGGTTAGCAATACACGCTCAATGGCATTCAATATGCTCTCAGCAATAAGGCAATATACGCACAAGGAGGAATAGAGCCGCGCCTATTACGGGCGCTCAATACCTGAACTAGGCCCACAAAATGGTGCCCTCCACGGCATGCCATGCCGCCGATCCTCTGTTCCTCGGAGACCAGAAATAAGAGATGTACGCCTTACCTGATCCTCAGCGCTTCCCGGCTGGAACCCGGGCGGTCTCCGGCTGCGGGGGGAGAGGGCAAGTACCTTCACCGCCGCGTTTGAGGATATGCACCCGCTGCCTCGTCCACGCCGGGACTGAGGCGCCTCGAAAGCCTCACCCGAACCTCGCCCGGGGGCTGTGTCCCTGCCGCGATTTGGTCACCGGACCGAGGACTTAAACCTCCGGGGGATCACGGAAATCACCCCGGGAAACTCTACTGGGGGAGGGACCTTAGGGTATCACCGCAGGAGTGCGGGGCTCGATGCTGTAGAAGTTGTAGTAAGTAGAAAGTAGAAATTAGAAAGTAGATTTGGAAAACACGCTCAGCAAGCGTGTAGGCTCTCCAAACTGCTTTGGAGACGGAAATTACTAAGTTGCTACGCTTCCTGTGGGGGTATATATACCCTGTGCTGACGTCAGATCCGTCTCCAACTGCTAGCACGCGGATACTATACCCATTCGTTCTGAGTCCATCTGGCTACACGCCAGGAAATCCATTTTGGTTACCTACTCCAGAGAGCTTACTGCAATTTTTAAGTATGCTCTTTGTTTTGACTTGCGTTTCAAACTTACTATGCAACCAGCCTTCGCTGTATTTCCCTACAGTGAAATTTTGGGCCAGCGTAAACTGTGAGGATGAAGGAGTCATGACTGATTCCAGCAAATTTGGAGACAATACTGAGGATCTTCATGTGCGCATGGGCAGACAATTTGTATGTTCAGGGAGTGGAATTGCTTCCTTTTCCGGTATGCCTTTTCTCCTACGTGTGTGTGGGGGGGTAGTGACCTGGGTGCAATCCATTGCACTCTACATTTGGCATGCCAGCTATGTTATAGAAAGCTTGCTTCATCTCCTGCCACTCCATAAGCTGCTGTGGGTAATGGATGTCATGCCTGACCTTTTTCATCATGGCCCTCAGTACCTGGCTGAAATGCCTTGAGATCTTTGACTAGTCCATACCAGCCACCTCAACCACTGTGTTTTAGAATGAGACTGAGGCAAGAAACTGCAAGATGCCGAGAAGCTTGACCAGGCCTGAAATAGCACATCCATGCTCTGTTAGAGGATCTCTAAAATTCTTGATTTCTTTATAGAGACTGAGAATAGCCCTGGAGCTCAGTCTCCAGTATCTTCAGCAGTTGTTCTTAGGCAGAATATCCCCTGCCTGCGTGCCCTTCTGAGAGCGGCTTGAACCAGACAACTTGCTCCTCTCAGGCCCTTCTCTCTCCTTCAGCAAGAAACTATTTTTTCTCAGCCTGCAGCCTCTCTCTTCTGCTGTGCTGTAAAGCTTCTACCACTGTCATTCTTTGGCTGACCCACACCAAAACAAGTGCATGTAATCTTGTTATCAAGCTAGGTTGAGAGAACATTGCACAAATCTCATCTTTGTGTGATTTTCCTCACTCCGAAGATCATCAAATCTTCACAAGAGAGCACTGTTCTGTTCGTACGTCTCACTTTGAATGTCAAAGTGGCCCCTAACCCCTACACTAATACCTAAACCTCACCTTGAGTGACTAGGTGGGCCTCATATAGGGGTATAAATACTTACCTAGTATGAGGGCATTATGGCTAGGCTCTCACTCTCTCTCCCCCCCCCCCCAAAAACGGGATTTGCGAAAACATCGCAAAGTGTGATAAAGCCTGATCGCACGGCTTTACACAAATGAAAAAGGTGCAGTTAAAATACGCGTTAAAGCTGTGCGATATGGCTTTGCAAATTATGAAGCCAGCCCACTTGGCCACAAAACCCGCCCCAATCTCCTCCTCTTTTTCTAATTTGCATCGCACTATGCATTAAGGCGTTTTCGCATGAGTTAAAGGCATTTTTTGCATGCGAAAACGCCATATAGCAGTTTGATAAATGACCCCCTTAGATTGTAAGCCCTCTGGGGATAGGGAAATACCTACAGTACCTGAATGTAATCCACTTTAAAGCGCTGAAAAAAAAAGTGTGAAAAGCGGAATATAAATCTAAATAAACAAACAAATAAATAAATAAAAAATAAATCTAAATCAATAAATAAATAAAATAAATAAATAAATAAAATCTCCCTGCTAGCAGGGTTTTCTACATCGTAAATTGCATGGGGCCGCCTAAACAAGTCGCAGATCTTTGGGTGGGTTTTTCAGCACAAAACGCTTTATTATATACATGAGTAAGATTAGCATTAGAAAATCTGTGCAAAAAACAGCACAAAAACCCATGGATGGTTTAGCGTGGTTTATTACATCGGACCCTATGTGTGCTTTGAAATCCATCTGCAAACACAGGTAACATTAATTCAAATGTACTCTGCAGTTAGATGTGAACATACACCTTCTTAAAGAACAATAGTTCATTCTGTTTCCACTCATTCTATATCTAATTTTAATTTAAAAAATATATACATTATGCAATATCATCTTCATATCTATTCAATATAAAAGATTTCCTTACCTAGTGGCACATTTTGTCCTGAACAGACGAGCTCCATCATAGATCACTCTAGTCTGGTACTGCATCTTCCTACACATGGGACAGATCTTTTTGCCTGTAAACTTTTCAAAAGCCTGGAGACAAACCTTGGGGAAAAAAAAGACCCGAGTTGTAATTATTTTGGCAATAATGGAGTTAGCAATTTTAGTGCTGACAAAATCTTTATTTTCATTACAGTTTAAAGAAGAAACTGCATTTAGGTTGATTCTGAACAATATATTAATCAAATACTCACACAATTTACAAGAATATATTTAACTAACTTATTTATTTAATTTATTTATATACTGTTCTGTTTTATCAATCACGGTGGTTCACAATAGCAAGCATGAACATACACGTAACAATCATGCATTAATTAAAATATATATATACACATCAGAAAAACAATACAAATACTTGGCTACAGTGGTAGACTCAAATATAAATATTACACCCTGTATATACACTTTAGTTTTGAATCATATGGATGCAAATTTAGACTGAACTGCTAGGGGTAACAGTAGAAAATTATTTCCCAACAAGGATAGAAAAGTAACCAACAGGGTTTACAATACTTAACAAAGTGGTACACAGGGTATTATTTTTCCCAAAGGGTTATCATTTTCCCTGTAACCTGACAAAGTTCAGTATGGTTCTGTTCCATTAAACCATACATTACGGAGGGAAATATTGATATATCTTTGTTTGGATGGGCTCATCCAAATTCAAAATTTGTTCAGATTTCTAAATCACCAATAAAACAGATCAAATCAAAATCAGAATTTTTACAGGTGAGTTTGATTTGGCAGGCTTAACTTCATTTAAATTAAAAATTTGGTTTATAATTTATTGAGCTGGCTAGGTTATGCTCAATTCAACAGTTAAGGGTAAGCAAGAGGATTTCACATGATCTAAGTCACTATCCCCTGGATTCATCATCCATGAGCTGCGGGAAAATAAGGGGCAGGGGGTGGTAGTAAGTAGCCCGATTGCGGCCATGCTGCACACTATCACCCCCGTAGCGCCAATGGAAAAAGTGTAGTTATTTCCGGCACTACTGCCAGCGATAATGTCCGAAACATTATCACCCGCAGCGCTACCGGCTTCTCATTTTCCTAAACCTCGCCTAAACCCCGCCCAAACTCCTCCCCTTTCTCTCATTAAAATTTTCAATTTGCGATAATGTCCTAACACATGCAATAATGGCGCATCGATTTGAAGAATGACCCTGTATCTTAGCTAACCTGTGATTTTTGGCAGCTATAACTGCACTTAGGCCTACATTTACCAACGTCGCAGGGCTCCCTGAATCATGCGCTAATGGGGGGCAGGGGGGCGGTCCTGTGATAGCCGGCAGCGATCGCACCTCCGCAGTGCGATCGCTGCCAGCATTGTGCCGAATAACTACACCATAAAAGGTGTAGTTATTCGGCGCGAAACTGGCAGCGATAAAGAGGCGTATCTTTCGCTGTCTGCGAAGTCTTCGTGGCGTCAGCCCCGGTGCCACTCCTCTTCCAGGGCTGATGCCGCCCCGATCTTGGTATCGCACGTGATAAGGGACTTTTCGCATGCGAAACGTCCCTTATCGCGTGCAATACGCATAGAATATGACCCCCTTAGACAACAAAAGTTTGATTCATCCAAATTTGAGACTTGTAAACTTTTCTGGCACAAAGATGTTCATCAAATTCTGGGAATAAGAAGTCACATTGTATGTTTCATACTGGACCAATAAAACTGCAGGATAAGGCCTATGCCTCTTACAGTGGTGGTAAAATAGAAGGATCACTCCTAGAGCTATACATTGTCAGAACATCATATCATTTGCTGGTGCTAGATTTTTGTTAGGGGTTAGAGCAGTGGACTATGAACCAGGTGACCAGAGTTTGAGTCCTGCTGTCGCTCCTTGTGACCTTGCGTAAGTCACTTTACCCTCCATTGCCTCAGGTACAAAAACTTAGATTGTAAGCCCTCTAGGGATAGAAAAATGCCTACAGTACCTGAATGTAAACCGGTGTGATATCTCAATTGAGATCAAATGTCGGTATATAAAAATAATAAATAAATTAATTAATTAAAAATAAATTACAAGAGGATTGTGAGATATTGCAAAAGCACCTTGCAAAACTGGAAGACTGGGCATGCAAATGGCAAATTAAATTTAATGTGGACAAATGCAAAGTAATAAAATTATGGCCTAATTTTAAAAGGCCAGTGCTCGCCAATACCGGGAGATACATGCGTCGCGTGCATTTTCAAAGCGCCGCAGTCACACACGTATCTCCTGGTATGTGCGGAAGAACCGATGTGAAAAAAGGGGCAGGGAGGGGCAAGGGCAGGCCAGGACAGTGCCATTAGGCGATCCTGCTGAAGCACGCGCCAGCAGCCAGCTGGCTCACGCAACTTACTACGCGCCGGAGAGCAGGTAAGTTGGAGCGTACTAAGAAGGAACTGGGGAAAGGGCCTATTGCGTTGCCATACTATTCTTACAAAATTTATTCCCCTTACGTGCGCGAGTCGGCATTCTTGTCCACTTGCACGTGCCAATATAAAATTGGCGCATCCACGTGCGCGCGCCGGGAACCGTGTGCAGGGAAGAGTAACCCAAATTATAGTTACACAATGCAAGGTTCCACATTAGGAACCATCATTCAGGAAAAGGATCTAGACATCATTGTTGATAATATGTTGAAATCTTCTGCTCAGTGTGCAGCAGGAGTCAAACAAACAAATAGAATGCTGGGGATTATTAGGAAAGGAATGGAGAATAAAACAGAGAATATTATAATGCCTCTGTATCGTTGCATGGTCAACCTCATTTTGAGTATTGTGTGTAGTTCTGGTCACCATATCTGAAAAATAAGATTTAGTGAATTAGAAAAAGTACAGAGAAAGGTGACCAAAATGATAAAGAGGTTAGAACGAATCTCCTATGAAGAAAGGCTAAAGAGATTAGGGCTCTTAAGCTTGGAGAAGAGACGCTGAGGGGAGATATGATAGAGGTTTATAAAATAATGAGTGTGTAATGAAATGAGTAAACGTTAATTAGCTGTCTACTCTTTCAAAAAGTACAAAGACTAGGGGATACAAAATAAAGTTATTAGTTGATACATTTAAAACTAATAAGAGAAAATATTTTTTTACTCAATGCATAATTCAGCTCTGGAATTTGTTGCCAAAAGTTGGGATGAAAGCTATGGGGCGGATTTTGAAAGGGTAACGCGCGTAACCCTTTTAAAAGCCGCATAGGCTCGGCAACGCACGCAAGCCCCAGGACGCGCATATGTCCCGGGGCTTGAAAAAATGGGCGGAGAGTGGGCGGGGTGGGGCGGTGCCGGAGCCTCCAAGCACAGCGGCCATTTGCCGATGTGCCCAGGATTGCGGGCTGGCCGTTGCCTATTTTATAAAGGCCCGGCGATGCGTGTAAAGCCCCGAGACATGTGTAAGTCCCGGGGCTTGCAAAAAGGGGTGGGGAGGGGGTAGGGTGGGGCTGTCCAGAGGCAGGGCAAGGTCAGAGGCTCCTGGCACAGCGGCCATTTGCTGCTCGGCAGGCGCAAGCAACTTACTTCAGCCCCAGGGCTGAAGTAAGTTTTAGAACAAACAAAAAAAAAAAGAAAAGAAAAAGGTAGGGGGGGAAGGGCAGGGGAGGTAGGGGAAGGGAAGGTGGGGTAGGGGGGTAGGGAACGGGGGAATGTAGCGCTGCTTGGCGCACACAAGGTGCACATGTCTTAAAATCTACCCCATTGTTTGTTTGATAGTTTAAGAAAAAAGTATAGAGACTCATTTTCTGTTTTTTTTTTTCTTTTTACAGAAATCCTTCTTTAAGACAAAGAGGCAGAAGCTTGACGGAGGAGCAATTTATAGAAAATTCAGCTGCTCGTATTTTGCTTGGTTCACTCTCTAAAAGTCATATTACTCCAATTTTATTCTTTCTGCATTGGTTACCGATTAAATTTAGAATCCTCTATAAGTTATTATCTATTGTCCATTCACTATTATATAACCCCTCTTCAATCTGGCTTGTTCCAGCCTTTGGATTTATAAACCAACTAGGCATTTAACGTCACTAGACAAAAATTTACTAGACATCCCTTCCATGGCTCAATGAGACATCACCAGGAAAAGGGCTTTTCAGTCGCAGGTCCGCTGTTATGAAAATCTTTCCCGACTACACTTCGTAAAATTTCAAATCCCAAAGAATTCAAGAAATTGTTAAAAACATACCTATTTACAAAAGCCACTTCCCACACAGAATCCACTTAATGTTTTACCATTTTTATGTTCAGACGTTACCAGGGCTTACTTATTTTTGTACTTCTTTCTCTTTTATTTCCATTTTTTGCTTTTAAATACTATCTTAGTTTAGTTAATTTATAATTTTATGTATGTAATTTTGCTTTCTTCCATTTTACATTTGTTCGTCATTTTTTATTATTATTTTATTGTAAAGTACTTTGTTCAATATTTTATTGCAAAACAGTAAATAAATAAATAAATAGTAAAACAAAAGCGGAAACTATTTAGGACTTTGTACAAGTACTAATGAACCTTAGTTTACAGAATTTAATAGCCAGCTTTTCTTTCAGAGAACTCATGAGAGAAAAACAGAATGGATAATATAGGTTAGGAGACCAGATAGATCCATAACATAAGAGAAGGAATAAGATAATCCAGATTTCACTTCCTGCATCTATGGCCTTTTAGTCTTGATTTTCTTAGAGAAATTGGAACCTCAAGTCTATCGCTATAATGGCTAAAACGGGCTGACTCAGTCTGTCCATTTGAACAAATATTTATTTAAAAAATGTATAAGCCGCATTATCCAAGGTTCTAAACAGCAGACAATAAAAATATCCATTATAAAAAATAATTGAACAAAATATAAAATAAAAACAACTGAGCACTCTCATACAAAACAGAAAAAATTAGAGTAATTGAAAACAGACTAACTTTATGAGGTATAAAAAATTTCCCTGACTAGGTGAGCTTTTAGTATCTTCCAGAATGTTTTGCAGCAGTATATTTTCCTTAAAGCAAAGGGTAGGTCATTCTACCATATTGGCCCTGTAACTTGAAAACAAACTGTCTCTAAATTCAACAAGCCTAATAGATTGGTGGCTGGGAACATCAAGTAAACACTGAGTTCAGAACATAAGTTTCTTGCAGGACGATAGATTTGAATCAAGAAGCTAAGGCAGGCTGGAGCTGTCTAGTCAGATCAATGGTCTAAAGTCAGGTTTTTCAAATTGTAACTAGAGTTATTAATGAAATACCTTGGACTTCTGCAGTGATTTACATTTTATTAAAAGCTTAGATTTCCTATTAAAATTATTAGTGATTACATCATACTTTTTACAAGAAAAGTTAAGAACAAATTACTTACTTTGTGAAATACATGGGAGCATGACAGCAGCACCTGTTGCCCAATCAAAAGAAAAAACATAAAATATTTGATATAAGGTAATTCAAGATATTAATGCCATGCATGCATTTTAATTATATAGGAGGTACTTTTCATAAGGATTTACACGTATAAAAGGAGCATATATCATAGCAATTTTCAAAAGTCCAATTACACACAAAAACCCTTTTGAAAATTACATCTATAACCTTGAACCATATAGATATTTATATAAATTAAACTTTTGTCTTCTTATAGTTCCTAATTCTCTGTTTCTGCACTGTTACATTTAGTAACTTTAGCATATGGATTCAGGGTTACATTTAGCAACGTTCTTCAATCATTGAAATTTCATAATATTAAAAGAATAAAATAATAGTAGCCAGCACTTAGGCTCATTGGTATGGCCTATATACTTAAAGTACATGATGACAATTTTTTTTATTCTCATTCTGCATATACTTTCGAGGTTAAAATAAACACAAAGAGTAAGAAAACACCACACCAAATGTATAATTATCTAAAAAATAAGTAGATCATGATAGGAAAGATGTTTATAGAACTAGTAGTATTCTGCCAAAATCAGGATGTTTCGCTACCTTAGTTCAAACCTTAAGGAGAGCACCAAAGGTTAAGTAAGATTTGGCACCGATGAAAATGCTTCTTTTCTGTTCTTTGTTTTATTGGCTTCCCTTCCCCACAGGGTGAAAACACCACTGGAACTGAAAGTCTTCATACAGTTGGCCATTTGCCATTAGTCCTTTTACATTTACCAGCCCAATAATAAAATTGCTCAAGTTTCATTATTTTCCAAGAGCTTTGTATGTATATCTAAGATACATGCAAGGAATTAAAGTCAAAGTTTATATGGAATTTGACTTTCATTGTATATTTATGCTTATGTAGTATTGTCAACTCACCCTGTGTGCTATTTTAGCAATGAAACAGTATATAAATAAAAGATAACAATGATTTCTCATGACTGTATGAAGGGATTCTAGAAGAATGTATAATTTACACTACTGAATGCTTTTTATACTAATTTTTTTTTAACTAGATCAACCTCAAAAGTAGATGAATCATAAGAAATTATTAAAAACCACCTAAGAAATACCAAATGGAGTCAACAAAAATGTTTATTTAACAAACAGGAAGCATCAAAGTAGTCTATTCAGCACTGTGTTGCTGCAAATAGCATAACCACTATGTTCAAATTATATACCATTTTTTCTTTTATTGTTTTTTATGCTTATTACATTTTTTATAATACTGGTCTTCTTAAAACTACATACTTCAACCAAAACAATTTTTATATACTATAAAGTCCCTTTGATCAAATTCCGTCATCTATGTAAAAATTCCTGTACATGTCCCTATTTATTTTTTGTTTCTAAAAACTGTATTTAAATCTTCGTCGAGCTTGTGGACATATTTATGTACATCCTGACACTGTTTTGGCAAATGCCTGCTTCCGGAGACCTTCCATACCACGAACTGAAAATGGACAGAGAATCTCTGGTCAACTCCAACATTAAATGCCATCATATCTTTTAAATTACAACCCCCCCCCCCCCCCCATGAATACTGATACCCAGTTATAAGATTTAACCAGTCATCTTATTGCAAAGCCATTCATAGAACTGTATGATCATATGACAAATTCTAGCCAATCTCAGGCTTCCAATGAGCAATTTTTTCAAGGACATTCAAAAGCACAATACCATAATCAATCATCCGCAAACGGTGTAGAGCAGAGTTGATTACCTACATCAGGTGTTCTCCAAGGACAGCAGTACTCACACATGGTTGACATCATTACATGGAATCCAGCATGGAACTTTTACTTCAAAGTTTCTACAGTTTACATAATATGTGCAGTATACCATACTGCCACACATCCATGCAGGGGTCCCCTTCAGTCTGTAATTTAGCTTATATTTGGAGAAGGCAACTCTAAAGGGAAGTTGGTGGCTTTTGTGAGGACTGACAGCTTGCTTTGCTCGAAGAACATCTGCTACAAGTAAGCAACTCTGTTTTCTCCGAGGACAAGTAAGATGGCAGTCCTCACACATGGGGAAATCTAGCTACAGACTGCCCCAAATGAAAAAGGGACAAATCCGAAACACTGCCAACGGGCAAAAAACTGTTTTTGGTGGCAACATTCCATTTTTGTAATTCTTATGGGGATAATATTTAGTAAACCAATGATCAGACAAGTTATCCAGCTAGTGTTAACTGGATAGCTGGTCCTGGATATTTAGTGGGATAAATGTCCCACTGAATATCCCCAAATAGTTATCCAGCTAACCGTAGCCAGATAACTTTAAATACAACTGGATATTTTTTTGAATATTGCTGGTTAGGTATAAAATTATCCAGCTATGATAAGCCAGATAACTTTAGATTTAACTGGCTATTCAAAAGAAAATAATCTGTTAAGTCGCAAAGTGCTAGGTATTAAAAACATTACAAAAAAAATTCACAGGCCTACTAGCCAAAACACAGTGCCCCTTCTCCCTCCCGTCCTAGCTCCAAAGGCTCGGCCCTTACAATCTCCTCCCTAATATCCAGCAGCCGGGAACCTGCACCCACAACCAGGCCCGAGGCCTGTGACCAGGCCAGCGACTAGGCCCAAAGCCCAGCCAACCTACGAGATCTCCGACCGGGACGCCAGCCACTCCACCCCCCGGCTTCTTTCGCAGCCTACCTCAAGGCGACCTCCTATGTCCTGAACGTGACGACGACATCATCGAAGCAACGATGGGTGAGCTTTTAAACTGCGGCTGTCCCCGGGCGTCGCGCACAAGAAGGAGCACAACAAAGGAGCCTGCCCCTTTGTGCGCACCGAGAAGACCGCCACCAGCCATCACCCCGCTCACTCATGAAACCCACCGTTCCCCAGCTACTTCAAAGGACAATCTCTTCCCCTAACCCCAGATCCATGTCTTGCAAACCTACCATCCAAACCCCAAAGCCACCCCCCCACCACTCCAAGACCAACATCGGGGGACACCCCATCACACTGAACCAATGCCCTAAATCCACCTACCCCCACACTACCCTCTCCCCCTAGCAACACCATGCATACATACCCCAAACTACCCCCTCTCAACTGCAACTGCCCCCCACTCAAAAAGACACCACATCCCCTCACACCCGACGCCTCACCCCCATCCCCACCTCCCACAACACCCCCCTCACGGCTCTATCAATACTAACTCTGCTACTCATCAATGAACAATCCATCTCCAAAAAAATTCCCATTCTACACGACCTCCTAACAGATAACCACCCCGACATCCTGTATATCACCGAATCATGGCTCAAAAAATCAGACACAGCCCTAATCAACCAACTTCCTCACGCAACATACAACATCTTCTCCCTACCCAGACCAAAAAAAAAAGGAGGTGGCCTTCTCCTTCTGGCCCTTAAAATTTCAACCTCACATACATCCCCATCAACATATCACCCCCCTAGAAATAGGCCTTTTCAAATCTAAAAACCTCCAAATCCTCCTACTATACACCTCCCCTAAATGCCTAGATGACAAGCTATCCACCCTCATTGAAACCATCTCCTCCCAAATCAACATGGACCTACCTGCAATTATATTAGGAGACTTCAACCTCCCTATGGACACCACCCCCCTCCCACCTCAATGCAAACTCCTCCTTGACACTGTAACTGCAATGGGTTTCAAGCAAATCATATATTCCCCGACCCAAAAATCAGGACACACCCTCGATCTGATATTCATCAACAACAAAATCTCAACCTCCAACAGCCCTCCCATCACCACCATGTGAGTAGCATCCCATGGTCAAACCATAAATTCACCCAGACCACCCTTCAACTCAAAACCATCCACACTGAATACAACAACTCCAAAAAATACATCAACTTCCACAATCCTTGCTCCAGCGAAGACCTTACTCCAGCGTCATAACCACCTTAGACCTCAACGATCCAAACATGGCCATCAATTCCTGGATTAACATCAAACGCTGAAATTGCCAAAACCAAATGCCCCATCATCTCCAAAGCAATCACCAACAACAACCCCCACAAAACACCATGGTACACCCCTAAGCTGAAAAACACCAAAAGACTACGCCGACAAGCTGAAAAAACCTGGAGAAAACATCCTACTCCACCCAACCTCGACAGGTACAGAACGTTACTCTACATCTACAGAACCGATACCGATAAAGCCAAGCGAGAATTCTACGGAAAGAAAATCCATCAACACCAATACAACCCCAGAGCCCTATTTGACCTCGTCTCCAAACTGACGCAACCCAACCACCTTTCTCCAACCACAGGCAGCAACGCAAAGACCTGCGAAGAACTTGGCCGCTTCTTTTCAGATAAAATTACCAAACTCATAACCCCCAAACCCCACACAAACAAAGAAATCCCAACCCTGCCCATCACTGCACCCCCCACTTGGTCCAACTTCGAACTTATCGCTTCAACCGAAGTAAAGAAAATCATTCAGAAAATAAATCCAGCCATACACCCCATTGACCCCATCCCAGTCAAGACTCTCAAACTCATCCCAGATCTCATCGCCAAACCCATCGCGGACATAATAAACACCTCACTTGAACAAGGCATCTTCCCTGAAGCCCATTCTCAAAAAAACACATCTCAACCCCACCGACCTCTCCAACTACAGACCCATCTCAAATCTCTCATTCATATCCAAGATCATCAAGAAGCAAGTGAATCTCCAACTCTCTGAATACTTAGAAAACCAAAGCATTCTGTATCCCACCCAACACGGATTCAGAAAATCTCTCAGCACCAAGACTTTCCTCTTAACCCTCACAGACACAGCGCTCTAAGAGGCATCGATGCCGGTCATTCCTACCTTCTCATCCTACTGGACATCTCTGCTGCATTCGATACCATAAATCATGACATACTACTAACCCGACTAATGGAGACTGGGCTAGGTGAAAACACCCTCAAATGGTTTAGATCCTACCTATCCAACAGATCCTACAAAGTTCGCCTCAACAACTGCGAATCAGAGCAATTTCCACTCCCCCACGGCGTACCTCAAGGATTCTTTCTCCCCTCCACCCTGTTCAATATATATATATACTCCCTCTCTGTAAACTCCTCTCCAGCCTGGACCTCTCATATTATATCTATGTAGACGACGTCCAGATTCTTTTCCCCATCAAAGAAAACATACCAAAAACCATCTTATTATGGGAATCCCTCTCCATCCAAATAAAAAACCTCCTCACTCATCGTTCACTCTCGACCACAAAAAAATCAGAAATTCTACACATCTCACACAAACCCACCACAAAAACCATCCAAGACATCACCCCCACTCAACCAAACACCAATCTCACTAACGAAGTAAAAGACCTTGGTATCATCCTTGACTCGAACTCAACATGAAAAAACATATCAACCTAACAATCAAAGAGGGCTACTACAAGCTTCAAGTCCTCAAAAGCCTCAAACCTCTACTATTCAACCACGATTACCGCACAGTACTACAATCCCTCATACTCTCCAAGCTGGACTACTGTAACTCCCTCCTCCTCGGACTCCTTGCCTCCACCACCAAACCTTTCCAGCTTCTGTAAAACGCAGCAGCCAGATCTCTCACAAACACCAACTGCTCACCACACATCACCCCCATTCTAAAAGAACTCCACTGGTTCCCCATAACGTACAGGTCACAATACAAAATCTTCACCCTCCTGCACAAAACCATAAACAACGAAAAAATCAAATGGCCAAAAGACTCTCCCCAACCCCATGACTACCAGAGAAACCTGTGGTCCCAAAACACAGGCCTGCTTGCCATCCCTCACACAAAACTAGCTCACCTTACCTCCACCAGACAACATACCTTTTCAGTAGCAGGCCCCTCCCTCTGGAACAAGCTGCCCACCCAACTAAGACTGGAACCCTTCACCCAATCATTAAAAAAAAAAACCCAATTGAAAACATGGCTATTCCAAAAAGCCTACCAACACACAGACTAATCCCCCCCGCTCCATCCTACCCCTATTTTCTCACTGTTTACTATGTCTCACTCTCTGTTACCATGTTCCTCCTCTCCAATGTTTCCATGTATCATTAAGACACCTTAATCTCATGTTAAGATGCTTATATGCTATATTGTATTTGTTATAAGGCACCTTAGCCTAAGTTAAAATGGTTAAATGCTATATTGTATTTGTTACAAGGCACCTTAGCCTAAGTTTTAAAATTTGAATGTTCAGTCCTTAATGTTTAATGTTATAATGTATCAATAGTAAGACACCCTTGTCATACTATTCCAACAGTTATAATATAAACCGATGTGATGTACTCCAATGAATGTCAGTATATAAAAGTAAATAAATAAATACATAAATAAAATCCCTTCTATCTAGTTTTTTAAAGTATATGGATTGGGATGTTGCCTGTCGTGTTCCCTACCCATATCCCCCTCTCCCTAGTCTGGTATAAATTTTTAAAATCTCCAGGATTCTCCCTGCCTCCCCTGCACCACCCACCAAACCCTTACCCTGCCACTCTTGCAGTAGCTTAATGTTCAGCCCAGATCGTGGTAGCAGCCTACCAAGATCTTGGCTAAGTGCTTCTGCTGGCGCTAAGTATGTTGTTTTTATTTTTAAATAGACAGAGGGCTTTTATGGAGGAGACTGCAGGCTTGGCCCAGCAGGGCTGAGCCTTTGGAATTAGGATGATAGGCTGTATTCAGTCCAATAGGCCCATGATTTTTTTTTTTAACAGCTAGCTCTTTGCCACTTCATCGCCTCTTTTCTTTTGAGCATAGCCAGTTAACTGTAAAGTTAGTCAGAACCTATTCTCTGGAAAGTCTATAGTTAACCTAATAATTTATATGGCTAACTTCAAATTTTGGATTCCAAATATTGGAGTTAACCGGATAAGCTTCTCAGCTAACAACACTGCACCGGAATGCCCCCAACACACTCCTTACTTATTTGGCTAAATGTTAGCTAGATAATGATTTATTCAGCTAAGATTTAGCTGTTTAAGCAAGATAAATATGCAAAACTAGCCATTTATATGGATAACTTGTTAATATTGACCTATGTGTTTTGTAGGGTAGTCTGGAACCAAAATATCAGGCCTAAGGAGAAATGCGAATTGGGTTCTACACCTCAAAAAGATTCTTCAGAATAAAGTGGCTGAAACACTGTTGAGTTGGGAATCCCTCTCCAAACAATATTGTGACATGAATGTGTGGAGAGAACTCCACGTCACAGCCTTGAAAGATCTCCTCCATGGAGACTGATCTTAGATGGGCCACTGATGTGGCTATGGCTCGACAATATATACCTTGGCATGGCCCACCATACTTGGCCCACCTGGGTATGACAGAAGAATCTATCTGCTAGCCAGTTCAATAGAAAATTTGGCAATGGCAATCCCAGGTTCGTTAGCATTAAAAGAAACAAAAAGCAGTGTGGGCTTTCTAACGTCTTCAGTCTACTCCAAATAAGTAGACTTTGACACTTTTGTAGTCTAAACTGTGAAGCAGTACTTGTTCTCCTTTGTGGAAACGTGGCTTGGGAAAAAATGATGGAAGAATGATTGACTGGTAATGTATCAATAGTAAGACACCCTCGTCATACTATTTTTGACAGGAACGTAAGCTTTGTGTGAAAAAGTTTGTACAAGGTGGATGATAATACAGCTTTGAACTGCTGAAAAGCGGAATAATTTTTTTTTTTTTTAAAGTCAGAGTCTAGAGCTTACTGCTTACTGACACTCAGCCCGATCCAGTAAAGTCCGTGGGAGAGCGGACTAACGCCCGCTCTCCCGGCGCGCGCACCGGCCCCTCGCCGGTGCGAGCGATCCAGTATTTAAATGAGGCGACGCGGTGCAAACGAGGAAAAGGAGGCGCTAGGGACACTAGCGCGTCCCTAGCGCCTCCTTTTGGCCTGGAGCGGCGGCTGTCAGCGGGTTTGACAGCCGACGCTCAATTTTGCCGGCGTCGGTTCTCGAGCCCGCTGACAGCCACGGGCTCGGAAACCGGACGCCAGCAAAATTGAGCGTCCGGTTTTCGGCCCGACAGCCGCGGGCCGAATTCAAAATTTTTAATTTTTTTTTTTTTCTTTTTTTTACTTTTGGGGACCTCCGACTTAATATCGCTATGATATTAAGTCGGAGGGTGCACAGAAAAGCAGTTTTTACTGCTTTTCTGTGCACTTCCCTGGCGCCGGAAGAAATTAGCGCCGACCTTTGGGCGGCGCTAATTTCTTAGAGTAAAATGTGCGGCTTGGCTGCACATTTTACTTACTGGATCGCTCGGGAATACCTAATAGGGCCATCAACATGCATTTGCATGTTGAGGGCGCTATTAGGTGCCGCGGGTGGGCCGCGTGTTTTCCTCCCCTTACTGAATAAGGGGTAAGGGAAAACACGCGTCCAGAGCAGGGTGACAGTGCGCTCCGACGGAGCACACTTTACTGGATCGACCTGACTGTAGGCTGAAATGACCACCACTAAAAAACAAAACAAAAAAAAGACCTTCCAGGTCAGGTATTTCAGCTCACAGGTGTATAGAGGCTCAAAGGGACCTTTCATCAGCTAGGTCAGTACCACATTGAGGTCCCAAGATACAGCAAGAAGATTGATGGAAGCTTCAAATGAAGCAAGCCCCACATGACTTGGACAACTAAAGACTGTACAAAGATTGGCCTATCTTCTACATAGTGGTGACAGGCACTAATTGTACTACAATGAACTTTTACTGAGTTGATCTTGAGATCTGACCCTAAAAAACGTAGAAGTAATCAAGCAGCTTTTGGAGGAATAGGATAAAGATATAGGGCTTTTCTCTTACAGCACAAAGCAAACCTCCTCCAATTCAATCCATAGGACTTCCAGGTGGAGTCCTTACTGGAAGCCAGAAGAACCCAAGACACATCCTCAAAGATTCAGAGGCTACACAGCTACCATCTTAATATCCAGGCTGTAAGAACCAGGGTTCTAATATTTGGATGGCATAACTACACCTGTTCTTGAGTGATGGAAAAGCTTGAAGGAAAAGATAATGTTTGACAGCTTTCTTAAATAAGTTTTTATCTTGAATTAGACGCATTTCAGAGGGAATTGAGTTCCATAGTATGGGTCCAGCTATCGAAAATGCGTGCTCTCTGGTGAAAACTAGTCTGGTAGCTTTTGGCGAAGGAACTATAAATTAGACCCAATGCAAATAAAAATTTACTCAATAAACTTAAACATATGTTTAAAAAAGTGCGGCCAATAATATTGAGCCTTGAGGCACTCCTACATCCAGGGACCAAAATTGAAACACTACGTATAAGTAGCAGCCAGTATCTTGGGGGCAGGCAATGGGCGGTTCAAGGAGGGGCAACTTATCTGGTTGTCCTGCTGAACAGGAGCTCTAAAGTTATCTGGATATAACTTATCCAGTTATATTCAGCAGCATAGCTATGCTGCTAAAGGAGAAATTACTACTTCCCTGATAATTTCCTTTCCTTTAGTAAAGGGTAGGTCAATCCCAACGAGTGGGTTATGCACCTCTGTCAGCAGATGGAGACAGAGCAAACGAAGATGTCACGGCTGTATAGTCCCACCCCGACATCAGCCAAACTATGGACAAACCTGATTAAACTCGAACATTATTAGCAACAGGCAATGATTCATGTTTCTCAACCAACAGAAACACTGAGTTCAGCCAAAAAAAGGAACATATCTAGCAAAATAAGGACTACAGAAGTCACTTACCAGTTAATCAATGAAGAGCAGGACTCAAACTCTGCATCGCTTGCCCTAAGAAGGCTAAGCACAAAATTCAAATCCAGCAGCAGAGGGCAGGTCCTGGGATTGACCTACCCTTCACTAAAGGAAAGGAAATTATAAGGTAAGTAGTAATTTCTCCTTTCTTAGCATTTGAGTAGGTCAATCCCAAAGAGTGGGATGTACAAAAGCTAATCCCAAAAAGGGCTTGAGGCTGCCGGCATTCCAGTCAAAACCGCCCACGCATAAGTGGTGTCTTCCCTAGCCCTAACATTCAAGTGGTAATGCTTGGAGAAGGTATGCAAAGATGACCATGTCGCCACTCAGCAAATTTCAGCAGGTGACAACAAAAAAAGGTCTGCCCACGATACCACCTGAGCCCTTGTAATCTACTTCCATAAGGCAATCTCAGCAGCCACATAAGCTGCCATAATGATCTCCTTAACCCAGCGGGCAATCATTGCCCGCATTGCTGGTGCTTCCTGTTTACCTCCACCATGGAGCACAAACAAGTGATCAGACTTCCAAACAGTCACCTCCAAGTACCACAGTAAATGACGCTTGACGTCCAAGGAACACAAAAGTCGGCACTCCACTTCATCTCTGTCCCTGTCCAAGGCAGGCAGAGAAATGGACTGATCCAAATGAAAGTCTGAAACCACTTTGAACAAAAATGAATTCACAATCTGAAGCTGAACTGCACCCAGAGTCATATGGACAAAAGGCTCATGGCAGGAAAGAGCCTGCAGCTTAGAGACCTGTTGAGCTGAACAGATTGTTACCAGAAAAACTGTCTTCAAAGTAAGGAGCTGTAAGGAAAGAGTACGCAGCGAAGAGAATGAAAAATCGGACCTGTAAGAAATCGAGGACCAAGTTAAGATCCCATGACGACACCGGAAGCCACAATGAGAGGCAAAGATGTTTAACTCCCTGCAAGAAACAGGATGGGAAGACAAAGGCCCTCCATTGACTCTTCCCCTGTAACAAGCCAGTGCTGCAACTTGAACCTTCAAGATTTTAAGGACCAAACCCTTAAGCAAACCATCCTATAAAAATTCCAAAACCAAAGGAATATCCACCTTGAGCGGTTGAGTACCTTGCTCAGAACACCAGGCCTCAAAGACCCTTCAAACTCTAATGTAATCTAGAGAAGTATGAAATTTCTGGGCCCAAAGAAGAGTGGAAATTACAAAAGGCGAATATCCATGCTTTAACAACCGAGCCCTTTCAATGGCCAAACTGTACGACAGAACCAACCTTGATTCTCATGCAGAATGGGCCCTTGACATAACAAACCCATCCGAGACAATAGCCGGAAGGGTCTGCCTACCAGAAGTCTCTGAAGATCAGCTTATTACAGCCTAAGAGCCCAATCCTGAGCCACTAAAAGGACGTTGTTGGTTTGAATTGCAATCTTCTGTACCAGCCTGCCTATCAAAGGCCAAGGAGGAAACGCAAACAGCAGGGCATCATGTGGCCACTCCTGAACAACAGCATCTATGCCCATCAGTATTGGGTCCTCCTCCTGTAACTGAAGAATTGTGGAACTTTCACATTGTTGAAGTTCACTGACAGATCTAGATCCAGTAGGCCCCAGCAGTCCAGCAGGAGCTGAAAGGTTTCGTCTGCCAGCTCCCATTATCCTGAATCCAAGCTTTTCCTGCTCAGGAAATCGGCTCTGATATTGGCCTTTCCGGCAATGTGAAAGGTGGATATGCTTAGGAGATGTTTCTCCGCTCATAACATGAATGCATCTATTTTCTCCGACACCTGTCAACTCTTGGTTCCACTCTGATGATTGATGTAAGCCACCGTTGTTGCATTGTCGGACATTATCCAGACTGCTGAGCCTCTAGCTGCTCATTAAACTCCAGGCATGCCAATCAAACTGCTTGGCCCTTCAGTCTGTTGATGTTCCACTGCTGCTCCACTGCATTCCAGTACCCTTGCACCACCAACTCCTTACAATGAGCCCCCCAGCCGCTGAGGCTCGCATCTGTCATGAGTACCAACCAATATGGCTGCAACAGGGAAATTCCCTTCCTGAGATGGTCCACGTGTAACCAACAATTCAACTTGGATTTCATCTCTAATGGAAGGAACAGCCTCACCACATAATTCTGTAACTGCAGTCTCCAATGAAAAAGCAAGGCACGCTGAAGAGGGCACATTTGTGCCCTTGCCCAGGGAACCACTTCTAATGTGGCAGCCATCAGCCCCAGGACCTGTAGATAAGACCACACAATTGGACGAACAGTTTCACAGGGACCGGACTGGCAGCATCAACGAGTGGGCTCGAGATTCCAGCAGAAACACTCTGCTCTGCCTTGTATCAAATCGAACCTCAAGATACTCCAGAGTCTGAGACAGCTGCAAATTGCTCTTGGCCAGATTCACCACCCAGCCTAGGTCCTGTAGCAAGGAAACTACCCTGCGGGAAATGCAAAGATTCTCTTCCAATGTCTTGGCTCGAATCAACCAGTCATCCAGATAGTGGTGAAATAAAATGACCTCTTTGCGAAGGGCCATTATTACTACTACCATGACCTTAAAAAAGGTCCTGGGCGCTGTGGCTAGTCCTAAAGGAAATGCCTGAAACTGATAATGATGATCAAGGATGGCAAACTGGAGGAACCACTTATGTTCCTGCCAGATGGGAATATGCAGAATCGCTGCCATCAGATCCAAAGACGTGAGGTACTTCCCTGCCTGAACCATTATTATGTCAGAGCGCACTGTTTCCATCCTGAAATGTGTGTCTCACAGATGAAGGCTGACCCCCTTGAGATCCAGTATGGGCTGAAATGACCAAAATAAAGCAGAGTTGCTTACCTATAACAGGTGTTCTCCTAAGACAGCAGGATGTTAGTCCTAAAACATGGGTGACATCATCGAATGGAGCCCAGCAAGGAAAACTTACGTCAAAGTTTCTGGAACTTTGACTGTGCATACTGAGCATGCTCTATATCACGCATCCACATGGAGTCCCTTTTCAGTCTCGTAACATAGAATTATGATAAAAATTAAAACAAAAAAAATGGGAGAAACCCAACTCTGTGAAGTGGTGAGTGGATTTTGTGAGGGCTAACATCCTGCTGTCCTGTTACAGGTAAGCAACTCTTTCTCCTAGGTCAAGCGGAATGGCAGTCCTCACACATGGGTGAATCCCTACCTACAGGCTACTCCCCAACACAAAAGGGGACCAACCATTGTGGCAATGGTCACAACAACTACAATGCTGTTGGTAATAGAGGGGGAAATATCCTGAAACCAAACAATGGGCCCTAGGCAGGGAGATTTGGGTTCTACCCCTCAAAGAGATTCCGAAGGACAGACAAGCCAAACCTACTATCACTTCGGATATCCCTATCCAAACAGTAGTGAGATGCTAATGTGAGGAGAAACTCCACGTTGCAGCCTTGCAGATCTCCTCCACGGGAACTGCTCGCAAGTGGGCCACATGGCTCTGCTAGAATGAGCCTTGAAATGACTCCCAAGATGCAGTCCCATCTGGGCATAATAGAAGAAGATGCAATTTGTTAGTCAATTGGAAAATGTCTGTTTGGCAACGTCAACTCCCAACCTATTCCTATCTAAAGAAATAAAAAGTTGGGTGGACTATCTATGGGCTTCTGTCCACTCCAGATAGAAGGCTAAGGTTCTCTTGCAATCCAAACTAGGCAGAGCTTGTTCGCCTTGGTGCAAATGGGGCCTGGGAAAGAATGTTGACAGGATGACAGACTGGTCCCAGATGGAAATCCGTCACCAGGAACTTAGGGTGTGTACGCAAGACCACCCTGTCATGATAAAACTTATTATAATGTGGATAAGTCACTAAGGCCTAGAAATCGCTGATCCTGCACGCTGAAGTGACTGCACACAAAAATATTACCTTCCAGGTCAGGTACTTCAGGTCAGAGGTGCGCAGCAGTTCAAAAGGAGCTTTCATCAGCTGAGCTAACATCACATTGAGGTCTCAAGACACAGCGGGAGGCTTTAGGGGAGGCTTCAATTGAAGCAGGCCCTGCATGAAGCATACAACTATTTGCTGATAGAGATGGGCGTGCCATCTACATCTTGGTGGTATGCGCCAACTACACCGAGATGAACTCAACTCCTGGATTGCCTCCAAGAGGGGAAAGAAACAAGAAGCCTTGCGCAGGGTGACCAAAATAGGATCCTTCTTCTGTGTCCCCAAGGAGTCAGGCTCAGCCACTCTGAGAGTCTTCAGGGTCTGTGATATTTGTCCCTGCAACTCATCTCTATGAAGAGTTCTATATGGCTCCAAATCTAGAGGGTATCATCCTGAACCACCTGCATTAGAGTTCTGTCAGACCTCACTGCGCTTCGGTGCTTGACTGAGAGCCAGGCGGAGGAGCACTTGGAGTGCCTGGACCTACCATAGCAGGAACTGCCGCTTCAGCAGACTGGCCCTGTAGAAATGTCTCCAATCCTTGGAAGAATTCCACTCAGGAAAAGGAGGCCAGTCCATTCCAGGCCCCATAGGCCCTAACATGATGTCCTGCGAGCCAGTGTTCCCTGAGGACTCGACCCACGGAGCAATTAGGGGAGGAGATACCCCTGCAGTGTCTCCCTCGGTCCCACTCCCCTCAGACCGAGGAGATAGACCATCATCGCTAAAATTGGAAGGAGGCAAATTTCCCCAAACATCCAGGCAGTACTGACACAGGCTAAAAGAAAGCTCCAGCTAAATGGCCCTGATCTGGCAGGCAGCACAGATAGATAGGCACTTAGGTTTCTTGCTGCGGGTGCCAAGCTGTAAGCACACAGTCCGATGAAGGCTAGTGCCTAGCTTTCCCGCATGTGCAATCGCACCTAATATGGATGCAAAAAAAATGTGAGAGCAAGCCCATGCGTCTAGGCCACTTGATCCATTGGATGTCCAAACTGGACGCCCAGGACTGATACTTAAACTGGGCACACAAGATGTGCGTCCAGAAGGAATGCCCAATTGCATACACAAAGGAGATTGGGCGCACACATGGATGTGCAAGTGTGCGCTGACGGTCTGCAACAAAAAAGTGCGCAAAAGTACCCCGTGGCCTACTGTCCGCCAAAATGCTTGGAAGCGGGGCCTAGACCAGCTGCTCAACCAGCCATGCCTGCACTCTCTTCTCACCTCACAGAACTCCCCAGAAAAGTGAGCTAGATAGCCGAACACTGAAGAAACATACCCTTCTCCTGCTGTCTTCCTGGTGCTGACTTTTGATGGTTTTTTTTCAAAAGTTTAAAAACTTTTACCTGAGCTCAGCCCTCCTTGGTTGAGAGCAAGAACAGGTCCCGGCTAGGGGGAGAGAGGACTAAAGCCTTCACCACTGAGCCTCTCTCGGCCTGCAACTGCTAATTGGAATTTAGGTCCATGCCAATCAAGGCTACCAGACTGAGGGCAATCTGCTGAGGGAGGGACCGCACAGTATCACCGCAGGAGGCAAGACATCTCCTTTCCAACTTCTTTATTTTGTTCTCTCTCTCTTTTTTTTTTTTTTTTTTTTTTTTTTTTTTTTTTTACTCACAGGCAATCCCCGAAGGGAAATGCATGTCCACCATCTGCTGGAGATGGAGAATACTGGTGGGCTGATGTCAGGGCGGAACTATATAACTGTGACGTCAGCTTTTGCTTCATCTCCATCTGCTGGCAGAGGTGCATAACCCACTCGTTGGGATTGACCTACCTGAACGCTAAGGAATATCCCTTTCTAAATTATCTGAATAAGTTATATCTGGATAACTTAGTTAACTGGATATTTTTTAATATTGAGCCTCCAGGGTTTTCTGACCAGTCTTTAGACTGACAAACCCTCTGGTTCCTGTCATCCAAAAAAAGACCCAAATCACTTTAAAACCATAGCTCTCATTCCAATGCTGTCAGTGTGCCAAAAGATTTGCATAAGATATTGTATCAAAGGCCAAAGCTCTATCTAACTGAACCAGAATTCCTGACTTCTTCTCCTCTATGGTAGAGTATATTTCATCCAATAATGATAGTAATAAAGTTTCTGTACCATGGTTTCTTCTTTATCAAGAATAGCATGTTCTGACAAACTCATCTAACTACTTAAGTATCCATTTTTCAAGGATTTTGCACACTGTGCACAAATTAGATATTGGATGATAGTTGCACAAGTTCAGAAGACACATTTAAATCCTTTCAAATTGGTTTTACAAATGCTTGCTTAAAACACTGAAATACAATGCCAAATGGATATGACTTTTGAAAATTGTCTTCCTTATGTGTATCAGCAACATAAAAATGTTCTTTTCTTACTAAGAAAGCCCTTGTACACAGCTGATATGCGGTCTCATGCTAGGTTTGAAAGCAGGCTAACTTTGATTTATATTGCAAATACTAATTAACTGAAAAGTCCTGAAAACCTGCAGTAGATAGAGAACAAGGAAAAGCATTCAAAACAATTATTGATTGATTGGGATTCCATTCAATAAAGGCATGTGGTAAAAAATACTCTGTAAAACAAGAAAATTATTTCTTACCTGCTAATTTTCGTTCCTGTAGTACTTAGGGTCAGTCCAGACGGTGGGTTGTGTCCCCCGTCCAGCAGATGGAGTCAGAGCAAACTTCTGAGGGTGCTGGCATATAAGCTGGTGCAACCCTCCTAGTCCTCAGTATCGAGAATATCAAAGCCAAGTCAGAAAACTGGACAGACCGAGGAGGATGGATCAAGCATATCCACAAAGTCAAACTGTAAAAACTGTGAACCAGAACAACTTGCCAAGAGAACTGACAACGGAAACAAATACACGCAGACAGTTAGCCCCCAAAGAAGAAGGCTAAGCAAAAGGACAGGAGAGAGCGGTTTCGAGCAGGTATACCCCCAGATCCAATCACGACCAGGGCGGGCGTCTGGACTGATCCTAAGTACTACAGGAACGAAAATTAGCAGGTAAGAAATAATTTTCTTTTCCCTGTACGTACTAGGATCAGTCCAGACGGTGGGATGTACCAAAGCTTCCCTAAACCGGGTGGGTCCCTGAGAACCCTGCTCGGATAACCCTGTCCCCGAAGGAGCCGGATTCCGCTGCCGGCAAATGGAGCCGGTAGTGCCTGGAAAACGTGTGCAAAGATTTCCAGGTCGCTGCCCTACAGATTTCCTGAACGGAGACGTGCTGCGACTCCGCATAGGAAGTGGCCTGTGCTCTCAGCAAATGAGCCTTGATACCTATCGGAGGATCCTTACGCTGAAGCCACCGCTTCCTTGAGCCAGCGCGCAATGGAGGTCTTCGTCGCTTGTTGTCCCTTTCTGTTCCCGGACCAGAGAACAAAAAGATGATCGGAAACTCGAAACTCATTCGTCACTTCCAAATAGCGCAAGAGGACTCGCTTCACGTCTAGGCGCCTGAGAGATGTAGGGGCGTCCTGTGGGAAGGACGGAAGTTCTACCACCTGGTTCAAGTGAAACGCCGAGACCACCTTGGGCAGGAACGAAGGAACTGTCCGGATGAAGACTCCCGAATCCGAGAACCTAAGGAAAGGTTCCCTGCAGGAGAGAGCTTGGAGCTCCGAGATGCGCCTCGCCGAGGCTATTGCCACCAAGAAACTCGTCTTCAGAGTGAGATCCTTGAGGGAGGACTGATGCAGCGGCTCGAAAGGAGATCCCGCTAGAGCCCGCAACACCAGATTAAGGTTCCAGGAAGAACAAAGCTGACGCACCGGCGGCCGCAGATGCTTGATTCCCTTCAGGAACCGTGAGATATCCGGATGAGACGAGGGATCGGGTCTTCCCGAAGAGCGAGCCAAGGAGGCCAGCGCAGATACCTGCACTCGCAGGGAATTGTAGGAGAGACCCTTCTCCAGCCCCTCTTGAAGGAACGCCAGGATCTGCTGCCGCGAAGCCGCTGTTGCGTGGGCCCCCCGTGCGGAACACCATACTTCGAAGACCTTCCACACCCGCACATAAGCAACCGAGGTCGAAGTCTTTCGCGCTCTGAGGAGAGTGTCTACCACGGAGACAGCGTAGCCCTCATGCAGGAGGCTCCTCCTTTCAAAAGCCAGGCCGCAAGACAGAAGTGTTCCGCCTGATCCGAAAATACCGGACCCTGGTGAAGGAGACGAGGCAGGTGTGCGAGCCGAAGAGGACCGTCTACCGCAATGTTGAGTAGATCTGCGAACCACGGCCGTCGCAGCCATTCCGGAGCTACTAGGATTACCGATCCGTGATGCAACTCTACCCGTCTCAGCACCTTGCCCACCAGGGGCCAAGGGGGAAAGACATAGAGAAGAATTCGGGACAGCCAAGGAAGAACTAGGGCGTCCACCCCTTCCGCGCAGCGCTCTCTTCTGCGGCTGAAGAACCGTGGGGCTTTGGCGTTGGAGGCGGTTGCCATGAGATCCATGGAGGGCATCCCCCAGCGCCGCACGATGAGGGCCATCGCATCGTCGGAGAGAGCCCACTCTCCGGGGTCCAGGGCTTGACGACTCAGGTAATCCGCTTGAATGTTGTCCACCCCTGCAATGTGCGAAGCCGCCAGACGAACGAGGAACCGTTCCGCCCACGACATCAGACGAACGGCTTCGAGGGCTACCTGACGACTCCTGGTGCCCCCTTGCCAATTGATGTAAGCCACCGTAGTCGCATTGTCCGAGAGGACGCGGACCGACTGACCCCTGACTAAGGGCAGGAACTGCATGAGCGCCAGACGCACCGCTCTGGTCTCCAGGCGGTTGATCGGCTATGTAGTCTGTTCCTTTGTCCATTGACCCTGAGCCGAGCTCCTGAGGCAGACTGCCCCCCAACCGGACAGGCTGGCATCGGTAGTGACTACTATCCAGTCCGGAGTCTCCAGCGGGCAACCCTGGGCCAAGTGTTTGGGGTCCAACCACCACCTCAAGCTGTATCTGGCGGTTGGAGAGAGAGGGATGATCGCCTGATAATCCTGAGACACTGGCTTCCATTTCGATAGCAGAGACATTTGCAGAGGTCTCAGGTGTGCAAAAGACCAGGGCACGAGATTTATCATAAAAGCCATAGATCCCAGGAGTTGTAGGTAGTCCCGCGCCGTGTGCACCGGAAGAGAGGCAAAGTGAACGATCTGATCCCGCAAGGCTTGCGCCTTGTCTGGACGAAGGAAGACTTTGCCCTGTACTGTGTCGAAGCGTGCTCCCAGAAAATCCAATTGCTGGGAGGGAAGCAGGCTGCTCTTGCTGAAGTTCACCACCCAGCCGAGAGACTGCAGGAAGGACACCACTCTGTCGACCGCCGACCGACCCTGCTGAAGAGACTTCGCTCGGATGAGCCAATCGTCCAAGTAAGGATGGACCAGGATTCCTTCCCTCCTGAGTGCGGCTGCCACCACTACCATGACCTTGGTAAAAGTCCTGGGCGCGGTCGCCAATCCGAAGGGTAGGGCCTGGAACTGAAAGTGTTGACTTAAAATCTTGAAACGAAGAAACCGCCAATGGGCCGGCTGGATCGGAATATGCAGATAGGCCTCTGTTAGATCGAGAGAGGCCAGGAACTCTCCCTGATGCACCGCAGCGATAACTGAGCGGAGTGTTTCCATGCGGAACCTGGAGACCCGAAGCACCTTGTTGACTTCCTTGAGATCTAGGATGGGACGGAAGGAGCCGTCCTTCTTGGGGACTACGAAGTAAATGGAATAATGTCCCGAGCCCACCTCTCCTGAGGGGACGGGTGCAATGGCCCCCAAGTCCAGAAGCCTGTCCAGCGTGCGCTGGATTCCCAGGCACTTGGAGCCGGATCCGCAGGGAGAGAAGATGAACCTGTCCCTGGGAAACCGGACAAATTCCAATGCGTAGCCGTGTCTTAGGATATCCAGGACCCACTGGTCCGTTGTGATGTTGGTCCACTCCTCAAAAAACAGAGCGATGCGACCTCCAATCCGGGGAAGCAAGGAGTGGACTGGCCTGGCATCATTGGGAAGGCTTACCAGAGGCTCCCTGAGCCGAGGAGTCCCTGGCGGGTCTGCGACCCCGAAAGGGCCGGGTCCAAGACTGAGACCTCCCGGATGGCGTCCTGGGTCCTTGCTGCCTAGCTCCCCTGTAACGCCGCTGAGGGCGGGCGCGGTTCCTGGAGCTTGATGAAGATGGGCGATAGGACCTCTGGCGGTCTTCGGGCAACCGATGGACCCAATTTTCGCCTAGAGACTTGATAATCTGATCGAGGTCCTCGCCGAAAAGAAATCTACCCTTAAAGGGTAGAGCCCCCAGGCTAGATTTGGAGGAAGGGTCCGCCGCCCAGTTTCGCAGCCACAGAAGTCGCCTGGCGGAGACTGCTGACACCATGGTCCTCGCCAGAACCCTCAATAAGTCATGTAAAGCATCCGCTCCATAGGCTATGACCGCTTCCAGGCGGTCCGCCTGCGCCGCCTCCTCCGGCGGCAACTGCTGCGAGGTGAGGAGCTGTTGGACCCAACGAAGACCGGCTCTCTGAGTTAAGGAACCACAGATGGCTGCTTGGACCCCCAGTGCCGAGACCTCAAAGATCTTCTTCAGGGCGACCTCCAGCTTCCTGTCCTGTAGGTCTCGAAGAGCTGTACCCCCTGTGACCGGGATCGTGGTTCTCTTCGTGACAGCGGACACCGCTGAGTCAACGTTAGGGACCTTAAGGAGATCCAGAAAGTCTCCAGGGAGAGAATAGAGCTTGTCCATAGCCCTGCCGACCCGGAGGGACGCCTCCGGGGTGTCCCATTCCCGCACTAGCAGCTGGAGAAACGAATCATGGATAGGAAAGGTCCTAGCCAGTGGACGCAGGCCCGCCAGCACTGGATCCCCTTTCTTTGTGGCGGAAGCTACAGAGGGAGCCGGAGGAGCCGGGGGCTCAACAGGGGGGTCGAGGTCCAACTCCTGGAGAACATGGGGGATAAGCTCCGCCAATTCCTCCTTACGAAAGATCCGTAGCACCCGAGGGTCATCACATTCCAGGTGGATTGCCGAAGTTGCTTCCTCATCCCCCTGCGATGCCGGATCCCTCCCTGGGTCTGGCAGAGGAGACGTCCCTCCCAGGGGCAACGGAAGGCCCAGTGGCTCCCCGGTCCCGCGGCCGCAGTCCCAGAGATCCTTGGGAACTTGGCTGGCGGGGAAACTGTTGCTGACCCCCCCCCCCCCCCCCGTGGGGTGTAGGCTTTGAAGATAGGCCTGGTGCATGAGCACCACAAAGTCGGCCGAAAACCCTGGGGGCCCAGTGGAAGTGGAGGATTGAGGGTCCCTGGGGAGTCCGCCGGTGGAGGGGAGCGGACCCGGGTCCGGGATCAGCGGTACCAGCGACGAAAATTCCTCCTGAGTCTCTTCAGGTTCGGATCCCACGCTGCTCTCCAGCTCCAAGATGGCCGCCGCTCCCGCCAAAGGAGGGGGCGGGGCACCTCCCCGAGGAGCGCGGCGCTCCGAGCGCGGCGGCGAAATCGTCGGGGGAGCGGCGCTTGATTCCCCCCCGGGGAGACACCGACCGCACGGACCTTCCCGCGAGCCGCCCTGTCCCGGGCCGCCGCAGGACGGGCAGCGAGCGCGCTGCATGGCGTTGGACCCGGGCGGGAACGAGGCGCAGGAGAGCCTTGGAGAGTCGTGCCGCGGGAGGAGCAGGCCTGCCTCGCCCTCGCTCTACTCGCTATCCTCCCACCAGGAGCGACAGGGGAAAGGACCTCCCTGCCGCTGCGACCCCGGGGAATTGGCGCGTCGCGGGGCCGCGAGAAGGGAGGAAAAAACCGCGACTCAGGGTAGGGGAGAGGCTGGCCCCACCAGCATCCACCTCCGTACGGCTTGCAAAGCTGCAAAGGAAACAATACAAAAAAACTTACCAAACTTTCCCCCAAAACGGCTGCGAAGTGAAGGGAAAGCAGAAGGGAGAGAGAGTGAGAGGAGAAATGAAGAAATTACCGCAGAGGCAGTCCAGATAGCAAGAGTTAGGGCGGCAAGCCCAAGCCTCCTCACCACACACAATAAAATCTCCCCTTAATAAATAACTTTTTTTTTTTTTTTTTTTACTGCTTGATCCAACCTAAGAAGGAAATATAAAACAGAAAAGTGTGGAACAAAGCCACTAGCTAGGGGAAGCAACGGGTTCCCCTCCTCACATCTGCTGGAGTCAGAGAGATACTGAGGACTAGGAGGGTTGCACCAGCTTATATGCCAGCACCCTCAGAAGTTTGCTCTGACTCCATCTGCTGGACGGGGGACACAACCCACCGTCTGGACTGATCCTAGTACGTACAGGGAATAATTATTTTCCAAAACTAGTTTCTACAACACTGAACACAAAAAGCAAAGAAACATCAGCCAAGTGTATTGAAAACTAACATACAAAACTGAACGTATCCAGAGAACTTTGCTTGTATTACTGAACAAATAAAGAGCACGAGTTCGGCCAATAAATCTAATTTATTTATTTGTTTGTTTTTTGTATACTGATATTCAATCATGGCCATCACATCGGTTCACATATAACAACGATAAAAAATTACAAAGTAGAGAATAGAGATAATGGAATTATACAATATAATGGAGAGAATTAAGGAGGAAAGAAGAAATAGAAAAGGAATAATAATAGAGAAAAAAATTTAGTATATAATTATTTTAACTTTAGATTATTACATATCTCACTAATCCTTTCAAAGCCTCCCTCCCCTGCTATCACTACCTTGATGAAATGAGTTTTTGCCGTGCTCCTTCAGTGGTAAAAATCACCAGATAAAAATGAAATATTTGAATTACAATCTATGGGAATGCTTTGTGAGTTCCAGCATCTGCTAAGTGACATATCAAATTGTTACAAAAAATCACTTTCGTTTAAACTCAATTACTACAAAGAGAAAATGGAATATTAAGCTCAAGGTGTATTCCTTCTATAAATGTCAGATAATGGGCTAGATTTTAAAAGCCCTGTGCGCCTATTTTGCATAGGCCGCCGGCGAGCGCAAAGCCCTAGGACGCGCATAAGTCCCGGGGCTTCGCAAAAGGGGCGGGAGGGGGCGGTACCGAGTCCCCCGGGACTGCAGCCTGTGCCGGGGGATGCTGAGGCGACGCGGGCAAGTTACGCCTGCTTGAAGCAGGCGTAACTTGCACAACAAAAGGTAGGGGGGGGGGGGATTTAGGTAGGGCTGGGGGGTGGGGTAGATAGGGGAAGGGAGGGGAAGGTGGGGGGACGCGGAAGGAAAGTTCCCTCTGAGGCCGCTCTGATTTCAGAGCGGCCTCGGAGGGACGGAGGCAGGCTGTGCGGCTCGGCGTGTGCAGGCTGCCAATTTTGCGCAACCTTGCGCGCGCCGACCCCGGATTTTATGATACACGCGGCTACACGCGTATCTTATAAAATCTGGCATACTTTTGTTGGCGCCAGTTGCGCCAACAAAAGTACGCGCACGCGTACTGTTTTAAGATCTACCTCAATATGATTGTTACATTTTTAATATTCATAGCTAATTATCTAATAACAGCTAAGAAAGCATGCATTCTCTATTCTAAGCTTGACTATATTGCAGTGACATCTTTCTCACACACACACACACACACTGCTGAAACCAACTGAATAGCAATTTCTCAGATTTAATTTGTGACCCTTCTCCAGTCACTTGCAAAGATGTAGGGGAAATTCAAGAGAGTGCAGTTTTAAAAATTGTGCACAGAAAACGGCATGAATTGTGTACTTTTCTGCACAAAGGCTACTTTCTATATTCCATATAAATACCTGTGGATGAAGTTCAAATTCTTCTCGACATATGACACATGGCTGCGAGGAATCTCCTTGTTCTATGGATCTTTGTTTCACTTTGTTCCATTCAGTTACTGTAAGTGGTAAGGAAGGGGCCTCAACTAAGCCTAATTTTTGAGCTAGAAAAATACAAGAGCATGTATTAAATTTTATAAGCATTTTAACATGTTCCTTAATAAAGGTTTTAGTAGATTTATTTATTTTTATAGACATATTATACCATCCAGTAAATGGTTAATGCATGCCATTAACATATTTTGTACAGTACAAGATAAAGGTTACATCATATCATTATTTCTTAGGTTATTTTCAGCAAAAGTTGTCTATGTTTCTATTAAGGTATAAACTCTTTCCCAGTTGGCTCCTTATGCCCTATTATGTAACATGTTGCTTCTTTTTTAAACTGAAGCAGGTTATTTTGTCCTCCATTTTCCTTCTCTCTAGGTAGATGGTAATGACTTCACATTTTGCTCAGTATATCCAGGGGTCCAAATGATATATTAGCACTGGTGGAGAATGAAGAAAAAGGAACTTGGGATGACCGACTAACAAGACTGCTAAGGTTAACTGTAACTGGGATTGTAAGACAGAGATGCAGGAGAGGAATGTACTGAAGGTGTTGAGGAAACATAGAAATACCAAATATATGTAGCTCCACCTCGGGAGGTATGTCACATTCTGGCAGGGCCATAAACATATTTATAGTTTTTTGGGGCAGACACCCCTGACTAGCTCTTCTCATGGACTCCTTCCCCATGTGGAGGGAAAGAGTTAACTTTGAGGGCCCAAGTGCTAGGGGTGACTTTCTCTCTTTGGGCTGTCCCTGGGAGAGGGATCTCACTTTCTTGATTTCTCTAAGACCCTGTGAGAGGGATACATACACTCACTAGGGCAGATTTTAAAAGGGTTACGCGCGTAACCCCGAAAACCTGCTCCTGCGCGCGCCAAGCCTATTTTGCATAGGCTCGGCGACGCGCACAAGCCCCGGGTTGCGCTTATGTCCCGGGGCTTTTAAAAAGGGCCGGGAAGGGGACGGGGACGGGCGCCGGTCCAGGGGCGGTCCCAAGTCATCCGGCACAGCGGCCATTATGCCTGCCAGAGGCAGGCGTAACTCCTGAAATAAAGGTAGGGGGGGATTTAGGTAGGGCTGGGTTATATAGGGGAAGGGAGGGGAAGGTGGGGGAGGAGCGGAAGGAAAGGCCGCTCCGATTTCGGGGAAAGCTATCGGGGCTCTCCTAGGGCTCGGTGCGCGCAAGGTGCACAAGTGTGCATCCCCTTGTGTGCGCCGACTCCGGATTTTATAACATGCTCGCGGCTGTGCGCGCATGTTATAAAATTGGGCGTACATTTGTGTGCGCTGGGTAGGCCACACACGCAGGTTATAAAATCTGCCCCACTGTGTACAGTGTTTTAAAATAACCAGTCCGGAACCACTTTGTTAGTGTCCAAAATTAAAGTCTTTACTGTTCAAACACTGATGATGACACACCACAGACTTCTCTTGTTTTCTTCTCTTTCAGTATCTTTCCCTCTATTTTTGCAGATCTCACATAGCAGGGCCAGGGAAATATCCAGTCTCCAGGGCTTGGTTAAGTGAAGTTTCCAGGTGGGCAGGGTCTCTTTAAGCTGGTTGAAAACCCCTTCCAATCTGGCAAAAATAGTAAATAGTTTATGGCAGAGATAGTAAATCTTCTCTCTCTCATCCCAGGGGATGAAAACACCGGTGGGATGTCCTCAGTGATTGATAGTTTCCCTTACTCATGCTTAGCATATCTTCTGGATCTCTTTGGTTCTTTCTGGATCCCTAATGGGAGGGATCCTTGAAGCAAGCAGCTCTCCTTGCTTCAAGCAGGAAGGAAGGGCAGCCAAAACGTCCTCCTGGAGGTTGAACTCAAAGTATTTTTCCTTTCAATGGAAACTAACACCAGAGTTCCTCCTTGCAGCAGATCACTGACATCCCCATTCTCATTGAAGGTATGGAGGGGCAGGTCTTCCCTAACCTGCACAGCCCCAGACACAAGTAGTGTACAGGCTCTCACAAGGCTCCTACCACTAAAAATCTTAAACCCTGAAAAATATTCCCAGAGGGAAAATTCTAACCAGCCAGTGAGTGGACTGGATATGGAAAACCCTCCCTACCCTGGTCAGTATCCTCAAGCAGGGTTTGCCTGGTTCCTCTTACTGTTCCTGAAAAAAACAACTCATGCAAAACTTACTACCTCCAAACTCTTAGCAAACCATAATGGACTGACTCCCAAGCTCTTAGGAGGTTGGCCATTCCAGACCCCTCAAAGGGAGAGGCTGGATTTGAATGGATTCTCCCCCCCCCCCCCCCCCAATGCACTAACCTGATTCTTACTAGCTGAAAAAAGGGTTCACCCAGACCTTAACGGTAACAGACTGGCTGTCTGTATATCTCTCTACTTTGATTTCTGTCTCTTCATTTCCAATTCCAAGTTACTCACCCTTGTTATAATGTAACTTTTTACCTTCTGCTCCCAATCTGTCTCCTCTTTTGAGGTTTGACTAGTTATTGTTAATGTACTATCGTTCTATGTAAACCGAGTTGATTTGATCTGTATCAAGAAAATCGGTATATAAAATCCCTAAATAAATAAATAAATAAATATATTTGTGCAGTAAATCCTAAAGAATAGGATAGAGAATGCCCACAGATTAATGTCAGGAGAACAAAATGAAAAGTGTCCAATCATAATACATTTACAGATGAGAGTATAGACATTGAACAAGCAAAAATGTAAGTGTCAGACAGAATGCATCTTAAGATGTTAAGGGAGGTTCCAGAGTTTCTGGCATCTCCACTGAAAGTCCTGTTCAATCATTATTTAGAGAAAGGTGGTCCCCCAGAGTACTGCAGAGAAGCAAATATTATAATTCTTTGCAAAAGTAAGAGCAGGAAGGAGGCCTGTTAGTTTGTCCTTGGTGGTCAGTAATTTAACTGAAAAGATAGTGAAGTAACTTGAATCCAGCTGCTTACACAGATCCAAGGTAGCATGATTTTACCACAGGGTGGTCATGTTCAAATAATCTGAATCAATTTTTTTGTCTGTGTGTCAAAAAAATTATATCAGGGTGACCGCTGGATGGGGGTGCATTTAAATTTCAGTAAGGCCTTTGACACTGTTCCACAGAGTTGGTTCATAAAAAAACTCAGTAGCCTAAGGATGAGTCTTAAGGTGTTAAATTGTATTAGAAACTGGTGGTGTGATATACAGTACAAGGCAGTGGTAAATGGAGTCCATGCCACTGAAAGGAAGGTTACTAGTGGCATACCACATGGATCAATTCTAGCTTCAATTCTGTTCAATATTTTCTTAAATCATATTGCAGAAAGTCTAATAGGAAAGGTTTGTCTTCTTGTACATATGCAACAGGGTGGACACACAAGATAGAATATAAAAATGAGGTGTGATCTAAGAAAGCATGAGAAGTGATCATGTGTTTGGCAACTACATGCTAAGAAAAGTGGTGCATGGTCATGCATTTGGAGCAAGAAGCCAAGAAAGCAGTACAAACAGGGTGAGATACTATTATACACCTTTACAGACTGTTCAGAAGGTTCTCCACCTGCTTGCTAGAGGGACTTTGGTTGTTTTATTTCACTTTTACTCACATTGTCAGTATACGTGTGGTAAGAAAAATAGTTTGTGGGCTGAATTAATTCTGTGTGTGTAAAGAATTTTCAAAAGACAACAGTTTTGCTGTGGGAAGGTGACGGCATTGCTTTTTGGAAAAGAAATCAGTGGTGTTTGATTTGAAAAGGTGTTAACTTCAAGCATTGTTAGAGATATAAAGGAAGGAACAGGAGAGAGGGTCACATTGTCAAACTACTTGTGCATCAAATGAGTTTGTTAAACTAATTGTCTTAGAAGCACAGATATATATGGAGGGCGAGAAGGGAACCCAGGAGGAACCCCCGGAACAGCGCTGGTGAGCGGGAGAAGGAGCCGGTACCCCGACGCAGCTGTGGTGACTTTGCCGCCGGAGGGAGGTACGGAGGCGGGGCCGGAAGTGGCTATAACAACTGCCAGCCTGTGGCGCGCTGCAGAGCCGGCGCGCCGCTGGAGCCGCGCTAGAGGGGCGTGCGATACATCGGGCTTTGCCGGGCTTCGCCGGAGTTCGCCCAACGACCAAAGACCCAAGTAAGTTCCTCCTAAATATCCCTTCTCGGGGCCAACTGTTGTATAAAGTACTAGCTTAAGAGACAGTTTGTAATCTTGTCTAGAGTGGAATAGGCAAAATGCCTCCTAAGAGGAAGGGAAGAGTGAGAATCTTTCCTCCCCTCTCACTTCCATCGCCCATTCAGCAGGAGATTACAAACTTTTTGATCTCTCCTGTGCCGATATGTAAAGCAGCTGAAGAATCTGATGTGCCACAGGATCAGGGAGGATCTTGTGAGCCTCTGGAGGAGGCTTCTTTAAGCCCTAACACTGGTTACCACCTCTTCAGAGAGGGAAAGGAAGTTCCCCTGAGAGTAAATCCAATATCATGGAGGATTTAGAGCCTAATGCTGGATCTTCTCAACCCAGCATTCAGTCCCATGATATTGAAGTTGCTTTGGTTACCTCCTTGGATACTGAAGGAGGTATACAGGAAGCAACTCAAGTGGAAGAAAATTCTCCATAATCCTCAGAGAGGATAGAAATCCCTACTCGACCTGTGTTAGTGACTTTGGATACATTATGGGATATGATGGCTGGCTTGACGGTAAATATAAAAAATCTTGAGAAGAAAGTGGATTTGATTTCGGGACAAAAACAACAGGAATTTACTATGACACAAAAGCAAATAAAGGATATGAATGAAAAAATCAAGTATTTGGAAACACAGGAGAAGAAAAATATGGACTTCAAAGTAGCAATAATTAAGGATAAAGAATCTATGTCTAGAAGAATGGAAATGTTGGAGAACAACCATAAACGTTGTAATCTAAGATTTCTAAATTTTCCAAGAATGCTTGGTGTGGATCCAATTATCACTGTTAAAAAATTTCTTGTGGAAAAATTGGGTTTTGCTTTGGATCACTCACCAACCATAAGTACTTGCTTTTTTCTTCCCCAGCCACGTAATACTGAAAGAGTAGAAATGTTTCAAGGTAATCTTTCGAATTTTTTGGAAGATTCTTCCGCGAATGTAATGAGTTGGGGAACATTATTAGTCTCTCTTTATTCTGTTACAGATGTTAATTCAATTATGAAAAGGTATTTTAGTAAATATCCTGTTGTATTTCTAGAAAAAACAGTAAAAATATTTCCTGATCTGGCTATTTCAACTCAGTTAAGAAGGAAAGCCTTTTTGTCTTATAGACAGGAGGTTATATCACTTGGATATACATTTGTTCTTAAGTTTCCATGCAAATGTATAATAAAGAGACAAGAGGATCTCTTTATATTTTTTGATCCAGATCAGCTAAAAAATTTCCTTGAAGGTACCAGAGTGTCAACATCATCCCCGGTATCCAACTGAAATGATAGAGCACAGTAAGCTAGGAAATTTATTTTTATTTAATCTTGTTTGTCTCCCTAATCTTGAAATTACAAAACCCCCTCCATGTTGATTGTTAAAAATGGATAAGGCTTTGTGAAATTATATTACTGAATTAAGTGATATGTAAAATTAAGATGTTGGGTACTTAACCTTACCATGAAATTGCTGTATAATAATATGTGTTATATTATTTGAAAAAGTATAAATAAAGAATTAAAAAAAAAAAAAAAGAAGCACAGATATATAGGAAAGAAAAAGCTGAATAAGGCATGGTACTAAGAGTGCTGATAGGATTTATGAATATTGTTTTGCTGAGAGATAAAGGGGATAAAACAGCTCTCTTATGAAGAAAGACTGAACAGGCTAAGGCTCTTCAGCTTGGGGAAGAGATGAGGGAACGTGGAATAGGTAAATAGAGAATGATTATTCACCCTAACAGTACTAAGAATAGGGGACACTACATAAAACTAACAATAACAAATGTAAAACAAATTGGAGAAAATATTTTTTCACTCTACATACAATTAAGCTGTGGAATTTGTTGCTGGAGGATGGGGGTCAAGCAATCCTAGCACAGAGGATAAAAGGGATTTGGACAAGTTCCTGGAAGAAAGGTCCATAATCCATTATTAGCCAAGCAGACATGGGAAGGCCACTGCTTATTAGAAATTATAATGAATCTTTGAGAAAGTTGTTCTGGAGTTGAATATATCCTATAACAACAAATACTTCTTTATTTTTATAGGCAAGACTTAGCAGTAGAGGCACTCTTATAGGATCAGCATCTCATTTTTATCATATTGGGAACTAATAGTTGAATTAACTAGAAGAGCTAAAATATTATCAAAATCCTTTGTTAGGTCTATAATCTTATATATATAGTGAAGTCATGTCCATATTCTGAAACCTATTTTGAAATTTTGCACTAAACCATGGAATAAAATTTGAGTCAATATGAACTACTTGTGAAGTTTCAAAATGTTACTGCTATGCCAGAGTATCAAAAGCTTTTTTTTTTGTCTCGTTACATTACATTCAAAACTTTAGTATCCCTCTTCAAAAATTATAATATAAAAAAATCCTCTTGATATTATGAGATGTAGATCTATGGAATATAAATCCAGCCTGGTCTTCATGAATCCATAGCATATGCATGTAATCCATTTGCCATTACTATGGCTGAGATCTTCACATTCAAGTTTACAAAAAAAATAGGTCTATAGTAACTTGTAAGTGTTGCTTTATCTTGTTTCAGTAACAGTGAGATTTCTGCATGTTATGGAACATGGCTGATAATTTTTTTATTTAAAGTTAAAACTAAATATAGTTTAAAAAAATGGTATTTTTAGAATATTTTTAAATGTTTTGAACATTTCATTTGGGATCCCATCTGGTTTGGGAGCCTTTCCAGGATAAAGTTCCTGCATAATACATTCTAGTGTTGTCATAAACATAGGTCATCCAAGGTTTTCAAAACCACATCTGAGAATTTTGATAATAATACTGAGTTAAGAAATTTATGAACATTATCTAATTACATGATTGTACTTTAGCAGAACAAAACATTTTGTAGCACTGAATAAGTTAGGTTAATGTATTCTCACGAGGTTTTATGAGTTCTGTCATAGGACAGAATGGAAGTTACAGTTTCTTGTACCTTTTTGTTTCTGACTACCAGAGTTAATAAACGATCAAGTTTGTCACTCTAGTAATAAATTCTTTCTTTAATTTTAAAAAGAAGTCTTTCTGTAGTCAGACTGTTTAATAAATCACATTGTCTTTGCTTTTAAATCATACTAACAATTTCTGGATTACAATTTTCAAGATATAAATCCTCTAATTGTGTAACTTTGTTTCTACTTTAGTTAATTGGCTATCCTATTTTTTATTTTTTTTGTAATAAGCTGAGTAAACCATGGCATACCATCTAAAATTTACTTTAAAAGCCTTCCTCAATATAATAGAAGAGTGAAAAGGAATTCATTTGAAAAAAGTTTGTAATACTAGCCCTAAGATTCTCCAACACATGCTAGACATAGTGATATTATTTAATTTTAAATCAGGGAAAGGGGAAGGATCTGAGATCCCGCTAGTAAAGTAGTCTTGATTAATGATCTTGTCAATTACTTCACTCTTAAACTAGTAATCAAGCCTAGAGAACATATGGAGGGCGATTTTCAATACGATGTACATGTGTAAATTGGCCTGAGTGAAAATTGCCCTCCTCAGAGTGGCTAATAGTATATGCAGGCTTCTACAGCTGCTATTAGGCAAAAGAGGACGTAGAATGCATGTCTTCCTGTCCATCACCAAGATACCTGCGATGCTGCCTCACGACAACACAAGGGCAACTAGGATCTCTATACTCTAGACTTGCAATCTTGGAGTACTGTGGACTCCAGAAACAAGATGCCCATGCCCTTCAAACTGTACCATGCCTTAGCATCTTGTCAGTCATGCCCCAGTTATAGGTCAAATAGTGTGAGTGTGTAGGGATCCTGAGCTTTGGGTTGACAATCTATCTAGAAGAAACTCCAGTGTAACACCTGAATCCACAAGCACTACTGAACCATGGATCAATCAGGAAATGGTGTATGTCGATGAAAAAGTGTGACTGGGATGGCACAAATCTCTCGTTACAATCGATGAAAAAGTGTGACTGGGATGGCACAAATCTCTCATTACAATCCACTCATATGCAGGCTATTCAGCAACGCCATGTGACTAAGCACAATTACTACATCCTTTAAATCCTGTGGCAACAGGCAAACAGTGGTAGGGACATGCCAAAGATGCTGCTAGCAGTCTCTAGCCACAACCCTGCACAAAGGCAGCCCATGTGATATGGTTATTTGCCACAGACGGGGATAGATATGGCACTCATATCCTACATGGGTGACAGAGCAACTCTTGCCTACCCTCTCCATAGCCTGCCAAGTTGCCGCTCCAAGCTGACTATCCAATACATTTTTTTAAAATTTTTATTTGTATTTATTTAAGCATTTTATATACCGTCATTCCAAAAGATGATCACAATGGTTTACAAAAGCAATAATCATATTATAGGTCAACACTGCAGATGGAGTTGACCCCTGCTCTCAAGGTTTAAAAAACAAACGTAATATGAATGTTTACCAAGGACTCAAGACCAGAGAAGCACACTTGCCTTACTAGGCAGGATGCTAAAAAAATAATTAACATAGTAGCACTGAATAAAATTCAGTTCTTAGGGGCCAAGTCTGGTAGAGGCTGGTACAAGCTGCACATTGTATTGGATAGGAAAACCTAAAAGTAAACAGAAAACATCTGGAGTGAGCTTTACGATTTGTCCATCTCTGATACATAACTTGGATAAACTTCCAAAATGAATGAATGACAGATTAATGTCTACCACATAATCATCAAGAAAGGCATGCCACCCTCATCAGGGCCTTTGTCCTTACCATGACTCACACTAATGAATGCAAGAATGCCTTCTATGAGCAACTGGACAGAACTATAAAAGATAAATAATAAATGAATACGCATGGGTGACTTTAATACTAGAGCTGGTATTAAAGAAATATAGCCTCATGGAACAGAATGTTGCAGCAGCATGGCATTGGGAAACCCAACTCAAACAGTGTCTTGCTTCTGTTCAAATGCACTGAATATAAACTTGCAATCACTAACACTATCTTCCATCAGCTAAACAATTACAAGATTAATTGAATGCACCTCTGCTCCAAGCAGTGGTATATTCTGGACTTCATCATTATCAGATAAAGGAATATTCATGATGTAAACATTATCCACACTATGGGAGGTGTAGATTTCTAGTCTAAGCACAGACTAGTCCAAAGTCAGATGTCCCTCCATGTACAGCCAAAAATGGAGAAATTACTTACCTGATAATTTCGTTTTCCTTAGTGTAGAAAGATGGACTCAGGACCAATGGGTATAGTGTACTCGTGCTAGCAGTTGGAGACAGATCAGATTTCAATCTGATGTCAGCCCCTAGTACATATACCCCTGCAGGAAGTGCAATTCCTCAGTATTCTTTCTTGCAAAGCATTGTGGATATATGTGTGACTGACTGATTGATTAACTTCATCATATGGTTAATTTAACCAACTTGTTAATAACGTTTAAAACTTAACTTGGTTAACTTGAACTGGTTGATTGACTATAGCTGGGACCACCAGAGTACTCAACCGGAAAGCGTCAACACCTGACAGGGCTCTCACCTCCGAGGGACCACGGAAATCACCTCGGGAAACTCAACTGGGGGAGGGACCCGAGGGTATCACCGCCCTGGTTCCTGGAGCCGTAGCATGACAATGCTGCAACCTGTACCTTGACGGAGTTGAGGGGCAGGCCATTCTATAAGGATTCCAGAATCGCAACTTTTAGAGGGGCGTGGCTTGACGTTGTGGTCTTCGCACCAGGCCTCAACGACTCTCCAGATCGTTATGTACTTTAGAGATGTGGAGAACTAGCGTGCTCGGGGGAGAGTATCTATTACTGCCCCCCGAGAATCCGTTCTCTCTCAGGTGGGCCCTCTCAATGGTCAGACCGTAAGAGAGAATTGCGCTAGGTCCTCGTGAAGAATCGGGCCTTGTTGGAGCAGGCCTCTGTGTGGGGGCAGGGGTAATGAGTTCCCTGCCCGTCGTCGTCTCATGTCTGTGTACCAGGGTCTTCTTGGTCAATCCAGGGCCACCGGTGGAACTAGTCCCCTGTGTTGCTGTAGCTTGAGAATAATTGCACCCAGAAAGGGCCCCGGTGGGAAGGCGTATAGCCGGTTCCCCGGTGGTTAGGTCTGTACCAGGGCCTCGATCCCCTGGGGCTGCAGATCCCGCCTGCGGCTGAGGTATCTGAGCGTTGGACTTGCTTGTCAGAGGGTCCATGTCTGGGGACTCCCACCGAATCCCTATCACCTTTAAGGCTGTGGACGACAGCTTCCTTTCTCCTGGGTTTAGACTTTCCCTGCTGAGGGGGTCTTCCTTTGCCGGTGATGTGGACAGTGAGGATCTCCTGGAGATTTGTTTCCGCTCACGCCATCAGAGGGTCTAATTCTAGGAGCCCCTGTTGGCTTCTGGTTCCGCCCTGTCGGTTGATGCAGGCCACCGTCGTGGCGTAGTCGGACATCATTCTGCCCGCTTTGTCTCGGGACATGTGTGTGAACCGCAGGCAGGTTAATCTAACTGCCCGAGCTTTTAGGCGGTTGGTGTTCCATCCCGCTTCTTCTGCGTTCTACTGCCCTTGGGCGGTTAACTCTTCGCAGTGTGCTCCCCACCCGTGTAGGCTGGCACTTGTGGTGAGCAGGGTCCAGGTTGTGGAGGATAGCCTTGACCCTCGGCTCGTGTGGCGGTTCTGCAGCCACCACCGTAGCTGGGTCCGAAATCTGCCTGGAAATGATAGACTTGCGGTGTAGTTCTAGGATCGTGGACTCCGCCGCGATAGAAGTGAGCGTTTTAGGGATCTCAAGTGGGCTAGCGCCCATGGCACCACTTCCAGTGTGGACACCATTAGCCCAAGACCTTGTAGTCCCATGCTGTGGGACGAGGGACGCTCGGTAAGGTCTGAAGCCGGTTCCACAGCTTTGATCTCCTCGAGGGGTTCAGGCTAACCTTGTCTTCCTTGGTGTCGAATCGGACTCCTAGGTATTCCAGCGACTGTGAGGCTGTAGGGTGCGATGGCCACTTTTCCTAGGCTTTCCAGGAGTGTTATGACTCTGCTGGTTGCTCGATGGCTTTCCTCCGGAGACTTTGCCCTGATCAGCCAATCATCCCGGTTGGACTGAAGGAGATCTCCTTCCTTCCTGAGTGTTGCCGCCAACACTACTATCACCTTGGTGAATGTCCGGGGTGCAGGCTGACCCGAAGGGTAGTATCCGGAACTGATAGTGATGATTCAGGATCTTGAAGCGTAGGAGCGCTGGTGTTCCTGATGAATTGGGATGTGTAAGTAGGCCTCCGACAGATCCAGGGATGTGAGAACTCTCCCGATTGAATTGCCCATATGACGGATCATAGGGTTTCCATCCGGAAGCGGGGGATCCTTAGGAGGCGGTTGACCGACTTGAGGTCCAGGATGGGCCTGAATATAAATGCAGTAATGTTCAGTATTCCTGGCCCGTGTAGGTACCGGAGTTATGGCCTCGGGGGCCAGAAGCCTGTTCAGTGTAGCTTCCACTGCCGCCTTCTTGCGGAGGATGTGGCAGGGAGATTCCGTGAACTTGTCCGGAGGGGTTCGAAAGAAGTCCAGGCAGTACCCCTCTCGGATGATGGCTAGGACCCACTTGTCCGAAGTTATCTCGACCCGTCTGCTGTAGACTAGGGTTAATCTGCCCCCTATGGCTACTTCCCCTGGATGGGTCGGCTGATTCTCATTGTGGGGTGCGGCCGAGGCCTCTACCCGAGTTGGTTCCCCTCTTGGTGTGCTTGTTCCGGAAGGACTGGTTCCTGCCCGTAGGGTGGGACGCCTGATAATTGCTCTTGTGAGGGCTGAAGCGCTGTCCCTGGTGACATGGGGGAAGGGACGTTTCCCTTTGTCTTGTCTTCTGGCATGCGCGGTAATGGGGTGGGGTCGCCCCGTTTGTTGGCCAGTTTTTCTAGTTTGCTGCCGAACAGGAGGGATCCCTTGAAGGGTGTCCTCGTGAGGCCCGTTCTGGTGGAGGCGTCAGCCGATCGGATTCGAGCCAGAGCTGTCTGCTGGCTGCCACTGTGAACGAGACTCCTCTGGCCGCTGTGCGCGCTAGATCGGAGGCCGTGTCAGTGAGAGAAGATAGGGCTGAATTCAATGTCTTCTTCCGAGGTGTTATTCCTGGCTTGTGATAAGCAGGCACGTGACGCCACGGTGCAGCAGGCCGCAAACTGTAGGCCCGAGCTGCAACTTTGAATGAGAGCTTGAGTATGGCTTCCAGTCGCCGGTCATGTATATCCTGAAAGCCGCTACTCCCTCCACTAGGTGGTAGTGTGCATAACGATCGCGCAGACTATGGCGTCCACTCAAGGGTACTCCAGGAGCTCCTTGGTTGCTGGGTCCAGGGGGGTACATGGCAGGCAAGGCTCAACATCGACCCCCATTGCATGAGGATTCCGGAGCATTCTCCTCTAGGGCAATTAGCTGTTGCGTCGCCCGTGGGCGAGGAAGTGGCGCGACGTCTGGCGGAGAGCCTCCCTCAGGGGTTTTAGGTTCCCCCGAGGTGCTTTGGCCCGGGATAGCGAGTTCCTTTAGGCATTGGGATGTCAGGGCCGGGGGCTCCTCCTTCGTGAAGGAGCATTTCATGTTTGGTGGCTCTGTCCCCGGGAGGGGGTCCCCCCTTCCAGGGGCTTGGGTTCGTCTTCGGAAAGGTCCGTGTCCCCATCGGTGGGACTTCTGGACAGTGAGCTTATGCCTAGGCCTCAAGGGTCTTGGGGCATGAGGGTCCTCCGGTGTCGCATGTGGCTGTTACGCCCCGGGTTTCGGCTGCCTATTTAACCCAGGCGAGAATCCCCTTGGACAACTCCACCCCAGAGCTTCTGGGAGAGATGTCAGCCGATCAGATTCCAAACCAGAGCCTCGCTTCTGGGGTCTGGGTTGAGGGATACCGGGCCCTGCTAGATCCAGGGCACCCCCTGAGGAGCTAGCACTGGGCCCTAGGTGGGACTGGCCCTGACCTGGATCTCTCAGGGCCTCTTTACCATGTGCTCCAAGGGCGTCGGCTTCCTCACTCTGAGCTGGCATGCTGGGCAGAGGCCTTGAGCTTTTGTTCCTGTTTCTGGAGGTACCATGTATATGGACGCGTAAGCTTTTGTGCGCTCCAGTGCGTCAGAAATGTGCGTGCATATGTGCGCCCGGCCGCAGATATGCGCTTTGTTCTGTGCACGTAACTTATGCGCGGAGGCTTTATGTGCGCCTAAGCTTATGCACACATGTAACTTTGTGCGCTCAGCTCGGATGGCGGGCGGTGCGGCGACCAGGGCCAAAATGGCGACGGCAAGCATGCAGACAATATGGCGACCTCCTCAGAGGGTCTCCACATGGGCAGACCCTGGAAACAGCCGGGGCCTAGCCCTGCTAGGGCAGATCAACCCGGTGGCACTGGTTCCGATGGACCTGTGCTCCTCCTCGATCCTCGGAGACCGGTTTAAGTAGAAGATGTACGCCTTACCTTGTCTTTGGTGCTTCCCGGTTTCGCCCTGGGCGGTCTCCGGCTGCGGGAGGAGAGGGTAAATACCTTCACCGCCGAGCTCGAGGGGGTGCACCCGCTGCCTCTCAGCCGTGCCCGAACTCCTCTCGCTCGGAGGCTAAGTCCGCGCCGCGATTCGGCCCCCGGACCGAGGCTGCCTCTACGCCGCGCCCGAACTCCTCTCGCTCAGGGGCTAGGTCCCTGCCGCGATTCGGCCACCGGACCGAGGCTCTCACCTCCGAGGGACCACGGAAATCACCTCGGGAAACTCAACTGGGGGAGGGACCCGAGGGTATCACCGCAGGAGTGCGGGGCTCGTCTTCATGTAGGATTTTTCTTCAAATTTCTTTAGATTTGGTCTAACGCTCTGAGAGCGTGCAGATAGCTCCTAACTGCTTTGGAGACGGAAAAATACTGAGGAACTGCACTTCCTGCAGGGGTATATGTACTAGGGGCTGACGTCAGATTGAAATCTCCAACTGCTAGCACGAGTACACTCTACCCATTGGTCCGAGTCCATTTGCTACACGCTAGGAAAAGCAGCATTACAGAGAGAAACTCCTAACAAACTAAGCATCATAAAACTTAAAGATCTAAGAATTCAGGAGTTACAATAAACTGGCTGAACCATTCCCGAGCTCCAACTTTACAGATACAGACTGTGAATACCAACAACAAAGGAAGGTGTGGGAGGGAGGTTCTGGAAGTCAAATTTAGACTTTTAGGTAGAGAGTTGAAATCCAGTACCTCTCAGAAATGCTCCCTGTTCCAAACACAGGACCCCAGAGGCAGGCAGAGCTCATCAATGCATGGATGAGACAATGGGGCAGGGAAAGAGGTTTTAGATTCGTTATGAACAGGGCATCATTTTGGGGAAGGGGGAACTTATTCCAAAATGATGGGCTCCACCTTAACCAGGAAGGAACCACATCGCTGGTGCTAATATTTAAAAAGGAGACAGAGTAGGTTTTAAACTTGAACATTGGGGGGGGGGGGGGGGGGGGGGGGGGGGTGAGAGAGAGAGACTCTAGGTTGGCACACATAATTGTCATCTATACATACCACTGTAGGAGGGTAATCTAGTAACTCAAGGTGAGGTTTTGGTGGTGGACTAGGGTTTTGTGGCCAGATTTACATGCACAGTCAGAAGTATGAACAGCATAGTATACATCAGTGAAGATTTGTGTTCCTTTCCTCATTCCAAATCACATCAAAGATAAGATTTCTACAATGTTCTCTCACCCTAGCTTGATAGCACCCAAGTAGTGCATGCATAAAGCTAGGGAGAGAGTACATTGTAGAAATCTCACATCAAAACATGCTAGGGAAATTTTCTACATGAAATAAATGATTGCTTCGTGGAACAGCTGGTCCAGGAACAGACAAGAGCGGGGAGCTATTTTAGATTTAATCCTTAGTGGAATGCAGGATTTGGTGCACTAGGTAACAAAGTGGGGCCACTTGGCAATAGTGATCATAATGTGATCAAATTTGACTTAACTGGAGGGAGGACACTAAGGAAAATTACTGCTCTAGCATTTAACTTTCAAAAGGAAGGCTATGATAAAATGAGGAGTAGAAAAAAATAAAAGTGTAGTTGCAAATGTTTACATCAGGCTTGGGCATAGTATTTTTAAACAATCTTGGAAGCCCAAATCAAAAATGTATTAAAAAGGTAGAAGATAGACCAAACAACTGCTGGCATGGAACATGGTGAGGTGAAAGAGGCTATTATAGCCTAAAGACCTTCTTTCTTAAAATGGAAAGAAAATCCAAATGAAGAAAATAGAAAAAGCATCAGCATTGGCAAATTAAAGAAAATATTGATAAGGCAAATAAAAAGATTTTGAAAAGAAGCTTGCCATAGATGCAAAAAATCATAATAACTTTTCAAATGTATCCAAAGCAGGAAGCCTGTGAAGGAGCTGGATGGACTATTAGATGATCGAGAGTTATAAGGGGTATTTAGGGAAAGCAAGGTCATAGCAAAAAGACTACATGAATTGCTTGCTTCAGTGTTTACTGAGGAGGATGCTGGGGAAATACCCACGCTGGAAGCAGTATTTAATGGTGATGATTCTGAGGAACTGAAACATATCATGGTGAACCTGGAAGATTTAATAGGGCAAAATGACAAGCTAAAGAGTAGCAAATCACCTGAAGCAGATGTTCTGAAAAAACTAAAAAATGAATCTGCAGAACTTTTATTAGTATTCTGTAACCTATCATGTGCATGTTTGTGTATTATAAATCAAGTGATCACCAGATGATATAGTTAAGTATTAGAGCACATGAGATGAAGGTTCATTCAAAGGCAAGGGTCCTAGACTTCAGGTAAACTAATTTTGTAGACCAGAATTAATTTTTGCTTCTTTAGAAAATTGCTATGGTCACTGGAGGGGGGGGGGGGGGAGAGAAAAACAGAGGGTAGCAGTTGGATGTTATGGTGGAATAATTGGATTTCTCTTTGTCTTTTGTGTACCTGAGGTAGTGTGCAAGAAAACATATATCACCGTAGGGAGAGTTCATTGTTATATATATATATCAATCACCTTAGGGATATATGTTTTCTTGCACACTACCTCAGGTACACAAAAGACAAAGAGAAACCCAATTATTCCACCATAACATCCAACTGCTACCCCCTGTTTTCCTCTCCCCCCCTCCCCTCCGGTGATCATCGCAATGTTCCAAAGAAGCAAACATTCATTCTGGTCTAACAAAATTAGTTTACCTGAAGTCTAGCACCCTTGCCTTTGAATGAACCTTCATCTCATGTGCTCTAATACTTAACTACATACTGGATTTATAATACACAAGCATGCACATTATGAAACTCAAAAAAGATTTAAACATATTTTATATATATAAGGGAATACCTCATGGAGTCATTAGCTAGTTGGGAAAATCTAGAAGTAGAAGAGCAATGGGAAAAACTAAAAAGGAGATATTATAAGGTCAACTAACCTTTTTGTTAAGAAAGTAAATAAAGAAGAGAAAAAAAAAGAGGCCACTATGATTTTCTAAAGAAGTAGCTGAGAAGGAAAAGGAGAATATCGATACGTTCATATATCCAGGATTCAGTACACTTTCTCAGAAATTTACAATTGTTAGAAATTCCTCAGCATTGGATAATATTGGCCACCATGGACATTACCGCCCTGTACACCAATATACCACAACAGGAGGCAGTGGAGGTAATTTCTACCATAATAGCACGGAGACCATAATCACAAAGAATACTAGATAGTTTTATTGTGGAAATAGTCAAACTGATCTTTATTTGACCAACAATTTTACAATCAAGAACATAGTATGGCATCCAGTCTGGCCAATTTATGTGGAATAATTTGAAGCAAGGGTGGTATATCTATCACAATGGTGGAGCAAGTTCATTGGTTTATAGATTTTCTTTTTCAATATTTATTAGGAATGCTATACAATAAGCACAGATAAAGATGCAGAGTACAAACACAGATACATTATAGAATTGCACAACACTCCAAATGATTTTCCATAACAAAGCCCCCTGCCACCCTCCCCCACCAGACGCTAAATGTCCATATCCAGTATAGTTAGCAAGGTGAATACAAATAGTCTCTGCATAATATGAAGAATGCCTTATGGCTTAGACTGCAGGGGAAAATATCTTGCAGGGATCTTGGCAGGGATTTATAATAATTGTATCAAGTGTCTTTGAAGAGGACTTTCTTCTTGGGAGATAGATAACGAAATGAAGATTCATATTCCAGCTGGAAAAGATCAGTCATAAGAGATCTCCACATATCTTGAATAGGAGCCTGTGGTTTTAACCAACTGAGTAAAATACATTTTTTTGCAATTAAACATACCTTGGAAAAAAATATCACATTGTCATTATTTAAACACACCTCACCCGCATCATTATTATTATTATTTTTTTATTTTCTCTTTATACATTTAACAAAATTATAACAAGAATTCCTCTTGAAAAATGAAATACAGAGATGTTACATATATTCTAACAAAGCTTCAAAACTTCAGAAATACAATATAATTGAAGAAAAACAAACACCTTCAACATCTCTGCAATAAAGTCCACCAGTTGAGGGGGGCAGGATTTACTCTACTTAAAGAAAGAAAGGATAAATCCTTATTTTAACATATTAGCTAGATAAATACATATAGGACAAGCAATTTCAATGTTGGCACTTGCTGGGGTTATGACAGCTTTCCCAATCAAAAATTGAGTCAGCTGTGGAGGGTCATAGAATATATAAGTAGTATTATTATTGTACTTAACAGTACATTTATAGGGGAATTTCAGGAAAAAATGACCCCCCCCCCCCCAATAAGCAAAACTTGCGGTTTCAACAGTAGAAAGGTTTTTCTTCTCTTTTGTGTCTTGCGAGAGACATCAGGAAAAACTCTTATGTTACAACCAAGAAATACTTCATTTCTGTATCGCAGACATAACCGCAAAAGCCAATCTTTGTCATGGTCCAGTGCTAGGCACACTATTAGTGTCGCTGGTATAGCCAAGTCAGTGTCTGAACTTTCCAAGATGTTAGAAATATCCATTATTTGATTTTGCCCAGGATCCACAGGTCCTCTCCCTTGTGTTTGCACTTCAGATCTTCTTACTTTAGGTGCATAAAACAGCTTTGAAATAGGGGGCATTGCTGCCACTTCAATCTTTAATATTTCCAACAAGTAACATTTAAACATGTCCCTTGGAGATGTCGGAGGTACCTGGGGTAAATTTATGAATCTTAAATTTCTGTATTTGCTTAGATTCTCCAAATTTTCTAATTTCCTAGCAGTGCTATTTCTATCTTTAATAAACATTTCCTGAGTTGCCTTAATTTCTATTATCTGCTGTCTATTGATTACTACTTGGTATTCCAGATCCACTGTAGCGTGTTTTAGCACTTTCACTTCCTCTTCAAACTGAGTCATTTTTGCTGTTAATGGCTGAACAAGCTGTATAATAGAAGTTCGCATTTCTATAATTGTTTCCCATAAAGTCTCCATTGTAAAATGAGGTCTTATCACCTCAGGAATACTCTGAACCGGATCTGCTCTAATTTCCCCAGCTCTATCCAACAAAGATAATCCTGCATTCACATCGTTTTGTCCCTTGCTGAAACATGGGCTTGCTGGCGATGTTACATCCCCTCCGATCCCCGCCAGGATACGCTCTTCGGCTCTTTGGTTGTCTGGCATGTCTCTCTCGCCTGCTGGATTCTCCGGCGGTGTCCTCGTCACGGAGCTCAAGGGTGACATCGAGCCTGGGAGAGAGGGGAGCTCTTCTTCTCCTCCCCACGTCTCCAACGGCTGAGCATTTCCCGTGTTTGCCTCTCTGCACACGATATGCGCGTCCATTGGCCCCGAAATCGGCCTTGACGAGGAGGGAACTGCAGGGAAAGGTTCCCCTCGTGGTTTTCACTTCCTTCCCATTTGAGGTAATCAAAAATAGCAGGAAATATTCAGGCAGCTCAGGAGCTCAGAAATCGCACTGCTCTACCGGGCAGCCATCTTGAGTCCCGCCCAACCGCATCATTATTTAAAAGACAAAATGAACAAGACCATTGGATATTCATACCAAAACACAATGAAATCCATTTATGGACATCTTCCCAAAATTCTTGTATAAGGACACAAGACCAAAAGCAATGTATAAGAGAAGCAAATGGAGCACTGCATTTGGGACACATACTAGAGGCAATAAGACCTATCCTGTGGGCCCTAGCAGGAGAATGCACTATTCTATAGAAAACTCTGATCTGCATCTCTCGCAAGTTTACATTCTTAATGCTCTTATAATCGAGAGATAACAGTCCCTAAGCATTTGTACATCTAGCTCCTCCGAAATATCTACTTGCCACTTACCAAGCAACGTTTTAAAAGTTTTATGAGAAGAGATGTTTTGATAAAAAAATATACAACTGAGAAAGAGAACCTAAATGTGTCTCAAACATCTTTAGAAGAAAAGCTGACTGAGAATTTTCAATTGGGCCCTTGACTCCCCTCAGAAGTTGGTGGTATGAGGCTCTGATCCAGGCATAAAACAAAAATTGGGTAGGAGATAATCCCAATAATTCCTGAGATTGATTGCGTAAACGTATAAAGTTTGTCTGAAACAGGATCTGTGAGATCTTTTAATAACCAATTGGATGAAAATATTTCTCTGGGAGAGATCCAGGAAAAATATTCTTGGGTTACTCCTGAGCGGATATTGAGACGAGATATGTACAGGTAAATGTTCCCAAGTCTTACGCATAGTAGTCGTCAGCCCAGATCTTAGCTGTACGGACAAATCCCACTTTGAGGCATGGAGAACAAATTTAGGATCAAAGGGCCTACATAGTGCCTCTATTAAATCCACATCAATGAATTCTGAAGTGTAATTGAGCCAGATCCCCAGAAAGCGTAGATTAGCAGCCCAAGAGTACAATTTAAAATCTGGCAAGTTAACAGCCTCTTATATTTTTGGTGCCATCAAAAGAGAATATGCCAATCTCGTCCTCTTTCCCTGCCATAAAAAGGAACCTATAATCTGTTTTAGTCACTTCTGTTCCCTTGACCTTAATATAAATGGGAGCATTTGCAATAAGTACAACAATTTTGGGGCTATTATTTTTATCACAGCTACCCTACAATGTAGTGACAGAGGGAGAGACCGCCAGCCCAGTAATTTCTGCTTTACCTTTTCAATGAGGGGAGGGATATTAATGAAATACCATTTTGTAGGTTCCCTATGTATGTGGATCCCTAAGTATTTAATAGAATCACCAGCCCATTTAACAGGGAAATAAGCCGAAATATATCGGAGGTTTCCGGTGATAGAGAGCTTAGTTTTATCGAGGTTCAATTTAAATCCCGAGATTGCCTGGTAAGCAGCAAAAATTTGAAGTGCAGCAGGAAGTGCATTCATAACAGGGGAAAGTGAAAGTAATATATCATCGGTGAAGAGAAGCATTTATTATTGTATTCATCCAATCTTGATTCACGTTACATTGGAAGCTGATCTTACTGCTGCGACCAGGGGTTCCACAGTTAAAATAAATAACAAGGGTGATAGCGGACACCCTTAACAGGTACCCCGGCAAAGGGGGAATTAACCTGATAAGAGGCCATTAACTAAGATTCGGGCTGTGGGATTAGAGTAAAGTAATGTGATGTATTGATAAATCTTACCATGGAACCCATATTTTTTGAGAACCCTCCACAGAAAGGGCCATGCCACCCTATAAAAGGCCTTCTCTGCATCACAGCTCACAAGTAAAGGATCTTTAATTATGCCATGTTTGCATAATTCTAGAGCTGTTAAAACTTCATGAATATTAATAGTAGACCTTCTGCCCTGAACAAATCCCACTAGATCATGAGAGATTAACTGGGGCATTATATTCTTAAATCAATTGGCCAGCAATTTAGCATAGATTTTAATGTCTAAGTTAAGAAGAGAAATAGACCAAAAGGAAGAAGGGAGCAAGGGATCCCTGCTGGGTTTCGATAGGACAACAATTGTGGCTGTCTTCATATCAAGAGGCATAGATCCCTTTATATACATCTCCTCATATACTGCATCTAAAATTTCAGGAATATCATGCGAGAGAGATTTATAGAAAAAAGTGTCAAACCCGTCCGGGTCCGGTGCTTTCAATGATGGTAGTGAGTTAATGGCATCAGTTATTTCTTCTGATTTATCTTTTGGTTTAACTTATCCAGTGTCTCCTCTGATAGGGTATTTATTTGTACTCGTTCAATAAATTTAACTTTAAGATCTGGATCCACCTGTTCAGCCAAATATAACTCCTGATAGTACTGAGAGAAAATGTGTGCCATCTTTATAGTACTCTGCTTATCTTTGATAGCACAAATAAACTTAGAGGGCTCCTGGGTTTTGAAAAGATGGGCCAGCATGTGGCCAGCTTTATTGTTGAACTGAAACAGCCTATATCAAACATGTTGCAAAGAGGCTGATGCCTTGTTATGCAATAAATTGTTAAGCGAGGTTCGAGTGGCATTATATTGCTCTAAATAAGGATATGAGTCCCTATCTGACAACTTACCTTTTAAAAACCACAATTATCTTTCTAGTTTTATATCATCAGCATTCACTGTTTACGCTTATGGCTAGCATAACTAATAATATTGCCACGAAGAACAGCTTTGGCCATTTCCCACAATTCCATATACTCCTTCCATTTTTCTTGTAAAAATTTTGGGAACTCCGGGGTCTGAATACAAATTTGGAGGCATTCTCCACTGTTTATACACTCTGGGTTCTCCTACTGCCATTGAAGCCTGCACCGGGCAATGATCTGATATTATTAAATCTTCGATGGAAGCCACTGAAAAGCGAGAAAATATGTCCTCCAATACCAAAAGCTAATCTATTCTGGTTCTAGAGAGATGGGCCCGGGCCAGATGCATAAATGCTCATTCTCCCGGGTGAAGAACCCTCCATAGATCGAATAAACGAAGATGTTTGCACAAAAAACAAGGGCCTTTCCTGTCACTTAAAGGGTGACCTCCCATCGACGGTAGAGCAGGGGTCTATGATACAATTTAGATCCCCACCCAGGATAATCGGGTAATCTCCTAATTGAGATATAAAGAAAGTAACTTAGTAAAAAAGAAGGAGTGCATGTACCCATTAGGAGCATGCACTGAAAGTAAGATAATCTTGACACCCATAAACTCCCCCACCAAAATTAAATAGCTCCCCCCAGGATCAGCTATGCTTTTATGTAACTGGAAACTTGTCGCTTTATGAAATAAAATAGCCACACCTGCAACTTTTGGAAGTATCAGCTGCAAACAAAACCTGTGAGACTCAAAGTTTTCAACTTAAGGGCCTCAGGCTTTAAGAAGATGAGTTTCTTGGAGAAAAATATCTTTAGCATCCAGCTTGCCTAATCTAGTTAGAACTTTTTCTCTTTTAATTGGTGTACCAAGCCCTGCTACATTCCAGGTAATGAAATTATATGACATCTTGATATCAAATTTGATGATATATCCCCAAGGATCAATACCAATAAAGAACATTTCCATTGCATTAAAAATTGAGAATGGTCCACAGAAAAATACTCCCCACCTCTGAAGTTCCCCTTCCATTTTCTCGGTAACATATATACCCCTGCTATCTGAAAAATTTGTAAATTTAAACTAATAGCATGAGGCCCCTCCCTTCCCGACCCCCCAACTCCCCCACATCTGTTGCAATACCATATGAATAAACTTAACAAGCTTACATTACCTATCTCCCCCTTAACCTCCAAACTAAACAATCCTTCTGAGGAGGAAATGGAGTCATTAAGCAATGTGATGTGCTCTGTAGCCTCCCACTATATGCAGACATCTCCTCCCTTACATTTTTGAAGGTTTATGCCCCATTCCCTGAGTTAGAATGTGGCAATATTAAAGTAACTTGATAAAGAGCACATTACCCCATCATCACATAAGAACATAAGAAATTGCCATGCTGGGTCAGACCAAGGGTCCATCAAGCCCAGCATCCTGTTTCCAACAGAGGCCAAAACCAGGCCACAAAAACCTGGCAATTACCCAAACACTAAGAAGAACCCATGCTACTGATGCAATTAATTCACCAACTCACGCTACAAGGGAATCCTTGTGTGGTGGTAATCTTGTACGGAGGTTATCGATGAGGATAACCGATTTTGCAGTTATCCTTTCTTTTTCCTCCGTCTATTATTCTTTTATTAAGGTCAAAAGTATTTTTTAAAGGTGCTCTTTTGTGTGATTTTTCTTAAAATCCCTTCTCCCCTGCTGCTTTTCTGACCCACTGCTAGTCTTATGTCATACTTATCAAGGTCGTCGCCTTTATTGATGTCTCATGGGTACGGAGCTGCTTGTCCGACACGGGCCATGTTTCGGCACAGTGTGCCTGCTTCAGGGACTATGGGAGAGTGTGCTGTGTCTTGTCAAAAACTTCTGCTGTCTTCTCGTGCGACGCCTTCTGTGTGCGTCGCACGAGAAGACAGCAGAAGTTTTTGACAAGACACAGCACACTCTCCCATAGTCCCTGAAGCAGGCACACTGTGCCGAAACATGGCCCGTGTCGGACAAGCAGCTCCGTACCCATGAGACATCAATAAAGGCGACGACCTTGATAAGTATGACATAAGACTAGCAGTGGGTCGGAAAAGCAGCAGGGGAGAAGGGATTTTAAGAAAAATCACACAAAAGAGCACCTTTAAAAAATACTTTTGACCTTAATAAAAGAATAATAGACGGAGGAAAAAGAAAGGATAACTGCAAAATCGGTTATCCTCATCGATAACCTCCGTACAAGATTACCACCACACAAGGATTCCCTTGTAGCGTGAGTTGGTGAATTGTTGAAGAGGGAAAGAGGTTGGTTAGCGACTGATGCAATTAATAGCAGTGGCTATTCCCTAAGTATAATTGATTAATAGCCATTAATGGACTTCTCCTCCAAGAACTTATCCAAACCTTTTTTGAACCCAGCTACACTAACTGCACTAACCACATCCTCTGGCAACAAATTCCAGAGCTTTATTGTGCGTTGGGTGAAAAAGAATTTTCTCCGATTAGTAAATGTGCTACTTGCTAACTTTTAAGTAGCACATTTAAGACTAATCGGAGAAAATTCATAACCAAAGCATTAGTTGAATTCTGAAAAGTTAGCCTCTGAGCCAGCAGTGAGCTTGGTTAATGAAAGTTTTAGAGGCAACAGCTTTGTCTCAGCTAACCAAGCTGGACTCCGTGGTGGATATCTTCTGCACGTATTCCATTGCCTCATTCACTGAATCAAAAATGTGTGTCGTCCCCTGGTGCCAAATCTTTAGCTTGGTATGATAATTCAGAGCAAAACCGGGCAATGATCTGATATTATTAAATCTTCGATGGAAGCCACTGAAAAGCAAGAAAATATTTTCTCCAATACCAAAAGCTAATCTATTCTGGTTCTAGAGGGATGGGCCTGGGCCAGATGCATAACAAGGGCCTTTCCTGTCACTTAAAGGGTGATCTCCCATCGACGGTAGAGCAGGGGTCTATGATACAATTTAGATACCCACCCAGGATAATTGGGTAATCTCCTAATTGAGATAATAAAGAAAGTAACTTAGTAAAAAAGGAGTGCATGTACCCATTAGGAGCTTGCACTGAAAGTAAGAATCTAGACACCCATAAACTCCCCCACCAATATTAAATAGCTCCCCCCAGGATCATCTATGTTTTTATGTAACTGGAAACTTGTCGCTTTATGAAATAAAATAGCCACATCCGCAACTTTTGGAAGTACCAGCTGCATGCAAAACCTGTGAGACCTAAAGTTTTTTCATCTTAAGGGCCTCAGCTTTAAGAAGATGAGTTTCTTGGAGAAAGATATCTTTAGCATCCAGCTTGCCTAATCTAGATAGAACTTTTTCTCTTAATTGGTGTACCAAGCCCTGCTACATACCATATCTGTGCAGAACAGCGAGGATCCTTTTCTAAGCCCAGAGACCTTAGAAGAGAAGTCCTGGAAAATCAGCACTTTCCTGTTTTCATAATGGATCTCTTGTGATTTGCGATAGTATTGAATTATTACTGTTTTACACATATAATTGAGTATTTGCACAGTCACAACACGCGGTCTCCTTCCGCCTGAGCCATCTGGTTTAGGGCCGAGTCTGTGTGTCCGCTCTACAAGGAAAAAAGAAGTAACTTGCAGGGATGGAATTAAAGAAATCAGCCAGTTTTCCAAAACTTTTACCAGTTCTCCTTTCGGAACAGATTCTGGGAGCCCAACGAATCTTAGATTGTTCCTCCTTGCCCGATTCTCAAGGTTGAGCTTTTCATCACGGACCTTCGCAGCCTTCTCCAGATCTATGATGCGATGTCTGAGGGCTCCCACGTCATCTTCAGCTAGCGCTATCCTCCCTTCTACCTCTTCTAGCCGGGTGTCAAATTCCCTCATCGCCGAATGGACCTCAGCGATCTGTTCAGATATTTGGTGCAGCCGGGAGTCCAGCGCATTAACATCTGCCTTGGAGATTTTTTTCCTCCAAAGATTCTTCCCTGACTGCCGCTTCAGGTGAGTCCGAAGATGCAGCGGCCATCTTGGGTTCTGGGGGCTTGACTTTTTATCTTTTTTTAGCCATTTCGAGGCCATAATGTCATCTAAGTCACTGGATCTAAGTAATGACAGCAGGAGGATCACAGAGATGTCGTTGACGCTCGAGGGAGGCTTCAAGAGGTAATTCTAACTGACCAGATATGTAGAAGGCTGCTGAAGCTCAATGTTCCTGCACCTCACCGAGCCCACCACATCATTTGACTCCTCTAGATGATTTTTTTAAATCTGGCAGGGATCAGAGGATGAACTGCAAGCCTTTCACACATGGTTAAACCATCAAGAACCAAATTTCAATTTATGGTTTCAAGCCATCTAAAACAGATTACATATTTAGATGTGGAGGCGTGATTTGAACAGAGATCCTTTAAGATCACAGTACACAGGAAGTTGACAGATTGCAATATCTTTTGAAGATATAACAGTCATCATCCTCGCTTGCTTAAGGTGAGGATATGCACTGATATGAAGGAATTTAGAATACAGTGGCAATTTTAACCCAAAGATTTTGAGCAACAGGATATCAGGGGTTGGTACTCAAGAAGGCATATAAAGCGAGCATTGTACTCATATAGTGAATTCTTATTACAATAGAAATCTTCACCAGAAACATAAAAATTGGTGTGTGTATTATGTTACACAGATAAAGTTATAGACATAGTTTCATCTATCAGATGATACTGGCATGGACTCAGATAAAAATATTCTATTTTCGAGGAGATACTATTAATTGCTTTCTCCTGAGGTTTAAATATCAGAAACAGAGTGCCACTTTGCCAGAAGTGCACCAATCAGAATACACACAGTCAACATTGTGATTTTTGCATCAACACCTTGACTGATCCAAATTGGTCATATTCAATGACACAGTTCATAACCAGATGTAAAAGATCTACCAATTACATGTCAGATTACATGGTGTATACTTTCATTTGTCCAAGCCCCAAACTATACATTGCAAGGAAATTTTACTTCAAAATACGGCCTGGGTAGGATAATTTTGGGTACTCTTTGGAATTATCATGCTGATATTCACCACTATGGAGCAAGAGGAAAAAAAAAAAAAAAGAAGTTTTTAAATGCATTTCATATAAATGTTAAAAATATTGTAGAGGACTAGGAGCATGAAATATAAGGGTCGATGATAATACAGAGCTACCCTTTCTTGCATTATTCATTTGGCTTATCATTGTTTCAAATTGGTTAAATCACATAGGGCCTCATTTTCCAATATCGCATGCGATACCAAAAAGGGGTGTACCTTATGCTAATAAGCATGTGTATCGCGAATTGCACTATCAGCTATGCGAAAGGCTATCGCAAGTTGCGCTATTAGCCCAATTTGGGCTACATTGCCAGTATATCGCGGTTCACGATGTCTACTGACAGGCCTGTTTCAGTATGAGAGGGAGAGAGGGAGAGAGAGACTGACTTGCCATAGTGCCTCCTCCCTAGACAGGTATTTGTATCCCTATGGAAGGCTCACCTAGTAACTCGAGGTAAGGTTTAAGTATTAGTGTAGGGGGTTAGGGGCCACTTTCACATTCAACGTGAGACGTACGAACAGAACAGTGGTCTCTTGTGAAGATTTGATGACCTACAGACTGAGGCAACTCACTCCAAGATGAGATTTGTGCAATGTTCTCTCAACCTAGCTTGATGGACTCTCTACCTGGGTAACAACAAGCTAGGTGGAGAGAACACTGCACAAATCTCATCTTGGAGTGAGTTTCCTCACTCTGTAGGTCATCAAATCTTCACAAGAGACCACTGTTCTGTTCGTACGTCTCACGTTGAATGTGAAAGTGGCCCCTAACCCCCTACAGTAATACTTAACCCTCACCTCGAGTTACTAGGTGGGCCTCCCATAAGGATACAAATACCTGTCTAGGGAGGAGGCACTATGGCAAGGCTCTCTCTCTCCCCCTCCATCATACTGAAACAGGCCTGTCAGGAGACATCGTGAACCGCGATAAACCTTTACCAGCCTGTAGCGCACAACGTAATGCAAATGAAAGAGGTGTAGTTATTGGCCGCGTTAACAGTGCGGCTGTTTTGCGGCACACGATAAATCCTCCCTACTTTACATTTGCTCTGCCCCCTGAATACGAAATTAAAAATTTGCATTCGCAAATCGCGTTAACTGCTGTTAGCGCGGTTTGTGGAATTATCACACGCGGAAACTCCTTGGAAAATGAGGCCCATAGTGTGTTTACATAGATTGGATTTTTCACTATATAACTTGGCTTTTTGGTTATATTAGATGTGCCACAAATAGCATTTAGAAATGCTATGTCTTATACACTAAAATTCAAAATATAGTACAGTAACCTCAAGTGAACAACACCTACTGAATTTATTACCTACATAAACATGTTCAGGGTAATTTTAAAATACATAAATTCATCTAAAACAATTTGTCATCTGTATATAATGGCTTTTTGAAAATTGCCTGTCCTATATTTGGGTAAAAGTAAGCATGCCGGGCCTCCATACTCATCCTTTTACCTGCAGTGAGCAAAGGCACTCCCATAGGCAGGGTTGGTAAGAGGTTTACACTTAGATGCATACTTTTATATTTTCAAAAGTATACACGTATTCTCTAACAAAAACCCAATATGCACAAATTAGCAGGTGTAAATGTGTGCGGGTAGTTATTCTGAGATAATTTTGAAAGAGAAAGTACATGAGTGAAAATTAGTGCAAAGTCTGCAAGTAAAAAGTACCTGCAGACTGCACCAATGTGGGCAGTTTTAAAATTACCCCCTTTAAGTGTTTGTACAGTAAATTTGAAACACTATTACAATATAAAAAAGTAACTATACCACTAAGAATGATATACAAACTAGTTATTTTAACAATTTCTAAAAAACAATATGGCAGATTTACTAGATACTTTTAATACTTTAAATTTACCTAAAGAGAATGGTGGAGGACAAGGATCAAGGACATATTCCTTTTCTGAATCATCTTCCATTCTATTCTGGTCCTGGGACACATTTTTTCTTCTTAGACCAGTATTTATTACTGCTTTTACCATTCCTTTGTTCACAAATCTACAGCTATTTTTGTTGTTTCTTGTGTTTGTCCTACATGAACTGGCTAATGAAAGATTTTGGAGTTGAAGACTATGCAGAATGTGATCTTGTAATGCCACAGCAGTAAGTGTTAGGGATTCTTGTTTGAAAGGTCTATCCTAAATTTAAAAAAAATGTTATATAATTAATGTCAACACTTTTTACATCACACACATGTATTATCTGCATTACAAATCATGCTCTTATTTAAAGCTGATTCAAATATAGCACAATATGTATAACAATTTCTACCACATACAATGCAGAGAAAAGGTTTGTGAACCCTAACTATAATAATGAGAATTGAAACCAGTACTTTACTATGTAATAAGAAGGATATAAATTAAACAATTCTGTGTTTCCTGAGACACAATAATGTACCAAGTAGGAGCAAGAAGTCTAATTCAGAATCAGTGTGTGTGAAAAAGTAAGTAAACTCCCCACCCAGTTTTCTGTCTGATATAAAGCTCTAAAAACCTTTGGAGTTTGGTCTTCACCATAAAGTTAGTGGGAAGTCATTATGCCACAATCAAAAGAAATTTCAGAGGATTTATGAAAAAGAGTAGCTGATTCTCATCTGTCTGGAGAAGTTTATCAGGCCATTTCTAAACATTTGAGACTTCATCTATCCACTGTCAGATTACAAATGGAAAATGTTGATAACTACAGCAACTCACCCTAGGAGTGAATGTCCTACTAAAATCACTTTAACAGCAAACCAGAAAATCATCTATAAAGTCACAAAGAACCCCAGACTAACATCTAAAGACCTGCAGGTCTCTCTCACTGCAGCTGATGTGAGGGTTTCATGAGTCAAACATTAGGAAAAAACTGAAAGGGAAATGGTGTTAATGGGAGGATAGCTGGAAAGAAACCAGTGCTATCTAAAAAGAACACTGCTGCCTGCCTCAGGTTCACCAAAGAGCATCTGGATGACCCACAGTTCTTCTGAAATAATATTCTTTCGACAGTGTAGACAGATGGACTCAGGACCAATGGGTATAGTGTACTCCTGATAGCAGTTGGGAGATGGAGTCAGATTTCAATCTGACATCAGCCTACATATACCTGTGCAGGAAGCTCTGCTCTTCAATATTCTCCTCGAAAAGTAATTGTGGATATATGTGTGTTTTAATAACTTGATTAATTTGGCTAACTTGATTAACTTGGACTGGTTGAACTAATTTCCAACTGGAGACAGCCAGTGCACTCAACTGAAAAACGCCGACACCTGGTAACTATGGGTGTCCTAACTAGAGGTAAAACCTGACTTACCCGTGCTTGTCTTGCTCTCGGGGATGTCACCTGAGGTTTCCAGATTTTGGGGCAGCCATGGGCGGGATGCTGAGTCCATCTGTCTACACTAAGGAAAACGAAATTATCAGGAAAGTAATTTCTCCATTTCCTAGCGTGTAGCAGATGGACTCAGGACCAATGGGATGTACAAAAGCTACTTCCGAACCGGGTGGGAGGCTGCCCATGGCTCACTTAGTACTGCCCTTGCAAATGCTGTGTCTTCCCGGGCCTGAACATCCAGGCGGTAGAACCTCGAGAAGGTGTGAATGGAGGACCACGTAGCCGCCCGACAGATCTCGGCGGGTGACAGCATTTTAGTTTCTGTCCAGGATACTGCCTGGGCCCTTGTGGAATGGGCCTTGACTTGTAGAGGGGTGGAGGCTTTCTTGCCTCTATGTAGGCCGCTTTGATTACTTCTTTGATCCAGTGGGCTATGATTGCCTGCGAGGCCGCTTCCCCTTGTTTCTTCCTGCTGTGAAGTACGAATAGGTGGTCCGTCTTTCGTACGGATTCTGATCTTTCCAGGTATCGGACTAGGAGTCTGCCAACGTTCAAATGGCGAAGAAGGCGTGAGTCCTCAGAGTCCTTATGCTCGTCTGGAGATGGCAGCGAGATGGTTTGGTTTAGATGGAAATGAGAAACCACCTTTGGAAGGAAGGAGGGAACAGTGCGGAGCTGTATGGATCCCGGTGTGAATGTAAGGAACGGTTCCCGACAGGATAGTGGTTGAAGTTCGGAGATGCGACGGGCTGAACATATTGCCACTAGGAATGCAGTCTTCAAGGTCAGGAGCCATAGTGACAGACCGCGTGTAGGTCTGAAGGAAGCTCCCGCCAAGACGTCTAGTACTAGATTGAGATTCCATAGGGACACCAGCCACTTTAGTGGTGGTCGGATTTGTTTGACCCCTCTTAGGAAACGGGAAACGTCTGGATGGGATGATAGGCTGATGCCGTCCACTTTGGCTCTGAAGCAGGCCAGCACGGCTACCTGAACCTTGATTGAGTTGAGAGACAACCCCTTCTTCAAGCCATCCTGCAGAAATTCAAGGATCAAGGGGATTTTGACTGTCCACGGAAGGATGTCACGGTCCTCACACCAGGCTTCGAATATTCTCCATATTCGTATGTAGGTTAGGGACGTGGAAAACTTGCGTGCTCGGAGTAAGATGTCAATCACTGCCCCCAAGTATCTGCTCTGCTTCAGGCGAGTTCTCTCAATGGCCAGACCATAAGAGAGAATCGAGTTGGGTCTTCGTGGAGGATCGGTCCTTGCTGGAGCAGGTCCCTGTGTGGAAGTAGACACAGAGGGTTCCCCGCCAGAAGTCTTTGCATGTCTGCGTACCATGGCCTTCTTGGCCAGTCCAGAACCACTAGAAGTACTAGCCCCCTGTGGTGTTCTATCTTGTGGATGATCCTGCCCAGTAGTGGCCATGGGGGAAAGGCATACAGCAGGTCTTCCTCTGGCCAGTTTTGGACGAGGGCATCGATTTCCAGGGATTGTGGTTCTCGTCTGCGGCTGAAGAACTTGGGAACTTGGGCAATGGACCTGGTTGCCAGAAGATCCATGGCTGGTGTTCCCCAGTGGTTTATGAACAACTAGAAGACAGTGGTTGACAGCATCCATTCCCCTGGGTCTAGACTCTCTCTGCTGAGGTAATCTGCAGTGAGGTTGCCTTTTCCAGTGATGTGGGCGGCTGAGATCCCTTGTAGGTTTGCTTCCGCCCACGCCATTAGGGGTTCTATTTCCAGGGACACTTTTTGGCTTCTGGTTCCTCCCTGGCGGTTGATGTAGGCAACTCTGACAGATTCGCCCTGGAGTCTGTGACCGAATCGAAGGCAGGCTAGTCTGACTGCCCGGGATTCCAGTCAGTTGATGTTCCATCCCGACTCTTCCTTGTCCCATTGCCCCTGGGCTGTCAGTTCCTGGCATTGGGCTCCCCATCATCATAGGCTTGCATCCATGGTAAGCAAGACCCAGGTCTGTGGGGATGCTCAGATGGTCTTCTTGTAGCCACCATTGGAGCTGGGTCCGCACCTCTGCCGGTAGCTGGAGGCGAACGGAGTAGTTCTGGGTCATCAGGTTCCATCGTGACAGTAGGGAACGTTGTAGTGGTCGCATGTGGGCCCTTGCCCATGGGACGACTTCTAGCGTTGATGTCATGAGGCCGAGGACTTGGAGGTAGTCCCATACCTTGTGGCAAAAGCAGGTCAACAGGTTTTGTAACTGGTCCATCAGTTTCCTTCTCCTTGTAGGGGGAAGAACGACCTTGTCTTGTTTGGTGTCGAACCGGACTCCCAGGTATTCTAGTGATTGGGAGGGCTGCAGGCAGCTCTTGGTTGTGTTGACAACCCACCCGAGATTCTGCAGTAGATTCTTGACTCTGGTGGTCGCCTGGTGGCTTTCCTCTGGAGATTTTGCCCTGATCAGCCAATTGTCCAGATAAGGATGTACGAGGATTCCTTCTTTCCTCAGTGTCGCAGGCACAACAACCATGATTTTGGTGAACGTCTGAGGAGCAGTGGCTAGTCCGAATGGTAGCGAATGGAACTGGTAGTGATGTTCCAGTATCGCAAAGCATAAAAAGCGCTGATGGTCATGATGGACTGGGATGTGGAAATAGGCTTCTGACAGATCCAGTGAGATCAGAAATTCTCCCGGCTGTACTGCCCTCATGACCGAGCGTAGGGTTTCCATGCAGAAGTGTGGTATCCTCAGGTAGCAAATGATGGACTTGAGGTCCAGGATGGGCCGGAACATTCCCGCTTTCTTGAAGACAATAAAATAGATGGAATAGTGCCCAGTATTTTGTTGGTGCATGGGCACCGGTGTTATCGCCCTTAGGGCGAGCAGTTTTGTCAGTGTGGCTTCCACTGCTGTCCTCTTGGAGGGGGAGTGACACGGTGATTTCACAAATTTGTCTGGAGGGATACTGTGGAAGTCCAGGTAGTATCCCTCTCGAACGATGGTTAGGACCCACTTGTCCGATGCTATCTCGACCCATCTTGGTAGAATAGGGCAAGCCTGCAACCTATGGCTCCTTCCTGTGGATGGGTCTGTTGATTCTCATTGTGGGGTGTGGCTGGGGCCTGGACCTCGTTTTGTCTGTTCCGAAAGGACTGGCCCCTGACTTCGGGACGAGGTGCTTGGTATGTGTTTTTGTACGGTCTAAAACGCTGGGATCCTCTGCCCTTGGATTTTCGGGGAGAGGGACATAGGTTTCTTCTGTTCCTGTCCTCCGGTAACTGAGGTACTAGGGATTCGCCCATTTGTCGGCTAACTTCTCCAGTTCGCTTCCGAACAGGAGGGCTTCTTTAAAAGGCATTCTCGTGAGTTTTGTCTTGGAAGTCACATCAGCTGACTAACTTCGGAGCCAGAGTTGCCTTCTGGCTGCCACTATCTTGGTGGAATAGGGCAAGCCTGCCAACTCTGTTCAAGCATCCAGCTAACAGATAAGGAATATTTCTAATTTCTGAGTGCTTTTGTGATAGAATATATTGCTGTCTGTACTTTCATATTTCTCTCTCTCTCTCTCTGCTTTTAGATATTGAGATTGTATATTAATTTGCTGTGGGTTAATTGTTTCAAGCAAAAAATCAAACAAAAAAATCCTCTTGAGATACTCCTGTCTCTATAATCACTCTACACTTTAATCTCTATCTTTAACTACATATAGCTGTTATTAAAAATCACTGTTTGTCTAGATATAAACATTGGGGCCAAAAATTGATGTGGAGTTAATTTTAAAGCAAAACTGAAAACATTACTGGAACAGCCTTGCTCTAACCAGCTTGGGTAGCAGATTCACAGAACCAGCAAGGGGCAATTAGATCATTTGAGGGCTGTGCTCAGCCAGAATACAGGGAATACTAAAGCTTCTTGTGTCCAGCTAAGTAAAAAAGTTTAACATAGTAAGCCAATCTTGGGGAGACTATTGTCAAACGCAATAGCAGATACAGGGTCCTGAGAGCAACCTTGACAAAGGGTAACTGTTTAACAACTCTGTCAGAGGCACTAATCTTTTCCCTTGCACAAATGCAAAGGGAAAAGTAGATAACAAAACTCAACTAATGAGGTCACAAAAGGAGTCCAGGAACAGCAGTAAACTGAATGAAGAAAGCTGGAAAGCTATGAGCACAAATGCTCGTAGTTTGGGCAATAAAATCCCAGATCTGCAAGCCCTAATGTTGGAGGCGGACTTGGACGTTGTTGCTGTCACAGAAACGTGGTTTACGGAATCTCATGACTGGGATACGGCAATACCAGGCTATAACTTGTTAAGGAAGGACAGTGAGGATAGGAAAGGGGGAGGAGTGGCTCTTTATGTCAGAAACAATATCCAAGCATCTGAGCTGCAAGGAAGATGGGGCAATGAAGAAGCACTATAGGCCAACCTAAAAAAAAGATGGGGCATCCATTTTTATTGGAGTGGTTTACAGGCCTCCAAACCAAAAGGAAGAGCTGGACAGAGATCTGGTTGAAGACATCCAAAAGATAGGAAAGAAGGGAGAAGTGGTGATCGTTGGAGACTTTAATATGCCAGATGTAGACTGGAGAATCCCATCTGCAGAATCTAATAATAGAGAAATAGTGGATGCCCTGCAAGTAGCTTTGTTCAAACAAATGGCAATGGAACCCACGAGAGAAGGAGCTATACTCGACTTAGTGCTCACTAATGGAGATAATGTCTCTGATGTCCAGGTGGGCGCCCACCTCAGCACCAGTGATCAAACGGTATGGTTTAATATCACAAAAAGGATACGGAAAAGAAGCACAAAGACCCGAGTTTTGCAGTTCAAAAACACGGACTTTGATGAAATGGGGAAGTATCTGGAGGAAGAACTAAAAGGCTGGGAGAACGAGAGAGATGTGGATCAACAGTGGACCAATCTAAAAGGAGCAGTTACCAATGCAACTAATCTATGTGTTAAAAAAGTAAAGAAAAGCCAAAGAAAAATGAAACCTATCTGGTTCTCAAAGGAGGTGGCTGACAAAATAAAGGCTAAAAGAACAGCATTCAAGAAATATAAAAGATCCCAAAAGGAGGAGCACAAAGAAGAATATCTGGTAGAACTGAGGGAGACGAAGAAATTAATCAAGACATCAAAAAGTCAAGCGGAAGAAAGGATTGCCAAGGAGGTAAAGAGAGGTGAAAAAACATTTTTCAGATACATCAGTGAAAAGAGAAAAGTTCAAAGTGGTATAGTGAAATTGAAAGGTGGAAAAGATCAATGTGTGGAGAGAGACAAAGAAATGGCAGAAATATTAAACAAATACTTCAGTTCTGTGTTCACTAAAGAGGACCCTGGAGAAGGACCGTCGCTAGTTAACAAGAAACTGGAGGGGAGTGGAGTAGATGTAACTCCATTTACAGTAGAGAATGTATGGGAAGAGCTGGGGAAACTGAAAGTGGACAAAGCCATGGGGCCTGATGAAGTTCATCCCAGGATATTGAGGGAGCTCAGAGATGTGCGGCGGGTCCGCTGTGTGACCTGTTCAATAGATCCCTAGAAACAGGAGTGGTGCCGAGTGATTGGAGAAGAGCGGTGGTGGTCCCGCTTCACAAGAGTGGGAACAGAGAAGAGGCTGGTAACTACAGACCAGTTAGCCTCACTGTTGAAAGAGAGAATAGTGAATTATCTACAGTCGGGAGAATTGCTGGACCAGAGGCAGCATGGATTCACCAGGGGAAGATCCTGTCAGACAAATCTAATTGACTTTTTTGACTGGGTAACCAAGGAATTGGATCAAGGAAGAGCACTCGATGTCATCTACTTGGATTTCAGCAAAGCTTTTGATACAGTCCCGCACAGGAGACTGGTGAATAAAATGAGAAGCTTAGGAGTGAGTGCCGAGGTGGTGGCCTGGATTGCAAACTGGTTGTCGGGCAGAAGACAATGTGTGATGGTAAATGGAACTCTCTCTGAAGAGAGAGCGGTTTTAAGTGGTGTACTGCAAGGATCGGTGTTGGGACCAGTCCTGTTCAATATCTTTGTGAGCGACATTGCGGAAGGGATAGAAGGTAAGGTTTGTCTTTTTGCGGATGACACTAAGATCTGCAACAGAGTGGACGCGCCGGAAGGAGTGGAGAGAATGAGATGGGATTTAAGGAAGCTGGAAGAGTGGTCGAAGATATGGCAGTTGAGATTCAATGCCAAGAAGTGCAGAGTCATGCATATGGGGAGTGGAAATCCGAATGAACTGTATTCGATGGGGGGAGAAAGGCTGATGTGCACGGAGCAGGAGAGAGACCTTGGGGTGATAGTGTCTAATGATCTGAAGTCGGCGAAACAATGTGACAAGGCAATAGCTAAAGCCAGAAGAATTCTGGGCTGCATAGAGAGAGGAACATCGAGTAAGAAAAGGGAAGTGATTATCCCCTTGTACAGGTCCTTGGTGAGGCCTCACCTGGAGTACTGTGTTCAGTTCTGGAGACCGTATCTCCAAAGAGACAGAGACAAGATGGAGGTGGTCAAGAGAAGGGCGACCAAAAAGGTGGAGGGTCTTCATCGAATGACTTATGAGGAGAAATTGAAGAATCTAAATATGTACACCCTGGAGGAAAGGAGGAGCAGAGGTGATATGATACAGACTTTCAGATACTTGAAAGGTTTTAATGATCCAAAGACAACGACAAACCTTTTCTGTCGAAAAAAATCAACTGAACCAGGGGTCACGATTTGAAGCTCCAGGGAGGAAGACTCAGAACCAATGTCAGGAAGTATTTCTTCACGGAGAGGGTGGTGAATGCCTGGAATGCCCTTCCAGAGGAAGTGGTGAAGACCAGAACTGTGAAGGACTTCAAAGGGGCGTGGGATAAACACTGTGGTTCCATAAAGTCTAGAGGACGTGAATGAAGAGTGGATGGCTCGCGGGAATGACAGCTACTGCCTAGAGCTAATACCCTTATTCAATAAACATACACATGGTTAATGCGACTCCAACATTGCTCTAAGCTTCAACGGCAAGAGGAAATGTGGATAAAAGGATTTGCATTCACAAAAAAGCGGGGAGTAGCTTGCTTGTTACGGTGGTTACTACCCCAAAAGAAATAAGCTTGATACTTCACTTTCAATGCATATCCAGCATAGCTCTCTGCTTCAACAGCAGGGGAGAAAGTCTGATACTTCACTTTCAATGCATATCCAGCATAACTCTCTGCTTCAACGGCAGGGGGAATGAAGAAAAGTGGATCTATATACAGAGAACAACCAACAAGGACTGAATTACATAGTCTGGGTAAACAAATAAGCATGGGTGTAGCTTGCTTATTGCAGCGATTACTACCCTTACTAATTAAGCTAGATATTTCACTTAGATGCAGTTCCAACACTGCTTGCTACATTAATGGTGGGGGTGGAAGTGAAACAGAACCATTTCTTCGACGCAGGCTTCAACTCGGTGAAGGGCAACACTTGACCCTGTGGCTTCGATTTAGACCCATGGGGGAGTTCTTGAGGAGCTCCTGCTCAACAAGTTTCCCAGCATGGCAGACGCTGCATACAAGGCTCTCTTAAAAGCTTTTTTAATGACCTTAGTGGCAAAAACATTAAACATAAAGGGGTAGATTTTCAAAGGGATACGCGCGTACCCCCCGAAAACCTACCCCAAACCCCCCCCGTGCGCGTCGAGCCTATTTTGCATAGGCTCGGCGGCGCGCGCAAGCCCCGGGACGCTTGTAAGTCCCGGGGCTTGCATGGAGGGGCGTGTTGGGGGGCGTTTCGGGGGCGTGTTGGGAGTGATGTGGCGTTTCAGGGGCGTGTCCATGGCGTGGTTTCGGCCCGGGGGCATTCCGGAGGCGTGACAGCGGCCCCTGGACCAGCCCCTGGACCGGAATATGGAGCGCGGCAGCCGACCCGGCGCGCGCAAAGTTACGCCTGCTTCGAGCAGGCGTAACTTTCGTGATAGAGGTATGGGGGAGGTGAAGGTGGGGGGAGGGAACGGAGGCTGGCTGCGTGGCTCGGCTCGCGCAGGCTGCCAATTTTGGGCAGCCTTGCACGCGCCGACCCCGGATTTTAATGGATACGTGCGGCTACGTGTGTATCTATTGAAATCCCGTGTACTCTTGTTCGCGCCTGGTGCACGAACAAAAGTACGCGTGTGCGCAGATTTATAAAATCTGCCCCTGAATATATAGCAAACTTACAACATAAAATACAATAACAAAAACATTAAACCAAAAAAGAATTAACAAAACATAAAACAAATTACACTTAAAACCAAAACATAATATTAAAACCCAAATAAATCCACAGCTACATAATAAACTCCTAAAAATCTTATCTTCATCACTCAAAAGCTAATCTAAAAAGCTAAGCCTTACTCTGTTTCTAACTAGAATAACTATGTAACTAGAATATTTTGAATTTTATTTGGCATGGAGTTTCATAAAACTGGCCCTCTAAATTAAAAGATTATTTTCATGTGTCCACCTACCCTACCAACTTTGGTGAAGGGACCTGTAGTCTAATCTCTTAGGAGAACCTTAAACTCCTAATCAAAGTAGAACATATCAAGCAATCTTTTAGATGAGTGATAGACTCGGGAATAATCTAATGAAATATTTCTTTATAGAGAGGGTAGTAGATGCAAGGAACAGCTTCCCTGTAGAGGTGGGGGAGACTAGAATAGTATCTGAATTCAAGAAACCATGGGATAAACACAAGGGACCTTTGAGGGCATTGTATGTATTGTAAAGCTGAATTAGTCAGTGTGGCTGGGCAGACTGGATAAGATGTATGATTTTTTTTCATCACGTTTGTTTTTATGAAGGTAATTATCTTGGGTGGGACACAATTTTCGTTGAGTTAGATCTGACACTTGTTTTTGACTAACTTTTGACATCTGAATCCAAAAATGGCCCCAGTTTTTCTCTATCATGTAAACTTTTTAAGGTACAGGATTACCCTCCCTTTGTCCCAAAAATCATACAAAATGTACATACAAAAAAAATAAAAGAAAAAAATTACCTGACTATACTGTTTATTTAGTTATTTTATTCATACAAAGGCTATATATTGTTACTGTAATTCAAATTGTGTACAAGTAATAAAGTTCTGCTACCAAACATACATATTAAGGTAAAACTTCACGGTTATAGCTTTTCCAGCAGTGTTCAATCTGTGGACAATTTCGCCTGATGTTCCATGAATAGTCAGCCATCATATGTACATCCCATCTACCCTGATACCATGCCTCCATGACCTTCAAATTTTGGTGGAATCGTTCACCTTGCTCATCACTGACTGCACCAAGGTTTTTCAGGAAGTCAGCAAGATGGCTATGCAGAAAATGCACCTTGATACTCATGTTGCAACGAAGCATTTTGAAGCTCTCCAAGAGTTTCTGGACAATTTCGGTGTAATTCTGAGCTCGTGTATTTCCAAGAAAATCCTTGACAAAATTTTTCAATGACAACCAAGCATTCTTTTGGAGTTCTGACATTGTCCCGATGACATGCTCAACTTTAATGAGCTGCCGAATCTGTGGACCGTCAAAAACACCGGCCTTTATCTTTTCAAACGACAGGCTAGGAAATGCCAAAATGAGATGCTTGAAACAGTCTCCTTCAGTTGGCAAAGCTTTAACAAACTGCTTCATGAGACCCAGTTTTATGTGCAGAGGTGGGAATATAATGTTATTTCTGTCAACAAGTGGCTCATGTAGAATGTTTGGATCACCAGGTTTGCGGTCAGATCTTGGAGGCCAATTCGACTGCGATAAACAGCCTATTACCATAAAACACGCCCCTTTTCCTATTGCATGCGATATTTAGTGCTTTTTGATAAATCCAGGCCTAAGATAGGCTGTAGAGAAAAAACTTGACGTGATAGAAGAAAACTAACTGCAGTTTTGAAATCAGCCTGTCTAAGTCTAAAACAGCTGAAAAATCAAACTCAACAGGAATTATGTTATAAATTGTTCCCCAGTGATGAAGAATTTAAAAATCTAAAAGTTTAGTTGCCTTTTCCCATAGGTAAAACTATTATGTAGTGAAAGAGAATGTGGTTCAGCTAGGTATAATCTACCTCAGTCTGGTTCTGAAACAGAACTAAGAGGTAATACCAGTGATTCTGCAAATAGTGACAGAGAAAATGCAAGTGCCACAGCGATCTCAGTGGAAGAAAGTTAAACTTTGTTGAAGTAGATTAATGGACAATTATGGCATATAATGCACAGATTTTTTGGGTGTACTAAATGAACATAAACAGTTTTCAGTGCCTTTAGTTTCTTTCCTTAAATGTAAATGTGGGAGTTTGAAATAGCTCTATAGTGACTGCCATATTATGGCTGTTTTTTATTTCCTCAAAATTAGTCGTCATAACTTGTTTCAGTAAATCAAACCACTTTTTCTCTAATTGGCTACATTTTCATTTTGTACATGAATGCAGTGTAAAAACCAACAGCACATTTTCACTGAAACCTGGAAAATTTTTACCAAGCATGTTATTTTACAAAATTTCAACCACAAAATGACAGGCTTTAGAAAATAATTATGAACTAAACTGATCTACATTATGAAGTATCTACAATAAATTTTTAATTTTCACAAGCATTTCTCTTATCATAGTAAGAATGTTCATTTATTTATTGTATTTATATTCTGCCTTTCATGATACTTATAACCCACTTTACTGAGAAGAAATTCAAGTTGGGGAACAACATAGAGATGGTTGTTTACAACTCACTAACAGTAAAAACAAATAATATTAAAGAGACAATAAATAAATACCAAGTACATTAAACATAGAACATACCTATAAAAATACAAACCACATTAAAAAATATTTACTGTACCTTGGAGGTTTTTTTACTGTTCCAAACTGAAGGAAAGCATGTTTTATTTGTCTTCAGTTGAGAAAAATGATGATCCATTAGAAAGGCAGTTCTCAATATGCAGGTTCCTTAATACAAAAATATATTTACAAAAATATATTTACAAAATCTAGCACTCTATATATGTTAATCTGTCAGGAGTACCCAAACCTTTCAAAAGAAGAGTAACATAGGACATTTCAAATCACCAAGATGGTAGGGGGAGGGGACAGAGAAAGGTTCTGCTCATAGTTTGCTGAGTACAGGGGAGGAAAAAAATCTGAGTTGTTAACTGATAAGGGTTTTTGGGAGGATGGGGGGAACCATGTCTGGCCCTTTCAGTGACCTGAAATATTGAGGAAGGGGAAAGGTTTCCCAGGGAAGTAGGGGTGTGAGAGAAAGTGACAGTAAAAATATTTCTAGATTTCTCTAACAGGTGGCAACCCTGCCATATCCCCAGTATCCTTGTTACGTGCCTCCTCTCTTCCCCAATATCTGCTTGATTAGGGAAGTAGGGGAGGGTGGGTGGATGGATAGAGGGATGGGTGTTTGTATGTGTGGTGCACTCTCTCTCACTTACATCCCCTCATGAATTTTTGCTTTCTCTCTACTTCCTTTCCTCATATCTTTCCTCCACTCCTTTTCACTTTTACCTTCCTCTCACTCCCCTCTTTTGTAACATGCCAGATTTGGGGTATGAGTAAAACAACACCTTCAGGAAAAACCTAATCCAGAGAGACCCTTGGGCTTCATACATGGGTTATAATAAAGAGAATTTCTGCACTCTGTGCCTCCAAAGCCTGCATCCTTAGAGGTTGATGTCGATGTCTCTTGCCCCCAAATATCTGAAGAGATGGCAGCATGGTTGGGAGTTCCAAGAACTACCATTCTTTCCTGGCTTTTACTGGAAGCCCCACAAAACCCATGACTCGGTACCACCAGTGCCTTCCTCTCCATGGCATCCACTGCTTTGCACAGAGGCCAAAAACTCCTTGTGGCTGTATGCAGCCTCTCTCACTGTCTTCAGCCCAAGTAGCTCCACCTGCACAAGCAGCAGTAACACCAGCAGCGCATAATGCAACCAATAAGTTGTGAATTTACACTGGTATGCTTCACCCACATCACTCTGATGTGCTGCCACTTGCAACTTCTGACTTCTACTACCTGAGCTGGCGGTAGCAGCAAAATGTGCTCCCATTGCTAGCTAGATGAAGATCTTTTTGTCATCGCTGCTGAGGGCTAGATTAGGTTCCTCCTGCTCTTGCTTCCGTGGACCGGTTAAAATTCAACCAAGAGCTACATCTGGCCCTTGGGTCATAGTTTGGGAACCCCTGATCTATGTGGTCTGATGGTACTTAGTTCAAACAAATGCACATATGAACAAATGTATACAGTAAATCTTAGATAAAAGAGTTTTTAAACACACATTTATGGCATGTAAAATTGAACAGAATTTCCTACATAAAACTCAATTCTGAAAACATTAAGAGCTGAGTAACAAAACAAGTATCTTGAGACATGCACTAGTCATTTTTTTTTAAATCTGCAAAAAAGATATTCAGTTTTTTCCTATTTATTTGTTCCTACACACACATATAGAGTATTTGATCTACACACAAATTTCATATATGCCCCATCTCCACCCTTTTTGGATTGTAAAAAGTAAATCTTTCAAAATTTTGGGAGCCTCCTGTGCACCATGCATGTCATTCTTGCTTCACTAAGGAGTAATTCCATTTGGAAATAGTCTGAGAGCATACAGTTCACTAAGATTCAATGGGAGCCCCTCTTCTCACACATTTAATTTTACCCTTTTCCATGAAAGTTTTCACCTATTGTCTTCCAGGCTGCTCGCCCCAGAAGGTGCCCCCTCAAACAGTCCGCCTCTTTGTGTCCCACCTTTTTCTTTTGTTTCAATTCTCCTAACTTATTTCATCTTTTGGCTTCCGTCCTACTTCATTCTTCCTTGAGTTTTTTTCACTCTGGACTTTTCAGGGTACCTTCTCCTACATGGCTCTTATATCTTGTCCACCTCCCTATATGCCTTATACACTTCTGGGCTTTTCCTTTTTTCTTTCCTTAATGTGCTATGCACATTTTTCACCTCCTTCCTTTCCTGAGATTCCACAAACTTGTCCGGAGGGAGGTGGTGGAAATCCAGGTAATATCCCCCTCGAATGATGGATAGGACCCACTTGTCCGAAGTTATCTCGACCCATCTTTGGCAGAATAGGGCAAGTCTGCCCCCTATGGCTTTTTCCTTTGGATGGGTCGGCTGATTTTCATTGTGGGGTGCGACTGGGGCCGGAGCCCGAGCTGGCTCCCCTTTTGTTGTGCTTGTTCCGAAAGGACTGGCTCCGGCCTGTGGGGCGGGCCGCTTGATATGTGCTTCTATATGGGTTGAAGCGCTGTGATCCTCTGCCCCTGGAGGTTCGGGGGAAGAATCGCTGGTTTCTCTTATTTCTGTCCTCCGGTAGCCGCGGCAGTGGGGACTCGCCCCATTTGTTGGCTAGTTTCTCTGGTTCGCTTCCGAACAGGAGTGTTCCCTTGAAAGACATCCTTGTGAGTCTCATTTTGGAGGATGCATCGGCCGACCAGTTTCGGAACCAGATTTGTCTTCTGGCTGCCACGGCGGATGACACTCCTCTAGCTGCTGTGCGTACCAGATCAGAAGCTGCGTCCGCGAGGAATGGTACAGCTGGTTCCAGGGCCTCCCCAGGAATATTGTTCCTGGTCTGTGCTAAGCAGGCGCGTGTCACCACGGCACAGCAGGCCGCGATCTGTAAAGACAGCTCGCAGCCTGCTGACGGTGACGTCCTCAAACAGTCCTTTGACGGAGACGTCAAAGGACTGTTTGAGGATAGATTCCAGACATCTGTCTTGAGCATCCTTGAGTGCTGCTCCTCCCTCCACCGGGATAGTAGTGCACTTCGAGACCGCACAGACCATGGCATCCACTTTTGGACATGCCAGATCTTTGGCGGCTGGGTCTAGAGGGTACATGGCTGCCAGAGCCCAGCCCCCTTTGAATGTAGTTTCTGGGGCATCCCATTCCAGGTCAATTAGTTGCTGGATGGCTTGTAATAGTGGGAAATGACGGGAGGTCTGATGGAGTCCCTCTAATAGTGGGTTCGTCTTAGGTTCCCCCGAGGCACTTGTGCCCAGGACAGCAAGCTCTTTTAAGCTGTGTGTGACCAGGTCTGGAAGCTAGTCCTTGGTGAAGAAGCGTCTCATGATTCGGTGGGGCTCTGTCCCCGGAGGGAGTTCCCCTTCCTCCAGGGGTTCAGAATCCTCATCCGAGTTGTCCGTGTCCCCGAAGGTGGGGCTTCTGGGTGGTGGGATCACTTCCCTGGGCATAGAAGGTCCCGGCATGTTGAGGTCCTCTGGTGGAGCCCGTTGCCGTATTATAGGAGGCCCTGGTTGCGTGTGGACGAAGGTATGCAGACCTTTGAAGAATTCCACCCAGGAGATAGATGCTGGGTCTAGACTAAAGGGCGCCGTGTCCCTGGGGAGCCCTGTTTGAGGGGGGGGGTGTCCCGCTGTGCAATGCTAGGTCTGGCGTACTGCTCGAGAGGCTGGAGCCCGGTACCGGCTGGGGAGGGCCATGAGTTGAATTCCCTAGGGCCTCTTCGCACTGTATACACAGGGCCGTGGCCTCCTCATGCTGTGCAGTACTAACATGGCATGCTGGGCAAAGGCCCTGAGCTTTGAGTTTATTTTCCGGTGATGCCATGGCTTGTGTGCTCCGGTGTGCGTCGAAGTTGTGCGCGTATGTTTGGTGTGCGCTCAGGGAGATGTGCGCACAAGTTATGCGCCCGGCATAGTAAGTGCATGGCTATGCGCGTTGCTTGTGCACCCGGTACTTGGGCACGCGATGTTGTGCGCACAAGGTATTTGTGTACACTGATCGAAACGGCAGACAGGGCGGCGAACAGAGCAAAATGGTGACGGCGACCACGCGGACAATATGGCAACAACCTCGGAGGGTGTCTACATGGGAGGACCCTCGGATCTGACCGGGGTCTAGCCCTGCTAGGGCAGATCAACCCAGTGGCACTGGTCCCGGCTGGTGACCTGTGCGGCTCCTTGAGCTTCGGAGACCGGAGGCTTTTAAATAGATTTCTACCTTACCTTGTCTCGGCGCTTCCCGGTCTCGTTCCGGGCGGTCTCCGGCTGCGGGGGGAGAGGGAAAATACCTTCACCGCCGCGCTCGAGGTTGCACCCGTTGCCTCTCAGCCTCACCCAATGTCGGGGGCTAGGTCCCCGCCGAGAGTCGGCTGCCGGACTGAGGCTTACCTCCGAGGGATCGCGGAAATCACCTCGGGAAATCTCAACTGGGGGAGGGACCCAATGGGTGTCACCACAGGAGAGCGGGGCTCGCCTGTAGAGGTAAGATTTCTTCTTATTTTGGTTTTCTTTGGTAAAATTACTCTAACGCTGTGCGAGCGTGCATAGAGTCCCTAACTGCTATGGAGACGGAAAATACTGAAGAGCTGCACTTCCTGCAGGGGTATATGTACTAGGGCTGACATCAGATTGAAATCTGATCCATCTCCAACTGCTATCAGGAGTTCACTCTACCCACTGGTCCTGAGTCCATCTGCTACATGCTAGGAAATGATCCAGAACAAATGTTAAATTTGAGTAGTTGGAAGAGCAGACTAGATAGGCCATATGGTCTTTTTCTACTCTCATGTTTCTATGTTTCTTACATAAAATGGTTCGATTTGAGCCAAAAAAAGATCACAAACCATTTTTTAAACAATAATTAATGTAGAGCTCTCCCCTCAATAAGTTATGCCCTTGGTAGTGCCTCTTTGTACTGTGACTAAAGTGCATGTGTTGTGAAAGTGCATGCATGCTTTTAGGGAGCTAAAAATCAACTTAGGCGGATTCAACTTTTTTAACCAAATTGGTATTGCAGTAATAATGGGAGACTTCAATTACCAAACACGAGAGTGCAGAATAAAGTAAGTCCAAACCACAAGGTAAATCAAAACAGCTCTAAGGAGCCTGAAATTTTTAATTCCTTTTTTGAATGGCAACTCCACTGACTTGCAATCACACCATAGTATAGACCGCGTCCCCCGACACGGTCCCGTGTTTCGCCAAGGGCTGCATCGGGGGGGAGCAACAAGGTTATCAAGGCACTGTAAATAAACATACAAGGGTTAGGACATAAGCTGGACAAAACCGACATATTAATACTATTTCAGATTCAAATAAATCGCATACCTGAATGCAGAGCAGTTTAAAAAATGGCAGGGAGCGCGTCCATCTTGACTGCAGACAGGTATTTAAACCTACCGGAGTGAGCGCGAAACTCAGGTTGACAGGTCACATGGTCACTAGGGGCCAATCAGCTTGGCCCCCGTTCCTGAGGCGCATACAGCAGTGCATACAGCAAGCAATCTCTGGTGACCCCACACTCTTTATGTGAACAGATGCCATTCCAATTCTCGATTGAGCCCTTTCGGGGCTACTGTATCGAGGCGGAAAATCCACCTCTGCTCAATTCTTCCCAACTGTTCATTATAATTACCACCGTGCGGAGAACGAGGAACAACCTCAATGATGGAGAAGACTAAGTCGGAAAGAGAGTGTGAATGTTGAGCCCAGTGTGTTACTAGGGGTTCATTCTCCCGAGAGTTACGTATATTTGAGCAGTGCTCAATAATGCGTGTTTTTATCATTCTAGTAGTCTTTCCTACATAGATTAAGGGACAAGGGCAAATAATGGTATAAATCACCCCTTTTGAAGTGCAGTCCGAGAAAGACCGGAGAGGAAAAACCTCTTGAGTGAGCGGATTTATGAAAGACGTACAGGTTACAGTGTGTTTGCACATCGTACACGCATTATTGAGCACTGCTCAAATATACGTAACTCTCGGGAGAATGAACCCCTAGTAACACACTGGGCTCAACATTCACACTCTCTTTCCGACTTAGTCTTCTCCATCATTGAGGTTGTTCCTCGTTCTCCGCGCGGTGGTAATTATAATGAACAGTTGGGAAGAATTGAGCAGAGGTGGATTTTCCGCCTCGATACAGTAGCCCCGAAAGGGCTCAATCGAGAATTGGAATGGCATCTGTTCACATAAAGAGTGTGGGGTCACCAGAGATTGCTTGCTGTATGCACTGCTAGTTGCGCCTCAGGAACGGGGGCCAAGCTGATTGGCCCCTAGTGACCATGTGACCTGTCAACCTGAGTTTCGCGCTCACTCCGGTAGGTTTAAATACCTGTCTGCAGTCAAGATGGACGCGCTCCCTGCCATTTTTGAAACTGCTCTGCATTCAGGTATGCGATTTATTTGAATCTGAAATAGTATTAATATGTCGGTTTTGTCCAGCTTATGTCCTAACCCTTGTATGTTTATTTACAGTGCCTTGATAACCTTGTTGCTCCCCCCCCGATGCAGCCCTTGGCGAAACACGGGACCGTGTCGGGGGACGCGGTCTATACTATGGTGTGATTGCAAGTCAGTGGAGTTGCCATTCAAAAAAGGAATTAAAAATTTCAGGCTCCTTAGAGCTGTTTTGATTTACCTTGTGGTTTGGACTTACTTTATTCTGCACTCTCGTGTTTGGATATTATTGAAGTGCAGTTCTCCTGCTCTGTGGTGTTTTTGGGTCTGGCGTTACCTTGTCATTAGAGCCCTTAATGGCAGCCGACGATCAAACCTTCAGTTACACCGAAGCGGAGTTTAATGCAGTGCTCACGGATCAGCAATTTTTTGATGACCCTCCCTCGCTTGAGGCCCCTACTGTCACCTGGCCAGACATTATCAACTTACAGAAACGCCTCACACGAGCAGAACTTCATGCTCTAACCCTGGTTGAATATTGCAGGGTCCGTAGAATTCCTCGAGGACTTCGAGTACAAAAAGCCCCACGGCTACATACTGATAATCCCACGTTTGTTACCCGGTGGAACCAAATTTTGAATAAGTGCTCCTTTGATCTTATGGTACTTATTATAGAAACAACTAAAGTCTTACAAACATCTTTGCAAGAGGAACTATCTACTCATTTGGAAACTATTAAAACCTCGACCCCGGTTGAGGTTTTTGATCGGGAGCTATGTGAATTCCATGACAATCTTGTTAAATTTAAAAACGATTTAAAGGCTGTGAAATATAATAAATTTGTTCGGGACGAGACTGATTATACATCTGGCTTTGTATACCAATGGATGGCCAAACCTCGCCAACAACAAGCCCAAAGAAAGGTGACTTTTGCCCAGGACTCGTCCGGAGACTCTTCAGGCGAAGAAATCATTATCACTCGCCCCAAACAGGTACGCGGCGAAGGTTTACTGGCTGGGGCACGCCCCAAGAACACTGCGGCATCTACACGCTATGCATCTATAGCCTCATCTTTTTTGGACTCGGGCCAAAAACCTCTGGACTCCGGGCAGCAACCTCGACAGGATCGAAATCCCCGCTCACGACAGAGAGGCAATGCTTCACAAGCTCAACGGGTAACCCGAGCGACCAGACAGCGAACAGATCTGTGGCAGTAGATCCTTTAGCCATCTTTAATTTGTCTTCTCGAGTTCTATCTGAGGTTGAATTGGGGATATTGGGGAAAGGACTTTCTTTTGTGCCCACGATTCAATGCAATTTATTTGATTTGAAAATACATTTGTACCGTTTCTGTAGAGCCCTTAAGCTCAAACTCTTTTTTGCTGATTCACCCGCTGTACGAGATGACTCAGTGGTGTCTCCGAAATCTCGATGGATTCCGCCAGGCACTACTGACCCACTCATTGCGGCTTTTGAAACTCTGGTTGATCAGGATATCCGTAGTTTGATGTCTAGTCGTCATTTCACATGTTTCAATTTGACCAAATGTGAATATGATGCTATTAAAGTGTTGGAACGCGATCGAAGCATTATAATCAAGCCTGCGGATAAAGGAGGCGGGCTAGTGGTGCAGGACATTGAACACTATGAGGCAGAGGTTTATCGCCAGCTGAATGATCGTTCCTTTTACCTTCCACTAGCTGGTGACCCCACACCTGATCTTGTGTTCCACATTAAGGAAGTGGTCCAAAGGGCCACAGATGCAAAAATATTGACCCCCCCGGGAATCTAGATTTTTGGTGACTGAATTTCCCCAAATACCAGTTTTTTACACTTTACCTAAAGTGCATAAAACTTTAGACAAACCCCCAGGTCGACCTATTGTGGCTGGAATTGGGTCAGTCCTTGAGCCATTATCACAGTTTGTGGATCTATTTTTAAAACCTTGGGTCCCGCAAATTTCATCATACATTCGTGATTCTTCCCACCTGATCACTATTCTAGACAATACACCTGTTCCACCTACCGGATTTTTCTTTGTAACTTTGGACATAGTCTCCCTGTATACAAACATTCCACAGGTAGAGGCACTAAGGATTGTTGAAGAAACCTTAAATCACCGTCAAACCCCTTATCGGGTCCCCACCTCCTTTTTAACCACTCTGGCAGAACTGGCCCTTACTAAAAATTATTTTCGGTTCAAGGATTCTTTTTTCCAACAGATAAAAGGTACTGCAATGGGGGCTACAATGGCTCCGAGCCTGGCATGCCTTTTTGTGGCTCGTTTTGAGGAAACTTTTGTATATCCATCAGATGGCTTTCAGCATATATCCCTATGGCGTCGATTCATTGACGATATTTTTTTAATATGGCGGGGTACCGATATACAGTTTTTTCTTTTCTTTGACTGGCTTAACTCCTGTGATCCGAATATACAGTTTAATTTTGTAATACATCCACGTCAAATTCCTTTTTTAGATATAGTGATATCTGTCCATGAAAACCAGTTTACCACAACGATTTACCGGAAAGACACTGATCGCAATACTTTGCTTTCATTTCAAAGCTGTCATCCGCGTAATTTACGTCATAACATCCCCACTGGGCAATTTTTGCGCCTACGCAGATTGTGTACAACCCGGGTGGAATTCTTGTCCCAGGCTAAGTTAATGACAGGGCGGTTCTTGTCCAGGGGTTACCCCATGTCAGTAGTAAAGAGGGCCTTTAAACGGGCTCTCTTTGCAAATCGGGATTTTCTTTTTCTCCCACGCTCTGAATCATCTGAGAGTACTATCAACTGTATTTTACCATTTTCCGTCTTAAGCCGGCAGGTTACGAATATTATTCGTAGACATTGGCAGTCTCTCTCTCTGCATCGACTTTTTCAAGGTCCTTTAAGGTTCACCTTTCGGAGGGGCCGTAACCTCCGTGATAGACTGATTCACGCGGACCTACAGCCAGAACCAAGGGTCCCCTCACCCTCAATTGGACATCAGCCCTGTGGGCGTTGTACGATGTGCAAACACACTGTAACCTGTACGTCTTTCATAAATCCGCTCACTCAAGAGGTTTTTCCTCTCCGGTCTTTCTCGGACTGCACTTCAAAAGGGGTGATTTATACCATTATTTGCCCTTGTCCCTTAATCTATGTAGGAAAGACTACTAGAATGATAAAAACACGCATTATTGAGCACTGCTCAAATATACGTAACTCTCGGGAGAATGAACCCCTAGTAACACACTGGGCTCAACATTCACACTCTCTTTCCGACTTAGTCTTCTCCATCATTGAGGTTGTTCCTCGTTCTCCGCGCGGTGGTAATTATAATGAACAGTTGGGAAGAATTGAGCAGAGGTGGATTTTCCGCCTCGATACAGTAGCCCCGAAAGGGCTCAATCGAGAATTGGAATGGCATCTGTTCACATAAAGAGTGTGGGGTCACCAGAGATTGCTTGCTGTATGCACTGCTAGTTGCGCCTCAGGAACGGGGGCCAAGCTGATTGGCCCCTAGTGACCATGTGACCTGTCAACCTGAGTTTCGCGCTCACTCCGGTAGGTTTAAATACCTGTCTGCAGTCAAGATGGACGCGCTCCCTGCCATTTTTGAAACTGCTCTGCATTCAGGTATGCGATTTATTTGAATCTGAAATAGTATTAATATGTCGGTTTTGTCCAGCTTATGTCCTAACCCTTGTATGTTTATTTACAGTGCCTTGATAACCTTGTTGCTCCCCCCCCGATGCAGCCCTTGGCGAAACACGGGACCGTGTCGGGGGACGCGGTCTATACTATGGTGTGATTGCAAGTCAGTGGAGTTGCCATTCAAAAAGGAATTAAAAATTTCAGGCTCCTTAGAGCTGTTTTGATTTACCTTGTGGTTTGGACTTACTTTATTCTGCACTCTCGTGTTTGGATATTATTGAAGTGCAGTTCTCCTGCTCTGTGGTGTTTTTGGGTCAGACTTCAATTACCCCAATATTGACTGGGTAAATGTATCATTGGGACATGCTAGACAGATAACGTTCCTGGATGGAATAAATGATAGCTTTATGGAGCAATCTGGTTCAGGAACCGACGAGAGGGAGCAATTTCAGATCTAATTCTCAGTGGAGCACAGGACTTGGTGAGAGAGGTAACGGTGGTGGGGCTGCTTGGCAATAGTGATCAGAATATGATCAAATTTGATTTGACTGGAAGAGGAACAGTGTGCAAAATCCACGGCTCTCGTGCTAAACTTTCAAAAGGGAAACTTTGATAAAATGAGAAAAATTGTTAGAAAAAAACTGAAAGGAGCAGCTACAAAAGTAAAAAATGTCCAAGAGGCGTGGTCATTGTTAAAAAATCTCTTCCAAATCACAAAGAGCGAATGTTGCGAACCTGTCTGATCTTAATAATACAAACACAAAAGGTAACGCCAAACACAATCACATATAGTTGCCACCGTTTGCCAACTCAATTGTGTATTCAAAATGTATGGTTCCTTAATAAAGTCCAGCAAAACAGGAAAAAATTTTTTTTACATAAAGTCCAGCAAACGAAATTTTTTTTTTGAGAGGAAACAGAACTGCATCAGCAAGCCATTGTCGACGTGCTCAGTAAAGATACACCGAGCCGTCCGGTCTTTTCAATCATTTGCAGCCTGTATATTGAAATCACACCCTCCGGTGTTGTTCAAATTATATGTCAGTATGTGCAGCTTGTATGTTCACATCATACTCTCCAAAGATGTTCAAATTAAATAGTCCAGCAGTGCAATAGCCTCAAGCAATATTCTCTAGCAGGATCCTGCTAGAGAATATTGTATATTATATATATATATTAGAGAATATATAGAAAATAAATATATATATATATATATACATATACACAGAGAGAGAGAGCGTGAATATATATTAGAGAATATTATAGAGAATATAATTTAACAATATTTATCATTGTTAAAAAATACCATTCTAGAAGCACAGTCCAGATGTATTCCACACATTAAGAAAGGTGGAAAGAAGGCAATACGATTACCGGCATGGTTAAAAGGGGAGGTGAAAGAAGCTATTTTAGCCAAAAGATCTTCATTCAAATATTGGAAGAAAGATCCAACAGAAGAAAATAGGATAAAGCATAAATGTTGGCAAGTTAAATGTAAGACACTGATAAGACAGGCTAAGAGAGAATTTGAAAAGAAGTTGGCCGTAGAGGCAAAAACTCAAAGTAAAAACTTTAAAAAATATATCTGAAGCAGAAAGCCTGTGAGGGAGTCAGTTGGACCGTTAGATGATCGAGGGGTTAAAGGAGCACTTAGAGAAGATAAGGCCATCGCGGAAAGATTAAATGATTTCTTTGCTTCGGTGTTTACTGAAGAGGATGTTGGGGAGGTACCCGTAATGGAGAAGGTTTTCATGGGTAATGATTCAGATGGACTGAATCAAATCACGGTGAACCTAGAAGATGTGGTAGAACTGATTGACAAACTGAAGAGTAGTAATTCACCTGGACCTGATGGCATACACCCCAGAGTTCTGAAGGAAATAAAAAATGAAATTTCAGACCTACTAGTAAAAATTTGTAACCTATCATTAAACTCATCCATTGTTCCTGAAGACTGGAGGATAGCAAATGTAACCCCAATATTTAAAAAGGGCTCCAAGGGCGATCCGGGAAACTACAGACCAGTTAGCCTGACTTCAGTGCCAGGAAAAATAGTGGAAAGTGTTCTAAACATCAAAATCACAGAACATATAGAAAGACATGGTTTAATGGAACAAAGTCAGCATGGCTTTACCCAAGGCAAGTCTTGCCTCACAAATCTGCTTCACTTTTTTTGAAGGAGTTAACATATGGATAAAGGTGAACCGGTAGATGTAGTATACTTGGATTTTCAGAAGGCGTTTCGACAAAGTTCCTCATGAGAGGCTTCTAGGAAAAGTAAAAAGTCATGGGATAGGTGGCGATGTCCTTTCGTGGATTGCAAACTGGCTAAAAGACAGGAAACAGAGAGTAGGATTAAATGGACAATTTTCTCAGTGGAAGGGAGTGGCCAGTGGAGTGCCTCAGGGATCTGTATTGGGACCCTTATTTTTCAATATATTTATAAATGATCTGGAAAGAAATACGAGTGAGATAATCAAATTTGCAAATGACACAAAATTGTTCAGAGTAGTTAAATCACAAGCAGATTGTGATAAATTGCAGGAAGACCTTGTGAGACTGGAAAATTGGGCATCCAAATGGCAGATGAAATTTAATGTGGATAAGTGCAAGGTGATGCATATAGGGAAAAATAACCCATGCTATAATTACACAATGTTGGGTTCCATATTAGGTGCTACAACCTAAGAAAGAGATCTAGGTGTCATACATTGAAATCGTTGGTTCAGTGTGCTGCGGCAGTCAAAAAAGCAAACAGAATGTTGGGAATTATTAGAAAGGACATGGTGAATAAAACAGAAAATATCATAATGCCTTTGTATCGCTCCATGGTGAATACTTGAATATATCGCACCTTGAATACTGTGTACAATTCTGGTCGCCGCATCTCAAAAAAAAGATATAATTGCGATGGAGAAGGTACAGAAAAGGGCTACCAAAATGATAAGGGGAATGGAACAGCTCTCCTATGAGGAAAGACTAAAGAGGGTAGGACTTTTCAGCTTGGAGAAGAGACGGCTGAGGGGGGATACGATAGAGATGTTTAAAATCATGAGAGGTCTAGAACAGGTAGATGTGAATCGGTTATTTACTCTTTCAGATAATAGAAAGACTAGGGGGGCACTCCATGAAGTTAGCATGTGGCACATTTAAAACTAATCAGAGAAAGTTCTTCTTCACTCAACGCACAATTAAACTCTGGAATTTGTTGCCAGAGGACGTGGTTAGTTCAATTAGTATAGCTGTGTTTAGAAAAAGATTGGATAACTTCTTGGAGGAGAAGTCCATTACCTGCTATTAATTAAGTTGACTTAGAAAATAGCCACTGCTATATTACTAGCAACGATAACATGAAATAGACTTAGTTTTTGGGTACTTGCCAGGTTCTTATGGCCTGGATTGGCTACTGTTGGAAACAGGATGCTGGGCTTGATGGACTCTTGGTCTGACCCAGTATGGCAAGTTCTTATGTTCTTACTCATGTAATATCTGTTTTTACCCATATAGATCCTAAGTCTTTAAAAATGTACCAATGTATGACCTTGGATGAGATATTTTATTTCACTGTCATATTTTACTCAACTGTAATTGAATAAAGATGAGCTCCATTTATCAGAAATAAATTTGGATTGAGAAATACTGTAGTTCACATCAGTTGCTTCATCTGTTAGGTCATTACTTATCTTATCTCCAAAACAGATACACTAAACCAATGAATGTATAAAATTATTTTATTTACATTTTATACTATTTCTATTAAGAATTTGATTAATTCAGACATAGTACTTTTTTTTGCTTAGACAATCTTTACATTCTGTATTAACTTCCTCACATCGATTATTAAGTATACTTATTTCTGAACAGGTTAAAGTTTCAAAAACATATGCACGTTTACAACCCTCATTTATGTTTGGTTAGTGATCTATTTACTAAGCTGCATTAGAACCGACATAACAAATTACCAGTCAGTCCAAGCCTGTGTGGTAATCTGGATTGGGTTTTGACACCTGATAATAGGCTAAAAAGAGTGCGGCCGTAGTTACGGCGTGGCCATGGCAACCTTCCATATCTGGCAGCTCAGGTTTCCAGCACTAACTGTTCCAAAAAGAAAAAAAGGACTGTTTAGTACGAATAAGACCCCACTCCGAAGTACCAAATGCTCCACCCCAGCTCCAAAGGCCAGAAACCCTCCCGCAAGGGCAGCTCGACAACCTGGGGTCAAACTCCTCCTCCCTACCCTGCACCCCAAGGTACAAATACCGACTCCAAGAAGTAATCCCTCCCCTTCATTCCCCTCTTAATGCTTGATGTCTTCCGGAAAACACCCCGCTCGAGCATCCCCATTCCCCGTCCCCAGGTCCCCTCTTTACCCACACCCACTTCCAAGCTGGAACCCCCGAAAGCATAAACCATTCTGCACCAACCTCGAACCCTTCCGTCAACAACGGTCCCTCACACCTCAATACAGATCCCTACTCCGCCAGAGGACGCCGGAAGATGCCAGATACCGCCTCTCTCACTCAAGCGCCCACGTACCGTTCCGCCGTCCGCTAGATTTTTAGACAGAAAAAAAAGTCCCCCTGCCACCGCTTGGTGCAGACGCCGAAATCAAAATGGCGCATGCGACGTTTCTGACCCGAACACTATCGTTCGTGTTCGGGTCAGGAACGGCGCGCGCCCGCGCGCCATGTGGATTTCGGCGGCTGTAAGGTAGACGGGCTCTTACCCGTCTTCGAAGATTTCGATAACTACGGACTGGACATTTTGGGGAAGGGGGTGTGGCTTGCGTAGCTTCACCGGGGAAAAAGGGACGGCATTGAGTTTGGAAGAGGGTTTTTTTGCTTGTTTAATGGGTGAAGGGGCGGGTAGAGTGGTTTGTGCCTTGTCGGGCTTTGAGCGAGGGGTGGAGATTTCTGCCGGGGAATATAGAGAGCTGGGGGTGGGGGGTTCCAAATCCTGCTCATCAGTCCTCTTGAATATGCCTGTTATTTTGCACGTGAATTAGTATTACCTCAAGATAACGGTAATGTGCATGCATATTTTGTGCTTTACCATCACTAATAGACTGTGCATTATACAAATCACGTATTAAAATGTGCATATTGGGGGGCAATAGTCAAGTAAGACGGCTAGCAGGATAGCTTGTCCTGGATAAACATCCCACTGAATATCCCTGATTAAAATTAGCTAGCTACTTTTAGCTGGATAAGTTTAAACCTAATCCGCTCTCTTTTTAGTATAGCTGATTAGGTTTAAAGTTATCCGGCTTTGTGCAGCCTGTTATCTTTAGAGTTAAGTGGCTATGTGCAAAACAGTATAGCCCATTAAGTCCCCTATAGACAAAAAGAAAAGGGTATTTTGTAGGCCTAACAGGCACAATGGCCTCTATGGCCAGGCTTCTACCCCATTCAAAACCCTCCGATGCCATGTCAATTATTTCACAAGTTCAAGGAGGCCAGGTCAACCTCCCCCCACCTGCCTTTTGGTTCCAACAAAATGCTAAAGAGTCAGCCCTCCTGTTCTAGTAAACACACCAATTTCCAAAAATATAAAAAGGAAAAATAGGAACTTGAAATTTCAGTCCACTTCCCATTTCTGCAGGAAAAGGATCAGGGACCAGGTTGGGGGACCCCTTTATAAAATAGCCTTTCTCCAAAAAAGGTTTGTTTTTCGACATCATCATTAATATCTTTCAGATATTTGAATGTCTGTATCATTTTGATTTATCTCTTTATGGGGTATCAATGTTTAGATTTTCAAGTCTCATAGGCCTTCTGATGCCGACCTCACATCATTTTGGTAGCTCTGGCAGGCTTGCAAGTTTTATAATAACTAGAAGGTCCTGTAAAACTCAAGTGCTGGAATTCTCTTGTTTGTGATGGCTTTTGTTGGCAATTGTAATTGTGTACCTGTTTTCTTCAAAAAATTTAAAACTGGTGAAATTTGTATGTTGGGGCATGACAATTATATGTGCGTCAGCACTTAGGACTGGGCTCTTAGTCATTAGAAGGAACTATACAAATTTTTGCTAACACTTAGAAGACAATTTCTGGATGGTAAACTTCCAGATACAAGCATCTGTACCAGCCATAGGCAGCTCCAGTCCTCAACAGCTGCAAGTCTGTTGGATTTTCAGGTTATCCACAATGAATAACCATGAGATGCATTTGCATGGAGTAGAGGCAGTGTATGCAAATGTATATTTGGCATGAATATCTTGAAAGCCCATCTAGCATGCAGCAGTCAAGGACTAGAGCTGCCTATCTTTGATCTGTATTGTAGATCAGGGGTTCTCAACCCATTCCTGAGAATACACCTAGCCAATCAGGTTTCCCTGTACATACGCTGATCAGTCCAGACTCCTGGGTTTTGCCTCCCCTTCAGCAGATGAAGACAGAGAAGTTTTGACTGCCACTGCCATTTAAGATGAGGTGCCACCTGCAGTCCTTCAATATTTCTCTGACTCCAGCAGATGGTGGAGGTGCAAAACCTGCAGTCTGGAAGGTAGATAAAAAAACAAAGAGAGAAGATTCATCTCTATAGCCTCCCAGGGAGTAGTCAGGTCCCGGGCAGGCTATCCCCCCTGGTATTGGAGGCAGAGGGGCTAAGGGTCAGGGACCTTTTCTTCAGCCCTCATCTCCTTGGAGCCTGGCAGGGTTGAGACTGGGTGTCCCGGCTCACTCACCCTACAGAGGACGGACAGAGCCTGCTGCTTTTTTTCAGAGAAGTGTTTTCTTTTATTCAGTTTTATAAAATGTTATTTAAAAAAAAAAAAAAAAAAAGGAAAACAAAACAATCTCCTTTAGCCAGTGGTGTGCTTTCCGATCGCGAGCGGCTCCCCGTCTCTCCAGCGGCTCCTCTTTCGTTCCTGCTCTGCCACATTTGTTTGTCAGTCATACTGCTCCTTTTAGGTCCAATTTGGAGAATATTTTGGCCCCTTGGAGTCTATCAAACAGTTCAGATATTAAGAGCAGGGGGGTACCTGTCCTTGATGGTAATCTCATTCAGACAACTGTAGTCAATGCAGGGGCGTAAAGTGCCATCCTTGTTTCCTACAAAAAAGAAGCCTGCACCAGCTGATAAATCCCTTTTGTAGATTTTCCTGTATGTAGGTGGACATAGCTTTGGTCTCAGCTACAGAAACAGGGTAGACTCTTCCTTTGGGAGGTTCAGAGTTTGGCTTCAGATTTATGGCACAATCAAACTCTGTGTGGAGGAAGCACATCAGCTGCTTGCTTAGAGAAAACATCCTGAAAGGAGGCGTATTGTGGAAGTAAGCCAGGTAATGATGGAGTGGTAGGCATGCAGATGAGCGGTGAAACTTCAGCTAGACACCGACCATGATAGTCTGGTCCCCACCGGGACAGTTCCAAGGTAGCCCAATTAAATTGTGGCATATGGTCTTGAAGCCACAGCAGACCCAACACCACCGGATGCATGGCTTTTTCCAACATTAGAAAGGAAATTGATCCTGAGTGTAGGGCTCCAGTGCGCAGAGCAATGGCCTTGGGTGATCAAAGAAACCTCCAGGAAGTAGTTCTCCATGGATGAATGACAATAGCAGAGGCTTATCTATTGGTGTGGTAGGAATCCTCAGATGTTCGACGAAGCGCTGCAGAATAAAATTACCTCCGGCACCATAGTCAATGAGAGTGAGGGTCTTAAACTTGAGATCTCCACAAAGCAGGGATACAGATAAAGATAATGGAGGAGTAGGAGAGGTAAGGCCCAGGAAAAGTCCTCCTGCAGATCCTGGGCCTGTCAGTTTCCCAGACAAATGGGACAGGTTTGGAATGCGTGGCCCGATTGGCCACAGTACATGCACAGGCCCATGCGCTTGCGGTAATGTCTCTCCTTAGAGGTAAAGTGGCTTCGGCCTACTTGCATAGGCTCTTCCTCCTCTAGGGGTGCAGACGGTAAGCTGGAAACAATAGGCACAGGTTTTGGATGGTTGGCTCCCACTGCAGATTTTCGTGGACTCTTAGCCTCTTGAGTACGATCGCGGATATGGCGGTCAATTCTCCCTGCTAGTTCCATCAGGGACTCAAGGTAAATCACGAGCCACAAGTTCGTCCTTTATGCGAAAGTTGAAACCCTCCATGAATATGGCATGTAGGCATCCAGTGTCTCAATGCAGTTCGGATGCTAGAGTCTTAAATTCAATGGCAAAGTCTGTAAGTGGCTTGTTACCTTGCTGAAGGTTGAGCAAGGCGGATCCAGCAATGGTCTGGTGAGCCGGGTCATCAAGCACAGACTTAAAAAGTTGTAGAAATCCTGATAGGTCATTCAGGATAGGATCTTCTCGGTCCCATAGCAGTGAAGCCCAGGCCAGGGCTTGTCCTTCAAGGAATGACAGGATGTAGGTGGTCTTCGAAGCCTCTGTGGGAAAGAGGGTAGGCTGTAAAGCAAAATGCATGCTGCATTGATTGATGAACCCTCTGCACATCTTGGCTTCACCCGTAAAGCGGGTAGGTGTAGATAAAGGCACAGTGGTCTTAAGGTTTACCACTGGTGACAGCAACTCCTTCACAGGAGGAGCTGAGGAGTTCAGTTGAGCGTGTAACTGATTGAAGGCAGTAGCAAGGTTCTCCAAATATTTTTGTTGTTCTGTAATCTGCTGGGCTAGGCCAGGAATGGCCTGCAGGGCTGCGAGCTGAGCCGAGTCCATGGAGTTAGCAATCTGTTGTGTTTGAGGCATTGTGGACCCTTGATCGCAATGGAGACGACTCCGCCCACGGGGAGGAGCCCCGTGGGGAACCACTGTGATAGGCTGACACAGTTAGCAGACACAGAATAGATAGAGTCTTTATTGTACTGCTGTATAGATGGTAATGCAGGAAGGTAAGGCCCTGATCCACGAGGTGCCAATACGCTCAACAGGCTCAGAAGTATAGTCTCACCCAGATTTATTTATTTATTTGTTTTTCTATACCAATGTTCATCGGACATATCACACCAGTTTACAGTGGAAAAAGATGGGTCTGTTAGAGTGGACCTCTTGTTTTACAATGGAACATTGTGTCATTTAAGATTAAACAATTTTAACATTTTACATTGAAATTTGTGACATTTTACATTGAGCATTTTACATTGAACATGTTCACGATAGCCAGGAGCCCGCAGTGCGGGTAATGCCGCAGCTGGTGGGTGGAGTTGGAACGCTGGTTCATAGAGGTACTCACAGAGTAAAGGTGTCTTCCTGATGGTGGAATGGTAGGACCGAAGGTCCATGGTGAAGGGATGAAGTAGATAGGCCCTCGAGGAGCGAGTACCCAATGGTCCATTATCCTGGAAAGAGTAAGTGAAAAGACCCCCGAGGAGCGGTTGTCTAGGTTAGTGAGGACCCTGAAGGGAAGTTGGAAGCGAGAGACCCCTGAGGAGCGGGTGTCTAGAGCTTCTGCTGGAGCGAGGCCCTTAGCGAAAGGAAACATCTAAGCTGGCAGCTTAGAGCAGGCAGAGTAGCGAAGCGGAGGCTAGTTATACCCGGAGGTACTGACGTCATGCGGTGGGGCCACCCCCGAGGTTCCCACCATGACATGTATTTGAGCGTCAGAGATGTGCGTGCTCGTGCCCTAGGAGGCCACGGGAGTGAGCATGGCGGATGGGGACGCCCATGCTGGTCTGAGAACGCCGAGACCCGCAGCACCCGGCACCGGAGACAGCCATCTTGCCCAAAGAGAGAGAAAGGGGAGAAAAACAGGTAAGGCAGAGCGGTCGCAGCTGTTTGCGACTGACGGACACAACAGTGTTTTCTTTTTTGCAGGAAGGTCTTGCTAAGGGATTGTCCGTTAATTCCTTGAGAGTCCAGGTGGTGGCCTTTGGTTGTTTCCGGGGTAAGATTCAGGGAGTTGCCTTGACGGCACATCCGGATGTAGTGTGCTTTCTTCGGGGAGCGAAGCATTTGCTGCCTCCCCGTCCGGAATCCTTTTCCTTTCTGGAGCCTTAACGTGGTCTTGAGAGCTCTGTGTATGCCCCCGTTCGAACCTTTGAAGTGGGTGACTCTTAAGGATCTTTCTTTGAAGGTGATATTTCTGGTGCTCATTTGTTCTGCTCGGAGGGTGTCAGAGCTCCAGGCCTTGTCATGCAGGGAGCCCTTCTTGAGAATTTCAGATTCAGGAGTATCCCTAAGGACTGTTCCCTCCTTTCTGCCCAAGGTTGTATCCTCTTATCATCTAAATCAATCAGTGGAGCTCTCTTTTCCACATTCAGGTTCCGCTGCTACTCAGGCTAAAGATTTACAGAGGTTGGATATTAAGCAGGCGCTCTTGCAGTATTTGGAGGTGACAAACGGTTTCTGTCTGTCCGATCATCGGTTTGTGCTTTGGAGTGGCCCCAGGTGGGGTCATAAAATCTCTAGGGCCACTATTTCTCGGTGGTTGAAGGAAGCAATCAGTTCTACCTACATTACACAAGGCCGTCCGATTCCCGTTGGGCTTCAGGCATATTCCACTCATTCACAGGCGGCCTCCTGGGCCGAATGTCAGCAAGTATTGCCGCAAGAGATCTGTAGAGCGGCTACTTGGAAATCTTTGCACATCTTTGGCAGGCATTACCGTCTGGATGTCCAAGTCCCATACACTAGGGGGTTTGGGGAAAGTGTATGCTTTGAGCAGGACTTTTAAGGTCCCACCCCAGATGGGGAAGCTTTGGTACATCCCAGGAGTCTGGACTGAACTGGGTACATACAGGGAAAGGAAAATTGGTTCTTACCTGCTAATTTTCGTTCCTGTAGTACCACAGATCAGTCCAGAGTCCCACCCAGTCGGGGATAGGGAGATTAGGAGAGTCCGCTTGATCTTTCCTTTTTTCGGTAATTTTTCTGAAGAATCGTGCAGCTTTTGTTCGTTTTGCTCAGGGTTTTGTTTGAGCTTTAATGGTTTCTTTCCCCGCTGTTCTGTTTGGGGAGATCAATTACTTTGCCTATTTTCTGGCTTGGGTACATTTCAATACTGAAGGACTACAGGTGGCACCTCGACTTAAGTGGCAGTGTCAGTCAAAACTTCTCTGTCTCCATCTGCTGGAGGGGAGGCAAAACCCAGGAGTCTAGACTCATCTGTGGTACTTCAGGAACGAAAATTAGCAGGTGGTAACCAATTTTCCTTTTCAAGATATTGACAACGAATATGCATGAAATAATTTCTATGCACTGCTTCCATTGTATGAAAATTTATTTTAAATGCATATTCATTGTGAAAACTTGGCTGGTCTATCCCAAGGATTGAGTTGAGAATCCCTAATCTAGATCAGTGCTTCTCAGTCTTTTGTTTATTTTTAAATATCACAGTACACTTTGTTTGCTCAGTTCTCATGGTACACACAATCCACACTCTCTCTTCCTCCCTCCCCCTACTGTTTGGACCCTGTTATCCCTCCATGTGATCTTCTTTCACCTGCCCTCTGTCCTCCATTCATGCCTGCTTCTCTTTCATCCTCCTATACGTGTTCCTCTCTATTCTTCCCTCTGCTCAACACTCAGGTATTTCTTTTTCTTTTTACCTCTCTTTCCAAGGCCCAGGCCAGACAGTAGCTGAAAAGGGATCCCAATAAGAACTAAACTACTCCCAATTATAGCTTTTAGTCTAAAAATAATCATAACAATATTAGCCTGCAAGTGACACGATTCTGCCTGCTACATAGCCCCCTGCCAGCAGAGGTTATCAGCGAGCCTCCCTCACGGCCACTCTAACCACCTTCTTGCTGATCCCATGAGGCAACATCACTAGCCCTACTTAACCCAGCTTGTCCATTCCCTCCTTGCACCTTCATCAAGTCACCTTGGCTCCTTGTCCTAGCCCTCCTTGCCTTGCTTTTCTTCTTTGGGGCCTTCTCGGCCTTCTACCTTGCCTTATGACCTTCCTGCCTTGCTTAATGGCCTCCTGGGCCTCCCTGGCCTGCATTGCAGCCTTCGGGCCTTCTAAGTTTGCCTAGCCAGCCTTATGCCTTGTTTGGGCCTTCCTGTTTAGCATTATACAAAACAAGTAACAATAATCTTGTCCTTCCCCAGTCCTTGACTAGTCTTGTCTTATCTTGCCCTGTCTAGTTCCTGTGTCCAGCCCAGGCCCTGCTTTATCTTGTCCTGTGTGGTATCTGTCTCCTACCCAGGCTTTGCCTTATCTTGTACTGTTCAGCCTGAGTCTCCAGCCATGTCGGCATCCAGCTCCCAGCTGGTGATTTGTTCCAGTTCCAGCTAAGTCCTGCTGGCCACCAGAACCCAAGGGCTCAACCTGCAGGGGAGGTGGCTGGTCTAGTCAGAAGACTTTGCTCTGTCCTGCCCTGAGGTCCCAAGCTGCCCCTGTGGGGTGTTCCCCTAGTTCTAGTCGGACATCCATTTGTTACAGCAGGACTAAAGGTTTGTTCCATGAGAAACAACCTATATATAGAGACTGAAAGAAATGCACAACTCAACCTACCGTGTTTCCCTAATAATAAGCCCTATCCTGAGAATAAGCCCTAGCTTGATTTTCAGGACTTTTGGAGTAGGGCTTACCCTACTCCAAAAATAAGCCTTAGTTATAGGTGGACGCGCGGTTGCATCTCAGTTAAAATAGGCAACTCAGAATCCGCCCTTCATGCGCTCTCCCAGGGAGTCCCTCTGGGCTCCTCCCTCTCATCCACCCTCTTTAACATATACCTCACCCCCCTCTGCCAACACCTATCTGATCTCCGCCTCAAATTTTTCCTATATGCTGATGATGTTCAAATCATCATACCCATTCAGGATACCCTAACAAAAGCATTGGACCATTGGAGAAATTGTCTTGCCTCCATCAGTGCTCTACTCTCTGACCTTCACCTAGCTCTAAATGCATCAAAAACCGAACTGCTCCTCATCTCCCAACAATCACCCCCCAAACCAGCCATCACAAATGATCCTGCCTACGATACCTTCACAAGGCAGCCCGATGCACGAAATCTTGGGGTTCAAATAGACCAACAACTGAACCTAAAAAAACATATCAATCTGATCCTCAAGGAAGGTTTCTTCAAACTTAATGTCATGAAGAAACTGAAACCATTACTTCATGCCAGTGATTTTCGCACCGTCATTCAAGCCACTCTCTCAACAAAAATGGACTACTGTAACTCCCTTTTCCTAGGCCTTCCATACTCTACAATAAAACCCCTCCAAATGCTGCAGAATGCAGTAGCGAGAACCATCTCTAACGCCCGCAAATATGACCATATTACTCCCCTCCTCAAGAACTTACATTGGCTTCCAATCCCCTCTCGCATCATATACAAAACCCAACACTGACACACAAAGCTATACTCTCACACAACTCAAACTGGCTCGTTGATCCATTTTGCCTGGTACAATCCAAAAAATCCACCAGAGCCTCCAATAATGGAACCCTCCACATACCCTCACTAAAAAAAAGCACACCTTACTTCCACAAGGGAATGAGCCCTATCCATTGCTGGACCCACGCTCTGGAATTCTCTACCCCCCAACCTCAGGCTCGAGACCTGCACCTCAGAATTCAGAGCCAACTTGAAAACCTGGCTCTTGAAACAAGCCTATCAACAATAACACCCTTCTCACCCCTTGCAACATTCCTGAACCATGTATACACACCCGAACCTTCCACGCAAACCCCCCCTTACACCCGTTGTACATAGTTCTAATTGTTTCTCCAAATTGTATACTCAATGTTCATTTATTTGGCTATCATCAGTTACAGAGTAGCCTGTTTCCTATGTACTTTCAATCTTCTTTCTCACAGTTCCTATCATTCCCTCCCCATCTCCCTATTTAATGTAACTATATTTCCTTATGTTCATTGTTTTGATGTAAACCGATATGATGTTCCCACTAATATCGGTATAGAAATTTAATAAATAAATAAATAATAAATAAATCCCAAGACTTGCCCGACCCCCCCCCCCCCAAGACTTACTGAAAGTCCCTGGGGGAGGGCCCCGAAACCCGGGGGGGGGGGGCAGACGGGAGGGAGGCTGTAAACAAAAAACAAAACCCCAAACCCACCCCAACTCTTCAAATTTACTTCATTGCGACCCCCCCCAGAACTTGCTGAAATTCCCTGGTGGTCCAGCGGGGGTTCCGGGAGCGATCGGCTGCCAGTAATCAAAATGACGCCGATGGCCCTTTGCCCTTTCTATGTGACAGGCTATCGGTGCTCCTACCATGTGACAGAGGCCGGCCAATGGCACCGATAGCCTGTCACATAGAAAGACAAAGGGCCATCTGCGCCATTTTGATTACTGACAGCCGACGGCCCGAGACCACCAGAGAATTTCGGCAACTTTTGGTGGGGGTCGGGAAGTGGGGGGTTTGCAGTGTAGTAAATTTGAAGGGTTGGGGCGGGTTTCGGGTATAGTTTCGGGGGGGGGGGCAGCCGAAATAAAATCGGCCCAAACCGCGGAAAAACAAAATTTCCCGCAGTGGGCCGATAACGAAGGCCAAACCAAAAGGTTCGGCCGAAAATTGAATCTGATTGGTGAATGAAAGAGGAGGCGGGCTTAGCATTGTCCTCATTCACCAATCATGGAAAAAAAAATAAGACATCCCCCAAAAATAAGCCCTTACCTTTTTTTTCAGAGCAAAAATTAAATATAAGACCTGTCTTATTTTTGGAGAAACACAGTAGCTGGTATAGCTAAATTGTTTCTGTAACATATGTGATGTAAGTTTCTTTAAAAAAATCTGCATACAAGGTATATATAGTTGCTCAGGTAAAGTATTCCAAAAGTTTGAGTCTGCCATAGAAGATGCTCCCTCTGATCTCAGCAAGATGTGCCGACCAGATGGAGAGGATATCAATTAGCCACCATTCAGTCAATCTCAGCGCTTGTGGAGGGTTACAGATGCACAACATGGTACTTATCTAGACAGAAGCATTACTGTTCAGTAACTTATGAACAAGCATGGCCACTTTGTATTTGACTCTCCATTGTTATCAGCAACCAATGAAGGTCGCAGACTATAGGCGTGTTGTGATTTATTTATTTATTTATTTAACAGCTTTTAATATACCGGTGTTCGTGCGAGCATATCACGCCGGTTTACAATAAACTTGCGAAAGGAGGAAATTACAAAAAACAGGGAGTGGGAGATGGAGCAGGTTTGAGAAAAAGGGGGGGGGAGAGGGGGGAAAGTAAAGGAGGAAGAAGATAGCAGCTGAGAAATTAAAAGGAACGTAACATTATTTACATGAGAGGCAATAAATGAGGGATAAACATTGTCACAAAGTTACAGCGGATAATGAAGGAAATATGGATCGTATGGAGTATATATATGGAGGCTTATTTACGGTAGTTATGGCAAGTTATGAGGAACATATATATATGCTTATTTACAGCAGTTATGGCAGGAGAAGAAAGACAATTAATTTTAACTTTTAACATGCAGATTGTACAGGTTGTAAGGTAGATGGGGTGCGGTAAAGTGTAAGGGGGGGGGTATAGGGTGGGTGGGTGGTGGGCGGTACTGTGACTAGGGGGGTTTCAGGGGGGTAGGCTACGAGGGGTTGGGTTCGGGGTAGGCCTGTCTGAAGAGCCAGGTCTTAATGCCTTTTTTGAAGTTGGGTAGTGAGGGTTCAAGACGGAGGTGTGTGGGGAGGGAGTTCCAGAGGGCGGGGCCTGCAATGGTGAAGGCTCTTTCTCTGGTGGTGGAGAGGCTGGCTGTTTTGAGGGGGGGGTGTGGAGGGTGCCTGTAGATGTGGATCTTGTCTGGCGGGTTGAGAGGTGGAAGTGGGGCATTTCCTTAAGCCAGGGGGAGTTGTTTTTGTAGAGAGTGTTGTGTAGAATAGTTAGGGTCTTATATTGGGCGCGGAATTGGATGGGCAGCCAGTGCAGGTCAACTAGGATAGGTGTAATATGCTCTCTTCTACGTGTGTTTGTAAGGATTCGTGCCATGGCGTTCTGAAGAGTTTGAAGTGGTTTGATGGTGGAGTATGGAAGGCCTAGTAGAAGGGCATTGCAGTAGTCCACTTTGGAGAAAATAGTGGACTGTAGGACTAATCTGAAATCTTGAGTATGGAGTAAAGGCTTGAGCTTTTTAAGGATCTGGAGTTTGTAGAAGCCTGCTTTAAGAAGGGACTTGATGTGTGGCTTGAAGTTCAGGTGTTGGTCGAGTGTGACTCCCAAGTCTCTTACGGAGAGGGGTAGTGTGGGAGAGATGAGGGGGGGCGGTGGCGTGGTGGAGGAGTCGTGTTCAGGTTGCTTGGAGCATGTCAAAATATGGGCAGCCAAGTTTTGAATGATTTGAATCACTCTAAGAACAAATGCTGGTATCCCAATGTAGAATGAATTACAGTAATTGTAATGTTCCACCAACATGGCAGTCATGCCATGATCGGAGTCTCCTTATCTCCTCTGTGCCATGCTGCCTTCACTGCCACTGACCTCTCGGCCTTCCATAGGCACATTTGTGCGCCAATTGTGTACTGATGTAGTCTTTCTTCATAAGGGAGCTGTTCCATCCCTTTATCATTTTTGCTACCCTGCAATATTGCAATAGAGAGGAAAAACTGAATCTTGGAGTAATTCAATTGATGTCAGCTTGTATTCCTGTGAGTGTAGTGTTACTGTCTGAGAGATGGAACCTACAGTGATTTTTTTTCAAGGGGATGGGAAGGGAGAAAACTTATTATTTGGGATGGGGTGGGAGTTTTAAGAAGGAGGAGGATGTAGAATTGGAATATCTGAATGGTTGCACAGAGAGGTTTTTTTTATTGTTTGTTTGTTTTTTTTTCAAAGAAAGGATGTTAGCAGCATGAGATCTATTTACTGTTTGGGATTTTGCCAGGTACTAGTGACCTAGATTGGCCACTGTTGGAAATAGACATTGCGCTTGATGGGTCCTCAGTTTGACCCAGTATGGCAGTTCTTATGTTCTTAGGGAGATACAATTAGTAAGAACTGGAGAGGCAGAGATTACAGATCCCCATCCTACCCCCATTCTCTAGCCCTCTTCTCCCTTACCAGCACCAATCACTAAGATCCTATTTCCCCCAAAAAGAATCAAATAAATTCTTCTGACACATAAAAAATGTTAGAAAACAGCTTTACTTTTATAAGGTAAAAAACTAATGAAGATTATCCATAATCTTCTTTACAAAGTTTCTTTGGCCTGGATCGCATTTACTTTATGAATACATACCCACCCACCATATCTATTACGTTCCTCAGGTCAGTAACTTTTAGATATCCCTTCCTTACACTCAGCATTTCTCTCTCTGACTAGGGAATGCTCCTTTTCCATATGCAGTCCTGTAGGAGTGTCTGGTGGATATCTTACATTTGATTATCAGAATTTAATCTTGTAACCTTATGATTTGAATTGTTTAGTTTTGGAGAGCAGTTAAAGACACTTTTATGAGGTAGTAATTTTATTACCAGCATAAATAAAAATGTAATATGGTACAATTATTTCTTTTCTTTGTTGTTTTTGGTTCAGTTGTTATAGTGTCACAGCGCATAGCTGTATAGTAAAAGATAATTACTTATAAGCGTTATCTCTAAGTCATTGCACTTAGGAATTTATGCAATGCCAATCTAAATAGCCCAGCTGAAAAATAATTAAGCCAATGTTCTCACCCTTATCCAGTCCAGGTTACGCTCCTGCCAAAGTCAGGAAACCATCTCAATATGTCATGCCACGGTAGCAGATCCAGCAAAGCCCCTTAAGATGGATGAAAGTTAGAACCCAATTGGTCTCACAGACATCTCCATGATGGCAAAATATGGCAAGATTTACTAGTTTGCCAAAATCTTTCAAGGGAATAGTTGACTAAACAGTTGCTTCTGTATTATGGAGCAAACTGTACCGAGTATGAAACCCAGTCTTAACTTACAAGTCACAACTGTAGTGACCTGCACAGTCAGTTCTGGCAGCAAAGCTCTCAATGCCAAGCTTTAGGGTAATCCGTGAAGGAAGCCACTGCCATATGGGTAACTCAGAGTACCTTTTTGCCGAGTCAAACTTCACTGACTATTCAGTTCCATAAGCTCCAATGTTGATCTGGATTGGATGTTGCCACTTCTTACAGATACAGAATACAAATGATGTTGCCTGAGTCTCGATGCATAGGAATATTCCTGATGAGTTAATGAAGTTCAGAGAGTGCATTAGCATAACAGATGCTGGAACAATACCCATTTCATAGCTGGATACAAACTTTAATCAAGGACTTGTTTCACAGTTCTAGTCCAAGGTTCTCCTCTTCTTCAGAAGGTGATGTCCACTCTCTGCTATGGAGAAACAAACACAGTCTTTTCTTGTCTTTATGAATCACAGTCTCGTATAAAATTGCCACTGTATTGCATCGGCCCCTTTGCTCTTAGCGTAGAAGTGGCATGCTGCACTACAAGCCCCCATTCTGTGGAATGTGCTGCCCTTTGATATTCATTTGAAATTAAACTACCCGAAATTCAGGAAACTTGTGAAATCTTGGCTGTTTAGCCAGGTGTAGAATAGCTAACTGGTTAACTAGAATACCTAGGGCCATGCCAAAGGCAGGCAAACTGCTTTTTCTACAAGCTATGTTCTCTTTAGAAGATCATTTTAGTGTGCTATTTTTTTTACTCTGTTTGATTAAACATTGTTTTTTAGAGGCTCCTGGACTTTTTATAACTTGTCTGATTGTTCTTTGTTTCTGTATAATATTTTCCTTTGTTACTGTATCCTGTTGAACCTTGTAGAATGTTTTTGTTAGTATTCAGTGGATTCATGTTAATTATGATTGTAATTTTGGTTTAACTCCTTGGTTCCTTCCAATTACATGTAGTATATTAAAATAATAAAAATAATTGGTACTTTTTTGTGATGAGCTTAAGAACATAAGAACATGCCATACTGGGTCAGACCAAGGGTCCATCAAGCCCAGCATCCTGTTTCCAACAGTGGCCAATCCAGGCCATAAGAACCTGGCAAGTACCCCAAAACTAAGTCTATTCCATGTTACCGTTGCTAGTAATAGCAGTGACTATTTTCTAAGTCAACTTAATAAATAGCAGGCAATGGACCTCTCCTCCAAGAACTTATCCAATCCTTTTTTAAACACAGCTATACTAACTGCACTAACCACATCCTCTGGCAACAAATTCCAGAGTTTAATTGTGCGTTGAGTAAAAAAGAACTTTCTCCGATTAGTTTTAAATGTGCCACATGCTAACTTCATGGAGTGCCCCCTAGTCTGTTTATTATCCGAAAGAGTAAATAACCGATTCATATCTACCCGTTCTAGACCTCTCATGATTTTAAACACCTCTATCATATCCCCCCTCAGCCGTCTCTTCTCCAAGCTGAAAAGTCTTAACCTCTTTAGTCTTTCCTCATAGGGGAGCTCTTCCATTTCCCTTATCATTTTGGTAGCCCTTCTTTGTACCTTCTCCATCGCAATTATATCTTTTTTGAGATGCGGCGACCAGAATTGTATACAGTATTCAAGGTGTGGTCTCACCATGGAGCAATACAGAGGCATTATGACATTTTCCGTTTTATTCACCATTCCCTTTCTAATAATTCCCAACATTCTGTTTGCTTTTTTGACTGCCACAGCACACTGAACAGACGATTTCAATGTGTTATCCACTATGACGCCTAGATCTCTTTCTTGGGTTGTAGCACCTAATATGGAACCTAACATTGTGTAACTATAGCATGGGTTCTTTTTCCCTATATGCATCACCTTGCACTTATCCACATTAAATCTCATCTGCCATTTTGATGCCTAATTTTCCAGTCTCACAAGGTCTTCCTGCAATTTATCACAATCTGCGTGTGATTTAACTACTCTGAACAATTTTGTATCATCTCCAAATTTGATTATCTCACTCGTCGTATTTCTTTCCAGATCATTTATAAATATATTGAAAAGTAAGGGTCCCAATACAGATCCCTGAGGCACTCCACTGTCCACTCTCTTCCACTGAAAAAATTGTCCATTTAATCCTACTCTCTGTTTCCTGTCTTTTAGCCAGTTTGCAATCCACGAAAGGACATCACCACCTATCCCATGACTTTTTACTTTTCCTAGAAGCCTCTCATGAGGAACTTTGTCAAATGCCTTCTGAAAATCCAAATATACTACATCCACCAGTTCACCTTTATCCACATGTTTATTAACCAGACCTAGAACTGATCCCTGTGGCAGTTTGCTAGTAATCTTCCTTTTCTTGGCATGAATACCTTCTTTTGTCTATCCCTCAACCAATTTCTAACCTAGTTTTCTCACTGTGGCATGCACCCTAAGATACGAGGGCCAGATTCATTATGGCTTTTCTCCCATTTTGTGTCTATGGGAAAAACCTTTAGTGAATCAGGCTAAAAGCCGTTAACGCGATTTGCGAATGCAAATTCTTAATTTAGTATTCAGGGGGTGGAGTTTATGTAAAGTTATCGTGTGCGGCGAAACGGCCGCAGTGGTAGCGCGGCTCCTAACGCGGCCAATAGCTACAACCCTTTCATTCGCGATACAGGCCGGTAAAGGAGTATCGTGGTCCACGATATTCCCAGACAGCCCGTTTCAGGAGAGAGAGAGAGAGAGAGACTGACTTCCTATAATGCCTATGCCCTAGACAGGTATTTGTATCCCTATGGGAGGGCCACCTAGTAACTCGAGGTGGGGATTAGGTATGAGCGTAGGGGGTTGTGGGCCACTTTCACATTCAACATGAGACCTACGGAAAGAACAGTGGTCTCTAGTGAAGATTTGCTGGCCGTCGGAGTGAGGAAACTCACTCCAAGAAGAGATTTGGGCAACATTCTCTCAACCTAGCTTGTTGTTGCCCAGGTAGAGTGTCCATCTCTTTCTCTCTCTATACTGAAACGGGCTGTCTGGGAATATCGTGGACCGCGATACTCCTGGCTGGACACTTTCGTGTACTGCGATGATTCATTGGTTGTTTTATCGCGGTGCACGATGTTTGCGCGATTTGCGACTCCAGTTCCACGAATGGCGAAAACATCGCATGCGGCGATGTTTCCCCCACTGCACGAAAAATGCCTTATTTGCATAGGACACGCCCCCTCATGCGTTACCACTGCGATATTGGAAAATGAGGCCCTCAGTTTGTTAATGAGACTCGTGTAGAAAAGTGTTAAAAGCCTTACTGATATTTAAGTAAACTACAGCCAGTGCTTAGTCTGGATCTAATTCCCTGATCTGTAAAAGAAATACATGAGATTTGTTTCTATAGTAACAGTCAGTGCATGATTGTTGGTGTTTAATACTGTTAGAATGTATTTACTATTTTTTGTCTTAAAATTTTTTTGGGGGGTGTTTTTCACTCTTGTAAATTCCTTTTTAGCAATCAACGAATGAGTTTACCAAAAAATTCACCCCTGCATTAATATCAGTTGTAATAATCATTTAAATTTGCTTTATTTCACTGTACACTTTTCTGTATATTTTTTTTAACCATGTGGCATCGTGCTTTCTCCCAAGGCTTGAAAGGAGCAAAAAAGTAGTAAAAAGAATTCTAACTTTTTTTGTTTATAGAAATCATAAAAGTAAGCTAGACCTCAGTCCCATGCACTAGAATAAAGTGGCTGCGCACTCTGATGCTTACGTCTCACTTTAGAAGCACTATCGCAGAAAGCTGTCTGGTTACAGTTTAGTTAAAAAGATTGCTTGGTGTTTATATTCATCTTGCTGCCACAGTGCTTTTCCCTCTGTGAATTTTGTATATTGATTTCCTTTTGTAACTACTAGCATCTTATTCCTTCATTTTGCTCTCATCACGGAGATATATTGTGCAGTCTCTTGTATTTTTTACCAATTTTTCCTCCACATGTTCTTTTGTACCTAGGCAAAGTATTGTAGGAAGATCTTGTAGCATGAGTATGTCAACTGGAGCCCCCTTGAGGATAACATTTGGTGCAGTCCTTAGCCAACCACTTGGTGTCATCCTATGAGCAATAAATGGCTTAAAAAGTTAAAATTGTCTAAGTCAAGTTACCCTTCTAACCCTTCTTAAATACAATTGCATTTTGAAACCTTCATAATTGTTTTAATTTGTTGTACATTCAGTTTTATTCAGGTTTTTATTTGAAGTATCATAAACAGTAGTACTAACATTCTTCAACCTTATTAATTTGCTTAATTCCTGGCTCTGTTGCTTTGTCTTATGGTCTTTTTCCTGAATCTTCTGTCTTTTTTTTCTCTTAGCATGTCCTAGTTCCTTTTAGAATAAAGTAATTACATCTTTTATTGTAGTCATACATTTCTTTTTTTTTTCTAATCTTCCCTGTGTCTGCTATTCAGTTCTTTGTGATACATGTATGCTTTACATATAGAGTCATACCTACATGGGGTATGTGATGCATATTTTATATTAATATCTAATGAGAGAAAAATGAAAAAAAGAAGGGATGATAATGAGTTTGTGTTTAACTGCCAACTAAACTATGTAAATATGTAGGGCTGGACGCAATAAACTTTCTTCCCCATAGATACAAAATTAGAAAACCCTTTAGTATACTTGACCCTTAGGGGTTGATTCACCTCTGCTCACCAGTTAAACCAATTTCTGGCAAACATGCATTTGCTGGCCCAGGCATATAAAAATTATAACTTCTGCTCTGATATGGCTACTAAAATTCTATATGCAGTAAGAGGAACCCAAATAACCCCCCTTTATGTGTGATATTAAACCTGTCCTCACTCAAGCATATACTACTTTATTAGTGTCATTACAATATTCATGAGGCTCACTGTTTTTATTTTATTTATATATTAAAAGTTCTTATTGTCTACAACTTCCACAACGTTCAGTGCAGATTACAGTTTTAACATACACATTCAATAAAACAAGACAGTTAATAAACAGTAAACAATAAAACAAACATAAAAATTTACAAGGTTTACAAATTGTCTCCATAGGCCTCAGTAAACAAAATTGCTTTTAACTGCTTGCGAAAAGTTTTCACATTGCTTTCCATTTTCAAGTCAGCTAGTAATGCATAATTGAGTATTAGAGGAGCGTAATTGACGCTATGAAGAAGATAGCTCCAAGTTATTTACCGTGAATAAGATGAACTATACAATAATTTGTGAATCATTACAATTATTTTGAGGTAACCCCTGTATAAAGACTGTTATAATAATCTAGCTGTCCATATAACAAAGCTTCTAAAATAGATCTAAACAGAGCATTCAACTACATCATTTTATAGGTTTTAAAAGCCTCAATTTAAAAAAACTAAAATTTTACTACTTTGTTCACTTGACTTTTTTTTTAGTTCAAATCTTTTTATTGCAAAAATAATAAACAAGAATGAAAAACAAACAGATTACAAAAAGACAAAGATGAAAAAATCAAACAAAAAAAAACCCTACAAAAAGAAGGCAAAATGCAAAAATTCAAAACAGAAAATGCATCACAGGGCCACAATGGTATTATGCCATAGAACAAGGGAGCAATATAACTGCAAGTTGTGCATCAGTTTGACTTATCAAAAGAGTCAAAATAATCATCAAGTGGTTTCCACACCTGAAACCACAAAGCAAGACAATGACTCTTAACAGTGACAGCTTTTTCGTACTTACAGTAGAGACAGACAGAATTCTACCAAAAATGTTCATTGAGTAAGTCACTGTGTTTCCAGAATGACAAAATTAAATGAATGGTAACAACAAGGAAAAAATCTAACAATTTACATTGCGGAAGTGGAAGAGTGAAAGGCAAGGCCGTTCCCTGAAAAATAACTATATGATAAGGGGTAGATTTTAAAAAATTGCGCGAGCCATACAGGCACGTGCACTACCCGGCAAACACACGCATGGACGCGCAATTTTATAACGTGTGTGCATATTATAAAATTGGTGGCGGCGCGCGCGGGGGGGGGGGGGGGGGGGTGTGTGTCGATTTGGTCCATATTCGCACGGTGGCGCATCGGGGCCTTCCCCAGTTCCCTCCCAGTCCATTCCAGTTAAGGAGTGGACTAGGAGGGAATTTCCTACCCTAACCTCCCTTCCCCTTCCCTTATCCTAGGGCCCCCCCATTTTTTTACCTTTTTTTGCTCCTGAAAAGGAGCTGTAGTAAGTTACACGCGTTGGCACAGCGGAAAATGGCCACTGTACCAGGCTCCTCTAACCCCTGCCCGCCCCCCTGGACCGCTCCTCTGCCGAGGCCCGGCTCTCGTGCGCATAACGGGTCACGCGCGCGGCTGGGCCCTATTTAAAATGTGCGCAAGGCCTGGCTGCACGCATAACCCCTGTGTTTTATGCGCGTGGGCCATTAAAAATCCGGCCTTAAGTGAGGGGAGCATTCGCGTGTAAAACCCGGGAAATAATTCCCCACACCCTTTGCTAAAAAGAGAACACTGTGGGACAAAAATATAACATATGAGATAATGTGGCCTTTGCAGAAGAGCAGGACCAGCAGGAATGGGATGAAAATAGACCTGCCCGAAAAAGTTTCCAGGAAGTCCACACAGCTCGCTGAGAAACAAAAAAAAGAAGATTGTGTCATACTGGAGGACAGTGAAACATGCAGAGAGGAACACCAGAAAGACCTTCAATCCACAACATCAGAAGAACATTTAGTTTCCGAAAGCCATAAATTCTGTAACTCAGTCAGCCTGGGAAAAAGAGACTCTTTTAAGGATTTATAAATCCAAGAGATCATTTGAGGTTTTAATGATAAACATGAGTCTAAAGCAATTCTGATCTCATCCCTGCGACAGCATAGAGGAGGGTTGGAGCAGCAATGCCATCACAGGATCCCATCCCCGTGATAGTGAAGAGGAGGGCTGGAGAACCAAGGCTGTCGCAGGATCCCATTCCCGCGACAGCAGAAGTAGGAGTTTAGCTATGCCTAATGAAAAGGCCCCATGTGTGTATGGGTAAGAATGGGAGCTTGAATGTGTGTATGTAGGTGAGAATGGGAACCTGGGTGTGTGTTTGTGTGGGTGAGAATGAAAGCCTGGGTGTGTGTGTGGGTGAGAATAGAAGGCTGAGGGTGTGTGGGGTGAGAATGGGAGCCTAGGTCTGTGTGGATTAGAATGGGAGCCTGGGGTTGTGTATGTGGGAGAGTATATGAGAGTGAAGGCTTGTGTTTGTGGTAGAGCATGAGAGTGAGAGCATGTGTGTGTGTGTGTGTGAGTGCATGTGTAGAGAATGTGAGAGTGAGAGCTTGGGGAGGAGAGCATATGAAAGTGAGAGCCTGTGTGTGTGTGAGGGAGTCTGTGAGAGAAAGCATGAGCCTGTGTGTGTGTGTGATGGAGGAAGGGAAGAAGACAGTAGGAGAAGAAACAGAAAGAGAAGAGAACCTTAAAAAGGAATTAGGAAATGACCAAGGGAAAAGTGGAAAAAGAGACGATTAACTGATTAGAAAAATACAAAGATCAGACAACAAAGGTAAAAAATAATTATTTTGATATTTTAGCAATTGAAATATGCCATCTTTGGGATTGTGCATTTCTTATATTTTTGTATTTTGCTCTTTTTTCAGTATTTCACTGTTCAGAGTCTAGTTTCTCAGGCTTTCTATTTTGGTTTTGTCTGCATGTTTCTGTTTCTAATTTGTAGTCTCTTATTTCTATATTAGCTAAGGGTTGGTCTCTGTTTTGCTGTGTGTATGTGACTGAAGTGCAGTATTTCTGCTAGCATATAGTTTCTCTGTAGTAGTCCAGTTTGTTCTGTTATTCCAGTAGGTGATGTAGCGCCTGGTGTAGTATTTGCATTGCTGCTTTTTCATAAGGTTACTGTTATTTGAGTCCTGAGAGTCAGTGCTGTGACTGTATGGTATGGCAAGGTTGTAAATGTCTCTTTATTTGCAGGCGTTTGTGTTACTTCACAAAATGTTTAGCAATGGAGGGATATTTTTTGCTGAGGTGACACCAGAATTTGAATATTTTTTTTCATGTTGGTTATACTCTGCTGCTGTTCAGATGATTAATGCTATTTTATTATAGTTATGATGATTTCTTGCTTTCTTCAAAGAGGATTCATGAAAGAATACATAGATTTTTGTTTTATTACATGATTGGTTGGATCTGTTTTTCTTTACTTTTTACATGATATATTTGTACATTTATAAACTGCAATAAATATAACATAAATTAATACAGATTAATAAGGAATGTTTAATGCTGGTAAGTGCTTGAAATAATTGAGGTAAAATGTTTTAAAATTTCACGCATGATGCATAATGGCTATGCAAACTACTTAGAAAGCCATTGTAGGGTGCAGTATATGGCATTGTTTGGGGTAGATTTTTAAAAAAAAGCGCGATCACGTACTTTTTAAGATACGCGCATAGCTGCACGTATCCTCTAAAATCCTGGATCGGCGCGCGCAAGGCTGCCGATTTTGGGCAGCCTGCGCGCGCTGAACCGCACAGCCTGCCTCCGTTCCCTCCGAGGCCGCTCCGAAATCGGAGCGGCCTCGGAGGGAACTTCCTTTTGCCCTCCCCTCACCTTCCCCTCCCTATCCCACCCCCCCGGCCCTATCTAAACCCCCCCCTTACATTTGTCCCTAGATTTATGCCTGTAAGAAGCAGACGTAAATCTACGCGCGCCAGCGGACTGCTGGCGCGCCGCCTTCCGACCCGGGGGCTGGTCCGGAGGCCTGGACCATGCCCCCGGGCCGGCGCCACGCCCCCGGTCCCGCCCCTGGTCCCGCCGCATCATCTGGTCCCGCCCCCGACACGCCCCCGACATGCCCCCTTTGAAAAACCCCGGGACCTACACGCGTCTCGGGGCTCTGCGCGCACCGGCGGCCTATGGAAAATAGGCGCGCCGGCGCGCAATGCCCTGCTCGCGTAAATCCGGGCGGATTTACATGAGCAGGGCTTTTAAAATCCGCCCGTTTATGAATAAGAAAACAACTAGTAGGCTCAGACCTGCATGCCTATAGCCCACCCAAAAAATCAGTTCTGGCTAAGCTACTGAGCAGCAAGCATGCACGTCCTCAGGCGGCTTTTAAAATCCACTCGGCATGCGCCAGCCCATCTTGTGCGCACATCTCCCAGTTTTGGCATGCGCCAGGCTTTTAAAATTTTCCTATAAAGGGTTTCTTCCATTTTGTGTCTATGAGAAAAATTCTTAGTAAATTGCGCCCTCAATTATCCTCTCAAACACTTATGTACCTTAGTTCCATAGGAAATAATAGGGAAGAAGCTAGCAGCAAGACATATTTAGAAAACTACTGATTAGAGTAAATAAATAGCAATAAATCAGAAAGATGCAAGCATGATGATCTGCAGTCTTGAAAGGCAAACATGTATCTTCTCACCCCAAAAAAATAACTTTTCCTACGCTTTCATTTATTTTCTCCTTAACCGATGAACAGTTCTTCTGCCATATGGGTAGGACACTGGATTTTCACATCGTAAAGCATATCTTTCTACTATTCTGAAAAAGCAGCACAGCATGTGTGCAAAGCTAGGCTGGCTTGCCACCTCCAATAGGTTTAAACCAAGCAAAGTAGCATCAGCGAGGACTTCCAGTTGAGTAGGAAATGAGGGCAGACTTGTGCTGATGGTGCTTCTTTAACATTTACCCATATAGAGGAATCAGAAAACAGAACTGATCTATGTGTAGTAACCAGTAGCGTGCAGTCAGGGCCTTTAAGGGATTTAGTGAATCCCCAGCCCGAAAAATTTTTTTTTTTAGTTTTTTCTTCTTCTGCAGTTGTTTCTATGAGTGGAGCTGGGGGGGGGGGGAATTACCCCCACCCACAAACAACAAGAGCAACAGATGCCCAGCAAGGCCTAGAAGAAAAGGCCCAGAAGAGAGAGGTGGCCGTTCATGTGTGTATGTGACAGATCAAGCCTCTCGTCCAAATTTTCAAAGGTCTATGCGTGTAAAAACCAGGATTTACGTGCGTGGCCAGGCCTTGCGTGTGCAGCGTGCATTTTATAACAGGCCTGGCCACATGCCTAAACCCCATATGTACACAAGTGACAGCCTCTGAAAAAGCCGCTGTCTTGGGGAAGCTCGCACTGGCAGCTGGCCGGTGCGCGGAAACTACTTCTGCTCTGGAGGTGCAGTAAGTGGTAAGATTAAAAAATTTCGGGTAGTTAGGTAGGGGTTAGAGGACAGGGTGGAGAGGGGAAAGGGAAGGAAGGTTAGGTAGGGGGGTAGGGATGTTCCCTCCCAGCCGCTGCTTAATTGGAGGGAATTGTGGAGGCCCGATTGGGTCGCCATGCGTAATATTCGAAGTTCCCTCCCAGCTTCACGATCCAGTGAAGTTAGAAAGGAAGCATCATTATCCTTCTTGATGAAAAACAAAACTTTGTTTTGGTGGTGCTCCTGCAGCTTAGCAGGAAAAAGCAGAGCAAAGCGAATGCCACAATGGTGCAGCTCAGAGCAGGCAGGACAAAATTCCTTTCGCTGTGCAGCAATGTCTGCAGAAAAGTCATTAAGGAAGAGAATCTGACTACCTTGATATTCCACCTCGAGTGTTGAAAAAATGCACACATTAGCTGATTTTTGTGGGACCAATTCAGGATATAAGCCATAACTGGCCGGGGCCTGGTATCCTTATCACGAGGTGGGCCTACACAATGTATTCTCTCGCATTGCAAATGGTCTGTAGCTAGCACTAGGCCCTTGCGGTCTGGCAGCCATTTTTCTATAAAGTCATAGAGATCCTCCTCCTTCAAAGTTTCTGGCAATCCAATGATATTGATATTATTTCGGCGGTTGCGGTTCTCTCTATCCTCTCTAACAGCCCCGAATTGCACTCGTTCAGGTCGGCTACTTGGCGCTCTGCTTCTGCAAGCTGTTCATCTTGTTCAGAGATGCACTGTTCCACTTGGTCCAAGCGTTTCACCTGCCTGTCCAAACTGCTTTTGATCTCCTCCATAGATGATTGTAATTTCAATAGGCGATCGTCCAGGGCAGTGGAAACGCTCTGGGAAATCTGTGTGAGCACCTTTGTTGCAACAGCCTCCAGAGTTTTTTAGGTTTTGGGTGCGGTCGCCATCTTGGAACCGGTTCTGGACTTCACTCTGCTACTCTGTTCACTTCTGTGCCGCATACCCATCACCTTCACCTCAAGAATGCAGCAAGCAGCACATATCCAAAAGTGGAGGTAATGCCCCGTAAAAAGATGCAGATCCAGTCATATATAGTCCAAAATCAGCGGTATGGCAGAGAGGGAGGCACGGAGCTCTCACCATCCTCCTCCTATCAGCTATGCGCCATAACCGGAAGTCCCGAGAAATCAGAGTTGCTTACCTGTATCAGGTATCCTTCAAGGGCAGCAGGATGTCAGTCTTCACAAAACCTGCCCACCACCCCACGTAATTGGGTTTCCACTTAGTGGGTTATTTTCATTTTTTGATCCTCAATTCTATGTTATAAGACTGAGGGGACCCCATGTGGATGCGTGGAATAATGCATGCTGAGATTTCTCAGAGAGGCTCAGTCAAAGTTCTAGAAACTTTGACATGTTTTCAGTGCCAGGCTCCATCCGATGATGTCACCATGTGTCATGACTGACATCCTGCTGTCCGCGGAGAACATCTGTTACAGATAAGCAACTCGGCTTTACCAACTTTTGAATTATTTACTGTAACTCGCTGCTAAGCTGTTTCTTTAATTATTATTTGCTATTCTATAATCTGTTATTGAGCTATGTGCTGTAGTTCGTTAAGCCATTCCTCATGCCTGTCGCATGCTTTGAACTCTCATGGTGGAAAAGCGTGATCATAAATCAATAATGATGATGATGATCTGACATCTGAAGAAGGGACCTATGTAATTTTAAAAGTTTTTCCTCATGTATGTTTTTTTTTTATTTTCCAGGTATTTCTAGGCAGTCTAGTTTGTTCTCGTTTTCCTAATAGGAGATGTAGAGCCTGATGTAATATTTGCAGTGTTCAACTACTATAAAGGTGAAATAAGAACCAAATAAACTCAGATAAAAACAATAAAAGTCCTTAATGTAAGTATAATGCCATCAGCTCAAACTAAGCTCAAATTTATCCCACTTACTATCTCAATTATCACTATGCCTCAACCAAGCCAAAACAGAAATCCTTCACATCCACGATGACCGTCCCTCTTCTCCCCTCAAGTGCACCCCCTCTAACTACCCAGGAAGCTCAATCAACCCAGGAGTGCCACAAATCTCACTCACGCCATCCACAAGAAACCTAGGCGTAACAATCGACAGCCAACTCAACTTTAAACGACACATCTCCAATACAATTAAGGATGGATTCTTCAAACTTCAAACACTGAAAAAACTCAAACCCCTTCTCCAAGCGCACGATTTCCGAACAGTCCTTCAATCAATTATCTTCTCAAAACTCGACTACTGCAACTCCCTTCTCATCGGCCTACCAGAAATCCACATCAAACCCCTCCAAGTTCTACAAAATGCCGCCGCCAGAATCATCACAAACAACAAAAAATCCTCCCACATCACACCAACTCTCAAAGAACTCCACTGGCTACCCATCACACAAAGAATCCATTATAAAACCCTCACCCTCATGCACAAAAAAATAAACAACAACAAAATGAACTGGCTAAAAAACGCAATACATCCATACCCCACACAAAGAACTCTTAGATCCACCAACACTGGCCTTCTAGCCGTCCCCAATCTCAAATCTGCACACCTCAACGCAACCCGCAAACGAGCCATAACAATAGCGGGCCCTACCCTATGGAACTCCCTCCCCACCTGTCTCAGAAATGAACCTTCATTGCAAGTCTTCAAAAAACACCTCAAAACATGGCTGCTTTTAAAAGCCTTCCCACCTGACCCTTAACCTGCCCGAACGCAACACACCACACCCCCTACACAGACATCTCGCCCCCCCCTTTCATCCCTCCCTGACACTACCTTCCTCCCACCCATCCCTCCTCTCAACCCTCCCTTCTACCCTTAATCCTAAATTATTTTTATCAACAAGTCATTTTATGTACATATGTTATATACTATAACCTATTGTTCCATGTATTTCTGTTATAATCTGTTATAATTGTTTTATTTGTTACCATGTTATAATGTAAAATAGAGCTGATATCGCCCTATTCTTTTAGTTATCTGGAAACCGATGTGATATCTCGATTGAATGTCGGTATATAAAAGAAATAAATAATAATAATAATAAATAATAATAATCAGCTGTGGCCAATCATAATAGGCACTTCCGATATCCAATTATACCTTCATTTGCTGTATGCTTAATCATAGGCCGGCAAATATTTTCTTCATATTTTTTCTTTTTTAGATACAAATCAAATGTACTTATCTTATTATACAGTGACATTAATTCCCCAACATGGAGCAGTTTTTCAAAACCTGTATCAAGGGTTCCCTACTCTCACCTGGTTAACATAATGAGCACAAGTCTTTTACTAGAATGAAAACAGAAACATAAATAAAAATTCAAATACAGGCACTTCAAGCAGATATTTGATGACTTATTCTTTTAACATACTCTCAAAAGGAAAGTGCCTAAAATTGTCATTTGTAAAAATATAAATAAATACAGAATGCATAGGAATACAGAGGTCGATTTTCATAAACGCATGTGGGCATCCATGTGCGTGCGGTTTCTGGCACGCACACATGGATATGGCGATTTTATAACGTGTGTGTCGCTGTGCGCATGTTATAAACTTTGGTTCCCGAGTGCACATGCATGCGTGGATTTTAATATCTGCATGCGCATGTGTGGGCGAGTGGCCTCTCACGCGCAACAAGCAGGAATTTAAAAAAAACAACATGCGGTGACATGAGTGGCCTACCCCAGTTCCCTCATGTTCCTATCTCCCTACCTAAGAGGCTGTCCATAAAGGTTGTCACATTTTTTCGTAGATTTTTGACCCCCCCTCCCCCCGACACAAAGTGTCACAAATTTCTTGACCCCCTAAAATAAGTATGTCATAAAATCTATGCCCGCCCCCCCAACTTGGAACAGTTTTGATAATGATAGTAATGACTTTTTATTTATGTACCACATTGACTTTTTATTTATGTATCATATTTAAGATATATCACAAATTCTCTGTGTCATCAAACTAGCATTTGACATATGAAAACATAAATCAGTTCTCTTCCCATGGGCAATTTAAGTGCTGTGTAAGTGAAATAACAGGAAGAGCTGTCTTTTCTTCACTTGCAGTACTTGGTACCTCCAAGTCAGTTGTGTCAACGTCTTCTTCATTTAACCATTCTACGTCTTCATTTTCCTGACATGCAGTTATTACCATAAGCTTCCTTTGATGTTTTGCAGCAATTCTGACGGGTCTCATCTTTCTCAGTAAGAACAAATCATAGGCTGCTTTGTGCACAAATTGATGTTTCTTTGCCATCACAACAGAGGCAGAATATAAACCACAGGTCTTGCATATTCGACTTCCAAGTGAATCATGGATAGAAGGACAAAAAGCATCATATCGAAGCTGTGAGTATTACTCAAACTCTACTAGAAGAACAATTTTATCCGTAAGCAACTGAGTGACAAATAGATTTGGAAAGTTTGGCTCATCTTTACCAACAGTCTGTGCTTGCAGGCCCTGGGTAGTTTGAATGACACGAATAGGTGGATGCAAAAATCCTCCTGGAACAACTTTCAGCAGATCACTTTGAATCTTGAGCAGCAAGTATCATCTTTACATTTGACAATTTGCAAAAAATACTGGCTTGTTTGGCAAACCAATCAGAGGATTTGTCTAGCAAACCATTACATTCCAGTTCTGACATGTCAGATTGGATATACTCTGACACAGTTGGGTATCCATCAAAAATTACACTTGACCATATTTTTGCAAGCACTATAACTACATGCCCAAAGTTTAATTTCTTCAAGTCATTGTCAATTGTGTGACCTTGGGAATCCAGATGAGTTCCAAAGTGATCATGTGGTAATATTACATCATCCAGCTCCTTTGATAGTTGTGCCATTCATCGCTCAACCATGTTAAATGCCCTGCAACCTGGTGCATTTGTTGCAATATATATAGCATCCAAGTTATGCTTCAAAAAGTGGTGAAATGATACATCAATGACCTTTTGGTACCTTGGATTTTCATCCAGACCTCCATCCACAATGGAAACAACAATTAGTTCACCATAATTTTCAGTCTTTGTAATGCTTTCAAACTCAGGCAGCTGTACTAGACGCTCAAAATCCAGACCATGACTATAAGCAGTTGAGCTTGAGTGTTTACCAGATCATATGGCAACATAAGTGGGATCAACATAACCAACAGCATCTGGTCTCCCAAGAGCATTTGGCTTTATGTCAATTTCAGCAACAACTGAGGGAATTAGTTCATGTGCTCTGTAACGACAAAATCATGATCAGGCAAATGAATTCTGTAGTCAATATGCATTACCATGGGAGCCTGTTTATTTGCAGAAGTAAGTCCTATTGGTACTCATGCTTTGTCATTCTGACCTAAAAAACAGACTTGCCTTTGACTAAGAAGTTATGACAACTCCTCAAGATGATGTATTGTGGCAGTCCAAAACTGACCATCTATATGATGAGCATGTTTGTCATTCTGGGCTCAAATCAACCAAACTGGAATAGATGAGCTACGTTTTGGAAGCAAGCGTAAATAGACTGAACTTCTTGAGAGCAAAAAGCCATTCTTATTCAGTTCATCTGTCAATTCACTGAGAGTTTTTATGCTGCAATAAATACCTTCCTGTTTCTTGCATGAGCTGCTGAACCATAACAAGCATAACCATAACTATATCAATTATAGTTTTCAAGAGCTCTGGCTGGTTTTCCTCAATTCGTGGGTGGAATGTCTTCTCTCTCTTCTGAAGATTATTCTTAGCATCAGAATACTGTTTACACAGTTAAGCTATTCTTAATTTTTGCTTTTCATGGCTATGCTGCTTGCAATTCTGCCAGATTGTTGCCTATCCCAACCTACGCTGTGTTCGGACTCCACCTGACCGCTCTCTTACTGGACTCACGCCTAAATTCTGCCGGCCTCATATCCAAGGGCTCAGCCTGTGGGGGAAGAAGCGGGTAAAGGTGAAGCCTAGTCCTTGCTACAGCTTGAGCGTGTCTGCCTGCTGTCGGCATGGGCCTAGCTGGTTTGCCTGCTTGGCTGCATCAATCATGCCACAGCCAAAGGACTCACATTCCATGACACTCGGATCAGCAACATTTTACTGGCAACCTCCACCTCAAGAGAACTCAAACCATGGAAAAACACTTCAGTCCACATGTAAGACTAGAGATTACAATATTGCCAAAATGTATTTAATCACAAAATAAGGTGTCTTCAACAATTTAAAATCTACATATTTCCACAAAAAAAATTCAGATAGTAGTAAAATGATTAGTAGCAAATATAGTCCTGAGTGCAAAGAATTAATCTCTGGCAAAATCCAGTACAGTTCGTCATTAGCAAGATCATTCACTTTCTCAGTTCTTTTAGTTGAAATAAATGATGAGATTTCCATGAGGTTTGCTGTTCCTTCTTCTGTTGTCCTCATAATTTCTCCCAGGACCTCTCCAGAAAGCAAAAGGCCTTAGGCCTTGGTGTAGAATTATGTTGTTACTCCCTCCATTAGCAAAAAAGGCATCTATTGGCTTTTGCACCAGCAGACAAATGCCCTAGCACACAGCTTAAAGTAAAAAGAACAATTCCCCAAGAAGAAGGTACATATTCACTCCAAGTCTTACCCTTTATACCCAGTAGATGTCATTGCTGAAATTATCAAGGTTTAAAGGCACAATATCCTATTCCATCTCTGCCACTTGAACAAATGCAAGCAATTGTTCCCTACTGAGTAAATTTTCATAGGGGTTCTGCATGGAAAAGTGGCTTGTATACATATATGCATGCACAATAGAGTTTCCAAGCATGTAGTATATGCGTGTACTGCCACATTTGAATGGAAAACTATGCAAGAACAAAGTGGGCACATTTGGATGTGTCAGAACATGGTTTGCAAGTTCACACATACTCTGCTAACTGCCTCAGTCACATACACACACATACACCCTTCCAGAAATGTAGTGCCATTCACTAATAGGTTCATCCAAAGAACAGACAAAAGGTCAAACCTAACAAAAAAACTTTATAAGCAAACACACTTCCGGGCAAGGACTATGATTTCTCAGTTAGTCAGTATGCGGGGATGATATACCATCAATTCTTAACTGCAGTGAACAACATTGTATTTAATATTTAACTCAATATCTCATAATTTGCACACTTAGTAATGTATATTTATTCATTTTTTAATTTAATCTTCTTGATTGACAGTGCTTTCTCACCAATAAAGTCAATTTAAAAATGGTGATGGTTCTTTGACCAAGTATTTAATAGATACTACATGGGTAAGGATGCTGACAGGCTTAATTGAAGCAGCTGCTCATTAGGTGTTTATTCTATATTCGCTCTAACATGCTTATGAAGGACATTTAACTACTATGCAATAAATTTCAATGTATGTTGCTAATGTTCACACGCCTGTAAGATTTTTTATTAAATTGTTTTATCTTTATGCCCTAATGCAGATGCAATCTTTGAAACACTGTTTCAGGGTCAGAGTACACCAGGGATTATACCAAGATTACAATGCTGTATTGGGAAGACACTTCAGCACAAGCTCTTACTGAGCATTACAAGAGATAAGTATCCCCACAAAATTTATTTATTTATTTAAAGGCTTTTCTTTGCTGACATTCGTAAGGCACATCATGCCGGCTTACATTGAACTGAAACAAAACCAAATCGTAGTCAAAGCAAAACAAAGAGGTAAAACAAAAAAAAAAAAATTCAGTCACAAAAAAACTTTCGGGAGGTAGCCTAGTGGTTAAGAGGAGTAGTCTAGTGATTAAGAGCAGTGGGCTATTAACCAGGGAAGCCAGAGTTCAAATCCCACTACCACTCCTTGTGTCCTTGGGCAAGTCACTTTACCCTCCATTGCCTCAGATACAAACAAAGGGCCGATTCTGTAAAATGCGCTTGGCGGTATGCACTGTTTAACTCGGGTTTGGCCATGTGTTTTCGAGGCGTGTCTGTTACCCCTTATACTGTAAGGGGTTTAGCGCCTTGAAAACATGTAGCCAAACCCCCTGAAAACTAATAGTGCTCATCACATGCAAATGCATGTTTATGATGCTATTAGTCAGTCACCCGGGATTCAGAAAGTAAAATGTGCAGCCAGTCTGCACATTTTATGCTGATAAATTAGCGCCTGCTTTTCTGTAAACCCTCCAACTTAATATCCTAGCAATATTAAATCGGAGGAACCAAAAATGTAAAAAAAAAAAAAGTGCCGGCCGGTACAGATAGGAGAATGGACGCTCAATTTTACCAGCGTCCGTTTTTCTAACTGATCACTGTCAGCAAGTTCGGAAAACCTATGCTCATAAAATAGAGCGTCAGTTTCCTGAACCCGCTGACAGCTCCCTCTCCTGGGCCAAGGAGGCACGTAATCGTCCGTAGTGCCTCCTTTTAGCGTGACCCCTCATTTAAATACAGGATCGCATGCCCAGGAGAGGTGGCTGGGCACGCTTTGGGAGAGCAGGTGTTCAACACAGAGTGCTCGTTCTCCCATGATCCTTTCTGTATCTGACTGTTCGATTGTAAGCTCTTTGGGGATAGGGAAATACCTAAGGTACTTGAATGTAGTCTGCTTTGAGGGGTGAAAAGCAGAATATAAATCAAATAAATAAATAAAGTATGCCATATATAATTTGGCAAGTAATTTGCGCATAGCCAGAGACTGGATACTAGATAAATCTTCTTATGTCAATGTGTTAGCGGAAAGATCTTTAGCAGATCCGATAGATCTTAAATATGTTCTGCAATCTGAAGCGAGTAGGCTTCAGACTTTCTTAGTCCAGACTATTATAACAAAGCCGATCTGACAAGCATGGCTGAAGCTTACCAGAATATTACAAGTACCTCGGATTTGTTCTTATTTACAGCCCATTGTTGGAAATGTCGACTTCTCCCCGGCTCTCAGCCTCCGGCTTTCCGTGTGTGGGCATCCAACGGCATTACTCAATTGGGGCAGCTAATAACGGGGGAGGGGAAGGTCCTGTCCTTCATAGAATTGCGTGATTTATATGGACTGGGAATCAACATATCTTCCCCTACTTGCAAATTTGTCATTATCTTCGCTCATTGCCGCCAGCCTCCATGCAACAATCGGTCTTTCACCTATTAGATACGATATTTAGATTTGAAAAGGAACAGACCCCCTCATTATCTGTTTACTATAAGTGTTTGAAGAACACCCTAAAGGTGGATATTTATTCAATACTTATAGATCGATAGAATAAGGATGGAGATTTTATAGTAACCAAGTCGATCCTTAGAGTTTGTTTTAGATGGGTGGCTAGGATCTCTTCTAATATGTAGTATCGGGAATTGCAATATAAATTTCTAGGGAGGGCATACGTATCCGCTCAGATGGCTCATTGCCTGACTATCCCTCTGCCATGTGGGTGATGTAAGAAGGCTTTAGGAACTCTGTCCCTCGCCTTTTGGTCCTGCTCCCTCATTAAATGTTTCTGGAGTCGAATTGCTGGGTAACTGGCGGACCTTTTAGATGTCTCTATAACATTGGCTCCGCTATGGCTTTTATTTGGCTGTATTCCTCCTCTAGGAGTTCGAGATCCTAGTCCTCGTCTGCTGATTCTGAAAGCTAGTTTGGTGGGGAAGAGGATGATTCTATCAGGCTGGAGGAGCAAAGACCCACCTTCTTTCTGGGCATTGAGGAATTATTTTCACTCTATCATGAGTATGGATAACCTATCCTCCCGCAGTTCTCCCATGCATAGGAGGCGTTTATCTATTTGGAACTCTTATCTACAGGCACTTCCACACAGATCCAGAAGTCGGATTTTGAATGGCTGAAGACATCTTTTTTTTTACTTACCTAGCTTCGCTGATTTGGACTCATTTATTACCTGTTCTTGAATTTCATTGACAGAGACTGCCTGGGGATTTGTATACGAGGGGGGAGAGGGAGATTGGGGGATGTTTCAATGTTTTCGAATTAAAGGTTATATAGTTCTGGGAATGTATCAGAAACATAACATCCTCAACGTTGTATTTGTGTTTTGACAAATACCCATAAAAACATTTTAACATAAAGTATGCACATGCTTTGAAAATTGTCCCAGGTGTAAAGATTGGCGTGAACCCTTGATGGTACAGTGTAGTTGATGCAGCCTTGTAGGCAAAGCTACAAGGCCTACACCGGCAGCTAGCAAACATGCTCTATAGTGGGACAGACTGGAGCTTCACCTATACCAGCTGCCTTCTCTGCAAGTTGAGCCCTTGGGTTCTGGCAGTTGGCAGTCTTAGGCAGGTCTCTAGGGTAGAGGCAAGAGTAAGAGTCCAAAACCACACTGGAGTCAGGACAGGCAGCAAGCAGATGGAGTCTGTGACAGACCACGATCGGGGTAAGTTGTGAACAGATGTGGTCAGGTCCAGGCAGAAAATCATGATCTGGAGAGTCGGGCCAGGGGTGTATGAAGACATACTGGATGAGATGAACAAGACAAGCTGGTCGAGGGTATTGGAGTTATAGATGGTTTTTTTTTTAAGAGTGTCTGGAAACGTACCTGTAGTGAGAGATATATTTACTATCTGCTATGACTGGAGAGAGAAACTCGCGACTGTCTCTTAAGAGTTTTGCAGAGCAAGGATTGTAGGGGGAATGATTGTGGTAAGTACTCGAGTGTTACGACTATCGCTGCCCGACGTCTCCACTCCGCCCTCATTACCTCTCTGGTGACTCCTCCCGCGGTTGACGGACGTTTGGCTGCCGCAGCGTCTGCCTGCTGTCCTCTCCGGCGTCCCCGGTCCGGCTTGGGCATTGCCTCCTGCCATGCTGTCCAGGTGCCTTAGGGCGCGCGCGCCGCATGGCCCTGCTTCAAATACTTTCTTTGGCACGAACCTCAAGGGCGTCCCCCTGTGATGATGTCACGCATCCCGGTTACAAAAGGCCTACACTATTGCTAGCTAATTGAGTTAGCAACAGGTATTCTTACTGGTGAACTCCTTACAAATGGGATTCGCTCTCCGTACCTAGCTATTCTGCCTCTGTTGGGGTACCCGCTGTTGGTGATGGGAAACGCACGGAAGCAAACACGTCAGGCAGAGATCTTGGGAAGGCACACTGAGCTAAAACCGGGCGCACTTCTTTTATTGTCCTGCGTTACATCTCATCAGAGTAAACATCATACCATTGGTTACAACACTGCAGGATATACAGCTGCAAGGCTTATTATGCTATGCGCGTGATTAACTCATGTTATTATCTTTGTCAAAGCAAGTAAGCATTCTGTGTTTAGGGCAAAGGTTGTTTGTGAAGCCGAGAAGCTGAGATAAGAAAGTGCAGAGAGCTGAGGAATGCTAAAGCAGACAAGCTCAGCGTGGTATGCCAGCCCCGAGTAAAAGCCTTTATTCCCCACATCTCATCCTTTCTTTTATATTTTACAGGAAATCTTTACGTTGTGTTTTAGGTATAAGTATGTTAGCCGGGTTGGGCAAGAATTGAATACAGCAGCAGCAACATATTAGAATGAAGATACAAAGTAATACAATGGGAATTATCTTTCTGAGACCTGCCATGTCGGGGAGCCAGGACCATAGCCAGTCCCAAGGAGACTGGGGTTCGTTATCGGATAGAGGGCGATCGGCTATTATAGTCTCCATCTGCTCAATGGTGTGTATGAGGTTAGCTTTATAATCAGATATGTATACACAGCAATGTGAACCAATCAATGCACATATGCCTCCCTTTGAGGCTAAGATCATGTCCAAAGCATAGCGATTTTGCAATACTACTTATCTCATTTGTGAGACCTCTTCTGTGAGGAGTTTTATGGATTTAATCATTCGGTTGAATAGGGCTGTGGTCCAGTTGGCAAGGGTGCGTAAATCTCAGTAGTTTAGTGCTGCCCTAATGGGGGAAGTAGGCCCCTATAGACCATCGTGCCTGTGCCTCGCTCAATTGGGTTTTGAACTGACTCTCTCCTGTTTTTGATTCTACCCTTGGGCAATTTGGTAGTAGTATAAAAGGATGGCATTATGTAGCCTAGAGTACATCTACCTGTCCATCTTGCAGGGATTCTCATATAGGTCCTGCGTCCACACAACATCCAGATGTTTCCCAACAAATTGGTGGATGTGTTTTGCTTGTTTTGGGTTTGTTTTACCATTTCTGCTATAGTGTTACACAGGTCGAATCCTCCTGTGGCTGTGGAGGTGGGGCAACCCTGTCCAACTGGGCACCCTGTGAGCTGATAATTACACATATATTTTGTGAAATTGTGCATGTGTTCAGTAATGGTTGCATTAAGGAAGGGGTTTTTTCTAGATATGTTGTGTTGCAGGATGAATGTTTGATTGCAATATGGGTATTTCCCTACCCTGAGTCCTGTGATACTGTCATTATTATATTCCCAACAAAAAGCAGCATTCTCTTGTACCCTACTACCCAAATGCATCACCGTGTAATTAACTGGTGAGTTTATAAAGACCCCATTGTCCCATGGGTATGTAGTCCATCCTGATAGGTTAAAGGAACTGCATGCATCAATAGTCCTCCTCTGGTATGGGTTGGCATGTGCATGCAAACCCAGCAATCTGTTTCGTTCAATAGTTGTGATAAGTTCTGTGCATCGGTAATGTACATATTGGTTTGCCATAGTCCTTGTTCAGAGATCGCCATGGCGGGAGGGAGAATGCAAGATAAGAAGATGCACATCACAATTGTCAATGAATTGGCATTCAAGCAAGAGAATGCAGCAAGCAAAAAATTCTCTGGAGTTTTTTCAAGTCCCTGCTGTTCCAGGAGCTGCGTGAATTGGCTAGATAATGCCTTAATTTGTCTCCAAGTCATCTGATGGTGCTGGCGAGGAGCCTGATCCCGATCCTTTTGAGGGTTGTGAAGACTCAGGGAGAAGTTTGGAATCGGATTTTTCAGGCCTTGGTGCCACGCCATCTCTCCACGCCTTAACGCAACGACTCTGAACCCAGACTGGACCTGAGGGAGCAAGCACAGCAGCATATCCTCATCCCCATGTTTTCAAGGGGACATTCTATATAAAACTGATGGTTGTGGATTGCTAATCCTGTTCCCAAAATGATTGTCCACAGCTGTAGCCTGATTGGAATGTGATATATTTAAATGATTTAAGGTAAACAGTACTTTGTTCAGCCATTCCTGTTTGGAGGGGAGTCCAGGGGAATTTCCTGCTTTTTGTTTGTTTATCAAGAGCTGTCTTAAGAGTGAGGTTGGCTCGCTCCACAATAGCCTGTCCAGTGGAGTTGTAAGGGATGCCAAATATGTGTTTGATGTTCCATTGTTGACAAAAGTCAGCAAAGGAATGGCTGTTATAAGCAGGGCCATTATCAGTTTTTAAAACAGAAGGCATCCCCATGACCGAAAAGGTTCTTATACAGTGATTGATAACATGCTTGGTGGCTTCCCCTTTTTGGGGGGTGGCCCATAGAAAATGCGAAAAGGTGTCAATGGTTACATGTAAAAATTTCCAGGAGGCGAAAGGAGAATATTGAGTAACATCCATTTGCCAGATTTCGTTAGCACGTAAGCCACGTGGGTTCATGTCCATAGAAGGGGCAGATGCAACTTGGGAACACTGGGGGCATTGCTGCACAATGGCTCTGTTGTGCTCCGCGGCTGTGGCGCCCCACGACCGCGTTCCCCTACCTGAGTCTCAGGCCATGAAAGCCCCGGGGGAGGGCTCTGACTCGGGCCCGTGCTGCCCGCTGCAAGGGAAGCCTCCTGCTTCCCTCAGTGGCGTCTCTCCTTCTCCACCGGGGAAATCCAAGATGGCCGCCGTCAACTCATTTGCATTTAAAGGGACCTGGTCCCTTTAACTAGACTCACCTGTTTCCAATGATCCAGAGCAGAGGAAGTATATAGGGAGGCTTCCTCTGCTCATTCCTTGACTTGGCAACGTCTCCTGTGAGCTTTGTCTAGTCTGCTTGCTTCGGTGAGTTCTTTGAGTTTGGCTTCTGCTTTGTCTTCCTGGTTCCTGACTTCGGATTGGCTTACGGTGATTCTCTGGTTCCTGACTTCGGATTGGCTTACGGTGATTCTCTGGTTCCTGACTTTGGATTGGCAAGCGGTGATTCTCTGGTGCACGACTTCGGACTGGTGAGCGACGACCCTCTGGCACTCGACCTAGGACTCCCTCAAAACTCCGTCTCCAAGGGCCCACCTAAGTCCCAGCGGCCCGGGTCCCTACGGGCTCCTCCTGGGGGGACCGCGGGCTTCCAGGGCGAAGCTCCAGTTGGCCTTTGCACCGTTGCTCTGACCTCCCTAGGTCCACCCAAGTCCCAGTGGTCGGGTCCCTACGGGCTCCTCCCGGGGGGACCGCAGACCACCAGTGGTGAAGAACACAGCGCCTCATCTCGTCTCTTCATCGCCTCTGTATTCACCTCAGCCTCCAGTGCCAAGGGTCAGCTGGTCCCACCTCCTGTTCTGCCTCGCCACCCGACAAGAGAGCCTACGGACCCTCCGAAAGGTACACCACCCTCTTGTCGGCCAAGGGTCCACAAGCCTGAGCATAACAGATTGCCAAGTCCATGGACCCGGCTGAGGCATCTGCCCGCCAGGCCATTCCGGGAATGGCCCAGCGCCTGAAGGAGCAACAACAGACCCTCGATGCCCTGGTCTCTGCAGTACAGGGCCTGACCCAGTGCCTTGAGGCATTAGGGCCCATGAACCCCACGCTGCCGTCTCCACCTGGGGCTCAAGGAGGCCGTCCTACTCAGCCGCACACTGTCCAGGTTTCCGGGGGCAACCTGGGACAAGGAATTCCCACTCAACTCCCAGCACCCTCTCGATACGCTGGAGATGCAAAGCTGTGTCGAGGTTTCCTCAGCCAGTGCCAGGTTCGTCTTTCCTTGCTCCCCGCGCAGTTTCCCAATGACTTGGTCAAAACCAGCTACATTATGTCCCTGCTTGATGGTAGGCCTCTGATCTGGGCCTCGCATCTCTGGGAGAGAAAGGACCCCATCTTTGAAAGCTTGAGCCAGTTCCTGTCTGCCTTCCGGCAGCTGTTTGATGAACCTGTCCGCAAATCCACTGCGGTCTCTGAGTTACTCCGATTGCGCCAAGGTACTCGGACTGTGGCCGAATACGCAATGGAGTTCTGTACCCTGGCCACAGAGCTGAATTGGAGAGACGACTGCCTCTACGGGATCTTTCTGGAAGGACTAGCCTCACGCCTTCAGAACGAGCTAGCGGCGAAAGAACTTCCGGAAGACCTCGACGGCCTGGTAGAATTGGCCAACCGAGTAGATCGCCGGATGAGGCTTCGCCTCCCAGTAGTCAAGGGGACGAGGAGATCCTCACCGCCTTCCAAGAATGCTTCTGAAGTTCCTGGAACGTCCGCCGAGGAACCCATGGAGTTGGGTCGCGGAAGAGTCTCCCCACAGGAACGCCGCAGGCGGATAAGGGAAGGACTCTGTTTTTACTGCGGAGCAGCGGGCCATCAGATAGCAGTATGCCCGACTCGGTCGGGAAACGCCCGGGCCTAGGACCAAAAGGAGGTCTCATCCTGGGCCGTGCTTCTCCAGTACCTCCACTAACGCTACCAGTTGCGTTAACCTTTGCCTGCGGCGAGTTCCACACTTTGGCCTTGGTGGACTCCGGCGCCGGGGGTAACTTCATCATGAAGAGTCTAGCAGAGCATTTGGAGTTACCACAAGCTCGCCTTCCAGCGCCCTTGGTCATCTCCTCCATTCAAGGGAAACCTCTCCCAGAACGTGTGACTCACACCACAGTTCCAGTCCCACTGAGGGTTGGAATCCTCCACCAGGAGCACATGCCATTGTATGTTCTGGAGTACTCCATACACCCAATCGTCTTGGGCCTTCCCTGGCTGCAGGAGCACGAGCCTCAGTTCAACTGGAAAACTTTGCAGTTGCCTTGCTGGGGGCCGAAGTGCCACGGCCACTGCCTCCAAACCGTGGTTCCCGTCCCCTGTCCCGTGGCTTCCACCAGCCTTCCGGGCCTGCCGGCTCCTTATGCCTTGTTTGCAGATGTATTCTCAAAAAAGAAGGCCGAGGCACTTCCACCCCATCGTCCCTTCGATTGCGCCATCAATCTCCTCCCTGGTACTGAGCCTCCTCGGGGCCTCACCTACGCCCTCTCGCCTGCTGAGACACAGGCCATGAATGAGTACATCAGAGAGAACCTGGAAAAGGGCTTCATTCGGAAGTCGAAGTCACCCGCAGGGGCGGGGTTCTTCTTCGTCGGGAAGAAGGACGGGACACTTCGCCCATGTATTGACTACCGGGGCTTGAATGCCATAACGGTCAAGGACCGTTACCCTCTGCCTCTCATCTCTGAACTCTTTGACCGATTACAGGGAGCGAGGATCTTTTCTAAGCTAGACCTCAGAGGGGCATACAACCTCATTCGAATCAAGGAGGGGGACGAATGGAAGATGGCCTTCAATACCCGAGATGGCCACTGAGTATTTGGTGATGCCGTTCGGGCTCTGTAACGCCCCTGCCGTATTTCAGAATACCATGAACGAGATCCTCCGTGACCTCTTGTACCAGTGCGTGGTCGTATACTTAGACGACATCTTGATATTCTCCAAGGACTTAGCGGCTCACCGCCAACACGTCGTCCAAGTGTTACAACGCCTCAGGGAGAATAAATTATATGTGAAGCTTGAAAAGTGCCAGTTTGAGCAAGAGTCTCTCCCCTTCCTGGGATATATAGTCTCCAGCCAGGGATTCCGTATGGATCCACTAAAGCTAAAAGCCATTCGGGAATGGCCACAGCCGTTTGGACTAAAGGCACTTCAAAGATTTCTGGGCTTCGCCAATTATTACCGCTCTTTCATTCCCCACTACGCCTCCGTTGTCGCTCCTATGACGGCCCTGACCCGAAAGGGTGCAGACCCCAAAAATTGGCCTCCAAGAGTGGAAACCGCCTTTTGTCGCCTCAAGGAGGCATTCATGCAACAACCTTGCCTCAGGCACCCGGACCCGCAGCGGCCATTTTTTGTCGAGGTGGACGCATCCTCGGAGGGAGTGGGGGCCGTACTGAGTCAGGCCTCCGACGGCCATAAGCTACGTCCGTGTGCCTTTCTCTCCCGCCAGTTCTCACCGGCAGAGCAGAATTACGCCATTGGCAATAAGGAGCTCCTGGCCATCAAGGTGGCCTTAGAAGAGTGGCGCCCATGGCTGGAAGGGGCTCAACACCAGTTCACAGTCTTCACAGACCACAGGAATCTGGAATACTTGCATCGCGCTCAGCGGCTCAACCCACGACAAGCCCGTTGGGCCCTGTTCTTTACCCGTTTCAATTTTGTCCTCAGGTACAGACCGGCTGGGAAGAACGTTAAGGCTGATGCCCTGTCACGGGTGTTTGAGTCTACGGAAGAATCCGAGGAGCCGCAGTTTATAATTGAGCCATCCCGTATCCTGTTGTCGGCCACTACAACCATCCCACCCGGGAAGACACTAGTTCCGCCATGTTGGCGGAAACAAGCCTTGGCCTGGGCTTACGACTCGCGTTGTTCCGGCCACCCCGGACAATCCCGGACATTACAGACCTTGCGACGATATTACTGGTGGCCGCGGATGAATAAAGATGTCCGGGCGTACGTGGAATCCTGCCAATCATGTGCCCGCCACAAGAGGATCCCTGGTGCAGTTCCAGGCCTACTTCAACCCTTACCGGCGCCCTCAGAACCCTGGACCCATGTGGCAACTGATTTCGTGGTGGACCTGCCGCGATCCAGCGGCAACACCGTGATCTGGGTGGTCGTCGACCGTTTTAGAAAAATGGTGCATTTCGTGCCATTGCCAGGATTGCCATCCGCGCCACAGCTGGCCCAGCTGTTCGTCCAGCATATCTTTCGGCTACACGGCCTACCCCAAAGTATTCTGTCGGATCGAGGCCCTCAATTCACAGCCAAGTTCTGGAGGGCTCTCTGTCAAAAATTCGACGTCACCCTGGATTATACGTCGGGCTATCACCCTCAGACCAATGGACTCGCGGAGCGAACCAACCAGACGTTGAAGCAGTTCCTCCGCATCTACGTCAATGAAAAACAAGATGACACGGCTAGCTTGTTACCATGGGCTGAATTCGCTCTTAACTCCCATCTCTCCGCAGCTATGGGATCCTCTCCATTCCAAATTGTGTATGGAAAACAGCCACGACCGCCTCTGCCCGTGCCCATCACGGTGCCATCTCCGCTGGCCCAGCTCTCGGCGGAAGAGCTACATCGCCTGTGGGTATCCACACAACGCGCCCTGATCAAGGCCGGTCAGGTGGCTAAGAGGGATGCGGACCAACGGAGAAGACCTTATCCGCCTTTTAAACCGGGCCAAAAGGTTTGGCTAAGTACACAATACATCCGGTTGAAGCTGCCATCATCGCGACTAGCCCCGCGATTCATCGGGCCGTTTCCCATTATCCGACAGGTGGGTTCTGTCTCTTACCAACTCCGTCTTCCTCCGTCTCTCAAGATACACAACACGTTCCACGTCTCCCTCCTAAAACCTCTGGTATTGTCATGGCCCTCCAGCACGCCTCCTACTCCCCAACCTGTCGCCTCCGAAGATGACCTCACCTATCAGGTCCGGGAGGTACTAGATGTGAGGAAGCATCGAAAGAAGTGGGAGTACCTGTTAGCGTGGGAAGGCTTCGGCCCCGAGGAGAACTCCTGGGAGCCCCTGGCTAACATCCTGGATCGGAGTCTATTGGATCAGTTCCACCGAGACCACCCGTCTAAACCCAGACCTCCAGGGAGACGCCCTAAAGAGGGGGGTACTGTTGTGCTCCGCGGCCATGGCGCCCCACGACCGCGTTCCCCTACCTGAGTCTCTGGCCATGAAAGCCCCGGGGGAGGGCTCCGACTCGGGCCCGTGCTGCCCGCTGCAAGGGAAGCCTCCTGCTTCCCTCAGCGGCGTCTCTCCTTCTTCACCGGGGAAATCCAAGATGGCCGCCATCAACTCATTTGCATTTAAAGGGACCTGGTCCCTTTAACTAGACTCACCTGTTTCCAATGATCCAGAGCAGAGGAAGTATATAGGGAGGCTTCCTCTGCTCATTCCTTGACTTGGCAACGTCTCCTGTGAGCTTTGTCTAGTCTGCATGCTTCGGTGAGTTCTTTGAGCTTGGCTTCTGCTTTGACTTCCTGGTTTCTGACTTCGGATTGGCTTACGGTGATTCTCTGGTTCCTGACTTCGGATTGGCTTACGGTGATTCTCTGGTTCCTGACTTTGGATTGGCAAGCGGTGATTCTCTGGTGCACGACTTCGGACTGGTGAGCGACGACCCTCTGGCACTTGACCTAGGACTCCCTCAAGACTCCGTCTCCAAGGGCCCACCTAAGTCCCAGCAGCCCGGGTCCCTACGGGCTCTTCCTGGGGGGACCGCGGGCTTCCAGGGCGAAGCTCCAGTTGGCCTTTGCACCGTTGCTCTGACCTCCCTAGGTCCACCTAAGTCCCAGCAGTCTGGTCCCTACGGGCTCCTCCCGGGGGGACCGCAGACCACCAGTGGTGAAGAACACAGCGCCTCATCTCGTCTCTTCATCGCCTCTGTATTCACCTCAGCCTCCAGTGCCAAGGGTCAGCTGGTCCCGCCTCCTGTTCTGCCTCGCCACCCGACAAGAGAGCCTACGGACCCTCCGAAAGGTACACCACCCTCTTGTCGGCCAAGGGTCCACAAGTCTGAGCATAACAGGCTCGGGCTTGGTCTAGTGGAATATTAAATTGTTTAGCGATGGACTTAGCATTCTGATGAAACATGGAGTGGCTATTCCAGGGAGTGACGCTGAGCACTGCCTGTTTAGTAGCCACATCGGCGATAGCATTGCCTTCAGATATACACCCAGGGAAAGGCTGGTGGCTTCTGATATGGGCGATATAAAGCTGGTGTGTGCGACCTTGGAGGGCTGATTGTAGTGTCAGAAAGAGGGATAATAGGTTATCATCTAAAGAAGGGGTTACATAGGCTCCGGGAAGAATGGAGTAAGTTCCATAAATGTCGTAGTCAAGCTTTCAGTAAGGTGTATCAATTTTTCATTCATCGAGGCCTAATTGTGATATGTGTTCCTTATGGTTTCGGCTACCTAATATAGTAAAATAGCATAAATTCAAATTAATCATTTAAAGGAAAAGTCATTTGCAGTAGGCTGAACCACAAACAACAAGTATTTCAGACACTACATTAATTATATGTTACACAAGACTGACACATATTCATCCATCCTACGAATATTCATTCATCGTCTTCTTGACATCAAGACAGACAACGGATAACACATAATTTGAGCTCAAAATTTGTATCAAAAAAAGGTATCAAAGATCAAAAATCAAAAGGTGTTTGAAAAATGTTTGAAAAATAAAAGTTCAGAATTCTGTATAAAAATTAGAAAAAGAAAATAAAACTGAAGTTTCCTTAAGACAGGAAGGCCGTAGACCTGAAAGGTAAAAACTAGTATATAACAGAATTATTAAAATAACAAATATTGTACAACTGGTAGAATAGCATAGTGCCTCTTAGTGGATGCACTATCATCACTTTATAGATTTCAACCTGGAATAATAAATTCAATCAATAATACTCTGAGCTTAAATTCAATGTGCAAAACTAATACCAATAATCAGAATAATTAGAACTTAAATATGCTCCATTTAAACAAAAGTAACTATTTTCTCCTTTTTTTTTTTCTGATCGCTCAGCACTGAACTGAAGCACTTCTCTAAAAGCAGTGCTCTGCCTGCTACCACACGCTAAAGCAACTCTTACTTCCCCCCTTTTTTTTTCCTAAGATACAGTTTAACTCTTTGGTTAAAATGTCCATTCAGATTTCAGTAGCTCAGATTCTAAATTTTAATACTAGTCTTTGTCAGTAACCTCAGTTCAGTATTAAAGAAGTTTGAAAGTATAAAAGTAATAAAAGTTCAGCATTGAAGGTTGAGGGCAAAAGAGGTTTGGATTAGCAGACGATCTGTCCCGTTCCCTCCTTAACTCCTGTTTTACCACCATAAAATCTGCAACGCACAGTTGGAACAGATAATTCAGGAAGGAAAGGTATAAAGTATGTGTTGTGAGAAAGAAATATCGCATGCGCTTGGTGATCACCTTAATAGGAATGTATCAGAGATATAACAAATACAGAAATTAGGGAGAGAAACTTAAAAGCGGTACCGAATAACATTAACTTACTTAAACTAAAAATCCTTATACAAAAAATGTACCAGCAAATGATAACATAACTAGATAACGTCAACCAGAAACGATAAGACTGGCAAGGATTTGCTGGTCTCTTGTAAACAGATTCTATCTTAACCTACTTTGTCCTAAAACGAATATTGCAGTAAAAATGCAAATTATGTACACTGGCAATGCAAACAATAGCTACAAAAATAAATCTCAGAGTAACGGAGTCATCCTAAATCTGGTACTATTTAGCTTTGTCAAAGGGGACCATTTCACATTGAGTTTACACAGTGTCCTGTCCAAGTTTCACTACAGTTACAACGTAAGGCCCTACATACACTTGATCTTTCTCTGATGTGTGGGGGAACACTTCCTGTGGGGAAATGCACTCTAAGTATGCAGGCTTCCTGTAACGGAATATCAAGGCCCATGATAAACATTCCTTCCAGATTTGCTTTGTCTGCTCCATCACTTGGTTTAGTCTGGTTTGCAACAGGCCATTGTATTGTCTCATTAGATCATGTCTCTCACGTCGGCACTGTTTTTGTTTGTAACGCCACTGCGATATCAGGAGTTTGGCTACCTGGCCCAAGGTCATATATGCTAATTTCTTTGGAGGCATGGTTACTGCTTATGGCACTCCGGGCGGTATTCAATTCAATTGCGGTTGGGGATCCCTCTAGAGGACAGACTCTCATTTGTGGGCTGAAGGCAAGTGTCCATCCATGAATTGAATCAACCCAAATGGTGACATAAAAAAATGAACGGTCTAATTTGGCAACTTTGGCTGCTGGAGGACCGGCGGCAGCCGAAGCTACAGTGACTACGTCAACTTCCTCACTACTCTCCGTGTCTTCCTCACTACTCTCAATCAAAATAGGCATGGATTGGAGGCAAGGGTTGGGTGAAAGGTCAGGAGGTTCAGGAGTCAGTGACAATTCAGGAAGCTCAGGAGGCAGTGACAGCTCAGGATACAGGGAGTTTGTCGGTGGCGAAGGGGTTTGAGGGTAAGGCGGAGGGAGGTTAGTTTCTTTGATTTCAGTTTCTTTGGTTTCCTGGGGTTTTTCCTCTGAGGTGGACTCGGAGGATGCCACAGGAGCCTTGGTTGGGGACAGTGCCTTGTGATTGTGTGTCCCCAGAATTTCTATCGCTTCCGTGCATTTTTGCCAAAGCAATAGATGTTTTATTGAGGCACGCGGGGGTGCGTGCAAGGCATTTCCCAACCCGATCCAGTCCTGGACATCCAAAGTACCAGCCTCTGGATACCACGGGCACTGGCTTTTTATTTCTTTCAACATATTTTCTATATCTCCTAGTCTGACGTTAATTGCCCCTCCTTTTGTAATAAAGAAATGATTTCTTACTATTTTCTGCAACTCTTTTGCATGAACATTCTGCTGAGTTGACAGTTCCCCCCCATACTCACGAATGTGGGAGCGAAGTTCGCTGAGGTGCACCTGGGCTTGTCCGGCCGAATGAGTAGGGGGATTCACGTCTGGAGGGGTCACCAGATGTTGGTGATGGGAGACACACGGAAGCAAACACGTCAGGCAGAGATCTTGGGAAGGCATACTGAGCTAAAACCGGGCGCACTTCTTTTATTGTCCTGCGTTACACCTTATCAGAGTAAACATCATACCATTGGTTACAACACTGCAGTATATACAGCTGCAAGGCTTATTATGCTATGCGCGTGATTAACTCATGTTATTATCTTTGTCAAAGCAAGCAATCATTCTTTGTTTAGGGCAAAGGTTGTTTGTGAAGCTGAGAAGCTGAGATAAGAAAGTGCAGAGAGCTGAGGAATGCTAAAGCAGACAAGCTCAGCGTGGTATTCCAGCCCTGAGCAAAAGCCTTTATTTCCCTCAACCCGCTCCTTGGGGGCCTCTCTCTTCTCTTTCAGGTCTTTATCTGGAACCGGTACTCGCTCCTCGAGGGCCCATGTTCCTGGACTCGCTGCCTGATTTCACTTCTGCCTGGAAGATACAGCTGCCTACACCATCAGTGAGTTACTATCTACTTCTCTCTCAGAGCTGTTCCCTGGAACCATGTACTCGCTCCTCGAGGGCCTGCCTCTACTCCAGCTCCTGTGATTCCTACCGAGAGAAACCGCTGTGTGAGTACTCAACCAACGAGGCTCTATTCCAGAACCCTGCTATACTTCATTGTACTCACTATCTCAGTTTCTCTTCACTACAGCACAGTCATTGTGGGATCGCTGTTCCAGAGCCTTGAGGGACTACAAGCCCAGCCGGGCTTCATCTCTGCTCACTACTGCCACCTCTGGTGGCTCCTCAATGCTGTTAATAAAAGATCTATCTGTGTTGTGTGTCCTAAAGCTGAGCCTGACCTGTGGCCTCTCACGGGACTTCCCCCTGTGGGCGTGGTCATCAGCCACAGTGTCCAAGGGGTCCACCCAAAACCTTACATTGAGATATGGTAGCAGAGTCAATTTCAGTAAAAGCAGGTAAGAGGAGATAGATTGATTTTAGATATAAGTTTTCAAATTCAGCAGATATCTTTAAAAGTTTTTCTTGGAAATGACAAGCAATTTTGTTACAATGTTCGTCAGTCATTTTATTATTTGGCATTGTTATTTGTGAGGGCAGGGACTTAATAATATTAAATAGGACTCTGTGATTTCCATTTGCTAGGTTTATTTTGTTTGCGTAATATGTTTTTTTGGCATTGTCAATGTCTTTTTTTTATATTTATTTAGCAATACAAAGTAGGCATTTTTGCATTCTTGACATGGGTATTTGCGCCATTGCCTTTCTAGACGTCTTAGTATAGTTTTTGTTCTATGAAACACTGTAGTGTAGTGTTCCAGGGAGAATTAGTTTTGGATCTAATTTTGTGTAATTTTCTAGGCGCTATTGATTCTATGGATTTGTGTATTAAAGTGTTCCAGTTATTAACAGTTTGTTCAATATCATTATTGATGAGTACAGGGAAATTTTGGAGAAAGAACTTTAGCAAAAGTTTCCGTATCAATATGTTTCCTTTTATAAATTTCTTTACATTGGTTAGAAGTGATCAGTATATTCCTGTTAAATTCACCATTTACGTCAATTAAAAAGTGATCAGACCATGGTACTTGTTTCAACACAGCAGATAAGTTTAAAAATTTAGGATTGTAGAATACAAGGTCTAATGCATTGCCTTTATTGTGTGTGGGTGTATTTATAAGTTGTACCCATCCGAGCCCAGACAGAGAGTCAAGAAGTGTTAAAGCAGGAGTCGATATGGAATATACAATCTAGATGTAAATTAAAATCTTCGGCTACTATAGTTTTTGAGAGATCAGCAGGGAGAGTGGTTAGAGCTTCTATTAGTGGGGACAGATTGTTGGACAACAGAGTGGAAGGGCAACATACGATACATAAATTTACAAGGTGTGCTGAAACAAGCATCAATTCATAGGGATAGTTTGGAGTTAAGACCTTCTTACACGGATGCAAGGAGGCCTTTATTATAATTAACAAACCACCTCCTCTGTGATTTGAATAGGGTTCTGAAAAAGGGATATACCCAGGCGGACATATACTATTCAGTATCACAGAATCGTATTCAAAGAGCCAAGTTTCAGAAATAAGAATAGCATCAGGGGATTTTGAAGAAATTAAATCATAAATGATTGGAACTTTTTTTCTAATAGATTGAGCATTGATTATAAATAGAGAAATGGAAGTAAATAGTAAGGTAGTTACCTTAAATGATGGTGTAATTGTAATCAGATTGGATTTGTCAGGGGAGGAGGGTTTTGTGACGATATTTGTTAAGATCGCCATTTCTTCCTTTTCCAGTGGTAGTTGAAATAAACCTAGTTGTGAAAAAAATTGGGAAACCAAAGAAGAGTTGCCACAAAACAGGGGAAGACATGCGGTCCATAGTTTGCCCACCACTTCACCCAGTCGTCCCACCCAAAACCTGCAGACAAAAGACAAAACCAACTCCAATTTCTCGAGTCCATTAGTAGGTGGAAAAATTATTGGACAGTAATGTATGTTCATTTATAGGTGAATTTTAAAAGCCCAACATGCACATAAATTAAGGAATATGTACACAAGTCAGGCTTATGTGCGCCATTCAAATTTTAAAAGTCACCCAGATGTGCGTGTATCTCCTGCTGCATGCACATCTCATTTGATTTCATAAAGGTATGGTCTAGGTGGGGCATCGGGGTTTTGGGGCATGGGCAAGAGAAGTATGCACAAATACTTATGCGCCCTTGCATGTGCCCAGGTCCATTGTCACATAAGTTTACTTCTGCTAGGCAGGAGGTGTAAAATTAAGACCAGCCATTTCTTCTGGATTTGAAGGGTCTGTGGTAACTGGGGGGGAGTGCAAGCTATCAAACTACGGGGGTTTGGAGGACATAGCTCTTAACTGGGCAAACTGGTGAACTAATTGGTGAAACTGGCAATGACATGGATGTGTGCCCATTATAAAATATCCTGACTTATGTGGTAGAATCTGGATTTGTGTGCCTAGGCGTGTGCGCGGCCGGGCTATTTTAGAAAGTGCGCGCAAGTTATAAAATGACTGCGAATCTGGGCATGTGCCCATGCGCCAATTTGAAAGTTATCATCATACTTCTTACAAAATAGCAACTTGAGTACATTCTTCTGAACCCTACCCTGGAATGCCTTAGACCACCCCATTTTCCTCCTGTAAATGTACACACCATGCTGCAAATATGCATGTATTCTCAAAGTTTATAAAATAGCATATATACACATTGCTATTTATGTACATATATGCTATTTTTATGCATGAAAACCTTAGAAAATGCACTCATATATGTATTATAAATGCATTTGTACTTTGCAACTAAGCAAACTATTTGAAAATTGCCCTAAACTTCTGTCATTTGGCACTGAAGATGGTGAGTTTGGTACTGAATAAGAAATTGGCTTTACAAATTTATCATATTCAAGAAAATATGATCCAGTTACAGAAATCAAATTTCTTACTGACATTTTAAAGCAAGAAATGTCTTAGATTTTCAGTAGGCTGCTCTAACCCTATGCAATATTGACTTCTCCAAGTGAAATAAATTTTCCATCACTCGCTATTGCCAGTTACAAAATTATTTTTAGCCAATTAAGAACATTAAAATAATTCCATGCTGGGTCAGGCCAATTGTCCATTGAGCCCAGCATCCTGCTTCTAACATTGGTCAGTCTGGGTTGCCTGGAAGTGCCTGTAAAATATCAATATGAAAGTCTGTTTTATGTTGCTGTCCCCAAGAATTAAGAGGTAGAAAACCAAAGTCTATCTGGCTAATAATTGTTTATGGACCAGTCCTCCAGAATCTTGTCAGTTATACTACAAGCCAAAAATACATTTTCTGGCAACAAGTTCCATAGATTAATTATGTGTTGGCTGAAAAGATTCTTCCTTAAATTTGGTTTAAATCTCCTACCTGTTAGTTTCAGGGAGTGTTCTCTAGTCCAGTACTGTTTGATGGTTTACACATTAACCATTCCCTATTCCACCCATAATGTTATAAACCTCTATCATATCTACATCATCTCTTCTCCTGTTTAGTCTTTCTTTTTAGGACCGTAGGACCTACCTCCAGCTACCCAACTTGCTCATGAGTCTGGTGGGTAAGATGGCCTAGTAGGTCTTTTTGAAGTGGAAGTAGACTGCAAATAGAGCTCTTCCTTTGTCTAATTCCTTGATTACTCAGTCAAAAAAAGCATTTCGATTTGTTTGATATGATCTCTTGCTTGTTAATCCATGCTGCCAAAGATCCTGTAATTCATTGGACTCACGATATTCCACCATCTTTTCTGTTAATAGGGATTCTATTAATTTTCCTACTAATGAGATCTGATTAAATTACCTGCAATTGTCAGCCTGTGGAGAGAGACTATATTACATTTGTGTAATGAATATTTGCTAAAAATATAAGAAATATTAATTATATTTAAATCGGGGGCTCGCAGATTACAGATAGCAATGCTTGCATATTTTTGATTGATCTAAAGATGTTCATTTGTTCAATAAGAGCCATTTAGTTTTATCTCAAAAAATGGAAAGCAGACCCAAATGAAGAAAATAGGCAGGAGCATAAGAACTGGCAAGTTAGATGTAAAACCGTAGTGAGATAGGCCAAGAAAGACTTTGAGAAAAAGCTTACCAGTGAGACAAAAACTTATAATACACACTTTTTCAAGTACATTTGAAGCAAACTGCCTGTGAGGTAGTCAGCTGGGATGTGAGATGACTGAGGGCAAAAAGAATGCTCAGGGAGGGCAAGGAAATAGCAGAAAAACTGAATGAATTCTTTGCCTCAGACTTTACGGAGGAGAATGTTGGGAATATACCTTTTAATGGTGGAGATTCTGAGCAACTAAAACAAATATCTATGACGGAGGATGTAATAGATCAGATTTACAAATTAAAGAGTAACTCTAGGGTGGATGCCATATGGCATCCACCCTAGAGTTCTAAAAGAACTAAAACATGAAATTGCTAACCTATCATTTGAAACAGTCAAGATTCCTGGAGACTGGAAGGTGGCCAATGTGACTCCAATTTTTAAAAAGGGATCCATGGGTGACCATAGAAACTACAGGCTGGTGAGCCTGACATTGGTGTTGGACAAAATGGTAGAAGCCATTCTTAAAAACAAAATCTCTGCCCATATTGCTTAATGGAGAAGAGTCAACATGATTTTAGCAAGGGGAATTCTTGTTTTTCCAATCTTTTAGAATTTTTTGAAGGTGTAAATAAACATGTAGCTAAAGATGAGCTGGTTGATATAGTGTATATAGATTTTCAGAAGGCATTTGACAAAGTCCCCAGTGAGAGACTCCTTAGGAAATTACAAAGTCATGGAATAGAAGACAGTGTTCTGTTGTGGATCGATGACTGGTTAAAAGCCCAGAAATAGAGGGTAGGACTAAATGGTCAAGTTTCCAAATGGAGAAAGATCATTAGTGTAGTACCACAGGAATTGGTACTGGGACCTATGCTATTTAACATATTTATAAATGATCTGGAAAAGGGAATTGCAAGAGAAGTGATCAAATTTGAGGATGACATAAAATTATTCAAAGTTGTTAAAACAGTAGTGGATTACAAGGAACTGCAGAAGGAACTTGTGAGACTAGGAGACTGGGCAAGTGAAAGGCAGATAAAATTTAATGTGGAAAATTGCAAATTGATGCATATAGGGAAAAATAATCCCAACTACAGAACACGATGCTGTGTTCTGTATTGGGAGTCACTATCTAGGAAAAGAACCTTGGAGTCCTTTTGGACAATATGTTGAAATCCTCTGCTCAGTGCATGGTGAAGGTCAAAAATGCAAATAGAATGTTAAGAATGATCTGAAAAAGAATAGGGACAGATTTTCAAAGCCCTACACGCGCAGAGCCTATTTCAAAAGGCCCGGCGGCACGCGTAAAGCCCCGGGACGCGCGTATGTCCCGGGGCTTGAAAAAATGGGCGGGGTGGGGGCAGGACCGAGGCTTCCGGTACAGCAGCAAAGCCAGGGGATCGCGCGCCGGCAGCTGGCCGGCGCATGCAAGTTACATCTGCCAGAGGCAGGCGGAACTTACAAAATAAAGGTGGGGGGGGATTTAGGTAGGGCTGGGGCGGGTTAGATAGGGGAAGGGAGGGGAAGGTGGGGGGGGCCGAAGCAAAGTTCCCTCCAAGGCCGCTCCGATTTCGGAACGGCCTTGGAGGGAATGGGGAAAGCCATCGGGGCTCCCCTAGGGCTCGGTATGCACAAGGTGCACTAGTGTGCACCCCCTTGCATGCGCCGACCCCGGATTTTATAACATGTGCGCGGCTGCGTGCACATGTTATAAAATCGGGCCTAGATTTGTGCGTGCCGGGTAGCGCGCACAAATGTAGGCCTGCGCGCCTAATTTTTACAATCCAGCCCATAGAGAATAAAAGGGAACATATCATATTACCTCTTTATTGAATCATGGTGTAATCGCATCATGAGTATTGTGTACGTTTTGGTTGTCCCATCTCAAGAAAGAATAGCAGAACTAGAGAAGATGCAGAGAAGGGTAGCAAAAATGATAAAGGGGGATTGAACATTTCTCCTATAATGAGAGGCTATGTAGGCTAGTGCTCTTCAGACTGGAAAGAGACAGCTGAAAGGGGACATGATAGAAGTTTATAAAATAATGAGTGACGTGGAATGGGTAAATAAAGGACAGTTATTTACCTTTTTAAATAATAGTAAAACAAAGGGACATGCCATAAAACTAACATTGTAAATATTACTACCCTTATCATAAGGCTTGCGGGTAACTGCACAGAGTGGCAGTTACTACTCTTGAGAGAAACATGAGGGTATCCATCTCGCAGGTTCTACCATAAAACATTTTCTGGGCAGACTGGATGGACCATCTGGTCCTTTTCTGCCATCATTACTATGTTACTAAGTAACAACCAGTAAATTCAAAACAGATCGTAGAAAATACTTTTTCACTCAGTGCACTAATAAGCCGTGGAATCTGTTGTCAGAGGATGTGATCAAGGTGACTAGTATATTGGGGTTTAAAAGAGGTTTGGACAAGTTCCTGGAGGAAAGGTCCATAACACATTATTAGCCAGGTAAACTAAAGAAAGCAATTGCTATCCCTAGGAGTGAGTAAAAGGAATTAAATGTACTTTATGGAATCTGCCAGGTTCTTGCAACCTGGATTGGCCATTGTTGGAGACAGGATGCTGGGCTTAATGGACCTTGGTCTGACCCAGCATGGCAATTCTTATGTTCTTATGGTTTAAAATACCACAAAGCTTTTATCATTGTCTAAAAATGCTTTATTGATTTTGAAAAAAATCTAAATGCATCTAAAAATTTAAATATAGACTTGTAGAAATATATGCTACACTAATGCACTATTTTGTGCCAATAAAATTGCCAGTCTGTAGTTTAAGGAATGTCTTTGAATCATTGTTGAAAAGGGATTCATTCTTTGAGAATGAAGTAAAGCCCTAGTTCTAGTCTCACAGGCGACAGAATTAGCATTAAAAACATGGGATTCTTTTCTTGGGCTGATGAAAGTAATTTCTTGTTTGCTGTGTCAAACAAAGCATGCTATTTGTCACATTGTGGTCTGTGTATCTTTTTAGAAAGCTTTCAACTTTGATCTGAGTCAAGGTACACTCAGTAGCCCAGATGGCAGAAGTAACAAACCAGTGATGTACATTATCACTCAGAGAAACTCTAAGTCAACAAATACTGAGACTTAGACGGGAGAAAGCTGTTCCACTTTGAGGAAGCTTGTACATTCCTGCGAGAAAACACAGCCCTTTGCTTTTCTTGCTTCAGACAAAGGTGTGGAACAATTTATTAGTTACAGATTCAATTCCCTGTGAGCAATCAAAAGGGGGCTGCCTCTTCAAGTCCAGATCCTAGCCCTTGCCTGCATTTTTTTTGGGTAAACAATGGAATTTAAAAGACTTTGTAAAGATAGGCTCAGTAACACATAAAAGTCGCTTTCTTTAAACTATCATTGAAGGGGATTTCAGAACGTGCTTGTCGCACTCTCAGGGCTCCATGTTTGTCTTTAATAAATGCAATTTTTCAAAAAATGTTTTGTATTTAACTTTTACCTTTGCATGTCTTTTCTCAATTTGTGGTATCTTTAAGGAAACTAACCTGTTGTATGACAAAACAAAGGATTAGGAAAAATTTCATAACAACCTTTTAAATGTCATGTCTTTCATAAAGCTCCTTTTTAGGCTCTATAAAATAGAATGCTACAAAGACATACAATTCTAAATGGAACAAAGAGTTTTTACCCTTTTTATTACTTCAGGACCGTGTTAGCAAGATAAATTAATTGTTTATATTGCTTGTTTTTGCTCCTTTCATCTCTAGTTTAAAATGTATTACCCTTCATGACAAGCATCATTTGAACTTCATAAAGAGCTCTATTCAGGAAAAAATAAATAGTTAAGTCCTTTTAGAGCCTCAGCAGCCTTTTTTGTCTTGGCTGACACATATCCTTATGATTCAGGAATCAAATATCAATTTATACTAGTCCACAGAGCATTCATTTTGGGCCTGCCCAGTTATTATACCTCTTTAAGTGCTGTCAATTTTCATGTGCAATGTAGAAGCTCCCAGTACAAAGTTCTTTTGTACTTCTGTAATGTCAATTAATATTTCTTTCTGAAATAACCTTTGAGGTTAATATTCAAAAGGTTTGTCTGGCTAATTTTTAGAGGTATTCTGGCATTTAAAATTCCATCTCCGCCCCCCCTCCCCCCAACCCCGGCCAGCTTGCTGAATGGCTAAATTTTGTCAAGGGCAAATCATAGCCTGCACAAAATTTCACCAGACAAAAAAGAGGCAGGAATGAACCTTGACTGGTCAGTGCTGAATATCGGGACTGGCTGGCCAGAGTTTTCTGGTTAACTCTAGTCGGCCAATAGCAGACCTAAAGTTAACCAGGCAGCCCTCCTGGGCGATGCTCAAAAAAACATACAAAAAGCACCACTGGGCAAATGCCTCTTCCTCCCTCCTTCCCTCTTCAAAATAAGTAAAAATGCCTTGGGGGGGGATGCCCCCTTCTGTCCTCCCTTCTATTCCAATTTGATGCCCCCCCCCCCCCTCCGCAACATGGTGACATATAATAATGTTACTGATGTTGGATAAAGACCAAATGCTCCACCTAGTCTGCAATCACTCCTCTCTCCATTTGCTCTATAGAAGTATAAAAGAAAAACCGGCTGCCAGTGAAATTCTCCTTCTTTCCTTATTCCTTCTGCTCTGTAAAAAAAAACAAAAAAACCCCAAACAACCCCCCCCCTCAAGCTCCTCCCCTCCCTGTATACATCACTGCTTACTATAAAAGGATATCCCAGCAATTTTTTTTTTTTTTACAGGGCAGAAGGAGTGAAGTAGGGTGAGAATAATCTTGCTGTTGGTTGGCTTTCCTTATTAGCTTTGGCAGAGAATAGAGAGGAAGGGGGAACGGCTGCAAGGCAGGGTTCTTAACTTTTCAAAACCAGAAGGGAAGGAGGAGGAAAGGGAGCCTAGCCCTCACTGGGTACTTATACTTTTTTTGAAGTATGGGATAGAGGGAAGGAATGAGGCATCTTCACCCTACCTCCCAAAACACTCTTACTTTTTCTGGAGTGTACCTCCACTTTTTCCATATTTTAAAATGAAGTGGGGAGTAAGGGTTGGCAGGGGTGGGAGTCATGGGGGGGAGAGTAATTCTGAGATGGAGTGGGGGAAGGAAGCAGGGAGGGAGGGAAGGCTCCTCAGGTTCTTTTTGTATGTTGTGTATTTTTTGGTGCCTGATTTTCAGCACAAATCAGCTCAAGTTTAGCTGTGGAAACCCAGCTTCACTAAATCTGAACAGTCGAATTTTGAGCAACTATATTTAGGAAAGAGTCGGATGAAAACCTGATTGACTAGATTCAGCTGAATATTCACTTAAAGATAACTGGCTAAAATTAGACGATTATCCTACCTGCTCAGCAGGTCTTTGAATACTGACCTCTTTAATTTCTTATTCTAATTTTTATCACAACTAATATACACGGTACCTGAATGTTATCCGCTTTGAATGCCGAAAAGCGAAATATAAAAATCAAATAAATAAATAAAATAGAACATATCTGGGAAAACGAAGCCCCTCCTTTTTGTTTGTGGGAAAACATATATATTATTAGGGCAATTTTCAGGCAGCATGTGGGGCTTTCAGGCCTGTGGGAACATTGTACCAGAAGCTTTGAAAAGCTCATGCCCGGCAGCTACCAGGGCAGAAAAGTACCTGCAGAGATTTCAGGGCCAAACTCCCTAGTGAGATGTACACACAGTGAGTTAAAAATAAAGTCCCCAAATGCACTTTGTCAGGACAGCCCCGGGCCACACTGGCCCCACCCCTTTCCCTCGTGAAGGAAGGTACACGCGATGTGAACTGTGTGCATACTTTCCCAAGCACTGGGGTGGGGGGAAGGCAATTTTCAGAAGGTGCGTTTCCACAGATGGAGGAACCTTCTGAAAACTGCCCTTCCCAAGAGCATAACTTCCAGGAAGACTCATTTAAAAATATTACAATGGCGCCAGTGAAGAAACTGCTTACATGTTACACATATTTTACTATGGTAAATGGTATTAATACACTTGCTATAACTACGAATTAATGTGTGTCCTGTTGGCTGAAGATAGATGGAGAGAACAATTTTCCCATGCTTTAGTATTCAAAGAAAAAATTTCCACTTCAAAAAATTCATCCATTTCATAAAATTCATCAGCAGGAAAGAATGAATGCCAATGCAATAATAGGCAAGCTTGGCAAATTCAAAGTTGTAATTTAAAATTGTCTTTCATGTGATTTATCCCATGGAATTGTGTGACTTAGTAAATAATATATTCTTTTTTTATTGGTTTGTAAAAAGAAGGATAAATGTACTCACATAATAATCCAAACCAAACCTGTCTTGTGCAGCTGTTCATTTAAGGGTTGGTCAGGCACTGGAAGAGAGAGAGAGGAGATCCAGGAGAGAGCTATATAATTGATTACCTGGGTTATTTCTCTTGTGTTTAACAGTTTTCCTCTTTGTTTACCTTTCTCACTGAGCTCTATATCTGTGTGTGAAAGAAGTGTGTGTTTGTTGTGTCAGTCTTGTTTGTGTGTCCTTTTTGTTTAGTGTGAGAAAGGGTTGAATGTGTGTATATGCTAGGAACATAAGGGGGCCAATGCAATACAGTGCATTCAGCCGAGCTCACTGTATAACCCACAGTTGGACGCGGGTTGTATAGGCACTAATTAATCCCCTTATGCAATAAGGGGATTAGTGCCTCTACATCGCATGTCCAACGCGGAGTGAATCTAATCACATGCAAATGCATGTGAGTGAATCTAATCACATGCAAATGCATGTGAGTGAGGCTATTAGCTTTCACTCCCAATGCAAAAAAAAAAAAATGTGTGTCAAGGACGCACATTTAGCGATCAGAAATTAATGCCTGCCTGGAGCAGTAGATTTCCCCAAGTCCACCTTAATAATGGTTTATGGACATTTCTTCCAGGAACTTGTCTAAACTTTTTTTTAAATCCAGCCATACTAACAGCTACCACCACATAATCGGGGAACAAATTCCAGAGTTTAATTTTGCACTGAGTAAAAATATATTTTTTCCTATTTGTTGTAAATGTATCACCAATTTGTTGTAAATGTATCACCAATTAACCAGAAAACCTGTTTGTGGCACTTGAGGACTGGAGTTCACCAACAGTGATGGTGAACTCCAGTCCTCAAGTGCCACAAACAGGCCAGGTTTTCAGGATATCTACAATGAATAAGCATGAGAAAGATTGCACACACTGCCTCCATGTATGCAAAACTATCTCATGCATATTCATTGTGGATATCCTGAAAACCTAGCCTGTTTGTGGCACTCGAGGATTAGAGTTTGCCATCATTGATCTAGTAACTTCATTGAATGTCTCCTAGTCTTTGTACTTTTAGAAAGAATAAACAACTGATTTGCATTTACCTGTTCCACTCCACTCATTATTTTATAGACCTCTATCTTATGTCCCCTTAGCTGTCTCTTTCCCAAACTGAAAAGCCTTAATTTTTTTTATCCTTTAGTCATAGGGGAATTGTTCCATCTCCTTTATCATTTTGATTGCCCTTCTCTGTACCTTTTCTAGTTTTGCTAAATCTTTTTTGAGATGCAGGTACCAGACCTGCACATACTACTTTAGGTGCGGTCGCACCATGGAGTAGTATAGAAGCATTATGATATTCTCTGTTTTATGAATGAGGATGGCAAGCGGTAGGGGAGTAAGTGGGCATGATAGGCATGTATATGGGATGTGTGAGAACAGGAAGGACAGGAGAGAAAAGAAGGGATAGATGAAAAGAACATACCAGAAGAGGGACAGAGTAGAGCCTAGAAGCAGCAGGGAACAGAAGGAGAGGCGCAGAGTCAGGGAGCATGGGAGAGTTAACAGGAGGCAGGAGGTGGTGAGGGGAAGGCAGGATAGTGGGGAGCGTGAAAGAAGACAGGAGAGGGCAAAAAAGCAGAGGGGGGGGGGGGGGGGGAGAGCACTCAATGGAGGAAAAAGAGGTCACTAAAATTGTTTTGGTATGTTAGTTTCCATTTTGGGTATTCGTTTTTCAACTACTGCCGTTACACAAACCTTTATAAGTGTATGTTTGAGACACTGATTTTTTAGTGATTTGATTACATATACTTCTGCCTACATAACTACCGAAACTTGGCTGCCTGCCCCACATGTTTGGACTGCTTTGGGATGTTTCTTATTTGGATGCCTGCCCCCCACTTCTGGACTGTATTGACATGTTTCTCATTTGGCTGGCAGTCCCCCACCTTTGGACTACAACTACATGGATTGTACTGAGGTGTTTCTCATTTGGCTGCCTGCCCCCAACTTCTGGACTGCATTGGGCGTGATCCTTTCTTGGCTGCCTGCCACTTCTGGATTGTAACTAGATGGATGTTATTAGGCTTAGATATACTGGCCTATGGACTATCTGGTCATGGTGCTAGTGCTCTATTAGATTGGGTTGCCACTTCTGCTTAATGTGCTCTGTTCTTTGTGTTCACCTGTGTGCTCAAGGATAAGAGAGCATGCTTCCAATGCTGCATTTGATCTGTGGGACTATTGCTGTTGCCTGATATCTATGGCTTCAAACTTGTAAGGGGTACTGCAAATTTTGGCTTTTGTAACTTGTCCTTTTTCTGTATGGTGTTCTTGCAAAGAATACATAAGTATTTGGTTTGATAACAAATTGGTTGCCAATAAAAGGCAATATTTTTTGGATTGGTGTATTTTCCTTTAGTGCTAAGGTGTCAAAGTTTCTGTGCACTTGGATTTAGCATCTTCCCTTTTACAGAGTCTCTGCTTGTCTGCCCTTACTCTCACATCTCACTCACTTCTATTCCATGTGATTCATGTCCTTTCACCCTGCACTCTGCTATGCTACCTTCTGTACAATGAGAAGGTTGAATGGCTCAATGCAGCACTCCAATTTCATATACCAACACAATTAACGAGATCAGCTAATACTAGGCTACTACTAATCCCGACTGTAAAATCCGCACACATGAATACCGTTAGAGAAAGAGCATTATCCATTGCAGGACCCAACCTGTGGAACTCTCTACCATTACAATTGAGAATGGAAACCAACATCAAAGTCTTTAAGAAAGGAGTTAAAACATGGCTTTTTAACAAAGCATTTAATAACAACGGTTGACTTTGATGGTGTTTTTTACTTTTATTTATATTTTAGTTTTTATGATTTTATCTTCCAATGTATAGTTGTTTTTTATCTTAATTTTATTTAGATATTTTAAGCAAAATGGATATGTAACTAGATTTTAAATGTTTATTTTAAAATGCAAATTCAATTACCAATGCCTAATGTAAGATGTAAACTGACGTGATATGTTTTTACATGAATGCCGGTATATAAAAGCATTGTATTTTTTAAACAACTGGATGTAAACCGTGGTAATGATGTAACAATTTTGATGAATAATGAACCATGTTATTTAAAGTGCCAATGATATTTCACCTATGACAACAACCCTCATTCGGGAGCCAAATGTTTACACTGTATCGTGTTTTATTCTATTCACTTGAATGAATATGGGATTTGTAACCCATTATAAAGTGAATTGCTCACCACGACTAATATCTAATCATTGGGTTTGTTGCAGTAGGTTTTTTTTTAAAAAAGGAAATGAACCTTGACGGTTCCGTTTTTTTCTTTCAACTTTTTTCCTTTTTCTTTCAATTTTCAATATTTTAACAATTTCATTTGCATCTATCGTCCACACAATATATTCACTGTGAAGTGTATCCACAGAAAAAGAATAGAGAAAACACTTATCGTAATGTTGAATCACAGCGGCACTTGGCTTCTGTGCCCTGTCCAAAATGCCCAACTGTTTACCGCAGTTTTGGCTTTAAACTGCTTAGTCAACAACACCCGACACTGCACGTGTTTCGTGAGAAGAACTTCATCAGGGGCTCGGGCTTCAACTTCAGTGTTTCTCTGTGGATGGAACTCCTCTCAGCGTCTTGGCGTGATCAAAAATGGGCTCCCTGATGAAGTTCTTCCCACGAAACACGCGCAGTGTCGGGCGTTGTCGTGGTGAGAAATTCACTATATAATGGGTTACAAATCCCATATTCATTCAAGTGAATAGAATGAAACACGATACAGTGTAAACATTTGGCTCCCAAATGAGGGTTGTTGTCATAGGTGAAATATCATTGGCACTTTAAATAACGTGGTTCATTATTTGTCATAATTGGTATATAAAAACAAACAAATAAATAAATAAATGTTAGATAGCTCTAGAGATTTAAGCTTCTCTTTGGGAAGATGGTGGTAGAGTATGCAGCCTTAAGTGCTGCTTCTTGGATATAACTGTGCCTCAAGATTAGTGGGGAGACCAACAGCTTTAGAGGCTCAAGCTCCTGTCCTGCATCCTACATATAACTTTTTTTGCCCAACCTTTTTCTAAGGCTTGTATGCAGAGATGCACTGTAGACTTTGAGGATGTTCTGCCAATGGCCAAGGCATCACTTATGTTAGCACTCCTCCCCATACTTACAGGGTAATTTCTTCTAACTATCCTTCAAACTCATCTGTTTGTTTTTAAAACTTTGCTCTTATCAAAACATTCATTCTTCAATACTGTCAAGTCTGGTGTGTAAATGACCAGGTCTTCAATATAGACATTCTGAGGACTTCGCTACAGAAGGAAACTGCTCTATACTACATTTTTCCTCTACATTTTTCTATCACTCTCAAACTTTCCCCCTACTAATGCACAGCTGATACATAAACTGATTGGACACACATATCCGTCCACATGCTATGTCACCACTTCCACTTCTAAGAGTGCCCTATTGACTCCAACCAAAGGACCAAAAATGCAAGCATCCACAGATCAAGTGTTTTCAGGATGCATCAGCATATCTTATGTACAAATGGGCATTCATATAGAGACAGAAATCATGAAATATGAAGACTGTCTCTGTTATAAACATTGACCCATCTGGAAATGTCCTGCACACCAGGCAGCAAGAGGACTACTGTGAAATAAAAGCAAATATTCAACATCAAAGCCAAACCAAAGACAGCTGCATGTGAACAGAACTTAAAGACACAACACTTAACACCTTGTTATGGGCCCTCTAACATGAACCTTGGTATCAGAGAGGTCTGGTATGGTAATCAAACCCTTATAAGGCTTCACAGAAACTCCTTAGCAGAATGAGCCACAATCTTACAATACAGCTACCATGAACATCAACTCACACACACCAAAGGCACAAAGCCTGCAGTCAGGCCTGATGTGACCAAGTGTGCATACCGTGCAAACCCGCTGGCGGCTGAAGAGGAAAAGAGGCTGCCGGCTGCCACAAAGTTCAACCTGCCAGCGGCCAAACGTTTCCTGCTTCAGTGCCAACTCTTCCCCCCCCCCCCCCTCGGGGCCAATGAGAAAAGGAGCCTGATGGCCTGAAGAGAAGAGGAACCCAGGGGCCGTGATGGAGCTCATCCCATCAGTCTTGAAGAGAACCGAAGGCTGTGTATGTGTGTCTGAGTCTATGTGAGAGTTTATGTACGTGTGTATGTCTGTGATCCTGTGTGTGTCTGTGTCTGTGTGAAAGCTTATGTGTGTGTTAGCCTGTATGCATATGTGTGTCTGCATGAAAGCTTGTGTGTGTGTATGTGTGTGTCTCTGTGACAGCCTGTATGCATGTGTTTGGCCATATGAGAGCCTATGTGCCTGTGTGCATGTCTGTGTGCCTCTGCATGTGTGTCTGTGTTAGACGTGTGTGTGTGTCTGTGTGAGAGTCCATGTATATGTGTATATGTGTGTGTGCGCCTTTGAGAGCCTATGTATCATATATAGGCTCTCACAGGCATGCGCACACACACATTATGTGTCTGTGAGGGAGAGAAGGAGAATGTGTGAGAGCATAGGCATGTATATGAGACAGGGAGTATGTGACACAATCAACATGTTATTGTGTGTCTCTGAGAGAGAGATGATGAAGTTTGTGCGGCCCTATCTCCCCAAATCCATGAAAATCTCAGGGTGACTGGAAATCAAAAGATACCAGATATGGAGATCAGAGATTTTTAATCCTTATTAGTTTTAATTATTGGGTGTAATTTGATGTTTTTGCTGTTTAGAAACATTTTATTGTTTTTTGGGGAAATATTAGAACTTTTTTAATTATTGGATTTTTTTAAAATATTGTATCGGTTTCTGGGAAATTTTAGATATTTTATTCATTAACTGGTTTAAAATATTTATTATTTTATGAATATGATTTTACTATTATTATGTTTTATATTGCTTGATTTTATTATTTAATGTTTTATGAAGATTGGTTATGTTTTTGTTTTTCCATTGTTGATCTGCATATAGAGGCTGGCTTTGTTGTGAGTTCCAATTCTGTTCTTTTCGGCACATTTTTATTTATACTTTCTGGACTCTTTATTCTGTATTTAGTGAGGGTCTGTCTGTATTCTGCATATGTGACCAAGATGAGTTATTTTTTGGCATGTAGTTTCTGTGTAGGGATCTATAGCAGCTTGGCAGGTTCTATTTTCCCAATAGGAGGTATATTGGTGTTTTAGGGCCTGATGTAATATTTGCAGTGTTGCCTTTGAGTGCTTATATTTAGGATTTTTTTGATATGAGAGGTTTACTATATTGTAATGGTAATTATGTTGATTCATGGCTTTCTGTAGTGCCATTATAAATTCCATAGGAGTTCCAAGTGTCTTTTTTGCAGAGTTTTCTGGTTGGCACCACAGCAGTGCATGTAAATATAATATATATGTTTTAAGTGACATTTTGCCTCAGAAGACTGTGCTTTGAATGTTCTTTTTCATGTAAAATTTGTTACAAGTTCCTAATTAAATTTTGTATGGCTATAGAGGGTGTGGGAGTGTGGGTGGTGACGTGTGTGCAAGGCTGTAAGGTTTCCCTAGGGTATGTAATACCTTTCCCTTGACCATGGGTTCTGTGGAGGAGTGGGTGTCAGTTTTTAAAAATATAGATTGCTGGAGGGAGCTGGGCTTTATTTGATGGGCCTGAGACAGAGACTGAATGAAACGTGGTGGTGGTGATATGTGTGTGTGGGGGGGGGGGGGGGGGGTGCAGTACAGTAATTGTTTGCACAGGGCAGCAACAAAGCTAGCACCGGCCCTGTGAAGCACCTAAACTGGAATTTTGAAATGCTAAATGTTCTTTTAATGATGGCTTCGATGAACCTCTGAGCTTTATTATACTGTTCCTTTCCATGTCTGTAGGGGATAGCCATGATTACTTATGGGGGAAAACACTGAATAGGTACTGGGGAGGAGAAGGAGGGGTAAGGGGATACATAGATCAGTGGGAATAGGTAGACTAAAAAATAGACAGTGCATATACTTTGGTAGGCCCAAGTTCTAGAAATAGTGCCTGCATTTATCGTAGCCATCTGCTGCTAAACTGTTCAGTTTCAAAGAAGTGATAAAAAGCAGATTATGAGAGAAGAAGGAATCACGGCAGAAGCTAGGATACCTTGCTAAAATATCTGTGATGAGATCTTTGATCTGCATATGAGGGTGTAGAAAGACTTTCTGTTCCTATTGCTCCTCTCAGTAGCAATAAGTGAAATTTATTGTAATGTGCGTGAAAAGGTTTGCACCCAAAATGGATGGGAAGTTAGAAATTTCATAAAAGTCTCTCATGACTTATTATTTCTTAGAGCTTTGACTACAGAGGAAAAGAGACATATTGAAGATGTCTTTTGAGAATAATATGAATATGGAAATATGAAATATAGAAAGAAGTGGATAGCTGGGTTATTCCCATGGTCCCTGTGATCTAGAAACTGTCAGTGGCAAAGAAGCCTAGGACAGTGGTGGTTTTGACATCCATGAGCACGGCATAGCTGCTCTATGCTGGCCTCTAAATCTCTCTTTAACTCTTAACAGAAATGTAAAATAGTTCGATAACCCCCAAAATCAGATTGTGGGCCTGTTGACCCTTTCTGGAGCACATCTCATTCTTAGCTGCCTCCTCCTCTTCTTACTGGCATGGCTCAATACTCAACAAGTAAAAAACTCATAGTAGGCACCAAAGCAGCAAAACGCATAAAAAGCAATGTCCAAGTCACCAAGGAGAAACTATGTTTTTCTTTACCTACATAAATATGTGGCGCGAATATCTGCACAATGTGGGGAGACATCAAGCATCCAGTGCACTGAATTTCAAAATATGTGCCCAAAAAATGGCCATTTACCATGCACTCTAATTTTTCCGGCAAGAGCATAATATTTTTCCTGTCTTATAAATAAGTGCATGCACAAACCTAATTTTTATCCGCATTAAATCCAACTAAGCTTTTGATTATCACACCCTATGTTTGTAGCAACAGGTAATACATGAGAAGGGCTTGGGATAATTGGTGGTAGTACTGCTACTGTGTTCATATTGAGACGACTGACAGTCATATTTGATGCCTGAAGATCTGTCGATTTTAGAACATGCTCTCTACACCCATAGAACAAAGAGGTCTATCTGGTTTTCCATTTACCAAGTCAAGGAAAATCACCCAGAATTCTTCTTTAATAAATGTATTGAAAAGCAATTGATACTTCTAGCAGATAAGTGGCACTGTAATCTGAAAGGGTATGAACTATAGTAAGAACATAAGAAAATGCCATACTGGGTCAGACCAAGGGTCCATCAAGCCCAGCATCCTGTTTCCAACAGTGGCCAATCCAGACCATAAGAACCTGGCAAGTACCCAAAAACTAAGTCTATTCCATGTAACCATTGCTAATGGCAGTGGCTATTCTCTAAGTGAACTTAATAGCAGGTAATGGACTTCTCCTCCAAGAACTTATCCAATCCTTTTTTAAACACAGCTATACTAACTGCACTAACCACATCCTCTGGCAACAAATTCCAGAGTTTAATTGTGCGTTGAGTAAAAAAGAACTTTCTCTGATTAGTTTTAAATGTGCCCCAAGCTAACTTCATGGAGTGCCCCCTAGTCTTTCTACTATCCGAAAGAGTAAATAACCGATTCACATCTACCCGTTCTAGACCTCTCATGATTTTAAACACCTCTATCATATCCCCCCTCAGTCGTCTCTTCTCCAAGCTGAAAAGTCCTAACCTCTTTAGTCTTTCCTCATAGGGGAGTTGTTCCATTCCCCTTATCATTTTGGTAACCCTTCTCTGTACCTTCTCCATCGCAATTATATCGAAGCTGATGCACGAGAATGTGCATTTACAGTGAATGCTTATATTTATTTAATACTTTATAACCTGCCTAACCGCCAATAGCAACCTACTTGAGGAAAACAGATACAATTAAAAAAGATTTAATAGTAATTTTAAAAGGAGTTATACATATAAATGTAATATACTATCGTAGCAATTTTAATAAAGCCATTTACGAGTGTAAAGTGCCCTTACATGTGAATATCCTATGGGAAATTCAATGGCATATATTGTAGCAATTTTCAAAAGCCCACTTCACAGGGAAAGTACATTTATACATATAAAACCCAGTTTTATGCATGTAAATGTTTTTAATATCAGGCCCTTAGTAAATAGAAACAGTATCTGGCATGGCTCATGTTATATCAGTTTTGTATTTGCTGTTATTATTGAATATAAAACTTGCTATTCTGACTCATTTCCCTTGTGGAGCTGGTTTTGATGCTTCCATAAGACTGAACATTGAATTAAATATTCTTCTTTCAATAGTGTGATATGTTTGCGTTGAATTCCATATTCCAAAGCATTTAGCCGGCTAACTTAGAAGTTAGCTGGCTAAATGAATATTTGGGCACATATCTAGCTATATCCTAGCTGGCTAATAAGTTAAGTGGCTAGAATTTAGCAGGATAAAGGTTATTCCGGGAGAGTAACTGGGAAGTGTTGAGTTAGCCAAATTAGCTAACTCTGATATTTAGCCTGTTAAGTCTAATCGAGCCAAAGAACTGTCCTAAAGTTAGCGCCTCCTTGCTAATGCGACCCCCTCCTTTAAATATTGCATGGTGCCCACCTTGGGGGCGCCTGGGGCGCGTTAAGAGAGCGGGTGCTGACTGTTCAGCGCCCGCTTTCTACGCAAGTTTATTGCATCGGCCCCAAAGTTAGCCAGATAAGTTTATCTGGCTAACTTTGTTCTCTGGACTGTGTCTGATTATGAACTTCATTATGTTTAGCTACAGCAATACATTGTTTACATTTCCTCCTTACAGTTTATTGTATTATTGCAAATAGTGTGTATAGTATTCATGCATTAAAAATTGACACAACATGGTACTATTTGACGTTTACATCAGTTTTCTAAAGATGTTTGTACTTTAAATTGTTTATCCCCTTCCTAGTTGCTGCTCTGCATAGAAGAAGCTTCAAATGCAGACTCTCTGAGCCTTGCTGAGCTGTTCAAAGACACGATTAGTTATCCACATAATGGTCCAGGAAGCAGTTGCAAAAGGTTAAGTGATCCTCCAAATATTTCTTAATTGAGTGTAGATGCATTCCATGCATTTTTATGTTAGCATCAAAGGTTGTGTCTTCAGAAAGATAAGCAGTTTCCTCTCTTGTTTCAAAAAATCATCACACATTTTCATCAAGCTTTCAGGAATGAGAGCTATTGGCTTGCACTGTTGTCATAATAATAAAAAGAAAGATGTATAGATATTGTGATCCAAAGGTGCCAAATGCTGAACAAATAGTGCATGAAGGCTTTTGATTTGCTGACAAATGTTCATCTCAATCTGTTACTTCTTTTTGTACACCGGTTCAAATATGTTTGATCAGCTTTCTACATTATCATCATAACTGAAGCAGGTGAAGACAGTCACTACACTTTGATGCAAAATAAGGTACGGTAATCGGCTGAAGTGTGTTTCTTATTGATAAAATGTGACTGTAAAAACGGGACCTTTAGATTGCATATGTATAGCATGTGTGTATATATATTCATTAATATTTGCTTAATTTATTAGTTAGAAATTACTCTTTAGACTCTCTGCACATACACATATGTTTAAAATGTCTGTTCTCCAAGGTTCATTTCAGAAAATTCAGGTCATATTAAAAAAATACTATAGACAACTAAAATATTTCATTTTCATCCCTTCCATTTGACTTTTTTTTCACCTTATTTTAATTTACACCTTTCCTCTCCCTAACAGTTCTTTGTTTATCTTCTCAATTTTCTCTCCCTCCCCAGCAGACAAGAGTTTCCATTTACAGACAAACAGAGGTGCTCCAGTGCTACTGTCAGAGTGCTGCATGTATCAGTGAAATTCTCCTTTGGTCAACTTTGTGCAGACGGTGAATAGTCCCTAGTGAGCCTATAAACAAGAATTCAAATTGGAATGGAAAGGAAATTCAAGATTTGTTGAATGGCACAATTGCCAAGGAGGGCCCCGACCAAGAGCTGAAGCACCAAGGAAAATCAAGATGACTGCAGGTTGCTTGACAGCCCTTATACGTTTGCTTTTCTTGTAAACATTTTCTGCCAGATGTTTATTTTTCTATTTTTCTTCCTCACTGTTGGACAAAAGGAAGTTTTAGACTTACCCCTCTGAAGATCTGTTTTGGCTGGCAGTGACAGGTCGATGGACTTGGACATACTTGCAATTTCTTCAGCACTGGGGCTGGGCTATGCCAATGCGGAGTCCTCTCCAGGTGATGAGACATTTCTCAGTCCAGAGATTTGCATTCTACTGCCACTGCCTCTTGGTGGGTCCTTAAGACATTGGCATTGGCATCTGCTTCACTGTTTGGATTCCTTGCGTGAGTGCACCGAGACCGACTGAGAGAGAAACAAATATGAGCGCCTAAAGGTGTTGAAAGGAGAGGGGCAGCCTCTTTTTTTTTTTGGTTGGGCTGAGTCTGGTACTGGCCCGAATGAAGATCTGCTGGGATTAGTGAGGACAATTTCTTCAGAGGAAAAAAAGACTACCCAACCAGTAGATTGCAGAGATGGGCTCAATTTAGCTGCATTGCAACTCTCCTTAGTTGCACAGGGAAAGGATGAATGGATTAGTGTGCAGAAGGCTCCTTAACATATTATATATCATATTATATATCATATATATCATATCCTTCAACAAAATCCTCGCATCATAAACGTGCCATATCTACAGCAGGCCCCATTCAATGGAATGCGCTCCCACCAGACATTCGGCTTGAGTTCTGCCACTCTTCATTCAAAAAAAAACTTAAAACCTGGCTCTTTAGCCAAGCTTTTCCAGGACCATGATCATCATTTTTTCCCCTCCAACCAGCAAGAACATATCTTCTTCACAAACCCCCATTTTCCATACCACTACCTACTTCGGTATCTAATCTCTTGCTGCAGGACACTTGAGACTTTCTCACTTATACGTTATAATTTTTATGCTCAATAAGACCTGTCAACTTAATTGTTTAAGTCTTTTTTTTTTTTTTTCTCCTTTATCTTTTGGTCATCAATGTTACAACGTTATTGTTAAATTTTGAACTTATGTACATTGTTCCAAGTTTCATAACCTTGTTCTATGTAATGCCTTTTGGCAATTTTCATGTTCTGTTTCAATGTAAACCGATGTGATCTTTATTTCATATAGGAACACCGGTATATAAAAATCTAAAAATAAATAAATAAATACATTATCCTTTAACCTATTTGGAAAGCTATCATTAAGCTGGAATTAATTGTTCCCGGAATGTTCAGATTGTTAATACTTCACTTCAGAGTCTGGAATCTAAAGTTTCTGTTCAGGCTCGGGTATTGGAAGATCAACATGAAAAGATTTCAGGTTTAATGGGACAATTTGTACTCTTTGAGATGTAAGTACTGTTATTATTAGGGACAATTTGTGATTCTTCACTGTAAAGTTGAAATTTGGAAAATGTAAAAAAATGTAAAATCTTTGATGGCTAAATCTCCCAAAAGTTAAAAAAAATGTCTTCCTTCAGAGCTATTTAAATGTTATCTACTCGAGGTTCTCCTAATTCATAGTCCTATAGTAAATGACAGTAGAAAAAGATAAGCTTGTTTCATTCACTCTGCCCCATTGAGATTCCTTCACTTATTTATTTAGATATTTATCCCGTCCTTCCAAAAGTGCTCACAGCAGGTTACAGTAAAATATAAAATCATGAAATAGAAATAGACGAACAAAACATAAAATCAAACAATATATTAATGAATATCAAATAGCTGTAAATAAAAGGGGTTTTAAAGAATGTGTAAAAGAAGAGCTAAGGTCAGTTGAGAAGCTCACAGTTTGTGGTAACTTATTTCACCAATTTGGAACTGCATAAGAACAGCGATTTTGGGCTATAGATGAGTTAAAGATTTTTGATGGTGGGAATCTTCAGATAATTACACTCTTGAGACAATAACAAATGAGGTGGAATTTATGGGATCAACTGCTCCCCCAAATCAATGGGACCCATATAATGCTGGGTCTTAAGTGCCAAGGCTAAAGCTTTAAATTTAATATGGTGAACAATTGATAAAACAGTGGAGAATAGTCTGAATGGGTGAAACATGATCTCTGAATTGTGCCTGGACAAAAGGTCTAGCTGAAGCATTTTGAATTAGCTGGTAAACCCAAGTACGTGGCAATTATAATCAACATGTGACAACACAATGGCATACAATATTTGTGCAAAGTCTGTCTGAGTAAAAAAATAGCTGAATAATTCTAACTGTTGCAAATAATAAAAACAAATTTTCACAATGGAGGAGGATTCAACATTGAAGATCTGTACTTGGACTGGTGCTTTTCAATATATATATAAATGATCTGGAAAGGAATACGACGAGCGAGGTTATTAAATTTGCGGATGATACAAAATTATTCAGAGTAGTTAAATCACAAGCGGATTGTGATACATTACAGGAGGACCTTGCAAGACTGGAAGATTGGGCACCCAAATGACAGATGAAATTTAATGTGGACAAGTGCAAGGTGTTGCATATATGGAAAAATAACTCTTGCTGTAGTTACACGATGTTAGGTTCCATATTAGGAGCTACCACCCAGGAAAAAGATCTAGGCATCATAGTGGATAATACTTTAAAATTGTCGGCTCAGTGTGCTGCAGTAGTCAAAAAAGCAAACAGAATGAGGAATTATTAGGAAGGGAATGGTTAATAAAACGGAAAATGTCATAATGCCTCTATATCGCTCCATGGTGAGACCGCGCCTGGAAAACTGTGTACAATTCTGGTCACCGCATCTCAAAAAAAATATAGTTGCGATGGAGAAGGTACAGAGAAGGGCAACCAAAATGATAAAGGGGATGGAACAGCTCCCCTATGAGGAAAGGCTGAAGAGGTTGGGGCTGTTCAGCTTGGAGAAGAGACAGCTGAGGGGTGATATGATAGAAGTCTTTAAGATCATGAGAGGTCTTGAACGAGTAGATGTGAATCGGTTATTTACACTTTCGAATAATAGAAGGACTGGGGGGCATTCCATGAAGTTAGTAAGTAGCACATTTAAGACTAATCGGAGAAATTCTTTTTCACTCAACGCACAATAAAGCTCTGGAATTTGTTGCCAGAGAATGTGGTTAGTGCAGTTAGTGTAGCTGGGTTCAAAAAAGGTTTGGATAAGTTCTTGGAGGAGAAGTCCATTAACGGCTATTAATCAAGTTTACTTAGGGGTAGATTAAACCTATCCCTGCGCACGCCGAGCACAAGCCCTGGGACGCCCATATGTCCCGGGGCTTCGAAAAGGGGTGGGTCTGGGGGCGGGGCAGGGCCGGGCATGGTGCCGATCCGGGGGCGGACCCTAGTCCTCCAGCACAGCGGCTGTGCCGGAGGTTCGCACACTGGCAGCCTGCACAAGATACACCTGCAAGAGGCAGGTGTAAAAAATAAAATAAGGTGGGGGGATTTAGGTAGGGCTGGGGGGTAGGTTAGATAGGGGAAGGGAGGGGAAGGTGGGGGGGACCGAAAGAAAAGTTCCCTCCAAGGCCGCTCCGATTTCGGAGCGGCCTTGGAGGGAAAAAGCCATCGGGGCTCCCCTCGGGCTCGGCGCGCGCAAGGGGCATTTTTTCGCATACCTGCAGGTCCGACACTATATTGGTACTTTAAAGCTGCCAGACCCCCATCATCCTGCTTGGGAATTTTTAGCGGATTTTGTAGATATGGCTGATCCTACTCGCCATAGATTCTCTTTTTGGTATAAACTGTTAGACAAATGCCAAGCTCCTCCTAATTGGGACACTGCAGTAGCCGGCTGGAATAGGGACTTTCTTTAACCACACCCTACTATAGACAATGTTTTCCAGAGCACAATCATTATCTGTGCCTACTCCTTTACTGGAGCTTCAATTTAAATTTTTATATAGATTTTACATTGCCGCCGCGCAGGCGAGTAAATTGGGGAGAGGTGGCTCTGGCTGCTGTCCCAAATGTGGGGCTTTTCGCAGCATTCTTGGTCATCAATTTTGGTCCTGGCCCACCCTCAGACTGTTTTGGGGGAAGGTGCACCGCTATCTCCAGCAGATGTGTGCAATCCAATTTGTCTTTCATGTTAATGTCTTTCTTTGGGATGATAGCCGAGGTATTCCTTTTCAGAAGCAGACTACTCGGTGGTGGTTCCGCCTAGTGATTTTATTAGCCAAGAAATGTATTCTGCAGAAATGGCTGGCTGTTGATCCTCCAGCCTTGATGCAATTACGTAACCTCATTCATCAGACCTGTTTATTAGATAAGGGGTAGATTTTCAGACCGCGCGAATAGGCATACTTTTGCTGGCGCATCAGGCGCAAGCAAAAGTACACGGGATTTTAGTAGATACGCACGTAGCCGCGCAAATCCTGGATCGGCGCGCGCAAGGCTATCGATTCTGTATAGCCGGCGCGCGCCAAGCCGCGCAGCCTACCCCCGGTCCCTCCGAGGCCGCTCTGAAATCGGAGCGGCCTCGGAGGGAATCCTCTAACGCCCTCCCCTCACCTTCCCCTCCCTTCCTCTACCTAACCCACCCGCCCGGCCCTGTCTAAACCCCCTCCTTACCTTTGTCGGGGGATTTACGCCTCCCTCTAGGAGGCGTAAATCCCTCCCGTGGTTAGACTCCGGGCGTGGTTACGGCCCGGACCGCCCCGGGCCGTAACCACGCCCCCGGGCCCGCCCCCAAAATGCTGTCGACACACCCCCTAAATGCCACGCGGCTCGGGCCCGCCCCCGACACACCCCCCTCGCCAAACCCCGGGACTTACGCGAGTCCCGGGGTCTGCGCGCGCCGGTAGGCCTATTGAACATAGGCGCACCTGCGCGCAGGGCCCTGCTCGCCTAAATCCGCCCGGATTTGGGCGGATTTAGGCGAGCAGGGCTCTTAAAATCCGCCCCTAAATGTATAACAAAAGTGGAATGGTTTCACCTTCGATGGCTTTTTGTTGCTTGATGGGAGATATATCTCTTTTCTTTATCACCACTGGCTCGGAGTCTAATTCTTAATGATCTGTCTACTTGCTAAAGGCCTAATTTATGTGTTATTCTTGGAGCCCAGTACCTTGTTTCACTCTGTAACCTACTGTTAGCATATGATGTCCTGGGGAGGGGATACTGTTCCTACCTGCAGGTTCTTGTTTTGTTCCTTATCCTTTCATGTGTGTCCCTTCCAGCTTGAAGAAATACTGCTGTTATGGAGCAAATGTAAAAATTTGATGGCTTGGTTTGTTATCTTTTTGGAATGTTTGTTTATTGTCAATAAAAAAAAAAAAAGAACAGTGGCCATCTTGCTTGATGGTGGTTGAGTCGTGTGCATGTCTGAGGTACTCAAAGTTCTTGTGATCGGTGTATACTACTATCTGATGTTGTGCACCTTCCAGCCAAGGACGCCACTCCTCAAAGGCCAGCTTAATTGCGAGTAACTCTTTGTCTCTGATTCCATAATTTCTTTCGGCAGGCGAGAACCGCCTTGAGAAGAAGGAGCATGGATGGGGCACTTTGGATTCGCTGTATTGGCTCAAAACCGCTCCCACGCTGACGTCTGATGCGTCGACCTCGACGATGAATGGGCGATGCGGATCTGGATGGAGGAGGCATGGCTTTTTTTGAAAAGTCTCTTTGAGAGACAGGAAGGCAGATATAGCTTCAGGAGACCAGTTGGCAGGGATGGCTTCCTTTCTGGTCATTGCAGTGAGAGGGACCGTCAGTGATGAATAGTTCTTGATAAAGGAACGGTAGTAGTTCGTGAAGCCCAAGAAATGGCGCAGTGCCTTCAGGCCTGTAGGTTGGGGCCAATCTCGGATGCTTTCTAATTTCTTGGGGTCCATCTGAAACCCGTTTTTTGAAATAATGTATCCCAGGAAGGGTACAGATTCCTTGTGGAACTCATACTTCTCGAGTTTCGCGTATAAGTGGTACTCCTGTAGGCGTCTTAAAACCTTTTTGACATCCTCTTGATGTGTTTTGTAGATCCTGGGAGAAGATCAGGATGTCATCAAGATATACTACGACACATTGATATAGTAGGTCCCGTAAGATGTTGTTCATCATATTTTGAAAGACTGCAGGTGCGTTACTTAGTCCGAAGGGCATGACGAGATATTAGAAGTGTCCATTGCAAGTGTTAAAGGCCATCTTCCATTCGTCACCTTCACGAATGCGCACCAAGTTGTAAGTTCCTTTGAGGTCCAGTTTAGAAAATATCTTGGCTCCCTGGAGTCTGTCAAATAATTCAGAAATTAAGGGCATGGGATACCGGTCCTTGATGGTAATTTCATTCAGACCCCTATAGTCAATGCAGGGACGTAAGGTGCCATCTTTTTTTCCCACAAAAAGAATCCTGCACCAGCCGGGGATTTGGAGGGTCTGATAAAACCTTTTTGAAGGTTCTTTTGTATATAGGCGGACATGGCCTTAGTCTCAGCTGCAGAGAGAAGGTAAACTCTCCCTTTAGGAGGCTCCTTTTTGGGTTTCAGGTTTATAGCATAGTCGAAAGCTCTGTGAGGTGGAAGTATATCTGCTGCTTGTTTAGAAAAGACATATTCTAAACAAGCAGGCGTATTGTGGAGGCAAACCTGGTAAAGATAGTGTAGTAGGCATGCATATTAGTGGCAAGACTTCCGCGAGACACCCGCCATGACAGCCAGGTCCCCACCGGGATAATTCCGGCATTGCCCAGTTAAAGTGTGGTATATGATCTTGTAGCCAGGGCAGTCCAAGTATCACCGGATGCATGGCCTTTTCCAATACGAGAAAGGAGATGGTTTCAGAGTGTAAAGCTCCGGTGTGTAGGGCGATGGCCTGGGTAATCAACGAAACCTCTCCAGGCAATGGTTCTCCATGGATTGAAGATAATAGCAATGGCTTAGCTATTGGTGTGGTAGGAATCCGTAAATGTTCTACTAAGCATTTTAAGATGAAATTTCCTCCGGCACCGGAGTCTATGAGGGCAAGGGTCTGAAACTCCAGGCTTCCGCAGAGGAGTGAGACTGGTAGAGATAATGTAGGAGTTGGAGCGGTGAGGCCTAGGAGGAGTCCTCCTGCAGATCCTAGGCCAATCAGTTTCCTGGACAGATGGGACAGGTTTGGACAATATGGCCTGATTGGCCACAGTATATGCATAACCCCATGCGTTTGCGGAATCGTCTTTCTTTAGAAGTTAAATGACTTCTTCCTAATTGCATAGGCTTGTCTTCTTCTAAGGGTGCAGACGGTAGGCTTGAGGCAATTGGCACAGGTTTAGGATGGTTAGTTCCCAGGACGGGCTTCCGAGGACTCTTAGCCTCTTGAGTCCGGTCTGGAATCCGGCGGTCTGTTCTCCCAGCCAGTTCCATGAGAGGTTCAAGGGTATCAGGCAGGTTGTGAGCCACCAGTTCATCCTTTAAGCGAGAGTTGAGACCCTCCATGAAGACAGCACATAAGCATCCTGTGTCCCAGTGTAGTTTGGATGCTAAAGTCTTGAATTCGATCGCATAGTCTGCTAGTGGCTTATTACCTTGCTGGAGATTGAGCAGAGCAGAGCCAGCGATGGTGTGGCAAGCCGGGTCATTGAAGACAGACTTGAAAAGTTTCATAAATCCTGATAGGTCATTCAGGATAGGATCTTCACATTCCCATAATGGTGAAGCCCAAGCCAAGGCTCTTCCTTCAAGTAGAGATAGGATATAGGTGATCTTGGAAGCTTATGTGGGAAAGAGGGTAGGTTGCAAAGAAAAATGCATATTGCATTGGTTAACAAACCCTCCTACACATCCTTGCTTCACCTGTGAAGCGGGTAGGCATGGATAAGGGTACGGTGGTCTTGACAGTCACCACCGGAGACAGCAATTCTTTCACTGGAGTTGCTGAAGTATTCAGTTGTGCATGTAACTGATTGAAGGCAGCAGCCAGGCTTTCCAGAAACTTTTGTTGCTCAGTGATCCGCTGGGCTAGGCCAGGAATGGCCTGCAAGGCTGTGAGCTGAGCCGAGTCCATGGAGTTAGCAATCTGTTGGGTCTGTGGCATATTGTAGACTCTTGGTTGAAGTGGCGATGACTCCTCCCACGAGGAGGGGCCCCGTGGGGAACCACAATGATTGGCTAGACTCTAGTAAGCAGACACTGAGGAAAGAAAGCTTTATTATACTGCTGTTGAAGAGTTGAATCTTGCCCAAGGAACGGACAGTACTGTAGTCCAGCGATAACACAGTAAGCTCAGACAGTCTCTGTAGTTAATGGTCTCACCCAGATGTAGCAAAGGTGCGGTAGTGTTTCATAGCATGGGATAGGCCAAGCACCTGAAGAGTGGGATGAAGAGAGCTGGAGCGTAGTGATACTCACAGAGTAGCAATGCTGATAACTTCCTTCGGTAGTTGAATGAAGAGGGAGACCCGAGGTCCGAGATGCAGGATAACCTGAGTAGAGTAGGCCCTCGAGGAGCGAGCACCTAGGAGCGTTGAAGGTTCCTGAAAGAAAGCAGACAGGACCCCTGAGAAGCGGATGTCCTTACAGTTAGGCAGATTAACCCTGGAGGGTGAGTAGAAGCGAGAGGCCCCCGAGGAGCAGGTACCTAGAGCTTCTGTAGGAGCGAGATACCCCGGAGGGTAGTGAGGAATCCAAGCGAACAGCTTAGAAGTGGTCAGAGTAGCAAAATCGAAGTCCTTGCTAACTCGTTCACTTGGAGCGGAGTGGAGGTTTAAATACCCAGAGGTACTGACGTCATGCGGTGGGGCCGCCCCCAAGGTTCCCGCCATGACATATTAAAAAATGTAGGCAGCGTGCGCATGCGTGCCCTAGGAGGCCTCAGGAAGAAGCATGGCGGATGGGGACGCCCATGCTGGCTCGGAGATGCTGAGGGTTTCGGTAAACAGTAGCCATCCTTCCAAGGGAGGAGGAAAAGGGTAAAACAGAGGCGAGGCAGAGCGATCTCAGCCATCTGTGACCGATGAACGCAACAGTAGTAAAGCAGCTTTTACATGTGCCAAGTTGAAATCTGCTCCTAGGAATATCCCCATTGTGAGGATTTTGCAGCCTTTTTCCAGAAGAAGTTTCAGGCTATACAAGACTCTCTAGGTCCAAGGATTGGAAATTGTGCGATTGAAGGCTGTCCTCCCTTGGATCTGAGGGATTATCTAGAGGGAAAGGATAAAGCAGTGGATAAGGGACTGTTGGAATTTAATGTTATTTAAGTTGATGAGATGTGGAGTAGGCTTAGATGTATTGGTAAGAGGTTCCATCCATTAGATCCTTATCCAGGCTAACTGTTACAGACACTACCTTTCATTATATTGGAATTATTGGTTTCATAAATGCCTTTTTAAAGCAGGAATTTTTCCCTGCCATGTTGAAGAAAGCCCTCTACAAAAAGCCAGGTTTGGAAATAGCAAGTTGTTATAACTACCTATGGTACCTATGGTGGCAAAAGTAATGGATGCACTGATCACAAATTAGCTGCAGGAATTTTTAGAGGAGGTACAAGCCTTGGATTCAGCTAAGTCTGCCTTTTCGCCAGCGTTCACCATGGAGATTCTCCTGCTGGCTTTGGTTGATATAAGGTTGTTTTAAGATCGAGGGAGTACACATTTCTGGTTCTCCTTCATCTCTTGGCAGCCTTTGATTTAGCAGATAATGAGATACTTTTGAACAGTTTGAAAGAGATTGGAGTGGGGCTATAGTTGCAGAGAGATGATTTGAGTCTTTTCTGCTAGATAGGTCACAGGCAGTCATTATGAGGTCTTCTGCAATGGGATCCTGGTTTATACAGTGGTGGTGGTGTGTGTGTGTGTGGGGGGTTCCTCAGGGTTCTCTGTTTTGACTAATCCTGTTTAATATGTAAATTTACTTCCTAGATGCCATTATTAGGGTCCTAGGGGTGAAGGCTTACATTTATGCTGATATCCAGATTTAATTCTCTACCTGCAGTCTTGGGAGGAAACCCCAGAGCTTTTAGGAAAATGCATGAAGGCAGTGCAGGACTGAACAAGATTGATGAACATATAGATATGCATAGTTTAATGGGACAAAGCCAACATGGATTTAGCCAAGGGCAGTCTTGCCTCACAAATTTGCTACATTTTTTTGAAGGTGTAAATAAACATATGGATAAAGGTGAGCCAGGTGTATCTGGATTTCCAGAAAGCATTTGACAAAGTCCCTCATGAGAGACTTCTTAGGAAATTAAAAAGTTGTGGGATAGGGGGCACTGTTCTAATATGGATTGCCAACTGGTTAAAAGATAGTAACCAGAGAGTAAGGCTAAATGGTAAATTTTCTCAATGGAAAAAGGTGAATAATGAAGTGCCCCAGGGATCTATTCTGGGACCATTGCTTTTTAGTAAGTTTATTAAAGACCTGGAAATGGGAACAAGAAGTGAGGTGATCAAATCTGTAGATGACAGAAAATTATTCAAAGTTGTTAATCACAAGCGGATTATGATAAATTGCAAAAGGATATTGCAAAACTGGGAGTTTGGGCATGCAAAGGGAAATGAAATTTAATGGTGAGAAGTGCAAAGTGATGCACTCGGGTAGATTAAAAAAAAAATTGCGCTCATCCATGTGCGTGCGCTTCCCAGCACAAGCACATGGACGCGGCTATTTTATAACATGCGTGCGTACTATAAAATACGATATCCGCATGCACATGGGCGGCGGATTTTAACATCTGCACACATGTATGGGTGGGTGGCATCCTCCACACGCAGGAGGGGAAATTTTAAAAGGCAACGCACGGCGACTCGAGTAGGGCTTCCCCAATTCCCTCTCAGTCCGCTCCAATTAAGGAGCGATCTGGGAGAGAACTTCCCTATACCCCTACCTAACCTTCCTACCCTTTCCCCCCTATACCCCTACCTAACCTTCCTACCCTTTCCCCTCTCCTCCCAACCCCTAACTCTTTCCTAGCTATAATAATTTTTGTTGTTTTTTTACCTTGCTGCTTCGAAGGAATAGCAGTAGACTCCATGCACCGGCTGACTGCTGGTGCGTGCTTCCCTAGGACAGTGGCTAATGGTGCTGTCTTAGTCCGCCCCAGCCCGACCCTTCTGAGAGGCCCAGCACTTCGGCGCGTGCAGGGTTTACACGCGTGGCTGGGCCCATTGTAAAATGCACACAGTGCGTGCAAGACCCAGCCATGCACGTAAACCCCGAAATTTGCGCATGTAGCCCTTTGAAAATGTACTTGTTAGGGGAGAGTATCCCAAATTATAGTTACATAATGCAAGGTTCCACATTAGGAGTCACCACTCAGGAAAAGGATCTAGGTGTCATCCTTGAAAATACGTTGAAATCTTCTGCTCATTGTGCAGCAGCAGCCAAAAAATAATATAGAATGCTAGGCATTATTAGGAAAGGAATGGAGAATAAAACAGAGAATATCATAATGCCTTTGCACATTCCTATGTGCCTCCTCATCTTGAGTATTGTGTGCAGTTCTGGTCACCACATCTCAAGAAAGATATAGCAGAATTAGAATAGGTACAGAGAAGAGTGACCCAAGATGATAAAGGGGATGGAACAATTCCCCTGTGAAGAAAGACTAAAGCGAATAGGAGAAGTGATAGCTGAGGAGAGATATGACACAGGTCTCTAAAATAATGAGTAGAATGGAATAAGTAAACATTAATCAGTTGTATGCTCTTTCAAAAAGTACAAAGTCCAGAGAACACACAATGAAGTTACGAGTTAATACATTTAAAACTGATAAGAGAAAATATTTTTTATTCAATGCATACTTAAAGTCTGGAATTCGTCACAGTGGATGTGGTGAAAGCTATTAGTATAGCTGCATTTAAAAAAGGTTTAGACAAATTCCTGGAGGAAAAGTCCAGTAACCATTATTAAGGTAGAGTTGCAGAAATCCATTGCTTATTCTTGGGATAAGCAGATTGGAATCTATCTACCCGTTGAGATCCTGCCAGGTACTTGGAAATAGGATACTGGGCTTGATGGACCCTTGGTCTGACCCAGTATGGCAAGTCTTATGTTCTTATTAAAATTGAATACATTGAAATCTGAGGTGTTGTGGGTTGGTGCAGAGTTATGGCTGGAGAGTTACTCACCTATTACAGTGACAGAGCCACAGTACAAACTGGTGGCTAAAGAGTGGAAATAATATTTGATGTGGGCCTCGTGTCTGACAGCCAGTTACGGCTTGTCATTAGGAAGTGCTTGGTTAAATTGTGCTTGGTGAGGCAGTTTTAGCCTCTTATGGCTCCTTCAAACTTGAAGGTGTTCAAGTAGTGCTTAATCACCTGGATTATTTCAGCAAAGATTTTTTAACGAAAAGGATGATGGGAGAGAGCTTCACTATTGCTTATTGCCCTCCATTGGCTACCCATTAAGCTGCATATCCACTTTAAAATGCTCACTTTGACGTTCAAGGCTTTTAAACTTGAAAGCCTCTCTTATTTGGCACGTAAGGTAGAGTTGTATTTACAAAATAGGCCTCTAAGCTCTATGCATGAGAAAAAGTTGATAATTCCTTCCAACAAGAGCATGTTCATTTACTGGTATTGCCCCTGTATTGTGAAATCAACTACCCACCCCCAAGATTAAGGATGAAGATTTTGTGTTGTTCCAAAAGGACTGTTTTACCAGGCTTTGAATGATGGTTAACCAGCTCTGATCTGATAAGGAGATTTTTGGGACTAGTTTTGAGGAAAGGATTTTGGCAATTTTACTTTAGCAATCCAAGGAGTGTAAGGGGAGCTCTGAATTGCAGGCAGTGCTGGTTTCCTTCAGCTGCCAGTACTTGCAGCAACACAGTGGGGTCCATGGCTGTTGCTGCAAATGACAGTAGTGCAGGTAGTGCTGTCTTCAGCTCATTTTGGGTTTGGTTTATTCTGTCCTGTTGGAAATATAAACTGTTTCTTGATTGAATTCCTGGATTGCAGAAGGAACAACTGTATACTAGGGATATGCTTGACAAAAAATTGTTTCACGTAGGAATTTGCTTTGTGGGGACCCACATTCATTTGTTTAGTTTCAAAACAAAAAAAACTCATTTTTCATTTTATTTCATTTTTTTTTTGCCGTTAAAATCAAAGAGGGAAGTGAAGCATTGCAGCCAATTGTATATTGGACTCTAGAATTGGGGTCTTAAAACTTGTAGGGAGAAATCAACAGAAGGTGGGGGGGGGGGGGGGGGGGGAAATTCCAGGCAATTAGAAAGAGTGTGGATACAACGTGGCATGAATAACCTAAAACTCTTTAAAAGGGCAAAGGGGTTACCAGCATTGGCAGAATTTCTCTACTATGAAAGGACCAAAGAATTAGAAAAAGTGGGAAGAACACCCCAAGACTCCAAAAGATGGCATCAGCAACAGTGGCATGAACCCTTGATGCCACCTCAAGTGGCAAACTGGCACCAAAAGTGGCATCAGCATCATAAGGCACCGTGAAGGGGGAAGAAGGCAAAAAAGGAGGTAGAACCGCCTCCCGCCCCCCCCCCCCCCCCCCAAGGCAGGCACTGATGAAAAGGCCAAGCAGCCCAGCTGGCAGCTTCAAGACACCAAAACAACATAAAAGGTGCGAAGCAGCCCCCCCCCCCCCCAGACTGGCAAGAACAACTTACGGTATAAGGTCTGGGGTGCGACAGAAAGCACAGCGGCAAAGAGAACTCCAAGGTGTAAGGTCTTGAAACTGAAGCAAGGTTGAGTGGCACAAAGACCCCCAAGGTACAGAGTGGAATTTGGATTTTCTTCTCGGTGGTACTGCAACTGACTGTGTATGCCTGCTGATTGTGCCTTGCTAGTGTGTATATGTGGGGAGCACAGAGATAAAGCTGCACTGAGTGTGTCACACTGCGTGCACTAATTCTGACACTGCTGAGCTTAGTGACAGGCTCCACAATACAGCCTGGTATGCTTCAGTCTCTGCACTGCGCTTAATGCTCACCTTGTGCTCACTATCCCCACTGCCCAGGCAGAGACAGAGACAGAATCAGTATCAGCTCTGCAAGCAGCTCTCCACACCCTACCTCCACCCTCCACAAATGAAGAAAACAGCAGCAACACAAGTTTGACACAGAGCTTCTGATGCAGTGCCTGGCTGATTTTCTCTTACCATGTGACTGGCACAATAACATCTAAAATGGGCAGCAGCCAAAAAGTTTTTTGGGAAACATAATCTAGGAACAAAGAGAGCTCAAACAGTGTTCTTCACAGAAAGTGCCTTCAGAAGGAATGCAGAGCAAATCTCAGACATACTCAGTCTTCAAGATCGGCATCACTGCCGATAGGTTGGATTGGAAAAATGCTTCACTGCAATACGTCATCCCTGTTGCCTCCTTGACAATATATCTGTCCTACCCATCTCTGCTAGCTGGCCGATCTGTATTTTGTATCAGTCCTAACTGTACACCTGTTGCTTTCCTTTGGATTTCTATGAGGCCATTGACTTTAATGTCCTCATAGAAATAATTCATTTCAAAATGAATGAAATGAATAAGATTTGTTTAATTCAGGGGTCCCTCTCCATTTGTTTTGGGGACCCCTGAAAGAATTGAATTGGACCCAATTGATTTTGGGTTACCCATTCATTTTAAACAAATACATATCTCAACTAGGTAGTGTTTATAATATCTTGAATATAACAAAAATGTTTCCATAGTTTTATCTACTTCTAAAGTTAGACAAATGAGTTTGAGGTTGCTTCCCTCCTTCTCTCTCCCACTTTTGTTCAGTGGGACTACATCTACTTTCCTCCAGTTTTTTGAAACTTTCACCATCTTTAAAGACAGTGTTTGAGGGATATGATCATCACAGCCTTGAGCTTTTTCAGTATCCTGTTATGTACATCATCCAATCTCATGGCCGTATCCATTCTCATATTTGTGAAAACTTCAAGTACTTCCTTCTTTGTAATTTGGTTTGTAATTTCACATTGCCTATCTTAGTTCTGTTGCATTCCATTTCTTCTGTAAATACTGAGCAAAAGAACATATTTAATATTTTAGTCTTTTGCCTGGTCCTCCTCTTTGCAAATCTTATTTTCTCCTTTTCTTTTAGCTAACCCTCCTTTCTTTTTTCCTTCTTCCTTATGCACCCAAAGATTATATCTCCTCTTACTGACTGGACAATTTTTTCTTCCATTTGGTCCTTTGCTTTTCTAACTCCTCCCTCCCTTCCTTTTCTTTCCTAATGACTCTTCCTATGCTTTCTAAAAATTTTTTTGAATGCTAATCTTTTTACTGTTATCAATGTTATTACCTTCTTAGAGAACCATATCAGTTTCTTTTTCTTTTTCCCTTTATTAATTTGCCTTACAGTGATTTGTTGTAGGGGTGTGCATAGATTTTTTTTTCATTTAATTTTTTTTATTTCTGTAACTAAAAAAAAAAGAAAATACTTGAAGAACCCCAATGAAAAATGTAGGGGTTAGAAGTTTGGCCTTCTGACTGTTGGCAAGCCACGTCACAGAGCCAACGTCTGTCCCACGTCTAACTGTTTTTCCCTGGGCCTACGCTTAGTGTAGAGAAAATGTCATGCTCTGACCGCAGCAAGTTTTAGCATATGAACAGACTTCCTGTTTCCAGCTAACAGGAAGTCTGCAAGAAACATCTAGTGCAAGCTTTTGCAGCACCAGAATAGCTCATGACCAGCTAATGACCTCCCCCCTCCCTGCCTGCAGGCTGACCGCTTGCACCTACTGCCCACTTGCGCCTACATAGTAAAAGGTCAGCATAAACACTTGTGGTGGAAAACATTGTAGCAGGAAAATATGTGACGTATGTATCATATGAAATGCTATGTAATCATTTACAATAAAAGAGCAGGCTTCCCAGAAGCCGAGAGCATGCTTCACCATGAATCCTGCCTGATGCGTCTTTATCACTGCTACATCTGGTGACCCCGATGTGATTTAAGTCTTGATCCAAGGAGTGACCCGAGACGTGACAACTCCCTGCTCATCCGGCTGGACAGAAAGCCTAGATGCGCATCGTAAAACAGCAAAACTCGCTCCTGCAAACGTAAGTATTTTTTTTTCTCTCAGCGAGTTTGCTCTCAACAACAGACCCGTCGTAAGTATTTATTCAGCGAGTTTGTTCCCAAATATTCGTGAGTATGGGAGGTAGCATTTCAATTCAGCATAGAAGTCATGCGTAAGAATTGAAAAAATTAGTGAAGAATCATTATTTAGTCACCAAGGGAGAAATAGTACATATCAAATTGGGGGACATGGAAAAATTGATGAAAGAAATAACTTGTCGTTGTCCTTGGTACCCCGAATCAGGAACTCTGAATGTAGAAGACTGGATCCAGATAGGCAATAGTTTGCATACATCTCCACAAGCTCCAATAAAGCAGATATTGCTCTGGCAAAAATGTACAGAGGCTCTAGAACACATCAGGACTAAAAATCTCAAAACACCACCTTCAGTTCATGCGTCCTTAGAAACAGACAGTAAAAAAGTAGACAGACTGTCCATCAGCACAGCTAGTACACACACTCATCCCCTACCAGATCTGCAAAATCCCTCAGGAACAGCAACTTCGCTGTATCCTCAGGTTCCCATGCCAGAACCCATGACGCAGCCCATTCAGATCCAGCCTGATTCAGAAAAACAGGCCCTAGGCACAATTGAACCACAACCTGGCCAGTGTGGTCCAATTTGCAAAGAATATCTTACAGGAGAAGAATTATTAGAAGGACTTCAAGTCTTTCCCATTACAGAAAGGACTAATGAACTAGGGAGGACAGAATATGAATCCATAGAACATCTGGGAACACACACTCACAAGGCACCATCCCCAACCACGGCTCCCGTGGTTTCCTCTGCGTTCACCTCAGAGAAAAAACCTCAGGAAACTAAAGACACTGAAATCAGAAAAGCTAGTCTCTCTCCGCCTTACCCTAAAGCTCTTTCACCACCCATAAATTCCCTGTATCCTGAGCTGTCACTGCCTCCTGAGCTTCCTGAATTGTCACTGATTCCTGAACCTCCTGACCTGTCACCTAACCCTTGCCTCCAATCCATGTCTATTTTCCTTGAGAATAGCGAGAAAGACACGGAGAGTAATGAGGAAGTTGAAATAGTCACTGTACCTTCGGCTGTCGCTGGTCTTCCAGCAGCACAAGTTGCCAAATTAGAACGTTCATTTTTTTATGTCACCATTTGGGTTGATTCATTTCATGGATGAACGCTTGCCTTAAGCCCACAAAAAAGAGTTTGTCCTCTGGAGGGATCCCTGACAGCAATTGAACTGAACACCGCCCGGAGTGTCGTAAACTATGTCCCCAGGTCTTCCAAGAAATTAGCATATATGACCTTGGGCCAGGCATTCCTAATATCGCAGCAGCGTTATAAGCAAGAACAGTTCCAATGTGAGAGAAATGATTTAATGAGACAGTACAATGCTCTATTGGAAACCAGAATAAACAAAACATACGTATTTAAAACACATTTCCCTACAGGAAATGACAGGGGCCCCTCACACATCAAAAAAGATTCAATGTATGTTACAACTGTGTTGAAATTTGGCCAAGACACTGTAAATTTCATGTGAAATGTTTCCCTTTTCACAAAGTGAAATTGGACCACATTTAAAATGACCTCGTTACTCTGAACCTTATATTTCATAGCTACTGATTACATTAATAGTGCACAGAATTAGTATTTTTTAAGGACAAAGTAGATTAGGATAGAATTTGGCTATTCATTCATTGAATGGAGTTCTCTTTCCTCTGTTTATTTTCTCTTGAGAAACGCTGTTCGGCATACACTCTGTCTTTCTGTTGTTAACTCGTGTGGGGGAGGGAGAACTTTTGAAAAGAAAAAAACTGAACTTAGTACTGCAGTTTATCTCTTTAATTTATGTATTTGTATATATCTCTGATACATTTCTTTAACTGTGCGCTGAAGCTTTCAAACGGGACGCGAGACAGATCAGATCTCCTGCTGATCCAAATCTATTTTCCCTCAAGCTTCAAAACTAAAACTTTTTAATGCTTTCAAACTTCTTTAATACTGAATTGAGGTTACTGACAAAGACATTTACTAGTGCTAAAATTTACAATCTGAAAGGACATTTTAACCACAGAGTTAAACTGTCTCTTAGGGAAGCAAGAGTTGCTTTAGCGTGAAAGCACTGTTCTAGGAAACTGCTTCTGTCAGTTCAGTGCTGAGCGGAAGTAAAGGTTTGTGGTGACAGGCACAGCACTGCTTATAGAAGTATTCTTGTCAGTGACTTGTGCGGCGAACGGAAAAAAGAAAAAAAAAAAGAGTTACTTTTGTTTAAACGGAGCATATTCAAGCTCTACTCATTTGATAATTAACTGTTTGATGTTTAAGTTCTAATTCTTCTAATTAATTAGTATTGGATATTACACTTCAGCTCAGAATCTTATTGATTAAATTTATTCTAGGTTGACATCTATAAAGTGATGATAGTGCATCCACTAGGAGGCATTGTGTTATTCTACCAGATATACCATATTGTTTTTTTGTTATCTTAATAATTCTTTGAATACTAGTTTTACCTTTATTTTTTACTAATAGAGGTTGCTACATCTAAAGCAATCCCTCCCAAGTCTTTTCTTGCAAATCCAAATTGATTTTATTAAATGGTATAATAGAATTGATTCTCCAAGGTTAACAGCGTAACAATTTCACGTTAATCATTACCTTAATAAATTTTGCTGAGTGCCAGAATTTAATATTTTCCAGATTGACAGTCTTCCTGTCATGAGAGATGTGAAGATGAACGCTTTACTTTGCAGCTTATTTTAACAATTTTTCAAAAACATTTCTCACACATCCTTTTGATTTTTGATCTTTTGATCTAATTTTATTTCTGTTACATCTTGCTATGACACTTAAGCTGATGCTTCATTGTTTTAATACTAATAAAGTGGAAAAACATTATATAAGATTAGTAATAGTAGAATTATAGCCATAATGAAATGTCATTAATTAATCTGAATTTCAGTTTTTTCCCTATATTAGGTACCCGACGCTACAAGAAACACATATCACAATTTAAGCCTTGATGAATGAAAAATTGATACACCTTGCTGTAAGATTGACTATGACATCATTAAATTTTATTAATCTTGCTGCAGCAGTCAGCGCAATAAACAGAACTAGCTGCAGTCATTCTACCTTTGCAATATTTTTATCAATGCTGATTTAAACATTATTTCTGATAGCCAGTATGTTTGTAATGTTGCTTCTTCTCTTCCTGGAGCATAACCACAAACAAACGGAAAGCGGGAAATGCCATTGGACTTTGCCATTGGTCTTCCCCCTAAACAGGACTGGCTGAACAAAGTATTGTTCACTTTAAATCATCTAAACATATCAAATTCAAATCAGACCACAGCTGTGGATAATCATTATAGGACTAAAGTTAGTCACCCACAACCGTCAGTTTTGTATTGCCTAATACTGTCTGGCATGGTCCCGTTCCCGGGCATGCTACTGTGCTTTCTCCCACAGGTCCAATTTGGGTGCCAATCCATTGTATGAAGCCGTGGAAAGATGGAAAGGCGTCCGGATCCACAAAACCCGATCCCAAACTTCTCCCTGAGCCTCCACAGCCCACAGACGGTCAGAGACCGGACTCCCCACAAAAAGAAGCCCCTGATGACCTGGAGATAGATCAAAGCCCTATCCCACCAATCTGCACAACTCCTGGAACAGCAAGGCCTTGAGAAAACTCCAGAGAACTTCTTATTAGCTGCCTTTTCTTGCCTGACTGCCAACTCATTAACAATTGTGTTCTGTATACTCATATTTAGCTTCATCTCTCCTGCCATGGCAAATGTCTGAACAAGAACTATTGACAATCCAATATGTACATTACCGATGCACAGACTTTATCACAACTATTGAACAAACAGATTGCTGGGTTTGCATACACATGCCAGCCCATTCCAGAGAAGGACTATTGATGCATGCAGTTCTTTTTAACCTATCAGGATGGACTAATTACCCATGGACTTACACAAGTGTCTTTTATAAATTCACCAGTCAATTACACAGTAATGCATTTGGATAGTAGGGGACAAATGAATGCTGTTTTTGTTGGAATATAATAATGACAGTATCACAGGGCTCAGGGTAGGGAAATACCCATATTGCAATCAAACATTAATTCTGCACCACATCATGTCTAGAAAATACTCCTTCCTTAATGCAACCATCACTGAACACATGCACACTTTCACAACATCTCCTGGCTCCAGGTCTCAGAAAAACTATTCTCATTGCTGTATATATATATATATATATCAGATTATAAAGCAAATCTCGCACATACCATAGAGCAGATAGAGGCCATGATTGCAGAAGCGCCACCCTCAGATAGAACACCGATATCTTCCTGGGACTGGCTATGGTCCTGGCTTCCTAATATCGGTGGTATCACACAACTCCTTCCTGTTGCATTCCTGATGATAGGCTTCCTTGTTTGGCTTGCTGCGTTCAGTGCATACCCCATCTCATATCCATTCTAAAACCTCAATCTCGGCCTGGATACAGAGATGTTCTTTATGTTTGCTTAAAATAAAAATAAATTAAAAAAGGAAAGACGAGATGTAGGGGTTAGAAGTTTGGCTTTCTGACTGTTGGCAAGCCACGTCACAGAGCCAACGTCTGTCCCACGTCTAACTGTTTTTCCCTGGGCCTACGCTTAGGGGTAGATTTTAAGAGGCGCGCGAACAGCCTACTTTTGCTTGCGCATCAGACTCAAGCAAAAGTACGCTGGATTTTAGTAGATACGCGCGGAGCCGCGCGTATCCACTAAAATCCTGGATCGGCGCGCGCAAGGCTATCGATTTTGTATAGCCTGCGCGCGCCGAGCCGCGCTGCCTCCCCCCGTTCCCTCCAAGGCCGCTCCGAAATCGGAGCGGCCTCGGAGGGAACTTTCCTTTGCCCTCCCCTCACCTTACCCTCCCTTCCCCTACCTAACCCACCCACCCGGCCCTGTCTACACCCCCCCCTTACCGTTGTCGGGGGATTTACGCCTCCCGGAGGGAGACGTAAATCCCCGCGCGCCAGCGGGCCTGCTGCGCGCCGGGCCGCGACCTGGGGGCGGGTACGGAGGGTGCGGCCACACCCCCGGGCCATAGCCACGCCCCATACCCGCCCCCAAAACGCGGCCGACACGCCCCCGAAACGCCGCGTCGACCGGGCCCGCTCCCCGACACGCCCCCGACACGCCCCCCTCCGAAAACCCCGGGACGTACGCGAGTCCCTGGGTCTGCGCGTGCTGGTAGGCCTATGTAAAATAGGCTTACCGGCGCGCAGGGCCCTGCTCGCCTAAATCCGCCCGGTTTTGGGCGGATTTAGGCGAGCAGGGCGCTGAAAATCCGCCCCTTAGTGTAGAGAAAATGTCATGCTCTGACCGCAGCAAGTTTTAGCATATGAACAGACTTCCTGTTTCCAGCTAACAGGAAGTCTGCAAGAAACATCTAGTGCAAGCTTTTGCAGCACCAGAATAGCTCATGACCAGCTAATGACCTCCCCCCTCCCTGCCTGCAGGCTGACCGCTTGCACCTACTGCCCATTTGCGCCTACTTAGTACAAGGTCAGCATAAACACTTGTGGTGGAAAACATTGTAGCAGAAAAATATGTGACGTATGTATCATATGAAATGCTATGTAATCATTTACAATAAAAGAGCAGGCTTCCCAGAAGCCGAGAGCACGCTTCACCATGAATCCTGCCTGATGCGTCTTTATCACTGCTACAGAAAAAGACTTATGCATATTGCAAGGGCACGTGATACAAAAGTAAGGATTGATTATGTGCTAGTATTTGAAGGGTTTTTTTTTCACAAATTAAGGAGACAGTGATTGAAGGACTGGTCATTTCAGTTATCGTCCTCTGTCCTATAGCTTTGAAACTACAATCCCTGGCTTTACTCCTAGTTTTGGAGAATGCCCAGATGGTTAATTCAAAACAAAGAATTTGGAAAGTTTTTGGCACTTATGTGGGCAGATTCTGAAAAGATAATACTGAACAGAAAGAGAACCCAGACTTATTCTGGGAAACAGCAAAAGTAGTGTTTTGGTTTTTTTTTGGGGGGGGGGGGGGGGGGCGCGGATTATTAGTTATGTTATAATTAAGAAGAAAACATTAGATCAAGACATTAGATCTGACTAAACTAATGCAGATGTATCAAAGAGAAATTTGATGTCCTGCTAATGAGGAGACATTGGAGGAATTCAGAGTGCTGCAATGAATGCTTAATGATAAATTGCACTAAAGGGCCATCTTGACACTGATATCTTTAACGCATATATTTTTCTTATATGGGAATAAGTCGGGAAGGATATTGGCCAACTTAGTGAAGGTAAGAGTTAGTTTTACATTTATTAGGGCATAAGATGGTGAAAGGACAGATCAGCAGACCTTTTCTAATTATGTAGTCTTTTCAAAGACTACTATAAAAATTAATTTGGCCACTGAGGAAAATGTGGACATATGGTATGATTTCCTTAAGAACACCCTCTTTCCCAGGAATATTGCCTTCACAGAATATTTGAATATGCCCATTTGTGAACAGGAGATAGGTGTGGCTGGCTATCTCAGCATTTCAACAACTAAAGTTTCCAGGCTCTGATGGGATGACTGCTCAATTGAAAGACCAAATAATTCTGATCTTGAAGGTTCTATTTGAAAAGATGGCTAATAATGGCTGTATTCTAGATACTTTAAAAAGTGCGAATATCAATATCCTTCCTAAACTGGGTAAAGATCCCAAATATGCAGCATCCTACAGGCTGATTTCATTATTGAATTTAGACATTACATGTTATGCCAAATTTTAGCTAACCAGTAAAAAAAAATATTTTACCTACTCTGATGTTGGCTGGGTAAGTGAGATTTATACAGGGAAGAAGATCTGTACTTAATGTTTGTAGAGTCTTGACTTTGTTAGACTCTTGGGTTTACCGGAAAATTAAAAACACTGTATTAATAGGGTTTGATGCAGAGAAGGCATTTCTTAGGGTTTCATGGCCTTATCTGAGAGTTCTTTTAAATAAGTATGGCTTTGAGGGTCTTATCTATGACTAAATTCTGGTATTATATACAAATCCAGAAGCCAGACTGTGGACTAATGGGATATTATCTGATCCATTGTTTTACCTAGGGAGTGTGGCAAGGTCCCTTGTCACCATTATGATTTCTTTTGTCATTAGAACCATTAGAGGTGAATTTTTAAAGCCTGGTGATGTATCAATAAGGGGATGCATGAAGAAGTTGGGCTTACTGATGCCGACCATATTTTGAAAAGTGCCCAGATACATGCGTAAATGCTACGAAGCACAGATTGCCAAAATTTCCAAAAAGGGGTGGGGCATGGACATGGACTGGATGAGACATGGGTGTTTCAGAGCCTGGCCAAAAGATATGCACAAATATTTATGTGTCCCGGTGCACGCTGAGGACCCCTGCCACATTACTTTACTTCTGCTATCGATGACATGTAAGTTAAAAAATAAAAGGATCCAGCCATTTCTGAGGGGTTTAAAAGGATTGGGGTAACTGGGGGGAGTGTAAGCTATCAAACCAAAGGGGGTTGGAGGACCTATCTGTTAATTGGCTGAATTGGTGGACGAACTGGTAAGCTGGGAAAAGTGTGGGTGTGCGCCCTTTTTAGAATCCCCCGATTTATGTGGTAGAAGCGGGATTTGCACGCTCATGTGCATGCTCATTTAAAATTTGGTGCACATGTGCATGTGGCCAGGCTATTTTATAAAATAGCTACATCCCTGGGTGCGGGCTGATGCATAACCGCACATGTGCAACCGCACTAGTTTGAAATTTACTGTCCTTGTGAGCAATTCAATTTGCTTGCACAGTTTTTAAATAGCTGTTATTGTTTTTCCAAGAATTATTTAATTCCTGCAAGTATTAGAAAGGAAAACTAGAATCCAGCAGTTAATTATTGGTATCGTCACTTCCAATTGGTACTCAGCTTCAACAGGCGATCCACAGGGATCTGCCCTTTTGGCAACTCTCTTTAACTTTTAGCTTCTTCCAATGTGTAAACTTTTGATGACCTTGGGCATTAATTATAAATTACATTTGACTGACATTCAATTCTTCTTCCCATTAAGATCATCCTGGAAAAATGCTTTTGATTTTTTAACCATCTGCCATATAGCTATCGAACATTGGTTTTCCCATAATAAATTGTCACATAACGTTAATAAAACTGAATTGTTCCTTCTTTTAAAACAGATCCCTGTAGACTGCCCTTCAGGATTTGTGTTTGAAGGGCATTCTCTGCAAATCAAAAATATAGTATGCAATTTAGGTTTTGCTCTTGATTCTTCACTTTCTAAGTGAGATCACTTCAAAATCATTGTAAAATATGCTTTCTTCAAACTACAACTTCCATGCAGGTTAAAGCTATTATTAGAGCATGATACTTTTTGCACCACATTACCAGGTATTAATATTTCCCTCCATTGATTACTGCAACACTTTCTTTATTGGTCTACCTAATTGCTGCTCAGATCTTTACAAATTACCCAAGATTCAGCAGCAGTGTTTGTTTGTACATTCACATTACTTCCATCCTCCAATCTTTACATTGGTTACCATACCATTGACACATGAAATATAAGCTTGCTTGACACATATACTCATGTACAACTCTAAAAACTGATAGTTAAGTGCTTTATTGTATATTTATCATCCATCTCATTGTCTGAGGTCAGCGAATAAAGGTGTTCTTGAGATTCCATCGGTAAAGCCTGCCCATTTAGTCAAGACCCGAGATTGTTCTTTCTCGGTTGCCCATCCACGGCTGTGGAATTCTCTTTACAAAGAAATCAGGCTAATTTCAGTTAAGGCAAGAGTCCAAAAACTATTAAAAACCTTTCTATTTAAAGAAGCATTTAATTCTGGGTCAAAGTCTGCTTGCCGAATTTTGGATTGTGCAGGCCAAGTAGCAGTTCATTTTTGTCAAAATTGGTCACCAGGAGCCCTGATCTATGTTGTTCTCAATTATGTCTTTTATGTTTTGGTCTAAATGTGAATTTTATGAATGTACATTTGTAATCAACTTCGAACCTCTTAGAAACAGGATATAATTCTTTTAAAACAAACAAATAACATTTTATTATTTTATTTGTGAACCGTTTTGATAAAATTCTATTTTTAAAATGGTATAGAAATACTTTTAAATAAATAAATAAAATAACATTTTAAGAGCTGGTATTTTGAAAGCAGTGTCTGCTTATGCTTTATTTGGGCCAGCATTAATGGATAGTATGGGGCCAGAGTTCATTGAGGGGAGGAAGATGATGTTCTCCCTATCCAGTCAATAGAATGTTTTGAAATTCCCCTGCTGTCTCCATTCAGGTCCACTTCACTATCTGCATGATCAACACTTTGAACCTACTAAATACATTTGGGAGAAAAGTCCTTCCACAAAAAGGAAATTCCTTCCATCATTTTATGTACCCTGTTAGAGGAAGGGTTATACACATTTAGAATAATTTTATCCCCTATATTGTACTATACTGCTCTCTTGAGTTTTAACACCATGACTGTTCATTTTTTACCATTAAACTTTAGCTGCCAGATGCTAGACCCTTCCTTAAGCTTCTATATAGATCCTGCCTCATGTTTTCCACACCTTCCTGGCAAGGGAAGAGCTCAGTAATGCACAATCCAGTGGGAGCACTGAGGAGAGGGTCACCTTGCTGGTGGCTGAAAAGAATTGGTAAGTACTGCTTGGGGAAATTTTAGAACTTAAAAGTTTTGGGAAGTAGTAAACTATTTGGGGTATATTCTTTAGTGTGTTTGTGTGTCTGTATTAAATAGCTAATCAGAAGGCAGGCAAAATAACCAAGAATTTTGTGTGTTTGTTTTAAATTGCTAGTCAGAGGGCAGGCAAAATAACCAAGAATTTTGTGTGTTTGTATTAAATAGCTATTCAGAGGGCAGGCAAAAACAGGAGTTTGTGGGTTTGTCTAAGAGAAATTAGGGAAGCTAACAAAATTGGTAGTGCAGTAATAGTGGGAGATTTCAATTACCCCAATATTGACTGGGTAAGTGAAATATCAGGACATACTAGAGAGATAATGTTCCAGGAAGAAATAAATGACAGTTTTATGGAGCAATTGGTTCAGGAACCAATGAGAGGGAGTCATTTTAGATCTAATTCTTAGTGGAGCACAGCATTTGGTGAGAGAGGTAATGGTGGTGGGGCCGCTTGGCAATAATGATCATAAAATTTGAATTATTGGCTGAAAGGCGGACATTAAGTAAATCCACAGCTCTAGCACTAAAATTTCAAAAGGGAAACTTTGAGAAAATGAGAAAAAAAAAAGGTGCAGCTACAAAGGTTAAGAGTGTGCAACAGGCATGGACATTGTTAAAAATACCATCTTAGAAGCACAGTCCTAATGTATTCCACACATTTCCTGGCGTGTAGCCAGATGGACTCAGTACAAATGGGATAGTATCCGCGTGCTAGCAGTTGGAGACGGATCTGACGTCAGCACGGGGTATATAGCCCCACAGGAAGCGCAGCGATTCAGTAATTTCCGTCTCCAAAGCAGTTTGGAGTGCCTGCACGCTGGTTCAGCGTGCTTTCCAAGACTACTTTAATTCTTTTTTCTTTTTCTTTCATTCTAGATTCTACTTTACCTTTCTACATGACTCTTAACCCCCGCGCTCCTCAGGGGCCGTTCTGTCCGTCCCCCCAGTTGAGCTTCCCGGGGTGACTGCCGTGGTCCCCGGAGGTGAAAGTCCTCGGTCCGACCGAACCGTGGCAGGGGCACAGCCCCCCGGGGGAGACTCGGGTGTGACTTCGAGGCCCTCGGTCCCGGCGTGGACGAGGTAGCGGGTGCAGTTCCTCAATCGCGGCGGTGAGGTGGCCCCTCCCCCCGCAGCCGGAGACCACCTGAGTTCCAGCCAGGAAGCGCCAAGGAGCTGGTACAGCGTTCATCTCTTCTTCCAGGTCTCCGAAGTATAGAGGATTGGCGGCGTGGCAAGCCGTGGAGGACACCATTTTGTGGCCTTGTTCAGGTAGTCCGCGCCCGTAATAGGCGCGGCTTTCTTCCTCCTTGTGCGCATATTGCATTGTTTTTGCATATTAACAACACAACAAAGGACGGCTTCTACAAACTGCGTCCTAAAAAGGCTTAAACCCCTCCTGTTTTTCCATGACTTCAGGACTGTCCTCCAAGCCACACTCTTTGCCAAGATTGACTACTGCAACTCACTTCTTCTGGGGCTTCCACTCTCATCCACAAAACCATTGCAGATGCTCCAGAATGCAGCAGCTAGAGTCTTGTCCAATACAAATCGCAGAGATCACATCTCCCCCATCTTAAAGAACCTTCATTGGCTGCCAATAAACTATCGAATCTTACACAAATCCCTTACCATAATCCACAAAACGATCCACAAACAACACCCGTTGGACCTCCAATTCCCCCTCAAACTTCATTCCTCATCCAGACCCATCAGAGAATCATACAAAGGATCTCTCCATGTACCTCCTAACAAAACTTCACGCCACACCGCAACCAAAGAAAGAGCATTCTCGATAGCAGGTCCCTCTATTTGGAACAATTTACCTCCGGACCTCAGACAGGAACCCTGCCTACAAACATTTCGAAAAAAACTTAAAACCTGGCTATTTAGCCAAGCTTTCCCTTAATCTATTCACTTTCGGAACTCCACATCTCAAGCCTACCGGACAACTTACATAGTGATACCCTTTTTATCACAATGGTTATCCCTCTGTCATTCTCTTTCTTCTATTCCCAAGTTCGATCTCCTTGTTATATGTAACTTTTTTACCTCCTCTGATTATTTTACTGTTAAATGATTGATAATAATGTTTTTTTCCCCTTGTTCCATGTAAACCAATTTGATATGACACCTGTCATGAAGGTCGATATATAAAAGAATTTAAATAAATAAATAAATAAATAAATATTGGCTGCCACTGTGAGTATTTTGTTAGCCGCATATTGCTATACGTCTATTGAATGCCATAGAGCGTATATTGCTAACTGCTTAAGTGCTGATTGTATATTGAATGCCATAGAGCGTATATTGCTCACTGCTTCAGTGCTGATTGCCTATTGTGTCCAGCGCCTCTTGCTGCCGCATGTTATTGCTATTGTGCGCCTATTGTGTTAAGCGCCTCTTGCTGCCGCATATTATTGCTATTTTGCGCCTATTGTGTTAAGCGCCTCTTGCTGCCGCATATTATTGCTATTGTGCGCCTATTGTGTTACGCGCCTATTGCTGCCGCATATTATTGCTATTGTGCGCCTGTGGTGTTAAGCGCCTATTGCGACCGCATATTATTGCTATTGTGCGCCTGTTGTGTTAAGCGCCTCTTGCTGCCGCATATTATTGCTATTGTGCGCCTATAGTGTTACGCGCCTATTGCTGCCGCATATTATTGCTATTGTGCGCCTGTGGTGTTAAGCGCCTATTGCGGCCGCATATTATTGCTATTGTGCGCCTGTTGTGTGCAGCGCCTATTGCGGCTGCATATTATCGCTTATTTGTGCGCGATTAATATCCTTGGCAATATTGGGGTAATTGAAGTCTCCCATTATTACCGCACTACCAATTTGGTTAGCTTCCCTAATTTCTCTTAGCATTTCACTATCAGTCTCACCATCTTGACCAAGTACCATCACTAAACATGAGTATGCTAGATGAATTCTGCTCTTCGTTAAAACAAGCAAAGATTAAGAAATTAAAAAGGGACATGTCAGATTATTCCACTAATAATGTATATCATTGGTTAAATAAGAATGAACAAACAACGCAACGTCAGGTCACATTTGAAGATTCTAATGGTGACAGTTCAGATGGATCTGATGGACTTGATCAAAATAGAAGTCAAGGAAGGGATCAAATGGCTCAATCTTTTTTGGGCAGAGGCAAAAAAGGAAGGTGGCAATTCCATTCATATCGGAGACAACCTCAGAAGGACCCGGTCTCCCAAGCTTACAACTATTGGTAGGATCCACAGACTCGGTCCAAAACCCATCATGAACAGCAATAATTAATTTGTCTCAGTGCACACTCACACAGACACAGACTCAAGTTTTGAATCTGGGACTCTCATTTGTACCGTTTCAAAAGCATGACCTATTTGACACTCGAGTGTCTTTGTACCGATTTATCAAGAAATTACAGATTAAATTGCATTGTACCTTGAATGAGGAACCACATGATGACATTTCTATTGTTCAATCCAGATCAAAATGGATTCCACCGGGCCCTTTTGGCCCCTCATCATTTCATTTCATGATTTAGTATTAAAAGATATAGAACATTTGGAAAATTCCTCTACTAAGACATATGTGAATCTGTCCTCAGATATGAAAATGGCTTTGCAAACTTTATCATCTAATTCTAAAATTGTCATCAAGCCCGCCAATAAGGGAGGTAGTATCATCATTCAAGATCACACAAGACAAGCAAAGATTGAGTGAACATGTTTCTAATGTTAAATATTATCGATTGTTGGAACAAGACCCTACGTCTGACCTACAGTCCCTAATTAAGGACTTGCTATTAGAGAAAAACACTCCTTTTTTGACCAAGAAGGAACGACAATTCTTACAAGTTTGTCATCCACGCATCCCCATTTTAAGTGGGGTTCCCAAAATTCATAAAACACTGGAAAATCTACCTTTAAGACCCATCATTTCCAGTAATGGATCATTGCTAGAGCCATTAGCCATCTTTTTGGAAAATATTTACAGAACCACATCAGAGCAATGTGTTCGTATGTACAGGATAGAACACATATGCTCAAGAAACTGCAGGAGGTTACATTTTCACAACATATGATAATGGCATCAATGGATGCAATATTATTGTACACTAATGTGTCGCACACAGTCGCCATGGATACCATCATGGAAGTTTGGAATTCTCAATCACATACACATCGAGTCCCTGTGCCTTTTTTGTTGTCGTTGGCTCAATTGATGTTACAGAATGACTTTTTTATGTTCAATGATCAATTTTATTTGCAAATACATGGCATTGCCATGGTGTCATCAGTAGCACCATCTATTGAAAATTTGGTTATGAATCATTTTGAGGTAACCCATATTTATAAATCTCCTTTTTTCAAATCAGTTACTTTTTGAGTTTGTTTCATAGATGACCTGTTATTTTTCTGGGATGCAAATAAAAATATTTTACCTCAATTTTTTGAGTGGATAAACACCATTGATTAAGATTTAAAATTTTCATTTCAATTTGACCATCAAGAGATTTCATTGTTGGATATACTGATTATCAAAGAAGATCTTCATTTGAAAACTACATTATATCGTAAATCCATAGACAGGAACAACCTCCTGATGTACCATAGTTTTCATCCCAGGGAGTTTAAAAATAGGTTGCCTGTAAGCCAATTTTTTCACATACGGCATCTGTGTTCATCTATCAAAGAGTTAAAAAAGCAATCTTACGACCTTGCAATTAGATTTTTAGAATGTGGTTACCCCCCTATAGTGGGTCTCAATGCCCAGAGAGACAGGAAGCAGGAGTTGGGGGCCGGTGACAGCAGCACCTAAGCTTGGGACCCCTGTTGGGCTCAGGTGTTGCAGTTTTCCGGACGGGCCAGACAAAACTGTTGAAGATGTCTGGAAGTGCCACAGTAAAGGCAAAGACCCTCCTTCCTCCGACACAGATGTTTGGTCAGAGACAGTCGCCCTCAGTTCGCCTCCATAGGTTCCACCATGGAAGAGGGCGGTGGTGCTGGAGTCTTGGCTGGAGGACTAGGGAACGCGTGGGGTGCCGTATTGGAGAGCGGGAAGCCCTTACTTTTAGGTGCCTTTGCCAGAGACGATGGTCGATCTTCCCAGAGGGAAATCAGGTCCTCTAGAGATGTGGGAGTCTCACAGATGGAGAGTTCATCTTTGAGAGTGCTGGAGAGTCCATGTAGGAAGATGGCTTGCAAACAATCTTCTTGCCACCCGAGCTAAGTAGCCAGGGTCCTGAACTCCCCTTTGTGCACCCCTTCATGCAACTCTTTGTGCTTCATTTAATATTTTTTCTTTTACGTTTTCTGTTAAGTAATCTTTTTTTCAAGTTCCTACCTTATGCCTTTGTTAACAATTTTATTATAAATGTTCTCTGTATTTGACTATGGAAATATTTTTTCCTGCTTTTTCTGTTTTATGTAAACCGGTATGATTTGCATTTTAATGTAAGAATGTCGGTATATAAAAATTATAAATAATTAAATAAATAAAATATACTCAGAGAGGGTCTGTGACCCTTGACGGAGATGGAGTAGATCATGGCTGGCAACAGCCTGGCAGCCTGGGTCTCTGAAGATTTGTTTGAAGAGAGCAACAAACTCGGATAACTTGGAAAGTATGGGATCAGAGCATTCCCATAAGGGAGAGGCCCAAGCAAGAGCCTTCCCTTCCAAGCACGAAAGGATAAAAGTCACTTTAGTGATCTCCTTCAGAAACAAGGAAGGTTGCAGTGCAAATTGCATGAAGCACTGATTGAAGAAGCCACGACAGGAGCGTGGGTCCCCATTGTATCAAGGAGGTGCCGGGAGTGCCAGTGATGCTTTGGATATCATAGAGGCCGATAGGCCCACAGGATTAGCCAGAGCTGTATCTCCCAGCTGGGAACGAAGCTCTTCCATTGAATAGGCTAACGATTCCAAAACTTGGTGATGTTCTTTGACTGTGGTGGCGAAACCTGGTAGGGTCCTGGAGGCGGGAGACTCCGCCGAGTCCATGGTCTTGGCAACCTGTTGCGCTCGGGGGTGGACCCTTGTCCTGGAGCAGTGGAGAACAGCTCCCTGGAAGGGACCAGGAAGCACCTGCCCCCAGGGAGGAGACAGAGGCTAGGATGAGCTTCACCACTGGAAGCTTGCAGTCCCCTCAGGTGGAGCCCATAGGGACCCAGGCCGCTTGGACTTAGGTGGGCCTCACAGGGTCTCCTGGAGAGGTAGTAGACAGGCATGCCCATGGACAACAAGGGTGAGCGGTCGGACTCGAGACTGTGGTTTAGATGGAGCAAGGAAGACCAGAACAACGTAAGTGATGATAAGGCAAGGGACAGAACCAGAATCAGGAGACGAGGTCAATCAGGCAGAGGTCAGAATCCGAGGGTCAGTCAGAGGAGTAGTCAACAAGGCAGAGGTCAGGTTCTGGAGGTCAGATGAGGTCACAAGGCAGGCAGAAGTCAGGATGCAGGCAGCAGACAGGAAGGTCGAGGAACAGGCCGGGGACAGTACCAGAGAGACAGTACTAGTGAGACAACCCAATTGTCAAGGCAAGAAGGTGCAGGCAGGAACTTCCTTAAGTAGTTCCTTCAATCAGGGCGTGCCGCAGAGCTAGGACCCGCCCCTGGCCCTACAAGAGGCTGGGCAGTCTGCGCGTGCGTATGGGCATGGCCAACGCCACGGGAGGCGCCGAACTCTGGTGTAAGGCCTGATGCACAGTGGAAGGCCCAACGACTGCTGCCGCGGGATGCTGAGACCTGAAGGCGCTCGCCGCTGCCGACCCGGGACCTGCAGAAGAGCCAGGGAGGTGAGCAGGCTCGTGCGTGGGCCGGACACTGACGGGGCGCGCAACAAAAATATCAAATGTCTATAAATACATTTGTTACAAGATGTGGTCCACAACTTTTTTCCATCTGCAGTTTTTGAATGTTGTTTGATTTATTATTCTTTTCTCTGAAGTTCATATACTGATGCATTAAGAACCGCTTGCTATGATACTGTATCCAATATTGCAACTAATTCTCTTCCTTAAACACTCTTTACCAAAAAAATCATCTCTAATTTGATTGCATCTACTAGAATGTACATTCAAACTTGCATCTTTGAGTCAAAATACATCATTTATTGCCTTTTGTTTGTGGTCCATCTTTTTAAGTAATATAGGAAAACATTGTTGCTAGACAATCGAATTGTCCTTTCTGCAACAATTTTATAATGCAATTAATGTGAAAATGCCATTAGTTTAATGTAATTTTTATTATGACAAAGTTTGAGGTGATTTTACTGCATTATGTGTGATTTCAATTTATGGAACTTTGTCAGTGTTCTTACCTTAAAAAATGCAGTATTTAGAAGGTATAGATTTGCTAAGTATGCATACATTTGCAATAAGACACTGTATACTTTCTATTCTTTTATGCATTTGAAGTCATTCACATTTCTTTCAGGCATTGTTTTTAGTATATTTCCTTTGATTTGTTTCTGAATGTAAGATTTGTTTTCTTATGCAAGCAATACAAAGGGAATGTTGCATAAGCTTGGGAAGTATTCTTTTAATGGAAGGAAAAGGCCTTGCAAAAAGTGTTAACAATAAATTCAATATAAGTCATATTTTGAAGTATATTTTTCCTATGAACAGACTAGAAATTGATACAGTCGTTTGCACAACCAAGATACACTTTCATATCCAGTTGCCACAAATTCCAGTTTTGGGCTTTGGAATGTTCAGTGTGGTTTCTGAGGCTTCCTCCTATTCTCTTTTGACAGAGTTAAAGAATGTACCAAGTGTTTGTACCAAACAGATTAAGCTGTTTGTAAACATGTTCCCTTTAAATTAAATGGTGGTGCAAGACAAAGACAGTGCTTTGTTGTTGGCAGCTGGATTTGTCTTAAGGCAAATAGGCAAACATGTTAAGCAGCAGATCCCCCTCAAATCCCTAATGGGTGTACAGACTCACTTTGAAAAGGTTTCTAAAATAAGAAAAAAAAAATAAATTGCTGAAATTCTTCCACTCATTTACTTTGTCCAAAGAGCCTTTTTCCTTTTCTGTCATCTGGCTTTTGGAGAACTTTGTTTTCAAACCACATTAGTATAAAGACAAATTTTCAACAAGAATTTCTATTCTCTGCAGCCTTGTCACTTGTGATGAATAAGTTCTTGCTTGGTAAGTGGTGACACATCATTGTGCCAGCTTTTGCATCTCAGCAGAGGATAATTAATCTTGCTGTCAATACCAATAAAAAGTGGAGGTAAACTCAAATTTGTATTTCATGAAGCTGCTTTGTGCATCCATTAGAATTGATTCTTATGTAAGTTAGATACTTTCGAATACAAGTCATCCAAATTTGGGAATTATACAAATTTCCAACAGAAATATACTAGTTGGCTGTGGCAAAAACCCCCCAAAAAAGCATACTTTGTTGGAGAAAGCAGTTCAGAGGCCCTATGTATCTCAGAAAAGTCATTGAAACATTACTTATTAAACTTTTTAGACCGCTTCAGCTCAGAATCACACAATAAAACATTGCAATATTCAAGATCCTTATCTCTTTTCCAATATGTGAAGTCATTCTCTTGATGTCAACATCTGGAATAGGATAGCAGAAGTCCACTGAACATTCTCTCACCATGTCAGCTTGAATTAAAGGTAAAAAAAACTCAAAATGCTTGCCTATGAGGTCACTTCACTGCCAAAAACAATTACATGGACTTACTTTGTTGGAAACAGTGGAGGAACAGGGATAAATAACAGAAAAATAAATTGTTCATAAAGTGGTTGATTTTAAAATGTACACGCATATCCATGTGCGCGTGGTTCCAGACGCATGCACACGGACGCGCCAGATGTATAATATGCACGCATCGCTATGCACATGTTATAAAATACAATAACCACGTGCACATGCCTGCCCAATTTTATAATCGGTGCACACGTGTGTGGGTGGGTGCTCCATTTGCGCATGCAGGGGGGTGGAATTTTTTCATGATGACCTGCTTGAGCCTTTTTCCCAGTTCCCACACAGAAAGCTCCAATTAAGGATCGGTCTGGGAGGGAACTTCCCTATCCCTAACCCCATCCTTCCTCCCTCTTCCCCTCTCCTCTCCGACCCCTAAACTAAACCTATCTATTCCCAATTTCTTTTGAATACTTACTGCTCCTCCAGAGCAAGCATAAACTCCACGCGCCAGCTGGCTGCCAACGTGCGCTGTCCCAGCCCACCCCCCCACTCTGCCCCTCCTCTCCCAGACCCTGCTCCCGCCCCATCCTTTTCTTCAGGTCTGACATTTGTGCACATATTGGGGGTTACGCACGTGGCCGGGCCCTTTCGAAAATGTGTGTGGAGAGTGCAGGGCCCGGCCACGTGCGTAACCCCCAATTTTTATGCATGCAGGGCTTTTAAAATTTGGGCGTAAGTGATTTAGAGAATTGCATGGCAGTGATATAGCTTGTTTTGCCGAAAAAAAGGTGAAAAGAAGGTGATAATGTCTCTGTACAGGTCATTGGTGTGAGGCCTCACCTAAGATACTGTGATCGGTTTTGGAGGCCATATTTCTAAAAGGATAGAGAGAGGCTAGAGGCAATGAAGAGAAAGGCAAGCAAAATGATGTGGAGTCTGCTCCAAAAGTCATATCAGAGATTGAAGGACTTTTTTAAGGAGTTAAAAAAAAAAATTAAATAAAAAAAAAAAATAAAAAAAAAAATATATATATATATATAAGCAGAAAGAACACTAATGAACTAATTCATATCCATATACTAAAAATCTGCATTTATTTTATAGCATATTTTTAAAAAATATTACAAATAATAACATACATAACATCAAATCAAATCAGAAAACATACACATAGTCACAAGAAGTTTTTTCAAAGGGTAGAGTCACAATATAAATAGCAAAAAATGACTTCAGGCGGTCAATCTCAGATGGCAGCTAACTTGAATAGCATGATATACTTCAATATAGTCAATGAATACATTTTGGAATAAACAAATTGTTGTAAATCCAGAAATTGAAATACATTTTGTTGCAGATAGTAACCACAACGAGTGGTGCTAAATGTCTTATTAAAACCGAGGTAAAATCCTCTGTGATAGAAGCAGCGTTGCAATAAAAAATGCAGAAATACCAGTATTCAGAGAACCCCCAACAAAGGCCTTTTTGTTTTGCCCGACGATGCTTCATCAGCGGTTATACATAATAACAACAGATATTCTACAAAAAATGCAATAAGAAAACTGATGTGAAATCTGAAATTTGTTTTTTAAAGAAAACCACACTAAACAGATAAAACTGAATTACTTATTCATGGTGTCTATGTACCGAAATCATTAAATCCCACAGTCAGAATGAATATTGGGGTAGATTTTAAAAGGTACGTGCGGATGTACATGTGCGCATGCTACCCGGCACGCATACATGTACGCCCGATTTTATAACGCGCACATGTTATAAAATCGGGGGTCAGCGCGCACCAGGGGGTGCACAGTTTTGCACCTTATGTGCGCTGAGCCACGCTGCCTTCCCTCTTTTCCTCCGAGGCCGCTCCAAAATTGGAGCGGCCTCAGAGGAAACTTCCCTTCCCCTACCTCCCCGTCCTTTCCCCCCTACCTTTTTCTTTTTTTTTTCTTGTTTCAAAACTTACTTCAGCCCTGGGACTGAAGTATGTTGTGCATGCCGGCTCGTGATCCCCTGCACAGCAGCAAATGGCTGCTGTGCCAGGAGCCTTGCCCACCCCGTCCCCTTCCCACCCCTTTAGTAAAGCCCTGGCATTACACGTGTCCCGGGGCTTTATGCGCGTCACCGAGCCTTTTGAAAATAGGCCCAGCGCGCGTAAACCCTCTGAAAATATAGCCTATTATGAACATTCTAAAAAAAAAAACCTGAGCCTTTCTCTCACTGTCACAATTCGTGGGAACCTGAAATGAGGCTGATGGTGCTCGAACAGAGAGGGTTTTAAATAACTAAGGACCCAACGGTTAGAGCACACCTCGAAAAGAATTTATGTGACGTAGTTTTTTTATTTTGGAAAAATTATATGTTGTCTAAAAATGTAAAAAATGTAAAATATTAAGAAATAAAAAAGAAAGTAAAAAAATACTGTAATGAAAAAAACTTTACTTTTCATATGTGAATATACATGGATGTGAATACTATAGGAAAACCTCCCACTCTATAGCAGAATTCAATCCATGGGGCATCAAGGTTTGCCATTCAAAAATAAACCGATGTTCATGGCGCCGTAGAAGTAAAGAAACATTACCTCCACGGGTACTGTATAAATTAAAAAGAACAAAGAATTTGACATCTTCAATAGAGTGAGAATGCTCCAACTAGTGTTGTATTATTCGTGTTTTCATTGCTAATTTAGGGGGTCATTCTCTAAAGGGATCACAAGCGAAAAGGGACTACCTAAATCGGAGTCAGCCCCGGAAGAGGAGGAGTCGGAGCGGCACCGGGGTCGACGCTGCGGACACATCGCTGGAGGTGAAAGGTAAGGACCCTTATCACCGTCAGTTTCACGCCGAATAACTACACCTTTTATGTAGCAGGCCCGCCCCCTGCTTCGCCCCACCTCCCAACCCCCTGGTACCGCGCGATTCACTATTCTCTGCGAGAATAGTGAATCCAGGCCTTAGTATGGTCAATGTAAATGTTTTGGCAAGTACAAATGAGTGCATATATCACCTGGGATGTCATAAAAGTCAAATATCAATACATAATGTTATACCATATTATACACAATTAAATTTCTCACACATATATTCAACTATTCTCACCAATTTAAGAAAAGTTTTTTGTGACATATAATTTTATTAGCCACCAAGCACAGCAGAGCACTCTAAATCTAATTCCACACCCAGGTGAGTGCTGAGATCCGGTTGTACAGTCCCAATAAACTCAAAACGATTTGTAAGTCCAAAGGTAATATTTATTCAAAACGGCAACTCCACTGTATATATAAGATCATGCTTTAAGCAAAGGGGTCCCCCGACACGGACCCGTGTTTCGCCAGGGGCTGCATCGGGGGGGACGCACAAGGAGATTCAAAACAATCTGTAAATAAGGTAGAAAACACAGGACTGTAACTAAATGTCGCTGTCAGTGCCATATATACAATCAAACAGTATATTCACTTACCAAGTTGAAGGGTATACACACGTAACAGGGAGCGCATTTAATTGTCATTCAACATGGAGTTTTAAACACGTAAAAGGTGCCAAAAGCCTTCACAGACCAATCAGCTGAGCCACACAACCCACCAATCAGAGCAACGTATTGCTACCCAATGAGCTATCAGAGAAAATGCACCCATTCAATCTCTTTATTGAGACCTACGGGGGTAACAGTGCTTAGCCGGTAAATCCAACGCTGTTCGCATCGAATCAGGTGGGCATCAAAGTCTCCCCCTCTAGGAAGGGGAGATAGTACTTCCAAAACAAAAAAGAAGATATCAGAAATTGAATGAGATAAAGCCACCCAGTGATCAACCAAGGGAGCTAATAGACGTGAATGTCTGATATTGGATCGATGTTCTATTATACGAGTCCGGATTTGTCTATTGGTCTTGCCAATGTAAAGTTTGTTACAGGGACAACGGATGACATAAATTACACCTGTGGAACTGCAATCAGTAAAATTAAACAGGGTAAAGATTCTGCCTGAAGTAGGGTCAGTAAAGTCAGACATCGTAGCAGTATGTTTACAGACTGAACAATTTCCACATGGGGCATGTGCACCTCGTGTGTGTGCCGATCTGTTATGGGAAAAGTCAGAATGAGTAAGGATGTCTCTTAAATTCCTACCCCTCCGATACGTAAATCGCAGTGGGCTCTGAAAAAGTTGTGAAAAAGACAGAGCTAACCAGTGTTTCCGGACAATTGAAGCAATATTATGACTGGCTGGTGAAAATGGTAGAATGCAATTTACAGACTTGTCCGAATCAGTATGTGAGGGTAGGAACAACAATTCTCTGTTAACATATAAAGCTCTCTTAAAGGCCCGCTTCAAAATCTTCAAAGGGTACCCCCTCTGTCTGAACCAGAGTAACATCTCCTTAGCTTTGTCAAGGTACTCAACTTTCGAGGAGCACAGCCTGCGTAACCGGAGGAACTGACCTGTCGGAATATTGGTCTTAAGATTTCTCGGGTGACAGCTATCAAATTTTAAAATCGTGTTACGATCAGTTTCTTTTCTGTATATTGAAGTCGTGAAGGTACCATCATGAAGTTTGATAAGCATGTCCAGAAAGGGAATTTGAAAATGATGTAAATTAAAGCTAAACTGCAGGTGTGGGTTGCAGTTGTTCAACCAATCAAGAAACATAAAAAATTGGATCTCAGTCCCTAACCAAATCAATAGCACGTCATCAATATAGCGGAACCATGCCAAACTGATGGATAAATGTAGGATTCCTCAAATTGTGCCACGTATTGTGCGACGATGGCCCCCAGCCTTGCATGTTTATACGTGGCACAATTTGAGGAATCCTACATTTATCCATCAGTTTGGCAAAAATTCATACATGCATGGTTCCGCTATATTGATGACGTGCGTCCCCCCCGATGCAGCCCCTGGCGAAACACGGGTCCGTGTCGGGGGACCCCTTTGCTTAAAGCATGATCTTATATATACAGTGGAGTTGCCGTTTTGAATAAATATTACCTTTGGACTTACAAATCGTTTTGAGTTTATTGGGACTGTACAACCGGATCTCAGCACTCACCTGGGTGTGGAATATAATTTTATTAAACATGTATTTTATCAAAGGATTAACATATAGCATATACAAATTATACATCAATTTTTAAAAGGGAATCTTTTTAAGACGAATATTTTATATCTTTTAACATTGTGTGGATACCCAAACTACCCTCAATTTCCCACATAAATACAGACAATAAATATCCCATGAATTTAAAATACAAACAAACCAGTCACTCGTCCACATTCATCCAATCAGTTACTTAAAAACACCTCCCCACAATATTGCATGTTTCCCAAAAACATATATTATACACACAGATTCAGAATACGGGTATACTGGAATTATTCTTTCACAAGCATCATATCTTTAATGTCAAATATAAATCATCTCCCTGTTTTAAACAGATTTTTTTCAAATTTTCACATATTCATTTAATCATTTAGATGGTAATCCCCGACAAGGATCTGTTTGTCCAGGGTAATATGGTGCCAGGTTCACTTTGTTAGCAATCCACGGGGAAGGGGGGGGGGATAGGAGGGGGAGCTGCTGTGACTGGGTATCCAGTCTGATGGGGCTGAGAGCTGATTGGCTCTTGGAAGGTTTGCTGTAGGAAAGGGTAAGGGTGGTGATAGAGGAACTCCTGCATTAGTGACATTTCCAAATTGTGGGAAGATGTGCCCAGGACTCTCAGGAAGAAGATTAGACATTGTAAGTATATTGATATCTTCCAGCTTTTAGAGGGTCACAGAGGGAAGAGGAGAGAGAAAAAGAAGAAAGGACAGGCCGAGCATTTCCCGGGTACTCATAAAAAGGTTTCTAATAATATTCTGAATTAGATATGATCTTTCCTTCAGTTGGTGAGTGTTGTGGGTCATCTTGACTCCTCTCAGTATGGGTCTATATTGGCTTATGCTGATGCAATTGTGGCCACCAGCAAAGAGTATGAGGGTTGGTGCTGGGTTAACTATGATGAGCAATTTAGGGACCATATGGAGGAGAATAAGTTTATGTACAGGGGTATCCAGGATGTGGGTTTGTGGCTGACGTAGATGAATAGCAAGGTCCCTTCTTCTGCGGTGAGCAATGCTGGTGGTTTGGTTTATGCGAGTGGCTGACCCTTTCGAGCAGGGCCCATGTCGAGTGGCATGGGAAAGTCTGTGTTGGCATTCTCAATGACTGTTGGTGGTTCAATCATTCTGTGTACAATTTCCCAGATTTGAAATTCAGACATGCCTGTTCCAGCTGTGGAGCACACTCAGCCTCCAAATGCCTTAAGTGGGTGGGAGATGGAGCTTCAAGTGGGTCCTCTGTGAAGGAACCTGTGTAATGAGTCTTTGGAGTAGGTGCACAACCCCGATTCACATCGATACATTATTGCCTTGGTTTAGGGCTTACCCCACAGATGAGGTCGGGCTTCTTTTATATCGTGGGTTTGAGTTTCATTTTCACATTTCCTTTTTCGGGCCATTTTCAGTAGGGGGAGGTAAGAATAGTCATTCAGTGTGAGGATGGTTAAGGTGGTTAAGGATAAACTAAGGGGCGAGATTGAGCTTGGTAGAATTGCGGGGCCTTTCGGGGATCCTCCGTTTCAGGGGATGGTTTTGTCACCGTTGGCGGTGATCCCTAAGAAGGAACCTGGTAAGTTTAGACTGATACATAATTTGTCTTTCCCTGAGGGGAATTCCGTGAATGATTTTATTCCAAAAGAGCTTTGTGCAGTGAGGTATGCTTCGTTTGACTCAGTGGTGTGACTGGTGTGGCCGCAATAGTCATAGGGCATTGATGGCCAAGGTGGATATAGAGTCTGCTTTTCAGCTTCTGTCGGTTCACCCAGATAGTTTTTATTTGCTGGGCTTTTGTTTCAATGAGTCTTTTTTTTTTTTTTTTTTAAGTAATTTTTATTGAGAATACAATAACACAAATGATACATTACAACATATGGTACACAACACCTCAATATCTTTTCTCTTTTAACTCTTATCCTATTTAACCCCCCCTCTCCCCCAATCCCTTTACCTCCCTTACCACCCACTCCCCACCCATCCCCCTTGTACAGAGAATCTCGGAAAAGAACAAAACACTATACAATTGGTTGTGTTGATGCTTCCATCACCAGCCTACAACACCAGCATACAAAGGGCACCCCCCCCCCCCCCCCATCTCCACATTACACATTTAAACCATATGGTAAGACTGTGCCTGCATAGTACACAGTATTGAGAATAAACTCCCCACGGGTTAGGAGGCACATTGATTTGAAGGAAGAGGTGAAAGAGCTTGCATATCCACTGGAAGGATATCATAATATGCCTGCCAGATGTCCTTAAAGAGCCTCTTCTTGCCAGGTGAAAATCGGGTATATAGGGAGCCATATTCCAAATGATACATTTCAGTCATGAGTGACGACCACTGTCGATGGTTAGGTGGACTTGCTTCTATCCAGCACAGTAGTATACATTTTTTAGCAATGAGACATGCCTTGGACATGAAAAGGACATTATCCACCGAGATACTGGTATCTCCTACTTCATTATTCAGAAGACAAAAGGAGCAGGACCAAGTAATGTCAGTGCCCAGGATAGCAGAGAGATATTTACGAATATCCTCCAAAAAAGTTTGGATAACAGTACAGGACCAAAGACAATGTATTAAAGAAGCTTGCGGTTGAGCACACTTAAGGCAGGTGTCCATTGAAAGAAGGCCCATAGTCTTTGCTCTAGCAGGCGAAATAATTGTTCTGTGAAATATCCGTTGTTGGAGCTCACGGAGAGTAACATTTGTAGACATCTTGGAGATGGAAACGAAGGCATCTTGTAGCATTCGAATCGTCAAGGTTTCCCCACAGTCCCGAGTCCATTTAGGGAGGAGATAAGAGAATATGGAGTATATCTGAACACAACAATAATAAGAGTACATACAGGACAGAGATGCTGTTTTGGCAGCAAAACTACTCATTAAATCAGAAAATTGAGGGGAGTCTATAGATCCAGAGATCCCTTTCATTAAGTCAGAGTAAGCTGCTCGTATAGAACCATAAATTAAAAAATGTGATGGCTGTAAACCCAAAGTCTCCTGACATTGAGAAAAGGAGCGGAGCTGTTTCGTAAGGGGATCCAGGAAATCTTTCAGGGGCCACCCCTTAGAAATAGAAAATGTATGAGTGGAAGGCAGAAGTCGGAAATCAGTGTAAACACTCACTAAGGGGAAGTGTGTAGATATTTGCGTAGGGAGGTTTAGAGCTCGTCTTGTAAGAACCCAAATTTTATGCATTGTTCTCACTAATCCAAACTTTAATTGCACACCTATTATCGTAGGGGACTGTACGTGCAGTACAAATCTGGGATCTAGTGGCGCAAGGGGGCCTGAATCAGTGGGGCATCGCCAGCAAACGGCCAGCTTTATTTCCATATTGATAAAAGGAAAATTGTCTGTGTCTAAGAGTCCGTTGAGCACGAGTGTGGAGGAGATTGTTAAGCGCCACTTGAGTGGCTTTATATTGGGAAAGGAGATCATCAGTGTCCCTTGCGTTAATACGACGCTTTAAGGCACGCATCTGCTTTTCCAAAGAGAGGATAGTCTCATCCATTTTACGCCGTTTGTGGCTAGTATAACTAATAATATCCCCTCTCATTACTGATTTTGCGGTTTCCCAAAGGAGAACAGGTTGTGAGGAGTGTTGTGCGTTAAAGGACATAAAATCTTGTCATTTTCCCCTTAAATACCACGGAAACTCTGGGTCATTAGACAAGTGAGAGGGCAATCTCCATTGGTGTACTAAATTAGGATCATGAGCACCCATCTCCGCCGATACTGGACAATGATCGGAGATTAACAATGACCAAATAGTGGCGCGAGTAAAGCACGGAAACAATGCTTCAGAGACTAAAAGGTAATCTATACGGGATCGGGTGGGGTGGGTGCGCGCCAAGTGTGTGAAGTCTCTCTCTCCAGGATGCAGGGTCCTCCAGAGATCGAACATTTGCAAATGTTTACAGAGAAAATTGGGGCCTTTAGTTTCACTAATCTGATGACCACCCCTGGGGGGGGGGGTAACGATCCAATTGAGGGTCCACTACAAAATTCAGACCCCCCCCCCAGAATAATGGGATAATGCCCAACACTGGAGATTTGCGCCAACAGTAAGCTGAAAAAGGAATGGTCATAGTTATTGGGAGCATACACGGAGACCAAAATCACAGGAGATCCCATTAAGTCTCCTTTAATAATGTATCTCCCCTGAGGATCTGCAATAGTATGGTTAGCTTTAAATGCAACAGATTTGTTTATAAGAATAGCTACTCCCCAACTCTTAGTAGTGCCCGTGGCATAAAAAATTTGTGAAACCCACTTCTTTTTTAATTTAACCACTTCAGTGGTAGATAGATGGGTTTCTTGTATGAAGGCTATACTCGCGCGTAGTTTATGCAAACGAGCTAGCACTTTTTCTCGTTTGACTGGGGTGCCTAACCCAGCCACATTCCACGTCACTATTTCTAACCCCATGGTGGTGGGTAATTAGTACTGTAGAGCTGGCGAAAGTGACAGCGATTAGCACTTGTATGCCTAGCAAGGAGGTCCACTCGTAACATTACAGTAAAAGAAAACAGTCATATAAACCAAAACATTGTATGGATCTGAGATTCTCTGTACACCCTGCCCCTTCCCCCCTCCCCGTCCCACCCCCAGAAAACCCAGTATGAAAGCCCCATCTAACAAACATTATTTGCATGAAAGAGAACATAGTTAGAAATGCAGGCTCGTGGCCAACAAGTTTCAAACTCCTATGTGCTCAGTAATGAGAGACGTGATAGCATAGACGTGCTCGGCCATCACCCCGAGCACACCCCCGTTTTTTCCAGAAAAAGATAGCACTCACCCCAATATACATTACAAAAAAAAAAAAGGTCTTAAAGCAACTCAGTTGTAGAGGGGTAGGCAGCAGAAATAGGCGGGATTGTCAGCTTATATAGAATAGCTGCACACAGCGCCATACAAAGTGAACCCGCAACTCCCATCTTTCAGCATAAGATAACGTTGAACATAACTGTATCTTAGAGTGAGAAATCAATCAACGTCCTAGTTACCCGGGGTGAATTACCAATTCAGTTATAGCATGTCACCAAACCTCCAGATCGTGAAGTATTTATCAGGGCTCGCCATCCGCTGAGGTTGCAGGCAAAGTTAAAATATAGGCTTTGGCATCTGCAGCTGACGTGAATGCTTTTGTTGCCCCTTGATGGGAAATACGGAGTTGTGCTGGGTAAAGCAAAGAAAATCTGATTTTCTTGGCAACAAGATCCGTATATATGTCCTGAAATTCTTTGGGGTAGATTTTTTAAAAAAGCGCGATCGCGTACTTTTGTCGCGCAGCAGGCGCAAACAAAAGTACGCAGGATTTTATAAGATACGCGCATAGCAGCACATATCTTATAAAATCCTGGATTGGCGCGCGCAAGGCTGCCGATGTTGGGCAGCCTGCGCGCGCCGAGCCGCGCAGCCTGCCTCCGTTCCCTCCGAGGCCGCTCTGAAATCGGAGAGGCCTTGGAGGGAACTTTCTTTCGCCCTCCTCTCACCTTCCCCTCCCTTCCCCTACCTAACCCACCCCCCCTGGCCCTATCTAAACCCCCCCCTTACCTTTGTCCCTAGATTTACGCCTGCGAGAAGCAGACGTAAATCTACGCGCACCAGCGGACTGCTGGCGCGCCATCATCCGACCCAGGGGCTGGTCCGGAGGCCTCGACCACACCCCCGGGCCGGCACCACGCCCCCGGTCCCGCCCCCAAAATGTTGCATCGTTCGGCCCCACCCCGACACGCCCCCGACACTCCCCCTTCAAAAAACCCCGGGACTTACGCGCGTCCCGGGGCTCTGTGCGCGCTGGCGGCCTATGCAAAATAGGCGCGCAGGTGCACGAGGGCCCTGCTCGCGTAAATCCGGGCGGATTTACGCGAGCAGGGCTTTTAAAATCCGCCCGTTTGCGTTTAGCTGTTACAGTAGGAGAAAAGTCCTGGAAAACCAAGATCTTGTGGTTATCGTATACGGATTCTCTCTGCTTTCTGTAATGTTGAAGTACCAGCAATTTATGAGCAAAATGTAAAAAACGTGTTATGATCACCCTAGGGCGCCGGTTCTGATCCCCATCCATTTTCCTTCCAATGCGGTGGAAGGCCTCTCCCGGAGGGAGAGGCCAGGGATGGGACCAGGCCCAGCAGCCACGCTTCCAAAAGATGAGGGAGGTCCGGTTCGGGAAGCGATTCGGGGAAGCCGACAAATCTTAAATAGTTGCGACGTGAGCGATTCTCTAGATCATCAATTTTTTCAGCGCTAAGTTGTGCTGCTTTCTCCAAAGCAGCTACTTTCCGTTCCAGAGCTCCAGTATCGTCCTCTACAAGGCCAACTCGGCCCTCCACCCTTTCGATCCATGAATCAAAATTTGTGAGTGAGGCACGTACCTCAGCAATTTGCTCAGACAGTTGATGTAGGCTCACATCCAGAGCAGCCACAACCGCCTGAGATATTTTCTCTTCCAGGGATTCGCAGGATTAATCATCGTCTTCAGGTTGGGCGGCAGCCATTTTGAGATCTGGAGGCCTCAGCTGTTCTTTCTCTTTCCGCACGGTCCGAGACGCCATGGAGGAGAACTAAGGAGCTGAAAAGCCGTGCTGGGGCTCTGAGGAGGATAGATCTTTCAAGTAATGTAAAAAAAAAAGCCAATAATGGAGGGATGGTGAAGGATATTAGCGGGGTGATGGCCGGAGCTCAGTCAGCATGCTGTTGCTGAGCTCACCACATCACGTGTCTCCTCAATGAGTCTTTTTATTTCTACAAATGTATGCCCATGGGTTGTTCAGTTGCTTGTGCGTAGTTTGAGGCTTTTAGCTCTTTCATGCATTGGGTAGTTGAGCAGCAGTCGGGGTCAGAGAATATCATGCACTATTTAGATGACTTCATATTTGTTGGAAAGGCTGCTTCAGAAGAGTGTGTGAATCTTTTGCGGTGCTTTCATGAAATGTTTGCCAATTTTGATATCCCCATTGCAGAAGGGAAAATGGAGGGTCCTTTTATGTGACTGGTTTTTCTTGTGATTGAGTTGGATTCTGTGAACATGATTTACTGATTGCCTTCTGACATGGTGATAGGAATGAGGGGCTTGGTTTAGAGGGTGCTGCTTCGGGCAGAGTTAACCTTGCAGGAGCTGCAGTCAGTGGGCAGTTTAAATTTTGCTTGTCAGGTTATTCTTTAGAAGATTGTCATTTGTAATGGCTGGTATCACTAAGTGTTGCGGTTCTGGCCGCGAGTACCACGATCAGACTCTTACCTCCATGCTCCTGGACCTACTCCCGCTTCTGGAGGCCTGGTTTGCACCCTGTTCGGCGGCGTCCCCGCAGGGGCTGCACCGCCGGGAATCTTCCCATGGATGCACTGCTTCTAGGCGCGCGCATGCGCGCCACTTGGACACTTTTCTAAGCCGTTTCCCGCCAGCAGGTGACTCCGCCCAGTTCCTGACATCAGACGCCGCGGCCTTGATAAGCCGGCCGCGGACACTCAGTCTTTGCCTTGCAATGGATTTACCTCCAGGTTCCCTGTTGCGTTGTGCCCCGGAGTGAGCTGCTTGCTACTCGCTTCGTTCCTGCTGGCCTGCTACAGTACCTGCTTGGTTCCTGCTTGCCTGCTACAGTACCTGCTTGGTTCCTGCTTGCCTGCTATAGTTCCTGCCTGGTTCCAGCACCCGAGTCTTGCTACAGTTCCTGCCTGGTTCCAGTACCCGAGCCCTGCTACAGTTCCTGCCTGGTTCCAGTACCCAAGTCCTGCTACAGTTCCTGCCTGGTTCCAGTACCCGATCCCTGCTACAGTTCCTGCCTGGTTCCAGAACCCGAGCCCTGTTACAGTACTTTCTACTGTCCTAGTCTGGTTCCAGTTCCCAGTCCTGATCAACTACTCGCCTAAGTCCCAGCAGCCGGGCCCCTACGGGCTCCTCCCGGGGGGGCTTCGGCTTTCAAGGGTGAAGCTGCCTAAGTCCCAGCGATTGGGCTCCTACGGGCTCCTCCCGGGGGAGTACCAGCTTCCAGGTTGAAGAGCACCTCTACGTCCTGCCTGAACATCTGCCTCCCGGCCTGCCACTTACTAGAGACATTGACCACCTTTCCCAGTCTCCTGCAGGTCGGCCCAAGGGTCCACTAAACTGAGCGCCCATAACACTAAGAGCAATTACCATATTTGTGTTACCCAGGGAATGCACAAAGATTTATGTATCTGGGATAGGTTTTTGTCTGATTTTAATGTTTTTTCGCTGTGGCAGTTGGACTCTTTATCAAGCCATGATTTGGAGCTGTATACTGATACAGCAGGTTCCCCAGTTTTTGGGGCTTATTGTCAGGGTTCCTGGTGCATGGCTTGATGGCTGGATGATTGGAAGTCAGCTGGCACTACTAGGAACATTACCTTTTTGAAATTGTTTCTAATTGTGGTCATGGCCTTTTTATGAGGTTCACGCTTCCAGGATAAGAAAGTTGTTTTTTGGTGCGACAACCTGGGTGTAGTTGAAGTCATTAATAAGAGATTGGCTAAATGCATGAAGATTTCTGAGCTGGTGCTCCATTGTATGACTTTAAATATGACAGTTTGGGTCGTCATGTTCTGGGTATGGTTAATGGTGTGGCTGATTCTTTTTCCCGTTCCAAGTGGGCGCTGTTTCGCAGGCTTGCTCCAGAGGCGGACCCGTGCGGAGCTCCTGTACCACCTTTCCTATGGAAATTTGGTTCCCAGAAGCATGGAGGCTGCTGCGATCATCACTAGCCCCTTCTACTTGGACAGGTTACATAAATGGTGCTAATAAGGTGGTGTCTTTCCTTGCATCCTTAGGCTGGCGATGGGGACACGTTCTGGTTCAGTCTGATAGAGAAGGACCATTGCTTGGTTTAAATTTAAACCATAATGGGGCTGAGAGCTGATTGGCTCTTGGAAGGTTTGCTAGTCGGGTATTGGGAGGAGTTGGGAGTTTAGGGCTGTGAGGCATGGGAATAGCTTACTTTCCCTGCTGGCTCAGTTGCAGTTGCTTAATATGTGCCTGCCCGCCCGCCCTTATGTTCTGCTGTTATATGGGGTGTGTCTGCTTTTGTTGCATCTGGGTGGGTGTTAATAGACCTGAACTTCCCCCTGCCTGGTTTCCTCCCCAGAGATAGTCAGTGATGAAGCAGACTTCAGTTTCATAAGCATAACATTTTATTATGTAGCTTAGAGATCTTATAAAAGCTGGCAGGCTTTGTTCATTTCATTGCAAGCATACACAAATCAGGTAATTTTCCTTCATGCGTCTTTCAGACATCATACATTCTGCTTACGTTAGTGCTTTCTGTGTTTGTTATAACTTCCTTATCTCACATTTGCCCTGCAGTCTCACGCCATTCTCAGCCTCCAGCTGTTCTGACTCCAGGCTGGCAATAACATTTTACTAACAAGTACATTTGTTTCTCTGCAGGCCTTTTTATTCCAGTTACTAGTCAACATGGGGCAATTTTCTTAAAGCAGTAATTTCACCTAATTCTTCATTCCCCCCTTGATGATTGGGGACAATCATCACACACTCAGGGCCATGCTACTGTCTTAGGTTGTCAGAGGGCGTGCTCTGATCTTATCCGTCATTGTCAACATGACTCATCCTGAGGAGGTCTCTTTCCAGGGAAGCTGCTGTATCAAGGGAAGCACAGAGCTTCTGTGTCATACTTGACCTCTGAATGTTGACTGTATTCAAGGTGTTAGGAGACGTTGTTTAGACCCATAAAACAATAAACAGGTAGGCAAACACATACACACTACTTCCACACTCACAAAAAGAAACAGAGCAAACCACAAGAAACCACTGCTAATTTCACCTAGAAATCTGAGCCAATTTACCAGTTGTTCCCACCAAGTAGACCAAATCCACTGCCAATTCAGAATTATTATCAATGGAAACACAACCTTATCCTTTTACAATAGCAAATACTCCGTCTTGGGATAATAACAAATAATCATTTGTACATATGGCTGTGATAATTCATTAATAGTTTAGTTAAAAGCATATTGAAATTCACGTGTCATAACTTCTAGAAAAAAATGGCTTGTAAGCACTGTATTTCTTGTACCATAAATTGAAAAAGGAATCCTGTAACTAATAGAATGACAACCTTAATAGCTAATAGGGAGGTTTTAATTGGGGGGGGGGGGGGGGGGTGTTGCCCGAGCCGGTTTGGGGGTTTCAGTGTTATGCTGAATTGTCTGCTGACTTGATGGAACTCAGGTCTGAACTCCTTTGGGGAACAACACGGTGCAGTTGTCCTCAAACAGCTCCTTGCTGGGTGGTGGCGAGGGACTTGGGAGTTTATGCTATTCAGGAACATGCAGCCCAGGTGGCCTGGTGGTGATCATCTTGCTGGCTGGTGGCGGATATTCACTGGGAGTTCCTTAAGTTGGTCCTGGTGGATTCGGGTACCTGGTTGTTCATGTAATAAAGCTGTGGTTTATTGATTCCACTTTGTTGTCTGGTTGTTATTGTCTGGTTCTTTGTAAAAGGGCGAATGCGGAGAGAAGTGTATGACATGGCTACCCATAATATTAACTGAAATCTGCATTTGAAAACATCAACCTGCATTGAATTTGTAAGATCATTGTATACACCTATGTAAATCATCTTACTAGTATATTTCCTTTTTGATGGCCGAATGAACTAATTAGATGTTGATAATGGGTTAATTACACTAACTTTCACATAATTTTAATAGAATTAGCCGAGGGGGGTACATCTCCACAATGTTACCCCTGTATTCTGTTAATAATTTAAAAGGGAAAATCTATATAACCAATTTTGCTCCTGGGTGAAAAACTGGAGTGGAAGTTATTTGGATAATATATACTTAGGTGGGTTTTCAGGGTCAGCCCCCACCAAGTCTCAATCTGAGATTCTGGTTGGAACAGGAAGTTGTTCACAGCAACCTGAAGGCTATTCCAGCTCTACTGTATAAGCAAAAGCTCCCCTGCTGCAATGAAGCTCTTGCCTAGTTGCAGTTGCCTTGCCTTGCCAGGCCTATACAATAAAGTGCATTCAGCTGAATGCACAGTTTTACCTGCACTTGAGCACACATTTTGTGCATGTAAACCTTACTGCCAATGCAGGAAAGAGTTTTACATGCACAAAATATGTTTAAAAACTTGCATTCGTTTTAGCACCATTGCATGGAAATCCCATGCTAATGAAGGCAGCATACATCACCTTCAGATGCAGAGAGGTAAGCAGGCTTAGCTCAGGGTTTCTTAACACTGGAATTTTTACACCTGATTGGAGATGGAGTAAAGTTTCCAGTGCAGGTTTGACTCTGAGTTTCAAGATCCTTTTGTCACCCAAAATGAAGACAAATCTATGTCTAAGTTTCTCTAGCATGAAAACGAAACCGACAAGTTGCTGCGACAACTTTATCGCTGAATCCAACATCGCAATCATATTCTTTCATCTTTCCAAAGCAATTGGAAAGTAAAAATGTTTTTCACAACCTCTCTGCAACATTAATCACTTGTTGACATGGCTGTGGAGGAAAGTTTCACAAACTCCCAAAGGTCTGAAACATGGTGATTTAACCGTTTTATTTGTTGACTGATCTTTTATCAATGTCTACCAATCAATCTGCAGGAAGCTTTTCCTCTCCTTGGCACCATTCTTCTGGTTCTGTTATTCTTTTCCCAGAACCCTGACCTGGCAGCTCTGCTCACCCTTTCAGCCTTCAGTTAAATGGGGACAGGGAGAGACAGGGCTGGTGCAAGGGTATTAGGCGCCCTAGGCAAACGGTCTGCCTTTCGCCCGCTCCTCCCGTCACGCCCCCCCCCCCCCCCATCACGCTGCCCCCTCCCCAGTCCCAGCCATTGTTTTCATCTCTGTCCCATGGCTCACTGACAATTTCCACCCTTCCCCCCCCCCCCCAAGCAGAGGAAACATTGGCTCAGGTGAGAGATTCAAGTGAAGCTTCTGTCTGTCCTCACCTGACCCGACTACCAGCTCGAATCAGACTTTGACATGAATATTGTGTAGACTTTGACCGAGCCGGTAGTCGGGTCGGGTGAGGACGGATGGGTCGCTCGTCTGTAGTCACTGAAATATCCTGCTGGCAGCTGCTGAGCTGCCACTACTGCTGCCAAGGCAGCGGGTGCCTCTTCCTTCAGCACTAGTAAATAAATTATCCCGCTATACAAATAGGTGCTTGTTTATATGTGGAAAGTGACCATCATACAGCACCCTTGCAACAAGTGGCTTATATGTGTAAGCCTTTACAAGCGCTGGGGCTTTTTAATCATAGGTCACTTTGTTGAATGATTGATGTATTCCCCGGAGGGTTATACAGCATTGCACTTATCTTTGCATGAAAAGTCCACGATGCAGCTGTATTTGAATTTTCCACACTTGTCTTTTAAAAGTTCAATAGTGCAGCGATGTGTAAGTCTTCTGACACTGCAAGTGTTTCGAAGCGCTTTACTTCTTCTTCAGGGAACACAAAAGCTGCAAGCTGCAAACATTTATTATATTCTGAAATATGGTCGATGTACCATCCGGAGAAATTTGTAAATGCAGTTTAGGTGCCACAAGCTACCTAAACTGAGGTAGCTTTGTTGAATGATTGTGTGTTGTTTTAACTTCTGAAGCATTAGCAAAGAATTAGCTTACTACATCGGGAGTTAAAAAAAACCATTCAATCTGTGCATTAAGCAAATGTGTGCTGACTTTCAGCGCTCACTTTTAACACACAGGTTATTGTATCAGTCTGCTTCTTTCCTAGTCTGCTTTACCTAGTTCCAGTAGCATTGCATCCAATTTTGCCCACCTGCTCCAGCTGCAGCCCTGACTAGTCTGTCTTGCTTTGTTTCTAGTTTTCCAAGCTCAAAGATGAAGCTTCAAGTTCCAGCCCTTACTGTGTTCCAGTCCTTGCTGAGATTTCAGCCTGCCAAGCTCCATGTTTCAGCTCCCTGTTCTAGTTCTTGCTGAGCTTCCAGTTTGCCAAGCTTCAAGCTTAAGCTCCTTGTTCCATTCCTTGTTTAGTTCCAGTCTACCAAGCTTCAAGATCCATTCCTTGATCCAATCTGCAGATTCAGTCTTCATGCCGCAGAACCAGTTTTTGCTACAGTTTTGACTCCAAGCTGAAGATTCAATTCCTGCTCTGAGCTTCTGTTTCAATTTTAGTTTCAAGCTTCTGACTCCAGCTCCATGTTCAAGCTACTGCTCTGAACTCCAGCTCTAAGCTCTAGCTCAGACTCCAGTTTCTGTTACACGTTCTGGTTCCAAATCCTAGCCTCCAGTCCTTGTTCCAGGATGCTGGGATCCCTCTCCCTGCCTCAAATCTAAACTCCTACCAGTGAGTACTAGCATGGCTGGGGAACCTGACATGGGCTGAACATATGTTTATCAACAAATATATATAAAAAAGGCTTGTGTTGTGTCTGCTTATGGCCACCAGGTGGTGACCTGAACAGTAGAAGGTGCACTGTGCAAAGACAAAATGCTCAATCTGCAAATCTCTATCTCTCAGGCATCCTCACACACAGAAACAAAGGTTTGGGCACACACACACACACACACACACACACAAATTCTCTTCTCTTAATTTTTAATACATTAAAAGAATATTTGTGAACCAGACAACCCAAGCAATGCCAGGCACTTTTCATTAATATGCTCTTTCTGTAAAGCCCTGTCTGTCAAGCTCACACACAAGAACAGACAGGCAAACACACATATAAGCACTCATATAGTCATATACAGATAGACACACACATACTGTTGTGAATTGTGAACTGGTTAAAAGGCAGGAAACAGAGAGCAAGAATAACTGGTCATTTCTCTCAATGGAAGAAGGTAAATAATGCAGTGCCCCAGGGATCTGTACTGGAACCAGTGCTTTTTAATCTTCTTCTGTAACAATCACTATTTAGCGCTTTCTACAGATGGGCAATGAGAGATATCTAATATACTGTCCATATAGTTTAAGGAGAGATTTCCTAATTGTCTTATGCTTTCTGTTAATTACTTACAAATAAAATATTTATCATTTTCACTTTTGTTTGATTTTCAAATTTATAGCTGTTGACGAACCACACCAATTAGGGAAGTTTAGGTGCCTGGGCAGTTCTCCTGTCCAAGTGGGAAAAAGACCACACTCAGTCACTTAGGAAAGGCTTTTATTGTAAATACAAGGAGATCAGTAGAAGCCAATCTGGCTCTAGTACCAGGTACCAGATTCTTTATAGAGTTTGGGAACAATTGTGGCAATTTGCCAAGTACAAATATCACACAGCTTGCAGGTATAAAAGGTCACTAAACCACTAGCCCAGCAAGAACTAGAGATGTGAAAAGGTTGCTAACCACAGAGCTAACTGTTAGCTCTACTTACTAAGCAAACAAGATCCATATGGGGACTCTTTGTAACGGTACTTTTGACACCTCTAGTGTTCACTACACACTAGTTGCAAGAATAACATTTTCTATCTACCCATACAATTTCCTGTCAGCTAGAAGCCCTAGAAATCCTCCTTAACCAGTGCTGGACCAGGCATCTATCCTGGTCCACCTTAAAAAGCATAGGTAAACAGGAAGCTCTAAGGGCCTGGCCCTTAGAGCAGGAATAAGAGCACAGGCCCAGGGGAGGAAGGAAGACCCGGGAAATGAGGAGAAGGCAGTTCCTGATAATCACTGACCTACAATTCTATGAAGTACTACTCTATCTTTAGAAGTTTTGCTGAGATAAACAACCTCTGTCTCTTATGTTTGCTTGTAAATAATAAAGTTTATGCAAGTAACAGCTGGAGTCCATACCAATTTGTCCTCTAGCAGTGCTACAGACTGCTCCTGCTGTGCTACACTAACTTAAAATGCAAATCTCATCTAGAAGCAGCACCTTAAAGGTCAGGAGAAAAACATAGTCCAACATAAGCTTATTCTGACTTTGGTTCATGCCTTGCCTTATTGCAATTATTGCTCAAGCTGGAAGTCCTAAATGCCTAAATATCTATGAATATAGGAGGATACCTGTGTAGCCCCTTATTTTTATTTATTTATAAGCTTTTATATACCGATGCTCATGAAAAATCATATCGCGTCGGTTTACATATAACTAAAGTTGGAAGTACAAAAAACAGGGAGATTTTAACCAGAAAGATAACTACAGAGTGAGTCAAACCAAGGGCAGAGGAAGAGAAAGAATAGCAACAAAATAAAGTAACAGCAAAACCAATAACTGTATTAAATGATGTTGTGAGGTGTAACGAGTCTGGCGTACTTCAGTTCTTCAGGGAAACCCTTCAACAGTTACAGTGCATAAAATGTCCTTGGGGGGCAAGATCACATTCTTTTCCAAAATTCCATTCTGTTATGCTCTATAACTGTGGAAGGGGAAAGAATAAAATGTTCATGCACTCAAAATCTAGTGTTGTGTGGCCTATGACTGTCTCCTTGGGGCAGTTCTATCTGTCGAGGTTGCAATGCCTCCTCCTCCAGGGAACATGCACACCTTATGTCTAAACATAAAACAAAAGAAAAACAATTATAACAGCAATCATGAAATTCCAAACAATATTTTTGTCCCCATACCACCCAGCCAAACATCAAGCCGCAAAAAGTCCTAGTCCCATGTACTGATGGGCCTGTTTGCCCCATTCTTTGATTTAGTTGGTCAGGTCCTGGATCTTGCCAAAGTCATCCACAAAGGCACAGCATGACTTGTTGATGAAAGGGCACACCCTGTCTGCCAGGATAAGATCAAGGGCCAGGCGGTGGTCCATCAACACACCAGTCAAAGAAGCCATTTCTTTATGGAGAGGCTGGGAACCTTTGTTAATTATGACTAGTGAGAGTCTCTATGATTGCTGAAATATTTCTGATTCCTCTTTCCAGTTCATTCATTTCAAGGCCTGGGAGGATGGCTCTCATATGGGCATGAAATCCAAATGGTCATTCAGATATAAGGTCATTCTAGTGGAGCCAGGTCTTGGAGCGGTGTGATCATATCTCAGTGGGCTAATCATGGTAATCAGGCCTGTTGGTTCTGGGGTCCTGCAGCTTTATGGAAGTGGGTGCCTCTTAAGTCAGGATGCTTTCAATTTACAATATCTTCCTCCACTATTTGGCCGAAGACAGGAGACCAAGGTAGGCCACAAGGCAAGGAATAGCAAGAAAGCAAGAATGGCCAGGTCAAGAAGTCAATGTGACTTGATGAAGAGGCAAGGACAGAATGGAAAGGCAGGGTCAATGTAAACTGTTCTGCCAGGGGAAGCCTCTTTCACTATGGTATCTGTATGTAGGCAGAGGGTATATAAGGCAGAGAGTTATGATGGAGCTGTCAGGGGACACTCTCAGAAGTCCTCTTTCCAATTGGGTGTTGCAAGTGGGAGGACTGAACCCCACCCAATATCATCTCCCACAAGTGAGGAGGGAGAGCAGGGATAAAAGAGGGAAAAGGGGGAAGGGTACTGAATGGCTGGATTTCTTCTGCTGTATAGTAAACAAGATTTATTAGCAAGAACAGTGATAAAATGCAAAAATCCATAAACAATGTTGATAACAATGCTGAAAATTTCTTTTATATACAAGATGTTTTTATATACACTAAAGATGCAACTATTCCTGAGATGGCAGTATGTTCACTGACCTTCAATCAAGAATGACTGCACAAGAATAACTGTTAGATAAGTATTCTGTAAATACTTTAAGGTGCTAAATATTACCCAAAATATGAACAGTAGGCTCAAGAATTTAATGCTTTGTATTCACTGTACTTTTGCAGGTGTCCCTGTTCCTGCTGCCAGGCAGTAGCAAAAAGGTAAGTATCTTTTATTTTAAGACTGTAGCTGGGTTTGTTATTCGTGTTTTCCTTTATTAAACCTTTTCTATTCTGAGTTATCTTGTAGCTGTCTCTTTCTTTGTCTGTGTAGGTGAACACTCTTTGAGCCTGTGTCTCTCCTGTGAGTTGGTCTAGCTAGACTGTAGGCTGTGGTGCAAGTATACTTAGCTCAAAGCCTATAGCTTGGTTTCTTTGTAGCTGGTTCCTGTATTTTGATCCTGTATTTTGGTTCTGTCCAGGTCCTGCAATTGATGTGGCTGCTGGACTGGTGATTTTTTTTAGATCTTCTTTCTTATTTCTTCAATGTGTTACCTATACTTTAATTACATAAAATGGGGAGGTACATACTTCTGTTACTCTTGGCCCTTTATAACCTTTTGGTTCTATTTCCCTTCCACCCCCGCCATTAATGTAGAGAGCAGTGTTGGAACTGCATCTAAGTGAAATATCTAGCTTTCAATAAGCAAGCTACACCCATGCTTGTTTACCCAGACTATGTAATTCGGACCTTGTTGGTTATTGTCTGTATTTAGATCCACTTTACTTCATTCCCCCCTGCCATTGAAGCAGAGAGCTATGTTAGATAAGCATTGAAAGTGAAGTATCAGGCTTATTTGGTTTGGGGTAGTAACCACCGTAACAAGCAAGCTACTCCCCACTTATTTTGTGAATACAAATCGTTTTTTCCACATTTCCTCTTGACATTGTAGCTTACAGCAATGTTGGAGTCGCATTAACCGTGTGTATGTTTATTGAATAAGGGTATTGTCTCCAGGTAGTAGCCGTCATTCCCGCGAGCCACCCTCTCTTCATTCGCATCCTCTAGACTTTATGGATCCACAGTGTTTATCCCACGCCACTTTGAAGTCCTTCACAGTTCTGATCTTCACCACTTCCTCTGGAAGGGCATTCCAGGCATCCATCACCCTCTCCGTGAAGAAATACTTCCTGACATTGGTTCTGAGTCTTCCTCCCTGGAGTTTCAAACCGTGACCTCTGGTTCTGTTGATTTTTTTCTGACGGAAAAGGTTTGTTGTTGTCTTTGGATCATTAAAACCTTTCAAGTATCTTAAAGTCTGTATCACCTCTGCTTCTCCTTTCCTCCAGTGTATACATATTTAGATTCTTCAATCTCTCCTCATAAGTCATTTGATGAAGATGCTCCAACTTTTTGGTCGCCATTCTTTGGACCGCCTCCATCTTGTCTCTGTCTCTTTGGAGATACGGTCTCCAGAACTGAACACAGTACTCCAGGTGTGGCCTCACCAAGGACCTGTACAAAGGGATAATCATTTCCCTTTTCTTATTCGATATTCCTCTCTCTATGCAGCCCAGCATTCTTCTGGCTTTAGCTATTGCCTTGTCACATTGTTTCGCCAACTTCAGATCATTAGACACTATCACCCCAAGGTCTCTCTCCTGCTCCGTGCACATCAGTCTTTCTCCCCCCATCGAATACAGTTCATTTGGATTTCTACTCCCCATATGCATGACTCTGCACTTCTTGGCATTGAATCTCAGCTGCCATATCTTCGACCACTCTTCCAGCTTCCTTAAATCCCGTCTCATTCTCTCCACTCCTTCCGGCGTGTCCACTCTGTTGCAGATCTTAGTGTCATCCGCAAAAAGACAAACCTTACCTTCTATCTCGTCCGCAATGTCGCTCACAAAGATATTGAACAGGACCGGTCCCAACACCGATCCTTGTGGTGCACCGCTTAAAACTGCTCTCTCTTCAGAGAGAGTTCCATTTACCATCACACATTGTCTTCTGTCCGTCAACCAGTTTGCAATCCAGGCCACCCCCTTGGCACTCACTCCTAAGCTTCTCATTTTATTCACCAGTCTCCTATGCGGGACTGTATCAAAAGCTTTGCTGAAATCCAAGTAGATGACATCGAGTGCTCTTCCTTGATCCAATTCCTTGGATACCCAGTCAAAAAAGTCAATCAGATTTGTCTGACAGGATCTTCCCCTGGAGAATCCATGCTGCCTCTGGTCCAGCAATTCTCCCGACTGTAGATAGTTCACTATTCTCTCTTTAAACAGTGACTCCATTACTTTTCCCACCACCGAAGTGAGGCTAACTGGTCTGTAGTTACCAGCCTCTTCTCTGTTCCCACTCTTGTGAAGCGGGACCACCACCGCTCTTCTCCAATCACTCGGCAACACTCCTGTTTCTAGGGATCTATTGAACAGGTCACACAGCGGACCCGCCAGCACATCTCTGAGCTCCCTCAGTATCCTGGGATGAACCTCATCAGGCCCCATGGCTTTGTCCACTTTCAGTTTCCCCTGCTCTTCCCATACATTCTCTACTGTAAATGGAGTTACATACACTCCCCTCCAGTTTCTTGTTAACTAGCAACGGTCCAGTAAAAATGAAAAAGAAAAAGACCGGAGCAAACCGGGAGAGCCCAAGATGGCGGCGACATCTAGTGAGGTGGAGCCTGGTTCGGCGATCCCGCTCACCATGGAGCTACTGAGGGACACTATCGCAGGCACACTCGATGAAAAACTTGCTGGCATACACAACAAATTGTCGAGTTGAGTGCCACGCTTTCGGAGCTGGGACCGCGGATCGAGCGGGCAGAAGGCAGGATCTCGGCCGTAGAGGACGAAATGGCGGCGGCCACGACCAAAATTCAAAAGCACGAGGTAGTGCTTATAGAACATCGAGACAAGCTAAATGACCTTGAAAATAGGTCATGGAGGGTGAATTTGCGGTTTTTGGGCCTCCCTGAAACTGTTGATGATAAAGGCTTGGGGTCTTTTTTAGAGGACTGGCTCCCGGAGGTAGTGGGTCTGCCTGAATTGAAGGGCACATTTCATATCGAAAGGGCCCATAGAGTGGGGCCTAAAAGAACCACGGACCAGCGCCCAAGAATAGCCATAGCCAAGATTCTTAATGCGGCTCATCAACAAAGAATCTGGCTGGCCTTCCAGGCAAAAAAAGAACTGACATACAACAATCACAGGGTCCACCTCACCCAAGATTATTCAGCCAGGGTGACACAACTGCGGCCTCAGTTTTCCCCGGTATGTACCCAATTGGTGGAAAAGAACATAAAATTTGCGCTCCAGTTCCCAGCACTTCTAAAAGTCTGAGTGGATGGGAAAATACAGTCCTTTGCCACGCCGGACAAAGCTCAAACGTTTCTACAACAAGGGGCGAAATGACAACAGGGACAAGTATGTGCCTTCCAGCTACGAGCAGTGTTTACTGGTTGCTAAGCTCTTTGGGAGCTGAGTTTTCAGGAGCTGAAAACTCCTTGTTTATTGCTGGATATGTGCAAACACAGTTCAATTTTGTTCATTCTTTCAGAAGGATGCTGGCTCAACCAGAGTGAGTTACAGCTTTGGAAAGTAGCATCTTAAGTCCGCGGGGATACTTCAGGAGACTTAAAGGCTTCCTATCACAATGATTATAGGAATGTCTCTACCAGCTGGACACTCTGTGATCACCCGTGAAGCGCATCATGATATCATGACACGGTCCGATCGGCAAGGGATTATGGCCATGGCATTGAATAGTTGAAGAGACAGAGCTGACCTGGGCAGCGGGGTGCCCGTACACTCTTCGATCCGACCCCTACTCCCCGCTTTATGCAGGGAGGAGAACTGTTCGTTTGTTATGACTTTGGGACTCTTGGGGAGGGGGGAGAGGGAAGGAGGGGTGGGGCTATCTGGGGGAAGGGGGGAGGGGAAAGAAGGGCAGGAAGAAGGACGAAGGGGGATATAGTTGGAGAGTATATTGTTGGGCGAGGGATGGTAGGGAGGAACTGTTGGGGAGGTAGGGATGGGAGGGAACATAGCGGGGGAGGAAGGGAGGGATGGGGGAGGGGGAGAAGAAAAAGGGGAGGGGTTGGAGGGGGAGGAGAGCACACACAAAATTTCTTTTATTGCGTTCCAGCATTCTGAATATACCTATTTTAAAGTGTTGGCAGGTTTCTTGTATTACTTCCTATTATGTTTCCAATGGGCATCAACCTCACCTCTGGGATGCGGCAGAGGACTTAGGATGGGGGAGGCTAAGCTGGGAGCCCCCCTCTTTCTTTCTTTTGTATATTTCCATACTGGTCACTTAATGTATTGTACCATTAGTATTGTCTAAATTCATATATTGGAATGTAAACGGTTTGGGAACACCAGTAAAGAGGAAAAAAGTGTTATCCCACCTTAAGCACTTACGTGCAGATGTAGCCTGCATCCAAGAAACACATCTCACTGACAATGAAAGCAAAAAGCTCCGTAGGGAATGCGTGGGTGCCTGTGTGTATGCCCCGGCGGTTCAATGAAAAGCGGGAGTGGCAATCTTGATCCACAAGTCCACTAACTTTAAAATCTCAAACACTATCCCTGACCCGGGAGGCCGATTTATAATTCTGCTGGAAGTATGGAATAATAGGCCCGTTACAATATGCAACGTTTATGCTCCAAACGACTACAGCCAAACGTTCTTTGAGACCCTGTGTAACCTGCTTCACATACATACCCAAGGTACCCTATATGTTTCAGGCGATCTTAACTGTGTTCACGATCCCTCCCTAGATAAAAGTCCCTCTCAGATGCAAACCTTGGGGAGAAGAAAAAAAGGGGTGGCCTATCTCTGCCATCACCTTGACCTTCTGGACGTGTGGTGTACGCTCCACCCTAATGAACCAATCCCCTGGTCAGACCACTTCCTGATAGAATCCTCTTTCTCCATAGATAAACAGACACACTCCTCTCCTCACCTTTCTACTATTCAATTCAGGAAATCTTGCCCATCCGATATACTTAGTGATCAGCTTTCCAAGGAACTCATAAATCTAGACATTTCCAATCCTGACTCAGCCCTATCCTCCTGGCATAAGATCACGGAATCAGTAGCTAATAAATGGTGCCCAATTGTTTCCAAAACATTCAATCCTACAAAGAAAGGAAATCAACCTTGGTTCTCCCTTAAACTAAAACAGATGAAACAGGAGCTACGTCACAAGGAGAATTTATGGCGTAAAACCCCCAATTCAACTACCCTGTCAACGTACAAAGGCTTTCTACATCATTACAGGACTTCTATTCTACTAACAAAAAGGGAATTCTATGCCAATAAAATACATCATCTCCAGTATGATGCACAGGCCCTGTTCTCATACGTTTCTCAAATCACGAAATCAACCCCACCACCTATTCCAGATGAACAAGCACTATCCAAGGCTAATGAACTAGCCTCATTTTTTCAACAGAAGATTCTGAATATGCTCGCCCTTCTACCTCCAAATACCAAACCTCTCACTTCAGACGAAAATCCTCACTCATTTTTGAGAGCCAAGCTCGACAGTTTCGAATCAACATCCACCAAAGAGATTGAATCCCTACTTAAAAGACAGAAACCTTCTAGCCATCCAGCAGATAACATCCCATCGAGACTATTGCTTCTCATCCCAAACACTATCTCAGGACCTTTGACAAATATTATAAATTGCCTTCTAACTCAAGGAAGTTACCCTGACAGTTTAAAAACCGCAGCACTCAAACCCCTCCTTAAGAAGCATAATCTAGACCCCAATGAACCAGCCAACTTCAGACCCATCTCCAATCTCCCTTTTCTAGCTAAATTAATGGAGAAGCTGGTAAACTCCCGACTATCAGAGTACATAGAAGATCACAACATCTTATACCCTTCACAATATGGCTTCCGTAAATCACGCAGCACGGAAACACTCCTCATCTCACTTACAGACCATATCATTATGGGTCTAGACAAAGGCCATTCCTTTTTATTAGTCTTGCTAGACATATCGGCGGCATTTGATACCGTCAACCACTCCATCCTCCTTGACCGCCTAGCAGACATCGGCATCTCCGGATCAGCCCACAGTTGGTTCAAATCCTTCCTTTGCAACAGAACTTTCAAAGTAAAAATTAATAATACAGAATCGCTCCTAACAAAATCCACCCTTGGTGTTCCACAAGGATCCTCCCTTTCTCCTACCCTTTTTAATATTTACCTCCTCCCCCTTTGCCAATTGCTAACTGATCTTAATTTAATCCATTATCTCTACGCAGACGACGTGCAAATACTAATCCCTATTACAGAATCTATTTCAAAAGCGCTCTCCCACTGGAATAGCTGCCTTTTATCTATCACTAGCCTCCTCAATAGATTAAACCTTGTCCTTAATGCCTCAAAGACGGAGCTCCTCCTCATCTCTTCAAACGATGAAAATTTTCTTCCATTATCCTCTCACAACTCATTCATCACCCATAAGCATGTGAGAGACTTGGGGGTTCTTCTGGATAATCGGCTAAACCTAAAGAAAATGGTTAACAACACTTCCAAAGACTGCTTTTATAGACTTCAAGTTCTAAAACGTCTGAAACCACTACTATTTTTCCAAGATTTCAGAACAGTTCTCCAAGCGTTGCTATTTGCCAAGATAGACTACTGCAGTGCCCTCTTCCTTGGCCTCCCCAAATCTACTACCAAACCACTGCAGATGATTCAAAATGCTGCGGCGAGATTATTGACCAACACCAGCCGTGGAGATCACATTTCTCCCTTCCTTAAAACTTTACATTGGCTACCAGTAAATTTTAGAATACTTTATAAATCAATCACCCTAATTCACAAATTCATTCATCATCAACTCCAACTCGACCTCGAAATCCCCTTCAAATTACACTCCTCCAACAGACCAATTAGAGATATTCTCAAAGGTACTCTGAATTTTCCCCCAACTAAAGCCACACGCCTTTCCTCGACCAAAGTCCGAGCGTTTTCAATAGCAGGACTTTCTATATGGAATAACATTCCCTCAGGCCTCAGATTAGAACCCTGCCTCTTAACGTTCAGAAAAAAACTCAAAACATGGCTATTTCATCAAGCCTTTGCTGAACCTCCAGACAATCTCTAGTCACCATTATTCTCTCCTGGACGAATTTATCCCCTCCCAGACGAATGGTTTGCTATCCTCTCGAAAGATGGACTCAGGCACTTCCAGGTTAAAGCACCTTAAGCTTTAACCCACATCCTTTACTATTATGTTACTATACTTCCTGCCTTTATTTTTTCCAGCTATTTTTAGCTTCCAAGTTTCTACTCCTTGTTAAATGTAACTTTACCTTTTTCTCCTCTATTGTTAATCACTTTATTTATTGCTTCAGTTATCCTTGTTCTATGTAAACCGATCCGATATGGTTTTTCACTATGAAGGTCGGTATAAAAAAGTGTTAAATAAAATAAAAATAAATAAATAATGAACGAGATTTTACCCACATTTCGAGATCCCATGGTTTGCTGTCCTGTATCGACTATATTCTCACTTCCCAGGAACATTTTTTTCACGTTGCTTCCGCGTCCATCGAAACCCAAGCTATCTCAGATCATTTCCCGGTATCTATCACACTTACCTTTCAGTCGTCCCAACACTCGACCCGCCTTTGGAGGTTTCCTGCTTATCTCAAGGACGATGCATCCAAGCTTTTTTGAAAAAACAATGGGCCAATTATGCTAAAAATAACCATCAGCACGTAGATCAACCTCATCTCTTCTGGGAAGCTGGGAAAGTGGTACTCAGGGGCGAAATTATAGCATATGTCCACTTTCGTAATAAACATATAAATCAGAATATATTGCATCTTGAAACACAGTTGCGGCAGGCAAAGACAGCGTTAATACAACACAACTACAACACAACTCTGATGGTAATAGGACAGAATTCTATAGCATGCTGGGTCAATTGAACACCTTTCTAGATCTCAGAACCAAATATTATTTGCAAAAGGGACAGCAAAACTTATATAAATTCGGGAATAAACCCAGTCGCTTGCTAGCTAACCTAGCTAAAGTTCACAGACCAAAGTCGTTTATTGCCTATCTGAAGACACCTTCCAGGGGGCTTGCCACCAAAGAATCCGAAATCTGCAAAGTTTTCCGACAATTTTATACTACTCTGTATACCCCTGACTCCCTGGGGAGTCAAGCAGAGGAGGAATTTTTCTTCAGGGATTTATATCTCCCCACGCTGTCGGCCTCACAACTCGAATTTCTGAACCGACCCCTTCAGATTTACGAGGTTTCACAAGTCATCTCGGCAGCTAAAACGGGCAAATCCCCGGGACAGGACGGGTTCTCATATGACTTTTACAAGATACTACTCCAACACATTGGGGCACCACTGACAAAGTATTTCACAGACGGACTTACACAGCAGCACTTTCTGGCACCCTTTAAAGAAGCACATATTATAGTTCTTCCTAAGCCGGGCAAAGACCTGTCAATCCCTCATCTTACAGACCTATATCGTTGCTAAACTGTGACCAAAAAATTTTGGCAAAGGTTCTGGCAGAACGACTCAGTGTGCTCCTCCCCCATCTTATTTCCACGCAGCAAATGGGATTTGTTCGAGGCCACAAACCTCAGGCCAATGTTATAAAACTACTTACTGCTATGACCATTTTCCAAACTCAAGACATCCCAGCACTGGCTATTGGATTTGACTCGGAGAAGGCCTTTGACTGGGTGGCATGGCCTTACCTATTCTCAGTTTTGCAAAGATTCGGCCTTTGGGGAGACTTCCTCCAATACATTTCTTTATTATATGATAACCCATCTTCACGTATTCTAGCTAATGGATGTCTATCAGGAGAGGTCAAAATTCAAAGAGGTGTCCATCAAGGATGTCCACTGTCCCCATTATTGTACATATTGTCTATAGATCCCCTACTGTGAAAAATTGTTGCGTGCAGAGATGTGAAGGGCTTTGGCGGTCCACAACATATATTTAAGATAGCTGCTTTTGCAGATGACCTCTTGGTGTTTGTAACCCAACCCCAACGCTTGCTACTGGCGATACTGGATATCCTGCAGGAATTTGGTCACTTTGCGGGCCTACGGGTTAATCAGGAGAAATCTGAAGCTATCGATATCACGGGGAAAATACACACTTCTTGGCCGGGGGACTTTCCCCTCAGGTGGGTGTCGGACAATCTAAAATACCTAGATTGCGGGATGCATAGGCATCCCGGAACAGGTGAACAATTTGTACAAAGCTAATGTACAACCCCTCTTGACTCATACGGTGACCACTTTGTGAGGGTGGACATCTCTCCCTTTATCACTGTTCGGACGTATCCAACTTTTCAAAATGATACTTCTCCCCAAGTGATTATACACCATTCAGATGGCTCCTCTCTGGATCACAAAATGAGACCACAATATGATAAATCATGCCCTCCGTTCATTCTTGTGGCGCGGTAAGAAAGCCCGTTTATCCATGGAAATTCTCACTAGCCCTCCGGAACGGGGAGGCTTGGGTTGCCCGAACTTGCCCATATATAACCTAGCATGTAGTCTACGATATGTTAAAGATTGGATCTTTTCCACGGTGACATTCTCCCCACATCACCATATTCTAGAATGGTATGGAGTGCCTTCCCTAAATCCCCTATTACAACTGGAAGCACAACTGCTCCCCCCCCCCACACATAAAACCACAGGGATTGCTTTGTACCTGTCGGAAAGCTTGGAAAATGTTCTGCAGAATAGGACAGGTACCGAGTAGCCTTACCTCGTGCATTACTATTGCTGGCCATGACAATTACAGCGGTCAGTGAAGCCCGATGCGATAGAAGATTATTTCTTGTTTTCAGAATTTAGAAACGAAGTGATGGAGGACTATAACCTGTAGAGGTAGTCAAGAAAATTTGATCTAATCGAAGATAGAGATTCGTTCGGCAGTGAGCGGTGACACTATTCTAAAGAGGACGTGATAGAAGACTACAGTCCTTGGAGGTATTCACAGAAATACGACCTGTTTGAAGACAAAGGTCGTCTTTTTGACAGCTGACATCATTTCTGGGTGTGCGTTAAAGAACGATTGTCAGGCATCCAATAAGAAGGAAATACATATGGACCCGACTTGATGGAGAACTTATACTGAGAAGCTTAAGGTAAAGGAAGTTACGAACTAACCCGACCTGAATGAGGACTGGCTACATATGTTGTAGGTAGGAACTTCCGGTTTTAGCTCTTGAAAAGGCATCTAATGATGGGCTGTGGTTCAAAGAGAAGCGAGTTCAAACGGGACTCGCACCTACATTCCTGGATGAAGACAGCTTTCTGAAAAAATACGTTTGTGATGATTGCCCTGGAAATGTCACGGAACAAATATGGAAATCTTTACCCCTGAAGTAGGACCTTGAGTGCAGGGGTCCGAAACGCGATCGTGTTGGGCTGCGCAGATGAGTATTCACTGCTAAAATTACGTTCATGGGATTGAAAAAGTGACTGTGTTTATTACATTGTTAGTACATTGACTTTCATCTTAGGTGTAATTATTGGGAGCTTTCATCAGTGAAAAATATATTGAAAAATTATTAAGCAAAAATTATCAAGTAAAAAATTACTAAAAAACTCACAAAAATATTTACAAAGTAAAATGGACCTGAAACCGTAAGAGAGTCTGGTAAAATGCCTCGACCCTACGAGTAGTGGTCCTACAAAATTTATATAGTCCTTTATGGTATGATAGCTGGATTAAAAAAATTTAGAGAGAAACCAGACACAGCAGCAGTTTGTTATATGGTTTATATATTGGTGCCTGGAGTACATTGTATGTATAAGAGCCGTTGAATGTGAATGCTATATCATGCCCATAAGGGCCAAACAAATGAAAATTACGCAGTCCTCCCATTGCCCTAAATGTGCAAGCAAGGACGCCTCTTATTTCCACTCTTTTTGGGATTGTAAAGTAATTATTCAGTTTTGGAGGCAGGTATGTGCTGCCTGCTCAACCTTCTTGAAAACCACTTTACCACTTCACCCTAATCTTTGGTTATTTGGAACGGAAGCCCCGGCTCCATTAATCTTATCCACCCCAGTTAAACTTTTTGTGGCAAAAGCCGGTCTCATAGGGAAACGGGTAATCTTAGCAAATTGGCTACATCCCCATAGCCCTAGTTACGAACACTGGTTTAAATGTCTGGTGCATCTCTGTTCTATGGAGCATGCCCTTCTTACGACAGCTACGCCAAAGAAGTTTGTAAATACTTCCCTAATTTGGGCGGCTTTTACAGCCTACCTGGACCCGCATGTTGGCCCTATGCTTGACCCATGGCGCCCGACGCCGGAAGCAGAAATCAATGACGGGGGAATGTAAACAACTTTACCCGCTGAATAGAAGTTGCGACACCAGATGTTCTACCTCAATTTAGTTTAAGGCTAAATAATAGATCCTATTATTCTATCTTCAGCTTATGTCTCTCCATAGATGAGGGAAATGGGTGGGCAAGTGGGAGGGGGGGGGGGGTAACCTTGAGTGCTGTACGCTGTTGTCATTGTTGACTGTAATGTTATGTTATGTTATATTGAAATGCCAATAAATACAATTTAAAAAAACAAACAAACCTGAAATTATTTTAGTAGAAAGGAAAATGAGAGATGTAGGACATTCTAATCTATCGTTTCAAGACGATATAACAAATAAGCCAACAGATCACGCTAGAGATCTTGGAATAATTTTAAAAAACATATCTCTGCCAAACTAAAAGAGGGCTATAGCAAACTATTGACATTGAGACGACTAAAGCCTTTATTAACTGAAGATGACTTTAGAACATTATTACAATTATTAGTCTTTTCTAGTACGGATTATTGCAACTCACTGTTACTAGGCCTACCAGCCTCTACAATCCATCCACTACAGATATTAAGTGATCATATAACGCCAATATTAATAAAATTACACTGGCTACCAATAAAATATCATATTTAATTTAAAGTGCCCTGCATCTTACATAAACTTATCTATGGAGACCAGACAGATTGGCTGAATGCAGCAATTCACTTACACAAACCACCAAAAAATTTGAGATCTGCAAATAAGGGCCTTTTAGTAATCCCCTCAGAAAATTCTGCCCACTTGAGCCAGGTAAGAGAAAGAAGTATTTCACTGGCTGGGCCTAAACTGTGAAACGAGCTTCCTACAGAGTTGAGACTGCAAACTGATATCAAAATGTTTAAAAAGAACCTGAAAACATGGCTATTCGGCATTGCTTTTAAAGAAAGTGATTGAGTATTAATTAATTATTATTATTTCTCATTTTATACATTACTCTGAGCAGCTTTCGTTTGCAACTGAGAGTACCTTAATTCAGCGTATGATGTATTAATGGTATAGATTATATTTAAAATCCTCATTTAACTCCAGTCTTTTATATGTTTTAATTGTATTGATATCATGACATTCTTTTACAGATTTTACATCATGTACACATTTTTAACTGTGATTAATATTTTATTAGTTTAATTTAATTTGTTTTATTGTGCTGATTTTATTCTATTTTACTATTTAAATTTTGTTCGTATTTTTATAAGATGCTATTAGATTTGTTTTCTATGAATTTAAATTGTAACTTTTATTGTATCTTAAGCTTGTAAATCGTTGTGATGACTTGTCTGAACGACGGTATATAAAACTTTATTAAATAAATAAATAGTAACACCTCTCTCCTCAGAGAATCCTCCAATTACTAATACCCTTTGTCGCCTCCCACTCACCCAGTTTCTAACCCACGGGCTGATACAGTACAGTGTGCACTGTTAACCCTCGATTGGACGTGCGTTTTCGATGCGCTAGCGTTACTCCTTATTCAGTAAGGGGTTGAAAATGCGCGTCCAACCCCCCTGAACCTAATAGCACCTGCAACATGCAAATGCATGTTGATGGCCCTATTAGGTATTCCCGCGCGATTCAGAAAGGAAAATATGCAGTCGCACATTTTACTTTCAGAAATTACCGCCTACCCAAAGGTAGGCGCTAATTTCTTCAGGCACCGGGAAAGTGCACAGAAAAGCAGTAAAAACTGCTTCTCTGTGCACCCTCCGACTTAATATCATGGCGATATTAAGTCGAAGGTCCCGAAAGTTACCAAAAGTTAAAAAAAAAAAATTTGAAGTCGGCCCGCGGCTCTCGGGTCGAAAACCGGACGCTCAATTTTGCCGGCGTCCAGTTTCCAAACCCGTGGCTGTCAGCAGGCTTGAGAACCGACGCCGGAAAAATTGAGCGTTGGCTGTCAAACCTGCTGACAGCCGCCGCTCCGGTCCAAAAAGAGGCGCTAGGGACATGCTAGTGACCCTAGCGCCTCTTTTTACCTATTTTTACTGCCTGGCCTAATTTGCATACTGAATCGCGTGCACAGGAGAGTGGCCTGTTCACGCGCTGGGAGAGCCCGCTCTCCCGCGGATTTTACTGTATCGGCCCTCCAGTTAGTAATTCTAGGTCCCATACCAAGGGCACTCAATTAATTTATAGGTCTCCTATATAGAGCCATGTCAAAGGCCATACTTAAATCTAAGTACACTACATTTAGCACTGTCCCTTAATCCGACTCTTGGTCTCCCAATCAAAGAAATCGATCAGATTCATCTGACAAGATTTACCTCTGGTAAAACCATGCCACCTCACATCTTACACTCCATTGGATTCCAAAAATTGCACAATCCTCTGTTTTAGCAGTGATTCTATTATCTTCTCTTTTTCTCCTGTCCTTTTGGTAAACATGTTTAAGTCTTTAAGTCTCATTTCATTGGCCTTTTTGTGCAGATTCTGCACCATTTTGGTAGCCCTTCTCTGGACTGGCTCTGCTCTATCTATATCCTTTTGGCGTTATGGCATCTGCAACTGAACACAACACCGCAGAAGAGGTCTCACCAACAACTTGTACAGAAACATAATTATTGTTTCCTTTTACTGATTATACATATCTCTCCTTAAGTGACTTAGCATTCCTCTGGTTTTGGTCACTGCCTTGTCACACTGCTCTACTAATTTGAAATCATCAGATATGATCAACTCAAAGTTTTACTCTTGATTGATGCACATCAATATCTCAGCCCCCATCATATACTGCTGACTTGGATTTCTGCATCACAAATTCATGACTACAGTATTTTGCACTGAATCTTAGCTGCCATGATGGAGGAACCAGAAGCAAGGACAGTATATTAATTCAAGAACATCTCTGAAAGAGTGATAGTAGAGCTAAGTATTTGGTATAGATGGGCAGGCTAGATAGGCTGTATGGTCTTTTTCTACCATCATGTTTCCATATTTTCTATATCACAGGGCAATAGTTGCAGCCTGAGTCATAGTACCTGCACCAACAGTTTACTTAGAGATATGATTGTATTCTGTGCAGATCAATGCTTTGAACTATAGATCTTGAGTTTTTTGACTCAATGCTTTTTGAAATTGTACTTTTAGTTATTTTTGTATAGACTTTCCCATGTATTTTCTTTACCTAAATAGTTTGACATATGAAACCATATCTCAGGAGGTGGACTGCACTCTGATGGGGCCGCAAAAGTATTTGTTGCTCTTCTGGGCAGAACCTCAGGCTTAGCTCTCTCATGGTCTCCATCCCCCAGGGCTTAGATTATTTTTCTATTGGGGGAAAGATGGTCTCTTTCAGAGTCCAGAGTGCCAAGGGTGACTTGGACATGCATCTCTATCTGCCCCTGGGAAGTGGTGTCTCTTATTCACAACCCTGTGTGTGCAATTTGTGCCCCCCCCCCCCCCCAACACGCTGAAGTTACTGAGTTTGTGCTCAAAATGAAAATCTTTACCGATGGACAATCAGAAATGCAATAATAACAAAATCCTCTGCACTACAAATGTCCAAATGTCTTTCTTTGCTCTTACAGTCTTTCCCCTTTATCTGTGCATGACTTTGAAGACCAGGACATGGGAAGCATCCACCCTCCAGGGCTTGGAAAGTGGAGTTCCCAGGTGGGCAGGGTATCCATAAGCTGGGCAAACCCCCCCCCCCCCCCCCCAAACTAGCAAAAATGGTGAATATAGTCTTTTACACAGGGAGTCAAATTCTCTCTCACCCCAGAGGGTGAAGACCCCAGATGGGTATCCTCAGAAAGCTCTACTTTGCTCTTACTCATGGTTAGGTGACCTTCTGTTATTTCTCTGGTTTCTGTCTCTCTTTTCTGCATTCCCAAATGAGAGGAATCCCCTGGAAACAGACAGCTCACCTGCTCCAATGCAGGAAGGAAGGAGCAGCCAAAAATCTTCCTCTTGCATCTCAAACTGAAGTCCTTTCCCTTTCAATACAATTCAATACTGGATTCCTTCCCTGCAGCAGGCCACCACCATTGCCTCTTTTCTTGGTGAGGGTATGGAGGGGGCTGGTCTTCCTTAACCTGGGCATTCCCAGATGCAGGGTTCCTGGCTTCCTGAATCCAGGCGGTAGCCAGGGTTTCTCAAAGTTTCTACCATGAAAAAGTGTCAGAGCCCAGAAAAATCAACCCAGAGGGAAGATCCTAACCAGCTAATGAGTGGATGAAAAGAATACCCTCCCAACCCTGAACAGGATCCCCAGGCAGGATGTGTCTGACTCCTCTAATTGTGCCTGAAAAACCAAATCAGACAAAAGCTTCTCACTAGGACTTCCCACAGAATCTAAGGAGAGAGCTTCTTAAGAAACCTTCTTAGGGGATGACCATTCAGGCATCTTCAGTGGGAGGGGATGTATTTGAATGGTAACCTCCCCAGACACTAAACTATATTGCTCTTAACTATGTAAGGGTTCATCCAAGGCTTATTCGTAATGAACGGAGAGTCCGTTACAAATGGATTGAAAATTTCTGATATTTTTAAAATAAACTGAAATTTGTTTTCTCATGGTTTAATATCGAGAGAAATGCTTTGGTACCTCCTATGGTGAAGAGTCAGGAGAGTATACATAAACAGACCACTGCTAATACAGGACCCTTAATTGGCATCCATCAGTTATTCTGTCTGCAAACATGCATTATAATTGTCCAAATTTAATATTTCTCTACTTCAGAAGAAATATTCTCTGAAATTAATTACCAACTGCAGCTCAGAATTGCAGTTTATATAATCATTTGTCCATATAGTTTTCTTTTTGCTGGGAAAATGTTGCACTTCCCGGCCACGTACGCTCTGCGGCCAGGCCTGCTCACCTCTCTCGATCATCCGTGAGTGCAGGCCTCCCTTCCGCTGCAGATCCTGGCCGTCCCTGTCGCTCTCCTCAACCCGCTGTGGCTCCAGCAGTATCGCAGGCCTCACAGTGGAGCTCTTGCCGGGGCTGTGCATCCAGCGTCTCCTTGGCCCCACCCCTAGGCACACGTGCGGCCAGCGTCACGAAATTTAAAGAACCAAGCACGGGAAACCAGGACCTGACGCTGCCCGATGACGTCTCCGATCTACGGTATATAAGGCAGGGCTCAGACCCATGATCCCTGCCTTGGTAATCGGGTCAATCATGTTGTGTTAGCAAGTTTACCTTCCTGCGTTCCAGTGCCTTGTTCCAGTCTTCTGTTCCAGTGTCTTGTTTCAGCATCCTCCTGTTCCTTCATCTCCCCAGGAAGTACCATACAGACTGTCTTCTCGGTACTGACCTCTGCCTGTTACTCGACTTCGTTTGACCGCCACCTGGATTTGACCTTTTGCCTGTTTCTTCAACCACATCTGTACCCTACCTGGAACTGACCTCTGCCTGTCCACTGACCACGTCTGCACACTGCCTGGAACTGACCACTGGCCATGTCTGACCGCTGCCTGGAACCTGACCTTTGCCTGACTGACTATCCACGGACTGACCACTGGTATTGACCCCTGCTTTGGCTGACTACTTTATCCTTGACTCTGGCCTTGATCCTCGCTCTCCATTCAGACTCTGTTCTGGCCTTCTCTGGCTCCTGGACTTCTTAACCTGAACATCGACCGTGCACCCTTGTTCGTGGTGGGCACACCCCTGAACTTCATCTCTCGAAGATCCTGGGAGGGCCACCTAAGACCAGGTGGCCTGGGTAACCAAGGGCTCAACCTGAGGGAACCCCGGGTTGCTATTGGTGAAGCTCCAGCCAGCCTCTGTCTCCTCCTGTGCTCCGCCTCCTGGTGGCAGGCGCTCTCTGTGTTCGACCAGGGAGCCTATCAATCCTGCACTAGGCCAAGGGTCCACCTCCCGGAGCAACAGAAAACCTAGCATTCAGTTAGGTCCTGAATTGTGGAGGATAAAGTAATATGAAAAACTAATAATACTTATGCCTCTTTCATGCCTCATTTTTTGGCAGTGATCATAATCACCAATGACATATTTTCCTTTATTGTTGTAGCAGCTAAATAAAGTACATTCAAGAAGTGGTAATCTGAACTCTCATTTGAGACAATATTAATAACAGAGGATCTTTCAGGTCCAATCTCTCTTTCTAAATGGGCTGAATATAGTGATGGATTACACTTTTTTTCTTTGATTTGACAACTCTATTAGTGAAGCAGACATGACTATTTTGCAGTGCATTATCATTTCTATATGCACTCTTGCAACTTAGATTCTTTTGTGGCTAAGGTTAGCATGGCATTTAAAGAAGAATGCTGGTTTGTGCCATCTGATCAGGCTCCTTGACTATGGAGGTGTATTGTTTTTAGTTTACCTCCTATGCCATTTTATGTGGGTTTACAGTTTCACAGAGATTTAATTTCATATTGCTAATGTGCCTTCATTGATGTTTGATGTAAGTTGCTGAGGTTATCAAAATGATCAAAATCATTTTTTCATATTTTACAACTGGCTATTTTTGAATTTTCTGGATTTGAAGAGGACTAAACAATAATACATCTATAAATATACCTTGTCTATGTTTCTCACTAAAATAGCAATTTAACAGTTAATCAAAGACCTCCTGTTGCTTGTGAAAAGTATCTTGGTTATGAAGAAGATAGCTTTGAAAATCTAAATATATGTATTCTGTGTTAATTGTCTGAGTAATTATATATGGCATACAAAAAGCTTAACTGCCACGAGCAGAATATAAATGCAACTTTCTACTGTGTTATTGTTTAATCAACTATGGAACTACTTTATATGTTAAACTTGGTTATGGAAATATGCTTGTTGCGGCTATACAATAATTACTAATTTGGTTATATGTGATTTATTGAACCTAATTTTGTTCAGAAGATTGATTTATCAAACGCAGAACATTATAGTTTTTATTATTAATATGCCATAGTGCTGAGTTCAATGGCAGTGACCCAAGGGTCAAGGCTTATAGTTTATGGACTATTAATTAGCTATTAAGTCATTTGCTTAGCTGACCTACTAATCAATCTCATTGATGCACAGTGGGTGTAATAAGTATTTTATTTAAGTTGCAGAATTTTAAAACAAAAGTTAGTCAGGGAATAAAATGAAGTCAGAAGGAGCCTAAAAGTTTAGAATGTTTCATGACCTTGCACTTGGATTTGAAGATTAGCTTAATTATATTTTCAAGCATGCATGTCTTCCTATTTATTCGCTGAACTTACTGAAAATGAGTAGCACCTTACTTTTGTGTCCTCAAATTAAAGAAATTCAAAAGATTTTTACAGATCTTTAGAATGTATAATATCAAACATAAATTTTAATTGCACTTCATTTACTAAGTGCTGCATTACCTCATCCTTTAGTTTTAACAATGGATTTTCTATAAATCTTCGAGTAGTTAAATATGATAAACTGCTCAACATATCATGGAACATGGCAGCGCTTATTAGCACTTGAGAAGTTATTGATTGCTTATCTTGATTAATCTTTTATGGGTCTCTAGAGTATTAAATCCACACAAAATACTTTTCATGTTCTAAAGTGTTAGAGCTCGTTCATACGCTGTTCTTCAGTTACCATAATGACTTTGCCTGTTACAGAGACTAATTATAAACCGTTTTGCCAAAAATGCATTCCCCTCAGTCTTTGAAGACTTGAGATTTTCTTCTATTACATGTGAAGCAGACGTAAAATCATTGAAATAAAGTATTGTTTGTATTTTAGATTTAAAAGGGAAAAATATTATTTATATTACTGGTGTATGAGCACAGCGGTTTGCTAGGGTTTTGGTCTCGCACAGCTCTTACAAAATGCATTTTTCTAGCCTGCTGTGGATCCAGACATTCCAAATGTTACCAAAGGCGTTTCACTGGCAGCATGGGCATTCATCTGTGTAGTTATTTGTACAGTGCAGTTTTAGACCAGCAGATGACAAGAGATTGTTTTTTTTGTTATTATACATTGTGGTGGATTTTCTCGACATGCACTTTAGGAGCATCAGTCTAACAACTTGTGCAAGGTATCCTGAGTTCAGAATATAAGCTCTAGTCCTTTCAGAAAGTACCTTCTGAAGGTTTTAGGCCTCGTCGCTGTCTCAGAGTTTTTTTTTTCATTGAAGTCTAGGGGGCTCCTTTTTCAGGCTCTTTCTAGGTGTTAGAGGTTTCACAAAGTATGACTGTCAAGTTTGGGCCTCAACATCTCTCAGGGACCTAATCAGCTGGGCCTTTGAGACTTCAAAAAACAGTAGTTTCACAGTTTATCCTGACCGCCTCTTTATTGTTACATGTGGGGAAAACTATGGCTCCAAGCCTATTCACTGCATTTTTTCCTCGCAGCCCAAACATAGAAACATAGAAACATAGAAATGACGGCAGAAGAAGACCAAACGGCCCATCCAGTCTGCCCAGCAAGCTTCACACATTTTTTCTCTCATACTTATCTGTTTCTTTTAGCTCTTGGTTCTATTTCCCTTCCTCCCCCACCATTAATGTAGAGAGCAGTGATGGAGCTGCATCCAAGTGAAATATCTAGCTTGATTAGTTAGGGGTAGTAGGGGTAGTAACCGCCGCAATAAGCAAGCTACACCCATGCTTATTTGTTTTAACCCAGACTATGTTATACAGCCCTTATTGGTTGTTTTTCTTCTCCCCTGCCGTTGAAGCAGAGAGCTATGCTGGATATGCATCTAAAGTGAAGTATCAGGCACATTTGGTTTGGGGTAGTAACCGCCGTAACAAGCCAGCTAACATCATTCTAACTCTGAATAAATCTGCTCCAGTGCACCTCTCTCTCTGTTTCACCTTCGAAAATGCACCCATTTGAACTCATTGACTGGGGCTGGTTTTCAGAGTTTGGGTAGGATATCTTTTAATCTGTACAAATTCCAATAGGGTCATTTAATCATTTTTCTTTTAAACTGTTGGAACAGGATGTCTTTAAAATGCTTTCTTGTGATTCATCTGAACATCTGGGAGTGGCCACATTCACAGCAATAACTAATTGGGAGAAATCATGAACCAAAATGTAGCAAGCTAGTGTGAACTGCTAAAGGACATGACATAAATGTCATAGTTCAAGATAATAATAGGCACATTGCAAAATATGCAAAAATAATTATGTTTAATTAAAAACTCATACCAATGTTTAGGTCTCATCGGGGTGAAATATTGAATTAACAATCAGTTCTCCTTTCAGCAGAGTATACTGTCTGAATCAATATAATCAGAGCTGGTTTAACCACTGGGCAAACTATGCAATTGCTAAAGCAGCAAAATTTGGAGGACAGCAAAAAATTCCTAAATTAACTACTCATGAAACTACATAGCTAAACCACCAGGCTTTAGCAGTGGGAAATGGAAGATTCAGATTTACTGATATAAGACATTATTATCAATGTATTACTGTCTCTGCATGACTGTGGATGTGGGAATGGGATGGTATTTTTCCTTGTGGGTTCTTAGAATTTTTGGGGGTGGGATTTAGATTTTTCTCTGCCTTTAGTAAGAGTAGGGGTGGGAAATTAGTTCTGAGGAAGTGCTGATCAGCAGTCTTGAGATAGAGCTGACAGCAGAAACTGCATCTGCAGGTAGGTGAGCAGAGCTTGAGTATTGGTTTGCTATAGAAAGTTTGTGCATAAATCTTGCAAAATAATTTGTTTGAGAGTTGAACTACAACTGTGTATAAATATTGTGTGCTGGGAAAGTAGTTTGTGAGTTTGAATTAAGGGGCAGATTTTAAAACCTGCACGTGGGTGCAGATTTGTTCGTGCAACCTGGCGCGAACAAACCTACACCCGATTTTATAACATGCGCGAGCAGTCGCAGGCATGTTATAAAATCCAGGGTAGGCGCGCACAAGGGGGTGCACAATTGTGCAACTTGCGCGTGCCGAGCTGCACAGCCTGCCTCCGTTCCCTTCCATTACCCCGCACCTTCCCTCCCTTCCCCTACCTAACCCACCCCCCCCAGCCCTACCTAGAACCCCCCTTACCTTTGTTGAAGAAGTTACGCCTGCCTCCGAGCCCGCGTAACTTACGCGCGCCGACCAACGGCCGGCCCGCTTTCCCGGCACAGCAGCAAACCCTTTGAAAATCTGACCCTAAATGTATATGTAGTTTGAAGTTCAAATTTAATCCCAAGATTATCTTTGTGTGCAGGGAAAGTAGTTTTTGAGTTTGAATTAATCCATTGTAGAGTTTGAAGTATAAATATAATTTTGAGTGTAGCTTTCTGTGCTGGGAATGTAGTTTGAGAGTTGAATTCATTTTGTGTGTTTTGCTCTGAAAAGGTATGAGAACTGGTTTCTGGACAAGTGATCAGTGGTGTTTGGTTCATACCTTCGCTCCCCATTTCCCACCGACTGCAGTCACATGTTTTGATATACAGACCATTGCCCCAATTAGGAAGAAGCTTTTTTTTCAGAATAGGTGTCAATTTGGGATTTACATCAATGTATAATTAACCCTGATTTTAGTAACTGATTAATTTTAGCCATGTTGATAAGCTAACATAAAACACACCTTAATTTGATTAATCATATACACTCCTTAAACAACCTTAAATAATTTTAATAACAACATTAGAATGAAAATAGAGAGGTCCAGCAGCCCAGCAGCAAGATGGAGGCTATCCAGTATTTTCCCTGGGTGCCACATATATAATTATCTTCTTGTTGGTGAGAAATTGTATGTGTGCACCCAGTGAAAGAGTTCCTGGATCTCAGAGAATGAGACTGATTTCTGGAGGCCAGAGAAGCAGACCTGGAGGAGCTGAGGCAGACAGATGTGTATAGAAGAGACTTTCAGGAAAAGAGCAGAGCAGTCCCAATCCCAATCTGGCAGCCCATGTGCTACACTGAAGAAGCAAGATCACCTGGAAGAAGACCATCAGCTTGATATGGCAGGAAATGATTCTGAAGCTAGGACTTACTGTTATAAACTGTAAAGGTTGTGGGTGGATTCTTGGACCAGTGGCAGATGACCATGCCCACGGGGGGAAGTCCCAAGAGGTGCCACAGGTCAGGCTCAGCGTTGGAGACACACACACAGAAAAAAGATTTTATTAACAGTTCTAATGTTTGCCAGAGGTGGCAGTAGTGAGTAATACTTGGAGCTGAAGGCCAGCAGAAACAGGCAACCACAGAGGGCAGCAGTGAGTAGAATCTACAGCAATGCTCCACAATGGAGGAAAAGCAGTCCCAATGCAGATAGCCAGAAAGTCTGAAGGTAAGGTACTGCAAGATGGTGTTAATTACTCATTCTTCTTATAGCTGTGAGGATGGTGTTCCAGCAGATGGTAGATGAAGCAGATACCAAGATATGCACTCAGGCCTCGAGGAGCGAGTACCTGGACAGAGAGTAGGTACTTGAAATAAACAAAGTAGATAAAGAAAGCATAGGGCCCTTGAGGAGCGGGTACCCAAGGGAAAAAACCCCCGGAGGGTGGAGAGAACCTCTAGGAACAGCGGGAGCAGCAGAGAAGCTAAAACCAAGTGAGTCCTTGCTAACTCAATTCAGTCAGCAGTGAAGCAAACTAATATACTCCCAGGAAGGGGCGGAGTCACTGGTAAGGGCCGCCCTTCCTGAGTAGTTCCTCTTTAAAACCAGGGCTGGCTTTGCTACATGCATCTAGAGGACATTGGGGACGGAGCCTTTGTTTCCGCCACGTCTCAAATGTGGTCGCAAGCCCCTTGACCTCACGGCAGCCCCCGTGAATGGGCAACGCATCAGATCGTGGGCGGAGAGGGTAAATTGAGTCAGCCTCCTCACTGACAGGCATAACACCTGCCCTCCAGTTGTTTCCTTATCCTCTTCCTTGAGGATGTCTCTCTAAGGGCATGCGCCCCAGATGGAAGGGATAGGACTGGTATCATAGTTGAAAATTAAATAATCAGGAATGCAGACAGAAGAGTAGATGGGTATGAGGTATCACTTGGTAACTTGCCCACTTGGTGTGAAGGTAGCAGACTTCAAGCATCACCTACATTTATGATTTTGAGAATGCTGGGGAGGTCCTAGCAATTGTAGTACATGTGGGTACCAAAGGCATAGGAAGGTGGAGAGAGAGGGATGGACATGGAGGATAAATTTAGGATTTTAGGTAAAAAAAGATGAAATCCAGACCCTCCAGGATTGCATGCTCAGAAATGCTATCTATTCCCCATGCAGGATTTCAGAGGCAAGTTGAGCTGCAGAGTCTCAATTTGTGGATGAGATGTGATGATGATGATGCAGAGAATAGGGCATATATTTGTTAGGAACTAGGGGAACACTTTGGAGACAGGAGAGCCTATTCCAATTGGTTGGGCACCACCTTAACCATGTTGGAACTTAGCTGCTATTATTAGCATTTGAAAAGGAGATATCGCACCTTTTAAACTAGATCATGGGGGAAAGTCAAAAATTGCTCATAAATGCATAGTTCAGAAGGAGTACCTTCATGGGATACTGGAAAAACAGGAAAATTATAATATCCTGATAGAGAGGCTGTGGTAAAGACTGAAGTAGCCCATATGGATTTAAAAAGGGCTTTAATAACATTGCTTGCCTACCTAACACAATGGTGACAATTGAATGTACACATGTTGCATTTATATTACCCAATGAAAGGAAAATGGTATACTACAACCATATACTTTGATATAAACAACCATATACTTTGGTACTTTGAACTGTTATAATTTTATGTTTACAGTTATTTATATATATATATATATATACATATATATAGGTTATAGTATGTAAATCAATACCCCCCTCCAGTGTATTGCTTCCCTGGTTTTGTTAAGGGTTATGCCCTAAAGTTAACTGTATTTATCTGTTCTTTGTAAGGGCTTCGCCCATAAAGTTCATGTTTACTGTGAACCGATGCGATGTGCGAACAGACATCGGTATATAAGAGACATTAAATAAATAAATAAATAAATAAATAATATACACTATCATTTCCTGAATGTGCAGGTGGTTTGTGACTTCAATAAATTTATTCGGAATTTGGTGACCAAGTAGCCTGGATCCTGTCATGACTCTTATTTCCTGTTAGGATTTCACCTGCTACGCAGCTTTATCCTATCTTCGTGACGTCTCCCCACCAGAGGAGGCCCTGAGGAGGCTTCATCACTAATCTTACCAAGCTCCTCCTCACTGCCCTTGCCCCACCCAAGTCCCAGCCCTATGTAAACCTGCCTTGCAATTCTAACCTTGTCTTCTCATGGTGTCACTTCTGGCTCCGTTACCTGACCCTTGTTCTTGCCTTGCCTTCTGGCCCATGGGCATTCTGCCTTGCCTTGAGGCCCTTGGGCATAGTCTCTCTTGTAACCTGCCTTGAGGTCTTTGAATTATTCTGCCAGTTCTGAGCCTTGCTTCCTTTGGGCTTCAGTGTTCTTTGTTCGGTGTTTCCCTTGTCTACCTTGTCTATGTCCTACCCTAGTTTGCCTTGTTGGTCTTGTTCCTGTTCATTTCTTGTCCAGTCCTGCTTGTATCAGAGTCTTGTCCTGCCTTGTCTCATCCTTGTCTTATCTAGTTCCACTTCCTGCTTAGTATCCAGCCTTGCTTTGTCCTGCTTGCCAAGCTTGCCTTTTCTTCAGGCTTGCCTGTCCAGCCTTATCTGGGCATCTGTGCCTGTCCAGCCTTGTTGTGTCTAGTTGTGTTCCAGCCTGTGTGGACTCACCACTATGATGTCTTCTGCCACAGAGATCTGCTGGCCACCAGAACCCATGGGCTCAACCTGCGGGGGAGGGGGCTGGCTGGGTGGAAGACCGGCCCTTGCCTTCCTCCGAGTTCTGCCTTGTAGTCCCTTGCTGCTTCCCAGGAGGATTTCCAGGACTCTGGGGCCCATAACATTTCCTGTTTCATTCTGCTCTCTCAACAGTTTCAGGAGAGCTGCTATGGAGATGGATGATTGGTGGGTGAGTGCACTTCTAGTCTCACATTTCCTTACAGACATCCATGCACTATTCTGCACAAATCAGGGAGTCCTCATACTGTCCTGTATTTAGCTCACCTCAGAAAAGTCTTGGATACCTTGTAGCCTAACTAATCTTTTTGATATCTGCTTTACTTTGGTGACACATAATGTGGAAGTGCAGCCTAGTTCCTCACACTTATAGCTCAGACAAAACATCCATCAGAGTAGTAGTACAATGAGGCACACATAGCCACTTGGACATTTGGACTGTTAAAAAGCACATTTGGACTGTTAAAAAAAATTGGTTCAGATATTTGGATACATTGGGCAGTGCCTCATAAATGTGTCTGAGATAGTCCTTGTCTGCTGTATGTATCACAATATTGCAGTCAGAAATCACATTCCAGATCACATTAACCGAAATCTAGAGGAGGATCCTCTGTGCTTCCCCACTAGACAAGGAGAAACTAGAGAGAGGGAGTTTAGAGGTCAGCTGAAATAGGAATACTCCTCCTGAGAGTGTTGCATACCTCCCCAGAATCCTGAATTTGTAGAGTGCATCTGCCCTGCTGTGCTCTGCAAAAACAAGGTCCCTCATGCACTCCTAGGAAGTAAAGCTCTACTTGTGGTCCTGAAGGTTTGGGGAATACCTTGGCTAGTCACGCACAAGACATCCTAATGATGGAAAACCTTTAGCGAATGCCCGGAAAAAGCACAAATTCACAGCCAACACAAATGATACGAACAATTGGAACACTGCCTTTCTTTTTTTCTTCACCAGAATTTGTAGCCCACATTATCTAGATTTCTAGGTAAGTAACATAGTCACATCTAGGTCAGCAGGGGCGGATTATGGTAAAATATCAGCCCAGGGGATTTTTATCCATACCAGCCCATGGGCTTTCAATTACACAAAAAAATAAAAAATATATTTAATGGACATTACGGTCATATTACCATTAAGCCCTGGGTGAACCCTTAGTTAGTTAAGAGTAGTATAGGTTAATGAATAGGGAAGGTTACCATTCAAATGCAGCCTTTTCCTTTGAGAGTACTGGAATGGCCATCTCTCTGGGAAGGTTTCTTAAATAGCTTTCTCCAGAAAGACTGTGGGCAGTCCCATATTGTTTGCTTGGAGTGAGGAGGGCGTGAGGAGGGAGTGAGGAGCTTTTGTACATGTTGGGGTTTTCAGGTCCAGTCAAAGGAGTCCGGCAAACCCTGCCTGTGGATCCTAATCAGAGTCGGGAGGGTATTCCTACCATTCCACTCACTGACTGGTTGGTATTTCCCACTGGGATGTTTTCATAGTTGGAACCCTGTGAGACACTGGGGCATCATCTGAACTTTGGCATGGGGAACCCTGGGTTTGGAGTGCCTTAGTAGGGAAGACCTACCCTTCCATACCTTCAATGAGGAAGAACGTATGGATGCTCTCCCATCAAAGTCATGGGAATTTTCATCCTCCAACCTTCTGGCATCAAGGAAGTTGGATTTGAAGTTCCATCTCCAAAGATCCCCAAACTATAGGGTTGTGAATTTGCCCATGCCTCTGTGATCATGGAATCTGCCCTAAAAAGGCAAAGAAATCAAAGATGCACACTAATGCTCCTCCTGGCAGGGATCACAAGATCCTGGATGATTTGGGGAAAAAGTCTTCCAGAGCGCCATGTTAAATTCCAGGATTCAGCTTCATCAATTCTACATTTAGTATGTTATTTCATAACCCATGTAGGCTAGACAAAGGTCTAAACAGGCAAAATGGGGAGATACGATAGAGACATTTAAATACCTTCAAGGTATTTATGTACAGCAATTGTTTATACTTGTTGTTTATACTTGTTTACTGCGTTCCTAGGCCTTTTTTCTACCAGCAATCTATGCTTCCAAGTTTACTATCCTTCTTGAATGTAACTTTGTTCTTCCTGTTTAAACTATTGTTTTTGGTACAGTTCCCCAATTCGATGTAAACCGATCTGATATGGTCTTTTTTAACCATGAAGGTCGGTATAGAAAAGTGTTAAATAAATAAATAAATAAATAAATGTGCAATTCTTGTCTGAGTGTCCTCAGTTGCTGAAGTCCTTCATCTGCTTGGAGACCAGACAGCAAATATCTCCACAGCCTCTTCATGACCTTGAAGAGGGAATATGTCACCTCCTCAGAGCAGTCTATCAATCTTAAGAAACTTCTTCCCATTCATCAGCATTATCAATTGCAGCACAATGCATGGCCTGGCTGCGTGCTAGCGGGATACGGGAGGATGACCATGAGCAACTGGCAGATTTGCCCTGTTTGGGAGACAACCTGTTTGGCAACAAGCTGAGGGAGACAGTCTCCCAGATTAAGGAACAGAATGTGGTTGTTCAACCACTGTCAATGTTGTGAACCCCGGCCATGGGCACCCACGGCCGGGTTCCCTCCTTACCTGCTGCACCTCTCCGGTCCTTGGCAGTGTTCTCTGTGCCGCTCCGGGCTGCAGCTGGGCCTTTCCGTGGCATTCTCCCAATGAGGGAGACACCGCCGACCTCCTCCTCCAAACCCCACCCCTTAGGCGCATGCGCATGCGCAACGGGCCAGGATTTAAAGGGGCCATGTCGGGAAACCTCAGCCTGGCCCCCGAAGATGACATCAGACGCCTGGGGTATTTAAACCCAGCTTGGATCTCTGTTCCCTGCCTTGACAACAGGTCAACTCGCTGAGTGTCTAGTTGCTGCGTTCTTCAATTCCTGTGTTCCTGTTCCTGCGTTCTCCAGTTCCTGCGTTCCTGTTCCTATGTCCTCCGTGTTCCTGTTCCAGCTCCGCTCCTGCCTCCATGTTCCTGCCTTGCTCAGCTCCCGAGTTCCTGGTCCTGCTCCTGTTCCCTCGTCGGCTTGCTTCCCTGGTTTGACTTTGGCTTGGCTTCTCATTCTCTCTCTGTCTGCTGCCCGTCCTGACCCTTGGCTCGTCCTTCAACTTCGCTAGTCTTCAGCCTGCCCCAACATCTGGCCTGGATCTCCGTCTCGCACCTCTGCTGCCTGCCACGACCTCTGGACCTTCTCCATCTCTCCCACACTTCTGCCTGTCTCAACCTGGACTGTTCTTTGGATTCTTCGTTGCCAGGAGGCGCCCCCGGATCGGCAATGTCGACGGCATTCGCCATGTTTTTCCTGAGGGCCTCCTAGGGTGCATGTGCGCGCGCACGCCACCCCCATCTTTATCCACATCATGGCAGGAACCTCAGGGGCGTCCCATCTGAGTGATGTCAGCACATCCTGGTATTTAGTCTGCCCTTCGTTTGCTAACAAACCGAGTTAGCAAGGATTGGAATAGATCTGGTCTAAGCTGCTCTGCTGCTTCCTAGCTGCCGCAGGAAGCTCTCTCCACCCTTCGGGGTAATTCTACTCTAACTTGGGTACCCGCTCCTCGGGGGCCCTTCTACTTTCTTTCAGGTGTCTATCCTGGGATACCAGGTACTCGCTTCTCAAGGGCCTGCTCTCCCTAACCTGGTGCCTGCCACTCTACAACTCCTGCCTGCTAGGAATTCCAAAGATACAGCTTCTGCTTCAGTGAGTACTAATCTATCAGTCTATCTCACCTACAGCTTCAGCGCTCTACATCCGGGACCTGTTCCTGTTCACCGCGCTATCTCCACCAACTCTAGTGGGTCCTCTCTGCTGAGGATCCCTGGACTACTACTGCTGGAGCTACCTTCCACTGCTGTCCACTTCCCGGGCAGTGCCACCGTGCTGAACAATAAAAACTACTTCTCTGTGTTTGCGTGCAAAAAGTCTAGCCTGGTACTGCAGTTCCTCTCGGGGCTCCTCCCCGTGGGAGTGGCCATCACTGCAGTACCCAACACCTCATAACCATAACACACCTGCCAGGACAGATATCCCCTACCAATCACCTTGGAACTCTTAGACCACCTAAAAGGGGTTAAGGTCTTTACCATGCTCGATCTCCGTGGTGCCTACAATCTGGTACGAATCTGTCCAGGTGATGAGTGGAAAACCGCTTTCAATACTCGAGATGGGCATTACGAGTATCTTGTCATACCCTTTGGGTTATGTAATGCCCCAGGGGGTTTTCAAAACCTGATGAATGAGGTCCTATGTGATATGCTACACTCCTCGGCAATCATCTATCTAGATGACAAGCTTGAATACTCCAAAGACCTCACTACTCATCGATGGCAAGTGACGCAATTATTACAGTGACTTTGAGACAATCACTTGTTTGCCAAGTTGGAGAAATGTTTATTTGAACAAGAATCTCTACCATTCTTGGGATACATCGTATCCTCTACAAGATTTCACATGGACCCCGAGACAATATCAGCTATCAAAGACTGGCCCCGTCCAGTCAGGATCAAGGCTCTACAGTGCTTCCTCAGATTTGCAAACTTCTACTGACAATTCATACCCCACTACGCGCAAAAAGTGGTTCCACTCACTGCCCTCACAAAGAAGGGAGCGAATGCCAAAGATTGACCACCAGCGGCACGTCAAGCTTTTGAAGAATTGAAACAAGCTTTCCTCTTAGAAGCCTGCCTACATCACCCGGACCCTGAACACCCTTTCGTTGTGGAAGTAGACGCATTGGACCAGGATGTGGGGGCTGTCCTCAGCCAAGTGTCCAGCAAAGGCAAATTATTTCCTTGCTCATACTTCTCCCGGAAGTTCTCGGCCGCTAAGAAGAATTATGGTTTAGGTGATAAGGAACTCTTAGCCAAAAAATGAACTTTTGAAGAGTGGTGTCAGTGGCGTCCAATTGTAGTATATACAAACCACAAAAATTTGGAATTCCTATGTCGAACCTAACGCCTGAATCCCAGACAAGCCCGTTGGTCCTTATTTTTTAGCCATTTTAATTTCCCTCTACATTACCGGCCAGCGTCTAGGAATCTTCATGCGGACGCACTCTCCTGCACTACCGAAACAGAGGACCTACCCATCTCTGCTCAGTACATCTTAGATCTGGCTAAGATCATCATTGCCGCCTCTGAAGTGGTTCCCGCTGGGAAGACGGTTGTGCCCATCCATCTATGAAAGGAAGTCCTCTCCTGGGCACACAACTCCCTAATGAAGGGGCATCCAGGTAAGGCCCGAACCTTGGAGCTTTTAACACAGTACTACTGGTGGCCACATGTCAAGCGTGACGTCCAAGCATACGTCAGCTCCTGCTCCACCTGCGCTAGGCAAAAGCCTTTGCCGGGTTGTCCCTGGGGCCTTCTGCAACCTCTTCCTAAACCTGTTGAACCGTGGATGCACCTCTCTACAGATTTTATAGTAGATCTTCCCCCGTCTGAGGGGAAACAAGTCATCTGGGTCACTATAGACAGGTTTTCTAAGATGGCTCACTTTGTGCCTACTGCACCAGAGCTTGCGCAGCTCTTTACCCAGCACATTTTCCGCACACATGGACTACCACTACACATCGCCTCAGATTGAGGCTCGCAATTTACAGCTAAATACTGGAAAGCACTTTGTAAAAGGTTTGGGCTTCGCTTGGACTTCACGTCTGCTTTCCATCTGTTCCTTTGTGGGGGACAAACAAGACGACTGTGTATCCCTAATACCATGGGCAGAGTTCTCCTACAACCACCACGTACACTCTGCAACTGGAGCTTTGCCCTTTCAACTTGTCTATGGTAAACAGCTCAAGCCTCCCTTGCCACTCCCTCTAACAGTACCTTCGCCTGCAGCCCAACTCACAGCCCAGCAGCTTCACTCTCTCTGGAAATCCACACAAACTAAATTGCAGCAAGCGGCTGCCATCGCGAAAAGGAACACTGACAAACATCGTCGTACAGCTCCTGTTTTCAGCCCTGGGGATAGGGTATGAGTAAGCAACAGGCATATTTGTCTCCAGATTCCCTCCATGCGTCTGGCCCCTAAATACATTGGTCCCTTTGTGGTCACGGAACGAGTGGGTGCTGTCTCCTACCGCCTACGTCTTCCGTCTACTCTGAGGATATACAATGTATTCCACATTTCCTTACTTAAGCCAGTGATACTTTCAATTTTTCACTGCAGACTACCCGAACCTTCCAAGACAGTAGCAGAGGAAGAGACCATATACCAAGTACGTGATGTTTTGGATGTGCGGTTCTACCATCGGAGATGGGAGTATCTAATGGGAAGGATGTGGTCTGGAGGAGAACACGTGGGAACCTGCCTCCAACATCTTGGACAAATCTCTTCTCCGTCAATTCCTTCAGGACCATCTGGATAAACCAAGACTCCCAGGGAGGGGGTGTAAGAGTGGGGGTGCTGTTGTGAACCCTGGCCGCAGGCGCCCACAGCGGCTGGGCCTTCATGTGGCATTCTCCCCATGAAGAAGATGCCACCAAACCCCGCCCCTTAGGCATGTGCACGCGCATCAGGCCAGGATTTAAAGGGGCCGTGGTGGGAAACCTCGGCTCGGCCCGGCCCCCGAAGATGACGTCAGACACCCGGGGTATTTAAACCCAGCTTGGATCTCTGTTCCCTGCCTTGACAACAGGTCAACTCACTGAGTGTTTAGTTGCTGCGATCTACAGTTCCTGTGTTCCTCTTCCTTCGTTCTCCAGTTCCTGTGTTCCTGTTCCTGCGTCCTCCGTGTTCCTTTTCCAGCTCCACTCCTGCCTCCGTGTTCCTGCCTTGCTCTGCTCCTGAGTTCCTGGTCCTGCTCCTGTTCCCTCTTTAGCTTGCTTCCCTGGTTTAACTTTGGTTTGGCTTCTGGTTCTCTCTCTGTCTGCTGCCCGTCCTGACCCTTGGCTCGTCCTTCAACTTCGCTAGTCTTCAGTCTGCCCCAACATCTGGCCTGGATCTCCATCTCGCACCACTGCCACCTGCCACGACCTCTGGACCGTCTCCGTCTCTCCCACACTTCTTCCTGCCTTGACCTGGACTGTTCTTTGTTTCGTTGCCAGGAGATCCTCTCTTAAGATCTGTTGGCCCCGGCACCCAAGGGCTCAACCTGCAGGGAACGAGGGCTGGTATAGGTGAAGGTCCTGCCCAGTCTCCTGGTCCCGTACTGCTGCTGGCTATGAGTCCCGCTGTAGGCCTTCCTCCAGCGGATCCTTCCAGCACTCTAGCGGGTCCAAGGGTTCTTGTTCATAACAGTGAACATCATTGGACAGCCCGGGAACTTCTAAACGGTTTTATGCTGAATACCAGAAGTACTACCAGAGGAAGCCTATAAGCAATTTCCTCTTTATCACATGCAAGCTTACCAACAACTGCTGGTTCAGTTCTAACCCCCATAGCCTAGGGGTCATCCATGGGATCATAGCCAGCAGAAGCTGACATAGCCATCTGCGTCTAAGCCCATGCAGTCTTTTTGAGCAAGGAACAGTCACAGCCCATCTCTCCAGTTGGGAGCAGAATTATTACTATTACTCGGAGTGGGAGAAGATAACGTCTGACTAGTGGGTGCTCAATATTGTTCATCAAGGATATTGTCTGGATTTCAGAAATTATCCCAAAGTCCCTCATCTTACCACTCTACTATAGGATCACTCTCAAAACCAACTATTGCAACAGGAGAGTCAGAAATTGTTGCAACAGAATGTAATTGGTCAGGTACCAGATTATACCATCAACACTGGCTTTTGCTCCCAGTATTTTCTCATTGCAAAGTGTTTGGGGGGGGGGGGGGGGGTCTGCATCCTATCTTGGTGTTATAATTGGAGTTAGCAGTCTGCTAGGGAGTTAGCAATCTGATATACTTTGTTATGAAAGCTGTTAGATGGGAGGAGCAATCTGTATGAATGGCTTCTAAGAAGGAGGAGTCAGCGATCTTGTAGTGTCTCAGATATCGTCTTGCTAAGGAGTAGCAATTTGTAATGAATCTGAGATAGTTATGGGTGGATCCATGGGCCGGTGGCAGATGACCACGCCTCCCGGGAGGATATCCAGAGGGACCACCGGCTAGGCTTGAGTATGGAGACAGACATAGTTCTTTTATTAAACAGGTTTTAGAAACCACCAGATGTGGCAGTAGTGAGATGATATGCCCGGCAGGGCTGTAGTCCCTCAGGTACTGGAACAGTGATCCAGGATGACTGAGCTGTTGAGAAACTGTAAAAAGTGAGTAGGCAGCGTAGACAAAGTTCATGAACAGAACTAGATGACAAAACTCACATAAGGTCTCAAGGGAGCTCAGGAGCTGGAAAGGTTTAGGCCCTCATGGAGCGAGTACCTGGTTCCAGGGAAAGCTCTGAGAGAGCGATGGTAACTCACAATTGTTTGTAGAGAATCTTCAGAGTATCCAGGAACATGAGCCCTCAAGGAACGAGTACCGGTTTTTATCTGTAATCTAAAAGTAAAGAAAAGAGCGAGGCCCCCAAGGAGCGGGGACCTCTGGTAAGTCCGAGGAGAGAGTAGCTTGGAGAGCATAGCCGAAGCAATCTCCTTGCTAACTCAATTAGATAGCGAAATAGAGACCTTTAAATATTGGAAGCGGATGACATCATCTCAGGGGAATGCCCCTGAGGTTCGCGCCCTTGCTGGTACTTCAATCAGAGCGCGCGCGCATGCACACGCCCTAGGTTTTCAGGCAACATGGCGGATCTGCAACATCGAGCCGGTCCGGGGATGCTGAAGGGAGAGACAGTATGAAGATGCCGTGGCAGCCAGCCATCCATCAGACCCTGAGGGAGTCGCCACAGAGGTAAAGAGAGTGGAGTGAGGGCGTCACGCAGCAATGGACGCAACACTTGGACCTCAGATCTCTAAACAAACATCTTCAAAAGGAGAAATTCAAGATGATTTCCTGAAAGTCAATTCTAACTTTTGTCCAGCCAAACAATTGGCTATGCTCACTGGACCTGAAGGATGCTTACACTCATATTCCGATACATCCTTTCTGTTGGTGGTACCTCTGCTTCCAGACAAACTTGGTGCATTACCAATTCAGGGTACTCCCTTTTGTCTCTCATCTACTCCCAAGATTTTCACAAAATAAATTGCAGTTGCTGTGGCTCATTTACATCGTCAGGGGATTTGGATTTTTCCTTACCTGGATTACTGGCTTATATTTTCCCCCAACCCATCATCCCTATGGATCGATCTGCAGAGGAACAATGTCTTGAACAATGTCTTGAAATCATAGGGTCTCTAATCAATTATGAGAAATCAGTACTCAAACCATCTCAGATCCTACAGTTCATGGAAGCCAGTATAGACTTCATTCAAATGAGGACCTTCTTACCAGAAGACAGGATCCAAAGGATAGGTCATCTGAGACTCTCCTTGCTCCATATGTCAGCATTGGTGCTTCAAATACTAACCATACTGGGACATATGTTGTTTCCCACATGCGACTACATATGATAAGTCTTAAGTGGGGCCTCAAGAGTCAATTGTCGCAATATCTTCAATTTTTGGTGACCAGATTGTCCATAACAAAAGCCATGAAGAAGGACATAGCATGGTGGCTAGAACCAGGTGTCTTGGCTGAAGGGGCAGTACTTTGGATGCCTCATCAGTTGATTTTCACTACCAGTGCGTCCACCCAAAGATGGGGAGTGCATCTGCTCTAGTACAAGACAAAGGGTCTGTGGTTGCTGGATGAGAGTACCCTCCAAATCAACTTACTGGAGCTCAGAGCCATCAAAAAACACTTGCATCACTTTCAACACCTGCTTCGGAACAAATCAGTAATGATTCACATGGACAACCAGGTAGTTATGTTTTACATAAACAAGCAAGCAGGGTCCATTTCATTGATGCTGTACAGGGAAGCTATCTTGATTTGGGAGTTAGCCATTGACCAGTTGATTTCCCTTGAAACAACTTATCTACCAGGTCTGGCAAATATACTGCCAGACCGATTAAGCAGAGTGTTTCATCTGCATGAGTGGTCCCTGAATCAGATGGCAGTCGACAACCTCTTCCTCGATTGGGGCCTGATAGAGATAGACCTGTTCACAATGGAGCACAACAGGAAGTTGCCTAGGTTTTTTCCCATTGAGCCCAGTCAACACAGGGAAGCTCCAAATGCTTTTCTGATCTCATGGGCAACTGAACTCTTGTATGCTTTTCCGCCAGTTCCTCTTATTTCTTGAACAATCCAAAAGTTGATTCAAGACAGAACCCGGATAATTCTCATAGCTCTAGTATGGCCAAGACAGCTATCTCGTCCAATATTCAATATAGAGTTCAAGGCCTCTGGGTCATGAGCCATACTTTCTGACTCAGGAAGGGGGGGGGGGTTTACTCCTTCATTCTCTACAGTCTTTGCTTCATCTAACAGCATGGATGTTGAACGCAACATTCTGAAGAAACTGGCTCTTCTTGTCCCAATTTAGGACATAACTTCTAGAAAATCATCAACTCATCACAACTACTCATTTAAATGGAAATGGTACACGAGATGGTGTACCCTTTACTCTGTTGCCCCTTTTAAATCTTTAAGTCAAAAGAATTACTTACCTACCTGCATCATTTGTGCAGGACCAGACTAGCAACGCCCTCGGTCAGAGTACATCAGTGCGATTGCAGCCTACCATGATAAAAATGCGGATTCTTCTATCACGGTTCACCTCTCATATCTTGATTTATGAAGGAACTTCTCCATCTCAAACCTCTTCTTCGAAAACCACTTGTCCTGTTCGACTTAAATGTGGTTTTGACATCTTTAATGAGGGATCCTTCTAAACCAATACAAACAGTTCCATTGAAGTTTCTGACCTGGAAAGTGTTATTTCTAGTAGCCGTCACCTCATCGAGAAGAGTAAGCAAGCTACAGGCCTTGGTTCACTTCTCTCCCTATCTACAATTCTTCCATGATAAGGTAGTTCTTCTACCGCATCCAAAATTTCTGCCCAAGATTGTGTCAGTTTTTCATATCAACCAAGCCATTATACTTCTCACCTTTTTCCTGAAGCCTCACAAGAATGAAATGAAAAGACTCTTGCATACTCTGGATTGCAAAAGGGTGTTGGCTTACTATAAACAGTGAACTCAAAACCATTGGAAATCATCACAAATGTTTGTCTCCTATAATCTGAATGCCTTGAAAGTGGCAATAGCCAAGAGAACACTGTCTAATTGGATCTCCTGCCGCATTCAGCACTGTTATCTTTCAACACAGTCTTCCTTAACTGGCTCAACTAAAGCACACTAAGTGAGGGCCACAGCCTCCTCAGTTGTTCACCTGTACAATGTTCCTATCAAAGAGATTTGCAGGGTCTCCACATGATCCTCGTTACACACATTTACTTCCCATTATTGCCTGGACCAGTTTTCTGTTTCAGACAGTGCAGTGAGACAAGCGGTCTTGAGTAATGTACTTAAGAAAAAGATCTGTCCATAGGTTTAAAAAAATAAAAAAGAGCATTAAGCTAGAGTTGCATGGTGCTTCCACCATAATTGCTACAGTTTACAACCCTAAATTTGGGACCCCAGACAGCATGGCTAATTCAGCCTGCTGATTGATGGAAAAAAGCAAGTTTGCTTACTGTAAAAGGTGTTTTTCTTACATAGCAGGATGAATTAGCCATGCAAACCCAACCACCTCCCTAAACAGCTCTTTTACCTTGAAACCTGGACAGCACTTGCCTAATGCTTAATCATTGACTGAGGAGTAACTGACCGTGCATTTGTGCGGGAACTGATGCGCAGGTACAGCAGAGCAAAGCTATGAATACTTGGAGAGAGAACTCCACATGGTGCGCCATCAGATGACATCACCTAGTCAACATGGCTAATTCATCATGCTATTTACAGAAAAAAAAACATTTATGGTAAGCAAACTTGCTTTTCTTTGAACTGAAGAAAAAAGTGACAACAATGAGCATTTTCATGGACATCAAAGTGAGAGGAACCCTTCTCCCCACCCCCAAGCCACAGTATAAGCCAGAAGCCAAGCTAGGTTAGAACTGATAGAGCTGATGGAGTCTCCCATGGCATGATGGAGCATGAGTCTGAGCAACAAAAGGCAAGTGAACAAACATGGAGTCGGCACCAGTCACTATAGTGGCCAAAACACCAGTTAGTCTCCTAGCTAACCTTGAGGTAAGAAGTGTTTTCTCTAATGTTATGATCTGGAGCCATCAGAGCCTGATGTGCAGTCTGTACTTTTTTTTTTAATCCTGCACTTCTCTAAGATGGTGACTACCCACAGTGAAAACAGGAGTCAACAATATTCTCAGGGGCCAGCTCTAGTGAAAGGTCAGAAACAGTCATGTGCTAGGCAGAGAGTCCTCCATACCCTCTCCCAGCATGTTATTTTTATTTGTGTAGCAAGTTACTATAAACTAGGCTCCTACTCCAAGAAGCTTATCATGTGTTGGAGCCTTACAATGTGGACTGAGCTGTGTCTGGATCAGAGAGATGTCAAAAAAGGCTTTTCAACCCTGCAGAGACTGCAAGCCACTGAAGCCAAGGTGAAGGAATATAAAAATACATACAAAATCCCCCCTATGTGCTCTGTAAATGACAAATATTCTGCAAGAACCAGCGTCCAGCACTCACAGTGTTAACAAATTGGGAAAAGGGCTGTACTGTTTAGCCTGCCCAGAGAACAGCACTATATAGTCAGTAGAGGAGGAAACCAAAGGACTGATGGGAGATCATTTAAGTAGAAATGTGAAATTTGGCTGTCTGTATGTGCGGGGCAGGAATGGTCAGGAGCTGGAGCCAGGAGCTAAGAAGAGAGGAGTGTGTCTGAAAGCCCTGCAATCAGTTCTCTTCCTGAATAACTAATAATTGAGAGGGAGAGATGGAAATCTGTGCTCTGAGGAGAAAGAGAGACAGACAGCTGTACTTGCTTCATAGTTACATATAAAATCCCAACAAGAGACAGAGGAGCCAGGAGCTGAGAAACTGAGAGACTTCCTTTCTAGAGATATCCAGGCCCGGAGCACATGGCTGGATCAACCTCATAAGAGACTACGTTAAATAATCTAAACTGCACAGATAGTATCTTAGCAGAGGAGAGAGAAGATTTATTTCTTTGCCTTTTGTCACAAATTCAGTATCTCATCTTAACTGCTTCAGCCTTTCAGCCAAAGTCAAGCATAAACCCTTGCTGGAAGGTACTGGAAAAGAAAAACTGGTGAACCGTGGCCTTTCTGTAAGAAACTGAAATCAGGCCTGCTGTCTGTTTAGTACCAAATAAACCATTTGGGAGTGTTCCCCAGGAAAGAGAGACCTTTTGCACACTGAGTGCTCATCTATTTGGTTTGTCATCTAGCCATCCTACCCATGGATGGCACCTGCCTGTGCTGAACAGCCCACTGTGGCCCAGACACCTGCAGTTGTTGGGATGGCAATGGGGATCATGATATAAATGCATAAGGGTAGTATATTTAGTAATAAATTATTATACATATCACATCGCAATCCAATATGTAATATTACTTTAATAATTTATTTCATAAATTATTAAAGTAATATTACAGTAAATATAATATGTAATAATAAGTAATATAATATGTAATATTACTTTAATAATTTATTTCATAAATTATTAAAGTAATATTACATGTTTCAATATATCAGCATATTAACATATATCATTTCAATACATATAAATATTTAAATCCATATCATTTAAGCACCCACTTTGTGCACACACCCTCCCTATTGCACTAATATTGATTATCCCCTAAAAATACCTCCACATTCATTCATCTACATTCACCTAATTGTCCCTTCACAGGGCAGCATTAAAATTAACACCCTCCCCCTAATACTAATATCTTCACTTCCCTCCTAGATCTTCTACATACTTCCCAACTAGATTTTTTACATGTATTGATATCTCCACAACCAGGAAGTTTTTTTTTTTACATATGTTGAAGTTATCACAACCCTACAAGGACCCTTGTTTCGCCATGTGTGGCTTCTTCAGGGGTTTACAAGGACCCTTGTTTCGCCATGTGTGGCTTCTTCAGGGGTTCTCTTCTTCAATATCTTCATACACTTGGTAGTATAAATACTCCCCGCAGTTCCAAACTCAATACATTGTGCAAGGGCGCCCCAAATATCCTATAATACATATAAAGAATGTTACTAATTTCTCATCAAAATACAAATCAAAACAATTATAACCTGAATCTTATTACTCACTCTTTCTACACCTCCGATGTCACTTGACTCAACTCATACCGATATCCACACTCTTTCAATATATTCCAATCCCCGTCTGCAGGACTTACTATCTACAAAATAATTTATCATGTATATCATCTCTCAGTAATAAATTTAATCTTGTGTATCTCAACACCACATTTCCAGGTACTTACTGATAATGTCAATATTATTCCATTATTCCTCACTGCTTCATGATATCATCCGGTAATACACCATAAACCTATAACACATACAAATACCTTGTCACATGGTCATGAGCCAGGTTTTCAGTGGATAGCCTCTGTCATCTGTGGGAGAAGACACAGAATATCTGAGTTACATATACCTTCTGGGTTTCATAGTGGCACAGCTCACAGGGCTAGTATAGAGAAGCCTTGCAGTGGCACCCTAAATATAAGGATGACAAAAAGAATGCAGGGAAATGGGTATGTTAGAGGTGATGGGTATCTTCCTACCTAGAAGCCACCCCCCAGTGATGTATCCTTGCTGGAAGTGGACATGAATTCTTGATTGTAAGAGAATGTAGGCATCGTGAGTAGATCCTGGAAAGTGGGGCACCACATTCATTATGATGCCCTTGGCGTTGCAGAGCACTTGCATGTTTAGGGAGTGGAATCTCTTGTGGTTGCAGTAGGTGATCTTGTCTCCACCTGGTGCCCTTATGGGCACATGAGTGCAATCTATAGCTCCCAAGACTTAGGGCAAGTGGTCAGTTTCATAGAAATCAGTCATTATTTGTTGTTGTTCCTGTCTTTTGGAGAGGAAGGAGATAAAGAGTTGTGTTTTCCTGAGCAAGGCAGCCAGGACCTACTCTAAACACCTTGAGGTGGCAGACTGTGAGATTCCAGATGTGATTCCTAGTGGGGTTTGGAAGGTGCCGGTAGCAAAAAAGACCACGGTGGTAGTCACCTTGATGTGCACTGGCAAGGCATGGCCCCTTTGGGTGGTAGGCTGCAGTTCAGGCTGTAACATTTGGCAGCGGTACCATATTGTTTCCTTATTAAATCTGAACCTGTGCATTACTTCCTCCTCAGACAGATCCAGAAAATGTGTCCGAGTCCTGTAAACTCTGTGTAAGGGGTACCTCCTGTTCTGCATTCTTCTTCTCCTCTCTCTTTCTCTTGTGAGCTGTATAGATCTGAGTATCCATGCAGCTATTAGAATCATGTTGTAGAAGAGAAAATCTGAATATCTCACTCAATAGCTGTTCCTACACTATGTATTTCTCACCTCCTGCTCCAGTCTCTTCCCGTTAGACAAAAATCAACAGTGCATACCTGAACACTTTTTTCCAGCTCTTAGTCCTTTGAAACTCACATTGTAAACCTGCTAGCCATGTGATATTAGCTTACAGTTTCCCAATTACCACCAGTAAGACTCACAAGCTCTCACTCCCACCTTTTGCCTTGCTCCTGAATCCAGTAACATAGAGTGAAGAGCCAAAGAAACAGAAAACACTCGAGGAAACCTGAAAGTAAGCAGCTGCTCACGTATACAGGCAGTAGCAAACATACACGCGTGAAAGTGGCTGAACGCGCTGTGTCATATGCGCGTGCCCCTTATAAAATACGTCATATGCACGTAAGTCTGGTGTCTGCCCCGACACGTCCCTTTTTAAGCACGCAGGTTTGTGCATGCACGCACACATACGTGCACAAATGCCACATATGCAAAATTTAATGTGCACACGCCGGCCCTACTTATGCGCGTAGGTGCTGATTTTCATGCACGCAGGTCTTTTAAAATCCACCCGTAAATGCAGAACCTGCTGCCAACAAAGGCACAGCAGAAAACCTCATTTGCGTTACGAAGGGGATTTGGCTGCAAGGTTTACATGCATGACTTGAGTGAAAAATGCTCCAAGGTAACAGACAGAGTAATAGAGGGCATGCTGTTGGGATACAGTGAACAAAGCAAGGGATACAAGATCCTATTGCTGGAGATGGACAAGGTAACTATAAGCTAGTGTGTACTATGACGAGATACCTCTACAAACCCGCAATAGATGGTACACATAAATAGTGGTGTAAACATGGATCCAGATGAGACTGTGAAGCAACCAGTTGTGATAGAGAAGGAAAACAGTTCAGATAGTCTATAAAACACTGAAGGGATGGAACGTACTAGGGATGTGAATCGTGTGATCGATCGTCTTAACGATCGATTTTGGCTGGGGGGGAGGAAAATCTGATCGTCATGGTTTTTTTTGTTAAAAAATCGTCAAATCGTAAATCGGCGGGAAAACCGGCACACCAAAACAACCCTAAAACCCACCCCGACCCTTTAAAACAAATCCCCCACCCTCGAACCCCCCCAAAATGTTTTAAATTACCTGGGGTCCAGTGGAGGGGGGGTCCCGGCGCGATCTCCCGCTCTCGGGCCACGGCTGCGTTAATAGAAATGGCGCCGGTGGCCCTTTGCCCTTACCATATGACAGGGCAAAGGTAGCACCTGCACCATTTTGGTTCCTGTCACCCAACATCACGAGTGCAGGAGATCGCTCCTGGACCCCCGCTGGACCCCCAGCGGGGCAAAAGTAACGCCGGCGCCATTTTGAATATTGGCAATACGGCCTGAGTGCAGGAGGTCGCTCCCGGACCCCCGCTGGACTTTTGGCAAGTCTTGTGGGGGTCAGGAGGCCCCCCCAAGCTGGCCAAAAGTCCCTGGGGGTCCAGCGGGGGTCCGGGAGCGATCTCCTGCACTCGTGACGTCGGGTGACAGGAACCAAAATTGCGCCGGCGCTACCTTTGCCCTGTCATATGGTAAGGGCAAAGGGCCACCGGCGCCATTTCTATTAACGCAGCCGAGGCCCGAGAACGGGAGATCGCGCCGGGACCCCCCACTGGACCCCAGGTAATTTATTTTATTTATTTATTTATTTATTTATTAACTTTTATTTACCGACATTCGTGAAACACATCATGCCGGTTTACAAAAAACTCAAAGGAGGAAAGTTACAGTATAACAATAACACAGTAAAACTGATAAATAGGTAAAACAATAGCGTAGTAGAGCAATAGTAGAGGGGAGGGGAGTGGGAAAGGGAGGATACCGGGGAGTGGGAGAGGGGAGGCTAAGGGAAGGGCAAAGGCTGGACAGAAAGGAGTGAAAGAACACAAATAGCTGCAACTATATACAGTTGATGATAAGTACAGTCATAATCAAAATTGTAGAGCTAAGGAGGTAATGAGAGACATTTACTTAAAGTATTCACTTAAATATGAAATAAGAAGGGGGTTAGGATGATTTAAGGGCGGTATAGAAGGGAAAAGGGTTAATGGGTTAGCAAAAGGGTATTGGAGGGGCAGGGTGAGTAGGGCGGGAAAGGGGTACAGAGATTTAAATATACAAGGATCTCTTTACCTACGTAGGGATACGGAGGGGTTGAGGGAAGGTAATCACTGGGAATCACCAGGGAATGCGTTTTTAGAAGGTATAAAGGGAGTAACGGGGAGGGGGAATGCTAAGGGTGGAGGGTCGGCCAGGTGACAAGGAAAAGGGGGGAGAGGCTGGGGGGAGGAGATGATGAAATTTAAAAGATTTTGGGGGGTTCGGGAGGGTGGGGGATTTGTTTTAAAGGGTCGGGGTGGGTTTTAGGGTTGTTTTGGTGTGCCGGTTTTCCCGCCCTCCCCCCTCCCCCGATTTACGATTTTTTGACGATAAATCGGGGGAATTGCTATTGTATTGCGGCTCTAACGATTTTTGACGATTTAAAATATATCTGACGATTGTTTTAAATCATCAAAAAACGATTCACATCCCTAGAACGTACAGAAGAACTCATATCAGCTCACAGACTCTTGTACAGAACAGAAGTCCAAGAAATACCAGAGTCCTGAACCTGGGAGGATGTCAAAAGACCACCCAGTTGTGAGATCAGGGAATGGAAAAGAGTAGCACAAGAAATAAGAGAATCTCCCCATGAGGAAATAGCATAGAATATAATGGAATGATATAATTATTTTACATTTTTATCTTATTGTTTGTTGTAAGCTAAATTTGAATATGGAATTTGTAAAAAGAATATAATAATGTTATATTTCTATGTTTATGTTTTTAATGTTATTGGTTTTTATTATGCTTGTAATCTGCTTAGCATGTGCTAATATAGGCAGACTAGAAATAAATAAAATAAAAATAAAATAAATAAATGGACCCATAATTATTGCAACACTGAGCTGATCTTAGTATTTTCCTGCCTTTTAATGGACAGTAATTGACTAGGGTTCTATCCTTTAAATTATACCTTGATTATAGAACATCACTTAGAAAAATGGTGCAATGAACTGAGATCTGTGTTGTAAAAAGTGATCTGTGGACATTTCATTGTTTTAAAGTAAGACTCATCTTACTAATATATATTTTAAGTTATTATATCATAGATTGCCTTTTTCAGATGTGCATGCTCATTGAGATAATTAAAGTTCCTTTATTGTCTGCCTAATATCATTTAACTACAGTGATATGTTATTCAAAGTCTGATCTGTTAATGCATAGTTTATAACACAACATTAATTCTCAGACATGTTTTTGCAGTTAGTTATAATGTACCCTTGTTAGGCTGGAAATTAACTTTTTGTAAACAGCAATGACTAACGAACAGACAAAGTAAATTCATGATAAAAAATCAAATGGGTTTCAAAAAGTTATCAGAAACTTTGTGTAGCATTAAGCAAGAAGTATTCAGGTTTTACTTACTGAAAACATTTTCTGTTGTATGAAGGATTTTCTTCTAAAAGCTAAAGCACTCTGTTTTTCATACTGAGATTGATATTTTCTGATGGTGGTTTTTTTTCCATCCCACTTAAGAATGCATCCTTACTAACTATGATATCACCACAACTCATTAATTAGGAGGGAAGAAGGCTTGCCTGAGATCATAATAAGGGCTCAAGCTAGTAGTTCAGGAGCCAAATTAAACAGAAATGTGAATGAAAACTGCATAACAGATCTGCCTTATACCTTTTAGATAGATATAATGGCCTGATTGCAGTGCAAGGTCAGTTTAGCTTCTTCTGAGATGTAATTACAAAGAAAATGATAGGAAGCATAGGAGTTAACTTTTTCAAACAGTTAGGGGAGCTCACCTTTACAAAAATTTCCTCTCCCCTTCAGCAGAAAAAAAAAATAAAAATAGCATGGCAGGTCATGAGCCCGGCTGGCCAACTTGTATTTAAATGTCCAGGGTGGATCAAGCTGCATGGTTACAGTGTCATCAAAATCAGAGCTAGGAAAACACTGATAGTCCATCAGACAAGAGAAAGAGATCTAGGCGTCACAGTGGATAACATATTGAAAACTGACCCTCAGACGTCTGATCATTCCAACTCGCAACTGAACTCTCAGTTATAAACCTCTTAATACATTCTCTTCACCCTGAACTGCATATCCTCCTCTTCCAACCTAATAATGCTCTCTGGACTTGATATGCTTATTTCTGATATTGTTCAAATTGTTTTTTATTGTTGCACAACTGCTAAGAAAATGTATAACGTTCACATTGTTTTTTCTGTTACACAACTGCTAAGAAAAATGTATATTTTTGTAAACCGTTATGATGGCTCTACCGAATGACGGTATATAAAACTCAACAAATTGAAATCATCGGTTCAGTGTGCTGCGGCAATCAAAAAAGCAAACAGAATGTTGGGAATTATTAGAAAGGGAATTGTGAATAAAACGGAAAATATCATAATGCCTCTGTATCGCTCCATGGTGAGACCGCACCTTGAATACTGTGTACAATTCTGGTCGCCGCATCTCAAAAAAGATATAGTTACGATGGAGAAGGTACAGGGAAGGTCAACCAAAATGATAAATGGGATGAAACAGCTCCCCTGTGAGGAAAGCCTGAAGCGGTTATGGCTGTTTAGCTTGGAGAAGAGACGGCTGAGGGGGGAAATGATAGAGATGTTTAAAATCATGAGAGGTCTAGAACGGGTAGATGTGAATCGGTTATTTACTCTTTCGGATAGTAGAAAGACTAGGGGGCACTCCATAAAGTTAGCATGGGGCACATTTAAAACTAATCGGAGAAAGTTCTTTTTCACTCAACGCACAATTAAACTCTGGAATTTGTTGCCAGAGGATGTGGTTAGTGCAGTTAGTATAGCTGTGTTTAAAAAAGGATTGGATAAGTTCTTGGAAGAGAAGTCCATTACCTGCTATTAAGTTCACTTAGGGGCGGATTTTAAAACAATACGCGCGCCGGTACTTTTGTTCGCGCCACCGACGCAAACAAAAGTACACCAGATTTTATAAGATACGTGCGTAGCTGCACGTATCTTATAAAATCTGGGGTCGGCGCGCGCAAGGGGGGTGCACATTTGTGCAACCTGCGCGCGCCGAGCCCAGCGCGGCCTGCCTGTTCCCTCCGAGGCCGCTCTGATTTCGGAGCGGCCTCAGAGGGAACTTTTCTTTGCCCCCCCCCCACCTTCCCCTCCTTTCCCCTACTAACCCACCCCCCCGGCCCTATCTAAACCCCCCCCTTACCTTTGCCGACAAACTTTGCAGCCCCGCTCCGTCCTCCGGTCCCGGGGGCGTGGTCTGGAGGCCCGCCCCCGAAATGCCGCGGCACGCCCCCGAAACGCCGCATCGTTTCGGGACGCCCCCGGACACGCCCCCTCCCTCCCCGTTTCGAAAGCCCCGGGACTTACACGCGTCCTGGGGCTTTACGCGCGCTGGTGGCCTATGCAAAATAGGTGCGCCGGCGCACGCAGGGGTTTTAAAATCCGCCCCTTAGAGAATAGCCACTGCCATTAGCAATGGTAACATGGAATAGACTTAGAGGTAGATCTTAAAAACATACGTGCGCGCATACTTTTGTTCGTGCCACTGGATTTTGTAAGATACGTGCATAGCCGCGCGTATCTTATAAAATCCGGGGTCAGTGAGTGCAAGGCTGCGCAAAATCGGCAGCCTGTGTGCGCCGAGCCGCGCAGCCTGCCTTCGTTCCCTCCGCATCCCCCCACCTTCCCCTCCCTTCCTCTATCTACCCCACCCCCCAGCCCTACCTAAATCCCCCCCCTCACCTTTGTTGGGTAAGTTACGCCTGCTTGAAGCAGGCGTAACTTGCGCGCGCCGCCTCGGCATCCCCCGGCACAGGCTGTAGTGCCGGGGGACACGGGACCGCCCTCCCAACCTGCCCCCGAACCGTCGCCATGCCCCCGGACCCACCCCGGACTGCTCCCTGACCCTGGACATGCCCCCAGGCATGCCCCCCAGACACGCCCCCTCCCGCCCCTTTTACGAAGCCTCGGGACTTACGCGTGTCCCGGGGCTTTGCGCGTGCCGGTGGCCTATGCAAAATTACCATGTGACAGGGTATCCGTGCCATTGGCTGGACCCTGTCACATGGTAGGAGCACTGGATGGCTGGCGCCATCTTGTGCTCCTACCATGCTCCTACCATGTGACAGGGGCTGATGGTCCGAGTGCAGATCACTCTCCGACCCCCGCTGAACTTTTGGCAAGTCTTGTGGGGTCAGGAGGGTCCCCCAAGACTTGCCAAAAGCCCCTGGTGGTCCAGTGGGGGTCCGGGAGCGCTCCTGCACTCAGGCCATCGGCTGCCGGTAATCAAAATGGCGCCGATAGCCTTTGCCCTTACTATGTCACAGGGGCTACTGGTGCCATTGGTCAGCCCCTGTCACATAGTAGGAGCACAAGATGGCACCGGCCAACCAGTGCTCCTACCATGTGACAGGGCCAATGGCACGGATACCCTGTCACATGGTAAGGGTAAAGGGCCATCGGCGCCATTTTGATTAGTGGCAGCCGATGGCCCAGGAGCGAGAGGACGGCCCGGAGCGGGAGATTGCTCCCGGGACCCCCACTGGACCACCAGGTACCTGTAAAAAGCTTTTGGGGGTGTCGGGAGGGTGGGGGAAACTAAGGGGTTAGTTTTAAAGGGTCGGGGTGGGTTTAGGGGTTATTTTTGTGTGTCGTTTTTCCCACCCTCCCCCAGAACGATAAGGGAATCCCCACGATCAATATCGTGGGGTTTTCCTATCGTTTTGGGGGAGCCCCCGATTTCTGACGATTTTGAAAATATCGACGCTATTTTCAATCGTCCGAAGCCCGATTCACATGGCCCTAATAGTTGATTCTTGCTCAGATTGAGGGCACAAGAACTGTAAAACAAGAGAAAGAGAAAAGAGAGAACTGTGGAGTTGGAAACCTGTTTTATTTGTGCAATTCAACCACGCTGTTTGCAGTAAAGTATTATTTTTGGACACTCACCCAGTGGTTCCTGTGTATTCTTTGGCACTTAGCACATAGCGCCCCGCACACAGCACCAAGTGTAACAATTCACCTAGCCCAGGGAATTCAGTGCATGAAACTAACCACCCACACTGGCACCTGAGAAGTCTCCTTTCTACCCCTAGTCAAAAGGATTTGCACCTTGGGAAGGGAAGAGTCAGAGAAGCTAGCCAGGGTCCCTGCTCCGTAGAGCAGACAAATAACTATATACCCACACGTGCTGACTTGTACACCGGGGTGGGGTTACATATAGTTTACAGGTCCAATGTACACCTTTACCCCCAAACTTCATCTATGTTCTCCCATCAACTCTTCCTGTTGTTGCTGTATTACTTCTTTGTTCCTGAGCCGCCCGATGCTCCTACTAGAGCTGCCAATGCTGCTTGCTGTGGGATGTAACAGGGGGAAATATTTTTTTGAATGAGGAAAAGGCATTTCCCTGTGTTACCCCCTCAGTTCAAACCCTGACTGTCGCCCTTCTCAATATCAGAGCTGCCAAGAGGAGCAATTCTTGAGTTGGCACCACAACTTTATAGAAACAGAGAAACATGACTGCAGAAAAAGACCCATATAGCCCATCCAGCCTGCCCATCCATCCAATTCATTTAGCATCACTTCCTTAGATGTCCCCTGTATTTATCCCATACTTTCTTGAAATCAGGTACTACTTTAGTCTCCATCACCTCACTAGGAGGCTTTGCCACACATCCACTACCCTCTCTGTAAAGCAATATTTCCTGAGATTACTCTGTCTACCCCTTTTCAACTTCATCTTATGACTCTTTATTCTAGATCCTCCTTTTCCATTGAAAAAGGCTCGCCGCCTGTGCATAGAAACCTTTGAGATATTTGAATGTCTCTATCATGTCTCCCCTATCTCGCCTTTCCTTTAGGGTATACATGCTTAGATTTTTAAGTCTACTCCCATATGCTTTAGAACAAAGACCACTGACCATTTTAGTAGCCTCCCTCTGGACTGACTCCATCCTGTTTATATCCTTTGAAGGTGCAGTCTCAGAATTTTACACAGTATTCCAAGAGAGCTCTCACCAGGGACTTCCTTCATGGTCCTTCAATTACAATATCCAGTTTACTCTAGTGATCACAGGGTTGGAAGAGGCTGAAGCCTTCTGTCTGACCCTTGACATCACCCAGATAGCAGAGAAATCTTCACCAAACTTTCAATAAATAATCTTTCAATTTTTGTGTTTATAGAGTTAGATTTCTATCCTCTGCCTTTGCTTGCGCTTGGTCATCTTTTAATTTCTTCTCTGCCTCCTCATTCCATATTTTTTAAAACTTATTTTCCTGTCCTCTTCTCATTTTTTTTTTTTTTTTTTTAGTATTTATGTTTTCTTTCTTCTATGAAAATAGTAATATAGTAGATGACGGTAGAAAAAGACCAATTGCTCTATGACCCAGTCTTGCTTGTCACTAGTACTCTCCTGGATTTTTCTAGCATAGGCAGTGAGAGTGCATTTTTACATTTTTTGAATCCGCCCCCATGCTTTAATCCCACCTTTATGTGGGTTCTGGCACAGAGGTATAAAGTGCCCTGTGAGCATGCTCAGAAATAGAGGGAAGGCAGCATAGAAAAAGTATGAGCTTGAGATCAGCCCTGGGTCTCAGGAAAGGAGATTTTTGTGGAAAGAATTGGATTTCTGAAGATTGTGGTGTAACTCTTTTTCCAGGAATGTCTCTATTTTCCAGAGTTCATAAAAGAATTTAAACAACACGGCTAGCTGCTCTGCCTTTTCCCCAGCTCTTCTGATCCCAAGGGGTAGGTCCTTTCTGTGGTGGTGAAGACTAACCATTGTGACCCAGGTACTGGATACCTTGTTGTGTGTGTATGTTACCCTTGCTCTTTGGTGCAGTTACCTGAACAGACCAATCGTCCCTCATAGGCTGGATGTCCAAATAATATTTGACTGGGAATTGTGATAATGCAATTAAGATGTATAGAAAATTAAAGTCCAGGTTTGGTTACATCCAGATTTGATAGAAACTTTATAGAGTATCAGATGCTTACAATTCTTCTCCTGTGTAAGTATTCCTCAGTGTGGGAGACTGAAATATCTGTTTCCTTCATTTGGGAAGAGCGAGTATCTCAATGTGGCCCAGCTGTGTGTAGAGTCTTTGTTGCCCAGAGTACCTGAGGTCCACGTCGCATGTCCCAAACTCCAGGCTGCCTATGGCCGGGCATCCTGGGATGGGGACTCTGATTGGGGATTTCCTGATGTTGTTTTTTCTTCTCTCAAATGTGAATCTTGTGGGGCCTTTCTAGGGGAAAGGCCTACTCTGGCAGCAGATGTTAACTTCCAGTCCTGGGCAAGGAAGAGGGCAGAAGGAAGTACACAACAAAAACAGGGATCTTACTATGGTCTCTGCAACCTCCTCTTGGCTGGGCAAGAAAGGTAGGCAGATCCTTCCTGCACTCCTAGAAAGGGGATTTCTGCCTCCCAGAAAATGCAGGTCTGAACTAGGAATGTGCATTCGTTTAAAACGAAAGTGCAAAACGCAATAAATAAGGCTAATTCCTTTCATCTTAAACAAATGCATCGGGCCTAGGTCTAGGCCTGAAGCTAGGGCCTCACCTAGGACATAGACTGAGAGCATGATGCCAGGGTCATGGCGGAGACACGGGCCAAGGCCAGTGCCTCGGTCGAGACCCTTGAAAATGAAATGAAAAAATAAAACTTACCTGATCCATTGGGTATCCGTTGAAGGGTGGGTCATGATGCCGGGGCCTCAGCCCAGGCCAGGGCTCAGACCCAGGCTTGATGCTGTGACCTGACCTGGAGGCCGGGTCTTAACACCAGGGCTAAAGCCTAGGCCAGGGCTCAGACCCAGGTCCAATGCCGGGGCCTGACCTGAAGCTGCACCCCAACCCAAGGACTGGGTCCCAGTGCCTGGGCCTCAGCCTAGGCTAGAGCCCAGGCCCCATCCTGCAACCTGACCTGAAGGCCATGTCCTGGCACCAGAGCCTCAGACCAGAACCTGGCCCAATGCCATGACCTGACCCGGAGACCGGATCCTGACACTGGGGCCTAGGCTCGGACTCAGGTCCGATGCAGGGGCCTTGGCCTTGAATTGCATGAACTAGAGGATAAAACCAATCATTTGGTTGCGGAAGCTACCACCCTAGTGAAGAAAATTTAAAGTTACTAGGGAGTTTTCATCACCGGTACCCCCACAAACACATTGCCTCAGGAAGGGGGCTTAAGAGGGGGGATACTGTTATGATTGGCGGTCCACAGATCATCCCATGGGCCGTGGCTCTTATCTCCAGCCCCGGGCCCAAGCTACTGCCACCAAATTTGCCAAGGCCCATTTCCGTGAAAGGGGCCAGATGCTGCCATGTGTCAGATGCCGCCGCTCCAGAAGTTTTTCCTTGCTAGATTCCTTAGGCACACACGCATCACTTGATGATTTAAAGGGACTGCAGCGGGAAAAGCTCTGTGGCCCCTGAGAATGATGTCATGACTCCTGGTCTTTTTTTTCTCATCAGTCCTTGTCGTTGCCTCTTCAGTTCTTCAGTGTGCTTCTCTTGTTTGTTCTGCTCCTTGACTTGCTGCCCTGCCTATCCGTCCCTCCTTTTCCCTTTGGATGGATACTTGATATTGACCTCTACTTGACTCCTGGACTGGCATGACTGCCGCCTACCTCCAGATATGCCTTGCCTTTTCCTGTTTCAACCCTGCTATGTCCTCAGATCTCACTAGAAGCAGAGGCCCCGACCTAAGACCTGCCAGCTCTGGTACTCAAAGGCTCAACCTGAGGGGAAAGTGGGCTGGTAAAGGCGAGGCTCTAGTTGGGCCTCTGCCTCGTTTGGGTCTGCCTGTCAATGGTGGGGTCCTGCAGGACTCTTCTTGCAGGTTGTGTCAACTCTGTCTCGGCCCAAGGGTCTATGCTGGCAAGAGATACTTTAGGGAGTGGTATGCTCCTTTTAGCTGCTAACTAATATAGGGACCTAGGGCCATCTGGTGGAGACCAAAGTTTCTCTCCACTATGTTTAGTTTAGTTACCTGAGAGAAGGGTGAACCCCCAATATCTCAAAGGGCTGAGTTTATCTTTCTAATCAGTTAATAACAGAGGTTGGAAACAGCTTACTTTTGCTGAGTTTTATAGTTATTGGATTTTGGGATTTTTTGCAAAGACTGTTGGAGTTATTTGAGATCTAATTTTGGACAAGAGGATTTTCACCTCGCTAGCCTTTACTTTATGCTGGAGCTTGAAGAGACTACCCTACCCTACCCTTCACAGGGAATTGACAATTTGAATGGATATTGGTTCAGGTGGGGAAAGAACAACTAGGGGAATTTATCATGGGTAAAGAGATTTTGTCTTTATCTGATACTGATTTTTTTCTGTTTTGATTTTGCCATATTGGTTTGGACTTTGTTTTTGTAAACTTTAAATAAACTTTTAAGTTGAACTTTATCCTTGGAGTCTGAGTTTCTTTGGGGTACTTGGAATTCCATGGTGAACCTAGTTACCAGACGAGAATACTCATGACCAGTGCTATCAATGCTGGGAGTGAGTGAGAAGCAGGAAGATAGCCCTACAACAGCACTTGGGGCCCAGGAGATTATCTCCCTCCCCACTACTAGATGAACCCCAGTTTTGTGTAGCTCCCCTGTTCCAGCTAAACAAACAACTGAGGAACCTGCTGCAAGTCCATCCAGTCTGCCTATTTGTTCCTGTCCATATAGTCAAGGATAGATCCCAGTTGCCAGCCAGAGTCTAATTGCCTGTAGGATATCACTCCTTATCCAAGACCGTTTTTATCATCTTCTTTCATTGTCTTACACCCTCCTGGGTAGCTGAGTATGTAGGATACCATATTTTGTTTATATTTAGTACATCTCCCCTCCCATTTCCAACAATAAGAACACAAACAGACACCAGAATCACTATAGCTATTACCTGAATATCCAGCCTCATATGTCTCCATGTCATTTTCAGATGACTCCGTGCCCCTACCAACCCACTGCACTGATCTGGTCAACATCAGGAGCGTGCAACCTGCCAGACTGATCCAGTAAGGGCATGCCTGTTTTTCTGCTAAGGCTTCTAGTTTTTACTGTACTTGCAATATCCCAAATAGATCCAACTGCTAATCAGTTTTATCATTGTGTGCATTTATCTCTCTTTATCCATAGTCTGTCTCTCCACAGCTTGTTGCCATATGTCAACTCCTAGTTTTTCCCCTTCTTGTCTCTTCATTCCCTCCATCACTTCATCCCTTCATGCCTCTCCTAGCCCCCTTCCCCTCTCATCTTTTCTAGCCCCTCAAAACCCTTTCATTTTTTACCCCAACTTCAAGATCCTCTTCTCCTCATAGCCTATATTCCCTCTGTCAGCTCTTCATCTGCTTTCCCTGCTCATGTCTCATCTCCTCTGCTCATCTCCCAACCTTAGTCTTGCCTCAGCTCCTCTCCTCTTCACAGCCTGTGCACCATCTCCTCGGCCATCTGCCGTCTCCTCTTCCTCTCTCCCAGTCCTTGTTCTCTTCTTCCTTTTCTCAGCTTCTTTCCCCCTCATAGCCATGACCCTCTCTGAGTCCCTCTTCTCGTCACAACCCCCATTCCCTCTCACAGCCTCTAAGCTCCTCTCCCAAATGCTCCTCACCCTCACAGTGCTATGTCCACTTTCTCAAGCCCTCTCCTTGCCCCATTCCCAGGTCCCCTCTCCTCACAGCTTCTCTCTGCCTCATAGCCATTATTCACACCCATTAAACCCTCTCATAACCAGTAGTCTTGTATAACTCATTTCCCAGCCTGCAGACCCTCCCCCTCTTCTGGCTCCTTATTCAGTTCCTTGCAATTCCCTCTCCCAGCCATAATCCTCTTTCACAGCCCCCCCCCTTTTCTAGATTTTCTATCAGTCCCGCTCCACTTCTCTTAGCCCCTTTTCCCCTCCTCAGCTTTTCTCCCCCTTTTATAGCATCTCTATCAACTTCTCTTTCTCTTTCTCAGCCCTTTTTTCCAGTGCCCTCCCAACCCCCAGAGATTTATGCAATTAAACTTAACAATAATCATGATGCCATCAACACCCCTCCCAGAACAGTTCTGTAAAAATACATAATTGGACATCATACTTTTAGATATTAAAGCTTTGTTATATATTTAAATATCTTTCAGAAATCAGGTCACAGTGTGAGATGAATGTTTCACCTGTGATTTTTGGGGAAGACTACAAAAACATTTATAAATTAAAGGTAGTTCATGCCACACTGCCTGAAGATCATCTCTAAAATAGCTGGCTGGCTTGAACTAGGATATTCTCTTACTTCTGTAAACCTTGGGTGAGAAAAGCTGTAATGAAAAAAAAATTAGAGAGATTTTTTTAATTGTAAATATTTGGATATGTAACAATCATCTTTTACTGAATCTATCAAAAACAGAGGTCATTTGTTTTTCTAGATCAGCAGACTATGTAACAAAATACAATGGGGTAGATTTTAAAAGATGCGCGCCAATTTTATAACATGTGTGTGCATTTGTGGGTGGCGCGTGCAGGGGGGGGGGGGTCCTAATTTTGTAAAAGTATGCATGGCAATGAAATCGGGCCTTCCCCCCATTCTTTCCCAGTCTGCTCCAATTAAGGAGCAGGATTCAGAGGGAACTTCCCTACCCCCCTACCTAAGCCCCCTCCCTCTTCCCCTCTCCTCCCTACCCCTTTAACCCATCCTAAATAACAGAGAGATGTTTTAAGTTTTGCTTAGTTTTCCTCAAATGAAGCTCACCTAAGCAGATTTGTCTAGGCTAAATGACAAATGCCAAAAACTCTTCACTATTTGGAGTTCCACTAAATGATGATCACGGGAACTGTAAAGCTTTATATCATATACAAATAGTAGCTGCAATATTTTCTATGGATCATAAGTGTCTCTGGGATTAAAGCTAAATCTGTAGCCAAAGGAGTTAAGAGTAGTTAGTGGATTTAGTACCAAGCAAAATAAAAGCAATGTTAAGGAATATCCCTGAATATTTCTCACTGAATGTTAGGAATGACAAATTGTCCATCTTCATAATTCAGATGGCATGTACTTTGCCACATTTTCATAATGAACTTGATGTATTCAATCAATCTGGGGTTTATGTTATACATTTTAAGGCAATTTATTATCTAAGAGTGTGGAATGCTATCAAAATCTTTCTTATAGTCAATCCAAGCTATACCGAGGATTTTTAATTAATTAATTTTTTTAGATTTAGCTTATGCCTTTTCATCGGTAGCTCAGATATAGTAGGTATTTTCCTGTCCCCAGAAACCTTACAATGCATTTACTAGTAAGCATTTTTGCCATAGATATGCAATGTGCGAAAAACTTTAGTAAATAGGCCCTTAAGTTTGTTTCTGAGACAATGAAAGGTGAAGTTACTTGCACAAAGTCGCAGAGTGGGATTTGAATCCTGGCTTCCCTGATCCTCAGCCTGCTGAACTAACCACGCCACTCCTCCACTACAGCTGGCCATGATGAGCAATCTTCGGGTTCAAGGATCCCAGGATCCCAGCAGCAGATGCAAGATTGGGACAGTGATCACCTTTCATCAGGATACTTGCCTGGTAGGAAGGAACCAATAGGGTTGGGGGAGGAAGTGCATGACTGAAGGTGCCACGTCGGAGTGACGCGGCGTCACGTGATTCCCCTCGGGTTCGCTCCCGGAACCCTCGTTGGGCCCAAAAGGCTTGGGGGGGTCAGGAGGCCTCCAACCAGTGCATAATATAACTCAGTTCTCCAAGTGTAAGAACAACACACAGTCACTTGGATGTGATAAAATCTATATTTACAAGGTTCTACTTCAGCTAAATACAGAATACAAATGTTCATTTCAAATAAACCATTGTACAAACTTTAAAAATTACACTTGGAAAAAATAGATAATTTTTTCAAGATAAATTAGTTCAGTTTATATTTTATAAAAGTTCTTTTGGATTATAGCCAATGTCATGGATCTGCTTAGAATAGAAGATGCACTTCGCATCCTGGATAGTAGAATGGTAGGAATTCAACAAAGCGTGATACTTAATTAGATCATCGCTTGAGCAATATTTACGTCATTGGCATTCCTTCTGACGCAATTGAGATTTGAGGGATCTGACTTCAGGGGTCAGCCATGGGTGGAACCTCTTTGTAGCTTTACATTTCACTACTAAGGGGGCAACACTATCAAGTGAGTCTATCGACAAGGAGGGCCAGCTATAAATACCTTCATCAATATTAGTTGGGCAAAAAGACTCAAATTTAGAACTCACTACATCTCAACTTTACTACTAATGCCAGTCTCAGTACTTGCATTGGGACTGTTTCTGTACCTTTCTGCCACATCTTCTTGGTCTCTGATTGCATCACTTGGTACTTAAGGATCTTAGCTTTCTCCATACGATCCACAGAATGGTTGCTGGGTACTGACACCTTATCAGCAATGCCATTCTTGTGTTTTTCTCCTTCACCACAATATCTGGTTTTCACAGATCAATCTTCCTGTCAGTGGTAACAGGAATGTACTAGGCTATCACAACTTCTTTATTCTCTTCTATTCTGTTATGGTTGTGTTCCCAGCAATTTTTTTGGTACATTAATGTTATAATATATTACAATAATACATAGTAAATACAGGTATACAGGCCTTCTGACATCAGCATGTCATAACCAAAATGTAGTCCCAATGAATCATTTCTCTGGGCCATTACTGGACTGGTCTGTGATGGAAACCTGCTGACCAGACACAGTTATGATCCCTTTTCACTGAGCTGATTTGTGTTGAACTACAATGGTCAGTCAGAGCCACTATGGGTCTGACTCATGACCAAGGGATTTGCATCCAGGTTACAATTATTTTTTAATCATTTAAAATAAATAAAGCAAAATATGGGGTTTTATATCAGAGTGGTAATAAAGCCAGGATCTGGCATGGCCTTGCTACTTTTATATGCCCCAGCGACTTCTCAGTGATCTCATCAGTTCTAGAAAACTTTGCTGTTTAAAGGAAAATCTTGCTTCCTTGCTCAGGCAAGGCTTTAAAACTTTAGATCTGGCATGTGACACCAGGTATGCGAGAGAATCACCTTGGAAAAAAACGGAATAATGTACTTAATACGTTGTTATGCTGGAAACTCTATAAAAGCTGTCTCACATGATGGCCTTTTGGGCCCAACGAGGGTTCCGGGAGCGAACCCGAGGGGAATCACGTGACGTCGGCGCCACGTCGGAGTGACGCGGCGTCACGTGATTCCCCGCGGGTCCGCTCCCGGAACCCTCGTTGGGCCCAAAAGGCACTTTTGGCCAGCTTGGGGGGTCAGGAGGCCCCCCCAAGCTGGCCAAAAGTTCCTTTTGAGCCCAACGAGGGGTCCCGGAGCGAACCCGAGGGGAATCACGTGACACCGCGTCACTCCGACATGACGCCGACGTCACGTGCTCCTTGCAAAGGAGTTCAGGAATGGCGTCCTGACCCCGCTGGACCACCAGGGAGTTTTTGGTAAGTCTTGGGGGGGGGGGGGGGGATTAAGGCGGGTGAGGGGTTTAAATTTTTATTTGCACATATGGACATAGACTCAACTTATGGAATTCTCCATATGTCCATATTGACCGCAAATGGGACCCCCTTTCGACTTATGGACTTATGAACTTAAACTTTTGGTCTGCACATCCCTAGTAACTGCTGGTACTGCGGTTACTACCCTTAGCAGAAGGCATGGAGATTACTATCCTTAACCAATATGCTTTGATGTTTTTAATGCAATTGCAACATTGCTCCCTGCTTAGATGGCAGGGGGAAAAGAGGAACTGGATTCAGACAACAACCGAGGGCCCTGACTTTCATGGTGTGGTATGCAGACATAAGGGATAAAGCACAGGACTGCTTCTGTGGCCAAGTCCTAAAGGAAACAAAGAAAGTGTGCATGCGGGTAACTTGCTGGTACAGCGGTGGTTACTACCCTTAACCAAATAACCCTTGATACTTTTGATGCAACTTCATCATTGCTCTCTGCTTCAATGGCAGGGGAAAAGGGGAATTGGATTTAGACAGCAACAAATGAGGGTCCTGACTTTTACAGTCTAGAGAACTAAGCATGGGGATAATCTGCACAGAGTAGCAATTACTACCCTTAACAGAAGCATGGGATTACTACCCTTAACCAATAAGCCAACTACAACATTGTTCTCTGCTTTAAAGAAAAGGGGTGTGGTGGAAGAAAAGAGGAATTTGGATTCAGAGACAACTAACATGAGCCATGACTTTTTTTGCAGTCTGGGTTACTGATGCACAGATTAAAAAAAAAACAAACAACTCAGGACTGCTTCTACAGCCAAGTCCATAAGCAAAGCATGTCAATCAAAATTGACAGATACATAGGGGTAACCTGCATGGCGCAGATGATACTACCATGGGAAGCTTGCTGGGCAGACTGGATGGACCACTGGTCTTTTTCTGCCATCATTTCTATGTTTCTATACTCTGATATCACCATTCAGCCATTGTGAATCAAAAAGAGGTAGAAGAACAGTGGGCGGATGATATCATTGGAGCGGGATCAGTAGGGAGCCCAAGCCCTGCTGGCCCTAGAGAAAAGATGAACTGCTGCAGGAGTGGACCAGTGGGGAGCCCAAGCACCGCCAGCCCAAGAAGAAATGTCATGGAAGGAGTAGACTGATGGGGACCTTGAATCCCACTAGCCAAGAAGAGGTACTGCGAGAGGAGGATGAACTGAGTGAAGAGGAGAGGTGGGACTGAAAAATGGAGTGAAGAAGTAGAGGGGGAGTGAAAAGGGGAAGGGGAAGGTAGTGCAAGGATGGAGGATCCCCCTAACTTTTCATGCATCTCTACCCACACACCAGCTACATCCTAGCCACACATACCCCTACTTCCATTCCACTGAGGTCACTCTCTAGCCATACACACCCATCCCCACAAACCAACTGCCACCATCCCCTCAGCCACATATACTCACACACCATGTCACCCCTCTTAGCCACATACAACCACTCTGCAATCTCATCCCCCCACACCACATACTTTCCCCATCGCTCCCCTCCTAAAGCCCAGGCCTCCATCCTTACCCTTGTTAGGCTTTTTGTATAGCTCTTTATTATAAAATGGAATCAACCTAAAAATGCCCCTACAGATATTGTTCATGATGCAGAAATGCTGATAAACTTCTATTTTTTTGGATCCTACAAACAACCCTAATTGCCTGAAAAATAAGCATCTAAGGGCTTCATTTTTTCCCATAGACACAGAACAGGAGAAAAGCCTTAGTAAATCAGGCCCTAAATTTTCAATTTATAGTCGCCTAGGTTCAGAAGCCCTATGTATGATGAACTCAGATTAAAAAGTTGAGCTTGGAACTAAATTCTTGTTGCAACTCCCCCCACCCCACCCCACCCCCCCCAAAACAAAACCTGCTAATACAAGAAAGAAGCAGTTTGATCCAGAATCTGTTTTCTTAAGTAAATCCTAATTAAAAGCAACAAACCACCACAAAAATTGACATAAAGATTCTTGAATCAAAGTAGGCTATATATTAATTAACCAAGTCCCAAAACCCTATTGAGAAGTTTCAGGATTCCAATGAATGTATACATTGATAGTATAAGCACAAGATGTCACTATTGTGCTTACTGCTGAGATAACATCCTTGCTGAAATTTTAATGCCCATAATTTTTAGCACCTCGAGACTATGATCAACTAATCAAAGAGACTGCTCTAGGCCATAAATCACTCCATGTTATAGCTGACGTTTAGGTGTGATAAATCCGTTTTTCAATCAATCTACTCGTCAGGGTAGAAAATGTAGTCTATATAGATGTCTAATGTTTAACATCAATGTAAGATTAAAAGTGACAGGTTATATGTTGAAGAGCCTGAAAGGGCGTGTAGACACTAGAGTGATATCTAAACTGATCTACAGCTCATAATACATACCATTTATCTATGATAAAATCTAAAAAAAAATATAATTCAGATGTGTTAGAATGGTCAATAGATTGACACCAACCAGCCATTAAAAACAGTAGCTAGTCTGCAATTTCAAAAGATAACCATATTCAGGTTAATATTCTAAGACTTTTGTGCATATAAATTTGTAATTATCCACAATTAAGCCAAGCTTTAAATATACGTCTCTGCCAGCTGCATACATTTTGTTTGCACAACTTTTTGTATGCACAAAATATAACTAAACAATAAGGGCCATTGATGTAGGTATTCCTGGGACAGGGCTCAACTAATTGGTTAATGCACATATTGAAAGCTCTCTAAAGTTACGTGCATAACTGGTTAGAAAATTCACAATCCTATCTTTATTCATGCTTAAAAGTAGCATTTATTTTAACAATTTTCAAAAGCCCATTTATGTGTGCAAAATCTTTTGAAAATTCAGTCATATTGACTGAATTTTCAAAAGAGTTACATGTGTAAAAGTAAGAATTTTCAAAAGCTCTTTTACACGCATAAATCCTTATGAAAATTACCTCTGGTATATTCAGTAGGAGACTTATGCACGAAAGTCCTTCTGAATATCCATAAAAAGTTTAGGGGGTAATTTTCAAAAGGGTTTACACACTTAAAATTGGGTTTTATACTTGTACATGCATTTTAAGCATGTAAATGGGCTTTTGAAAATTGCTGCGATGTTACATTTATGTGTCTCTCCTTTGAAAATTACCTCTCCTATTTGTAATTTTACCCAGATAAATTCACTGTTATCTAGCTTAATGAATATAAATCTCATGGGGTGAAGTTTCAAAGACTTATATACATAAAAATTAGCATATTGCACTTTAGTAGCTTCTAATCGCATACATACTGGGGCGGATTTTAAAAGCCCTGCTCGCATAAATCTGCCCGGATTTACGCAAGCAGGGCCTTGCGCGCCGGCGCGCCTATTTTCCATAGGCCTGCCGGTGCGCGCAGAGCCCCGGGACTCGCGTAAGTCCCGGGGTTTTTTGTCGGGGGCGTGTCGGGGCGGGGCCGAGCGACGCGGCGTTTTGGGGGCGGGATGTGGCGTTTCAGGGGCGGGCCCGGGGGCGTGGTTTCGGCCCGGGGCGGTCCGGGGACGTGGCCGCGCCCTCCGGAACCGCCCCCAGGTTGCGTCTCGGCGTGCCAGCAGCCCGCTGGCGCGCGCAGATTTACTTCTCCCTCCAGGAGGCGTAAATCCGCGGACAAAGGTAGGGGGGGGGGTGGGTTAGGTAGAGGAAGGGAGGGGAAGGTGAGGGGAGGGCGAAAGAGAGTTCCCTCCGAGGCCGCTCCGATTTTGGAGCGGCCTCGGAGGGAACGGAGGCAGGCTGTGCGGCTCGGCGTGCGCCGGCTGCCCAAAATCGGCAGCCTTGCGCGCGCCGATCCTGGATTTTAGCAGATACGCGCGGCTACGCGTGTATTTACTAAAATCCAGCGTACTTTTGTTTGCGACTGATGCGCCAACAAAAGTACGCGAACGCGCATTTTTTAAAAATCTACCCCACTATGCACCCATAAACACATCTATTGGGCATGCATGCAAAATATGCTCAGTTTTATGTTGTGCATGCACGTACACAGCTATCATTTAAAATATCCCTACTGTGTATATGTGTGGAGCCTTTATGTGTGTACTTACAAGTGACCAGTGGGGGTGGGGGTGAAAGGAGGACAGAGAGAGAAAACCTCTTTTAGAGAGACAAACGGACACGCTATATATCTCCCACTGTAAGAAGGGTGGGTGAGTGTTACATGGGTCTACAGACCCTTGTGCCATAGGCAGACCAATGTAACACCGCCCACCCCCAAAACCCACCCTGAGTTGAAAATGTCCCTCTTACAGTGGCAGATATATAGATTGTCTCTCTCTCTCCCTCTCCCCTCTCCCCCCCCCCCTCCCCGCCCCACAGTGTTCAGGATCGCTATGGCCCCAAATCACCAGACTTGTGCCTCATCAGGACCAATAATAAAGTTAGGCAGGTAACATGGCGTGTGTTGCCATGGTCAGCCTTGCAAAATTTGGGGTTTATGTGTGTAAGTCTTGGCCCCACCCTGGAAATCCCATGCCCCTTTTCTGCCTCCATATTCTTGACACGCGCACAGATATGTACGCATGTACTTCCTAGCTTCTTAAAATCTGCGTTGCTCACACATGGCCCACATATGCTTGAATAGGGTCGTTTTTGCACAAGCAATGCTTTTAAAATCTACTTGTTAGTTGATAACTTTACCTCACTCCAGAATAATTAAATGCCTTTTAATTTTGACTAGGAATGTGCATTCATTTGAAACAAATGGGTAAAACATAACAAATGAGTCTATTTTCATTTCATTTGTGGCCCCCAAGACAAATCGAAAGGGTCCTATGAACGAAACAACAATTTTTGTCTCATTTTTTTATGTTTCCCATTGCAGTCTATGTCAAATTGAAGTATATGGCTGTGTACTGCTAAGCAAAAAAACTTGGTAACTATAGCAATCAACTCTTGCCTGTGTAACCTCACAGCCTTGTCAGAACCGAGGCAGGTCAAATTGGAAAGGAAACCACAAAGAGGACAAATCACAGTGCTGCATCTTTTTAACTAGCCTATAGCTGATATCTGGATCACTGTAAACTCTGAGCATGTGCAAGAATCTCTGTATTTCCTCTCTAGCACTTGGTAGAAAAGGACATGCTTGGAGAAGACTTCTTGCAGTTTAAAAAATGCTTTAAACTATGGGATTTGGCATTGGTAAAGGGCTGCTTCTGATCTTCCTTGTGTTATAGTGGTCTCACTTGCTATGCCAGAAGAACAGAGGCAGTGGCACTGTTCTTTTTTATTTTTCTTTTCACTTGGGGAGTGTCAAGGTGGGAGACAGCGTGGAAATTGTAGCAGTGACAGTGATTTTTTTTGTATGGCCACTAGTGAGGTGAGAGCACACTGACAGATTGAAGAGATGAAGAGTCTTACCTGCTGCCAGTCTTTTTTTATTTCTTTTAGTGGTTAACAGTTTTTTTGTGTGTGGATTGGAAAAGGAGTCAGTCAGCACTGAGTGCACACAGCATACATGTACACTGTATATTTCACCACACTGTGACATATACAGTGTTAATAAATTCCTTTGTGATATCCAAACCCCCAGTAGACAGTGCACGTCAACAAATTCCATCATGTAAGAAAAAGAAAGGGGAGCGAATAGCAGTGTGGAGACCCAGTCTAACCTAGTAGCAGGAATAAAAAAGGCAGTCCTGCCCCTAAATTGAAGAGATACTTAGGTGCAGAATGGCAGGAGAGGAATGCAGCTCAAGGCAGAAGAAATTGAAATTTGGAAAGTATGTGTTACCACTACCTATTCTTCTTCTTCCTTTTGTTTTGGAACAGGGGCAAAAGGTAAGAGAGTCATTCATTCCAGGGATATGGACAAAGGCAGCAGATGAGCTACAGTTAAATGTTGCTTGTGCCGGCCATGGCAGGCCTACGGCCGAGCCCACTTACCCCCGACTGCTAGCTCTAGCTCCTGGTTCCTCCTCCTATGTGGTGGTGGGCAGCTGCCTGCACACCAGAGCCACTTCAGTCTTTCCTGGCTCCTCCGCAGACTCTTCAGCTCCGCAGCAGGTTTCGCCACGTGGCCTGCAGGGAGACATGGTCGTCCTACACATGCCGCCTCCTAGCAAGCGTGCCTCTGTCCCTGCTTTAAAGGGGCTGCTGTGGGAAACCAACCCGCGGCCCCGGATGATGATGTCACTGGGTCCCGGTACTTAAGGCCGGGCCCAGCCAGTGCTTCCTTGCCTTGGCAACAGGTCTCCACGCTTGTCATGTGCTTGTTGCTTGTTCCTGTTCTTGCCTGTGTTCCCAGTTCCTGGTTTGTTCCTGTTCTTGTCTGTGCATCTGATTCCTGATCCTGCCAATGCTCCCGGTACCTGTTCCTGTCCTCGTTCCAGTTCCTATGTCTACCCAGTTCTAGTCCACATATCTGATTGATTTCTGACTTGACCCCTGCTTCGTCTGACCAAGCTACTGATTGACTTCTGGCTTGATCCCTGCTTTGCCTGACCATTCTCGGATTGTCTCCTGGTTTTGACCTGTGCTCGTTTGATCACCTGTCCTTGCTTGCCACCTGCCACAACCACAGTCTGCTCCTTTACACCTCTATTGCTTACATCCTAGACTTGGCCTCTCAGGCTTCGGCCTTATTTTACTCAGGTGTCACCTGTCTTGCCCTCTGTCCTCCATGGTGCCTGGGTCTCTGGAACTCTGCCTAGTCTGAACTCGTCCTGCTATCCTTGCTATCACTGCTGACCTCTGGCTGATCCCGACATCGTATCCTAGGAGTCCTCTGATGGAGGCCCACCCAAGACCTGCTGGCCCTGGTACCCAAGGGTTCAACCTGCAGGGAACGAGGGCTGGTGTTGGTGAAGCTCCAGCCGGCCTCTGTCACTCAGCCAGCTCCTCCTACCAATGGTGGGACCTGTAGGGCTTGCCCTGCATGTAGTGTCAACCCCACCTCAGGCCAAGAGTCCATCTCTGATGCAACAGTTTGCCAAGGCCATGGACTCGGTGGAACCATCCGCCCTCCAGGCCACCCAGGCCTGGCTTCCAAGGTCCAAGAGCAGCAGTGCTTCCTCGAGGCACTGGCCTCCTCTGTCGAGGGTCTCCATGCCCGGCTTGATTCTCAGGTTCCTACTCCGGCTCCAGCCAGCCTTCAGCCATTGCCCTCACCCTCCATGGCTTTGCTGGCCCTTCCAGCTCCACCCTGCTTCAATGGGGATTCCAAGCTCTGCAGAGGGTTCATCAACCAAAGCTACATGCAATTTGCTCTGCAGCTGTCTATCTTCCAGGATGAACTCATGAAGGTTACCTTCATACTTTCTCGAGGGTAAGGCATTGGCATAGGCTTCCCCCCGAGGGAGGGCTCTGACTCACTCCTGCAGGAGCTGTTTCGTTTTGTGGCTGTCTTTCATCAGACCTTTGATGATCCAGGAAGGCAGTCTGTGGCAAGCACCAGTCTTCTTCACTTGCGGCAAGGTCAACGAGCTCTAGTTTCGAACTCTCGCTACAGAATTATCGTGGCAAGAAAATTGTCTCCGAGCTATCTACCTGGATGGTTTGTCTCCTCAGCTCAAAGATGAGCTAGCGGCCTGTGAGCTACCATCCTCCCTTGAGGATCTTATCGACCTGACAGGCTGTATTGACCATCGCCTCCAAGAGTGCCACCGAGAGGTATGGATACCTAGACAAGCCACCATGGAGAGTTCCTGCTCATCACCCACAGTGGGGTCCACTCCCAGTGGAACTCCTCCCTCCACAAAAGTGGAAGAGCCTATGCAGTTGGGTCGAGGGCGTTTGTCTCCGGAGGAACGCCTCAGATGGAGGCCCTAGGGTCTATGCCTTTATTGTGAGGCTCCTGGTCACTGCCTTCAGTCTTGTCCTGTCCGTCCGGGAAACGTTTGGGCCTAAGTTCGTTGGGGTCCTGAAATTGGGCACTACTTCCCCAGCCCCTCAATTGTCCTTGCCAGTTACATTAACTTGGGATTCATGTTCCTTTCCAGTACTGGCCTTGATTGACTCCGAAGCAGGAGGGAACTTCATTCTTAAAGACCTGGTGCACCTCCTGGGTATTTCCACTCGTTCTCTTGAAACATCCTTATGTATTGCTTCAATCTATGGTGAGCCGTTGCCCGGTCAGATCTCCCTTGTAATACAGCCTGTTCGTCTCCTCATCGGAGCTCTTTATGAAGACGAGGTGGAACTACTTGTCTTGGAGAAATCAATCTATCCAGTGATCCTAGGATTGCCCTGGCTTCAGCGTCACTCCCCCCAGTTTTACTAGGGAACTCTTCAAATCACTGAGTGGAGCCCAGCTTGCCATCAAACCTGCCTGAAGAAGGAGGCACCCCCTCCTGTGATTCCTTTGGCAGTCACTTCTTCTGGCCTTCCGTCTCCATACGCAGACTACAAAGATGTTTTCTCCAAACAGAAGGCTGACATCCTTCTGCCTCTCTATAAGTTTGACTATCCTATCGAACTTCTACCAGGAACAAAACCACCTAGGGGCAGGACGTATCTACTGTCGCTGCCCAAGACTCATATCATGACAGAATATATCTGAGAGAACCTGGCTAAAGGGTTCTTCCGTCCCTCGACCTTGCTCGTAGGTGCGGGCTTTATCTTTGTCACAAAGAAGGATGGGTCCTTGAGACCACGCATTGGTTATCGTGGTCTGAATGCCATTACTTGCAAGGATAAGTATGCTCTACCCTTGATCACTGAGCTGTTCGACCGTCTTCAGGGTACCTCCATCTTTACTAAGGTAGATTTACGGGGAGCTTATAATCTGGTACGCATTTGCCCTGAAGACGTCTGGAAGATGGCGTTTAAAACCAGGGATGGACATTACGAATACCTGGTCATGTCTTTCGGCCTCTGTATTGCCCCTGCTGTATTCCAGTGAATGATAAATGAGATATTCAGTGATCTTTTGTACATTAAAGTCATTGCATATCTGGATGATATTCTTATCTTTTCCAAGGACTTATCCACACACCGTGCTAATGTCCACATGGTGCTCCAACGTCTTTGTGAGAATCATTTATTTGCTAAACTTGATAAATGTCTGTTCGAGCAATCAAGCCTACTCTTCTTAGGGTATATAATTTCACAGCAAGGATTTACCATGGACACAAGTAAGCTCAAAGGAATCCAAGAATGGCCTTGGCCTGTAGGCCTCCGGGTGCTCCAGAGATTTTTAGGATTCACGAACTACTACCACCACTTTATAGCCAATTACTCTTCACAGGCAGCGCCTCTCACGCCATGACTTGCAAAGGAAGTGATACAAGGAATTGGATTCCTGAGGCTCTCACTGCCTTCCAAAACCTCAAAGACGCCTTCCTTGCTGGTCCCTGTCTGTGACATCCAGACCCAAACCACCCCTTTGTTGTAGAAGTAGACGCCTCTGTGATAGGGGCTGGGGTGGTTCTGAGCCAGCACTCGACCTCAGGAACTCTTCTTCCATGTTCTATGCCCGATTTTTTTTTAAATTTTTGATTATTTTTAACCTTTGGGACCTCCGACAATATCGCCATGATTTGTGCACGCCGGGTTGTGTGCACAAATCTACGCCCGCGCTTAGCTACTAAAATCTGGCCCATTGTTATATTATATACGAAAACTGAAATCTTAGAGCATGCATTAAGCAGAAAAAAGTAAACTTAGGATTCCTCATAAGTGAGATGAAGAAACCAGCCACGCGCATGTTATAAAATTCGGGGTCGGCGCACGCAAGGGGGTGCACACTTCTGCACCTTGCATGCGCCGAGCCCTAGGGGAGCCCAGATGGCTTTCCCCGTTCCCTCCGAGACTGCTCCCAAATCAGAGCGGCCTTGGAGGGAACTTTCCTTCCACCCCCCCCACCTTCCCCTCCCTTCCCCTAACTAACCCACCCCCAACCCTACCTAAATCACCCTCCTACCTTTATTTTATAAGTTGCGCCTGCCTCTGGGCAGGTGTAGGTTGCGCGCGCCAGCCGAGTGCGATCCCCCGGCTTGGCCGCTGTGCCGGAAGCCTCGGTCCTGCCCCCGCCCCGCCCACTCCCTGTCCCTTTTTTCAAGCCCCAGGACATACGCGCATCCCGGGGCTTGCGTGCGTTGCCGGGCCTATGCAAAATAGGCTCGGCATGCGCAGGAGCAGGTTTAAAAGGGTTACACGCATATATTACACGCGTAACCCTTTTAAATTCCGTCCCAAAGTCTTTGAACAATTAAATCTTCACAATCTGCTTTATTGATTTTATTTATTTTATTTTAGACATTTATAATCTGCCTATATTGAGTGCATGCTAAGCAGCATGCACAGATTAATACATAATACAGCACAAGAATAGAATTCATATAACATTAAAACCGATTAAAACATTGTCGAATGCTTTTTCTTTCATTTGAATCATCTTCTCTTACAGCATTCAGTTTTTCTCCAAGTTTTAGTTTGAACAATTCAGTCATGTCTTTAAACTAAAACGTTTTACATCCCATATTCTAGCATCTAACTTTTCTGTTAACGTGGACGGTTCTAAGAGCTCCAAACTGTCCATCCTACCTGCATATTGACACCCTCGTTTCCTTCCCCATGGAATACAGCGAGAAAAGTTCCAATACCATCATGTTCCTCTCCAAAGCAGGACTTTTTATGGTCTCTTTGCTATCTTCTACCTGTTCTGTCAATATTCCAGTAACATTTATCTTTGAAAAACTGACATTTAAGAAGGTAATGAAGAAAAAAAAATATTTCAGAATGAAAGCAGTTTGGTAAATTAAAAATCTTTGAACACTGCAGGGGTTTCCTGGATTGCCACCAAGAAAGTGATTTCTTACACTTTCCTATGATTTATAATTTTCTTCAAAACACATGATTAGCAAAATTAGAACTCTGAAACAAACCGCTCTTAATCATAATAGACTGTATAAAATTGTCTGCACATTGTTATACTCTCTTATAAATTATAGAGGTGCTGTGGGTTTACTTGTGTTCTTGCTTCAAAATGAAGAATTCAATATGCCATATCAATGTAATTACACCAGGATTTTTGCCAAAGAACACATTCCTTCTTCTATGCCATTTAGTAGAATGTATTACGTCATACATAAGGAAAAGTTCACTTGCTTTTTTAAGACTATTCTTTATGGGACTGAAGCACTAAGGCTTTTCTCCTATTCTCTGTTATTGGGGAAAAAAAGCTAGATGAATTAAGTCATTAGTAATCCACGAGTTCTTCAAGGTTAGATCACAGACAGCTCTGCAGCTACATTTCTATGGTCCCAGAAACACTACACATTATAAAGGGATCATTTATGGGGAGAACAACCCTGACCGAGCTTTTGGAGTGAGAAAGTTCAACTCATATTTGATGTTGCAGATTGATGACTAGAGACTGGCATGCATGCCCTAATAAAGGGAGTCATTTTCTATCGCTTATAGTGTGCGATAGCTTGCCGGGGGCGGAGTCGGGGAGGCGAGGGGAGGAGTCGGGTGGTGAGGAGACGGACGCTGCGATGTCTTCGCTGGCGGCGATAAGGTAAGCACCGTTATCGTCGCCAATAGCGCCACCTTTCACGGTGGCGCTATTGGGTGAGAAAGCCGGCAGTGATAACACTGCGGTGGGGCGATGGCTGCCAGCTTTCGCAGGCCCGCCCCCCCGTTTTCACTGGATTCACCATTCTATGTTAGAATGGTGAATGGTGAATCCAGGCCATAGTCAGGTAATAACAGGCCCAGATTTAGGAATTTGGCAACTGCCTCTAGTTTCACATTTTCATAGGCACCAGAGTGTTGTTGATGTCATACTGCTCTCTAGGCCTGCCCCTCTCCAGCTGTGGCACCACTTGTCTTGCAGAGTGGGACCAGGCCTGCAGGAGCATCAATTCCTTGCAGAAGATTCGGCACATGGCCTAGGTACTCTCATGTGCTGACGGACCCATGGGAGCAGAAAACCCATGCGAGAGGTGGGGGCAGGGCATGGAGCTAGTATGCATGGCATAAGGGTTTATTTTTTTGTTTTGTTTTCATGAGTACTACTACCATGGCCACAATAGAATTGTAAAACTTTAATGTGTACATAATAAAATTTATGGAATGAAACCAAAAACAAAAAGGAAATACTGTACAACTTTTCATTTCCAAACATTTTAAATTAATTGGATGAAACTAAACTAAAATAAGGTATAGAAAAATATACAGATGAAATAGGAATAATCCTTTTTAGGGGTTTACCAATATAATCATGGTGCAACCAAAGGATCATTTCCAAATGTCCAAATTGTCCATTGTTTTATTTACTCAAATTTTTATTTTCATTATTTTGTTTCTTTTCAAATTAGAATATAGACCATATAAAATTTAAAAAATACATAGCAAAATGCCTCGAACTTACAGTGGTGTAATATAAACAACACTTCTTTTCATTTCGCTGCTCCCATGTCCTTATGAAAAATATATCCACAGCATTTTCATAACTGCCAAATCAGCCAAGTTTCGGCAGATCACTGCTTACACAGGGGGGTCACCCTGGAAACAGAACACAGCATTTCTTCTTGCTGTCTCAATGACTACCCAATGCTCTCATGGTAAAATAATAAAAATGCGAGGAAATAAAACAATGGGCATTTGGAGATAATCTTTTGGTTAAGCCAAGATAGCATCAGTAAGTCCCCTCAAACTGATTCATTTTTAAGGAGCGCTGCTTATAACCATATGATTGCTCCCATTGCATCTCTGGTTTTTTTTTTTTTTTTTGCATAACTTATTTTGCTTTACTTTCATCCAGTTTATTTAATGTAATTTATTGAAAGTATTTGGATTTGAAAAGTTTTGCATGTTTTTCCTTGGAAGGCATGTTTATCACCTCTTCGTTTTTGGATTCTTGAATACTGGTGATTTTTCTGGTTTTGTTGATTATTGTGAAAACATAATGACTACCTCATTAAGGGCCTCATTTTCTAAAGTATCGCAGGCCTGCGATACTTTAGGGAATGAGGAGCGGGGGGCCGAAACGGGGGGCGGGCCTGCACTAGCCAGCAGCGATCGCACCGTGACGGTGCGATCGCTGCCGGTTTCGCACCCAATAGTGCCACCATAGAAGGTGTAGCTATTGGGCGCGAACTCGGACGCGAAAAGGGCCTTACCTTTTCGTTGTCTGCGGCGTCTTCGCGGAGTCGGCCCCGGTGACGCCCCCGACTCCTCCCCCATTTTGGTATCGCGTGCGATCCGTTTAGAATATAAGGCCCTAAATGTTGTTTTAGCATGCGTGTTATATATTTACTGACTCACACAGTAAATGTCTTTTACCACAAGTTTTATTGCATAGGCCCCTAAATTCACTTATTTTTTTGTTTGCTTTTGCATCTTTACACTTTTATAACAAAATCTATCTTGTTTTTTAAATTAGCTACCACACAGACCAGTAAAAAAAAAAGCTATTGAACTGTGGGCAATTGGTGAACAATACAAACAGTATTATTTCTTTCTATAGAGATATCTACAGGCTGTCCAGGGAGCTCTATAGAAGTTTGCATCTTTATGGCAACTTGCAATGTACTGATTTGTAGTCCTGAAAAGAATGAAAAGGAAAGCTTTTATCCTATTATTTGTGAACTTTTTACTTGCGGTAAAGATGCAGACAAAAGTTTATTATTTAAAACAGGGAGAAAGAATGGCCTAGTGTTTATACGTATGCTTGTTGCTCATTAAGTTAAACGAAATAACTTGAGCTATCTTTTGAACAAAATAAAGGAAAGAGGTGACATGAGGTAGAGGATATATTAGACTCTGAAGCTGATTCAAACACATCATCCAGAAACCATATATTATGGACACCGTACCAAGTCCTACTTTTAAGACTCTGCAACTGGACAACTATCTTTGAGTTCAAAAATTCATTTTATTCTATATATATATTTGGCATTGTTAATATGCCTTTATTTCTACGTTAAAGAGTTATACTGCTTATATTAAATAATATAATTTTATTTATTACCAGTTAAACTATAATATTTATTTATCACTATGTTAAATTGTCATCCAGTTATATTGTTCCATATGTTCTACGGTTCTATGTAAAGCTCCGCTCTCTGTTGGGCAGTTCATTGTTTTATGTAAACCGGAGTGATTTGTAGCCCCTACAAGAACTTCGGTATATAAAAATAATAAATAAATAAATAAATAAATATAGAGGAAGACCTGCTGGAATGCAAGAAAAGACAGACTCATCCAGAGCAAGAGATTTTGACGTATCCTGCCTTGTGAGTGGCATCAGTCAAAGCAGGACCAGCTCAAGAACAAGGTAAAAAAAAAAAAAGAACTCCCCAACAGCAAAGGCTAGTTCCTACCTGCATTTGGCGTAGCTGTGATACTAAGAGGTGAATTTTAAAAGCCCGGTGTGTGCCAAATTTGGGAGGTGTGGCCGCATGTAGGACATGCGCGCGCCCAGTGGATTTGAAAAGCCGCCTACGTACGTGCGCGTCTCCCAATGCGCAGATATCTCACTCTGATTCGAAAAAGGGGCATGGTGTGAGCGAGGTTTGAGTCGGGTGTGAGCATTCCAGGGCGCACAGATATTTACGTGTGCCCAGGGTTAGTGCCTCGTAACTTTACTTCTGCTCTGGAGAAGGTTAAAAAAAAACAGCCATCCCTGAAGGGTTTAAAAGGTCTGGGGGAACTGGGGAGAGTGCAGGCTATTAAATCCGGGGGGGGAGGGGGTTGGAGGATCTAGCGCTACACTGGGTGGACTGGTGGACAAACTGGTGAAACTGGTCATGGCATGGACATGCGCCGTTTATAAAATTTCCTCCTCACTAGTGAGGGTTATACCAGGATATGCGCGGCTGTGCATGCCAGTTGCAAAATAGGGCACACACATATGCGCCCCCAGGCTATTTTATAACAGATATATTGATTAGTAATTAGTAATTAGTATGATGCAAGCTATAATACACCCCTTTTGTCCATCTTAAGTCTTATCCACTATTTTAGATCCATGGATAAGACATCCTTTTGTCCTCCATCTTAGATGGAGCAACATGTGATGCTTTTTACTCTTTCAACTGGAAAACATGTTGATCTGCTACAAAACAGAGAACAATGTCAGTTTCATTAATGATCTAATACTCCAGGTGCAGGCTCAAAATAATTATTGATTTCAAATCCTTCAGATAATAAGACTTTAGGCACCTGCAAAAACAAATTGCTTTGCTCTGCTTTCTGTTCCACAGCATTACTTTTTGTAGTACTGGCCTAGTAATGAAGACCCTAAGACACCCAGATGGTCTTTTCTATTCTAATTCCACAAACCTAAATCAGCAAATGCATCTGATGCAAACTCTGGGACTGTTGGAAGATCTTGGTAAGCTTCCTAGAAATAAAGGAGGATTCTTTCAAACAACTCCATGTGGCCCCATATACGTACGTATATGACTGCACGGAGATCTACTACAGTATTTTATAACCTGCGCATATCGGGGTAGATTTTCAAAGGGGTACGCGCGAAAGATATACGCGTACTCCCCGAAAACCTACCCCAACCCCCCCCTGAGCGCGCCGAGCCTATTTTGCATAGGCTCGGCGGCGCGCGCAAGCCCTGGGACGCGCGTAAGTCCCAGGGCTAGCATGGAGGGGCGTGTCGGGGCGTGTCAGGGGGTGTGCCGGGAGTGACGCGGCGTTTCGGGGGCATGTCGGGAGTGATGCGGTGTTTCGAGGGCGTGTCCGGGGGCGTGGTTCTGGCCCGGGGGCGTTCCAGGGGCATGACAGAGGCCCCTGGACCAGCCCCCGGACTGGAACATGGAGCGCGGCAGCCGACCCTGCGCGTGCAAAGTTACGCCTGCTTGAAGCAGGCGTAACTTTCGTGATAGAGGTAGGGGGGAGGTTTAGATAGGGCCGGGGGGTGGGTTAGGTAGGGGAAGGGAGGGGAAGGTGGGGGGAGGGAACAGAGGCAGGCTGCGCGGCTCGGCGCGAGCAGGCTGCCGATTTTGGGCAGCCTTGCACATGCCGACCCCGGATTTTAATGGATACGTGCAGCTACGCGCGTATCTATTGAAATCCCGCATACTCTTGTTCGCGCCTGGTGCGCGAACAAAAGTACGCGTGTGCGCAGATTTATAAAATCTGCCCCAGTATGTAGATACAGATTATAAAATATGCATATTTTTACTTCCCACATACACATGTGTGTTTGGTTAAAGGTGAATACCTTCCTACCTATTTTATAAACATACTCGTGTATATTTTACATGCAAAAAATATATAACTTGCTTGCGTAAAACTTTGATTTACACACGGAAGTTGGTATATTTTAAACCATGTGCAAGTAATTGAAATTGCCAGTTTACCAATACCTCCACCAAGTCGCCTAGTCCTTCTCTAGCCATCAAGACCTCTTAGTTCTTCACCCTGAACTCCCGCCAGTTAACTCGGCCGTCTCACCCAACCAATAGCAGACAACAGACTACTCCAATTTCAGTTGCACAAGATAATTAGAACATGTAAAATCGCATGAATACATTACCAAATATACTCCTTAAAGAGGTAAAACCAATTTTATGCATTTAAATGATTTTTAAAATCAAGCCCGTAGTCTGGTATAGAATAGCAATTTACGCGTGTAACTCTCAGCCTCACCCCAAAATGCCCCTAGACTCCCCTCTTTTTAGCACGTGTAAATGTGTATGCAAAACTGAAGCTATGTGTGTATTTTTTATATTTAAGAAATAGCATGTACATGTATACTTATGCATATATTTGCTAACATTACTTACAAAGCTTCTTTGAAAATTCATCCCACAATGAAAAGGCTCTCAGAACCAGTCCTATTGGCAGAAAGAGATAGTTGGGATAGTGTATTCTGCAGAAGCCTGTGCAACTCTACCAAAGGAGCAGCTCAACTATAAGAGGGGAGAACGTGTAATCCTCCTGGCATAGCTGTTTCAGAGTATAGGACAATTCCACTACACATAAACCCTCATGGCATTGTACTGACGGCATCCATAACTTATAAATCAAGAGCTTGGAAGCCACTTTGACATTCATACATTTATGTATCCATAAAGTATTTCAAAGCAGTTGATTTCTAAAAGGAAGAGAAGTCTTTCCTTCTGGCTTTAACCGAGGATTGGATCTCAGTGTATTTTTTATGCAGATTTCTACACCAGCTCAGCACAGAGCTTAGATTTCTTGGACAAGCTGTCACAGTGCTTTTGCTTTTGCTAATGGCAACATTTTTGAGCTGATCCCACACTAAAAATGTTATCACTTTTAACCCAAGCATCCATCATGACTATCAGTCAAGGACATCTTGTGCCTGCATTGGGAAGCAGACTTGAAGCAGCAAGTATGTTTAAGAAACAGTGAATCTGAAAACAGAACTAACACAAAACCAGAGAAATAGTAGAACAAATTAAAAACATCACAAAAGAAACTGAAAAATGTTTTGATGACAATAATGGACTAAATAGAGACGTAAAATACAAATAAAAGTAGAAAAAGTGAAAGGCATAGGAAATAGAAATAAAAGGGTGATGATCCAAAGAAGTTCTGAGGAGGAAGATTTTTCACTTATACGAAACTAGCTACAGAGACATGGCGGGAGTTTTGCCTTCCTCTGGATTGTCATGTACAGATAGCTGGTAGGTGGAAAATATATAGCCCCTGTTCCACCTTCTCGGTGACAGGAGCTCACATGGAAGATCTCTGACCGCTCCAGCTCCCATGCATATGTATTCTTCTCACATGGGGTGTTCGGAGAAGGACAACTCTTTCAAAGCCCTTAGGGTATTTTCTGGAGGTCCTCTGCAAACATCTAGTAGAAAAAACACTTTACTGGTAAAATTTGATAGCAGAAAAGTCACAGTAGATACACTTTTGTTTAGTGCACAGGTAAATACCCTTGGGCACCAAGCTATCTTGGGCATTCTCACGAGTGTAGCCAGATGGTAAGGCTATTGGGGTTTCTGCTTTTAAAGATGGTATGGAGATAGTTTGCACACCCAGAGTGCCTGCACCAGAAAATAAATCAAAAGAGAAAAATGATTTTATTTATTTATTTTATTTATTTAACACTTTTCTATACTGACTTTCATGGTTAAAGACCATATCAGATCGGTTTACATCGAATTGGGGAACTGTAACAAAACCATAGTTTGAAAAGGAAGAACAAAGTTACATTCAACAAGGAAAGTAAACTTGAAATTTTATAAGCACTTTTATAATTAAACTAAAGGATATTATTTTTCTGGCAAATGGATAATGTTCTAGGTTCTTCACCTCTAGAAACAAGTGTAATTATTGAACAAACACACCTTTCAATAATGTCAATAATTTCAATAAGAAATAATTTACTTCTGGTGCACAAAAACAATTTTCCATATGTGATTTTCACTCTAATTCTTAACACAGTTTGGAATAGAAACCGGTTCCTGTACAAGGATTACTTCTTCCAAGATACTATCAGATAAGTATTTTCTCAGTTAGTTACTTCTTAATGAGAACAAATGTTGAATTTCAAATTTAATTCAAGAAATCTGATTCCTTGTGTTAACTTATTGCAGGCTCTTCTGGAATTATCCAGGTAAGATTAACAACTTTTGTCTTTAACTTGATTTAAACTCAATGACTTTGATCTCTTGTTTATCCATGCATGCTGCACTAGTGCAATTTACCAAAATTGTGTCACCGTTCATTGGTGCGCATTTCTCTTTAATTGCTGGGTAATAATATTTGGGAGCACTGCTTGTGAGCACTGGGTAGAGAGCACTGACCCAGAAATGATATGAAGCTTTGGTGGCTTGTGATTGAGGAATAGCTTACTTTGCTTGATGGCGCAGACTGGATCTGATCTACCACTCTTGACCACGAAGTCTCAGGATACAGTGGTTCACCGACTACACTATCTCAAACTAAATCAATAATAAAGAAAATGTGCATGTTGCATATTCATTGTGGATATCCTGAAAACCCAACTGGCTGAGTGGTCCCCAGGACAGGGTTGGGAACATCTGGGTTAGAACCTTGAATACTAACTTCTTCCTGGGTAAATGGTAGTGTGTTCACTTCACACTCCCTTATGCTCTTGCCTTTAGTTTTTGGTCCACTACCCCCTCTTTCTTGTGCGAATGCTGAGCTTTCCTCTAATCTGTTCTTTAATTCTGTCCACTTATATTTATAAAGATGATTTTATCTTCTGCTTTTATTCCTGTGTTTGCCTTTATCTTCTGCTTTTTCTATGCTCTGCCATTTAAGCCTTTCCCTTTCTAATTGCTCTTCCTAACTCTTTTTGTTTCTACTGGTAATTTGGCCCATCTTCCTCCTTCTGTGTTGATTTGTATTTTCTGAGTTGTTTATTTTGATCTTACTTTTTCTCCTACTTAATTGATGAACAATAGTAATCACCTCATTCTCTTCCCCTTACTAACATGCCTTGAAGAATGATTGGTTGCTATTTCAATGCTCATTTTTATTGGTATCCATAGTTCCTCTGTATCTCTTAGATCCCTTACTCCTGACAAATTTGCCTTAATATAATCATTTATTTTCTTAAAGTCAGTTTATATGAAATCTAGGACCTTTTTGTAGTATAGGGGGAGATTTACTATACCACCATAATATATAACAGGAGGGGTGAAATATTAAAGGGGATGGGGTGGTCCTGCGATATTTTGCCCATCCCTGGGAAAATATCATGTTGGTATCGCCATATTATTTTATATCACAGAAAAACTCAAAAATAATGCTGCAGAACCAGAAAAAACGTGTGATGGTGGCCCACTTCACACAAAGCCACCATTGTTTTAAAGGACCATTTGACCCTAAACTCCCTTTGCAGTGGTAGGACTGGGATACGAAGAATTGAAAGTAAACAAGGCCATCGGACCTGATGAGGTCATCTCAGAATACTGATGTAACTAAAGGAAATGCTGACTGTATCCCTCAGAGCTCTGTTCAGCTTAGCACCTGAAACAGCAGAGGGCCAAGAGACGGATGAACAGCAAATGTAATACCTCTCTGTCAGGCCGATATAGAAAGAAATGCGGGAGAGCGGGCAAGCGCCTACTCTCCCGGTGCGTGCATAGGCCAGTGTCCTGTGCGTGCGATACAGTAAATAAAAATATTCAAATTAGGGCCCGCGGTAAAAAGAGGCGCTAGGGACACTAGTGCGTCCCTAGCACCTCTTTTTTGACAGGAGCGGCAGCTGTCAGCGAGTTTGGCAGCCGACACTCAATTTTGCTGGCGTTGGTTCTCAAACCCGCTGACAGCCACGGGTTTGGAAACCGGACGCCATCAAAATTGAGCGTCCGGTTTTCAACCTGCGAGCTGCGGGCCGATTTTAAAAAGTATCTTACCAGATATGGGAGAAGGAGCAAGATGGCAGTGATGCGCTGATTGTTTTCTCCATGCCCTGGCTTTTTTCACTGAGTTTTTCAACCCAGAGTTTCTCTGGCAGTGCCCCAGATATGAAAGTTTGGTCACTTGCCATGGGTGTTTCCTGCGACAGATGCTGCAGTTCCATTTTCTAAAGGCTCATTAGAGATTTTTGTAGTGTTGGATCTCTGGTAGAATGAGCTGGCAATGAGACCATTTTCAGACTGCACCCTGCATGTATAAGCTGTGTCTATGTCTTTGTTTTCCTTTGTGTTGGAAGCCTCTCTATTGGTGAAGACACTGTGGCAGGGGCTCTGTTTCTTGCTTTTCCTGTTATAAGTAGAAATGTACATTTGGGAGAAATGAAATAGGAAATATCAATAAAACTTCTTATTTCATTTAATTTCATTCTCAAAATCAAAAACTTGAAAATCTGATGAAATTTTGTTGGTTTTCATGTTTCATTTTGAGAACTGCAAAAAAAAAAAAAAAGAAGTCGCCTGTCATGCCTTGGCCTACACCCAAGCGTGATACTTTGGTCTAGGCCTAGACGCGAGGCTGGAGCCTTGCCGGCACAGTCTGTGGCCCGAGGTCAAAGCCTTGCCAAGGCATAAGCTACAGCCCAATGCAGGGGCTGCAGCCTATATCCGAGCGTGACTCCGGGGTCTCAACCTAGACTTGGGCTACTAACCTAGTGGGATTCAAAAGAAGACTGGAGAAGTTCCTGAAGGAAAAGTCCATAAAAAGTTGATAGCTAGGTAGACTTGGGTCTTCCTGCAATTTCTCACAATCCTCATGTGATTTAACAGCTTTGAATAATTTGGTGTCATTGGAATTTGAGTACCTCACTCATTGTTCCCATTTCCAGGTCATTTATAAATATATTAATAATCAGCAGCCCTAGTACGGATCTCTGGTGCACTCCACTATTCACTTTTCTCCATTGAGAAATTGACCATTTACCCCTACTCTCTGTTTTCTATCTTTTAACCACAATAGAACATTGCCTTCTATCCTATGACTTTTTAATTTCTTCAAGAGTCTCTCAAGAGGTACTTTGTCACTTTCTGAAAATCCAGATACACTATATCAACTGGCTAACCTTTATCCATATGTTTATCCATACCTTCAAAAAAATGTAGCAAATGGGTGAGGCAAAACTTCCCTTGGCTAAATCCATGTTGACTTTGCCCCATTAAAATATGTCTATCTATGTGTTCAATAATTTTGTTCTTTAGAATAGTTTCAACCATTTTTCCTGGTACTAACATCAGACTCAGTGGTCTGTAGTTTCCTGGATCACCCTTGGAACCCTTTTTAGAAACTGATGTTACATTGGCTATCCTCCAATCTTCAAGTACCATAGCTGACTTTAATAATAGTTTACAGATTACTAACAATAGGTCTGAAATTTCATTCTTCATTTCTTTCAGCACTCTGGGATATATGCCATCTGGTCCAGGTTTGTTACTCTTTAGTTTGTCAATTTTACATCTTCTAGGTTCAATGAGATCTGTTTCAGTTCCTCTGAATCATCATAGTTTGATGTCATGATGAAATTGATGTTAATGTTCACTTTATTGGGTTAGAGGTGGCAATTAGTTTTTTTTTAGGGGGGAGGGGATAGAATTTTATATCCTTTTGTATACATAGACAGTGACTGAGACTGTTGTCTATCGTTAGTCATTTTATTTGCATTCCAAAAAAAATCCTTCTGAATGAGGTGAATGATTGAGATATGCGGGTGATTTGCATTCAGCTATCAGATACACTGACAGACTTGCTGACACCTCTTATTTTTCTGATATATAAGGCACCTTCTGCCTTGCGCCCACCCCCGCTTCATCACTCCATCCCAACCCGCTTGCGCCATGCCCTGGGTCATGCTGCTACCCCCCCTGTCATGCCGCCACACTCATTAGTGGTTGCGAGCCATGTGGGGCCATGACCGGCGGTGCCGTAGCAGCAAAGAGGAGTGCCAACCTCCCGGTTGTGCCACCTTCCCCATTGGGGGGCGCGAGCCATGTGGGGCCGTGATTGGCAGCACCACAGCAGCAAAGAGGAGTGAAGATTGCCAAATCTGCACTCCTCTTTTGCGCTGATGTTTGCTGCCCCACATAGCTAGTGCCCCCTAATGGTCGGTCCCTAGGCCCAGGCCTAGTTTGCCTAGTGGCCCCGCCGGCCCTGGAGGTAATAGTTTTAAACCAAAGTCTTGTAATTTAGATTGCTCATTGCAAATGATAAGCGATTCCAGAAATAAGTTCAGAATGCCATATTTATTCATAATATATATGCTGATGATATTATCACTGTATTAATCTCTCAAACTTAAACATTGTAGTCCCCTGACATAGCCATCATTGTTATTTACATTTGATTACCATCATGTGAGATTTGAATATCCACTCTCTGATGTTACTATGCTTGTTTTGTTGAAAGACATGCTATTTTTGTCACCTGAGATCTGGAGATGCCTATGTCTGTAACAAAGAAGACTCTATGAGCATATATGCTTCCAACGGATGTCTGTCTGGTTGCCTGGCAAAGACAATCTTTCTTGACTAGTAATGACTCAGACTACCTCTTTAGCAGGTAGGGAGAAGCTTGACACATACATAATTGATGGCTGATGATGAACAGGCCAGGAACAGCTATTTTGGGCCTCCTAGGTAACCAAAGTGAAGGAGGAAGTCTGTAAACAACATTGTCCTAACAGATGTGAGTGTCTGTATGTGTATGAGTGACTCATGTGCTGTTTAAGCCTCTGCCGATATCTGTGCCTGGGGGTGATGAAGGGCTCGTAGGTTTTATCCTTACCACACCAATGCAAACACCAGAGCATAAACTGTATGTGTACTCAGCACACACTGACTTTAGCTACAATGGATGCTACAGATATGCAAATGTGTAGGTGGGAAGAAATTGGCCTCACACATTGTTATCTAACATTCCACCTTGCCCTCACACTGTTTATTCAATCAGCTGAAAGGGAGGGATGAGAACCTTAGCCAGCGTAAGAGCTCAGATATCCAGTGCCACTTTGCTGGATGAGTAGATATCTGCTTGTAGTTTGCAGAAAATTAGCTCATCTTGATAACTCCTACAATGTAGCTTGCCCACTGTGGCATACAGGCAGACCTACATACTTTTGAGTCAAAGTGCCAGCTGATTGGGAAATGAAGTGGTCATGTAGTTTATCAGTGGCCTTTCAACTGAGCTGCCAAGTTAAACCATAACCTTGCTCCAGGTATCTGTTTTCCAAGGTCAAATAGCTCTAGCTTCTCCTATGCAATGCAAGCATACAGTATGGGAGTGGCAGACCTGTAAATACAGCTGAACTGAACACAAGTCCCTGCTACTATTGTGTGTGGTGCGCTGGTGCTGTAGAATACATTGAAAGCCTATGAATCTTGTCTGCATCAGAGACAGCCGTGTACATGCTTTGTGGATAGACTATATACACTCCTTTTTCTATATTACTGAGGTCTAGCAACAGTTGCAATTTAGATAGCTAACTGTAAAGGTAGCACTGTAAACAACTAATGTGACATATGCAGCCACTTATCTGGCTACATTCTAGCCACATAAGTCAATATCTGCCTGTAGTGTACACTTCCTCCTCCCTCCGGCAAAGTTGAAAGGCTGTGCTGAGACCTGGGGCTGTGCTGCTGCTCCCTGGGCTTTATGGCTGGGACTGGGGGGTTCCTGGGTGAGAGCTATGGAAACAAATAAGAAGACATAAGTATGAATGCTAAGAAGTGCACATGTACACTTTGCACCAATCAATGTGAGCATCTTATGCCAAAATATGTGAACATCTGTAGCAGACTTGACATTTACAGGTGATGTGACTTTACCAGCCCCGCTCATATTGTGTCCAAGGCCTCGTCCATCCCCTCGAATACATCCAGTCCCAACCACTGAATCAGAAACTCCTCCATTGGTATTGGGGCTATTGGGCAGGGGGCTCCTCCTGGTGCAAATATTTGTTCCGGCTTGCCACCTTGTTTTTCAATTGTGCCTTGATGTCCTGTTAGTGGTGGGCCACCTGCCCTCAGGTCCTCTTGATTCTGCTGCACTGGTATATGGCCTGGGCAATTGTGCATCATATCTGATGACTGGCGTCCCTGGATGTCTTTGCTGCCTGATTTCCAAACAGCTGGTTGTAATTTTCCAGGACTCCGGTGATGAGCAGCTCATTGTCCTTGATACTGAACTTGTAGGCACAAAGACAATGTCGACCTGCAACCTGACTGCTGGATGATCAGGCTGCCACTTGAATATAAGAAGATGCCATACTGGGTCAGACCAAGGGTTCATCAAGCCCAGCATCCTGTTTCCAACAGTGGCCAATCCAGGCCATAAGAACCTGGCAAGTACCCTAAAAACTAAGTCTATCTATGTTACTGTTGCTAGTAATAGCAGTGGCTATTTTCTAAGTCAACTTAATGAATAACAGGTAATGGACTTCTCCTCCAAGAACTTATCCAATCCTTTTTTAAACACAGCTACACTAACTGCACTAACCACATTCTCTGGCAACAAATTCCAGAGTTTAATTGTGTGTTGAATGAAAAAGAATTTTCTTCGATTAGTTTTAAATGTGCCACATGCTAACTTCATGGAGTGCCCCCTAGTCTTTCTATTATCTGAAAGAGTAAATAACCGATTCACATTTACCCGTTCTAGACCTCTCATGATTTTAAACACCTCTATCATATCCCCCCTCAGCCTTCTCTTCTCCAAGCTGAAACGTTCTAACCTCTTTAGTCTTTCCTCATGGGGGAGCTGTTCCATTCCCTTTATCATTTTGGTCGCCCTTCTCTGTACCTTCTCCATCACAACTATATCTTTTTTGAGATGCGGCGACCAGAATTGTACACAGTATTCAAAGTGCGGCCTCACCATGGAGCAATACAGAGGCATTATGACATTTTCTGTTTTATTCACCATTCCCTTTCTAATAATTCCCAACATTCTGTTTGCTTTTTTGACTGCCGCAGCACATGGAACCAATGATTTCAATGTGAGGAACACTATGACACCTAGATCTCTTTCCTGGGTGGTAGCTCCTAATATGGAACCTAACATTGTGTAACTATAGTATGGGTTATTTTTCCCTATATGCATCACCTTGCACTTATCCACATTAAATTTCATCTGCCATGTGGATGTCCAGTTTTCCAGTCTCACAAGGTCTTCCTGCAATTTATCACAATCCACTTGTGATTTAACCACTCTGAACAATTTTGTATCATCTGCAAATTTGATTACCTCACTCATTGTATTTCTTTTCAGATCATTTATAAATATATTGAAAAGTATGGGTCCCAATACAGATCCCTGAGGCACTCCACTGCCCACTCCCTTCCACTGAGAAAATTGTCCATTTAATCCTACCCTCTGTTTCCTGTCTTTTAGCCAGTTTGTAATCCATGAAATGACATCGCCACCCATCTCATGACATTTTACTTTTCCTAGAAGCCTCTCATGAGGAGCTTTGTCAAACGCCTTATGAAAATCCAAATGCACTACATCTACTGGTTCACCTTTATCTACATGTTTATTAACTCCTTCAAAAAAGTGAAGCAGTTTTGTGAGGCAAGACTTGCCTTGGGTAAAGCCATGCTGACTTTGTTCCATTAAACCATGTCTTTCTATATGTTCTGTGGTTTTGATATTTAGAACACTTTCTACTATTTATCCTGGCACTGAAGTCAGGGTAACTGGTCTGTAGTTTCCTGGATCACCCCTGGAGCCCTTTTAAATATTGGGGTTACATTAGCCACCCTCCAGTCTTCAGGTAGAATGGATGATTTTAATGATAGGTTACAAATTTTTACCTATAGGTCTGAATTTCATTTTTGAATTCCTTCAGAAACCTGGTGTGTATACCATCCGGTCCAGGTGATTTACTACTCTTCAGTTTGTCAATCAGGCCACCACATCTTCTAGGTTCACCGTGATTTGGTTCAGTCCATTTGAATCATTACCCATGAAAACCTTCTCTGGTACGGGTATCTCCCCAACATCCTCTTCAGTAAACACCGAAGCAAAGAAATCATGTATTTATTTATTTATTTATTTTTAATTTTTTTATATACTGATGTTCCTGTATACAATACATATCACACCGGTTTACATTGAACTGAACAGTCGCCTCAGGGGCGGAATACATTAAAACATGTGGACAGGAAAACTTTTAGGGAGACATTCATAAAAACTCGATTAACTGTAACTGGGTATTTAATCTTTCTGCGATGGCCCTATCTTCTCTAAGTGCCCCTTTAACCCCTTGATCATCTGTCCAATTCACTCCCTCACAGGCTTTCTGCTTTGGATATATTTTTAAAAAGCTTTTACTGTGAGTTTTTGCCTCTATGGCCAACTTCTTTTCAAATTCTCTCTTAGCCTGTCTTATCAATGTCTTACATTTAACTTGCCAACACTTATGCATTATCCTATTTTCTTCTGTTGGATCCTTCTTCCAATTTTTGAATGAAGATCTTTTGGCTAAAATAGCTTCTTTCACCTCCCCTTTTAAACCATGCCGGTAATCGTTTTGCCTTCCTTCCACCTTTCTTAATGTGTGGAATACATCTGGACTGTGCTTCTAGGATGGTATTTTTTAACAATGACCATGCCTCTTGCACACTTTTTGTCACTTTCCTTGCACTCATTCTTGTTCTGCCAACCTGTGTTCTCTCTGTCTAGCCCTACCCTGCCATCCTTTTCCCATCACATTCACCTGCTTAACTCCTTCCTCTTCCTGCCTCCTCCTATCCTTTTCCTCCTCCCTATGTCTCTCCTGTCCTCCTCCTCCTCCTACGTCTCCTACTACTCCTGCCTTCCTCCTCCCTCCTTCTCTCCCTCTTCTCCTCTCCTCTCTTCCCTTCCCGCGCCTTCCACGCTCCAACCTTTCCAGTTCCTCCTCCACTTCTCCACCACTCTTCCACTCCTCACTCTTCATCCACTCCTCTAATCCTCACACCTCCACCACTCCTCCATCCCCACTCCTCACTTCCACACAAAGGGACAAACTGACAAACAAGACAAGCTAACCAAAACTTCCACTCATAGATAGACAAGAGACAAAGCTACAGGAAAACAGATGAAAACACAAAGTAGGACAACTTACTCAGTTAATCATAAAAGGTTCTTCTGAACTCCATCTATGCAACAAACCTCCTCCCCTCTCTCTCCAATGCCTGCTACACCCTCAAAGAGGCATCTGCAGGAAGCTGGTATATATAAACACAGAAAATAACGCGCCAGATGTAAAATGACGTGCACTGCATCAAATGACAGGGGACATGATAGAGTATTGCGAGTTGTGAAACTTAGTTTCCCTAACCACGCCCATCTTTTTATCACAGGATGCTAATACGCCATGTTTCTGCTTTATGTACGGTATTATGATGGGCAGAGGCAGATAGCAGGAAAATATTGGCCCAGGGGATTTTTTCAAAACTAGTCCATGGGGTATCTGATGCTCTCATGCATGTTCCCTGCAGTCCATGTGTCAACAGGTCCCAAAAGCATGACAAGTCAACCCTGGAACCTGGAAGAATTGAGCCAAAATATTTCTAAAATAAACTTCATCTTTCCTAAATAACTAAGACGTTGCAGCCCCTATTCCATCCATGCAAATTGATTGGGCCCCCTACACATTTGCTTATATCTCTTATAGAGATATTTCCTGCATGCTTGGTCTGGGTGACACACACACACACTCAATCACAAACAGATTTTTAGATTGAAGAAATGTTATTGGCACATACACACTCACACCCAAAAATCCACATACTCTTTTTCAAATACAAAAACACACCCACACACTGAGAAAGTGTGTGTGTGTGTCTGTGTCAGAGAGAAAGATACCCCAAAACACACTCTCTTTCACAGACAAAGGGGTATATGGGTGTGCATCTCTCACTTTCTCTGACACAGAAAAACACACACTCTCTCCGACATGCTACTTTTGTACTTCTTGTACAGTGAGCGCCCCTAGCACAGCACAGCTGCATCATGGTGTAAAGTTCTTGCTTGCTGCCAGTCCTTTCCTATTCTGCAGCAGCTTCCTCCCTTTCCCAATCCCATTCTCTAGGAGACTCACTGGTTCCATAACCAGCTGTTTCTCTCAGAGCTCAATACACTCACCTCAGACAGAAGCCTCCCCAACACTGCATAGGCACTTCCTTCTGGCTTACTTACCCCCTTCTGTCCTGTGCCTGTTAGGGATGTGAATCGTGTCCTCGATCGTCTTAACGATCGATTTCGGCTGGGAGGGGGAGGGAATCATATTGTTGCCGTTTGGGGGGGTAAAATATCGTGAAAAATCGTGAAAAATCAAAAAAACGTAAAATCGCAAAACCGGCACATTAAAACCCCCTAAAACCCACCCCCGACCCTTTAAATTAAATCCCCCACCCTCCCGAACCCCCCCCCCAAATGACTTAAATAACCTGCGGGTCCAGCGGCGGTCCGGAACGGCAGCGGTCCGGAACGGGCTCCTGCTACTGAATCTTGTTGTCTTCAGCCGGCGCCATTTTCCAAAATGGCGCCGAAAAATGGCGGCGGCCATAGACGAACACGATTGGACGGCAGGAGGTCCTTCCGGACCCCCGCTGGACTTTTGGCAAGTCTTGTGGGGGTCAGGAGGCCCCCCCCCAGCTGGCCAAAAGTTCCTGGAGGTCCAGCGGGGGTCAGGGAGCGATTTCCCGCCGCGAATCGTTTTCGTACGGAAAATGGCGCCGGCAGGAGATCGACTGCAGGAGGTCGTTCAGCGAGGCGCCGGAACCCTCGCTGAACGACCTCCTGCAGTCGATCTCCTGCCGGCGCCATTTTCCGTACGAAAACGATTCGCGGCGGGAAATCGCTCCCTGACCCCCGCTGGACCTCCAGGAACTTTTGGCCAGCTGGGGGGGGGCCTCCTGACCCCCACAAGACTTGCCAAAAGTCCAGCGGGGGTCCGGAAGGACCTCCTGCCGTCCAATCGTGTTCGTCTATGGCCGCCGCCATTTTTCGGCGCCATTTTGGAAAATGGCGCCGGCTGAAGACAACAAGATTCAGTAGCAGGAGCCCGTTCCGGACCGCTGCCGTTCCGGACCGCCGCTGGACCCGCAGGTTATTTAAGTCATTGGGGGGGGGGGTTCGGGAGGGTGGGGGATTTAATTTAAAGGGTCGGGGGTGGGTTTTAGGGGGTTTTAGTGTGCCGGCTCACGATTCTAACGATTTATAACGATAAATCGTTAGAATCTCTATTGTATTGTGTTCCATAACGGTTTAAGACGATATTAAAATTATCGGACGATAATTTTAATCGTCCTAAAACGATTCACATCCCTAGTGCCTGTAGCTTGACTCCGCTTCTCTGCAACCTTCCCATCACTCTAGTTCAAACCCACTGACTGCAGGCTACACAGTCTGCTGCTTTTATGGTTCCCAGGCTGCCTACTGACTCCTGGGCTTATAAAAAGAGAAAATTAAGCCCTGGCTGAGACTGGGGAGATCCACTAACCCAAAGTAGCACAGCTCCAGATGAAATCCTGCTGTGCTTTCTCGTGGAACCAGTGCAGCCAGGGCTGGTGCAAAGGTATTAGGTATCATTGGCAAACCTTACAGCCTTGCACACACTCCTAGCCCCACCCATCCTACAAATAATTAAAAAATATGCATGTATTGTAACAGATTTTATATGAAAAAGAATATTCAGTACAAATATCACTTATAATATGTGTATTATTTACATGTATTGCTATGGTACCAACCAGAAAACTCTGCAAAAAAAAAAAAAAAAAAAGACATCTGCAGCCATATGTTATTGGGTCTATTGTAAAGCATGTCAGCTGTCGGAAAACTTTAAGGGGCAGATTTTCAAAGGCTTCGCGCATAACCCAAGAAAATCTGCCCCTGCGCGTGCCGAGCCTATTTTGCATAGGCTCGGCGGTGCGTGCAAACCCCGGGACGCGTGTATGTCCCGGGGCTTCGAAAAAGGGGCGGGAAGGGGGCAGGTCCGGGGGCGTGGCGGCGGTCTGGGGTGGTCCTGAGTTCTCCGGCACAGCGGCCTGTGCCGGGGGATGGCGCGCCAGTGTGCGCAAGTTCTGAAACAAAGGTAGGGGGGGATCTAGTTAGGCCTGGAGGGTGGGTTAGATAGGGGAAGGGAGGGGAAGGTGGGGAGGAGCAGTAGAAAAGTTCCCTCTGAGGCCACTCTGATTTCTGAGCAGCCTCGGAGGGAACGGAGGCAGCCTGCGTGGCTCGGCGCGCGCAAGTTGCACAATTGTGCACCCCCTTGCGTGCGCCAACCCTGGATTTTATAAAATGTGCACGGCAGCACGCGCATGTTATAAAATCGGGCATAGATTTGTATGTGCCGGGTTGCACGAACAAATCTGCACCCGCGTGCAGGTTTTAAAATCTGCCCCTAAGTGAATTGAATTACAATATAGTAAACTTCCCATACAAAAACAGCCCTAAAATACCAATACACCCAATATTTGGAAAACAGAAAAGGCCAAGCTTAAGAGCCTGACACAGAAACTACATGCTAGCAGAATACCTCACCTCAGTCACACATGTAGAACACAGACAGACACTCACCAAATACAGAATAAAGAGACAATAAAATATAACTAGAAACATGCAGACAAAAACTAAATTAGAAAACCTAACAAGACAGACTCCATATACAGTGCAATAATGGAAAAAAACAGAAACATCACCATTCCTCATTAAACATCAAACAATAATATCAGATATATAAACCATCAATCATAATAGTAACATACTCGTAAAAAGAATATTTCACAATAGCTGATGAATAGAACATCCAATGATTGAAAACATATAACATTGTTTTTTTTTTTTAATTTCCAAACATCAATAAAATATTTCAAAACAGTAGACACATAAAATAACATCCAATAATTAAAATGGAAGCTAAAAAAATCCCCTGCTCTCCATACCTGGGAACTTTAGAATCCAGTCATCCTGAAATTGTCATGGATTAGTCAGGGATAGGAGGTGTGCACAAACTTTCTCCTCTCTCTCTTATATATACACTCTCTAACATACATGTTCATTCCTACACAAACCCTTATATTCTCTCATTAACATGCTGATTGGCTCACAAACTCTGGTTCATACATATGTTCAGGGGCGGATTGTGGGAAAATAGTGGCCCGGGGGATTTTTCTCAATACTGGCCCATGGGTACCCAATTACATATACAATATAATTTACATATATAATTTACATATATATGTACACACCCCTATATTTTGGCATAGTCCTCCCGTATCAACACAGTACTATTTGCCAAAACTCAAAGAATAACAACCCCACCTATGAAAAAGAATACCACAAATATTATACCAGAATCTAAAATATCAATACACCTCCTATCAGGAAAACAGAACAGGCCAAGCTACTACAGATCCCTACAGAGAAACCACATGCTAAAAGAATGCTTCATCTCAGTCTTTGCATGCAGAACACAAACTCTCACCAAATACAGAATAAAGCCACATAAAGTATAAATAGAAATGTGCAGACAAAAACTAAACTGTAAAACGTATCACGCCAGACTCTATACAGTGCAACAATGGAAAACCAAAAATGTCACCATTCCTCATGAAACAATTAATAAAATCAAGATATATAAATCATGAATCATAATTATAAAATCATACTAATAAAATAATTTCAGAACAGCTGATGAATAGAATATCCAATAATTAAAAACTCAAGCAAATTTTGAAACCTTTACCAAACACCAATAAATTATTTCAAACAGCAGACACATCACATACTACCCAATAATTAAAATGGTAGTCAATCAAGAAAAATGAACTTAAAAAGCCACCTTTACTTACCCTCTCCAGCAGTTCTCCTACTCCTTTCCCTTGCAGGCCACACCAGAAGCAGCAGTAGCTGCTGAAGCTGTCCTCACGGTCCTCTTCCTTAGGGACCACAACCAGTCTCTTCTCTCTCTCTCTCACATATACACACCAGTCATACCCTCAAGACCAGTTTCTGTCTCTCACACACCAATCTTCTCCCCAACCAATCTCTCTCTCTCTCTCTCTCTCACACACACACACACACACACACACAAGCACACACATACCAGTCATCTCCCTGATCAGTCTCACACATACACACGTCACCTCTCTGGCCAGTCTCTCTCAATCGCACAATGCTCTCACTCCCTCTTACACACAGGATTTCAATCACACACATGCTCTCTCTATTTCACTTACACACTCTTAATCACATACATGTTCTAACTCACTTACAAACAAGCTCAATCACACACATGCCCTTTCTCTCACAGCCACAAGCCAGCCAAAAACATGCTCCATCTCTCTCTCGCACACAATCATTGACTCACACAAGCACCCTCCCTGACTCACATATACACCACACACATACAGAAGCACCTTCCCTGTCAAACACACAGAAGCACCATTCCTTTCTCATGTACACACAAACACACAGAAGCACCATTCCTTTCTCACATACACACATACACACACACAGAAACACCATTCCTTTCTCATACACACACACACACACACACACACACTCACACATACAGAAGCACCATTCCTTTCTCACATGTACACACACACACACACACACACACACACACAGAAGCACCATTCCTTTCTCATGTACACACAAACACACAGAAGCACCATTCCTTTCTCACATACACACATACACACACACAGAAACACCATTCCTTTCTCATACACACACACACACACACACACACACTCACACATACAGAAGCACCATTCCTTTCTCACATGTACACACACACACACACACACACACACACACACAGAAGCACCATTCCTTTCTGACATATACACACACACACACACAGAAGCACCCTTCCGATCTAAGGCCCCTAGCTGAACAGCTGGTCTCCGGCAGCGGTTAGCAGCACCGGTGTTCACTTCTTCGGCCCCCGCCGGCCTCGATTTTAATTTCTTTGGCCCCCGCTGGAGCCCAAGCCCAAGAAATTAAAATCGAGGCTAGCGGGGGCCGAAGAAAAGAAGATGGGCGCCCATCTTCTTTTCTTCGGCCCCGCTGCCGCCGGCCTCGATTTTAATTTATTCAGCCTCTGTCGCTGCTGGCCTCAATTTTAATTTATTCAGCCCCCACCAGCTTGGTCTCCGGCGGGGGCTGGCTGGGATGCTCCCATCTTCATTTCTTCGGCCCCCGCCGGCTTGGTCTCCCATGGGGGCTGGATGATCTTTTTTACTTCGTCCTCCGCTGGCATCGATTTTTATTTCTTCGGCCCCTGCTGGCTTGGTATCCAGCGGGGGCTGGCTGGGAGGAGCTGAGGAAGAGCCAGGCGGCCACGTGACCAGCTACACCGGCCCACCGGGGGAAACCCGATCCCCCGATAGGCCAATCCGTCCCTGCATATGTTCACTGACTCACTCTTGCTCACACGTTTGCTCACTGGATTAAATAATCTTCTTGCTCACATATATGCTTATTGACTCACTTCTTCTCTCTCATTCACACACATGCTTACTGGCTCACTCACTCACTCTCTCTCGCTCACACACATGCTCTGGAAACCACAGCAAGCTTAAACCTCCCCAGGTGATTAGTACACTCCTGTTAATTAGGGAAACTAAGGGTTTCCTACATTAAGTTCACCCTGAACCTCCACCATTTCTTCCAGACCTCCTATCCAAAAATTACAGACAACAGACAAGTCTGATTTTACTAGCATAAGTCTATTAGTATGTGTAAAAGTGTATGAACAAGTTTGGTAATATAGATATAAATATCACAAATGTCTACAGCAATGTCTACATGCACTCCTGAACCAAAATTACATGAATACTCTCTACATTTATAAAATTGCTTATTTGAGTGTGCATCCTACTTAGGCATTTATTTGGTATTTTTATGCATAGAACACCTTCGGCAATTCACTCCATACTGAACGAAAAAGCATCCTAATGCCTACTAATAGATTTCAGCAATCATCACTGACTTGGACAACATAGAACACTGTATGTGTATTTCTCCAAATTATATCCAATATAGAAACATGAACATTTGTTGTGTCTAAACCAGCTTTTCCAAGTGAGCTGTTAACATACAGGAAATCCTATTTGAATGCATATCATTTGCTGAAAGAATGACAGCAGACACCACAGCCATCCTTAGCAAGCACCCACCTGCTCTGCTGGGGTCCTTTTAAAGCAAGTTCAGCTTACCTCTTCTCCTCTTACTTTTCCTTTGCTTAATTGCAGGTGATGATTAAAAAAAAAAAAGCCTTCACCTGTTTTGTGTCCTTTCATCTTCCTTAGACAAAGCAGGCTTGGGCTTGGTGCTTGAACTGTGCTGTATTTAGGGTCTTTGGCATTAAAGGGGTTGGTTTGCACCTCGGGCTGTTAATGATTCTGGGTGAAACTGATGATCTTGTATAATAAATTAAAGCTTTGCACTTTGGCAGGCTGTACAGGGTTTGATTTTCATTTTGCATTCCGAGTAGTAAAATTCCGAGTTGTAAAAAGTGTAAATAGTGTTCCTCTACTGGTTTTTATCTACTCAATAGTATTGCTAATTAAAGGGAAGTAGAAGTTAGAATTTATAATCAATTTTTTAAATAAGTATAATAGTATTAGATTCTTTTTGCAAAATGAAGACCTATATTTATTTGTTCAGAACCAAAATCCTTAAATATGCATTTGAACAATGTATCACTTGAGTCTGAGATGAAAATCTGCTACCTCCAGTATGAAAGAGATTTTGAACCAGTCCTGGCTATTAAGATCCCACTTTTAATATTCTTTGTCGTTCTACTTGGTCAATAGGGATGTGTATTCAAATGATCTGAATGGGGAAATTGATCCAAATGAGGCAAATGTTGGTTCAATCTGATTCATCCAAACCAAATGGATGCAGTACTCTGAAAAATCTGAATCCTTCTCAGCTCATTCAGTCCAATCCCAGTCTCTGAGGAAAGCCCAAAAATGGGATTGGACAGAATGAGCCCCAACCCATTTTTTCTTTTACATTGAAATCATGGGGGCCTTCCCTCATTGACTTCAATTTAAAACAAAAAAACAAATGAAGTGAAAATAAAAATATTTGCTTCAGATATATTTTTAAAGGTTTTTATGGAGTAAAAGACTTCCTCCTACCTCTGGCCTCTGCTTCTGCACCCAGAACATTGCAGTCTGCCTGCTCCCTGGCTGCAACTTGATATCATTGGGAGGTGCATTTTGAGTGGTTAAAGAGAGGTGCCTTTTGGCAAGCCCCTGGGTTCAATTTTGTGGAGGCTGCTGTGACTGACTGCTCCCTTCTGTCCTTCAAGATATTTTGTTTCTTTCTTTGGTATGCTTAAAGGAAAGGTCGGGTTCATATCTTCCCTTTCTCAGCAATCTACCGTTCCTCAGATATTCGCAGGTCACCAGGTATCTTCACACTCAGGTGAGCTTCTCGTTGCTGGCAGTGTTAATGGGACTATGCAGAGTCAGCTAGAAATGGAGACATCCTAAAACCCTGAGCTCCATATCCCTCCTTTTGCTATAAGGGTTGATAGGGTTTCTCAGTCTTCTAGTGGATCTGTTGTTGAGGAATCTGAGAAGAACTTTGTCCCTGGAATTTCTTCGCCTGGTCAAACTGTGAAAACCCCCTCAGAGCCCATTTTGTAGAGGTCAGCAAATATTGGGCTTGAAGATGTGTGGTGGGCTTTAGTGCTTTTGGAAAGTGCTGTGCCTAAAAAAATGGACTTTTTCATCTTCGTTGGATTCTTTGAAGGGACAGTTGTAGTTTCCTAAATAACATTTGTAGAACATGATAAAAGTTTGAAGAAACTTGAAGCTTAATTAGTGATTGTTCTTCTATTAATAATTGTGTTGAGTTGTTTGAGAACATATGGAGGTCTTCTAATTTCCATCTGCTTAATTTTCTGTGTTCCCTCTGATTGGTCCTACAGAGTTAGTTAAAAATATTTAAAGGAGAATTTAGGTATGTCTGAAGATCATTTACTTACCTTTACTAAGATGTATTATGTTCCTGTTAAAGGGGAGAAAGAACACATAGCAAATAACTCAGCTAAGAAGATTCCATATATACCAGCTAGAAGCCATCTGAGTTATTACTTTCAGCCTCACTCTGCAACTAAGCTACCAGATGAGATTCAGAATTCTGTAACACTGCATGTAAGAACATCTCAAGACTTGACACTTTAGCTAGAGTTGAACTTACATGGTTCTTCTTAAGGAACCAGGTGGCTCTAGCACTAAACTTTCAAAAACTTTGATAAAATGAGAAAAATAGTTAAAAAAAAAAACCTTGAAAAGTGCAGCTACAAAGGGTAAGAATGTGCAACAGGCAAAAACTCATAATAAAAACATTTCAAAATATATCTGAAACAGAAAGCCTGGGAGGGAGTTGGTTGGACCGTTAGATGAACAAGGAGTTAAAGGGTAACTTAGAAAAAGATAAGGCCATTGTAGAAAGACTAAACAAATTCTTTGCTTCAGTGTTTACTGAAAAGGATGTTGGGGAGATACCCATTACAGAGATGGTTTTCAAGGGTGACAGTTCAATGAACTGAACCAAATCATGGTGACCCTGGAAGACGTGGTACACCCGATTGACAAACTGAAGATTTGTAAATCACCTGAACCAGATAGTATACACTCTGGGGTTCTGAAAGAATGAAAAAAATGAAATTTTAGACGTATTACATTTAATATGTAACATATCATTAAAATAATCCATTGTACCTAAAGACCGGAAGGTGGCGAATGTAACCACGATATTTAAAAAGAGCTCCAGGGGTGATCCGGGAATCTATAGATCAGTGATCCTGACTTCAGTGCTGGGAAAAATCATGGATACTGTTATAAAGAATAAAATCACAAAACATTTAGATAGAATGCTCTCTGAAATGCTCCCTGTTCCACTTGCAGGTCCACAGAGGCAGGCAGAGCTCCGAAGTCTCAATGTGTGGATTGATGGTGCAGGGAAGAGGGATTCAATTTTGAAAGGAACTGGGGAACCTTTTTGGAAAGGGGGAGATTTTTCCAAAAGGAAGGGCTCTACCTTAACCAGAGTGGAACCAGGCTGCTGGCACTAACTTTTAAAAAGGAGTTAGAGCAGCTTTTAAAATAGAACAAGGGGGGAAAGCAGACAGTCACTCAGCAGTGCATGGTTTGGAGGAATGTATCTTTGAAGGATACCAATGAAAAAGGAGAGTTAGGTCATCCCAACAGAGAGGTTCCAATAAAAGCAAATGAAGTCCATGTGCCTGAAAATAAAGAATCACCTGATCTAAAGAAATTCAAATTATCCCTATCAACTAAAAAGCAGATTGTTAATACAAACAATAAATGTACTTCTAAATGACTGTATGCCAATGCCAGAAGTCTAAGAAGTAAGATGGGAGAGTTAGAGTGTTTAGCAGTGATTGATGAGATAGACATAATTGTCATCACAGAGACCAGTTGGAGGAATGATATCCAATGGGCCAGGTCTATATCAGGGTACAAATTATATCGCAATCATAGGGAGGATCAACTTGGTGGGAGTGTGGCTACTTTATATCCAGGAGGTTATAGAGTCCAACAGGATAAAGATCATATAAGAGACTAAATGCTCAGTAGAATCTATATGGATAGAAATCTCATATGTGTGGGGTATTGTTACAGTTTTGGCTGCAGTGCAACCGCCTCACCACCAGGGGTCCCTCTAGTGCTGGCTTTCCGGACAGGCCCAGTCCATCTTATCTGTCCACTCTGTGCTCTGGGTGTGTCCTTATAACCCTGCCTGACAGTTGCCTCGGTGCTTCGGCATCGAGCTCACCTGGGCTCCCTGCTCTAGCCTTGCGCGGCCTTCGGGCCTTTCCTTACCTTGCCCTGCGCGGCCTTCGGGCCTTTCCTTGCCTTGCGCGGCCTTCGGGCCTCCTTCCTCGTTGTTCTCACCTGGCCTACGGGCCTTCTGACCTGCTTGCTCTGCTTACGGTGTGTGGCCTATGGGCCTTCTGTGTGTGTGTGGCCTACGGGCCTTCTGACCTGCCCTGCTCTGCTTATGGTGTGTGGCCTACGGGCCTTCTGTCTGTGTGTGTGGAGCCTACGGGCCTTCTGACCTGCCTTGCCCCACTTATGGTGTGTGGCCTATGGGCCTTCTGTGTGTGTGTGGCCTACGGGCCTTCTGACCTGCCCTGCTCTGCTTATGGTGTGTGGCCTACGGGCCTTCTGTCTGTGTGTGTGGAGCCTACGGGCCTTCTGACCTGCCTTGCCCCGCTTATGGTGTGTGGCCTACGGGCCTTCTGTGTGTGTGTGGCCTACGGGCCTTCTGACCTGCCTTGCCCCGCTTATGGTGTGTGGCCTACGGGCCTTCTGTGTGTGTGTGGCCTACGGGCCTTCTGACCTGCCTTGCCCTGCTTACTGTGCCCTGACCCAGCCTGAACTTAGACTCTGCTCATTGCCGCCTGCCCTGACCCAGCCTGAACTTAGACTCTGCTCATTGCCGCCTGCCCTGACCCAGCCTGAACTTAGACTCTGCTCATTGCCGCCTGCCCTGACCCAGCCTGAACTTAGACTCTGCTCCTTGCCGCCTGCTCTGACCCAGCCTGAACTAGACACTGCTTATTGCTGCCTGCCTTGACCCAGCCTGGAACCAGACACTGTTTCTAGCTTCCTGTCTCTCTCCACCTGGAGCCACCCTGCTGGGTGGTGTTCACGCCTCCTGACCGGAGCCCAAGCGTAACAGTATGCCGAAGCCATCAAATTTCCAGGGGAAGAGATGGTCTGTGTCCTGCCGGGGAGTCAACTTTTTCACTAATTCAAGATGCCTCCTTCTTTAAAGTTTTATACCTGCAATTCCTGTCAAACTTTGAATTATCCAAGCTATCAGAACTGTCTAGCCTGTGAACTTGTTGGTCAGGAACACTGGTCATGCAATAATTGCAACAAGAAAAATGTCTCTGTCTATCAGGAATGTTTGAACTGTCTGGCTCCTAAACCAGGGTGGTGGAAATGCTCCTGTCTTCCGTGTTTGTTACCACCAGGCAAACCCTGCCCCCGGTGTTCTGCTCTAGGACCAGCTGTGCCATTAAAAAAAGCTATCAGCTCTCCTAACCAGTATTCTGTTTCTGGCTCAACTAAAACAGACATTTTTGCTGGCAGTTTGTGGATAGAAAAACCCAGGACTTACCTGGCCAAGAAGGCTTCTGTGACACCAGTGCTAGAGCCTCAGGAACAGGTTTCTCTCAAACGGAGAGAGTTGATTAACTCTAGCAGGGCTCTGCTGCCCACAGCTGCTGTTGAGACACTAACGAGCACATTCCCTAGACGTCCTAGAACTGCCTGTGCCTTCTCTAAACTGCTCCTCCAGAAACAAAATAAGGAGTCTCAGAGTGTGGCTCGAGGTATCAAGCCCACAGCAGTGCTACTTGAGTCTTCTATGTGCACTGCTTCAAACCTTGCTGCTCTGCCATCTGAGCCTGTTTCATCACCCCAGGGGGGGGCCAAGCCTGCTGCATCACCCCAGGGGGGGGCCAAGCCTGCTACATCACCCCAGGAGGGGGCCAAGCCTGCTGCATCGCCCCAAGAGGGGGCCAAGCCTGCTGCATCGCCCCAAGAGGGGGCCAAGCCTGCTACATCGCCCCTAGAGGGGGCCAAGCCTGCTGCATCACCCCAAGAGGGGGCCAAGCCTGCTGCATCGCCCCAAGAGGGGGCCAAGCCTGCTACATCGCCCCAAGAGGGGGCCAAGCCTGCTGCATCACCCCAAGAGGGGGCCAAGCCTGCTACATCGCCCCAAGAGGGGGCCAAGCCTGCTGCATCACCCCAGGAGGGGGCCAAGCCTGCTGCATCACCCCAGGAGGGGGCCAAGCCTGCTACATCGCCCCAAGAGGGGGCCAAGCCTGCTGCATCGCCCCAAGAGGGGGCCAAGCCTGCTACATCGCCCCAAGAGGGGGCCAAGCCTGCTGCATCACCCCAGGAGGGGGCCAAGCCTGCTGCATCGCCCCAGGAGGGGGCCAAGCCTGCTGCATCGCCCCAGGACGGGGCCAAGCCTGCTACATCGCCCCAGGAGGGGGCCAAGCCTGCTGCATCGCCCCAAGAGGGGGCCAAGCCTGCTGCCTCGCCCCAAGAGGGGGCCAAGCCTGCTGCATCACCCCAGGAGGGGGCCAAGCCTGCTGCATCGCCCCAAGAGGGGGCCAAGCCTGCTGCATCGCCCCAGGAGGGGGCCAAGCCTGCTGCATCGCCCCAGGAGGGGGCCAAGCCTGCTGCATCACCCCAGGAGGGGGCCAAGCCTGCTGCATCGCCCCAAGAGGGGGCCAAGCCTGCTGCATCACCCCAGGAGGGGGCCAAGCCTGCTGCATCGCCCCAGGAGGGGGCCAAGCCTGCTGCATCGCCCCAGGAGGGGGCCAAGCCTGCTGCATCGCCCCAGGAGGGGGCCAAGCCTGCTACATCGCCCCAGGAGGGGGCCAAGCCTGCTACATCGCCCCAAGAGGGGGCCAAGCCTGCTGCATCGCCCCAAGAGGGGGCCAAGCCTGCTGCATCGCCCCAAGAGGGGACCAAGCCTGCTGCATCACCCCAAGAGGGGGCCAAGCCTGCTGCATCGCCCCGAGAGGGGTCCGATCCTGCTACAATGCCCGGAGAGGTGTTCCAGCCTGCTGTTTCATCCCGAGAGGGGCCCGAACCTGCTGCACTACCCCGAGAAGAGCCTGCTAAACCGGTCCTGCTGCCACCCCCGGAGGGGCTCAAACCGGTACCACTAACAGACTTTCTAACTCAGCCATCTGAGCCTGTTGAATGGCTCCAGCTGTTGTTGCCCTCGGAGGGGCCAGATCTCATATTTGAGTACCCCCTGCTAAGATGGGACCCAGGAGGAGGGGGAGGCCTTGAGGAGGGGGTACTGTTACAGTTTTGGCTGCAGTGCAACCGCCTCACCACCAGGGGTCCCTCTAGTGCTGGCTTTCCGGACAGGCCCAGTCCATCTTATCTGTCCACTCTGTGCTCTGGGTGTGTCCTTATAACCCTGCCTGACAGTTGCCTCGGTGCTTCGGCATCGAGCTCACCTGGGCTCCCTGCTCTAGCCCTGCGCGGCCTTCGGGCCTTTCCTTACCTTGCCCTGTGCGGCCTTCGGGCCTTTCCTTGCCTTGCCTTGCCTTGCGCGGCCTTCGGGCCTCCTTCCTCGTTGTTCTCACCTGGCCTACGGGCCTTCTGACCTGCTTGCTCTGCTTACGGTGTGTGGCCTATGGGCCTTCTGTGTGTGTGTGGCCTACGGGCCTTCTGACCTGCCCTGCTCTGCTTATGGTGTGTGGCCTACGGGCCTTCTGTATGTGTGTGGCCTACGGGCCTTCTGACCTGCCTTGCCCTGCTTACTGTGCCCTGACCCAGCCTGAACTTAGACTCTGCTCATTGCCGCCTGCCCTGACCCAGCCTGAACTTAGACTCTGCTCATTGCCGCCTGCCCTGACCCAGCCTGAACTTAGACTCTGCTCATTGCCGCCTGCCCTGACCCAGCCTGAACTTAGACTCTGCTCCTTGCCGCCTGCTCTGACCCAGCCTGAACTAGACACTGCTTATTGCTGCCTGCCTTGACCCAGCCTGGAACCAGACACTGTTTCTAGCTTCCTGTCTCTCTCCACCTGGAGCCACCCTGCTGGGTGGTGTTCACGCCTCCTGACCGGAGCCCAAGCGTAACAGGTATGAGTATAATCATAGGAGTATACTACCATTCACCTGGCCAAAATGTTCAGACAGATGATGAAATGCTAAGAGAAATCTGGGAAGCCAACCAATTTAGCAGTGTATTATTAATGGGAGATTTCAATTACCAATAAAGAAATGTGTCTATTTATCTACAAAACAACGATCTGAGTAACCTCAAGAAAAATACATTGTATCACAATTTTTTGATTTTTATAGTATTGGTGCAGGTGCTATGGTTTTTTCAAATTAATATTTCCACACAATTTATTTATGAATTTTGGACCTTCATAACACCCACGGTGCTGCAAGTATGCACTTGTGTTTCACACCATTGTGGGTCCTTTGTAATCATAGGTCCATCAGTCCAGCTTTTGCAAAGAAATCTTTAACTTTTTTACGTTTTTCTTAAAACTCAAAGAATTGTACTTCCCTTAGTTCTTTGAGACGGTACCAGAGTCAAGGGTCCAATGTGTACGTGTTTGCGAGCCGCTGCTTCAGGGACATCTCGTGCTGACTCACTCTGCCATTTTCGTTCAGTGATTTGCCTTCATGCCGAAACAGAAAATGGTGGCAAGTCCGGTAAGCAAGACTGATCAGTGTTTTCCCATTTTTTCATAGGATGTGCACATTGTAAATTGTGAATAAGTGAGGCTTTAATGGTCACATAACTAAAAGTATTTTGATTTTCAGAATTATTCGAAGGGACCTCTATAAAATCATTGCATACAAGTACCTAGAGATTTTCCTGTAGCAGCACCCTGTGAAGTTTTCGGAGGTGCACCGGGCAGAGTGAGTCAGCACGAGATGTCCCTGAAGCAGCGGCTCGCAAAATGCATATGATTCGGACCCTTGACTCTGGTACCGTCTCAAAGAACTAAGGGAAGTACAATTCTTTGAGTTTTAAGGAAAACGTAAAAAAGTTAAAGATTTCTTTGCAAAAGCTGGACTGATGGACCTATGATTACAAAGGACCCACAACGGTGTGAAACATAAGTGCATACTTGCAGCACTGTGGGTGTTATGAAGGTCCCAAATTCATAAATAATTGTGTGGAAATATTAATTTGAAAAAACCGTAGCACCAATACTATAAAAAACAAAAAATTGTGATACAATGTATTTTTCTTGGAGATTTCAATTACCCCAATATTGACTGGGTAAATGTAAGATCAGGACTTGCTAGAGATATAAAGTTTCTGGAGAGAATAAACGACTACTTCATGGAACAATTGGTTTAAGAATCAACGAGAGAGGGATATATTTTAGATTTAATTCTTAGTGGAACAAAGGATTTGGTGAGAGAGGTAATGGTGGTGGGGCCACTTGGCAACAGTGATCATAACATGATCAAATTGAACTAATGACTGGAAGGGCGACAATATGTAAATCTACAGCTGTAACACTGAATTTTCAAAAGGGAAACTTTGATAAAATGAGGAAAATAATTAGAAAAAGATGAAAGGGGAAGCTGCAAAGGTTAAAAGTGTATAACAAGTATGGACATTGTTTAAAAATACAATCTTAGAATTGCAGTGCAGATGTATTGCACACATTAAGAAAGGTGGAAGGAAGGCAAAATGATTCCAGGCATGGTTAAAAGGTGACGTGAAAGAGGCTATTTTAGCAAAAAAAATCCTTCAAAAATTGGAAGAAGGATCCATCTGAAGAAAATAGGAAAAAACATAAGCATTGTCAAGTTAAGTGTACAACATTGATAAGGCAGGCTAAGGGAAAACTTGAAATAAAGTTGGCCATAGAGGCAAAAACTCTTAATAAAAGCTTTTTTAAATATATCCGAAGCAAGAACCCTGTGAGGGAGTCAGTTGGACCGTTAGATGACCGAGGGGTTAAAGGGGCTCTTAGGAAAGATAAGGCCATTGCAGAAAGACTAAATCAATTCTTTACTTCTGTGTTTACTAATGAGGATGTTGGGGAGATACCGATTCCAGAGATAGTTTTCAAGGGTGGTGAGTGGGATGAACTGAACCAAATCACTGTGAACTTGGAAGATGTAGTAGGCCAGATTGGCAAGCTAAAGAGTAGCAAATCACCTGGACCAGATGGTATGCACTCCAGGGTTCAGAAGGAATTCAAAAATTAAATTTCAGATCTATTAGTTAAAATTTGTAACCTATCATTAAAATTATCCATTGTATCTGAAGACTGGAGGGTGGCCAATGTAACCCCAATATTTAAAAAGGGCTCCAGGGGCGATCCAGGAAACTATAGACCAGTGAGCCTGAGTTCAGTGCCAGGATAAATAGTGGAAACTATTCTAAAGATCAAAATCATATAGAAAGACATGGTTTAATGGAACACAGTCAGCATCCAAATGGCTGATGAAATTTAATGTAGACAAGTGCAAGGTGTTGCATATAGGGAAAAATAACCCATGCTGTAGTTACATGATGTTAGGTTCCATATTAGGAGTTACTACCCAGGAAAAAGATCTAGGCATTATAGTGGATAATATATTGAAATCATCAGCTCAGTGTGCTGCGGCTGTCAAAAAAGCAAACAGAACATTAGGAATTATTAGGAAGGGAATGGTGAATAAAAGGGAAAATGTCATAATGCCTCTATATCACACTATGGTGAGACCGCACCTTCAGTACTGTATACAATTCTGGTCACTGCATCTCAAAAAATATATAGTTGCCTTGGAGAAGATACAGAGAAGGGCGACCAAAATGATAAAGGGGTTGGAACAACTCCTCTATGAGGAAAAGGCTAAAGAGGTTAGGGCTGTTCAGCTTGGAGAAGAGAAGGCTGAGGGGGAATATGATAGATGTCTTTAAAATCATGAGTCTAGCACAGGTAGATGTGAATCGGTTATTTACTCTTTCAAATAATAGAAGGTCTAGGGGACACTCCATCAAGTTAGGAAGTAGCATATTTAAAACTAATTAGAGAAATTGTTTTTTCACTCAACACACAATTAAGCTCTGTAATTTATTGCCAGAGGATGTGGTTAGTGCAGTTAGTGTAACTGGGTTAAAAAAAGATTTGTATAAGTTCTTGGAGTAGAAGCCCATTAAATGCAATTAATCAAGTTGAAATAGGGATTAGCCACTGCTATTACTGGCATCAGTAGCATGGGATCTAGTGTTTGGGTACTTGCCAGGTACTTGTAGCCTGAATTGGCCACTGTTGGAAACAGGATACTGGGCTTCATGGACCCTTGGTCTGACCCAGTATGACAATTTCTTTTGTTCTTATGACATTGTTAATGTGACACAGCCAGCATGTATTTACCCAAGAGAAGTCTTGCTTCACAAATTTCCTACATTTTTTTGAAGGAGTGAATAAACATGTGGACGAAGGTGAACCGGTAGATATAGTGTATTTGGATTTTCAGAAGGTGTTCAGCAAAGTCCCTCATGAGAGGCTTCTAAGAAAACTAAAATGTCATGGGATAGGTGGTGATGTCCTTTTGTAGATTGCAAACTAGTTAAAAGACAGGAAACAGAGAGTAGGATTAAATGATCTGTGTTCAGAATGGAAAAAGGGAAAAAGGTAAAAAGTGGAGTGCCTCAGGTACTTGGGCTGGTGCTTTTTAATATATTTATAAATGATCTGGAAAGGGGTACCATGTGTGAGGTGATCAAATTTGTGGATGACCCAAAATTATGCAGAGTAGTTAAATCTCAAGTGGATTGTGATAAATTGCAAGAGGATCTTGTGAGACTGGAAGATTGGGCTTCCAAATGGCAGATGAAATTTAATGTGGACAAGAGCAAGGTGATGTTGAAAATCAGGCCCGTGGGGCTCCGCGGCCAGTCTTCCTACCTGCTGCGTTACTCCCCGCATCTCCAGCATGCGTCAGGCCTGGTCGGGGCCTTCTCGCAGCGCTCCCTGTGTGAGGGAGATGCCGCCGACTCGGAGGGCTTGGGCCCGCCCCCTTAGCTGCATGCGTGCGCAAGAGCAGAGGATTTAAAGAGGCCAGCGCGGGAAAGGACGGCTCTGCCCCGAAGATGAAGCCAGTTTGAACAAGAAACTCTGCTCTTTCTTGGTTATATTGTGTCTTCCACATGGATCCAGACAAGGTGGCAGCCATCAAAGATTGGCTTCAACCCGTTGGGGTTAAAGCTCTTCAACGCTTCCCTGGGTTTGCTAACTTTTTTTTTTTTTTTTGAAATTTTTTATTTAATCTCTGACAGATCATAAATACAGCATATCTTCAGGAGAAGAACATTCAACTTCACAAACAAGAAAACTGCAAATCTACAGGATGAAAGCATTCAACAGCACCAACAATATAAAACAGCCTTTGGTACAAGTGTTCACATAGTATGCTCATGACAAGCGCTATTGTTATATAGTTGTACACCCACCACGAGATAAAAGAAAATAAACTAAACTGTTCCTGAATAACAACAACTTGTGTGTCATGTGTCATCGAACTTCCTCCCCTGGTTTTATCCCCCACCCCACCCACCCCGTTGTCCACATTGCGTTACTCCAAGCAGACTCAAAGTCAAAAAAAAAAAAAGAGAAAGAAGAAAAGAGAAAGAAGAGAAAAAAAAATTTTTTTTGACACTACTGGTTACGAGTGGATGTCTTTCCAAGCTCGGTACGGTTCCCAGGTAACATGGAATTTACGGACCCGGTCATGTGTTACTGCCGTCAGATATTCCAGCTGGTATACTCTATCCAATCTTGATAGTACCTGAGTCAAGCGAGGCACAGTATCTCCTTTCCATTTAAGGGCAATTTCACACCTGGCGGTTACAAAGATATGTAGAGCAAGTCTCCTCTGTGGTTCCCCTCCAAATCCTCCCGTCAGGCCTAGCAGGCATCCCTTAGGGTCGAGCGGCACTTCAACCCCTAGTAAGTCGGAAATGAACCGAGTCACTGCAGACCATAACTCCTGAATTTTATTGCATAGCCACCACATATGGTAAAAGGTTCCCTTCTCGCCACACTTTCGGCAGCACCGGTCGCTGACCTGGGGTAATATACTATGCAGTCTTTCCGGAGCCATATACCACCTATACATCAATTTATAACCATTCTCCTTAATAGAAGCAGAAATCGAACCCCGCCCCATAATCATATGGCATTGATCCAATTCTGCATCCGAGAGAGATGCCCCCAAATCTTTCTCCCATTTAGCTTGGTACCCCATCTTTATCTTGGGGCCACTATTAATAAGCATATACAGGCGAGAAATGGGCTTAGACACCGGTCTAGCCTGTTCGCAAAGCGACTCAAAGAGGGTCTTGCCCTGCGACCAAGCACCGGGGGCCCCGGCTGACCAGAGGAAATGGTAATTTGTCGATAGGCATACCAGTCTCCGGGTGAGAGATCATAAGTTGCCTGACAGACTGTTGCGGGGATCAATTTAGACCCATGAAAGAATTGACCCACCGTAGTGACCCCTAGGTGATGCCATCTCCGGACAAAACCGGGATCCTGCCCCGGTATAAACCGAGGATGCAATAAAAAGGTAGTAATTGGAAAGATGCTCCGGTTGCCTACTAGACGCCCCCTCCATTTCCCCCAGTGCCGTAAAACCATTTGTGTGAACGGAGTGAGTGTTTTGAATGAACCCCTTCCCAGGTCACTCCACCAGGCCCACGCCGTTAGAGGTACAGGGTCTGATCTCGCCTGTGCTATGGCCACCCACGATTTGGAATTGCCCTGATGATGCCAACTAATAATGACTCCTAACAGGATAGCGGAGTAATACCATTGAAGATTAGGTATATTGAGGCCTCCTCGTGCCTTATCTCTATAGAGGATATTGCGTGAAACCCTAGGAGGCTTCCTCTTCCAAATAAACTGGAAGAGTTTCCGTTGCCAAATTCTCATGGCTCCTGCCGGAATCGCTACAGGTAGTGTTTGGAACAAATAACAAAAGCGGGGCAATATATTCATCTTAATTGCAGCCACCCTCCCAAACCAGGATAAGTCTGACCTGTCCCACCTGCCCAAGTCCTGCTGGATGCGAGTCAATAAGGCATCATAATTTAATCTATATAAGTCAGCCAAATGCGTCCCTATTTTAACCCCTAAGTACTTTATGGCCTCTCTAGCCAAGCGAAAAGGCAACGTGCTCCCCAATGCTGCGTACTGATCAGTGGGCATCGAAACATTAAGCAGCTCCGACTTATCGGCGTTGACTTTAAACCCCGATATACCACCAAAGATGCGCATTTCCTCCAGCAGAGGCTGCATGGAGACCTCCGGATGAGCAACTGTAAATAACAGGTCATCAGCGAAGAGCGATAATTTATAAGATACATCCTTGATGGGAATACCCTGGATATCTGGGTGACCTCGAACATGCTCCGCAAAGGGTTCTAAGGATAAGGCAAATAACAACGGAGATAAGGGGCACCCCTGACGCGTACCCCGTCTCACCTCAAAGGGATCAGAGTACGCCCCATTTATTTTGATTCGGGCATGTGGTCTCTCATATAATTTGGAAATCCAAGTGATAAAATGTTCCCCCAATCCCATAGCCTCCATGACTTTAAATAAATATGGCCAATGGACCTGATCGAACGCCTTTTCGGCGTCTACAGTAAGTAATACCGTCGGAATACTATGAGTCTGGGCCCACCACATCAGTTCCACCACCCGTCTCACATTATCTGACGCCAAGCGTCCTGGGATAAACCCCGACTGATCACTATGCACCAGCCCCGGTGCAACCCTCCCGAGCCGCACAGCCAGAGCTCTTGCTAAAATCTTCATATCTATGTTGATCAAGGATATGGGACGGTATGAGCCACACAAGGTATGATCTCTTCCCAGTTTGGCCAAGATCGTAATGCCCGCCGTGTTAGACTCACGGGAGATCCCCCCATCCCCGCGTAAGGCGTTAAACATGGAAACCAAGGTAGGTGTCAATTCCGAGCTGAAAGTCTTGTAGAATTTCCCAGTGAGCCCATCCAGGCCCGGGGCCTTCCCCAGCTTAAGATCTTTGATGATTAGGGATATTTCCCCCTCTCTGAGCTCTTCATTAAGCTGTGTCCGCTGTACCTCTGGCAATACAGTGATGGGTACGGCTCGAATATACTGGTCAATCTCCACCGGGGTACTCGACTGCTCTGAATCATAAAGGGTGCGGTAAAATTGGGTGAAGCATTGCCCTATTTCCTGCTGGGTGTAAACGTACTGACCCTGGGGCCCCTTGAGCTTGATAATATTAGACTGTGCATCCCTTTCTTTTAATTTCCTGGCCAGTTGCCTCCCTGCCTTATTGCCCCATTCATAGTGTTGCTGCTTCAATTTCTGTAGCACAAAGGCTATCCTATCTTTGTCCAGAGCCTGCAGCGCCCCCCTAGCCTCTCCCAATTTTCCCAATAGGCCTGGGTCCAGGGAACGTTTATGTTGCAGCTCCAAGCGGGCTATTTGATCCATTAGCAAGCAACGCGTCCTTTCCCTTTCCTTTTTCACATACGAAGCTCTAGCTATAAAAAGGCCTCTCACATAAGCCTTCAAGCTATCCCATTAGACACCCGGAGAAACCTCCCCATTATCGTTAATTTCTAGATATTGAGCCAATTTGACCTTTAGTGCATCCACAAATAACTTATCGTCCAGTAACCGGTCGTTCAACCGCCAGAACATTACCCCCGCCTGTGGACTGCCTAGGTAGAGCTTAATTCAAATCGGGGCATGATCCGTCCAGGAAATAATCCCAATATCCGCATCCCGGATAATGCCCACCATATCTCTATCTACTAGGAAATAGTAAATCCTAGAGTATGATTGATGGGGCTGGGAAAAGAAAGTGTAATTGCGAGATGTAGGGTTGCGCAGCCGCCATATATCTACTAAACCCCTGTCAGCGATCAGGTGTTTTAGGGCTTGCCGGATGGTCTTACTCCCCACTCCTAACCCTCCTCAGTGAATCCTAGATCCAGCTAAAGTCTTCATCACAGCTTCCGATGTGGTTCCCTTGGGTAAAACCGTGGTTCCTATCCACCTACGGAGAAGAGTCTTGTCATGGGCTCATGACTCCCTGACTACAGGACACCCTGGAACAACTGAAACATTGGAACTACTAATCAGATACTACTGGTGGCCTCAGGTCAAGAAAGATGTGCAATTGTATGTTGGTTCTTATCCTACTTGTGCTAGACAAAAACCTTTGCCTGGTCGCCCATGGGGGCTCCTCCAACCGTTACCCATTCCAACGGAGCCATGGACTCACCTGTCCACTGACTTCATAGTGGACCTACCACCTTCAGAAGGGAAGACCATGATATGGGTTACGGTTGATAGATTTTCCAAGATGGCCCACTTTGTGCCTCTGCCCAAGCTGCCGATGGCTCTAGAACTGGCGCAACTCTTTACATATATTCCGTATCCATGGACTGCCACTACATATTGCCTCTGACCGAGATTCGCAGTTCACGGCCAAGTATTGTAGAGCTCTTTGTAAGAAGTTCAGGGTCCAACTGGATTTTACTATAGCCTTTCACCCAAAAGGCAATAGCCAAGTGGAATGCACTAATAGGACCTTGAAAGCATTTCTTTGAACTTTTATAGGAGACAAACAGAATGACTGGGTGGCCTTACTGCCTTGGGCAGAATTCTCATATAATCATCATCATCATTCAGCGACCAGTCTATCCCCTTACCAATTGGTTTACAGGAAACAACTCAAACCTCCTCTGCCCCTGTCTTTGACTGTGCCCTCTCCTGCAGCACAATTGACTGCTCATCAGTTACGAGATCTTTGGGGATCTACTGAGAAGAAATTACAACAGACTGCTGCTGCCGCAAAGAAATAAGCAGACAAGCTGTGATGTCTTGCTCCTGTATTTGTCCCGGGAGATAAGGTCTGGTTGAGCACTAAGAACATTCGGTTATGATCCCCTCAATGTGGCTAGCTCCCAAGTTTATTGGCCCCTTTGTCATCATAGAGCAAGTAGGCACAGTTTCCTATTGCCTAAGACTTCCACCTTGAGAATTCCCAACGTGTTTCATGTATCTCTGCTGAAACTCTTGGTCTTATCAGTCTTCCATAACAAACCTCCTGAACCCATCAAGCTCACAGCAAAGGACGACACCATCTACCAATTACGAGATGTCTTAGATATCCGATTCTTCCACAGGCGATGAGAGTATCTCCTTTCTTGGGAGGGCTGTGGTCCTGAGGAGAACACGTGGGAGCCCGCTTCCAATATTCTGGACAAGAATCTCCTCCGCCAGTTCCACTTGGAAGAAGGGGGGTACTATTGAAAATCCAGTCCGCGGGGTTCCTTGGCCGGTCCGCCTACCCGCTGCCTTACTCCCCGGCATCTCCAGCGTGCATTGGGCCTGGTAGGGGCCTTCTCGCGGTGCTCCCTGTGCGAGGGAGATGCTACCAACTCCGAGCACTTGGGCCCATCCCCTTAGATACGCACACAAGAGCAGAGGATTTAAAGGGGCCAGCGTGGGAAATAATGGCTCCGCCCCCAAGATGACATCAGATGCCTGCCAGTATTTAAACTTGCCTGTCAGCCTTCCTCCTTGCCTTGCAATGAGGTTCTTTCTCAGAGTTTGCTAGTTGCTGTCTTTGTTCCTGCATGTTCCTGATCCTGTGTGTTTCTGAGTCCTGCTCCAGCCCATCCTTGCCTACTACTATTCCTGGCTCCTGACTTCGGCTCATCTTCCTGGCTTCTGACTTCGGTTCATCCTCTGGTATCCTGCTTCACTGCCTGTCTTGACTCCTGGATTGTCTTCAGTCTCTGCTACCTGCCTTGCCTCGGACTTCGCTTCGGACTCCCGCCTTCCTCAGACTCCATTTAAGTCCAAGCAGCTCGGCTCCTCAAGGGCTCTGTTGCGTTCGTGACTATTCTCGCCCTCGTTCCACCCTCTCTCTTTGTGGTCTCCCTTCGGCTCAGATGGACAGATGCAGCCGCGGTTTCTCTCCGCTTCTTGGTCCCGGTATCCCCGGGCTGGCTTGACGCTACGGATCCGCCATGTTCCTGATGACGTAAGGGTGCGCACGCGCGCTTCAGACTTTGTACCAGCAAGGGCGTGAACCTCGGGGACATTTCCCCATACTGACGTCATCCGTTTTCAATTTAAAAGGTCTTTGTTTGCTAACTACAAAAGAGTTAGCAAGGAACTTCAACGGGACTTGCTTCGGCAGTCCACACTACTTGCAACTACGCTCCGAGTCAGCAAGTGGAATTCTTCTCCACTGCTCAGCCTTTTCAAACTTACCAGGAGTACCCACTCCTCGGGGGCTCCGCTCTCTCTATTCTTGATTTCAGATTGTTGGACGGGATCCGGTACTTGCTCCTGGAGGGCCTATGTTCCCGAAGACTCAGAAGACTCCTACTGCCTGGAGGCGATCGCTGGCGTGAACACAGTGAGTCCTATTATAGACAGGAACCGACACTCTCTCCACGAGGGCCATTCTTCCTAATCGCTAAGGCTCCCTTCAGTCTAAGATGTTATCGCAGCTACGGAGATCGTGAGTTACCATTGCAGATTGCGGATAGGAATCAGTACACGCTCCATGAGGGCCTATGTTCCTAATTCCTTTCTCATGCTCTCTCCTTCCTCAGAAGATATCGCATACCTATATCTTATGGATTATTATTACAGATTAACAGATAGGAACCAGTAATCGCTCCATGAGGGCCTACGTTCCTAAATCTCTCCTAGCCTCTCTTCTATTCCAGAAGCATCCCATACACAGTTATTGTGAGTTCTATTTCAGACTGCTTACAAGAACCAGTACTCGCCTGCGGCTCCTGTTCCTGAATACTGAAGACTCTCTGTTGCATATAGAAGACACTACAGAGATCTACTATTGTTAGTGTATCATCTATCATTGGTTATGCCCAGCATACCCTGTCTACTCACTACCTATAGTCTCTCCTTACAGCTCAACAATTCAGAGATTGTGGTTCCAGTATTAGAGGGACTTCAGCCCTGCCGGGCATATCAACTCACTACTGCCACCTCTGGTGGTTCTACTTCCAGTCTAATAAAGAACTATCTGTGTTTGTCTCAATACTACAGCCTAGCCGGTGGTACCTCTCAGGATCTCCACTTGAGGGCACTGTCAACTGCCATCGGCCCAGGGATTCACTATTTCTACTAAGTGTTATTCCTACACTAATAAGAGTGGTAACCCACATCAGACCATCACGCCTCTCTCTGTGGAAGCTGATCCATATCAGATAGCTATCTCCCTGTGGGAATCATACAGGTTGCTGGTTCATCTTCTACAGGAACAAGGCATAACAGTTGCTACTCCTTCCCTCTGGAAGAGCAGAGTACTAACAGATTGCTACTCCTTAGTAAGATTCATACAGAGTGCTACTTCGCCCCCTGGCGGGGTGATCATTTATAGCTTGTTAATTCCTCCTGCAACGGAGGTATCCAGCATCCAGATTCATAACAGATTACTAACTCCTCCCCTCTGGGGGAGCAGATCTATACATATTGCTAACTCCTCCCCTCTGGGGAGCTAGTCTCTATTGGATTGCTAACTCCTCCCCTTTGGGGAACTGGTCTCTAACAGTCTCCTCCCGGGGGGGGGGCGGTTCTTGAGCCTCCAGTGGTGAAGATTCTGTGGGTCTCTCGCCTCCGACTTCCTGCTCGACTCACGTCCTCTGGATCTTTCTTCGGACACTCGTCCCCAGGTGACCGCTCCTATGTCCAAGTGTCTCAGATCCTCAAGGGCTCCTCCCGGGAGGATCGCAGGCTTCCAGTGGTGAAGATCCTGTTGGTCTCCTGGGCTTGATCCGCCTTCCGGCTACGACATCCGCTGAGGGCCTCCCCTCGGTACTGCATCACCATCTTCTAGCCGGCTCAAGGGTCCACGATCATAACAGGTGATTGTTGTGTCCATCGCTGCCCAACGTCTCCGCTTTGCCCACCTTACCTTGTTGGCGACTGCCTCTGGGGTTGATGGAAGGCTAGCTGCTGCGCCATCTCCACATCGTCCTCCTCCGGCGCCTCCGGACCGGCTAGACGCTGCAAGCCGCCATATTGACCAGGTGCCTAAGGGAGCACACACGGGGCCCAACTGATGTACTGGCCTTGGCATGTACCTCAGGGGCGTCCCCCTGAGATAACGTCATCAGCTCCAGATATTTAAGGTCTCAGTTTTCGCTAAGAAGATGAGTTAGCAAGGCTTCGCTTCCTCCAGGTCGCTAAGGATGGGATTCGCTCTCCGCAAACCTAGCTACCCTGCCTCCTCGGACTTCACTAGAGGTACCCACTCCTCGGGGGTCTTGCTCTCTCTTTTTCTTTTCAGGTCGCAGTCCGGAACTGGTACTTGTTCCTCGAGGGCCCACGTCCTGGACCAACTCCTGAATACCACTTCTGCTAAGAAGTCATCGCTGCTTACAACATTAGTGAGTTTCCATCTATCTCTCAGAGCTTTCCCTGGAACCAGGTACTCGTTCCTCGAGGGCATACTGCATTCCAACTCCTGGGCTGCTTCAAGAGACTATGGCGTGAGTGTTATCATCAAGGACTTGTTCCAGAACTCTGCATATCCTATCTACTCACTTTCTTAGTTTCTCTACAGCTCAGCCACCTTGGGATCACTGTTCCAATTCCTGAGGGACTACAGCCCAGCTGGGCTCTTCCAGCTCACTACTGTCACCTCTGGTGGTTTAATATATTGTCTAATAAAAGAACTAGTGTGTGTCTGTCTCCTTCACTAAGCCTGACCAGTGGTCCCTCTCGGGATCTTCTCCGTGGGCGTGGTCACCTGCCACTGGTCCAAGGATCCACCCACAACTATTCTAAATAATAACAGATTGCTATCTCCAGCAACTGCATTAATAACAGACTGCTACTCTCAGCTTTAACAACAGAGCTCTAATAACAGATTGCTAATTCCCAGCTTTAACAACAGAGCTTTAATAGCAGGGATGCTTATAGAGAAAAATAACCCTTGCTGTAGTTGCAAAATATTAGGTTCCTTCTTAGGAATTACTACCCAGGAAAGATATCTAGGAGTCATAGTGGATAATACATTGAAATCATCGGTTCAGTGTGCTATGGTGGTGAGAAAAAGCAAACAGAATGTTAGGAATTATTAGGAAGAGCATGGCAAATAAAATGATGGATGTCATAATGCCTCTGGATCGCTCCATGTTGAAACTCACCTTGAATACTGTGTGCAATTCTGGTCACCGCATCTCAAAAAAGATATAATTGCACTGGAGAAATGTAGAGAAGGGGACCGAAATGATAAGGGGCTATGATAAGGGGCTAAATGATAAGGCTGAAGAAGTTAGGGCTGTTCAGTTTGGAGAACAAATTGGGGGGGTGGGGGAGGATATAATAGAGGTCTACAAAACAATGAAGTTTACTCTCTCAGATAATAGAAGGACTAGGGGTCACTCCATGAAGTTAGCACG